>NC_138860.1:161030541-162237245 GCF_965194805.1 Balaenoptera borealis | reverse complement strand
CACATTTACTGTCACATCTTTGTTTAATAAGAAGACAGTGAGGCTCAGAGAAGCTAGGTGGTTTTCCCAAGGCCACACAGCTGGTCAACTCCCTGCCTGCACATCTTCTGCTCTTGTCCTACACAGAAGTGGCCTCTCCCCCGAGTCCAGGGGCCATCGTTAGGCGCAGTACATGCTGCTGAGCTAGACTGTGTTGAATGTGTGTTGTAAACTGAGAATCCCGTTTTTAAATTGTCTTTATTGCTTTGGGGTTTACAAATAATGCATGCTCATTGTACAAAATTCAGACCACAGAGGAACATATAACACAAGTGCCCCTGGGAACCCTATTTCTACCATCCAATCTCCTCAGGCAGCCACTTTCTGATTTCTATCACAAAACATTCCTTTGCTCTGTTCTTGAACTTCGTGTGAATGGAATCATACAGTACATACTCTGGGTCTAGTCTTTCACACAACGTATTTTCTTGAAATTCATCCATGTTTTTGTTATATATGTTGTTCTCATGTAAATGAGTTGTTTGCATCGCAAACCATTCGTATTAAGGGACATTTGGGTTGTTTCCAGTTTTGGGTTGTTCATAAAGCTATCTGGACATCCTTGTACACATTCCTCTGTGGATATATTAAACGTGGATTTTAATCCTGACTCTGCCACTGGGGAGCTGTGAGACATCACACAGTTTCCTTTTAAAGTCTCTGCACCTCATTTCCTCACCTTTAAAACAAGGTTCGTAAGGGCTGCCTCCCAGGGTTGTGTAGGACTAAGTGAAACATGCGGTCAGGCCAGCCTCGCGCCTGCCACACGGGAGGAGAATAATAAATGGGAGCAGATATATTGCGTCCGACTTCCGTGCCTTTGCTCACATTGTACCCTCTGCATAGAATATATTCACCCCCATTTCTTCTTTTAAAAGAGATGGGCAGGGTTTTCCATAAGTCTGACTCTTCCTACTCCTCCTCCTCCCAAAGAGACAGACTCCTTCCATGATTAGAGCCCTCAGCCTTGATCGTCTGTATTCCTTAGGATTCTGCCTGTCTGATCTGGGGGCACATCTAACCCCTCTTTCTGCTACTCCCCAGGAAACCATGAATAACCTGAGAACAGGGACCAAATATGCGTCTCATGGCAACCCCCAGACTGTACCCCCTGCCCCCGCATGGCCACAGGGCAGCCTGGCAAAGTTGAGGGGAAGAGGAAGGCAGCGGGAAAGCAGGGAGTGCCCAGAGCCAGGCGAAGGAGCCTGGGCCTGGGCGGGTGGCACAGAAGCAGGGCCAGCCTCCTCGTCTTTGCAGATCACCCTGGCCCTCCCCTGGGACCCGAATCCCCGCAGGACCCAGCCTGGAGGACAGTGGCCTCAGCAGGCCACCTCTCAGGCACCTGTTGATGAAAGAATCTTGTGAACAGGTGACCCCCCCCCCCATCTCAGAATTGCCACCCAGAGGTAGTCTAGGGCCACTCATTTTACATGGGCTCCAAGTCTGCAAAGTTCACATGTCAGGTTAATCCAGGCCCCTAACCTGACACGTGACCCCCAGCAAGTCTCTGCTTCTCTGGGCCTCAGTTTCCCATCTATGCAGGGTTGCCACGAAGGCCTTTCCAGCTCCCACAGAAGAATGTGTCCCCCACCCTCCCTGCCCACTGATGGGGCTCCTCCAGGGCTGAGGCACAGGGAGGGAGGACACCCGCCACTCCTCACGGGTACCCACTCCCCACGGGAGAGAGGGGATGTGTCACCGTGACCACGTCTTTCTGGAAAACCCCACAGTTCAGGTCTTTCCTGGGTTTGAACTGGAGGAACCACATCCTTCTTGCTCACATCTCCCTGGATCTATTTTTGGCCTTGGCGGGCTTGATGTGGTGCAGTGGGCAGGTTGTTCCCTTTTAATTTGGGCTGTGAAGCCGGCTGAGGCCTGGACCGGTAATTATAAGCACAGAGCCATTTATGGAAACAGCTCTTGAAAAAGTCAGTAATGAGAACTGACTAAAAATACCCCCAGAAGTGAAGCGGGGGGCCTGCTCTGGGCAGCGCTGAGATTCCTGGGCGGGAGGAAGCCTTGAAGAGGCAGAACCGGGAGGTGATGGATTCTGCAGCTCACTCGGGACCCGCATGGGCTGCAGAGACCCGGGTGTTTCCTTAGGTCTGGGGTCCCCCTCGGCCTTGTTACCAGCAGGACCAGCCAGACGGGCCCACCCCATCCGCCTCCGGGGCCCCGAGGGAGCCGGTCCTCCACCTCAGGGCCGGGCTGTGAACGGAGGCGAGTCCCACAGTAAAGTGAGAACATGGGTGGCTTGGGTTGGAAACCCTCGGTGACGAGGAAGCCACTCCCAGACCAGCAGGACGCCTAGCCCAGGGGCTGCGCTGCTGGATGCTGAGCCGCTGTCCTGGGGACCAGGAGCCCTTAGGATGAGGGGCCGGGCATCCCCTCTCTGGGCCCCCGGGACACGAGGGGCTGGATGAGCAGCCCCAGGGGCAGACCGCTGAGGCCTCCCGTTTCCACCCCACATTGTTCAGTCTCTGTCCTCAAATTGGTCACCGTCCAGAGGGCAGATGAACCAGCGATGGGGACCCCCGGGACAGGGAAAGGGAGAGACCGGCAGGCTGATGTGTGTGGGGTCAGAGGCGGGCAAGGGGGCTTTCACAGCTGGACTGAGAAGAAAGTAGCCTTTATACTTGGTGGGACGGGGCAACCCCGGAGAGAGCGGCTTCGAGTAGGGACTCCAGGGGGAGGGTGTTTGCACCAGAAGGCCCAGGAGGCTGTGAGGATGGGCAGGGCCAGCCTGTGTGGGTGAGGGGTGGTGGCTGGACAGCAGAGCCAAGCGTCAGACCCTCCCATGGACCCTGAGGGGCTGGGGAAGGGTTTGAGGGCAGGAAGGACTGTCAGGTCAGAAGATGCCATTCTGTCTCTCTAAAAATTTTATTGAAGTATAATTGATTTACAATGTTGTGTTAATTTCTGCTGTACAGCAAAGTGATTCAGTTATATATATTCTTTTTGATATTCTTTTCCATTATAGTTTATCACAGGATGTTGAATATAGTTCCCTGTGCTATACAGTAGGACCTTGCTGTTTATCCATCCTATATATAATAGTCTACATCTGCTAATCCCAAACTCCCAGTCCTTCCCTCCCTCACGCCCCCTTGGCAACCACAAATCTATTCTCTATGTCTGTGAGTCTGTTTCGTAGATAAGTTCATTTGTGTCATATTTTAGAGTCCACGTATAAGTGATATGGTATTTGTCTTTCTCTTTCTGACTTACTTCGCTTAGTATGATAATGTTTAGGTCCATTCATGTTGCTGTAATGGCATTATTTTGTTCTTTTTTATATGTATACCTTATCTTCTGTATCCGTTCATCTGTTGATAGACATTTAGGTTGTTTCCATGTCTTGGCTATTGTAAATAGTGCTGCTGTGAATATAGAGGTGCATGTATCTTTTCAGATTATAGTTTTGTCTGTATATATGCCTAGGAAGAGAATTGCTGGATCATATGGTAGTTCTATTTTTAGTTTTTTTTTGTTTTTTTGTTTTTTTGGGTTTTTAAAATTATTTATTTATTTTTGGCTGCACCGGGTCTTTGTTGCTGCGCGCCGGCTTCCTCTAGTTGCAGCGAGTAGGGGCTACTCTTCATTGCGGTGCACGGGCTTCTCACTGCGGTGGCTCCTCCTGTTGCGGAGCACGGGCTCTAGGCGCGCGGGCTTCAGTAGTTGTGGCGCACGGGCTTAGTTGCGCTGCAGCATGCGGGATCCTCCCAGACCAGGGCTCGAGCCCGTGTCCCCTGCATTGGCAGGCAGATTCCTAACCAC
Organism: Balaenoptera borealis; assembly: GCF_965194805.1. Lineage (NCBI taxonomy): Eukaryota > Metazoa > Chordata > Mammalia > Artiodactyla > Balaenopteridae > Balaenoptera > Balaenoptera borealis. The sequence continues at coordinate 162,233,429 of NC_138860.1, read as the reverse complement.
TGCGCCACCAGGGAAGCCCTATTTTTAGTTTTTGAGGAACCTCCATACTGTTCTCCACAGTGGCTCCACCAATTTACATTCCCACCAACAGTGCAGGAGGGTTCCCTTTTCTCCACACCCTCTCCAGCATTTATTATTTGTAGACTTTTTAATGATGGCCATTCTGACCAGTGTGAGGTGGTACTGCATTGTAGATTTGATTTGTATTTCTCTAATAATTAGTGATGATGATTATCTTCTCATGTGTCTATTGGATGTATGTCTTCTGTATGTCTTCTTTGGAGAAATGTCTATTTAGGTATTCTGCCCATTTTTTGATTGGGTTGTTTGTTGGTTTTTTTGTGTGTGTGTTATTGAATTGCATGAGCTGTTTATATATTTTGGAAATTAAGCCCTTATTGGTCCCATCATTTGCAAATATTTTCTCCCAATCCATAGGTGGCTGTCAAAAGATTCCTTTTTTTTTTTTTTTTTGACTGTGCCGTGCAGCATGCGGGATCTTAGTTCCCCAACCAGGGATCGAACCCAAGCCCCCTCCAGTGGAAGCACGTAATCTTAACCACTGGACCGCCAGAGAAGCAGATTCCATTCTCTTAATAGGCATGCTGAACTGGAAGAAGAGGGTGTCTTTTGAAACAAGATAAATTTTAGTCAGAAACAAGACAGATTTGGGTTGTCTCAGTGACTCTAAATTTGGTCCAGGGCACAAAAATAGCCCAAGCCTTTATTGGTGTCAGGCTGGCGGATACAGGGTGTGACATCTGGAGATCTAGCCTGTGTGGAGGGTGCAGGCCTCAGACATGGGAAGGCAGAACATGGACGGTGGCCGTGGTGGTGGAGGCTGCCTCGTGCCCCCGGCAGGCTCTTCCTGCAAATGTGGGATCTGGAGGCCTTTTTATCAGAGGCTGGAGGAGAAGGCCGAGGGTCTGAGACTGCTTATTTTCCAAGAGCCACAATAAGGGGTTAAGAAAGTAAACACTCTGACTGCTTCCCTAAGCGGAGCTTTGTAGAAAAGAAGGTACCTGTGGAACCAGCAGTGGCATCGTGTGTCCCCAGTGCTGGGCCCATGCCTCACCACTCAGGTATCTCAATGGAGCTGGCTGTCAAGAGTCTCTGTTGGCTTCAAGAAACTACAAGTGGCTTCCAACCCACCTCACAGGGTCGTGAAGTGTCATAACATCAGCAAGAGGTGAACTTTATTAAATACTTCCTAGGTCACAGAACTTCTTTGAATCACTGTGATGAATTCTTAAAGGCTGAGAAGTAGGATTTATTGTACATGAACTGGCCTTGCTTGTCACTCCAGCCTCATCTTGGACACCTAGACCCTGGACCACTAGATTCCAGCCCTGTGGGCCTCCTGGATGTTTCTCAAAGATTCAGGGCCTTTGCATTTGTGGTTCCATCTGCCTGGAAGGCTCTTCCACCACCTCTTCACATGACTGGTTTTTCCTCCTCCAGACTTGACTATTTATTTCCCTCATTTACCAGGGTTTAGAATAGTGAATTGATTCCTAGCATTCTGCAAAGGTGGTGGTTCTCAATCTCCCAGGAGACATTTGGGAATATCTGGAGACATTTTTGGTTGTCACAGCTGGGGAAGGGAAGGTGGTGCCACCGGCATCCAGTGTGCAGAGGCCAGGGATGCTACTAAATATTCTACAATACACTGGACAGTCATCCACAGCAAAGAATTATCACCCACGACAAAGAATTATCTGCCCCAAAATGTCAATAGTGCCAAGTTTGAGAAATTCTGTCCAAAGATGACCAATGCTGCTGCTGCTGACCTAATGGATATTAATATATGTGATACTTTTCAATCTATTACAGTTCTCTCTGATGCTCAGATTGTCCCTTCCAAGCCTATTATGAAGCCTCTTCAGGTTAGCTTCAGAGTACTTTTAACTCTCTCCTAGGAGGTTCAGGGAGCTTCCTTGCCTTCTGCGATGAGATGTTCCAGGCTGTGCTTATGCATTTCCTGCCCTGGGTCAGAAATGGGCCATTTCTCTAAGAGCCCTGGTGCCTTGTGGTGGAGTTGATCATTTAAGACTACACTCGGGGCATTAGAGCTCCCCACTGTCCCTCCTTGGCCACCATTTCTAGGCTTTTTCAGTGGACAGAGCTAGGGAATATGTATTTTCTAAGAGAAAAAAATCACGAGTTCAAACAAAATTTCCTCTTTTAAAAAAATTTTTATTATTATTTTTTGGCCCCGCCGGGCGGCATGCAGGATCTTAGTTCCCTGATCAGGGATCAAACCCACACCCCCTGCAATGGAAGTGCGGAGTCTTAACCACTGGACCACCAGGGAATTCCCCAAACTAATATTTCTTTTTTTTTTTTAATATTTATTTATTTATTTATTTTATTTTTGGCTGTGTCGGGTCTTAGTTGCCCCACGTGGGACCTTCATTGCGGCACGTGGGATCCTCCGCTGTGGCGCGCGGGCTCCTCTTCGTTTGTGGCCCGCGTGCTCAGTAGTTGTGCGAGCGAACTTAGTTGCCCCGTGGCATGTGGGATCTTAGTTCCCCAACCAAGGATCAAACCTGCGTTCCCTGCATTTGAAGGCGGATTCTTAACCACTGGACCACGAGGGAAGTCCCCAAATATTTCTTTTTTTTTAATTTTTTTTTTATATTGGAGTATAGTTGATTAACAATATTGTCAGGTGTACAGCAAAGTGATTCAGTTATACATACACATGTCTATTCTTTTTCAAGTTCTTTTCCCATTTAGATTTTTATAGAATATTGAGCAGAGTTCCCTGTGCCATACAGTAGGTCCTTGTTGGTTATCTGTTTTAAATATAGCAGTGTGTATATGTCAATCCCAAACTCCCAATCTATCCCTCAAACTAATATTTCCAATTCAAGCTTAGGATTATAGACTTACTTAAATTCTTTTTTGTATATTTTATATTTCTATTTTCTTTTGCACTGAATAATTTGGTCCTAACAACATTAATATGATAGTCGTTTGCTTTATCCTACAAGTATATATATATATATTACATATATATATTATATATATAAATATGTTATATCCTACACGTATAATAGGTATAGAATAACATCATCATAACAATATGATTACTGAAAAATTAAGATTTATTTTTAGTTTATTTTGTCCTTAAGCTATCCCACTAGGGATATACAGTCAAACTACTCTGTTTGAAAATGACTTGAAATAATTCCTCACTGTGTGGGTAAGCCACCAACTCAATATACCCACCATTTATTTACTTTATTTTGCATTTTAGTCTTAGGTATTACTCTTTGTTTTTGTATTTTGAATTATTCTTGTTTTATACTTATGTGAAATATTTACAAAATTTACAAAGCAAGGGACATTCAGAGACGCCTGGCTTCCATGCCTGTCTCCTACACTCTGTCTCTGTTCTCTTCCTCCAGCAAAAGATAACTACATTTTTTAAGTTGAAATATAGTTGACATACAATATTATGTTAGTTTCAAGTATACTACATAGTGATTTGACATTTGCACACATTATGAAATGATCACTATAAGTCTAGTAACCACCTGTCCCCATACAAAGTTATTACAATATTATTGACCATATTCTTTATGCTGTATATTACACCCCATGACTTATTTATTATAATAACTGCAGATTTGTACCTCTTAATCCCCTTCACCTATTTCACCCACTCCAACTATTTCTTAATTAATTTATTAGTTTGTAGTTTATCTCCATTTTAAAAATACAATGACATATATACGTACCTATGAGGTGTATGCATTTTTATAATATTTGTATTTTGACCCGTTCTTAGATAAAAGGTATATTATCTGTACTTTTCACCTTAGTTCTCTTTAAAAAAACTGTCTCCTGGAGATCACTTTATTGCAGAATATAGATGATCTCTTTGTTCTAATTTACAGCTGTTTAGCACCCCATCATGAAGAGGTACCGTGGTTCATTTATTCCATCTTCTGTTGATAGACATTTGGGTTGTTTCCAGTCTTTTTCTGTAACAAGTTACAAAATTGGGTCATAACAAATAGTCTTGTATGTACATCTTTTTGTATTTTTGTGAGTGTGTCTTTGGGACAATTTCTTAGAAGTGAGATGCTTGGGTCAAAACATGTATAATTTTGCTAGATATTGCCAGATTCCCCTCCATAAGGATTAAGCCATTTTGTGTTCCTGCCAGCAATGCACGAGTGCTTGATCCGGTCTTAGAGTGTCTTTCTGGAAATATTTTTCCAAAGTACCACATCTAAAGTAACCCCACACTGGGGGCTTCCTTGGTGGCGCAGTGGTTGGGAATCCACCTGCCAATGCAGGGGACACGGGTTTGAGCCCTGATCCGGGAAGATCCCACATGCCACGGAGCAGGTAAGCCTGTGCGCCACAACTACCGAGCCTGCGGTCTAAAGCCCACGAGCCACATCTACTGAGACCGCGTGCCACAACTACTGAAGCCCATGCACCTAGAGCCTGTGCCCCGCAACAAGAGAAGCCACCTCAATGAGAAGCCCACGCACCCTGCAACGAAGAGTAGCCCCCGCTCACTGTAACTAGAGAAAGCCCACGTGCAGCAAGGAAGACACAATGCAGCCAAAAAATAAATAAATAAAATAAATTTATTTTAAAAAATAATAAAGTAACCCCACACTGAACTGGAACTAAAGGTATAACTCTAATTTTTAAAATAGATATATCCAGAAAAATAGAAATAAATACAGATGTGTGTTTATGCATGGGTTAGTATACACAGATACATTTCCTAGCTCTGTCCACTGAGAGCGCCTAAAAGCATGACACTTTATTTTAATGAGCACACCGTGTGCTCAGAGCTTGGTGTTTAAATCCCCATTCTATACATGGTAAATGAAATGAACCAGAACTCCTTGGAGAAGTGACTGATGTCAGCAGCGGGGAATGGGAAATCACAAGATGGGCCTGGAGCATCTGGTGGTGCCAGACAATTAGGAAATACTCAAAAAAAGGATGGGGAGGGGGGCATGTCAAAGGGACAAGGGGCCAACCCAAAGATGCTCCCAATGGGCAAAGCTAGAACAATCTGAGCAACAATTTTATTGGATTATAACCCATAGAATAAATGAAATATCCGTGAACCCATAATGATATAAATAAATAACAGAATAATTATGGAAAGAAGGGCAAGTCTTCCTTTCAAAAGAATTCCATTTAATAAAAGTAGAGGGAAAGAAGGAAACAGAAAATCACTATTGCAGATATTACAGTAATAATTGCTAAAATCAGTGGGCAAAAGTTTGAGGAGAAATATATGTGCAAATCTCAATATCTCTCCCTAAAGATATTTATTATTTCCAAAAGAAAAATAATGACATTACAGTGAAGATACCTGGCAGATACCACCTTAACCAAAGAATTAGTTAACATCACTAGTAATAGTACATATTGACATTATATCATCCAATTTGATGTGCTTAGAAGAGGACACAGATTCCAAGGTGGATTTCTCCAAAATCTGTAACTTCAATTTAATAATGAGAAAACATCAGCTAAACCCAAATTGAGGGACAGCCTACAAAATACCTGACCAGTGCTCTTCATAAGAAAGGGCATGGGGCTTCCCTGGTGGCGCAGTGGTTGAGAATCTGCCTGCCAATGCAGGGGACACGGGTTCGAGCCCTGGTCTGGGAAGATCCCACATGCCGCGGAGCAACTGGGCCTGTGAGCCACAACTACTGAGCCTGCACGTCTGGAGCCTGTGCTCCACAACAAGAGAGGCCGCGATAGTGAGAGGCCCGCGCACCGCGATGAAGAGTGGCCCCTGCTTGCCACAACTAGAGAAAGCCCTCACACAGAAACGAAGACCCAACACAGCCAAAAATAAATAAATAAATTTAAAAAAAAAAAAAAAAAAGAAAGGACATGAAAGACAAGGAATGGCTTAGCACTTGCTACAGGTCAGAGCACATCAGGGAGACCTAACAATGAAATGTAATGTGGGATCCAGGATTGAATCCTGGAACAGAAAAAGGACATAAGTTGGAAAACCGGCAAAATTCTAGAAAAGTCTGTAGTGTACTTAATAATATTGTACCAATATCAATTTCCTGGTTTTGGTCATTATGCTGTGCTTTGGTTATTTAAGATGGTTATCATTAGCGAAAGCTGGGTAAAGAGTATATGGGAAGTCTCTTGCAACAATTCTTGCAACAATTTTTCTCTGAATCTAAATAATCTAAAATTACTACAGAATAAAGTTAGAAACATAAAATAACCCCACACGCCCTCCCTGCATTATCTGCAATCCCACCTCTCTCTTGGTGTCCTTCACAGAGCTCATCGCATACAATGACTTTGTTTGTTCACTCTTTCCTACCTGACTTCCCCCCTGCACATAAACTTCACAGGCACAGGGCCACAGTTTCCCCAGTGCCTAAATACTGACTTGCTTTCAAATGTGTTGCATACACAAATTAATTAGAATTCCTAGATGTGCCAGGGAAACATGAAGGGAAAAGTGAGTGTTCTAGAAGACCTCCAGAGCATGAGAAGGCAGCTGAGTCAGGAATCTTCTCCCATGTGCCCAAAGGTGAACTTATAGGACCCCCCCCACCCCCGCCAGATTAGGAATTCCTACCCCAGATTCTGCAAAGGGGGGGAATAATTTACTATCCTCTTGCTTCAAACATCAGCAGTCCCCCCAGGACGACCACGGAGAGAGAATTCCTGGCAGGACTTATCTCAGATGGCCAGGATCCAGAACATAGGCCAGACAAGGAGCACCCCTTTCCCTGCACCCCCCAGCCTGTCTTAATCTGCCAGGGGACCCGGGAATGAACTTCCCAATTCCACAACCCGCAGCCAATTTTACCAGGAAAACCCAAGAAATCACATTGTGCAGACCTTGGCCTTTCCCCTAAATTCCCTCTACAGAGCATCCCACAGTAGCAGCGGGGCAGGAAGCAGGGACAGGCCAACTCCAAGGTGGAGGGCTTATGCTGTTTTGTAGCCTTGGACGGTGGAGGGCCACTGCAGTGAAAAGGAACCCAGACGGGAGCCAGGACTCCTGGGATCTGTCTCCACGTGTGCATAAAAGTGGGAGGAGACTGTATGCAGTGATCTGTCCTTTGAGCTCTGATGTTTTGGAATCTTCAGCACTTTCATAAAGAAGGGGTCAGTTTTTGCTTTGTGCCCGAGCTGGAACACAGTGGATGGCGCCACTGGCATTGCTGAAGGGCTGCCTCTCCAGGCCTGGGCATCTTTGGGAGATTCCAGACCTTGGTTATAGGGGAAGGTGGAGGTTGGGCATGAATGTGCACCGAAAAGGAAATGCTCCTGAATAATAGGTTAGAAACATTTGCTGGACCACACCAAGTGCGGCCGCAGTTGCAGACAGGGCTTTTTACACTTTCATTTCAATTTCATCTCTGTATCAAACATTTTGCAGATGTGGATTCCGAGGCCCAGAGGATCAAGTGTCTTCACAAAGGTCAGGCAGGTGGAAAGGAGGCACTTTGAAGCCGTCCAAATGCCTTTCAGATGCATTGATATATTTTTATTTTATATAATCTTTCATTTCATACTTTTATTTAGAGGAAGAAAACTGAATGTCTCTCTTTTCTCTTCCATGGCTTTTGAGTCTCACACATGAAACTCCCGATGGTGCTGGCAGGATGTTATTACTTTGATATGTCAATTAAATTAGGAAATTAGAGGTCAAAACCCCTCCCACCTCCTAAGGAATGGCCATCCCTCCTATCCCATGATCCCTGTCCTTTTTTTTTGTTTTTAGCTTTGTATTCTTTTATTTTGAATTTGTAGGTGGAAAATGGCAGACACCTGGGGTAGATTTTAAAGAACGGAAATGATCCCAGACGGGCATTGTGTTCTCTTGGTGCTTCGTTGACTGCATTAGTAATGCTGCTCTGGCCTCATACTCTTTTTTTTTTTTTAATCAGTCATCAATTTTATACACATCAGTGTATACATGTCAATCCCAATCGCCCAATTAAGCACACCACCATCCCCACCCCACCGCAGTTTTCCCCCCTTGGTGTCCATACGTTTGTTCTCTACATCTGTGTCTCAACTTCTGCCCTGCAAACCAGTTCATCTGTACCATTTTTCTAGGTTCCACATACATGCGTTAATATACGATATTTGTTTTTCTCTTTCTGACTTACTTCACTCTGTGTGACAGTCTCTAGATCCATCCACATCTCAACAAATGACTCAATTTCGTTCCTTTTTATGGCTGAGTAATATTCCATTGTATATATGTACCACATCTTCTTTATCCATTGTCTGTCGATGGGCATTTAGGTTGCTTCCATGACCTGGCTATTGTAAATAGTGCTGCTATGAACATTGGGGTGCATGTGTCTTTTTTTTTTTTTAATTAATTTATTTATTTAGTTTTGGCTGTGTTGGGTCTTTGTTTCTGTGCGAGGGCTTTCTCTAGTTGCGGCAAGCGGAGGCCACTCTTCATTGCAGTGCGCAGGCCTCTCACTATCATGGCATCTCTTGTTGCAGAGCACAGGCTCCAGTCGCGCAGGCTCAGTAGCTGTGGCTCATGGGCCTAGTTGCTCCGTGGCATGTGGGATCTTCCCAGACCAGGGCTCGAACCCGTGTCCCTGCGTTAGCAGGCAGATTCTCAACGACTGTGCCACCAGGGAAGCCCCCATTTGTCTTTTTGAATTACGGTTTTCTCTGGGTATATGCCCAGTAGTGGGATTGCTGGATCATATGGTAATTCTATTTTTAGTTTTTTAAGGAACCTCCATATTGTTCTCCATAGTGGCTGTATCAATTTACATTCCCACCAACAGTGCAGGAGGCTTCCCTTTTCTCCACACCATCTCCAGCATTTGTTGTTTGTAGATTTTCTGATGATGCCCATTCTAACTGGTATGAGGTGATACCTCATTGTAGTTTTGATTTGCATTTCTCTAATAATTAGTGATGTTGAGCATCTTTTCATGTGCTTCTTGGCCATCTGTATGTCTTCTTTGGAGAAATGTCTATTTAGGTCTTCTTCCCATTTTTGGATTGGGTTGTTTGTTTCTTTAATATTGAGCTGAATGAGCTGTTTATATATTTTGGAGATAAATTCTTTGTCCATTGATTCATTGGCAAATATTTTCTCCCATTCTGAGGGTTGTCTTTTCATCTTGTTTATGGTTTCCTTTGCTGTGCAAAAGCTTTTAAGTTTCATTAGGTCCTATTTGTTTATTTTTGTTTTTATTACCATTACTCTAGGAGGTGGATCAAAAAAGATCTTGCTGTGATTTATGTCAAAGAGTGTTCTTCCTACGTTTTCCTCTAAGAGTTTTATAGTGTCCGGTCTTACATTTAGGTCGCGAATCCATTTTGAGTTTATTTTTGTGTATGGTGTTAGGGAGTGTTCTAATTTCATTCTTTTACATGTAGCTGTCCAGTTTTCCCAGCACCACTTATTGAAGAGACTGTCTTTTCTCCATTGTATATCTTTGCCTCCTTTGTCATAGATTAGTTGACCATAGGTGCGTGGGTTTATCTCTGGGCTTTCTATCTTGTTCCATTGATCTATGTTTCTGTTTTTGTGCCAGTACCATATTGTCCTGATTATTGTAGCTTTGTAGTATAGTCTGAAGTCAGGGAGTCTGATTCCTCCAGCTCCGTTTTTTTCCCTCAAGACTGCTTTGGCTATTCAGGGTCTTTTGTGTCTCCATACAAATTTTAAGATGATTTGTTCTAGTTCTGTAAAAAATGCCATTGGTAATTTGATAGGGATTGCATTGAATCTGTAGATTGCTTTGGGTAGTATAGTCATTTTCACAATATTGATTCTTCCAATCCAAGAACATGGTATATCTCTCCACCTGTTGGTATCATCTTTAATTTCTTTCATCAGTGTCTTATAGTTTTCTGCATACAGGTCTTTTGTCTCCCTAGGTAGGTTTATTCCTAGGTATTTTATTCTTTTTTTGCAATGGTAAATGGGAGTATTTCCTTAATTTCTCTTTCAGATTTTTCATCATTAGTGTATAGGAATGCAAGAGATTTCTGTGCATTCATTTTGTATCCTGCAACTTCACCAAATTCATTGATTAGCTCTAGTAGGTTTCTGGTGGCATCTTTAGGATTCTCTATGTATAGTATCATGTCATCTGCAAACAGGGACAGTTTTACTTCTTCTTTTCCAATTTGGATTCCTTTTATTTCTTTTTCTTCTCTGATTGCCGTGGCTAGGACTTCTAAAACTATGTTGAATAATAGTGGTGAGAGTGGACATCCTTGTATCGTTCCTGATCTTAGAGGAAATGCTTTCCGTTTTTCACCATTGAGAATGATGTTTGCTGTGGGTTTGTTGTATATGGCCTTTATTATGTTGAGGTAGGTTCCCTCTATGCCCACTTTCTGGAGAATTTTTATCATAAATGGGTATTGAATTTTGTCAAAAGCTTTTTCTGCATCTATTGAGATGATCATATGGTTTTTATTCTTCAATTTGTTAATATGGTATATCACATTGATTGATTTGCGTATATTGAAGAATCCTTGCATCCCTGGGATAAATCCCACTTGATCGTGGTGTATGATCCTTTTAATGTGTTGTTGGATTCTGTTTGCTAGTATTTTGTTGAGGATTTTTGCATCTATATTCATCAGCGATATTGGTCTGTAATTTTCTTTTTTTGTAGTATCTTTGTCTGGTTTTGGTATCAGGGTGATGGTGGCCTCATAGAATGAGTTTGGGAGTGTTCCTTCTTCTGCAATTTTTTGGAAGAGTTTGAGAAGGATGGGTGTTAGCTCTTCTCTAAATGTTTGATAGAATTCACCTGTGAAGCCATCTGGTCCTGGACTTTTGTTTGTTGGAAGATTTTTAATCACAGTTTCAATTTCATTACTTGTGATTGGTCTGTTCATATTTTCTGTTTCTTCCTGGTTCAGTCTTGGAAGGTTATACCTTGCTAAGAATTTGTCCATTTCCTTCAGGTTGTCCATTTTATTGGCATAGAGTTGCTTGTAGTAGTCTCTTAGGATGCTTTGTATTTCTGTGGTGTCTGTTGTAACTTCTCCTTTTTCATTTCTAATTTTATTGATTTGAGTCCTCTCCCTCTTTTTCTTGATGAGTCTGGCTAATGGCTTATCAATTTTGTTTATCTTCTCAAAGAACCAGCTTTTAGTTTTATTGATCTTTGCTATTGTTTTCTTTGTTTCTATTTCATTTATTTCTACTCTGATCTTTATGATTTCTTTCCTTCTGCTAACTTTGAGTTTTGTTAGTTCTTCTTTCTCTAGTTCCTTTAGGTGTAAGGTTAGATTGTTTACTTGAGATTTTTCTTGTTTCTTTAGGTAGGCTTGTGTAGCTATAAACTTCCCTCTTAGAACTGCTTTTGCTGCATCCCATAAGTTTTGGATCGTCATGTTTTCATTGTCATTTGTCTCTAGGTATTTTTTGATTTCCTCTTTGATTTCTTCAGTGATCTCTTGGTTATTTAGTAACGTATTGTTTAGCGTCCATGTGTTTGTCTTTTTTACGTTTTTTTCCCTGTAATTGATTTCTAATCTCATAGCGCTGTGGTCAGAAAAGATGCTTGCTATGATTTCAATTTTCTTAAATTTACTGAGGCTTGATTTGTGACCCAAGATGTGATCTATTCTGGAGAATGTTCCGTGCACACTTGAGAAGAAAGTGTAATCTGCTGTTTTTGGATGGAATGTCCTATAAATATCAATTAAATCTATCTGGTCTATTGTGTCATTTAAAGCTTCTGTTTCCTTATTTATTTTCATTTTGGATGATCTGTCCATTGGTGTAAGCGAGGTATTAAAGTCCCCCACTATTACTGTGTTACTGTCGATTTCCTCTTTTATAGCTGTTAGCAATTGCCTTATGTATTGAGGTGCTCCTATGTTGGGTGCATATATATTTATAATTGTTATATCTTCTTCTTGGATTGATCCCTTGATCATTATGTAGTGTCCTTCCTTCCTTGTCTCTTGTAACATTCTTTATTTTAAAGTCTATTTTATCTGATATGAGTATAGCTACTCCAGCTTTCTTTTGATTTCCATTTGCATGGAATATCTTTTTCCATCCCCTCACTTTCAGTCTGTATGTGTCCCTAGGTCTGAAGTGGGTCTCTTGTAGACAGCATATATATGGACCTTGTTTTTGCATCCATTCAGCAAGCCTGTGTCTTTTGGTTGGAGCATTTAATCCATTCACGTTTAAGGTAATTATCGATATGTATATTCCTATGACCATTTTCTTAATTGTTTTGGGTTTGTTTTTGTAGGTCCTTTTCTTCTCTTGTGTTTCCCACGTAGAGAAGTTCCTTTAGCATTTGTTGTAGAGCTGGTTTGGTGGTGCTGAATTCTCTTAGCTTTTGCTTGTCCGTAAAGCTTTTGATTTCTCCATCAAATCTAAGTGAGATCCTTGCCAGGTAGAGTAATCTTGGTTGTAGGTTCTTCCCTTTCATCACTTTAAGTATATCATGCCACTCCCTTCTGGCTTGTAGAGTTTCTGCTGAGAAATCAGCTGTTAACCTTATGGGAGTTCCCTTGTATGTTATTTGACATTTTTCCCTTGCTGCTTTCAATAATTTTTCTTTGTCTTTAATTTTTGCCAACTTGATTACTATGTGTCTCGGTGTGTTTCTCCTTGGGTTTATCCTGTATGGGACTCTCTGTGCTTCCTGGACTTGGGTGGCTATTTCCTTTCCCATGTTAGGGAAGTTTTCGACTATAACCTCTTCAAATATTTTCTCTGGTTCTTTCTCTCTCTCTTCTCCTTCTGGGACCCCTATAATGCAAATGTTGTTGCGTTTAATGTTGTCCCAGAGGTCTCTTAGGCTGTCTTCATTTTTTTTCATTCTTTTTTCTTTAGTCTGTTCCGCAGCAGTGAATTCCACCATTCTGTCTTCCAGGTCACTTATCCGTTCTTCTGCCTCAGTTATTCTGCTATTGATTCCTTCTAGTGTAGTTTTCATTTCAGTTATTGTATTGTTCATCTCTGTTTGTTTGTTCTTTAATTCTTCTAGGTCTTTGTTCAACATTTCTTGCATCTTCTCGATCTTTGCCTCCATTCTTATTCTGAGGTCCTGGATCATCGTCACTATCATTATTCTGAATTCTTTTTCTGGAAGGTTGCCTATCTCCACTTCATTTAGTTGTTTTTCTGGGGTTTTATCTTGTTCCTTCATCTGGTATATAGCCCTCTGCCTTTTCATCTTGTCTATCTTTCTGTGAATGTGGTTTTTGTTCCACAGGCTGCAGGATTATAGTTTCTCTTGCTTCTGCTGTCTGCCCTCTGGTGGTTGAGGCTATCTAAGAGGCTTGATGGGAGGCTCTGGTGGTGGGTAGAGGTGACTGTTGCTGTGGTGGTCAGAGCTCAGTAAAACTTTAATCCACTTGACTGTTGATGGGTGGGGCTGGGTTCCCTCCCTGTTGGTTGTTTTGCCTGAGGTAACCCAACACTGGAGCCTACCTGGGCTCTTTGGTGGGGCTAATGACAGAGTCTGGGAGGGCTCACGCCAAGGAGTACTTCCCAGAACTTCTGCTGCCAGTGTCCTTGTCCCCACGGTGAGCCACAGCCACCCCCTGCCTCTGCAGGAGACCCTCCAACACTAGCAGGTAGGTCTGGTTCAGTCTCCCCTGGGGGTCACTGCTCCTTCCCATGGGTCCCGATGTGCACACTACTATGTGTGTGCCCTCCAAGAGTGAAGTCTCTGTTTCCCCCAGTCCTGTTGACGTCCTGCAATCAAATCCCACTAGGCTTCAAAGTCTGATTCTCTAGGAATTCCTCCTCCCCTTGCCGGAGCCCCAGGTTGGGAAGCCTGATGTGGGGCTCAGAACCTTCACTCTAGTGGGTGGACTTCTGTGGTATAAGTGTTCGCCAGTCTGTGAGTCACCCACCCAACAGTTATGGGATTTGATTTTACTCTGATTACGCCCCTCCTACCGTCTCACTGTGGCTTCTCCTTTGTCTTTGGATGTGGGGTATCTTTTTTGGTGAGTTCCAGTGTCTTCCTGTTGATGATTGTCCAGCAACTAGTTGTGATTCTGGTGTTCTCGCAAAAGGGAGTGAGAGCATGTCCTTCTACTCCACTATCTTGGTTCCTCCCTCCCTGTCCTTTTTAAAGCCCTTTCACAGCCTTATGTGGAAAGGATCCTAGGATCCCCACTTCCCAGATGAGCAGACTGAGGCCACCCAGGGAAAGTACCTGATTGCTGACAGGGTCAGGGCTGGGACCAGAAGCCCCAGCTGCAGGTCAGAGCATCTACACTTCTTAATGCTGTTTTAGTGGCTAAAGCAGGGGAAGCCAGCCCAGGAACTACCATAGGGGACATCCAGGTCCCAACAAATGCTGTTTCTTAACACCAGCTTTTGAGAAACATCTTCCCCTAATCCACAGAAGCAACTACTGAAAGCTGTACATTCATGTGGTTCCAGCAAAGAAAGGGGGTGCTCTCCTTTGGCCAGTTACAGTAATGTCCAGTTTAATGACGCATCCCAGAAGTTTTATCAATTTCCGATGAAATCATTTTCCTAAAAATGTCCCACCTCTCATGCTTGCCTGGAACACTGGGGCAGGCAGTTTCCTGTGCTGGAACTATTGGGCAGGGGTGGGGGGTTGGTGGGGGCAGGTATCGATTTCACAAACCCACAGGACAGAAGCTTGGAGCTGAGGTCAGTCCAGGAGAAGAGGGCTCTCTTGACCCAGCACAAGCGGGCCCCCAGGTCAGCAAGGGATGGAGGCCACAGAGCTTGGTGCCCGCAGGAGCTGGCAGGTTTGTGGTTGTTCCCTCAGTCCTGGATCCAACATGAGTCAGTGTCAGGCCTGCAGACAGAGGTTCTCAGTGACCCACCTGTCAGCACCCCCCTGTGCCTTGGGGGCAGATACATTTAAGGATGCTTTGAGAGGGGTTGGGGGCAGAGCATGACTAAACGATCCCTACTCACTATCAGGGCCACCTCCTGTGACAGCTAACAGCCTGGACCTATTTCATCCTGCAGATCAGGGATGCTTACACAGTCACGTAACCGAGGTGGTCTCTGCTGTTACCGAATCCACAGAAATTGTCCCTAAAGCTCTGTGTGTGAGTGTGTAGGGAGGATGGGACTCTTGTGGTGATATTCATGGCGAGCATCACTGGGCAAAGGTCCAGAACCCTGCCTTCCACATCCTGCCTCCGTGGGAGGACCCAGATCCGTCCTATGTCACGCTGCCCCTGAAACAGCGTGGCTTGTGGGTGGGCATTTGCTGCAGGTCCAGCACCCTGTCAGATGATGGAGGTTCTATTTTCCCTCCTCCCCGGTCTGGTGATGAAAAGCCCATCTCCTGCCCAAACATGTGTCCACTGGCCCCGCCCAGCACAGCTGTTTGCCCATCCATCACCGGACCAGGTCCCCACCACGAGGACAGGAAGTGCTCCCCCATCCGCCTCCACCACCAGCCTGGTGACTTGTGGTCTCTGAGTCCAGTAGTCAGAGAATTTTTAAAAAGACTCACAGACATGTAATTAAAATCTCAGTGTTGGTTTTGGGGGAAGGCTCTGGGAGGCTCCCGCCCCTGCTTTGCGGAAACACAGATTTTTAGTGTTTGAAAGTGACAGGAGGCAAAAGTGAGACGCTCTAAATATACTGTCCTGGGCATTTCCGGGCAGCTGGGGAAATATGGGGTTTATTCTGCTCCTGCGGTCTCTTGCCCAGAATGTTAGAGCAGCTTTGCCACCAGCCTGCCTCGGGTCCCCTCCAGCCTTGGCTTTACCCTCGCCTCCACACATAGCTTCCACTCAACCCTTAAACCACACTCCCTTGCTGCCCAAAACCCTGGACCCCACCACTGGCCAGAGCACAGCCCACGCTCCGAGGCCAGAATTCCAGCTCTCCGCAGTCAGGCCACAGCCAGACTTATGCCCTGAGCCGCACATTGCTGGATGGTGGGCGGCCCCAGCACCCCACACCTGTGCAGGACCTCTGCCTAGAATGTCTTCTCCCCCACCTTATCCACCTACCAAGACTCAGTCCCATCCTTCAAGGCCAGTTCAGGTGTCACCTCCTCCGGGAAGCCTGCTCAGATCATGCCATGGGACCCTGCAGCTTCCCCAGCACTTGACCCAGCATCTCCAGGAGCTGTCATCCTACCTCGCCTCTTCCTGGTTCTTTCCATGTCTCTCTCCGGCCCCCCTTCCTGCTTCCCCTTGTTCCAAAAAGGGTCCTGCCATCCTTTCACCCTTTGCTGGGTTTTATGGCTGTCGTATTCCCTGCTGGTGCTGTCGTTCCTCGGCTTTAGGCCTTTGCTCAGGCTGGACCCTGCCTCTGCACTGTCCTTCTCCCTTGACATCGTGGCAAATTCACTCTCACCCCTCAAGGCCCAGCTCCAAATTCAGCTACAAGCCCACTCTCCCCTCAACTCCCATCCACATACTGGCTGACTCCGGGAGCCCCGTCCTGCTCAAGTGCACCCAGCTATGTCCCTGCTGCCACCGTGGCCCTTTTCTGCCTTGGGTCTGATGTCCATCTCCCCAGAGGAGGGACCTGTCCTGTGCCCCATCTGTGGGTCCCAGAGCCAGCAGGGTGCTGAGCGGGGCAGGCTGGGTTTGGGGCTTGCGGACCAGACATTGACACTGCCCTTGTGGCACCGCCGTGTGCCAGGTGCCGTGCCAGGCGCCTCACGACACAGCTCCCGGAGCCCTCTCGGCACCCAGGAGGCAGAGCTGGGACAAGCCTGTTCTCGAGGAGGGAGCGGTCCCACCCAGACTGCCCAGGCCCCCAGATCCCACCCGGCCCTGCCCACCCCGGAACCCGAGCTGGAACCACAAGTGACCGCCAGTTCCACTTTGTCTTGCAGTGGAGCGGGACTGCACCCTGGGCCACCAGGAGCCCCAGTGGAAGGAGTTCCGCTTTGACCTGACCCAGATCCCGGCGGGGGAGGCCATCACGGCCGCGGAGTTCCGGATTTACAAGCTGCCCAGTACCCACCCACTCAACCGGACCCTCCACATCAGCATGTTCGAGGTGGTCCTGGAGCAGTCCAACAGGTGCCTGCCCTGCGCCCCACAGGCCCGCTCAAGCCTCTGTCGGAGTGTCCGGCCCAGCCCTGGGTGCCGGGGGGGGACATTTCCCAGAGGACAGAAGGGGACCTTCCTGGGCAGCCCACCCTCAGAGAAGAAAGATGGTTGGCCGGAGGCCTCGTGTCACTGTGGGGAGAGGCCCAGCATCAGTCCTGGATTCAAGTCCCCATCCTACTGTCCTAGCTGTGGGACCATGGACAGGTCACTGAGCTCCTGAGCCTCAGTTTCCGCACCTGTACACGGGCACAGTAACACCTTTGTACGGTAGACACAGTGAGAAAAGCCATGTAAGGCACTCAGGTCAGAGCCGGGCGGGGTAGATGCCCCACTAATGGTCCCCCAGGAGGGCACTGGAAACAAAGGCAGCTGTGCCGGCCCTTGGTTAATTGTTCTTTCGTGTCCACAGGGAGTCTGACTTGTTCTTTTTGGATCTTCAGACGCTCCGATCTGGGGACGAGGGCTGGCTGGTGTTGGACGTGACAGCAGCCAGTGACCGATGGCTCTTAAACCGTAACAAGGACCTGGGACTCCGCCTCTATGTGGAAACAGATGATGGTAAGACTCAGGTCAGCAGCGAACCTTCCCCTGGGGGCTCCTCCGAGGAAGCTGCTGGCGGCAGGCGCAGCTGGAGCCCCTCACGTGGCCCTGGAGGCCTGGCCTTTCCCACCTGTGCCGCTGGGGGATACCTCCACCCCTCCGCGGGGCTCAGTGGGTAGAGAGTGAGGTTCCCGCAGTGCGGGACAGCAGGCGACCCCCTACCGGCCGAGAGTCCCTCCTCTCCTTCTGCAGGACAAACAGTTGTGTTGCTCAGAGTGAGTCCATGTTTTCCCTCCCCAAGAAATGGGAGATTCTTTCTACTCTACGGAGCTGCCTCCTGCACCAGGAGTTTCCGTCCTGGGCTGGGCGAGGGGAAGCGCTCACACCCTCAGGCTCTGAGGCAGAGGCCTGGGTGTGAATCTCGGCTCTGCAGCCTTCTAACTCGGTGACCTTGGCAGGTTACTTACCTTTCTAAGCCTCGGTTTCCTCATCTGTAGAATGAGGATTCACACCTTCATTCCTTTAGCAGGTGTTTGGGGGAGAGCCTCCTGGTGGGCGCAGGGTTGGTGTGTCTGAGGTGCAGCAAGGGGCCACCATGGCTGGAGCACAGGGGACTAGGCAGCGACTGTGAGGAGGTTGAGAGAAGTGGGCAAAATATTAACTATGAAATAAATGTTATTTTATTTAACAGCAGTGGAGGAGGACAGGATCTGATTCAGCTTTTTATCAAACAACCCTCTGAGACACTCCCCCTCCTTCAGTGTGGGCTACGCTTAGAGACTTGCTTCCCAAAGTATGCCATGGGCTGGGGCAGTACCTTTGCAGGGGCAACCTGAGCGGCACCCCTCAGCTGGTGCTCAGGTCCCATGAGCACGTCATGTAGCTCCCAGACACCCTTGATCTGACGGGATGGGAACAGCACTTCACCTCCATGGTCTTCGTCCCCAAAACCCAGAACCCCAGTCTCACCATGAGAAAAACATCAGACAACCTGAAACTGAAGGACATTCTACAGAATACCTGACAAGTACTTCTCAAAACTGTCAAGGTCATCAAAAAACACGGGAGGTCTGAGAAACTGTAACAGCCCAGAGGTGCCTAAGGAGTTGTGATGACTATATGCCAATGTGGGACCCTGGGTGGGATCCTGGAAAAAAGACGCTGGAGAAAACTAATGAAATCTGGGTAGATCGTGACGTTTAGTAAATAATAAGATACCAATATTGGTTCATTAGTTGTGACAAACGTACCATAATCATTTAGATGTTACACTTGCCAGGGGAAACTGGGTCTGGGTATATGAGAACTCTCTGTACTATCTTAGCGTATTTTCTATAAATCTCAACTGCGGTAAAATAAAAAGTTTGTTTATCTTATGTACAAAATAAAGATCCCCTGACTTCAGTGGGGAGAGTAGACTGCGGGGGACAAGAGTGAAGTCAGAGAGGCCCCCGGGAGCCTCGCCGGGTCGAGGTGGGAGCTGGGATGGGGGGTGGAGCGCTTGTCCAGCAGCGGAAATGGAGGAGGGTGCGTGCAGGGAACGCGGGTGATGGGGGCTGAGCCAGCGGGTCTTTTTAATAGGTTTGGTTTGGTTTTTGCCCGAGTTGGGGAAAAATAGACGAGGAGCAGGTTTGAGGTGGGAAGTAAAGAGATGTCCTTCGGCAGGGATGTTGTTGAGGTCGTGGTAGACATCCATGGAAATGTGGTTTCAGGACAGTACGTGCTGGGGACACGCGTGTGGGAACCGCTGACGTGGAGGTGGATCTGGGGACGGGGGGACGGGAGTAGCGCGCCTGGGAGGAAGGGTGACGATGGAGAGGAAGGAGACGGCTCCCAGGCTTCCCCGGAGGGACGTCGCCTCGGGGCCTCCGTGCGCCAGTCCCCGGGTCCCTCCAGTCCCGCCTGACTGTCCGGACCGGTCCCGCCTCCCGCCTTCGCGGCCCGGGAAGCTCGGCGCCTCGCGCCCTCGGAGCGCGGAGACGGAGCGGGGCGGCGGGGAGCCAGCCGGGTGGGCGCGTCACCGCCGGGGGCCCCCTGCCCTGTGACGCGCAGGCGAGGCGCGCACGGCCGCCGCCTGTCCCCGCTGGGCCCGGAGCCGGAGCCCCAGCCGGAGCGGAGCGGACGATGGCAGCCCTGCGGCTCCTGGAGTCTGCGCTCGGCCGCCGGGTCCCCGCCGGCCGCTCGGTGCCCGCGCTGGCGACGGGCGGTGTGTGCGGCTTCGCCAGCAGCGCCCGCGCGCGTGCCAAGTCCTACGCGGACCCCGTGGAGGCCGTGAGAGACATCTCGGACGGCGCGAGGATCATGGTCCGGGGCTTCGGCCTCTGCGCGATCCCGGAGAACCTGATAGGGGCGCTGCTCAAGATCCGCGTGAAGGACTTGACCGTGGTCAGCAGCAACGTGGGGGAGGGGAACTTCGGGCTCGACCTTTTCCTGGGGACCAAGCAGATCACCCTCATCGTCTGCTCGTACCTGGGGGAGAACGCGCTCTGCGAGCACCAGTACCTGGCGGGCGAGCTGGAGCTGGAGATCACGCCCCAGGGCACCCTGGCCGAGCGCATCTGCGCAGGGGGCGCCGGCGTGCCCGCCTTCCACACCCCCACGGCCTACGGGACCCTGGCCCAGGAGGGAGGCGCACCCAGCAAGTACTTAGAGGACGGCCACATCGCCATCCTGAGTCAGCCCAGGGAGGTGAGGGAGTTCCACGGACAGCACTACCTTCTGGAGCACGCCATCACGGCCGATTTTGCTTTGGTGAAAGGGTGGAAGGCCGACCGGGCAGGAAACGCCATCTTCAGGGCCAGTGCCAGGAACTTCAACGTGCCCATGTGCAAAGCTGCGAGAACCTCAGTGGTGGAGACTGAAGAAATTGTGGACCTGGGGTCCTTTGCCCCAGAGGACATCCATGTTCCTAACACTTACTTAGATCGAGGAATACAGGGAGAAAAATATGAGAAAAGAAATGAGCACATAATGATCTGGAAAGAGGATGATGAAATATGCAAGTCTGCAGATAGTATAAGGACACGGATCATCAAGGGGGCAGCTCTTGAATTTGAGGACGGCCTGTATGCCAATTTGGGCATAGGAATCCCTCTTCTGGCCACCAACTACATCAGCCCCAGTATAACCGTTCATCTTCACAGTGAAAATGGAATCTTGGGCTTGGGTCTGTTTCTGCTGAAAGAGGAGGTGGATGCAGATCTCAACAATGTGGGCAAGCAAACAGTCACCCTTCTTCCTGGGGGCTGTTTTTTCTCCAGCGATGAATCATTTGCCATGATTCGAGGCGGACACATTGACCTAACCTTGCTGGGAGCCATGCAGGTTTCCAAACACAGTGACCTGGCTCACTGGATGATACCCGGCAAGAAGGTGAAAGGAATGGGGGGTGCGATGGATCTGGTGTCCAGTACCAAGACCAGAGTGGTGGTCACCATGGAGCACTGCACCAAGGCCAATGAACCCAAAATCTTGGAGTAATGCACCAGACTGTTGACTGGGAATTGGTGTGTGGACCGCTTTGACCGAGAAGGTGAAATCATCACCGAGAAGGCCGTGTTTGACGTGAGAGGACTGACCCTGATCGAGCTCTGGGGCGACCTGACGACGGAGGACATCGAAAAGAGCACAGGGAGAAACTTCGGCGTCTCCCCAAATCTCAGACCCATGCAGCAGGTCGAAACCTAGCCGGAAAGTGAACCTTGGTCCCAGAGCATGTGCTTCTCCCTTTAACCTCCTGGATTGCATCCCGAGAAAGCCGCAATCACATTTCTACATTTCACCAGCATCTGGCTGGCTTTCTCCTGCTGTCCCAGACTGGCTGCCACTGGATAGGCTTTGTTCTCTCAAGAGGGACATGCCTTTAATTAAAAACAAAAGGAAAACAGAGGCATTGACCTTATATGTCCTGTGAGTTCTGAGAAAGCTCTGCTCCAATCACCCTCCTCCCTGTCTGTGATATTTACATTAAATTCTATGCAGCTTGAGATGATCCCATGGGAAAGGTTTCACTGAAGTGCCTACTCTCGTGAGTGAATCATGAAATGTAGGGAAAAGTGATGTGGGAGGAACTGTTACCGAGCCCAAGTTCACTCTGCTCACTGCCTGACAGGCCAGTAAGTCGGGAGATGAGTTGTTGAGACAAGGAAGAACGACTTTAATTGGAAAGCTAGCAGACAGAGAAGATGGCAGACTAGCATCTCAGAAAACCCATCTTGTCCTAGTCCCAATTCAGGCTGCTTTTATACAATCTTGTGGGAAGAAGGAGCAATGATCTTTCTGGCTACTTCCCACTGAACAGGGGTGATGAGGGGGTAATTGTGAAATGGAATTGATCAGTTTTGGGTCAGGAATATTCATTAAAATTTTTAGTAAGCAATACAGTTCTCTTTCTTTATCTACAACTATTTGAACCTGATGAAATCTCTTCTACAATGAAATTTTAATCTCAATACTTATCCTTTTTGAAGAGCAACCTTAAGTCTTCTAAGGGTTCACAAACCCATTGCTCTCTAGGTCTCTCAGGAGTTGGGTAATTTTCTGATGACAGTGGGGCTACTTTAACCCAAGTGTGATGAATCCATGGCTTTACTCCAGCTAACTCGACAGATGAGTGCGTGGTAAGTAATACCACATGTGGTCCTGTCCACCTTGTAGTCAGATGGTGCTCAGGCCCTTGTTCTCTCTAGATTTTAAGGAGGACTCCAGGCAGGAAAGGATGTAAGGCTACCTCAGCTGGATAGGCAGACCTACTGGAAGCAAACTCATGCACAGAGGTTAGTATAGTGCCCGGAGTTTTAACATAATTGGCAACTGCTAGATCTTTCAGAGCATTTATAGATTCTCCCTCCCCGGCAGACACCTGGAATGGCCTACCATACAATATCTCAGTGGGGCTTAATTTGAGCTGCTTCTGGGATCCACTCTGATCCTTGGCAGGGCAACTGACAAGGCCTTATCCCAAGGTAAATTAGTCTCTTGACATATTTTAGCAATGCTCCTTTTTTTTTTTTTTTAATTTATTTATTTATTTATTTATTTTTGGCTGTGTTGGGTCTTCGTTTCTGTGCGAGGGCTTTCTCCAGTTGCGGCAAGTGGGGGCCACTCCTCATCGCGGTGCGCGGGCCTCTCACTGTCGCAGCCTCTCTTGTTGTGGAGCACAGGCTCCAGACGCACAGGCTCAGTAATTGTGGCTCACAGGCCTAGCCGCTCCGCGGCATGTGGGATGTTCCCAGACCAGGGCTCGAACCCGTGTCCCCTGCATTAGCAGGCAGACTCTCAACCACTGCGCCACCAGGAAAGCCCAGCAATGCTCCTTTTTAATATATAATTCATTTTCTCAGTTTTTCCTGTTGATTGTGGTCTCCAGATGAATGTAGCTTCCAATTAATTCGCAGTGCTTTAGATACTTGTTAGGTTATGGTAGAGACAAAAGCAGGCCCATTATCACTTTGAAGGGAGTTAGGCAGTCCAAATCGGGGGATAATTTCCTTAAGGTGGACTTTAACCACTTCAGAGGCTTTTTCTGTCCTGGTGGGATATGCCTCCACCCATCCTGAAAAAGTGTCCACAAATACTAGCAGGTGTCTGAAATTTTCTGTGGCTTGAGGCATTTGAGTCAAGTCTATTTGCCAGTCCTCAATGGGGCAGGTTCCTCTGTGTTGAGTTCCCATCTGGGGAGGCCTGACAGCAGTCTTTGGGTTATTTTTAGCACAAATCATGCAATTTTGAGTGACTTGCTGGTTGGTCTTTTGTAGGTTAGGCCCCATTATATATTTTTGCACTCTGTAGTCCAAGTAAGGGGCTTAAAATCATGTCCCTTTAAAGCCTCATAGAGGAGCTTTACTATGAGCCTATCCATAGTTCGGGATCCAAATCCGACAAAATCCTGCCATTCCCAGAGACCCCCTCATTTGTCTGTGAGTCTTGGGTGTTCCCAAGCCTGCAATTGCCCATTTTCTATCAGGCAAAAGACCCCGCTGTCCTTGAGAAATGACAAAACGCAGATATGTGACTTGTTTCTTACATACTTGGGCTTTTTTCTGGGAGACCTTATATACACAATTGGCCAAATAATTCAGGGTTCTTATGGTATTTTGTAGATACATCATATGCAAGGATTGCTATAAGCAAATCATCCACATATTGGAGTAAGAGTCCTTCATCCAATATTAAGTTTCTAAGATCCCTAGCCAACATTTCCCCAGACAAGGTAGGGGAATTCTTAAATCCTTGAGGCAGGACTGTCCAACAATACTGTTGGACTACCTGTGTTTCTGGATCCTGCCATTCAAAAGCAAACAGCTGCTGTGATTCTTCTGCAATAAGAATGCAGAAAAAAAGCATCTTTCAAGTCCAAAACTGAGAACCAGCTGTATTCTCCAAGAATAGTTGTAAGCAGAGTGTATGGATTAGATACCACAGGGTTCAAATCTTGGACTATTTCATTAATAGCCCTCAAGTCTTGGACAAAGTGATACTCTGTTGAGTTTGGCTTTTTGACTGGGAGGATAGGGGTGTTAAATGAGACCTACAAGGTTTAACCAGTCCTGTTTTCAAACTTTTGGAGAACTGGCTGAATTCCCTTTTGGGCCTCTTGCCTCAGAGGGTATTGTTTTAGATTAGATGTCCCAGTGTTCCTTTTAAATGGAATTTGTATTGGCCATGTATTTTTGGCCTTCCCTGGTGTGCCGTCAGCCCACACTTCCAGCCTTACCTTTTCATAAACCTCTGGTGGGTGCAGGGGAAGAGCTCTGTCTCCTTTTCTGGGGCATCCATGAATGCCATCTGTAGGCTTACCGTGTGCGCTGGTGGGACCCTGATGTCAAGCTGTCTTGGCAAAAAGTTACTTGAGCATTTAATTTACAAGGGAGACCTCAGCCCAAAAGAGGGATTGGACACACCAGCATACATAAGAAACTGTGTTTCAGGGTGAGGTCTCCTCATTGGCATAGAGGTTGTAAGAAAGAACAATTTTGTACTTCTCCAGAAACTGCCGTGAAGTGGATGGATTGAGATGTTTTCTGTGCCACCTTGGTGTTTACCACAGAGATTGTTGCACTCGTATTTATCAGAAAGTCAATCAACTTGTCCCACACTATCAAAGTTACCTGGGGCTCCTGTGGGGAAACTGGAATTGGACGCCTCAAGTTCAAGGGAGCCCCCAGGCTTATTCATTCATCATCAGAGTGTTCCTCTCTTTCTACCATATGAGAGGCTCCAGTCTTTCTCTTATTGTTTTCTTTCTTATTCTTTAGTCTAGGGCAATCTTTTTTCCAATGCCCTTCCTCCTTACAGTAAGCACATTGTTCCCTCCTCAATGGTGGCTTACCTCTCTTCCAGTTACTTGTCTTCCAGGAATCCAATGCTGCTGCCAGAAAAGTGGCATTCCGTCTTGCATCCTCTCACTTCTGTCGTTCCCTGTTGTTGAACACTTTAAAAGCAACATCTACCAATTGAGAAGGGTTCATTCCAACTGCACCATGTAACTTTTGTAATTTTCTTCTTATATCTGGGTACTTTGCCCAATACAGGTCATATTTAGCATTCTCATATTTTCGGGGGTCTCAGGATCTACATCAGTGTAGCACCTATAAGATTGATAAATTCTAGAGACTCTGATGGATCCTCAGTGGGTTTTTGGTGTACCTCCTGAATTTTGTTTAAGCTCTTTTGCCTAGGTGCTCCCTTTGGAAGACCCACTAAGATACACTTCCTATAATGCTTTAGGAGCAGCATACCTCCATTATTAGGCTCCCAGTCAGGCTCAGCAGTAGGAACTATCAGATTTGCTTCTGGAGTTCCATCTGGATCTGCTGGATGAAGCTGGTGTGCTTCCTCTCTAGCCTTGTCAATGACCATCCTTCTTTCATCCCCAGTAAGTATCATATTCATAAGAGTGTGAATGCCCAAGAGGAATGGTAAGTGGCAAAGATAGAAGTGAAAATTTCAGTCACGCGGAGGGGGTCCTCTCAGTAAGTAGGGTTATAGTTTTTCCAATTAAACAAATCTGATGTTGAGAATGGCTTGTGCATCCATAGAAACCCAGCTGGTTGGCCATCTGCATTAAGGCCTCCTATAGGATATTGGTGCAAGGGAAACTGCCCTGCTCCAGAAGTGGCTCCTAGTCCAAACTGGGTGCCCTGTCAGGTCTTAGATGGTGACACCAAACCTGGCCCCTGTGCCCCGGAGGTTAGCATAGGAACTTCTAATTGATCCTCATAAGTAAAGGAAACAGCAGGCGGTGAATATGTTGGTGGCATGTGGGCGGGGGGTGGCCAGAACAACTGCTGGTGCAGTCTGCTCGGCCAGTGGGGGAGCCGGGCTGGCCAGAGGGGGGTGTAAGTTTCAAAATAACATGTCCCCACTCTCACTTTCTCCCCTTCCTCTTGTAGAACAGGTTTTCCCTTGGTTTTCTCTTTCAACTGCTGTACCATAAGGCGGCAGCAGTCTGACTTCTTTTCCTCCTGATACAATAGCATAAATGCTTCTACATACAGAATCTCATCATTTTTACCTGCTCTTTCACAAAACAATTCTAACTGCAAGATCGTCTAATAATTAAGTGAGCGATCAATGGCCATTGCTCGCCTGATCCTAACATATATTGGGCCACACACTATTACAGTAAAATATCATCTCTTCTTTAGTCATAGACCCACAGCTATATTTTGCCCATTTGTTTAAGATACGCCCCAAAGGGCTTTCCTTAGGGACAGATGGAGTATTCCCCATATTTATAAGTTAAATGGGCTTCCCTGGTGGCACAGTGGTTAAGAATCCGCCTGCCAAGGCAGGGGACACGGGTTTGAGCCCTAGTCCGGGAAGATCCCACATGCCGTGGAGCAACTAAGCCCGTGGACCACAACTACTGAGCCTGTGCTCTAGAGCCCACATGCCACAACTACTGAAGCCCACGCACCTAGAGCCCATGCTCCACAACAAGAGAAGCCACCACAATGAGCAGCCTGTTCACTGCAACTAGAGAAAGCCCGCATGCAGCAACGAAGACCCAACACAGCCAAAAAGATAAATAAATTAGATAAATAAAATTTTTAAAAAGTTCAAGAACAACAAAACACAAAAAGCACAAGCAAATTCTAACACCAAAAGCACAAAGAGATTCCATCAAGAATGAATGCAAAACAAAAGCCAACAAACTGGTTCACAAAGCAGGTAGAGTCCAACAACAATTCCCCTCTCCAGCAGGGTACCCCAATCAAATGAACAAATTGGCTTTTCCCTTAAAGGAAAAAAGCCCAAACAGAGGGGAAAATGTTCCCAGTTGTATATACTGGAGCTACTTACCCTACTATGTGAGGCCCATTGGCTCCCAAATGTTGATTCCCCACTTCAGCTGCCCAGCGCTGGGGCAGCCAGTGCCACTTCAGGGAATTTTGAAGGAAAGATCCTTAGGACAAATGGTCCCAGTGGCTGCTAGGGCCTTACCTGAAAATTCCCCAACTGAGGCCAGCCAGCCACAAGCACCAAGGCTCCTGGCCAGCTCACCAAAATTTGTTGCCGAGCCCAAGCTCACTCTGCTCAGCAGACAACAGGCCAATAAATCAGGAGACAAGTTGTTGGGACAAGGAAGAACAACTTTAATTGGAAAGCTAGCAGACTGAGAAGATGGCAGACTAGTGTCTCAAAAACACCATCTTGTCCCAGTCCAAATTTGGGCTCCTTTTATACAGAAGAGGAGAAGAGGGAGGGGACTACTGCAGTGCCAACCAATGGCTTAGCAGGACCACTAGTGGTCACTTGTTGACAGTTGCTTGCTTGGGGGAAGGGCTCACTGTGGCACTGACCAATGGCTGAGCAGGACTGCTTAGGTTGCACCTGCCCCACCCCTATTACAGAACAACTCCACCCAGAGTCTATGTAAGGCACTGTTTTATTAGAACCATAAAAACATACACAATGTGAATTTGTAACTGGGAGAAATGCTGTCTGAATGAAAGATGTTTTTCCTTTGGCCCTTCTGACTTTCCTTCTGGGGCCTTTCATTTTGTCGCTAAGTTTTGTCTCCTTGTAGCCTCACCTCCCCTGCCCCCCACATATCTCCTCCTCATAGCTAAATAGATGTCTCTAGAAGGGAAGCAAGACGGTTTAGGCAGCCAGTAAACTGGTAATAGGGGCAACTGAAGGGGGAGAGACCGTTGGTGCAGACATTTCGCTGGGAAGTCTCCTCTGTGAATAAACAGCTCGCCTGTGTGTGGCCAAAGGCTGCGACTTAGGATGGGAGGAGTTCTACAAACCTGACCAATGGACTTAGATGGGTTTTCTCATCTCAAATCATAGCGTTCCTGTGTCGTCCAGATCAGACACTTAGACCCTTCTTCTCTGTTACGGAGCCTAAACCAGCCTCTTGTTCATACTCCCTTGAAACTCATGAGGGGCAGTGAAGTACTTCATCCTGAATCCACAGTCTCACAAACTAAACAGAAAAAAATGAGTTTCCATTTGCGTGCGTGTGTGCGTGCGTGTGTGCGTGTGTAAGGTTCGAACCCAGGCCTGCCGTGGAGCCCACGTTTTCTCAATGCGGCTCTAGGGCTGCACAAAATGGATGGGAGCTCATAGGTAAGAACAAGAAGCTCCAGCTGGTCAAGGAAGGCCTTTCAGAGAGGTCTCCCTGAAGCCTCACCCTGACGGGAGGCCCGGATCCTGGAGTGGAGAGACAGTGTACCTGAGGGGACAGCCACAGAGTGTCAGGGGACCGTGACCAGGCGGGCAGTGGATGGACGTCATTGAGTGGACTGTGCAGCACCTTCTGGGGCTTCCGGGGAAGAGGACCTGATCTGCCCTGCATGGTGGGAGACGTCCTACAGCAGCAGCCTGGGACAGGCAGAGGTTCTAGAAGCAGACGAGTTACAGGACTGTTAAACAGTAGAAAGAAGGAAAAGCACTGAGTTCCTACTTCTCATGCGGTGAGGAAATACCCTGTGGGACAAAAGCACACCTGGTCACAGCTGGATCCCCTCCAAGGGTTTCAGCCAGGCGTCCTGATTGTCCTTCAACGTGGCACTAGGGTCACATCCATGACCGCAGGCTGAGGTGGGGCAGGGGCTGCAGGGAAGGGGCAGGTGGCACCAGAGCAGAAAGAGGCCTTGGGGAGAGATGGGAGCAATCTTGGCCTGGCCCAGGGGGAGGGGGCATGAATCCCCAGGGATGGGATAGGTCAGGGGAGCTGCCAAGACATCCGGGCCCTGATGGGGTGGTCTCAGAAATGGGGGGAGGCTGGAGGTGTCGGGGGCCTTCCTGGCCCAGAGGAGCAGCATCTTCACCTGGACCTGCGTGCGGGGGGAGGCCACAGTGTGGCCCCCACCTCGAGGTGTGGCCACACATCCCACGTCTCTCACAGAGGGGACAGCATGCCTGCCAGCACCCTCACAGGTCAGGTCTAGAGGCAGGGACCCTGGGCCTCAGAGGTTCCTGAAGTTCCTGCTTCTGCTTTCTGGAAAGGGTCCTGCCAGAGCCAGGCAGCCTGGGGGCCAGCACCTGGACAGCCGGGGCCTGCCCTGTGACCCAATCTCTCTGCGCCCAGGAGACCCCAACACGATCCTTGACCAGACAGTTGCACAAAGAAAAGCCTACAGTGAACACGGCCTCGGGAGCACCGAGGGTCCCCCTGGCCTCTCCGTGGACCGGGCTCTCCAGGGACTCACAGGACACGGCGGCTGCACACACAGGCCCGGAGGGCTGCCGGGCCAAGGCCGCCCCACGTGCCCACCAGGTGTGGGGCTCCGCTCCAGTGCCGCGTGGACGACAGCCGCCCCCCTGCCCCCGTCGCTCCACGGCCTCCTCCTGGTGCGCTCACGCGCCTTTCCCTCTGTGGCGGGGCTGCTGTGTGTCTTGTGGCTCTGCGTCCTCACGGGCCTGCTGTTCTTCCTCGTGACCCTAACCTGCCATGACCCAAACTCCCCGAACGGCTTCTCCCTGGGCCCCTTCCAGTGTCAGCTCCTGTCTCAGCAGGGTCATCCCTGAGTGGCACCTCTGATGGGCCCAGTGCATGTTTGTGGCAGGTGATGTCATAGGTCAAAGGTTAGTCTCTGGTCGATTAGTTGTTTAGTCAACTCTGGCGCATGGACTCAGGGCTAAAGCACAGCTGTGTAAGGGCCGGCGATGTCCTTGACCTGTAATGTGCAGTGGAGGATCATGAGACCCACTAATAGAACACATATGTTTATGTATGTGCACATGTGTACACTAGCTATATAAATGCACACGTGTGTGTACACATACATATATGTGCATGTGTGTATATGCCTGTGCATCACTCTTGCAACATTGGGGTGAAATGTACATGGAAGTGGGATGTTCCGCCCAGTGTTATAAGAAACATTAACAGTGAGCTTGTAGTCATCCCCTGTTGTTTAGTCTGAGAAAATTGCACAGGGAAAGGAAATAAAGAGGTTCTGTCACATTCTCATCTTTATGATGAAAGCCAGGAAATAGATGTCTAAAGATGAACTAATATCTAAGTATTCAGATGTATCCACTCAAAGGAATTTTATACATTTGAAATGTTCATAGTTGAGACTTAACAAGCGAGAAAATGTTTATGTGGAAAAATTGGGAAAAATACAGACTTCTTTCTTACGCTCACAATTTAAATTAACATATGAAAATATCCCAGAAAAATGAAAATGATGCGTTGTAGCAGGGGAGGGGTTTTATGGGTGATATTTTTTCTAAGTTTCTTTACAGTTGTTATATATCACTTTGACAATTAAAAAACAAGAGGTCATTGGAACTACAAAGAGGTACAGGAGGATAGTTTTATCGGTGGAGGTGACTTCCAGGGATAACCAGTGTGTTTCTCCGGCGTCCTCAGGCTTTAAGCAGCTGCGGGTAAAATCCCAGTTTTACAAGCATCACTACTCCTAGGCTGAGGCCCCCGTCATGTCTCTGCCCACAGCCTTTTCTCTCTTTCTTCCTTTTCAAACCACAAACCCGCTGGTTCAGAACTTAAATGGATAAGAAGGGCTCTGGAATTAGATGCAGGTGTTTGAACGTGGACTTGGGGTAAATGTCTCTGTCTGCGGAGTCTGGGGTCTCTTTTGGGGGCATCGGGACAGTGAGTGGCCTGCTCTTGGGCGGTACTCAGCAGAGCAAGCACTGAGTCCTGGCAGCCGCTCCCGCCAGCCGGGTGTTGTAAATCCTACACTGATCCCCAGAAAGGATGGGGTGGAAGGTAGAACTCGGGCCGTGGAGCCCCGAGATGGGTGGGAACCCTGGTTCTGAGAGTGTCCGGTAGTGGAGCTCTGAGCTGTCACTGAGGGGCTCTGATGTTTCTCAGGGAAATGATGGGTCTGGCGTCACCATGAAGACTGGTTGAGATCATCACGTGAACTGACTGAAAGCTGTAAAGCGCTGTCACCACTGGCAGTGCCCTGGACCGTCACTAATCCCAAGTCTGTGCTCACGAGGACCCTCCCCCTCTCCTGCAGACCTGCCCGCTGGGGGCTGGGGCTGGACTTGGGACTCGGGTCTTCAGAGGAGGAAACCAAGGCCCAGTGGGTCCCCTGCAGCCTCAGGCTCCGTGCTCCTGGCCCGCCCACAGAGAGGTCCCTACTCTGTCCCCGTGCAGGGCCCCACCCTCGAGTGACCGCCCTCTCTGCTCTCTCTGTCTCAGGGCGCAGCGTGGATCCTGGCCTGGCCGGTCTGCTGGGGCAACAGGCACCGCGCTCCAAACAGCCTTTCGTGGTCACCTTTTTCAGGGCGAGCCCCGGCCCCGTCCGAGCCCCTCGGGCGGTGAGGCCCGTGAAAAGGAGGCTGCCGAAAAGAACCAACGAGCTGCCGCCCCCAAACAAACTGCTGGGGATCTTCGGTGAGGTTGGGGACCAGGTGGTGGGGACAGAACCCTCGTGGCCTCAGTGGGGTCAGGCTGATGGTCAGTCACCCAGCCACCTTTCCTGACACCACTTTGCCCCTGCACCCTGGGGACCAGCCACTGCACGGTCATCAGGGCTCTGAGCATCTGCCCTCGCTGCCCCTGCCGCCCTGAAGTCCCTTCCTGCCCGCCCTGGCTCACCACGGCCCCCTCATCCCCCCGGTCAAAATCAGGTGCCCCTGGTGGCCCTCGGTGCTGCCCCGGGCGCCCTGCAGGATCCAAGCGTTCGTGTGAAGGTGTCCCCACCAGACCAAGCCCCTCGGGACCAGAGCCCCCTGGCGCCCTCCTTTCCTTCACGGGGAGCCAGGCTTTGCTTGGCCTCAGTGGGAGCCACTTATCCTGTGGAATGGGCGTGGCTGGAGAGGCGGATGAGGTCAGGGGTGTCTCCGGAGGAAAGGAGGAGGGGCTGCTGGACGGCAGAGGGTCCCCGGGCTGCTTATTGGACCACCGGGAGTCACAGGCTGAAAGTCAGGGGAGGCTGGGCTGAGTGTGGGGTGACTGTGACCACGGGGAATCATCTGGAGCCATCGAAGGTTCTTGACCTGGGTCACGGCGCCAGCAGAGCTGCAGAGATGGGCTTTATGAGACCAAATGGGTTAGTTTCCCATCATTCATTTATTCAACAAATAAGCCCATTAGGGCGTCCCCCGCCCCGGGAGCTCCCCGTCGTAGGTGAACAGAGCATGACCCCCAGAAAAGACCTTGTCCCTTCTGTCCCCCGCAGACGACGTCCACGGCTCCCACGGCCGACAGGTGTGCCGTCGGCATGAGCTCTATGTCAGTTTCCAGGACCTTGGCTGGCTGGTAATTCCTGACTCTCCTTCTTTCCTAAATGACAGTCCCCACCTTGAAGATGGCAAGTGTATGTCCAAGAGGAGGTAGAATCATGGGGGATTTGGATTTTCTTGGTTTATTTTCCTCTGTGTTTTTCCAAGTTCTCTAAAGGGAGAATGTGTTGCTTTTGTAGTGAAAAGTGCTTTTTTGTGAAAACCATGAAAATGGAGACTGTCTGAATCCTTAGCCATAAAATGTCAGAGCAGCAGCAGGAAAACTGAGGCCAGGGTGGGCAGTGCCTCTGGCCTCTGCTGTGACTGGCAGTGGGCTGGGGAGGACGAAGCTGAGCGCTGATGGCGCATGAAGGGGACGGAGATCGTGCCCAGCCCTGTCTGCTGAGGGTCTTCGGGTGGATGTCAGGCCTCTGGGGGAAACTGCCCTGGGAGGGGCCCGAGGGTGGGGTGATGGGCCCTGAGGCTGAGGGAGGGTAAGGGGCAGCCCTGAGTTGTGCTGTGACAGGTGCTGGACTGGGGGGCTCGGGAGGGGCACATGGGTGGGACTCACCTTCTCCCATTACCTGCCCCCAGGACTGGGTCATCGCCCCCCAAGGCTACTCAGCCTATTACTGTGAAGGGGAGTGCTCCTTCCCACTGGACTCCTGCATGAACGCCACCAACCACGCCATCCTGCAGTCCCTGGTCAGTACCGCGTCCCTCTGCCTGGACGCCCAGGGGAGGGGTTTGCGGAGGAGAGGGGCGCGTGCAGCCAGCAGGTGATGGCAGCACTGCTGTGTCAGGGAGCTTTCTCTACATGGAAACCTTTCTGTGTGCATGTGCAGTGAAATCCCACAGCTGTGCAGCAACTGGTCCCCGTGTGGGGCACCCCCAACCCGTGCACCTGAACACACGTGCACTAGACTCTTGCTGATCGGTGTGCACACGTACACACGTGCACGTGGGGGACTTTCACGTCCATGCGGTGGGTACCAGACTTATAAAGGCCTGCCGGCTGGTGGTCAGAGGCACAGCCCGTGCATGATAGGCGGGCATCCCACATGGCTACTTGTGCCCTCGGAACACACACGTGCACCATGTTCACTGGCGCGTTCGGCCTCCTGTGTGTCACACACGCCCTCAGGGTCGAGGTGGGGGGTGACACACGTGTGGGTTCTGCCCCCTCTTCCTGTGCAGGAGTCACCAGGTACCCCGTGCCCTTCTGGTTTCCCCTCCCGTTCCTTTCCCGTTGGCTCTTTTTTCTGGGTCCCTCTCGGCTCTTTGTGTCTCTACAGGCTTTTGATGCCCCGATGTCTGGGGAAACTTTAAATGCTGAAAAAGTTTCTAATAGGAACACTGTTGCTGCTGCTTATTGCTAAGTGTTTTAAATGTTTTTTTGTGCTGAGGCTTCTTTCTAGAACATTGACCTGGACACTCTAGTTACAGGTTGCTCAAGGTGATACCCTAGAGCAAATGAGTTAAGAAGGCAGCATGGACCCCAGGATAATGCCTCCTTTCCCAATGGTCACATGGGATTTGCTGGACCCCTGGGGAGCTGCCTTCCTTGAAGAAGGTCAGGGGTGATGGAGCCTGTCCTGGCAGCAGGCTGCTCAGAGCTGGGGCTTCTGGGGTAAGGCTGGGCTCTGGGGACCGGGGGCCAGGCTGCTGGACAGGGGTCCCCATGAGACGGCTTCGCCCAGATCCTGCTCAGCGGCCTCCGTGAGGCCTGGGAGGTCCTGGTGGATGGAAGCAGGTTCCCTTTTCCCTCCAGCCCCTGACAGGCTGGGGAGCTGCCTTCCGGGCCCTTCCACGTGGGGCCCCGATGAAGAGTCCACGGTGAACAGCAGCTCATCCTGCCGAGTCTCCAGATAAATATTTTTGTAGAGGCTGCAAGAGCTCACTCAGTCGGGCTGTCTTTAGGGGCAGAGCTGTTTGGAGGAGGGTAGCAGGATCCCCGTGCCAGGTCCCAGTCGTGCCGCGGCCTCGGCCTCAGCCATGGAACTGGGCAGGTGACTCGGTCCCAGTGCCCTCAGTGGTCATCTGCCCAGAACAATCCCTGCCTAGAAATTGTTACGAGGGGTTGGAGGTGCTTTGAGAAACAAGTGTCGGACACCCCAAGGGTGAGCTTAGAAGTCTGGCCGCTAGCAGGTGTAACACGGACCTTCACCGGCTCCCAGTCTGGAAGGGGAGACGGACCAGAAACAGCTCATGCGGACAAGACACTATCAGGGACGTTGCAGAAGCGCAGGGAGGGGAAGGGAGCAGAGGGGACGCCAGGGGCGGCGCTGCAGGGGCGCAGGCAGGACCTGGCACACGTGCCGGGGACCAGCAGGGTCAGGGTCGTCCTGTCTGAGGGGAGGGGCTGTGACAGGAGCCACAGGTGCCCAGGCTGGGCCTGAGGGCAGAGGCGGGGTGGCCAAGGGGGGCGGGGTCGGGGCAGAGTTCGCGCCAGCACCTGCCGGGCTGCGGGGCGAGATGGAGCCGAGGAGGGGCGAGCGGCTGGAGCCCGGGCGGCAGGAGCTGGGGGCTGGGACGGGGTCCCCGCGGCTCTCACGCGTCTGCCTGCCGCCCCCTCCCCGCCAGGTGCACCTGATGAAGCCTGACGCGGTCCCCAAGGCGTGCTGCGCGCCCACCAAGCTGAGCGCCACCTCCGTGCTCTACTACGACAGCAGCAACAACGTCATCCTGCGCAAGCACCGCAACATGGTGGTCCGCGCCTGCGGCTGCCACTGAGGCCCCGCCCCGCCTGCTGCGCCGCCCCTCCCGGGTCAGCTCAACCCTCCGCAGGGGGCACCCCCAACGCCCTCACAGCTCAGGCAGGGCGGCAGCCAGGGCGCCCCTCCGCTGCCCACATCCTGCCAGGGGCTGGTCCTCCCCAGGCCCCTCTGCCCCGCCCCCGCCCGGCGCCCGAGGCGGTGGTGGAACTCTGGCCTGGTGGTCTGCGTCCGCAGCAGGGTCCTACCCCAGCCCCCTCTCCAGAGGCACGGGCTGACCGTTCTTTGCGGTTGGCAGAGCCCTGTCTGAGGACCTGCCCTTGTCCACTGCTGGCCCAGCTGTGGGCGGACGTGGGACGAGCTCAGAGGCACCTGGAGCCCAGGATGGCCACCCCAGGCCCTTCACCATCCACAACGGGGTCTGGGGATGTGTAGACAGGTCCTGGTCCATCTCCAGTTGCCTGCCCTTCCCAGGTGCAAAAGTGGGCATTTCTGGGCACTTCTGTTAGAGTGTGGAGTTGCCCTTGGTGTGCTATATTTGTGGATCTGAATTACCAAACCGCTGGCCATAAGGAGGCATGTGGGTCACCTCCAGAAAGAGCTAAATGAACAGCATGATTTAGGGCTAAGACCGATGGCATTCATCTTCCCTGTCTTCCTCCCTTGACCTGCCTCTGCTGTCTGCGGAAGACATGCAGTGCGCCGACACTTTAGGGAAACAAAAAATCTTGGGGGCGTTATTGACCCCATCTGGTCACCATGTTGAACCATCAGGAGTTCAGCTCTGTGGAAAAGTTATCTTTTTGCTGAGCCAAGTACGGTGGATACGGCGGGTGGCCCAGGATGACAATGCCCAGCACGGGTGACATAGTTTCCCGTAACCTTCTGCACGGCAGTCATCAATAATCAACCTTGATATTTTTTCTTTCAAATCTGGATGGAATTTCAAAATGACCAGCACAGAACTCCAGGTGGCCACCACCAACAGATTAGAGTTGGCATGTGGAGTGAAAACTACCTGCCATCTCCTGCTAAGGAGCGATCCACTGCCCCCAGTGCTCTGGGACACTGGGCAGCCTGGGGCCAGGCGTGGAGCGAGGGCAAGGCTTGTTAGCACCTGCCCCCGTCCAGAAGCTGTCAAAAACAGACTGGTCACCCAAGTCTGCGTCACCCTGTGTGCCCAGGAGCCCTGTCCTGTTTCTTGGGGCCTGTGAGCCAGAGAAAAGGCCCCTGTCCCAGGGGAATGACAGGCAGCAGTTAAGCTGAGCTGGGTGGGGAGGTTCCCGGAAACCACTGCTCTCCTTGGAGCGGCCGCCGGCAGTTGGAGTGTTTATTTGATTTCTGACTTGGTAAGCCTGTAATTTACCTGGTGGAGCAGACTGCGTCCAGCTGCCCGAACCCTGAAATACTGTGTCATTAAAAGCAGAGCCTGGGCCCGCCCCAACCCACGGGCACAGCCCAGGACGTGCAGCCCTGGAATTCACTCTGCGCCCCAAGGAGGGGCTCCGGGAGCGCAGGTCTGGCAGCAGGGGTGGAGGCTGGGGCCTTGCTGCAGGACAGCAGCCCCTCCGCCTGGACCTGGGAGGGCCTCTGGGAGCCAGTGCACAGGAAGAGACCCTCCCCATGGACAGAGGAAGGTGGTGGTCTCCTCTTTAGCCTGGGGCTTTGAGCTCAGGCTGGCAGTGAGAGCACCAGGTACCAGCCCAAGTGTCAGGAGACCCGTATTCTGGCTCCAGCTCAGCCACTGACCTGTCTGATGTCTGGGCAAGTGCCCCCTGATTCAGGCTTCAGTTTCCCGTCTCTGGCAAGAGGACATACAAGGACTCTCACATCTCCAAAGGCTGTTCCAGCCAGAGAATCTGCCTGCCACTCTGGCCCTCTCCTCTCAGAGAGCCAAGACATGGCCTGAGCACCCAGTTGTCCTAGGACTTGAAACCTGCCATTTCAGGGCCTTATTCAGAGCTCTCTCCTCCCAACATCAAGGGCAGTGGAGGCTTGGAAACTTTTGACAAATGTCAATGTTAGGTTTCTTCAGTGCCTAAGCATGTAACCTGGCATGGTTTGGGGCACCAGGAAAGTTTATGAAGTGAATGTTTTGAAGATGTGGACTGCCCTGCCATCAGAGGTGTAGAATAAAAGGAACACAGGATTGTGATACGACTCCCTTTTCGTGCAATAAAGCCAAAAGTCCTGCAGTCATGGCCTTCCTGACACTTTTAGCACCTTCAGCCATCCAGGTGGCCACCAAATGAAATCAAATAGAAAAGGCTTCAGAGAAGGGAGACAATTAAGGACAGAAAGCTGATGAGGTGGCAGTGGTCAGTCACTAGGCCCACCTCGTTTATCTGGTTGCCCTTGGCAGTCTGGGTCACATTCAAGGCTGCACATGAGAAGCATAAATAAGGGCGGTCAACTCAGGCCCACTGGCGGCAAAGTACACGCTGCCAGAGAGGGTGGGCCCAAAGGAACAGCGGCGCCTGGGGCCACGCTGTGTGGGCACACTGCTCTGTCACCTCACCCCTGGTGCACATCTTCATAACCGAAGCATGATCCTGGCCCAGATGCCAGCCCATCGGGCGAAGCCCTATTCTTGTGTGTCTCTATGTAGGGAAGTAGGTGACATTCTTCAAGAAATTCCCTGTAACTTCATAGGAAAGGAAGCTGTGACAGGAGAGGGTGAGCTCTGCAGCCAGCAGACCCGCTGGCAACAAGCCCTGGCTCTGCCTCTTGTTGATCTGACTACACTGCGCACCGGGGAGCCGGCTTCTCCCTCTGCAGAACGGGCTACTGGCTCTGCCCTGGCAAGGCCAGCAGGGGGAGCAGGGCCGTCCGGAGCACTCGGCACTGGGTCTGCACACCTGCACTGAATGAATAGCATTATTAGTGGCCTTATTCTAAGTGAATTTGCAAACGTGGGCCTCTCCCGTGTGCCTTCCTATTAAAACCCACTCCTCCCAGAATGTGTCCTTGGAGGTGCTGCTGTACTTACTTCAAAGCTGTGCTTTTCCTAAAAAAATAAAAACTTGGTAGTCTCCTGGGGTGAGGTGTGGACTTGCTCGCCCCTCCGTGGGGTGGGGGTGGGGGGTCGCGGCCGGCAGAGGACATGGCAGCGCTGCCCCCTCCCTGTCCTCCCACGGCCCTGCTCACTAGTGCAGCTCAAGGGAAACTTTCTGGGGTTTGTCTCCTCACTGGGAAGCCTTGAGCAAGCATTTGGCCCTCTTTTAAAAAAAAAAAAAAGTTTTTCTCACTTAAGAAAATATTACATGTGTGTCGGGGACACTCTTGAAAATCAAAAGCAGAATACAAACACACACAATCTCACCACATGGAGACAACCGGTGTTAATAATTCCTTCCAGGCTTCTTTCCTTAGCACATTCCTATCGGTCTCTTTATATAATATATGGGTATTCTACAAAGTTAGGATCGTACTCTATGCACTGCTTGGTGATCTGAATTATTCAATCTATGACATATTTTGAACATTTCTGTTATTAAATATTCTTTGGGAACATAGTTTGCAGTAGCACTCCATCCCTTGACTTCTGCCTTAGTTTTGTCACTTACAAACCAGGGCTCACTATTCCTTCCCCGGAGGGCAGGTGTGGGCCCCCCGATCCCATCACCTGCAGCCCTGGCCCAGCATCGGGAAAGCAGGGAGCCAGGGCATGGCCACCAGGCTGGCCATTAGCCCAGAACACCTGGACCAGGCACCTCAGCCCTGAGGCTTAGGTCACCACCTGCACAAGGGTCACAGGTGATTACCGTGCAGCAGCTTCTGGGGAAGCCCTTACACAGGACAGGGTGAGCAATCGGCCCCTGATGACCCCCCAACCAGCCTCTCCGGCCAGTCCACTGGTCCCACCTTCCCAGGGCAATCAGGGAGGTCCAGTGACATAGCCCCCCCGCCTCCACCCTGCCCTTGTTTCACAAGGGCTTTGTGACCAGTCTTCCCTCCTGGGGCCTCAGGCCAGCCTGCTCCCCATCCCCACATCGCCCCTAGGGCCAGCCATGCTGACTCTGAGTACTTCACACACATTCCCTTGTCTCCTGGACATCACACCAGCCCCGAGAGGCTGGCATTCTCCTGGCCTCACTGCTGCGTGTTCTGACAGCCACAGCTGACCACCAGTGAGAGGAACACCTCTGTTAAGTAGTGAGGACCCCGGCCAGGAATACTGCAGCAGTGGACCCCAGCCCCGGGAGTGGACCCCAGCCAGCCAGACGGGACAAAGCCCCACCTGAAGGCAGAGAGCCAGGCTGGCACAGGGCGGCAGAGGGGGGCCTAGCATCCATCCCTCCGCAGGAACTGACCTGGGGGCACTGGGGCCAGCAGGCTGCCCCACCCCCCGACTCAAGCTGATCTCAGCCCAAAATGAGAACACAGGCTGAGGGAACCGGCCCAGCCCAGCAGTTTCTGAATGTTGAGACTCGATCCAGACAGCCAGTCGCAGGCGGCAGGGGAGCAGGTGGCAGCCCTGGAGGAGGTTTCTGGTGACTGAGCACCTGACGGGGCTCAGCCTCGGCACGGCGGGTTGCTGTGAGGTGGCCTGGCCGGCCAAACACTGGTGTAGGTGAGAGGCGAGCCTAGAGCAGGTGACAAACCGCAGCCTCAGAGCTCAACTTCCAGGTGCGACTGGGGGCGGGGCAGGAACCGCCTCTGGCTTCTTGTACCTCGCCAGTACCAAGCTCACGGCCTGGCAAAAGAAGGGCCCTGGACTCTGCTGTAATACAATTCTGACTATTGGTTCAACGAATGAACAATAAGTGAACGGGCCGCTGAGACTGACCACTGTGCCCATTAGACTCAAGACCAGCAGGTGTGAGGGCAGGAACGGAGCGTGGCTCACCCACCTCGCCTGCCGGGCAGCAGGTGAGAGACAGGAGACAGAGGCACTTGGGCAGCAGCTCTGACCTCTGCTGCCCTGCAGTGGTCTGACAAGGGTGTGCCTTCTGGGCCAGCCTGGAGGGGAGGGAAGCAGCAAGGGAGGTGCTACGGTCTGTCATCCGTTGCAGCAGGACACGTCAGTCACAGGTGCAACCTCTGAAAACACCTGGGACCTGGCTGCGTGGCAGCAGTACCAGAACTAGGATTGATTTTACCGGAAGATACAGCCAAGATCCACACAGGTGGGCCCAGGAGAGGCCCTGGCCTGGAAAGGGCACGCACAGCCGTCCACGGTGGGGAGGGCAGCACCCTGGCCCACGGCCCCACTTGGGGAAGAGCCAGAGGCGGCCCAGGCCGTGCCTGCAGAGGAGCTGCCCCACGCTGACCCCAAGGGCGGGCCAGGACACAAAGCCCTGCTTGCTGCAAACGGGACACCTTGGCTGCCGGTTCCCCGGGCTGACAGCTCCCCTCTCACACGTACTCCCCACAGTCGGAGATGATGACCTTCTGCTTGGGTTTCCCGTCCTTGCTGCCCTGGGCCTTTGCAGGCAAAACAGAAGAGGAGGAATCAGGGGAGGGAGGGAGGGTGGAGAGGAAAGGGCAGCTCAGGATACCCGCCCCCCAGCAGCAGCCGTGGCCTCTCTCTCCAGGCCCTGGAGCCCCCGCTCCTGCCCTCCCACATGGCTGTGCCCCGGGGGCCCGGGCGGCCGCCCACCTCAATCTGCCGCACGACGCCCAGGCCTTCCGTGACCTCCCCAAATACCACGTGCTTGCCGTCAAGCCAATCCGTCTTGTCACATGTCAGGAAGAACTGGGAGCCGTTGGTGTTTGGGCCAGAGTTGGCCATGGAGAGCAGGCCTGGGGGAGAGAACGACCACGTCGGCCCCCTCCACCCTGCTCCCGGCCCTCAGGACGTCTGGGAGCAGAGGGAGGAGCGTAAACGCTGCTGGGATGTCTGGCCCTCAGAGGATGCCTGCGCACACTGCCGTCAGCCTTTCAGTCAGGCAGGCTCAGACTCTGGGACGTACAGAGTCTTGGATGCCTTGTCTTCCACTCAACTGACAGTCAATGAAACGCTAAGCATGGTTGTTCCAATCATTTTATACTGGTTTGTCCTTTCATTAATTCATTCAACAAATACTTATTACTTCATAACCAGGTACGTGTTGAACCCTGGGGACACTGGTCCCAGCCCTGGTGGAGCCCACAGTCTAGCGGAAAAGAGTCACTCACAAGTTAAATATTGATTCATCTCAGGAATGTAAGCTTGGTTTAATATCCAGAAACCAATGTAATAAACCGTATCAATAGAATAAAGGACAAAAACCACATAATAATCTCAATAGATGCAGGAAAAAAATCCAACACCTTTTCATGATAAAAACACCCAACAAACTAGGAATAAAAGGGAACTTCCTTAATCTGATAAAGGATATCTACAAAAAACACATAGTTTTCCAATTCTAGGTATATACTTAAGAGAAATAAATACATACGTCCACACAAAAGCCTATATATGAATGTTCACAGCAGCATCATAATAGCCAAAAAATAGAAACAACCCAAATGTCCATCAACTTATGAATAAATAAACTGTGGTATATTCATAAGTGGAATATTAATCGGCAATAAAAAAGAATGAAATACTGACACACGCTATATTGTAGATGAACATTTTTAAAAACATTATGCTAAGTGAAAGAAGCCAGTCACAAAAGCCTACAATTGTATGATTCTGTTTACATTAAATGCCCATAATAGGCAAATCCACAAAGACAGAAAGTAGATTAGTGTTTGCCTAGGGCTGGGGGACAAGGGGATTAGGGAATGACTGCTAAAGAGTGTGGGGTTTCTTTTTGGGAGTGACGAAAACATTCTAAAATTATATGTGGGGATGGCTACATGACTATGTGAATTCATTAGAAACCACTGAAATGTACACTTTATTTTTATTTTTTGGCCACACCATGCAGCACGCGGGATCTTAGTTCCCCAACCAGGGATCGAACTCACACACCCTGCACTGGGAGCGTGGAGTCTTAACCACAGGACCGCCAGGGAAGTCCCGAAATGT
Source organism: Balaenoptera borealis (assembly GCF_965194805.1). Classification (NCBI taxonomy): domain Eukaryota; kingdom Metazoa; phylum Chordata; class Mammalia; order Artiodactyla; family Balaenopteridae; genus Balaenoptera; species Balaenoptera borealis. The sequence goes on along the minus strand of NC_138860.1, from coordinate 162,191,528 downwards.
ATGGGTGAACTGAATGGTATGTGAATTCTATCTCAATGAAACTGTTAAAAAAAAAGATAATTATGCTCTGAAATAGTGAAGCCTAGTGGCAGAGATGTTTGCTCAGTGAATGAGAGCACAAAAGACAGTCACCTCAGACAGACACACACACACACTGGTGACAGTATCACAGAAGGCTTTCTGGAGGAAGTGACATCCGAGTTCAGTCTAAAAGGCCCAAGTTTGGCAGGGGCTGAAGGAGTGTAGCATGAGGAGCTGCAGTTCATCTGTGGCAACAAGAAACCCCACCCCTCATGGCTGGGCCTCTAGAACGTGTGCTCCCTTCAAATGGGGACTGAGTCCCACTCTACTTTCAGGCCGGAGTTGATCAGGGTGCCTGACACATAATGGACTGGCCCTGTGAATATCTGTTTTGAATATTTAAATATTTACTGCAGGTTTACTATGTGTCAGACACTGTTCCAGAATACAATGGTGAACAAGAAAGACTAAGTCCTGCCCTCATGAGGCTGACATTCTCAGGAGAAATAAGACAATAAATAAGTAAAAGAGTAAATCTATAATATGATTTCAGGTAACCAGTGCTTGAAGAAAAATGAAGCTGATTAAAAAGAAGAGCGAGATGGTAGGAAAGCCCATTTGAGACAGAGAGGCAAGGGCAGGCTTCTTGGGCTAGACGACCTGTGGGCGATGCCCAGAGAAGATGAGGGGTGAAGCCTGTGGGTGCTGGAGGAGGAAGCCTCCAGGAGAGGAGCCGGCACCTGCCACGGCCCTGTGGGCAGTGAGCTCTGGGTGTCTGAGGAACAGCCAGACTGCAGTGGGGGCACAGAGGGCGGGCAGCACAGTCCATGAGCTTGGAGAGGGGCCAGGACCCAGGTCAGCGGCCTGTAGGACCAGATGCTACACGAGATGCGCCACGCGGGGGTTGTCAGCAGGAGAGCAACGTGATGAGAGTTACCCTTAAAAAGGACTGCTCTGACCATCTTGCAGAGATTAGACTCTGCGGGGGAAGAGGCAAGAGTGGAAGGAGGGAGACGAGCTCGGGGACGCTGGAGGTGCTGGAGGAAGGTGAAGAGCAGCTGCACTGGGAGGTGAACTGAAGACAGATGGACCTGCCATCCAGGCGACAGAGGAGGGGGGCAAGGATGAGTCCTAAGCTTCTGACCAAGCAGCCGGGTAGACGGCGGCTGAAACAGGGGAGATGGGGAGGAAGCGCTTGGGGGCGAAGAGCAAGAGCTGCTTGGGCACGTGAGGTCTGCGACCCCGCTGGGATGTCCAGGGAAGACAGCGGGAGGGCAGCAGCAACACGTACGTGGGGGCGGGAGAAATTCAGCAGACAGGAGGGAAAGCCCCGGGACGGACAGGATTGTCTAGGGCAGTGACTCTAAATAGGGTAATGCTGCCCCCTCGAGGCTACTTGGAAAGTTCAAGGCATGGTTTTGGTTGTCAGTAATACTGGGGAGGAAGCAGGCATGTCCTGCAATGTCCCACCTAATGAAGAATTATTCTAAATCCTTAGACTTTCAATGCCCAGACAAACATTCATGCAGATGACAAATATCTGTTTATAATGATCTAAGCCTAGACCCTAACTCCATTTTACATGTAAATCCAAAGATTTATTATGTTGAATTTTTTCAGAAATGGACCTATCACATAAGCTGAGGGAAGAGTCACTTTCTTTTTGTTCAGAATATTACCAAGAGATTTTCACTGTTTCAGAAAATCATGCTGCCGTGACTCTGGTGACATGATACGCCAGTGTCAGTCAGTCCACGTTGCTAACCTGCTCCAGGCAGAAGTGCATGTGTTCAAATATTCCATACATGCAGTTGTGTCCAAGCATCTAAATATCGAAATGCATATTATTTTATTCTAAATTACTTTCCTTTATGTTATAATACTACTTTTTAAAAATTAGGTATTGGCAGGATATGTTAGCTGTGACTTTCATTTCAGCATATAGTAAAGTATCAGTTCTAAGAGGTGGGCACGAGGCTAATGCGTTAAGAACCGTTAAGTAAAGAGTAAGTGTAGACAGAGAAGAAAAACCAGGGCTGAGCTTTGAGTCCCTCTAACGACTTGGAGGTGGGAGGGGGGAGAAAGGAAAGGAGACTGAAGAGGAGCAGCCTATGAGGCACAACGAGAACGGAAGATGAGGTGCTCTGCCAGCAAGTGAAGAAAGGGGCTCAGGAAGGGCGTGATTCATAGTATCAAGTGCTACTGAGAGGTGGAAAAAGAGGGCGGAGGCTTGGCTGCTGGCAAGGTGGAGGCTGCTGGCATCTTCAACGAGAGCAAGGCGTGGTGGGGAAGAAAGTCTCACTGGAGGGGGCGGAGGAAAGAAACAGAGGCCATGAGCCTACACAACTCGGAAGAAGTTTTGCTAAAAAGGGACCAGCGAATTAACGTGGCAGCTGGAGGGGGAACACAGGGTCGAGGGAGAGTTATTTTATTTCTTTGAAGGCTGGCAGCACTGCAGCATGAGGGAGACTGGAGGATGCAGTAAAGGGAGGGGAGGACCCAGGTCTGATGGGAACTGGGAAGAAGAGCACAGCAGATCTTTCTCATTGTTCCTATTGCTCAGTGAGATAAGAAGCAAGATCATTAGCTGGGAGGGAGAGTGGCGGGGGCAACGCTGGAGGTCTGAGGCTCGAGGAAAAGGAGTGTTTTCTTCTCAGACTGCGACGAGGATCAAGCAGCGATCTGCGAGGACTGCTGGGCTGTGCTCCTCACCCTGAAGGGCACCAGGTGCGTGGGCATGTGCTTTCCTCCAGTACATGCGAGTTTTGTACCAGGTGAGCAGCAGAGAGCAAGAAAAAGGCAGTGCGGCTGGAAGGCAAGAGTGAGGGAAGCACAGCTGGTGATGGAGCCTGGGATATGAGGAGGCAGATGCAACCAAACGGCAGTGTTTTGGGGGTGGGGGAGGGGAGGGGTTGGACCATGACTGGGCGAGCGGATGATACATTTCAACTATAAATACCTCGGAAAGGACATCACCGTGACCACGATGAAACCTGAATATGCACTGTAGGTGACAGTACTGTACCAGTGTTAATTTTCTGCTTTTGATAACTATATATTGTGGTAATACTAAAAATGCCCTGGTTCTTAGGAAATAACACAATGAGGTATTTAGTGGTGAAAGTGCGTGAGGTCTCTGACTTACTCTCAAACAGCTGCCCCCAAATAGACACTGTCTATAAATATATACAGAAAGAGACTAGAATAAGTGGGGAACGATGGTCACCAGTAAACAGCTGGTGATGTGGGTGAACGGCATATAAAGGTTTACAGGCAGGGGCTCCTTGTTCTGTTCCGGTAAGTTTTTGGTAAACTTGAAATTATATAAAATAAAAAGTTACAGAAACAGTAACAACACATCACTGTAGCAGCAGGACCAGGCTATATGCCTCTTCCACTTAAAAGGAGGCAAGCGTGAACTTGAGTAAGTCAAAATAAAAAACAAAAAAACCCTTAGAAGCCTAAAGCTCTAGCCAGGCTGAACACCTCTCCTCTGTTCACTGGGTGGCGGTCTGGAGGAGACCGGAACCACAGCCCATTGCTCCCCCTGCTCAGCCATCCGGCCCCAGCCCGGCCCACCGATCACCACCCACCGATCGGGTCCCACCTGGTCCCGTGTGTTTGAGGATGAAGTTTTCATCGTCAAACTTTCCCATAGATAGACTTGCCCCCGGTGCCGTTGTGGTTGGTGAAATCGCCGCCCTGGCACATGAACTGGGGGATGATGCGGTGGAAGCTGCTGCCCTTGAAGCCAAAGCCCTTCTCGTGGGTGCACAGGCAGCGGAAATTCTCTGGCGCCGAGAAAGGAAAAGGTGCCGGGGTTAAAAATATCTAACTGGATAGTTAAACCTCCAGCTCTCAGAATCTAAGAAAGTATATATTACCTTCACTTGAAGTAAACGTTTACTAGTGGTATGGCACACAAAGAGACTGAACAGACCAGGGGAATAGAACAGACAGTCCAGAAACAGACCAAGGTACATATAATTCAGTATTTCATAAAAGTTGTCATCTTAAAATCGTTCGGGCAAAAATGGACATTTTCTAAAATGGTGCTGGGACATATGAACAAACATTTGAAAAAAGGTGAAGTTGGATTTACAACTTACCTCACTGCAAGAATAAACTCCAAATGGATCAGATATCTAAATGTAAAGAAAAAAATTAATTATCTGTACTAGAGGACAACATGGGTTGGATTCTTCTATAACCTGGGTGTAAGGAAGGACTTTCCAACTATCACTCAAAATCCAGGGGCAATTAAAAAAAAAAATTCAACAACTTTTGCATGGCAAAAAAACCATAAACAAAGTAAAAACAACAACAAAAAATGACAAACTGGGAGAAATATTCATTGGCAACATATATCACAGAAAATCTAATATCCCCATATATGAAGAACTCTTAAAAACTGGAAGGAAAAAAAAGATCAAACTTAACAGAAAAAGCGACAGAAGACATAAAAAAATCATTTTTGGGGGACAGTTTTTGTTATAAGTCATTAAATATATAAAAAGATATTCTTTGACAATCATAATAAGAAAAACGTAAATTAAAACTACCAATACTTTGAGAATCCATTTCTTGCCTATCAGACTGGTCAAAATTCAAAAACTTAAAAACACAATCTGTGAGTGAAGCCAGGGAAACAGGTATTCCCACACATCACTAGAGGGAATGCAAAATGATACCTCTTTGTAGGAGAATTTGGCAATATCTAACAAAATTACCTGTGCATTTACCCTTTGACCCAGTAACCCTACTTTTAGGAATGACCCTGAAGATATACCTCCAACGATATGAAATCCACATACACATTATTTGTAACCGCAGTATAATGGAAACAACCTAAATGCCCATGCACCAGAATCTTGTTGAATAAACTATGGTATGGCCACCTTGTGAAGTACTATGAACAAGAATAGGAGATTTCTGTGAACTGATATGGAGTGATTTCCAGGATATGTTGTTTAGTGAAAAAAGCGAAGTGCAAAAGAGAATACACAATATGCTACATGTTGTGAAAGAAGGAAGGAAATAAGGAAATATTCCTATATCTGTTCATTTTTGCAAAAGGAAACAAAAGGAGGATTAACCAGGAACTAATGAAATTGGTTACTCATAGAAGGTGGGTGGGAATAGGGGCAGAGGGAGTGGGAGGGAGTGACACAACTCCATGTGTGCCTCTTGGTATAGTTTTGATTTCTGAAGACTGTCAGAGTTTATTCAAAAAATAAAACTTAATCAATAAGGCTGGGGGTGGGGGTGGAACCCCTAAAACGGAACACAAAGAGAAACAAGTGAGAACTGAAGTTAAATGGATAACTTAGCCATACAGAAGGAAAGAAAGGAATCTAAGAACTCTTTGAACACAGTATTTGGACTCTTTACAGACTGAAGAAAAAGAAATGCAAAAAAAATTGTTTGTTGGTAGTGGTACAATTGTAGCAATTCTGAAACTATTTTGTACTGTAGGATTGAACAGTATGTGAAAATACTGATGTTATTGGGAGCCAAGGCTCTCGCTGTGGGAGAAAAGAGATATAAATATGTAGTATTAGACAGAAATTAGAGTATCAGTATGAATTCATGACTTAAAGATACACACACACACACACACACACTTCCTACTGAAAGGCTGAAAGGGCCTAGGATCAATGACACCCCAGAAGCAGTGTACCCACCCAGGATCCAGATCTTGATTTCTAATTATTATTTCCTACTAAAAGGAACAGGAGCTTCTTGGAGAAATGGCTGATTCCAGGGTCAGAGCAGAGAGAGTACCAGATAAGCCCAGATCTTTTTATTGTACCAGAAAGTAAGGAAGTGCTCAAAAAATGAGTGTCAAATGGATATGATATAAGAACAGACTTGAGGGGGCTCCTGATGGCCAAACTTAGGACAGTCTGAGCAATTGACAAGTGAGTGAGTGAGTGTAACGGAGTAGAACATGAATAAAAAGACTCATGAGTGCACACTAACACACGGACTACTAACGCAAAACAAATAAAGGGGGAAGGAAGAAGAGAAAGCTCTTATTCATAGCAGAAGGCTAATTAGAATAAATGTAGAAACGCTAATGTTTTTAACACAGAGGGAGCAATAATTAGAAAATTACCATCACGGTAATAATTGACTTAGTCTAGAATCAAAAACAGGATACCAAAAATCACCAGGTGAAAAGTCTTAAAGTGTCTCCTTAAAAGTCACTTATCAATTACAAAGGGGAATAAAAGTACCTTGTGAGTGGGAAAAACTGGCAGACACAACCTTAACCAAGTAACCCTCACCAGTAATGGAAAAATCAACATTAGTGACAGGGAGAAAGACATGTCACTTCTGGAGTACTGCAAAGAATACCAAAAATAACCTGAATCTAATCATGAGGAAACAAACTCAAATGAGGAACATTCTATAAAACAACTGGCCTGGAGTCTTCAAAAATGACAATGTCATAAAAGACAAAGGCTGAGGAACAGTTCCAGATTAAAGGAGATTAAACTGACACAACAAACACAGTGCATGATTCTAGATTAGGGGGAGAAAGGTTTCTATGAAGGACAGTACTAGGATATCAGAAATGATATCCTGGGGACTTCCCTGGCGGTCCAGTGGTTAAGACTCCGTGCTCCCAATGCAGGGGGCAGAGGATAGATCCTTGGTTGGGGAACTAAGATCCTGCATGCTGAATGGCTCGGCCAAAAAAAAAAAAAAAGATTTCCTGTAAGGACAGCCCTAAATCAGTGCTCATTAGCGAGTGCTATGTCCCTGGGGGTCCAGGAACCAAGAAGTAGAAGCTGGAGTGGTCCTGGTTACCATCACTCCTGTTACTTTCCATCCCTGCAACTCAAGCCTCTGTGGGTCTAGAGGTCTTGGCTCCTAGAGGGCACACCTTCACCAGTGGAGACAACCAGACTCCATTACACTTTAAGCTATGCCACTGGGTGATCACTTCAGGCTCCTTGTGCCAGGAGACAAGCAGGTAAGAAAAGGAGTCATCATCTTGGCGGGATTCTTGACCTTGGTCTTTAGGAGGTAGGTCTGCTGTTACACAACAGGGCTGGTCAGAATATGTTTGGGGGACCCATGGGACCTCTCTTGTACTGCCCTGCCCAATCTTGATGGGCAGCCATGGCCTGGGAAGGGCACAGTGACCAGGAGCTCAAATCCCCTTGGATAAAGGTCTAGGTCACCTCATCAGGTAAGCCATGTAGACAAGCAGAGAAACCAGCTGAGGTGAGGGTGAGAGGAATCTGGAATAAAGTAGAGGAGGGAGATGACAAGTATCGTTTGTGGTTCTGAGACCAAGAGCAGCAATGGGATTATAGTTCCATTAACATTCCTCTAGAAATTTCCCCAGAAAAAAGAGACCAACCAGAGTCCTGGAGGAGCCGTTCCCAGGTGAAGTAAGCGGACCCGAGTTGCGAGATGGGTGGACTGCAGTGGACGCTGCGGTTAAGCCCACAGATCCTCTCCAAGACCGAGACCCGCGTTCCCTCACCCCCGCACCTCCCAGGAGTGTTGGATGCTACCAGCCCCAGGATGGGTCCCATCCAGGAAATGCCTTTGGCCAAAGAGAGCTGCCTCACCACTCCTGGGAATCAGCCAGAATTCATGACTGGTCCATGTGAGGGTACAAAAGCCTGGCCCCCTGGCCTAAAATTCAGAGCTGGACATTCTGGAGGGATATCCAAGTGCCCAAACTCCCCATGGGATCAGCTGAGGTCTCTGTGTGACTGCAAGGCTGTTCAATTACTCTATTTTTGCCCCATCTACTCCACTCATTCTTTTACAGAAGTTGTTCCTGAGATCACTCCCCAATAAACTTTCTGCATCCACCTCTCCATGAGTCTGTTTCCCAGAAAAACTGACCTATAACAGCCAAAAACTGAGAAAAATCAAGTAGCAGTAACATGAATATATTTTTCAGAGATACAGCAATAAAAGTCAAAATAATCACCTAAAAGAAAAGAATGTTGCCTCTGGCAGGGCAGAAAAATTATGACGATGGGGGAGCAGAAGAAGGTCATGTCTTGTAACAAACTCCAAAGAACAATTTTCTTTAAACTGTATGCAATTATGACTTTGATAAGCATTAAAAAAAAAAAAGCTAGATTGAAACAAACAAAAAAAAGGATCATAGGTAAAAAGAGTAATTATGAATATTTAAGGAAATAGGCAACATACAACAACTGTCAATAGTAGTTACCTCTGGGAGATGGGCTGGAGATAGTGAGGAGAAAAATTTTAGCTTTTAATTTATAACTTAAAAATTGTAACCTTCCAAGGGAGAAACCTGGCAGAGATCTCCTTAACCAAGTGGTCAAAGTTAACATCACAAACATTGGAACTGACCTCGAGTACTTCCTCATATGATGCACTAACAAGGAAACAATGTTCTTCTGCGGTATTCCTGCCGAAACACAAAATCTAAGTCTAATCACGCGGAAGTACCAGGCAAAGACAAACCGAGAAACAATCTTAGAAACAACTGGCCTGTCTCTTCAAAGATGTCAAGATCAAGAAAGACAATAAAAAACTGAGAAACTGTTAACAAATAAAAGGAGACTAAAGAGACCCACCCACTAAATGCAATGTGTGACTCCTTGTCAAGGAACAGAAATTGTTAACATTACTATAAAGAACAATATTGGGATAAGTGATGAAATTTGAATATGACCTGAAGATTAGTTAATAGTGTTGTACTGATGTTAAATTTCCTGATTTTGATAGCTGTACTATGATTATGTAAGAGAATATTCTTGTTCTTAGGAAATTCATACTGAAGAATGATGTATGTCTTCAACTTCCTCTCAACTAGTATGGGGGTAAAAAAATACACGTATGTATGTATGTATATAAACAAAATGATAAAGCATAAGGGCAAAAAAGTAAATTAATCAACAGTTAAAGGACATATGAGAGTTCCTTGTACTATTCGTATAGAATTCTTATTCATTCTATCTGTAAATTTGAAAATATATCAAAAAATTATAAAAAAAAAAAACCCAATAAAACCAAATGGGAGAGTAATTAAAACAAATCACAAAACTTTCAACTGCTTACTCTTTCTAACAGTCCTAAGCCTTTATGGAATTTCGAAAACGCCTGCTCTGGGAGTTCCCCGGCGGTCCAGTGGTTAGGACTCCATCCTTCCACTGCAGGGGGCATGCGTCCGATCCCTGGTCGGGGAACTAAGATCCCACAAGCCATGTGGCGTGGCAAAAAAAAGAAAAGCCTGTTCTGCCTCATTTGTCACTAGATGCTGGGATCTAAGACGCCTCAGATAGACTCAGGTAGAAATAGTCAAGGGCCCAGGAGTCCAGGCAGCTTCCTCAGCCACTAGCTTCCCGGCCATCCTGACCGGAGTCCTGCTCACCTGCTGTCATGGGAACGACGCCTGAACGCAGGAGCATCTGGATGCGGCCTGCTGGCTTGTTCCTGACCTTGATGTCCATGTACACCTGAGGGTTCGACCGGGCCTTTTTTACAGCGGGCTCTCCCTAGATGCAGGAGAAATGGCCAGGTTAGAGAGAACAGCTGACTCCCCGACTAGGAGAGCGAGTGTTCTTCTGAAGACACCCCAGAACCCACTGCAGCGAGCGGGCTGAGCAAGGCACCGACAGGGAAGGCCTTGGGCCCTGATGGGGCTGCAGAAGGCGGAGGCCACGGCCACGGCCCCCAGCTGGACACCCAGTGACAGGAGACCTCAGCACCCTCTACCCGGAGCCCCATCCCTCAGGCATTTTATCTCATCTCACTGCCTCAGACACGTCAGCTCGCTTCGCCTTCACCCTCCCCTGCAGTCACAGAACAACGCTTTTCTGGCCCAAAACACACAACTCTCAACAACTTCAACCCCAGTTCAAGCCCACCCACCCTAGCCAGTTAAACAGACCCACTTCTGCAACACCACCCCCTTCCCCTATGCTTGGCCCTGCGTATCCGCAGGCTGGCTGCAGTGGAAGCAAGGAGGGCCTAAGTGCTCAGGAGACAGTGGAGGAAGTTGGGCCTTGCTTAGTGCTCCAAATGGACAAGGCTGATTAGACGATAAAACATTCAATAGAAACCTTCCCATCTGTTTGACAGAGAAAACTCTACTGTCTCTGTCTGACCTCTTTGTAGTGTGGATTAGGTCAACACATAGGTATGAGCTCTCAGGCCAAGCCCTAGGTGATTAAACAAGATCGGGCTTCTGCCCTTGAAGGACTGGCTACTCAGTGAGGGACGGGCAGCCACAACTGTGAGGGGCACACAGATCCTAGAGCCCCACAGCCGTGGTTCAAACCTCAGCCCCACCACTTCTGAGCTATGTAACGTCCACAAGTTATTCGACCTCACTGTGCCCTAGCTTCGTCACCTAGACTTGGGGATAATAATAGTACTTACCTCAAAGGACTGCCAATAGGATTAAATATTTGTAAAGCCATTAGTGCCCGGCAAAGAGTAAGCAATATTTAAAATACGTTAAATAAGTAATGTCAAAACAATGCAGTAAATGCTAGGATAGCAGGTCCCATGGAAGCCCAGAGGCCATGCAAGTCCAGAAGGGAGGGATGAAAGGTGAGTAGGAATTAGCCAGATTAAGTTGGAAAGGTCATTTTAGGCAAAGGAACTGCTTATGCAAAAACACAAGAGATTTGGGAACTCCCTGGCGGTCCAGTGGTTAGGATTCTGCGCTTTCACTGTCGAGGGAGCAGGTTCAATCCCTGGTCTGGGAACTAAGATCCTGCAAGCCACGCAGCGTGGCCAAATTTAATAGAACAAAACAACACATGAGATTTGTAGGTAACTATAAATTTGTAGATAACTACAGATTTATAGGTAACTATAGTCTCTTGTTTCCTAGAATGTAAAATGGGGCTACAATATAAAGAGATGAGCAGGGTCAGAACATGGAGAGCCCTTCTGTGCCTCTGATGTAGCCCAGACTCAATCCTATACATGAGGGAGGTCCTTAAAATGCTTGTGGAGAGCAATTATCCTCAGATCCATCCTTCAGAAAGCTCCTCCTGGTTACTCAGATCAGGAGGAAGCAGGCCTGCGACAGAGAGACCAGTTAGGAAGCTACTATCATTATTCACAGGACAGAAGATGGAGGCTAAACCAAGATAATGCAGTAGGAACAAACAGGAGAGGAAAGAGGAAGACTTAAAAGATAAAATAAGCAGAATATGGCAACGCATCATGTGTGAATTAAAATAAACTGCAGCTTCTGGTTTGAGTGACCAGAAGGCAGCAAAATTAGCTAAAATCGGGCACACGGGGAGACCAGAGTGAAAGGCAAGAGAAAATCCACTTGGGATGTGCTTTGTTTATTTATGGTGACTGTGAGACATTCAGGCAGAAATATGTGAAACACAGGAGAGAGGTCAGGGCTAGGACTAGAGATAAAGAAATCACCAGAACCCTGCCTGAGTGGCTGTGATCATCTCAGACAAGGGACAAAAGTGGCTGAAATGCACAAGGACAGTGTGGAGAAAGGAGGCGAGCGCTACGGAAGGAACTCAGAGAAACACCACTGTGCAAAGGGTGGACAGAGGAGAAGGAGCCCCTGAATTATTCTGAGGAGCAAGGGTCAAGATGTGTGTCAAGAAGCAGGAGAAAGCGCCCAGGCATGGGGAGCCCTGGACCTGGGGAAGGGGCCTCTGTGGAATCAGGGTAGGAGCAGGAAGACAGGGAGCCTGGAGCCAAAGTCTTCAGTGACGGAGCGGGAAAGATCGGTGGATGACGGGTCCTGGTGGTGTCCTTTCTCATCTGAGATACCCCCTCGTTGAACAGCCGTCACAAATCGACACCAAGCACACATAAGGCACTTCTCACCCAGTGCCCTACAAGGACAAGACACCCACAGTTTCTCCATTCAATTCCCCCAACACCACCCACAGCAGAAGTGTGCTGGGTGCAGAGCGCCAGCCTCTCTGGAAGCGCAGCCTGCAATCTCACCTCCTGGGTTTCCACTTTGGGAAGCTCTGACCCTTCTTCCTCTTTCCTCTCTTCAAGAGTCTTCCTAGAAAACTTTTTCAACCAGTCATCATGTGACCAAAGTGAAAGGAAAGAATCAAACAGATGTTAAGAAACTCAAGCTATCAGCCAACTGCTCATGAGCCACGTCCAATTCTTTGCTGCTTGGGTCAGCACTACGTGGACGCAGAACGTGGACTCACTACGTGGACACACGACGTGGCTCTCACAGGCCACAGAAAAGAAGTTACGTCTTAGGAGCTCCCCAGGGCAATGAAAGCTGTCACTGGGGAATGTCAGGCCTTCAAGTCCAGCTCTTAGCAGAGGTGGGTGAGAATAAGGAGGAAGGACTCAGCCGTGTCAAAAGGGAAGTCCCAGCCCTTGTCAAGGCTGGAAGGGCACAGTCTATATCTATGTCCCAAAGCAAGACTTTCATGGGGACAAGGCCTCTAGCTTTCTGAGAATCTCAAACTCTTTATTTCCTTGGAGGTGCTGCATTCTCTTCTCTACTCTACACCACTCTACTCATGTGCACATTACCCCACAGCAGGAAGTAAGACAGGGATAAAAATGCAACAGAGACCACAGTTGAGGACGTGATGGGGTATCTGTGGTTGCCGCCACTTACCTGGTCTGGACAAGCCTTCCTTAATTCTCACTGGTTTGGCCAAACTGACATGGATTGTCCACCCAAACATTTCAGATTCATTCTGAAAAGAGTGCAATACAACTCAGCTGCTTAAACCTTGTTAGGTTGAAAGAAGACCTGGCAGCCTTCCAGTTACTTCTAAGAAGCCTGAGACTTGCTCATGATTAGTCCTAAGTTGGGAGCCTGCAACCCCCAATGGCCAGCTAAGCACAAAGCTCACCACAGAAAGCCCCTGAGCCACCACACACTTCCTTTATTTCACCACCAACAACAGAAAGGTCTGTGTTGGCATAATCTTTGGATCTGAGCTCAGGACTCTGAAATTAAAAGGGTAAACGCAGTTACCAAGTACCTGAGTCCACCTTAAAAAGACAAGAGCAGTACTGAACTGGAAAAAGATAGTATTGCTGACTGTTGAGGGCACGTTTGATGAAATAATGACAGAGAACATGGTAACATGGAATAATGTTTAAGAATATTTCAAAATCCAAGAATAACTGATACCAGGAAAAGGTAAGTAGACAGCTTTTTAAAAAAGGTTTGTGGGACTTCCCTCGTGGTGCAGTGGTTAGGAATCCGCCTGTCAAAGCAGGGGACACGGGTTCGAGCCCTGGTCGGGAAGATCCCACATGCTGTGGAGCAACTAGGCCCGTGCGCCACAACTGCTGAGCCTGCGAGCCACAACTACTGAGCCCGCGAGCCACAACTACTGAAGCCCACGTGTCTAGAGCCTGTGCTCCACAACAAGAGAGGCTACCGCAATGAGAAGCCCGCGCACCGCAGCGAAGAGCAGCCCCCGCTCGCCACAACTAGAGAGGGCCAGCGTGCAACAACGAAGACCCAATGCAGCCAAAAATAAATAAGTAAATTTATAAAATACTTAAAAAAAAAAAAAAAAGGTTTGTTTGGGGCCTTTTCATGAAAACTAAAAAAAGAAAGAAAAAAGGATTCCTTAATTTAAAGATTTAGGTTACAATTATAGCTATGTCTTTGTTCTTAGAAACAGACAAATAAAGTACTAATTTTATTTCTAGCGATTAAGAAAAAATTGAATGATAGCATGAAATAACATCCTTATTTCACATTTAGTCATGAAGAGTGATCATAAAGATTTTTAACAAGGGCAAAAGCATTTAAGGGTTTTATGGCAGGCAAACTAATGGCCTGCCCAAAGATGTCCACCTAGGGACTTCCCTGGTGGTCCAGTGGGTAAGACTCTGCTCTCCCAATGCAGGGGGCCTGGCTTTGACCCCTGGTCAGGGAACCAGATCCCACATGCATGCCGCAACTAAGAAGTCCGCATGCCGCAACTAAAGATCCCACATGCTGCAACTAAACATGTCGCAATGAAGATCCCGCGTGCCGCAACTAAGACCCAGTGCAGCCTAAGTAAATAAATAAATATTAAACAAACAAAGATGTCCACCGACTCCCCAGAACCTATGAATATGTGATATTACGTGGCAAAAAGGAATTAAGGTTGCTAGTCAGCTGACTTTAAAATAAGGATATTATCCTGGATTATTCAGATGGGCCCAGCGTAATCACAAGGATCCTCTAAATGTGAAGGGGGAGACAGAGGACTTTGTTTCAGAGTGATGCGCTGTGAAAAAAACTCACCCTGCCATTGCCAGCTTGAAGATAGAAGGGGCCAAGAGTCAAGGAATATAGCCATTCTTTAGAAGCTGAGAAAAAGGCAAAGAAACATTCTCCCCTAGAGCCCCCAGAAGGAACACAACTCTGCTGAAATCTTCATTTTAGCTCCAAAGTGAGACTCACTTTGGACTTTTGACCTCCAGAACTGCAAGATAACACATTAGTGTTGTTTTTAAGCCACCAAATTTGTGGTAATTCAGCAACAGGAATTCAAATCATTTTCTTCTGAAGTGCCCAACCTGTCATAATCCTTCTGTAGGTTTTCTCTTTCTCAGTTGTCAATTGGTTTAACTTTATGAGAGCATCACTATTCAATGGCTCAAGAAAGCCTCACATTTTTGACTAGAGCCAACTACAGAAGTTTTCCACAATCCCTTCCATACACTTCATGAGACCCTGCCTCTTATACAAGATTCACCATTTCACCTTGCAATCAAGTTACACTCTATTTGCAGTATATTGCCCTAGCCTACAGGTTGGCAAACTTTCTATAGAGGGCTAGATAGTAAATATTTTAGGTGTTGTGGGATACATACAGTCTCTGCTGCGTGTTCTTCTTCTTCTTTTTTTTTTTTTTTCATAACCCTTTAAAAGTATAAAAACCATTTAGCTAATAGGCCATATAAAAAACAGCCTGCAGAATGGACTTGGCCCATAGACTTAGTTTGCTGACTCCTGACATAGATATAAAAATGTCAGGGAGAGATTGGCCAATAAGATGGTTGACATTTATACAAATGTTAAATGGGGAGGATTTCTGAATAAGAATTAATTTTATAAGCAGCCAGTTCCTAGTGAATACTTTCAAATAACGGCAACTTCTGCTTCCTCTATAACTTTGAAACTGTGGAAACTGGAAACACAGTATGTGCATCAGGGTCCCATGTAGCACCAAAAAACAGCTTCAGTGAAAAGCAAGATTCTCAGCCATACCATGTTTTTGATAGTTGCTTCGGCATCCTGCCAAAAGAATACAAGGAAAAAGTTGACGTGTGTAGTTCAACTCTTTTTGTAGTTAGCACGCAAATAAAAACTCAGTACCACAAGCTTTGGAAAAAAAGATGCTACTTCCCTTCCTACGGCCTAGATTGTATGTATTTAACAAAGAGCATGTACTAACTGATTGTTGGAGCTGGTGGTGTAAAGATAGGTGCTCAGGTTATGGAGACAGAATACACACAGGAAATAGGAAACAGCAGTGCCAGGCCAGAAGGCTCAGGGCTCTGCAGGGCCTGTCTTTCACATTCTGACTACATGAAGGGAACTTTGAACCAGGGCTTGTGGGTCTTCCTTCAACCAGAACTTCCTGTCTCTTGGCAACTGTCACCACCAAGCCACTATAGGGGGTTGAATAGTGTCCCCCCAAATTTCAGGTCTACCCAAACCTCAGGATGTGACCCTGTTTAGAAATAGTCTTTGCAGATGAAATTAGTTAAGATGAGGTCATAATGAATTAGGGTGGGCCATAACTCCAATGACTAGTGTCCTTATAAGAAGAGAAGACAGAGAGATACACGCAGTGGAAAAGACCATGTGAAGACGGGGGCAGAGACTGAAGTGATGCAGTTATAAGCCAAAAAAATGCCAAGGATTGCTAGGAAGAGTCAAGGAAAGATTCCTCAGAGGGACGCGGCCCTGCCAACACCTGGATTTCAGACTTCTAGCCTCCAAGTTATGAGGATAAATTTCTGTTTTTTTAGGCCACAAAGTTTGTAGTAATTTGTATGGCAGCCCCAGAAAATTACTACATCCGCTCAAATGGAGAGTGGCACCTTTTGTAACCAATGACAACAGCAACACTAGTCTAATACTAACCAGGGAAAATTTCTTACCTCTGCCAACTCAGATTCAACAAAAGCAAATCCTTGGTGCTTTTCTATAATAGCAGAAATGGGTAGTTAATATGTGGGCAATAGGAGGAAACGTGTCATATCCAGATGCCATTCAAAAAGCGAAAATCTAATTTTTAGATTTTTCTTGGTTTATTCAACAATGCTTCCAGAAATATTAAAGTCATTTTGTGTGTTTTAAATAAACATACTAAATAGTGAACTAAGTTTTTAAATTTTGTAGTATTCAATTCTACCACTACAGAATGGAAGATTTAAGTTACTTTCCAAGCATTTTGGGAATCTTTGTTTACAAGACTTACAGAAAGTAGAAAAAGTTGTCAATCTGTCAATTACTCATTCCAATTGAGCATCAACTGCATACAGAGCACTGACTTCACTACCGGGTTAGGTGACTATTAAAGCACAGTGCTTGGCCTCAGGAAAAAGTTAATTTAGTTGGTGGAGAGCAAGAGCAATAGGAGTTACTAATTTATAGAACTCAGAGGTAGAAGGACCAAAAAGCCAATCTTATCCTTTCATTTAAGCATTGAAGCAATGGAGGCTCAGAGAGTTTAAGTGTCGCACAAAGTTAGTGGCGGGGCTGGGTCTAAAACTCCTATCTTAGAAAATAACAGCCAAGGATCAAATAGAAACGTGCATATAACTGTGACACCAACTGAGGGAAAACTCACCCAGGTGAGCAGAGGCCAAGGCTCCCCTACCGAGGCTAAGCTTGCCCTCTGTCCTCTGCTATTTAAAAGCATAGCTGCCGGGCTTTCCTGGTGGCTCAGTGGTTAAGAATCCGCCTGCCAGTGCAGGGGACACGGGTTCAAGCCCTGGTCCGGGAAGATCCCACATGTTGCGGAACAACTAAGCCCATGCACCACAACTATTGAGCCTGCGCTCTGGAGCCCACGAGCCACAACTACTGAGCCCGCACGCCTAGAGCCCGTGCTCTGCAACAAGAGAAGCCACTGCAATTAGAAGCGTGTGCACTGCAACGAAGAGTAGCCCCCGCTCGCCACAACTAGAGAAAGCCTGCGTGCAGCAACGAAGACCCAATGCAGCCAAAAATAAATAAATTAAATTAAAAAAAATAAAAACAAAAATAAAAGCATAGCTGCCAAGAAGGGAGGTCTGGTCAACAGGCATGGTGGGGTGATACAACACCCAGACCTTTTAAGATTTTTCTAAGACTATCTTCCTACTGGTTCTTTTTTTTTTTTTTTTGAATTTTATTTTTTTATACAGCAGGTTCTTATTAGTTATCCATTTTATACATATTAGTGTATACATGTCAATCCCAATCTCCCAATTCATCCCACACACACCCCCCGCCACTGGTTCTTACTATATGGTTTATATATTAAATGATCAGAAATCAAAGCCCCCAAATGATTCCAAGGTAGAGAAAGCCTTTCCTCAAATCCAACAAATTGCCAATCTCTGTAAATTTCAGCCCATAACCACACCACCATCCTGGCCTTGCTGTCCTCAGAACATTCCATCACCAAGATCACAGTCACACTGACCTAGAGAGATATCCTCCTGAACTTCAATACATACCAACCATATGCAGAATGTTCATGACTTAAAATGTCTCCTCAAGTTCTTTTCCTGGCATTAGGCAGCTGAATATGAGAGACACTGAATAAACACCTGTTTCATAATCCAGTGGAATCTGAATATCTGTGATGTCTCCAAAAGGAATAAAAGCAGCACGAAGAACTTTGTCATCCATCTCCTCTGCCAGCCCACCTGCAAAGACACCAAGTGCTTTCTGAACCGATGTCCTCCACACTCTTGGTACGGCTGCTGCAACACTCTGTCAGCAAGACAGCCACAGGGAGGGCAAGGAGGGGTCCCTACAGTCTTTTGGGTATACAAATGACTTGTGAGGTACACTCCTCTCACCATCCCTCTTCAGACCTACATCGAGCCCCTGGTTATTTTGACAGCTTCCTAAATGGGCTGACTGCTTCCAGTTTCTCTCTCTCCTCTACACAGCCACTAGAATGATTCCAAGAAAGGGCAAATCCGATTACATCACTGTCCTGCCAAATAGTCTCCAAAAGTTCACCAATGACCACAGGACAGAATCCAAATTCTTATTGGCATGGCATGTAAGACTTTCAGAACTTGAGCCCTGCCCACCTCTCTAGCCTCTTCTCTCCTTGCTTCCCCAATGCAAACTACTTGCCCCAAGTGCTAGACTGCTTCACCCCTCTGGGCTTTCACTCTCGCTGCTCTCCATTCAAGCAACAGCCTCTTCCAGCTTTGCTGCCTGCTTAACTCCTAATCTTTCAAATCTCTGGCCCCTGTGCCTCCAGGAAGCTTGCTCTTACCTCTCTGGATGGAGTGGTCATTTCCCAAAACCCCCAACCCGCCTCTTGTTAACACTGCCATACAGTAGCATCATAGAGTTCACCAACCCGCATCGCGAGGCTATTTCCGTAATTTCCCAACTATTCTTGGAGTTCCTTTACCTAAGGGGGCAGGGCTGCAGAATTTAGGGAATGAATGAGCATGACAGTTTGGGATGCGGTCTGAGGTCGCAAAAACAGATCTCACTACCTCCCAGGGTCCAGGGTCAGAGGGGAAAGGGCTCTGGGCAGAGCTAGGGCCAGCAAAGCCATTAGGTCGCAGGTGCTGCTCACAAGCTGAGGGGTAGTCCCCCACAAGAGACCCCGGCCCGGGCTGCCACACGCCGCCTGGGGCCCCGAGTCTGCACCCAGTCCACTCGGCCCCCGACTTGGACTCAGTCCGAGCCCCGCCTCACCCCCACGCCAGCTCACCCAAGTTGAACACCCCTTTGGTGGCAGCCATCTTGCTCCTCGGCTCTTCCGCCGGAAGCCGTTACCTGGGCCCCGCCTACAGCCCCGCCCCCTCGGCGGCTGGCGCTCAGGCTCCTACACCGCTCAGGTCCCAGGAAGCGAGGTTTGGAGGGACAGTCTGACGTTAATAGAAGAAACACACATACTCACATTAACCACAGACATTAGAAAACAGGGGAACCCACTTTAGATTGGGCCTTTACATCAGTTATTTAAGGTGAAAGCATACCTTGAGAAAAAGGGGGAACCTGCCAAGAGGCACGAACCAGGGAACATTCCAGGGAAAGGGACCGCCTGGCTAATGCCCTGAGGAAGGACAGCCTGCCAAGTTTCAAGGAAGAAGGGAAAAAAAAAGTGTTGCTGCAGGACAGGGAGGGCAAGTAGAGTAGTTGACCCTGACCAGGTTAAGGTCGCTTCAAGGACTGAAGGATCCACAGAACACTTAGGCCTTCAGCCACTTGGATCTCTGGAAACTCTTCCCACTGCCAGTTGCAGAATCTGAGCAAGTGGACCTGCTTGCAGGATAAACTGAGAGTAGGAGATAAGACGGGACTGGCAAACCCCCGAGCAACACAGTCCAAGAAGGGAGAGGCAAGATAGGTTCTGCGTGTCTCACCATGTGTCCTTGGAAAGCACGCCAACGCCACCCTTTACCCGATTTTCCTGTGCCAGACCCAAGGTCTGCTGCGACTGTACTAGACTTCTGTTCCCAATATAAAGGTCCTCCCACAGTAGAACACAATGGGACAGTTCTGCACTCCTTGCTAATCCAAAATAATCTGCTTATAACCATCAGGAAAGGATGATAAGCTATACAGAACTTCAATTGACCCTATTTACATCCAAAAATTACTTGCAGTGAAAACTGGAATTTATATAGAAAACTGTGGTCAGAGAAAAACAGAGGCAGTTTTATGGAGATTTTTTCTTTATTGAGAAACTTAAGACTTGGGTACATCAAATAAAACCAGTTTCTGGGGGGAAAAAATCAAAACTCACAATAGAAAAACAAAAGTTAACACTGTTTGGGCCATATCAGAACCCAGAGAATATATTCTTTTAATTGAAAAATTCTAGGTGCTTCATAATTGACCTTTTGATACAAAATGACCTATTAAATTTGCAATTTGTGGTTCTTGGTGTTGAGGTCCATAGGACAAGCTAGGACGTCTTCAAACCTTGAGCTGAATTCCATGAGGGTTTATTTGGCTTTTGAATCCTGAAAAGAAAAGCACCGACACTATAAATAATCAAAAAAACCTCAGAGACTCACGGAAATCTCTGATATAAGTAACTACAGAGCAGGGTCTCAGCCTTGGTGCCCACTGACATTTTGGCCCAGATAATTCTGTGGGGGCTGTCAGGTGTATTTCAGGACACTTAGCAGCATCCCTGGCCTCTACCCAACTAGATACCAGTAATATTCCCAGTTTTGACAACCAAAAATGTCTCCAGATATTGGCAAATGTCCTCTGAGAAGGCACCCCTGGTTAAGAACCAGTGCCTTCGAGGCTACTTGTATGTAAAGCCCCACCCTTGACCCTTCCTGGCCATCCTTGCTTAAACTCCAAATGACAGGGCTCAGCCCCTTGACAAGGAGCTATGACTATGCCAAGTCAAGCCCTACCAGCACACGAGCTCTGGCCCTTACCATGTGCTCTTTTCCCTTGCCTCTGCCCATGTTCATTTGGTCCTCTCTTCTCCATCTGGAGGCAACCACCAGTCCTCGTCAGAGGTCCTAGTTAAGCTTCACTGCCCCAAGTCCCTGCAGACAGAGGCCCTGGCCCCCAAATGCAGAAGTTGATGGGAACACACCTTGTAACTGTTAGCCAGGTGTGTCTGTCTCTCTCACTCTGACACCAAGGCCTCTGCCCGCTGTGTTTCCAGAGCTAAACTGCGGATGCCACACAACTGACCTCACAACCTCAAGCCGAACTAGGGAGATGCTCATGGAAGTGAGGCTGTGGGATGGGATTATGACGACACCTCATATACCCACCATTATTCGAGACGAAAAGGTGATTCTGGAGAAAGATCTAACCAGGTGCTCTTTATGAAGAAAACTCTTGTTTGTGTCTTCTAATCTACCACCAGGACTCTCTTTTCTCCATATTAACTCATCCAGGTGACAGAGAAAACCCAGGTGACAGCATGCCCAAGTTATCAGGTTAAGGGACAGAAACATAGCTCTACATATACATTGCCACTGATCTTTCAGGGAGATATTCAAGAGTCATAACCATTGCAGAAAATAAAAATAGCCAAACATACGGTTCGTCCTTGTCTAAGAGGTAGCAGCAGCAACAGCGCCCACCTTCTGGGCAGCTTCTTTCTTGGCATGATGAGCCTGTAGGACCGCCACAGCTTCATCCACCTGTGAGAAACTCCAGGTGGTCAGTGACATCTGAGGAGAGCCCCTCCGCCCCTCACTGGCACCTGGGCCCAGCGGTGGCCTCTCCTGGTGCTGACCGCCTTCCCAGATACCCACGCGCCAGCAGCCCTCAGGTCACAGGCGAGGCACGAAGAGGTCACGGGGCAGCAGACCCTTCTCTCTGCCTCCCCTGGGTGTCCAAGGCCACCCCCTGTCCCCCTGAGCCGAGTGAGTGAAAGCCGCGGGGGTCTGGTAGCCTGCTCACCTTGGAGCGGAGAGACTCGGGGGACTCCAGCATGTGCAGCAGCTCCGAGTTGTCAATCTCCAGCAGCATCCCCGTAATCTTCCCAGCCAGGTTTGAGTGCATCGTCTGGATGAGCGGGAACAAACGTTCACCTGTGGGAAGGTATTCTGTGAAAAACCCAGTGGCATCCCAGTAGAGAACGGACGCTGGTGTCCAGGTCAGCAGCAGCTCTGGCCCCCTCTTCTGCAAGCACGTGGGTCACTCACCCAGCATCTGTTTCTGTTCCTGGGGCGGTGCTGCGGCCAGCATGGAGGCGGTCAGCGGCTCCTGCCCCTGCACGTGGACTGCAGGCTGGGGTGCCTGGGAACCAGGAGAGGCGGCAGGTTAGCACTCGGGTAAGTACAGTGACAGTGGTCATGTGCCCAACCACTCGAGTCTACTGAGTTAAAGAGGAGAAGGAGGTAGTTGTCTTTGCTGTCAGGGAACTGACTGCAGTCTTGGGGATTGAGGGAGAGGAACAGAGTGGTGTGAGCAAAAAACACAAACAATCACAGTTAAAATGCCACATGCTATTCGAAGAGAAGGGAAATGACTAAGAAAAACCTACAATGCTACACAATCATTTACCAAATGATTTTACTTTACTCAAGGCTACAATGATCATAATTTACCCAAGGCTGCCCAAGACATCGAAGCCTTGTTAATAAATAAGGTACTGTGAACATTTGTATGTGTAGCCCTTTAGAAAGTTAGTTTTCTTTTAGGGTGAATTCCCAGTAGAGACTGGGTCGAAGAACATGAATAGGAAAATGCTTATAATTACATCCTGTATCACTTCTACTGAACCGTACGTTTTTATTGTATTAAATGCTTGAGGACCATCAACACACAATGTCAATACCAGTCACAGTCCTAAAAGTAGGGCCTTATAGGCAAAAATATTTCTCACAGTGCCAAGTTCTGGGAAATTTCCAACTTAGAGCACAGAGGCAGGAGGAAGCAAGGGCCGGCACAGCTCCTCCAAGCAGACTGCAGAGTTCTGCCACAAGCTAGCTGCTTGGCCTGCCTGAGAGGCACAACTCTAGAGACAGCAGCTCCAGCTTAGAGACCCTGAGATCCAGGTCCAATTCCTCCACCCAACCTAATACCTCTGAAGATGAACCTTTCATCTAAGATGTTCTTTCCCACCCAGTCACCTGCAAAAGCAGCTAAGGATCAACTCGACCACTGGATGTGAAAGTGAAATGGAAGCTCAAAGAGCTGAGAGAGCCCATGCACGTGGTGAGGAGGAGAGCAGGAAGCACAGCTGCCTCCTCTGGGGCATTGCTGAGTCAACCGTTATCAGAAGAACACTTGCAAGCCCCTTCTCTCCCACTAGAGCATCACCCAAGGGCAGGGTCACCACATGGGACACAGCTCCCTGACACAGAGCAGGCATTTAATACCTGTTGAGGGAATCCAAGCAAGGCAGCTTTTGAATCATGTGGAAGCGGGGGGAACCCTTCTAGGGCTCTGTTTGGTGGACCTCACCTGCAGGGGCTGGATGGCGGGGTGAGGGCTGCGGACACTGGAGGCGTATTTGTAAGGTGCAACAGCCCGAGGAGCGGCGGCAGCAACAGCGGCACGAGGCGCTAGGTTCTGCACAGCTGTGGGAACACCTTAGGAAAAGGACAAGTAA
This sequence comes from Balaenoptera borealis, assembly GCF_965194805.1. Classification (NCBI taxonomy): domain Eukaryota; kingdom Metazoa; phylum Chordata; class Mammalia; order Artiodactyla; family Balaenopteridae; genus Balaenoptera; species Balaenoptera borealis. The sequence goes on along the minus strand of NC_138860.1, from coordinate 162,168,279 downwards.
AATTAAAGCCCTTCGGTCTGGGCAAAGACCCGTCAAATCCCATCTTTCCCCATTCTGTGTGCATCCAATACCACCTCCAGACTGGCAGCTGTCAGTCAGCCCTTGCTGGGCGGCACCAGCCCCACCAAAGTCCATAGCCAAGCGGTCCGGGCACTCAGACCCTACAACAGACCAGCAAATGCACATCAGTGTTGGCAGCAGATGTCCAACTGGCCACGTCCCACGGAAGGAGCAATTCCAAAGCATGTTCATACAGCACACATCACACATGGGGCCGCTACCGCTACTTTTGAGGAAGAGCCAACAGAAAACATACAACTCTTGCCACCTCTTGGAACTCAGGACATAATCTGCAAAAAAGTCCCTTGAATCTCCCAACCCCACCCAAGGAACAGGCTGCCTCTGTCGTCATTCAGCTAACAAATTTCTACAATTAACCTTGTTCACATGACTCACCGATGAGGCAAAGAAACTTAAAAGGAACCAACACTCAGAACTCATATTGTTTCCCTGCTCCTTAAGTACCCACCTAAGCACACAGCTAAGAGTACAGAACCAGGACCGGACAACACGGTGAGCCCAACGAACTGACCAACCCTGCGCAGAGCCTAGTGGTCCTGACTCCCTCCTCCCCGGGCCACACGTTAAGGCCAGTTTGCTCACCGACTCTCTGAGCGGTAGTAGGGAGGCCACGAGAGGCCGGAGCATTACCAGTTGGAGCCAGATGGCGAAGAGCTGGACGAGGCCCAGACTGGCGTATAGCACTTGGCATTCCTTGGAAGCCTGGTGAAGAGACAAAAAATGCACATCACTGATGAACGACACAACCGAACCTAGGCTGTGCCTCAGAGGGGGCAGGGAGGGGAGGCAGGGGAGCCCAGGACAGGTACATCCTGGGTGATCAAATCACTGTTCCCCACCACCTACCTTGAGGTCTCCCACCTTGCTGCCAGCGTGGATTAGGCCTCATCTGTGCTAACTGGTTAGGTGTGTAATATGGAGGTCTTCCCTGAGCCTGTAAGAAAGAGCAGCCAAGCCCTTTTATTTAAGGACCTGAAGCCACACTAGAGAAGTATCTCATCTCACCTCATCTCACTACCAGGCCCTAGGCTAATTATTCAGGACAGAGGCGCTGTCTACTCAGGAGCTTGGGGGAGGGACAGCCAGTTAACAGGGACTCTTTTACTCTACCCCTGCCACTGTGTGTGCAAAACCACGAGTTAAGTCCTTCCTTGTTTTATTTGAAGGATCTTTACTGTGACATTCTAGAACTCCAATATCCAAAAATCCCTCTCCCCAACCACTGCGGACTATAGGAGCAGCTGTCAGCAGGCAGGTTCCAAGGAGACATGAGCATACTGCAGACCCACCTGTGGAACTGCTGGCACAAAGTAGCCCCCAGCTGCAGGCTGGAACTGATTTAAGATGGCATTGGCGGGGAGCGCTCTCATCCCGGCCACCCGCTGCATATACTGGTTGGTCAGGTGAGCCTTTCTCTCTTCCTTTCTCTGGGCCAGGGCGACATACAGTGGCTTGGAGCCCACGATGCGTCCGTTCATCTCCGTGACTGCTTTGGTTGCCTCTTCAGGGGATGAGAAGCAGACAAAGCCAAACCCTTTGCTTCTCCCATCCTCCAGCATCACCTACAAAATGAGACCAGCCACTTAGGACAAAGATGTCTGTGTGTTAAAACCTGGGTTCCACTGCAAGAGTTACCAGGTCTAGGTCAGGGCTTCACAGTCCAGTCCCACGATGGACCCCAGACCAACTGAGTCACCAACTGAATCACAAACTCTAAAGGGAGAAACTAAGCATTTTCCTTTTCAGATCCCCAGGTGACTCTAAAGTTCCCAAATACTGTGATATGGCTAATGGTTGAACCAGGAACCCAAAGATGTTTCCTCATACCTAGAAGCACAGCTATCTCTGGGAACTCACACAGATCTGGACATTAGCATCAAGCAATTTATTTGTAAAACTCATCTGCCCAAGACCTTGGTGAACAAAACTTAGTAAGCTCTTAGCAAGGTTAGGACACGCTTTTGAAATACCACATGTGGGCAGGAGTCATAAAATCAATGACTGCCACCATTAATTCAATGGGAATAAACACAGCAGAACTACAACCAGCCGGGAGACAAGCAGCTGGATTCTAGTCTCGCTCTGTAATCTCTACATTTCACTCATGTCTTAGCTCACCGCCTGGTGAGCCTCCTAAAGTGGAGGACATGGGAGTAAAGATGTGTATCAACCCAACACCTGTCTACCAACGAGGTGGACCAGTAAGGTGTGTGAAAGTAATGTGACACCTTGATCTTGGGCATGGTGCCGGGGAACTTCAAGATACAGTTCTTTTGCTCTCTTCTTGCAAATGCCATCTTGACTCCTGTGCTGGTCCGCTAGGAGAGACTATCATTCCTTGCGCTGCTGGAGGCCCGTCACGGGGGTGATAGGAGGGAGGGGGTGAGGAACTGAGGAAATTCCTGGAGGTGGCTTCTGGCCAACGCCCTGCGACCACTGACAATGCTCCTGGGTTGTGAGTGACAAGCTAAGGGCCAGGGCAGGGTCACCAAGTCTTTACCGGCCCGCTGGCCTCCTTTCTCATCCCCTGAAGGACTCTGTGGCATCTGCTGCACCTCTGTGGAGCAGGCACAGAGTCTGCATCAGGCTACACCCCAGAACTTTCCTTTCCGATGCCATCAGTTCCCACCACACACCCAAAGCACTAAGGACACACAGTACAACATCCTCACCTAACCACCATTCTCTTGCTCAAGGACTCAATTCCTTATCTTCACAAGGGGGTTTGTACTTACTCCCCCAGCTAACTCAGTTGCTATGATTATCAAAGAAAATCAAGCAGATGATGCACATTGCAAAACACGGGAAAACAAACTTTCCACTCCCCTCTCCTTCTTTAGGACACCAGATGGAAGTCCCCAACCCCAGCTCCAAAATCCTCAAACACCTTCGTTCAAGGAAGAAGTGTGGCAGAGTTGTAGAGACAGGCCTCAAGACAAATGGAAGACAACCCGTCTGGATTTCCTCTGCTCATGCTGTGGCACCATCTGTCCCCACACCAGCACAAAGCAGCAAAGAATGGGAAAGATTCAGGTGCGCTTGCGGGGCTGGCAGGGAGGGACTGAGTCAGATGCATCTCCACATCCCAGTACTTGGGAGACAGTGCAATGTTAACCTAACGAAATGTCATTCTCCAGAGCATATACTCAGATGGGTAACCGAATGTCAGGAGGAATTTGCTAGATGAATGTGGTAGCTACTCTCAGAAATGAACAAAATTTAGATCCTATTCCTTCAATGAAACAAATGCAATAAACCTCTGCAAGTTTACAACTTTTGCTTTCAATCCCCACATCTCAGTATAAAATACCTTAGCACTGGTGATTGATCCAAAAGGAGAAAACTCTTTCCTTAACTTCTCATCATCAATGGTGTCATCCAAGTTCTTAATGTAGAGGTTCACCCCCTGAAGCAGAAAGATCTGTTAATTGCACTTCTATACCTCACACATTTCCTAAGACAGTGGTTCTCAAAATATGGGCCCCAGACATGCAGTAGCAGTATCTCTGGGTACTTGTCAGAAATGTAAATTCTCAGGCCAGAACCCACACCTAATGAATCAAAAGCTGTGGGACCCAGCAATCTGTTTTCACAAGCCCTGCAGGGGATTCTGATGCAGGCTCAAAGCTGAGAATCTACTGCCGAAGACTCTGACAGGACCATCGATACAGTCCCAGCCTTTCTCACAGCTGGTCTGGCTGACCACTGACCTAGCAGGGCTCTCCTTACACCGTTCCAAACAAAGTGGTATCATTTAAGTAAACAGAACGCGTATGACTAAGAACAACAGGATGAGGCTTCCAGCATAGAGTCCCTAAATGAATAAATTATCTTCATCCTTGTTCCAGAACCGCTGCTGTTATCTGGTAGGTACATCCTGTTAAACCTGATGATCTTGAGAGAAATGAGAAGAGGAGACTCATGGTCCCCAAAGAGAAAGCCTGCCAAACTAAGGATGCTTTTGCCAACATCTTGTGGTACATCCCCTGCTGGTAGGCTGGGTTGAGACCACCTCTTACCTGATACCGACTAATTCTCTCCTGTTTCAGCTGTTCAAATTTTCGCTTTAACTCGGCCTGCCGTTCCACTTTCTTCTGTGCACGGCCGACAAAAATGACTTTCCCGCTGATTTCTTTTCCATTCATCTCCTCCACGGCCTGAAGAGGAAATACATGACTTTAAATCAAGATGCAGAGGCAGGGACCTTGCTCTGGAGGTCTGTTAAGTCCCACCAAATATTCTGAGAGAAAAATCTTCCCTACAGGGCTAAAAATTAATTTCACTCTGAAGTCAGCTAAGCCAATCCAAACTTCCTCATCAGTAAAATGGGGTTAATATTTAAATGGGTCACTGGTCCAGATAATTCAGTGAAAAGACTGTACAGCTGTATAAATACAAGCATGGTAGACATGAGCCGAGGTTGATAATCTGGCTGTCACTAAATTTCTTAGGTTCTTTCAGGGTACTGAGTGATACATGTTGAGGGCCTAGCACAATGCTTCTCCTGGAAGTGGCTACTGTTCTTTTATCAGATCAGCAACTCGGGTCCCTTGGTTCCCTCACCTATGAATGGGAACAAACGCCTGCCCTACTCTTTCAACCTACAGGGCTGAAGAGCTGAGGTGATGGGCACATGCCAAGTGCTTTGAAAACAGTTCTGTGAGATCCCTCGGGAAGACAATTCCAGAGCTCAGTGACCAGGCATCACTACTAGGTACTAAGACAATTACAGCTCCGCTCTACTATGTGCTGGCAAGGCCCTGCCCACACACTAGGGCCACTCCCTACAAATCCTCCCCGGCCCTCATGGTGCTCTCACCTTATTGGCATCCTCGTGTTTTTCGTAACTCACAAAGCCAAAGCCTTTGGATTTCCCACTGGGATCTCTCATCACCTTGACACTTAGAGTCTTACCTATTACCAAAGACAGAACTATTAGTAACAGCATCTCTATCACAGCTCAAGGAGAGAAGGCTTCTCCTCTAGGAGCCCACTTGAAGCAACCTCCTGCTGAGCCCAGATGGACTCTAAACAAGAGGCACCATGCCTGGCCTTCTACTTCTGACCAAGCTGCTGAGATGACCTTGGGGATGGGACAAAGTAGGATGAAGCCAAGAGCCGAGGCCTGGAGTCTATTCCTATCTACCCTGTGGCCTTTGTCATACAAGGCATTTTACTTCTGGGTCTAGGTGGACTCATCTGGTAAGTAAAAATAGATGAATTCCAGGTCTGGTGGACTGTGAAAGGGGACACATGGGGCAAAGGACCCTGACTTACCAAACTGGCTGAATAGCTCTTTCAGACTCTCATCATCCACCTCTTCCCCAAAGTTTTTGATATAAACATTGGTGAATTCCTTAGCTTTGGCTCCAAGCTCAGCTTCCCGCTCTTTTCGAGACTTGAATCTGCCCACAAACCTAAAAAGAAACCGTGAAAAACTGTGATCACTCAGAGGAACAAAACATGATTTCCAGGGGCCCGAAGGAATGCAGATTAAAGGCTGAAAGGAGAGGTTAAAACACACGAGTTCCCATCCAACCACCAAGAGAGCAAGCTCAGAGACGTCCCAACTCCCCAGCAGAAAGAGAAAGAGGCAGGACTGTCCTACAAGGACCAGCCCCAGGGCTCCTGGCTCAGGCCAGGGCTCCTCCTACCACATCACACTGCCTTCGTGAAGAAACCTGATGACCATGTTTTTAAAACGTTCATTTCTGTGCATCTATGTAAATGCATAGAAAAGGTCTGGAAGGATACAAACCAAACTGTTAACAGTGGTTAATCCTAGGAGTGAGATTGTTGGAGTGAACTAAGAGGTAGCCTTTGCTTTTTTTACTTTATTTGTTTTGGTGCTGTTTACACTTAATAGGGAAAGGTATCCATAAATGAAAATTCTTTAGGCTTCTTTTCAGTGATACCTTTAGAAGACCACTGGGCACATGCACATCATTAACGCAAGCCATCCCCTGGTCTGTTCAGTAACACAACAAAAGGACAGAAATGACTTTTGCTTGTCATAACCAAGATTTATTGTCCCTTCTCTCCCTGCATGGCTTAACTAAGATCCCCATCTCTCCATTCTGAAATAACCACACCACAGCAACCAGGTCTATTATGAACAGTCTTCTATGGGACAAAACTTTTCACTGTAACCAAATTAATTATTGCTGTGGAGCCAGCCTTGTATTTGAAGGCCACCGAGTCATAAATTAGCCAAGTGGAGGGGACAATTTGCATCAACCCCTAGCGAGTGACCCCACGGACAGACCTGAATCACAGAAGGCCAAGGTCACATGGCTAGTACACAGCTCCTGGTCAGTCCAGGGCCCTCTCCACTCTGCCGCTGGCCAAGACCCCTGCTCAGAGTGGGCTTAAGAGCTGCCTTCCAGCCAGCCCCTGTTGCCGACGCTCACAAAACCCACAGACGGATGCTTTTAAGGGAGAGGCGGCAGGCCAGCCATGGCTTGGGCAGAAAGCCCACCTTGGCGAGTCAAAAGGGCTGCCACGGCTCGGGCAGGGAGACTCACCAGCCCTGGAGTGGAGAGGTAGGAGCAGGCCACACTTGGGCCGAGAACCAGTAGCCGCCTTGTGTGTGCCAGTTAATACCGAGGTGGGGCCACGGCTGGCTCATGCGACGGCTGTTGCTCCGGACTGGGACACTCACACTTTGCGGTCATTGAGGAGCATGCCATTCATCTTCTCGATGGCCTTGTCGGCAGCCTCCTGGGTCTCGAAGTGGACAAAGGCATAACCCTTAGAGCCGTTCTCATCACACACCACCTGTCAAAGACAAGGCGGGCCACTTCAGCGCCACTACCCAGCTGCAGAGACTCGAGAGCCGTGTGGGCTCCTGGGTCTGAGAGGCCTGTAGCCCATCCATTTTCAAAAGGCAGGAGACTACAGCAGGTACCCAATGATGTTCCATTTACAAATGGTAGCCACCATTATGCTGCTTCTATTCCAAATGTTTTCTTACTCCATTTAAAATATATTAAGATCTGGGTGCAAAACCACAGGGCTACAGAATGATGAACCATTTTCCAAGCCCACAACAGAATTTCAGTCTAGTGTGGAGTCAGACATGTAAACCACCACCACACAAGTTGTACAAAATGCTCCACATAAACAGGTGTGTGGAGAAGGAAGAGGGTGAATTCATGCTTCTAAAATGACTAAGTACAGCTTCCTGGAGACCAGAGGCATTGCTCTGGTACTTGCCAGCCCCCCCCACTCCCCAGGAGAAACCTTTTGATGCCTTCCAAAACTAGAAAACAGGAAGGATATTTCAGGCAGAGGGAAGAATAAACAAAGACACGAAAGCGCCTGCTGGTTTATGCTGGGCTGTGGCATCGAGATTTGCTGCAGTGAACTTTTAGACTTCAGAGCCATTTCCAGCATTTTGAAAATTATCATACCCGGTCGCCTAATTCCAAGCAATTCCTCATTTGGTATTTGTTCTCATGATTCTGTAACTATTCTGCTGAAATCATTTAATCAGTGTTTACCTTGCAGGACAGAATGTTTCCAAAAGCAGAAAAAGTATCATAAAGTGCCTTGTTATCTATAGATTTGTCCAGGTTCTTGATGAAGACATTTCCCACGCCAGATTTTCTCAAAGAGGGATCCCTCTGAGACCACATGATACGGATTGGCTTTCCCTTAATCACATCAAAGTTCATGGTATCCAAGGCCCGCTCAGCTGCAAGAGAGAAACATATTTCAGTCAAGGATATAGAATGTTACCTGCCACCATCCCAGGAACAGATAACTCCAGAACTTTCAAGGTAAGCACTCTGATGAAATGCAACTCTATCAAAATTAAAGGACATCAGACTCCTCTAGCCTGCAGTGCTACTGGGGCTAAGTTCTAGCTAATCGTCCTCCTTCATGGTAGAAGTCTCAACCCCTCTGGGGTAAGGAGGTTACGCAAGAAAATCTAAATGGGTTTATAGCACCAGGATCAAATAACACCTCACATTTGACTAAGCTTTATCATTTATAAACGACTTTGCAGCCTACTACCCACCAGGATGGAGGTGGAAGAGGTGAAATGATCCCTCTTATAAAATGGACAAACTTATGTTCAGGATGGCTAAACGGTATAGCTAACTACTGACTAAGAAACTAATGGCAGACTTTCTGATTATTTTTCAGTAAGGTATTGCATCAGCGTTATCAACTAGCTGTCACTTAGTTTACAACCTGTCTATGAGACAAATGACTAAAAAAACCTGTGAGCGTTCGATTGGGGAAAATGTGCTATCTCCAAATTCAGCCCAGTTTCTTATATTTTCAATTTCTGCGAACAGAAATTGATTCAGACAAAAAAGCCTCAATCATCAAAATGATGGCCACATATGGAAATGTTCTTTGTATCAGGACAAGGATGAAACTGCAACCCCTTTCTGCCTAAGTTGACAGTGGAGGCAGGCCCTGTACCTAGTAGTTTCTAGGCTATCTAGAAGCCTTCATCTGCATTCTACGGAATTCCAGGACTTTCAAATGCCTTGGTGCCCAACACAGTTCTCAACCCAGTGCTTGGGGATGCTTCCTTAGCTTCCCAACCAAATCCATGCATACACCATGGAGACCATTTAAAGAACCAGAGGCCAAAATAACCCTCACCTGTCAGCAGAACACTTCTCTTTACTGGTAGTAACAAGGACCCAGACCCACTTCCCCTGACTTATGCACTGACATCTCCCAGAATCTCCTCCTCCACGAAGGGATGGGGGTAGAGGGGGTTTCTCCTGCCTCAAGGCACCATCTCACTTACAACAGGAACACAATCCCTAACTCTGCCCCTCCACAGGCTCAGCTGTCCGGTCAGCCAGCAAGGTATCTTCTTTTCCCTATTTCCAACCATCTTTCCCACTTTCCTCAGGTGGGCTGGTTCAGCATGAGAGGGGAGGAGATCAGGGAAAGGGGGGACGGCAGATCCAAGTCAGTGCAAGTCCGGGACAGAAAGAAGGGCTCGTTTGTGACGACTCTGTGATCCACAGCCTGGGACCCCTAACTGTGTTGCGTGAATTAGCAACGAAGGAGCCCATTTCAACACAGCTCCTGTCTATTTCCAGAGAGGGCTGCACAAGGCAACTCGGCTTAGTCTGACAAATCTGGCTGCACTTATTTATAGCAGGGAGAGGTCCTGCAGAGGTATGTGTTGGCAGACACACTAACCAATGGCTTCTGCTACTATCTCTAAGTGACAGGACTTTTGCTCAGAAGAGTCAAGGAGGCAGACAACAGCCAATGTGCCCACTACTCCCCCCGAAAAAGGCCACACTCAGCTACCTTCTTTGTGCCCTGTGGCCAGACACAACTCAGAGTACACTGAACTGACAGTAGCAGTACCTTGTGTCTCTCAATAAGTCCAATTCTCTGGTCTCAGCTGCATCCTGGGCAAGTGACATTCTCTGTGCTTCACGGACACTGAACAAAGTGGCGACAAAAATAGGGACCCGGAGATCCTTGGCCACAGAATGGCTTGTTTCTCCCAGTAATGGTCTCTACAGTTGTTCCCTTTTATTCTGCAGTCACGTGCAGCCCCTGATTAGGTTTCTTCTGGCCTCACTCGGGCCAGGCCTGCAGCATACCTCTCCACGCTCCAGGCTATGGCCCCAGTCAGGGCTGGCAGAGCACTGCACCCACAGTCCCAGCTTAGCCTCCCACCTTTTGCAGCTGCTTTTCTCCCTCAGAAGTCCTATTTTCTTCAGATGGGATGAAGTAAAAGGGTTTTGACAAGTATAAAGCACTGTGCACAGGTGAGGCGATAATCCCCACCAGCCTAGCGGATTTCCAAGAGGCGCTTCCCCAGACTACCTGCGTACCACGCTCCACAGCCCAGGGCTTGTCCAGAGAAAGAACTCCTCCGCCCCAGTGGCAAACACGCAGACGAGGGAGCTGGCCCAGCACGACACACACTCTGGTGGTGTTAACACAAGTGCCTGCTCAAGTTCAACACACAACATTGCTCCCCTGCTTCCTACCTGCCCGGAAAAGCCCCTTTATCAGCACAAAGTCAAAGACTCTTAGCCCAGGGTACAGTTAGGTGAGGGGGCAACAGCTTTGCCTAGTAAAATTTTTGAAGGAATTGTGTTTCAATCATCCTGCCTTTTCCGCAGGCCTGTGAGGGGCCCGAACCCCTGGCCACTGACCAGGTAAAGCTCACAGAGCAAACCGCCCACATACAGAATGACAGCGACTTCCTTCTGGTCCCGTTTTACAGCCTCCTTGGGCTCCAACCCCACCAGCACCCATCAGCCCAAGGTCACCCGGTTAGCAAGTGTTGTGGAAGCAAGACTGAAACTCCGGTCCTCTGATGCCAGGATCCCGCGTTCTCAACCCCCATGGCCCGTCCCCGACTAGGGCTTCTGCGGCAACGTGCTGTCGCGATGCTCCCTCCACGGGGGTGGGGACCTGCCCGGAGAAGGAATCTTAGGGTCCCCAGAAAGCCCACGGACGTGTGGCCACCGCTTGTACTCACCGTCAGCCGGCTGCTGGAAGTTGACGTAGGCATAACCCAGGGAGCGGCGGGTGATCATGTCGCGGCACACCCGGATGGACAGCACAGGCCCCGCAGGACTGAACTTTTCGTACAGCATGGCCTCGGTGACGTCCGAGTGCAGGTCACCCACGTACAGGGAGGCCATGGGGTAGCTGCTGGCCGCAGCGTTCATCTCCCCAGCCCCCAGCACCCCGAGCCCCGCCAGGAGGACTTCTTAGGGGGGGGCCACACAGGACAAAGGGGGCTCCGCTCCGAGCCGCGGCCCACAGGTGGCAGCGGAGCTCAGAGAAGCTGGAGTCGGCTCCGAAGGCCGGAGAGGAGTGCGGGGACGACTCGGACGAGACTGCCCAACCGCAGACAAAAGGCTCTCAAAAACAATATGGCCCTCCCTCCCTGGGAGTTTGTTAATTTTCAGCTGTCCTGGTCTGGAAGCTCCCAATTTCAAAAAAATGGAAACAATGAAAACGCGGACTGTCCTCCAAATTACAAAAATTCTTCCCGAGGCAACCCAGTGGTGCCCACGGCGGCCTCCGGAACGTGCGTTTCTCTATAAATATAGGCCTCGGGCTCCCGGCGGTTTAAGATTACAGCAGCCCGGGGAAGAGGGAAACCAAATATTTGTCGGTGCCGACTCGGCAATCCCCGGGCGGCCGGAGCGCGCAGCCGCCTCCCACGCCGAGCCGGCGAAGGGCAGCGCGGACACGTGGAGCGCGGAGGCCGGCGCGCGGGGGGCGAGGGCGGCGGGCGCGGGGTTGCCACGCGGCGCGGCCGGGCGGCGGGCGGAGGCGCGTGGACGCGGGCGCGCGAGCGGCTCACCACCGGACCGACGGACGGGGACCGACGGACGCCCAGGTGCGGCGGCGGCGGCGGCGTCGGGCAGGCCGGAAGCGTGCAAAAGTGACTTCCCCGCGGGTTCTCCGAGGAGGATTCGCTCTTTTTTTTTTTTCTTTCTTTCTTTCTTTTTTTTTTTAAGATTTTAAAGCGTTTTCGGGTTTTTTTTATCTTTTTCTCTTTTTTTTTTTCTTCAGGCTACTAGGCCCGAAAGCGGCGGAGGCTGCGGCGACCCGGGGCGGAGAGAGGCGGCCGGGGGAGCCACCGCTCCATTTATACCCGCCCGCCCCGGGCGCTGCTGGTCGAAGGGCGCCTCGCGACCTGGGCGCAGTCGTGCCCGCCCACTCGGCCCGGGGGCCCGAGGCGGGGCGGCCACGCGAGAGCGTCCCGGCACGGCCGCGCGGCGCCACAGCGACCCCTGGCGCGCGGAGGACCGCTCCGCTGGGGCCTCCGCCGAACCCAAGGGCCGCTTTCCCTACGAGTGGGTAGAGAGTAAATCACCCGCCCCTCCGGGACTAGAACCGAGGGATAAAGTTACCCACCGGCACGCATCATGTTTATAATCGATGTCTTGCCTAACTGTAAAATAAAGATGACATAAAATAAATTATAGTTACATAACAGGTGCTCCGCTATGTAAATGACTGGGCCCAAATAACGGAGAAGACGTTCTGAAGTTTTTAGAATACTGGGACCTAAAGGTAGAATCATTGGGAACACGACAGCTACTAATGCAGTAGTGCCCGTGGGTGATGGGATTCTCTGGAAAGATGAACAAATTTGGGGAAAGCTTCAATAAAACAAAATACAATCATCTTTCTATTTACAAGGTAGTGGTGTTCCTGGAAATTTAGTTGATATTTAAGGGCACAAAATATGTTCTGTTCCCATGTAAAAGGGAGTCAGGGTCTAAGCTCTGATAGTTATGAAAAGAATTTTCATCTGCATGAGGATCTGGCAGGTCATTTGAAAGTCATGTGGTACATGGGACAAGTCTACTCCATGTGGCACTGTCGCCGTGCATTTCAAGATATAATAGAGACAGCATCTCTTCTTCCATAAATGCCAGGAACCACCCTCATCATCACTGTGATGACCAAAAATGGAAATTACTAAAAGCACACAGACACTCCCATTGAAAAGCATTGATTTGATTAAATGAATGAAGAAATATTAGTATTTATATATTCATTCAAAGAAATGGGCTCACTCTCTGTCAACACCGGATAAAGGTGCTGGGGGATACCATGATGGACAAGGCAGAGGAAGTCCCTCTCTCCCTCATGAAGTTTATATTCTAGTTAGTGTATTAAAGCAAGAAACATTTAGGGAGCACTCCATCTATAGGTAGATCCCCTCCTCAGGGAAGACTTCCTAGACCACCCAGTGGTTTAAAGCCTGCCAGCACTGTTCATCCCAGCACAGTGGGTCTGTACTGGATAGATAGTATGATCTGTCAAGAGAAAGAATGAGTCCAGGGTTGGGAAGAGGAAGGAAAAAAAACGTCATGGTGAGGACATGGCTGCAGGTGAGGTCTCTGCAGCTGAGGATTCTGTAGTATAGCAGGAATGTCAGAGCTTTACTTTCTGGATTCATTCATTTGTCATTCAACAAACTTTATGTGGCATTTCTAAGAGCCAGCCTTGCTCTGTTCCAAGTGCTGGGGAAGACATGTGAGCTAAACATTCACAGACCATCCTGCCCTTATGAAGGAGAGAGATGAAAAGCAAGCAAATATGGGTGTGTATAGAACTTGTGAAAAGGGCTTTGAATCTAGAGACTTTTTGAGTGTAAGAGCAGGGGAAACCCAGCCCCATCCTCCCAGCAGGAGGTCAGTTCCACCTACAAAAGCTCTACTTCCTATAAGCAACAATGGCTCTGCCCCTCAGGAAGGAAGACCCTTCCTTGTCCACAGACAGGGTCTTTGAGATCTTGGAGGTTTGGTCCAGGCAAAAGACAGCACAACTTTGGACCGTTGTCACATCTCTGGGCCTCCTCCATCTGTATGATGGGCTCAGTCAGCCCTTTAAGGAAGAGGGGCCCAGTATCTGCCCACTAGAGGGAAGATGTTCTTCCCTTCTTATCCTCCAAGGAAAGCTTCCTGGAGGAGGTAGCAATGAAGCTGGACCTTTAAAAGAAGGTCGTGTTTTGGAAGGTAGAAATGGATGGAGGCAGGGAGATCATTCTACAGACAGAAGTACAGAGACGGATAAACCATTTGTTAGCTTAGTAAGTCATTTTACACTCTTGGGGCTTAGTTTCCTTGTTGGTAGAATAGATATGATGTGAGATAGTATACGTATACCTTTACACAGTGCCAGGCATACAAAAGTATTTGGTAGACAGTGGATAATATAATACTGTATTATTACAACATGACATTTTCAAGGTTGCTATGAGTAACCCAATGAGGCTAGAACGTAGGGGTGTTTGTGTGTGTGAGTGTGTGTGTGTGCGTGTAGTGGGGAAGGAAACTGCAAAACAGAATTTAAATCTTGCAGAGGTCCTTGAATGCCATTCTAGAGTGTGGCATTTCCCAGGAGTAATTGATCCAATAAATACTATTATTTGGAAATAATGACATTAATAGCTAACACTGCACAGTACTTCCTACACCCCAGGCAGTATTCCAAGCTCTGTAGAGTAACTGGCCAAGATCAAAAAGCTGGCAAGAGTGGATTGAGGCTTAAGTTTTTTCTTGCTCTAAATCTCATGCTGTCTAAAATAATACAGGCAGACCTTGTTTTATTGCGCTTCGCTTTCACAGATACTGTGTTTTTTACAAACTGAAGGTGTGTGGCAACCCTGTGTCAAGCAAGCCCATTGGTGCCATTTTTCCAACAGCATTTGCTCACTTGGTGTCTCTGTGTCACGTTTTGGCAATTCTCACAATATTTCAAACTTTTTCATCATTACTGTATTTGTTATGGTGATCTGTGATCAGTGATCTTTGATGTTATGACAGCCAAAAGATTATGACGTGCTGAAGGCTCAGATGATGGTCAGCATTTTTTAGCAATAAAGTACTGTTCAATTAAGGTATGTACATTGTTCTTTTATTTATTTATTTATTTATTTATTTATTTTAATTTTTGGCCGTGCCACGTGGCTTGCGGGATCTCAGTTCCCCAACCAGGAATCAAACCCCGGGCCACGGCAGCGAAGACCCGGAATCCTAACCACTAGCCCACCAGGGAACTCCCTACACTGTTCTTTTAGACATTATGCTACTGCACATTTGACTACAGTATAGTGTAAACATAACTTATATATGCACTGGGAAACCAAAAAATTCATGTGACTGGCTTTATTGGGATATTTGCCTTATTGCAGTACTCTGAAACCCAACCTGCAGTATCTCCAAGGTCTGCCTGTACTAATAATGATAACTAATGTGTATCGAGGCTTACACACATCATTTCATTTAATGCTCACAGCAGTCATAGAAAGTCAGTGCTATCATCCATCACTTTGCAAATGAGGGAACTGAGGCTTGGGAGGTTGAGTGACTTGTCCGCGCCTTGACCCCTGGTAGCTGGTGGGACACTGGGAGCCATGGAAATGTGCCATCCTAACTCCTTCCAGAAAGCCTGCTGTAGGGGTGTATTTGATTGACAGCTGCTGCCCCTCTGGCTCCACCATCGTGTTCACGCAGGGGCCACAGCCAATGACGAGCATGGAGGAGGTATGAGTGCCGGCCTATTCCTGCCTAGCATCAGTCTCTCCTACAGGCTCTCCTCAGCTTTAGGACTCCCCATCTACCTGGCCAAGATTCTCTCAAAGCTACACCGTAGTGTGAAGATTTTCCTACCCAATCCTTCCTTCCCACTCTCCCAGCAGGTGTCAGATCTACATCATAGTCTGAAGGCTCTCCCTGCCTGCTTCTACTCCCATCTCCTTCCTTTATCTTTCATTGGCATTTTCCTGATAAATCTCTTGCACACCTAATCCCATCTTGCTGTCTGCTTCTCGAAGTACTAACACACCGACCATGTGCTACAGACTCTTAACAATCCTGCCTCTTGCGGGTGACCCCTGAGGTTGACAAAGCAGTTCACACACACTAATCCTTTCATGTCTACAAGAAGTATGTTCAGCAACCCTGTGTCTGAGCACCAGTGAACAGGAAGCTGTCATGAAATTCCGGTGGCCATAAGCAGGGAAATGGACACCCAGGAAGAATATGGATGTGTGTGCTGCCCAGGGTAGCTCTGCAGGCTGCAGCTTGGCTTCCTGACCCATAGTCTGGCTTTGACACAGAAATAGGTCCAGAGAAAAGAAGGAAGCCTCAGCAGGCTCCACTCATAGCTGGACGAAATCATCCCTCAAAAGTAGCCAGCTGCCCTTGCTCTAATTCACTCACCATGCTGACTCCTCATGTGAAATCTCTGATGTCGGGAAAGAACTCACCCACCCAGAAAGGGGTGATCTTGGTGGCTAGCAGGGTTAAAGCCATGTGGATGCCATGTACGAGATAGAGCCCAAATTCCCTGCCTTTCTGGTAGAAATCCTCTGCATCTCTCGATATCACCTGGGAGCTTCTTAGCAATGCAGCATCTCAGGCCCCACCCCCTGCCTACTGAATGAGAATCTGCATTTTATCAAGATCCCCAATAAAGTTGTAGAAGCTCCATACTGTTGTGTCCTACCCACCACCACTCTGCTCTGCCCAGGCCCCAGGCACTTACGATATCCATACAATGCAATATTATTCAGCTAATAATAATAATAATAGTAATAATAATAGTGTACTGGTACATGCTACAACATGAATGAACCTTGAAAACATCATGCTAAATGAAAGAGCCACAAAATACAGCATATTGTAGGATTCCATTTACATGAAATGTCCGGAAGAGGCAAATCCATACAGACAGAAAGTAAATTGGTCGTTCCTAGGGCTGGAGATGGGAGGACCCTGGAAGGAAATGGGGAGTGACTGCTAACAGATGGGGGGTTTCATTCTGGGTTGATGAAAATGTTCTAGAATTGATTGTGATTATGGTTGTACAACTCTGTGAATACACTCAAGACAACTGAATTGCACACTTTAAGTGGGTGAATTGTATGACTTGTGAATTATAGCTCAGTGAAACTGGGATATATATAAAAGGGTCTTCCTCAAAGAATTGTTGTGAGAGCTCAATAAAACCATGCGTGTACAGCTTTGGTTCTGCAAGAATAGCTACCATGGAGCAGGCGCAGATCCTACCTTTGAATAGCTCGCAGTCTAGTGAAAGAAATGACACAGGCATAAGAAACCAAAAATCCAGAAATGAATGGATAATGATCTCTAAATTAGGTACAGATAACATGTTGGGCAGATCATAAGAGAGAGAAGTAACTTGATTATTCATCCATCCATCCATCCATCCATCCATCCATCTATTCATCTATCCAGTAATTGCCTGACACCTATTATATGCTGGATATGGGGAGCAGAGATGAATAGATGAGAGGCGGTCATGCAAACATATAAGTTCCATCACAGCATGATAAATGCCTTGGAGAGGACATAGTGTAAGTCCAAGGGAGGGTGTAATTAACTAACTAAAAAGGCCAGAAAGGGTCTCTCCAAAAGGGGACAGCTGGGCCCTTCTCTTTTTTTCTGATCTAACCTACTTTTCCTTTCAAACTAAAGAACAATGTTTGCTTATTGAAACAAACTAAACTCTGAGGAAGAGAATAAAGATAAAGGCAAATTTCCCTCTCCCCAACGGAATCACTGTTTTGTGGATTTCTTTTATACTTCTCTCTGTGGTCATAGAAATGTACATCTACTTAGCACTGTGTCATGTGTGATCTGGCATGCACTCAGGTCAACCCAGGTAGATCTAACTTGTTCCTTGCCAATGAGGATGAACCATAATTTGCTCAAACATTTTCTACCCACAGACACACATTGTTTTCAGGTTGGAGCCATGATAAAATATTGCCATGAACATCTTGACCTTAATTACCAGGGCCTTTAATTTGACTGGATAGAGTCTCAAAAATGGGATTACAAGGGTCAAAGGGTACATGTATTTTAAATTTTAACAGGCCCTACCAGAGTTTTCCAAAAGTTTGTTGTAATTCAGTCTCCCAAGAGAAATGTATGAAAAGGCCCAGTTCCCTGCATCTTTGCCAGCTCTGAATGTTATCAATTTTAAATATTTTCCTCAATCTAATAGGTAAAAATGGTATTTTGTTGTTGTTGTGCTGTTGGTGCTAATAGGGTGACTGTCTTTTCATATGGTTATTGGCATTTCCTTGTCTTTATTTGTGAGTTGACTGAGCCTGGGTTTGAAACAAGCAAATGGCATTTACAAAGCAAATGAGACCCTTAGCAGAAGACATTCTGCGTAGAGTCTGTGCAAAGAGCCCAGAGGAGGAAATCTGTTGAGAGAATTATAAGTGGTTTAATACTGATAACTTTGCAGGACGATGAGAATGGCAGGAAATAAAACTGGATATGTGGATAGAGGGCCAGATCTTAAAGTGTCTTCATGCCATACCCCTAGAATCCCTAGACTTTATCCCCTAGGTGGTAGAGCCACCTCTACCTGCGTGGCTGGTATGGAGTTTGAAATAGTGAGTACATTAGTGTCCTAGGACTGCCATAACAAAGTACCACAAATCGGGTGGCTTGAAAAAACAGACATTTTTTGTCTCACAGCTCTGGAGGCTCCCTCTGAAACCTGTAGGGGAATCTATCTTTGCCTCTTCCTGGCTACTGGTGGTACCTACAGTCTTTGGTGTTCCTTGGCTTGTAGATGCATCACTCCAAATCTGTCCTCACATGGCGTTCTCCCTCTGTTTCCATCTTCACATCATCTTCCCTCTTCTTATAAGGACACCAACTATACTGGATCAGGGGCCCACCCTATTCCAGCATGACCTCATCTTAACTAATTCCATCTGCAATGAAACTATTTCCAAACAAGATTACATTCTGAAATGACTGGGGGTTAGGACTTCAACATAGCTTTTTGCAGGGGAGGGGGGTACTCGAATCAACCGATAAGGATGGGAAAAGGGTACTCATAAAGAGGCTATTTAATGGAGCTCAAATGAGGACAGTGAAAGCAAGGACAGACAAAAAAGGATGCATCCCAGAGAAATTTAGGAAGTAGAATCAACAGGAGCTGGTGATGGAATGTGAAGGGTGGCAGAATATGCTACTTTGCATATTGGTTATTTTGATCTGTAGTCACCTGAAAAACAGTAAATGCAGGGAGAGGTTTTCTCTGAACTCCCCTTATCTGCCTAAAGACAGATCTTCCAGAAGGAACAGAATTGTCAAAAATCCACTCCCTGGACATTTCATCACCCAGGAAAGATTGACTCTCATCATAGGAGAAGAGACTAGACATCAACACCACACCCAGACCAACTTCATCGCAAACTGTTATATCTCCCATCTTCTAAGGGCCCGTTCACTTTCCTAGAAATCATTTTCTCTCTTCTAAATGGCCTAGATCTCCCCTCTTCTTTCTCTGTTAAGATGGTATTTAAGCCTGAACTCTAAACCACTTCAGGGAGTTACTCATTTTTCCCTGGGTGTCTTCCATGTGTACATGAGGTATACATGTTAATAAACTTGTTTGTTTTTCCCTTTTTAACTTGTCTTTTATTACAGGGGTCTCAGCCCAGAATTCGGTAGGATAGAGAGAAAATTATTTTTCTTCCCCTACAAATGTAAGGGAAGGTGAGGGAGAAAAAGACACGTCCAGACTTCCAGCTTAGGGTATTGGATAGATGGGGACTCAGTGGGGAGGGAGGATGCCCAGCAAAGAGCTAGGTATACAAGCCCAGGTGGCGCTGCAGAAGAGAGGTTGCAGGCCAATATTTCTCACCTGGACCAATGCCATAGCTTCTTAGTTGGCTGCCTGCTCCAGTTTTTGTTGCTTTTCCAATCCACTTTTCATACAGCGGCCAGAGTAGACTTTTAAAAATCTTTTCCCCTGTATAAAACCCTTCAAGTTTTCTCATTGCTCTTAAAATAATACCAGACTCTTTGCTGTAACTTACAAAGCCCTGCACCGAGCTAATTGACACCCCTCTCCCCAATCTCATTTCACCTCATGCCTTGTTTAAGCTGCTCCAGCCACACAGCCCTTCTTTTCATTCCTTGAACCCTTCCCATTCCAGGGCCTTTGCACATGCTCTCCCCGGGCTTGGAAGGCTCTTCCCCCAGTGCCTCCCTGCCTGGCTTATTCACGTTCTTTAGGTGCCACCCTAAATACCGTCTCCCCTAAAAGGCCCTTCATGACCATCCTGTCTAAGGCAGCATGGCCACCACTTTACTCTGTCAATTTCCTTCACATCCCATATCACTGTCTGTCAGTTCTAGTAAGGCCATCTTACTAGACTATAACCTGCACCAAGTCAAGGAACCATGTCTGTCTTGTCCACCCTCGTATCCCCAATGCCTGGCACATTGTCTGGCTTGGAGTAGGTTTCCATGCATTTTGGTTGAGTGAACGAACAGCCATATAGGATTGTGACTCATCAGCATAAGCATGACGGAGGAAGTCAGTGGAGGGGAGAAGGTAGGACTTTGAAACCCTGGGGAGCGTCCACTTTGAAGGGGCAGTGAAGGAGACTAAGGAGGATCCAGAGAGGTGAGAACAGTGATGGTGGTCTCGCTGAATGGCATTTCAAACCGTAAATCCATCCAGGGAGGCTTCCTAAGATGGTGGTGGCTGGAGGTGTTCGTTACTGAAGAAGATGAGCCAATGGAAGAAATAGAAGATCCCAGGTGGAGCGAAGAATCACGAGACAAGGTCCCCACGGCATGAGAAGGGGGTGCGGCCTGGGGCTCTGGTGTAGGGATTAGCCTGGGACAGAGAAATGGCACTCCCCTCCATGGCCCCTCCTTAGGAGGAGAGGACAGGGTTCCTGTTCAGACTCTTCTGGAAGCACTCCTCTCTAGTTTCCTACATACACCCCAGCTGCACTGGCCTCTTGGTCCTTTAGGACCTTTGCATTAGCTGCGACTTCTCCTGGCAGGCATCTTTCTCATTCTCCTGGTCTCAGCTCAGGTATCTCCTCCTCCAAGAGACCACCTTTGCTAGGAGGTGCCTCTGCAATTCTCTATCCTGGCGCTCTTCCTTCCCAGAATGCATGAAGGTCTAGAAGGCACCATTCATCGGGACTGTGAGCTCCGTGGGGCAGGCCCGGAGGTCTTGCACAAGCCTGTATCTTCAGTTCCTTGCATACAGCAGGTGCCCAACAACCCCCCGCCCCCCGCTACTTCCCGCTCATCTAGTTGCACAAACCAGAAGGACACGGGCATCAGCCGGTGTCTCTTCGCACCCCATTGCCCCAACCACCTCCAGCCAAACACCAAGCCATGGACCCTGGTCCCACCTACTAGAACCTCCAGACCTACCAACCCTCCCTTCCACTCCTGCTGGGCTCTCAGCCTGGGGCTCCTCCTCACCCCTCCCATTCTCAGCTCAGAGCTGTCTTTCCAAAGTGCAAATCCTGCCCTGCCCCTCCCTTGCTCAACCCCTTCAGGAACTCTTCTTTGCCTTTGGAATACACTTTAAATGCCTTAAAACTTTCCCAGAGTCTTGCCTCTGCTCTCCTCTCCTCCTGCCCCATAGCCCTGCCCTCTACCTTCCAGTATAGCTCCAGCCTTTTCGAAATCCAGCTCAGAACTCTGTCCCTTTCCTTCCTCACGTGGCTGTACTGGAAAAGGCTCCTCCCCCACCGCCTGGGGGTGCCAGGTTGTCCATCTTGCTCACCATCATACCCCTGGTATTTAGCACAAGGCGGCACAGGGCATCCGCCCTCCCCAACCCCTTCATCAAATACCTAATGAATTGGAGGCATGGAGGGCAGTTTTGTTTTGCAGGAGAGTGGGGGAGTAATGGTTTTCCAGCAGCAGTGGGGAAGGGCCACGACCGGTGGGGGTGGGAGGATGAGCAGATGCCCTCGGGGAGGTAGCAGCACAGGGATTCAAGACTTCCAGTAGGTAGAAAGCTTTCGAGTGAGGCAGACTACGGAGGGTGGGTCATGAGGATGAATGAAGCAGTGTTGCCCAGTGGTTAAGGGTGGGGTCTGAGTCATCAGGATATAGGTGATAGAAACCCACCTTCCTGGAACCCGCTTAGTTCCTGAACATGAGCAGAGTGGTCAGTCACGGGAGCCCTTGTTGCTGGATTGGAGGCCACAGGACCTGATGAGATGCGACCCAAAAGTCCTAACTGTGATCAGCCTGAACTGGCCCAGGAAGCTGGGCTCTCATGAGTGCGCTGGACACATAGTCCGGAATCCTGGGGCTGATACTGAGATGGGAGGATCACAGAAGAATCTACTTATCTGGAAAGGCCATGAATCAGCACAGGGAGATAAAAGAAAGGAGATTTTGGGTTGGGTGGAGGGTGGGGCTCGTGTGAGTGCAGGTGGGAAGGGCTGGTTCCCTCTCCCCTCAGGTCCCCATGGCTCATCCCTGGAGGCCGGCAATGGCCTCCTCATACGTCTCCTTCAGGAGCCCCTGCCATACACCCTGCACTGGGCAGCCAGAATTCATTTTAAAGAATGTAAATGACGTGGATGGATCTAGAGACTGTCACACAGAGTGAAGCAAGTCAGAAAGAGAAAAACAAATATCGTATATTAACGCATGTATGTGGAACCTAGAAAAATGGTACAGATGAACCGGTTTGCAGGGCAGAAGTTGAGACACAGATGTAGAGAACAAACGTATGGACACCAAGGGGGGAAAACCGCGGTGGGGTGGGGATGGTGGTGTGCTGAATTGGGCGATTGGGATTGACATGTATACACTGATGTGTATAAAATTGATGACTGATTAAAAAAAAAATAATGTAAATGAGACCATGTCACCGGCCTCACACAGCTGAAATCCTGTTAAAGGTTTCCCATGGCTCTTAAGATAGAGTTGGTGATAAAATGGTGTTTTCCAAACTGAGGTGGGAAGGCAGAAGATGTTAGGCAGGACATGGAGGAACATTTTTCTATTTCAACTGTGTATTAGGAAAAATATGTGGTATGACAATTCTTTGATGTCACGAATATTTGTGCTCAGGGCAGGGATACAAAGGAAGCCAATTTAAAGCAAAAAATGAAGGCAATGAGAGTACAGTTGGAGGCCCATGACGGGGGTGCTCGATCTCAAGGCCCCTCTTCAATCTCATCAGGTCCTCTTGCTCCTCCCTCCCTGGCTCTAGCTGTACCGCCCTGCAGGTCCTTGAAGATGTCACCCCCTCATCTGCCAGGAATGTTCTGAAATGTCCTCCCCAGCCTCAGCCCCACACCACTGCCCCCACCTTTTGCTAAGATAACTCCACTCATCCTCCAGATCTCCACTCCAGTGTCACTCTCTCGTGGGGGGCATCTCGTGGTCAGGCCCACCTCCTTGTCCTTCATAGCGTTTCCAAACTGCCATTTGTGACGATCTATTTTGTGTCTGGGATTAAACCTGAGGCCCCCCGCCAGAAGGTAAGCTTCTTGAAGCTGGATGTGTCTGGCTCACCACTGTAAGCCCAGCACCTAACACAACGCCAGGCTCATACTAAGCACCCATCTGAATGAATGAATGAATGCACGAGAGAATGAATGAACCCAGTGACCTAGAGGCTCCTGCATGCTAACACCGCCCAGCTGGGGCTGCCTCTGTGGAGTTAGGCATTGCCCCTCACCAGTCTTTGAACAAGGGACTCCACATTCCCATTGTGCACCGGGCCTCACAGATGAGCTGGTCCTGAGCAGAGGGTGGAGGAGATTGGGAAGTGGGGACATGGGGGATGGGGTGGGGGGACGTGGGGACTCCTTCCAGAAGCATGGCTAAGAAGGAAGGAGAGATGTGGTTTCAGCCTCCCTCTCTCCCTCCCTGGTCCTGGCTCTGCCACCAGGGAGAGGTCTTGGAGAGCAGATCTGAGCCCTCTTCCCGGGGGGCCCAGGAGAGACATTTGGGAGGGTCGGGGGCTTCTGAGCCAGGCTTCCGTGGGCCTCCAGCCACTCCTCCCTGGGCCTGGGCTGGGCCTCTTCCTCCGGGCCTCTCCCCACCCCCCAGTGCTTGCCCCCACGGCCCCCAGATGCCAGACCTTTGCTGCAGGAGGGTTTAGGTCCAGAATATGTCTTTCAGTTTAAAGCATTTAAGAATATTCCAGAAAATCCCAGAGAATAATATTCCAAACACCCATGTGCTCATCGCCCAGTGTAACCAACTATTAACATTTTTGCTTCAGATAGACTTTTTTATGTAAAATAAATAGAACATCGCAGATAAAGCTGAAGGTCACTCCGTTCCTCTCCCCAGTCCAATTCCTCTCCCTCCCTTTCATTCCTAGGCACAGTTGTTATTATTAATCTGATGTGTTTCCTTCTAATCTATTTCTGGCACAAAACAGAATGTGCAGTTTAGAGTAGCACTGTTCGCAATAGCCCCAAAGTGGAAACAACGTAAATATCCATGAGCTGATGAACAAATAAACAAATGTGGTATGTCTGTATAATGGAATAAGCAATAAAAAGAAACACAGTGCTACCATGCTAACACGGACCAGCCTTGAAAACATTATCAGTGAAAGAAGCCAGACACCAAAGGCCAAATATTGTGTGAGTCCATATCTACAGGCAAATCCATAGACACAGAAAAGAGATGAATGATTGCCGGAGGCTGGCTGGGAAGGAAAGAGGAGTGACAAGTGACTTCTTAGTGGGTACGGAGCTTCTTTTTGGGGTGATAAAAATGTACTGGAATTAGACGGTGGCAATGGTTGCATAACTCTGCAAATAGAATAAAACCCACTGAATGTTCACTTTAAAATGGTTAAAATGGTGAATTTTGTTATGTGAATTTTATCTCAATAATAAGAAAAATGGAATGTGACTTTCAAATATTTTCCTAAGTGCTTTCACACTGCAGATACATTTCTGCACCTTGTTTACTCTCTCAGCATGATATTGATACGTGTAAATCTGGCTCATTTATTTTAACTGCTCAATTATCTTTTATTGGAGGAATATGCCATAGTTTATTTTTCTACTAGTGGGCATTATCAGTGATACAGTTTTCCTGTCAGCAGTGCTCCCATGAATGGCCTTGACAGTCTCTTGGGGCACATTTGGGGAAAATTTCTCTAGGGTATACAATTGCTGGGTTGTAGGGAATACAACTTTTCATAATATTGTCAGTGGTATCAATTACACTCTCATAGGCAGCTTGTGAGTTTCCACAGGTTCTTACCACTGACACTTGTTATTATCTGACTTTGATTTTTACCTATCTGATGGTTGTGCCATTTTAATTTGCAATGGTGTTTCCTTTATTTCTAGTTATATTTTCTTTTGTTTCCCTTCCCTCCTTTCTTCTCTTCATTCCTTCTTTCCTTTCCTTTTTGGTGTTTTCTTGACTGTTCTTGGATCTTTACACTTCCATATGGATTTGGAATCACTTTGTCAAGTTCCATGAAAAACCTTGTTGGATTTTTGATTGGAATAGTTCTGAGATCATAGATTTACTTGCAGGTTACCCGGCATCATTACTATATGAGTATTCCCATCCATTAACAAATAATATATTTCCACTTTTATAGATCTTCCTTTACTTTTAAAAATAGATTATTTATTTATTTATTTTATTTTTGGCTGCGTTGGGTCTTCGTTGCTGCGTGCTTGCTTTCTCTAGTTGCAGCAAGCAGGGGCTACTCTTCGTTGTGGTGTGCGGGCTTCTCTTTGCGATGGCTTTTCTTGTTGCAGGTACAGGCTCTAAGCACGCGGGCTCAGTAGTTGCGGCTTGTGGGCTCTAGAGCGCAGGCTCAGTAGTTGCGGCATGTGGGCTCAGTAGTTGTGGCACGCGGGCTCAGTAGTTGTGGCTCACAGGCTCTAGAGCACAGGCTCAGTAGTTGTGCCGCACAGGCTTCGTTGCTCCGCGGCATGTGGGATCTTCCCGGACCAGGGCTTGAACCCGTGCCCCCTGCATTGGCAGGAGGATTCTTAACCAGTGTGCCACCAGAGAAGTCCAAAAATAGACTTTATTTTTAAAACCAATTTTAGGTTCACTGCAAAATTGAGTGGAAAGTGCAGAGGGCTGTCATAGGCTCCTTTCCCCCTAGACGCACAGCTTCCTCCAGTGCCAACATCCTGCATGTCTGCACACCCCACACCAGAGTGGTACATTTGTTACAATCGATGGACCTGCCCTGACATGTCATTATCATCCAAAATCGTTTACATTAGGGTTCACTCTTGGTCTTGTACGGTTTATAGACTTTGACAAATGTATTAATGGCATGTATCCACCATGATAGTATCCTATAGAATAGTTCCACTGCCCTAAAAATCCTCTGTGCTCTGCCTTTCCCTATACCCTCCTCCCTGAAAACCCTTACAACCACTGGTCTTTCACCGTCTTCATAGTTTTACCTCTTCCAGAGCATCATATAGTTGGAATCATGCAGTATGTAGCCAAATTAACTTTTTTCACTTAGTAATACTATGCATTTAAGTTTTCTCCATGTCTTTTCAAGGCTCGACAGCTCATTTCTTTTTAGAGCTAAATAATATTCCATTGTCTCGATGTACCACAGTTTACCCATTCACCTACTGAAGGACATCTTGGTCATTTCCAAGTTTTGGCAATTATGAAAAAAGCTACTATAAACACCTGGGTGCAGGTTTTTGTATGGACGTCTTTTCAACTCACGTGGGTAAATACCAAGGAGCACAATTGTTAAATCGTATGGTAAGAGTACATTTGGGGGCTTCCCTGGTGGCGCAGTGGTTAAGAATCCACCTGCCAATGCAGGGGACATGGGTTTGAGCCCTAGTCTGGGAAGATCCCACATGCCACGGAACAACTAAGTCCGTGCGCCACAACTACTGAGCCTGCGCTCTAGAGCCCGCGCTCTGCAACAAGAGAAGCCACCGCAATGAGAAGCCAGTGCACCGCAGCAAAGAGTAGCCCCCGCTCGCCTCAACTAGAGAAAAGCCTGGGTGCAGCAACAAAGACCCAGTGCAGCCAAAAATAAAATAAATAAATTAAAAAAAAAAAAAAGAGTATGTTTGGTTTGTATTCCTTTACATTTAAAAAATGTTTTACAGTTTCCCGACAAAACATCTAGAAATCTTTTGTATATATATTCCTAGGTCCCTTAAAATTTTTGTTGCTATTGGAACAATAGCTTTTTTTTTTTTTTAAAGATTTTTTTTTTTAATTAATTTATTTATTTATTTTTGGCTGTGTTGGGTCTTCGTTTCTGTGCGAGGGCTTTCTCTAGTTGCGGCAAGTGGGGGCCACTCTTCATCGCGGTGCGCGGGCCTCTCACCATCGCGGCCTCTCTTGTTGCGGAGTGCAGGCTCAGTAGTTGTGGCTCACGGGCCTAGCCGCTCTGCGGCATGTGGGATCCTCCCAGGCCAGGGCTCGAACCCGTGTTCCCTGCATCGGCAGGCAGACTCTCAACCACTGCACCACCAGGGAAGCCCGGAACAATAGCTTTTGATTACATTTTGATTATACTTTCTTGTTTCCTGTTGCTAATCCAGTAAGCATTCAATAAGAACGTCACTGATTTATGTAGGATGCTCTAGTATTCAGCAATCCTGCTAAATACTCTTATTAGTTCTAATACTTTGCAGGTAGATTCCTTTATTTACTGGGAAGAAAATAAATCATATGCATATAAGGATGGTGTAATTCTTCCTTTCTATTTTCTAAACCTCTTTTTTTTTTTCTTTTATTACATTAGCTAGAAATGCCAGTAAAGTTGAGACTAGAGAGCATTCTTACCTTATTTTCGATTTTAATGCTAGAATTCTAGAGTTTCACCCTTAGGTATGATGTCTAGGCATTTGGTAAATATCCTTATCAGGTTGACGTATTACCATGCTAATCCTAATTTGCTAAAACTAAAAAAAATATGAGTGTTTAATTTCGTCAAATGACTTTTACACATTTATTAAAGTGATCATATGCTTTTTATCTCTTAATATATTAAGGTTCAGAATACAGGAGTTGTTACCTGGTGTTAAACTATCCTTGCATTTTTGGCTAAACTCTACTATATGTTTCTGCGTTTTTATATACATTTTAAAATTTTTATTTATTTATTTGGCTGCGCCGGCTCTTAGTTGCAGCACACAGGATTTTTAATTGCGGTATGTGGGATCTAGTTCCCTGACCAGGGATTGAACCCAGGCCCCCTACACTGGGAGCACGGAGTCTTAACCACTGGACCACCAGGGAATTCACTGTTTTTATATTTCTATACAATACGGATTCTGTTTTCTGTTTTATTATATAGGATGTTTGCATCTATAATTACAATTAAGCTTGCTCTATAATGTTCTTACCTCTAGCTGCCCTTGCCTGGGTCTGATGTCAAGGTCATACTAATACTAGAAAATGAGTTAGGTAGCTTTCCCTTTTTTCCATCTCCTAAAACAGTTTGTATAAAATAGTCAGGGTTCTCCAGAGAAATAGAAACAGAACCAATAGGATGTATGTGAGTGTGTGTGTATCTATATCTACGTCTATATCTCTATCTATCTATCTATCTATCTATCATCTGTAGGGAAAGAGAGAAAGAGAGATTTATTATTAGGAATTGGCTCATGTGATTATGGAGGCTGAGAAGTCCTAAGACCTGCAGTTGGCTGGCAGGAGACCCAGGAGTGCTGCTGGGGTAGTTCTACTCTGAGACTGAAGGCCTGAGAACCAGAACAACCAAGAGTATAAGTTCCAGTCCAAAAGCCAGCAGGCTCGAGACCCAGAAAGATCTGATGTTTTAGTTTGAGTCTGGACGCTGAAAAATGCCTGTGTCCCAGCCCAACTGTCAGGCAGGCCAAGTTTCTCCTTACTCAGATTTTTTGCTCTAGTCAGGCCTTCAACTGATTGGATCAGGCCCATCCACATTATGCAGAGCAATCTGCTGACTCGGTCTACCAACTCAAATGTTAATGTCACCCAAAAATTCATAGACACACCCAGAATAATGTTTGACCAAATGTCTGGGTATCCTGTAGCCCAGTCAAGTAAACACATAAAAGTAACTGTCACATAAGGAGAATGTGTTCTTGGCAGGTGTGGAAAACTCAACTGTGAAACCTACTTAACCTGTCATCATTTTTGTGTGTGTTTGTTTGGGCAGGGAGGTTGGGTAACTTATTTTTCATGAGGATCATTTCCTTGCAGCCATTCTGCCCTTCAGGGACCCACCTGGGCTAGTCCTTCCTGTTTCCCTTTGAGGAGGCCTTATCCTCATTTAGCCCCTGAAGACTAATAGGATCCAGGAGACTAAAGAAACCAAGAATCCTGAACTATTTTATTTGCAGAAACTATTGGCTTTGGGGCTACACCATTTAGGGATTCCGTATTTCACATAGCAGGTATGAGTTATTTTAACCGACCACTAGAGGGCAGTAATTGACCAAAAACAGGTACTCTACACTGGATGAAACAGCTAACACTTGGTAGATAAAAAGGTAGATTTTCCCCTTTTGGCCCATAAGGACCCCGGGATTTAGAGACGCTAAGAAACCTATCCAAATCTTGTATTCTAATACATAGAAAATCTAGAATTTTACCCTACTTCTGTCTAATTCTAAACTTCATTGTTTCTGGTGCAGGTACAATAAATAATTACTCTTCTTTCATTCATTTTTTTCATTCATGCATTCATTTATTCATTCATGCATTTGAGACCAATATAGCAGAGTGGCTAAGAATTTAATACCTGGAGTCAGCCATCTGGATTAAAATTCTGGCCCCATCACATACTAGCAAGCACCATAAGAGCTCTGTGCTTCAGTTTCCTTGTCTGTCTATGGGGATATTAGGATTCACCTCGTGAAACTATTGCAAAAGTGAAATGAGGGGGTTCCCTGGTGGCGCAGTGGTTGAGAGTCTGCCTGCCAATGCAGGGGACACGGGTTCGAGCCCTGGTCTGGGAAGATCCCACATGCCGCGGAGCAACTAGGCCCGTGAGCCACAACTACTGAGCCTGCGCGTCTGGAGCCTGTGCTCCGCAACAAGAGAGGCCGCGATAGTGAGAGGCCCGCGCACCGCGATGAAGAGTGGCCCCCGCTCGCCGCAGCTAGAGAAAGCCCTCGCACAGAAACGAAGACCCAACACAGCCAAAAATAAATAAATAAATAAATAAATTTTTTTTAAAAAAAGTGAAATGAGATGATACATGAAAAGTATTTTTGGAACAGTGGCTGGCACTTAGTAAGTACTTAATGCATTTCAGTTACTGTTATTATTTACTCAACCAATATTTATTAAGTGGTTTCTGTGTTCTAATACCACCACCATTGTAGGTTACCAGGGTTGGAGCAACCCCCCCCCACACACACACACACCTCCCTCCCTGCCTCCTGCAGCTTACATTCTATGGAGGGAAATCGACAACTAATACAATAAGAAAAAGTTTGTATTTGTCTTAGTATAAGTAATGAGGATGGCCAAAACTAGAGCATGGAAGGGAGACAGGGAGAGCTGGGACTGGAGGAGGACTTGCAGTTTAAAACGGTGCTGTCAGGGACTTCCCTGGCGGTCCAGTGGTTAAGACTTTGCCTTCCAATGCAGGGGGTGCAGGTTTGATCCCTGGTGGGGAGCTAAGATTCCACATGCCTTGGGGCCAAAAAACCAAAACATAAAACAGAAGCAATATTGTAACAAACTCAATAAAGACTTTCCCCATCAAAATAAAAATCTTTAAAAAGAAATAAAATAAAATGGGGGCTGTCAGGGAAGCCTTCATTGAAGTGACATCCAGCAAAAACCAGAGGAGGAGAGGAAGCCACCTTCTGGATATCTAGGAGCCATGTGGATGTCTGGAAGTCAAGCATTTGGGCAGAGAGAAGAGTAAGGGTAAAGGCCCAGAGATGGGATGATGCCTGCCTTCAAGGAATGGCAAAGAGGCCAGGGTAGCAGAAGACGGTGGGCAATGGGGCGAATACTATGAAATGGGGCCAGAGGTGAGATGTGGAAATAGGTAGACAGCCGTGGGGGGCCTTGTAGCCTGGGGAGGGCTTTGGCCTTTATGTGAGCTGATAAGTCATTGGAAGGTTCTGAGCAAATGGGTGACCTCATCTGACTTCTGTATTCCAAGCCCCCTCCGGCTGCTGTGAGGAGAATGGACTGCAGGGCAGGGCGAGGCAGGGAGCCCAGGGAGGAGGCCGCTGACGGAATCCGGAGGGGAGATGCAGACGTGCTGAGGGCTTGGACTGCAGGATAAAGGTGCCGACAGCGAGAAGTGGCCAGATTCTGAAGCTATTTTGAAGACACAGCTGATAGTATTTGCTGACAGACCCGATGTGGGCTGTGGGAGAAAGAGGTGTCAAAGGCAACTCCAGGGCTTTTAGCCTGAGCAGCTTGCAGGATAGAGCTGTCATTTCCTGAGACCTTGAGGATCCGGGGAGGAGAGTGTCAGGGAGGGGAGCGGGATGGGAATCAGGAGTTTGCTTTTGGACCTGTTAGTTTTGGATGCCTCTGAGACATTTGGCTGTTGGGTTTCCGGATCTGGACTTCAGCGGTCTGGGCTGGAGATGTAACTCTGGCAGCTTTGAGCCGACCTTATCCATGACCACACAGGGAGGCCGCGGAGCTCTGCCCAGGGCCAGGGCCTGAGTTCTCCACTCAGCACCTCAAGCGTGGCCTGTGTCCTAGGGAGGCTGCCACAGCGCCCCCAGCTCCCCACACGGGGGTTCCCAACAGAAGCACCGACCTCTATGCCCGAGGCGGGGTGGGTAACACCAGGCCTCCTCCCCGCTGTTCACAGGTCATTGCACTGCAGGCCACGGTTATTCACAGAAGACAGGAACAAACCCCAAACCCAGTTACCCATTAACCCAGCCCTGAGTAAGAGCCAAGTGGGCAGGCCTCACTTTCTCATCAAAGCTGGCTAGTCCAGGGAAGGCACCTTACATGCCAACCTCAATTAATTAGGTTTGGCCCTGGGTAGGGCCGTCTTAACAGCAGGGAAGGGGAGCAGTGATTGATTAGCAATGTCTGCCATGGGGTCAGGGTGGGGGAGTGGTTGCTCATGTACCAGATATTGGTTATTCCTAATCGAGCTGCAAATACTCATAGGCTTTTGCTTGAAAGGGCCTGTTGGGCCACCGTGCAGTGTGGTCAGTCCGCCAGCTTCCTGAGATTCTCAGGTTGAGTGAGAAGCTTTCAGTCCTTTTTGAATCAAACAGAAAGAGCCCCCAAAGCCAATACTTGTCACTGTTTCACTCATCCCACCAGCTATATAATGAGTGCCTCTCAGTAGCCCTTTTGGTTGAATCAGCGATTCAACTTCACAAACAGAGTTTGGGGCCCCGGTGAGGATGTGTCTGGTGACCACAGCCCCACAGATGTCTTTCTCAGTGGACAGGTGACTTCAATGAATGAGAGGGCTGTGTTTTTTGTGTTTTTTTTTTTAAAGCAGAAATACATCTTTCAGCCCTAGGAAGATGAAGAATTAACTAACTTTTGCTACCTGGATGGAATTTTCTTCCTTAGAGAGTACCTGATAGACAACTTAACCTCAGACGATTTAGGATTAAGTATATCATGCTAAACCAAGAATTAAAACTTGAGTATTAACTCACCGTCTTGAGTTTAAAGAAAAAATCTCCATACATTGAGCTTTTTATATAAATATAATTTTAAGAGAACTTAAGGTTCACAATTTTTATAAGTTGGGTTTATTAGATTTATAAGAATGAAACTTCAGGAAGGTTTTGTTTCTATCAGATAAGTGAGGTACTGAAAAAGGAAATCAAAGCTATTCATTTACAAATGCACTTAAAAATGTTTGAAGAAGCAAGTCTGTAAAAAGTCCCTTTAGGAGCATTTGCTAAAATCTGCTAGATTCTCAAACATGATTTGTAGGCTAAGTTTTAAAGGTTAAGAAAGAACTAGTGCTTTGAATTAGTAACGTTAATGAATAGAAACGAATTGTGTACTCTCAAAATAAACTTGTAAATAGTCTTTCTGTGTTCAAAAACCATCCTCAGGAAACAGCCCAAATGATCATCAACAGATGAACGAATCAACAAATTGTGCTCCATCCATACAGTGGGATACTACTCAGCTGTAAAGAGGAAGGAACACCTGATAGAACTTGATGGATCTCTAAAGCATGAGGGGAAGTAAAGGAAGCCAGACTCAAAAGGTTATACACTGTATGATTCCATCTGTATGAAAATTCTTAAAAAGGCAAAACTGTAGTGACAAAGCAGATCAATGATGGCCAGGGGCTGGGGTAGGAGGAGGTGATTGACTCCAAAGCGGTGGAAGGGAAATGTTTGGGTGACAGAAATGGTCTGCATCGCAATTATGGTGATTACCTGCATGTATACATTATCAAGACTCATCGAATTGCACATTTTATTTTATTTTTTAAAATATTTATTTATTATTTATTTTTGGCTGCGTCGTGTCTTAGTTGCGGCTAGCGGGATCTTAGTTCCCTGACCAGGGATTGGACCCACGTTCCCTGCATTGGAAGACGGATTCTTTACCACCGGACCACCAGGGGAGTCCCGAATTGTATATTTTAAATTGGTGAATTTTATTGTATGTAAATTACACCTCAATACTGTTGATTTTAGAAAGTAATACTATTCTCGGGACTTCCCTGGAGGTCCAGCGGTTGAGACTCCGCACTTCCACTGCAGGGGACACGGGTTCGAACCCTGGTCAGGGAACTGGGATCCTGCATGCCGCACAGCACAGCCAAAAATAATAATAATAATAATACTATTCTCAAGGTCACCCCAAACCTCCATATTCAATGTGAGGAATGAAGCAGGATCATCCTCTTCTGTTTATGGTTTTTTGTTTATTTTGTTTGTTTTGCTTTTTTGCAGATCATCTTCTGGAATGGGAAGGGGAATGGGGTTGTGAGGAGAGAGGCCAAGTAATAATGTAGTTGTCTTGAAAAGCTGGAGAGCCAGCCTGGTGGAGGAGCAGGGTGCCCCCTCATTTGAGGTTTCTGATTATGAAATAAATCAAACCATTGACTTTTCTAGTCGGTTGAATGACTCTTTTCTAGCAGGTGTAGGACAGGCAGGAAGTTGGTTGTAACCAAGATTCAGGTTTTGCCTGATGTGTTAATTATCTATTGCTGTGTAACAGTGACCACAAACTTAGCACACTAAACAGTACACACTTATTACCTCATGGTTCTGTGGGTCAGGAATCCTGGCACGGCTTAACTGGGTCCTCTGCTCTGTGTCTTAGGAAGCTGCAATCATGGTGTTGGCCAGGCTCATCTGGAGGCTCTCCTGAGGGAAAATGCACTTTCAACCTCATTCAAGCTGTTGGCAGAATTCATCCTGTGAAGGATGATGGGGCCCTGGTTATTTGCTGGCTGTCGGCTGGAGGCCGCCCCTGAGGCCCTAGAGACCGCTCACAGCTCCAAAGTGGCTACTTACTTCATCAAGCCTGGGGGGAGAGCCTCTCCCACCAGTCGGCTAAGACAGACTCCTTTTTTTCTTTCAGTAAGTTGTATCTGACCATGAGCATTGTTTTACAGCTGGAAAGTCCTGCAGTGATCATCCAGTTTAAGCTCAAGGAAATTGAGGTCCACAAAAGTTAACATATTTAACCATTGGTAGAAAAATGAAATTAGAATTTAAATTAATTGATTCCTAGCCCAGGGATCTTTTTAACCACACCAAGCTACTTCCTGTATTTGCTTCATTGTTTAAGTGAGAATGATAAGCAGTCATTACACACAATTCATAACATGTGAGCAAACACTCTCCTTAATATTGACCAATACTCTGCCATTTTGAGTAATATTTAGCCAGTGTAGACAAAACAATGCCAATAATAATAGTGAGTACCCTCTACTTTCTGGGCATGCAGAATTGTCATTGATCTTCACATAAGACACAGTCTTATACAGATGAATGGGTAAATGGATATATATATATGCAATGGAATATTACTCAGCCATAAAAAAGAATGGAATAATGCCATTTGCAGCAACATGCATGGACCTAGAGATTATCATATTAAGTGAAGTAAGTCAGACAGAGAAAGACAAATTTCATATGATACTACTTATATGTGGAATTTTAAAAAATGATACAAATGAACTCATTTACAAAATAGAAACAGACTCACAGACAACCATAAGAAAACAAACTTATGGTTGCCAAAGGGGAAAGGAGGGGGCAGGAGGGATAATTAAGGAGTTTGGGATTGGCAGATACAAACTACTGCATATAAAATAGATAAACAACAAGGTCCTACTGTATTGCACAGGGAACTACATTCAATATCTTGTAACAAACTATAATGCAAACAAATCTGAAAAAGATATAGATATATATATATATATATATATATATATATATATGTATATATATCTGAATCACTTTGCTGTACACCAGAAACTAACACAACATTGTAAATCAACTATACTTCAATTAAAAAGTTTTTAAAGAGTGAAAAAAAAAAAGACAGTCCTATATAAGGTAAGGTAATCATGGGAGCGACCGCCCACCACTTTTGCCACATGATGTAGCTTAAACAAGGGGTGACAATTCTCACATTTGCCATATTCTATTGATTAGAAGCAAGTTGCAGTTTCTGCCCACTCTCAAGGGGAGGGGATTATACAGGAGTGTGGACACCAGGAGGTGGGGTCACGGGGTCCACCCTAAAGTCTGTCCCCACACCTGGTGACTGCAATGGAGACAGGGATGGGACAAGGAGTAAGGGCGTTTGAAGGGGTGATTTTGGACATGAGGGTCCGTGGGCCCTTAGCTAGGTAAGAAGTGAAGCCAAGCCAGTAAATGACCAAGGGCTGGGGAGGGAGTCGTGGGGTGATTTGAAGATCTTCTTAAATTTGAGGGTTTTTACCACAGGAAGGTTGAGGAGAGGGAGGTTGGAGGAGAGTATGTAGTGTCTGGAGAATGGGATGTGTGAAATCAGGATTTCCTAGAGGAGCTATTTTGGGGGATGGTAAGTTCTGTGGGAGTGGGCAGTTAGGTGGTGTCAAGGAGGTCCCTGGAATTGGGGAGGTCTAGATGGTCTCCCTGCTCCCACCCTGGCCCTCTTGAGGCCTATTCTTCACTCCATGACTCCTAATGTGTACATCAGATCACGAGTCTCTTCCACACTTAACCCTCTACGCCTTCCTGCCTCACTCAGAGTAAAATCTAACACCCTCCCATGAGCTGCCCCCCACCCCCCTCAGACTTTTATCTCTCACCACTCTCCCCCTGCTGTCCACACTCCAGCTACACTGGCCTCTGGGACCAGCCCTTGTTGCTCCTGGCCTGGAACGCCCTGCTCACTGATGGCCTCATGGCTCCCTCCCTCCCTCTAGTGTCTGTTCAAACTGCTCCCTCTGGCCTTCCCTGTCCTTCCTATGTAAAACAGTACCTCTCCCCCATCACTCTCTGTCCTCTCAGCCACCTTATCCTGCTTCCCCATCAAGCATTTCATGTATGTCTTTGTCTAGGTGTTTATCGTCTATCTCCCTCAATGAGAATGTCAGCTCCAGGAATCTGGGGGTTTGTTTTATTCACTGCTGAATTCCAGCACCTAGATGAGTGCTGGGCACATGGTCAGAGCTCCCTAAGTGTTGTTATAAAGCCAGACAGAGCTGCTTTCTGTGTCCTGAGGGGTGGCTGAGTTAATACTGATGGGTCTGAGGCCAAAGCCTTGAGGTGTAAGCCAGGAGCTGTGGTAGAGGCCTGGATACCCCATCTGATGTCTGGAAGGTGTGACACAGAAGATACAGCGCTTGGTAGGCTGTAGAACTTGGCAGTTAAGAGCTATGCCGCTTAATAGCTGTGTTACCTTGGGCGAGTTACTTAATTTCTCTGAGGCTGTTTCCTCACCTGTAAAATGGAGATAATGATAGAACCAAAATCTAAACCATGCAGTTACACAGATAAACCCACACTCTGCATGTAAAGCACGTGGTACAGGGCCTGCATATAGTGCATGCTTAGTAGTGATTGGATAATGTTATATTACTTCTCTGTGCCTGCTTACAATCTGTGACTTTCCACTACTGTCCAAACAAGCTTTGCCATTTACTATTATTCTGATCTGGGGCAGATCATTTTACCTGAAACGAGATTCAGTTTCTCATCTGCATAATGGAGATAATAATTCCTGCCCTTGACTCCCTTGACCAAGCTGTTGAGAGCTGTAAGCGAGGTGATGCATGTGAAAGCACTTTGAAATGTTATGTTGCTGTACGACGTAAAGCACCATCACTTCTCGTGCTTGTTGACTGGTTCCTTTCAGGGTTGCTGGAGTTGTAGGCAACGAGTGGTTTGTTAATTGTCAGAGGCTCCAACAGAACATCTGGGGTGCCCGGGATGGGGTGTTGCCACACTGGACTTCCTTGAACAGAGCAGTGGAATCCAGATTTTGCCCAAAGGCCTGAGTCAAACCTGAATTTAAATGGCCCTTGGGCTCTGGGCAGCATTGGTCAGTCAGCCAGCTTTCTGACACTGATGGCCTGAATGACAGTCTTACTTCTTTTCACTCCTAGGTGAAGCAAAGAAAAAGAGTCCAGGGAGCCTGGGTGTCTGTCTTTGGAGACCTAACACCTGGCCCCTTTTCACCTGCCACTGTCAAGTAACTAACAAGGGCATCTCAACAGCCCTATTCATGAGAGGCTCAACTCTGACAAGCAGAACCCACAGCCCTGTGAGGCCCAGAGCTCCTGGGCTGGTTGTGTACCTGGCAGCTGGGAAGACAAGAAAGCGTGACAGCTGTCTGGGTCAGGGAAGGTGTGAGCATCTGTCAGTGCCTCCCCAGGTGGGAGCCAGGATGGGGAAAGGCTCTCTGGGCACCAAGTGGTACACAATCCCTCCAGGTAATGCTGATCATCAGTCAGCTTGGGACTCACTGGCCATCCTAGAGCAACAAACCCTCTTTTCTTACACTGTGTTCTCTGGGGGAATTCTCCAGGGAGCTGGGTCCAGTAGATACAACTCCATTCAGGAGTATCCAACCTACCCCTGTAGCATCAGAGAGTGGTAGGTGGAGCCCCTATACCTGGTTCCTCCAACTCAAAGTAAATTGCCCTCCAGATCATGTACACACACACACACACACACACACACACACACACACACACACACAAACGCACACACAAGCCGTGTGGTAGCTACTGATGACTCTGATTCCCACATTCCTCTCAACCTCCCAGGCTGGGAGGCAAGAGTGAAGTGATAGAGACTATCTACCAATACCCATTCACACTCATTTCAGAGAACAGGGCAGAAATGCATTTCCCAGCCTCTTTTGCAGTTTGATGTGGCCATTCATCAAAGATCTCACCAGGGGAATGTGGATGGACTGGACATATATGTGCTACTTTGGGGCCTTAAGGCTTTAAGTCTGGGGCCATGTCTCCACCAAGTCCTCTTTCCCTTCCTGCTGGCTTGAATCCATGGAGACCTAGCTTAACGGTGCAGGGACAATGTTCTAGGGAATGGCAGGGAATCATGACGGAAGGAATCTGGAATGTCTGCATTGATTAGAGCTTCTGGCTGATCTGGAATGTACACCAGGCAGTTAGATGAGAGATAAATAAAATTCTATTTTCTTTCACCCACTGAGTTATTGTTGGGCCCTTTTGTTACAGCAGCTGATCTTTACTCTGACTAGCACAGGGGAGAAGAACATGGCCAAGGTGAAGGCTTCCCAGGCTAACATGAGGGTCCAGTCCACCAGCCCTGTATGACCTGTCACTGAATGGCTTCGGGTTTGTATTACAAGAGGCAGCTGGGGAAGGAAGCCGTGTACTGTATTGGTTAAGATGGAATCAGAGAGACCTAGGTTTTAATTTTGGCTAGGACATTCACTAGCGTTATGAACTTTGGGCGCTTCCACCAACAAATTGAGTATCAATTTCTTCTTCTGTAAAATGGGGATGACAGAACCTACCATTATATGAAATATATATCATCTCATATGATTATATGAGATAATGTAGGTCAAGGGCTTGAAAATGTTTGCTGCTATTAATGAGATCGGGTGATATCCAGACCTGATTTTTCCTGCCCTCTTTCCCCAGGAAGGAGGGAAGGAAGCTAATGTCTTGAGTTTTCCACAAAGTCATAAGATATTCAGTGACTCTTGAATGAATTACAGTCATCCCTCAATAACCATGGGGATTGGTTCCAGGACCTCCCGTAGATACCAAAATCTGTAGATGCTCAAGTCCCTTATATAAAATGGTGTAATAGTCACATATAACCTTCCGGCATCCTTCTGTGTGCTTTAAATCATCTCTAGATTACTTGTAATACCTAATACAATGTAAGTGCTATGTAAATAGTTGCTGGCTGGGGCAAATTCAAGTTTTGCTTTTTGGAAGTTACTGGAGTTAAAAAAAATTTTTTTTGATCCGTGGTTGGTTGAATCTGTGGATACGGAAGCCACAAACACAGAGGGCCAACTGTACAAGTCCCTAAAGCTTTCAACACATAAATTTTCTTAAGTATCTACTATACGCCCAAAACTAGGATGGGGTTGGAGGACAGAGATGCCCTTGTGGAAATTAAGTTCTGCTTCACTTCTCAGAAAGCAGCAGCCTCTTCAGGCTCATAAGCTGGAGTCCAGTTCACTAATGGAACTGAAATTCACCTTGACTAGGAAAGAGATCCTGATTCTTCACACCTCCTTATGGGGTGCCTGAGCCCCACTGCAGGTGAGTTAAATCATCACCTCTAGGGCCTGGACACTGATATGTTGCAAAAGCATCTAGAGGTTTCCAATGAATAGGTGGCACTGAGTCTGAATACTGCTCCTCCCAGTCGTCCACACCACCCCAAACAGGAGTTTCTTAAACAAGGTCTAACCTTGGCATTCACCTGGCAACACTTTCCATGGCTCTCACTGCCTACAGGCTGAAGTCTAAACTCTGCATGGCACTCACAATTTGGATCCAGCCTCTTTCCATTAATGACACTAATGGCTAAAATGGACTGAGTGTTTCACTTGACCCAGGCATCGTACCAAGGGTTTTATATGTGCTATCCCATTCACTCGTCACCTAACTTTAGGAGAATATGTCTCGGCCCAGTTTCCTTATTGTAAAATGGGGACATTCTAAGAAAAGCATTTAGCACAGTGTCTGGTATGTAGCTACTGCTCAGTTAACAGTAGCTATTACGGCATCATCCCTGTTCTAAAGATGATAAGGTTGAGGTTCAGGGGTGTTAAGTAACTCTCCCAAGGCCTCAGCCCTGATCAGTGAATAGAGTTGGGACCTCAACCCAGGAAGTCTGGCTTCAGTGCCCAGACTAGCCTGCCTTTCGCTCTGCCACTGAAGGCCAGTGCTCACCTCAGGCCAATTTCCAGAGCTGCCCTCGACGACATTCCCCCCGCGGTTAGAATGCCTCCCTTCGTCCTCCTCCAGGAAGGCTTCCTTCCAGCACTCTCTTCCCCCATGACCCCCCCTAGGCAGAGGCTGATACCCCTCTCTCCACTCTCATCCCACCCAACTGTCACTGAGACAGAGGGTGCATCCCCTCAGGGGGACAAAGTTCTCAGCACCTCTGTCTCTGCCATGCCTGGCCTGGCACGGAGCAGACCTCTGCAAAGGTTGCCTGGGTTTGTTGCAAGCCAAATGCATGGGAGAGAGCTGGGCCAAGAGTGGAGAACAAGACCTTCTGGCAGGGACGGACCACCCGTTCTCAGCTGTCAGCATGCACTCCAGAGCAAGCACGCTCGTGCTTTTCTTTGGCCAGAGTCCCTTCACCATTTGCCAGAACTTCCAGTCCCCTGGCCCTGGCTCTCACTTTGCTCTCCAGCCACCCCCCTAAAGCTGGCCAGCAGGAGATTCACCCCTAGAGGAGCGTGTACCATCCAACAACATGAGTCTAGAAGATTCCTCACCTCCCCCAGTTCATTTATTCAACAAATATTTATTGAACCCTGACGTTGAGCCAGGTACCGTGGTTGGCACTGGATACAGGGTAGAGTGCAAACCAGGCATGGTCCCTGGCCTCACGGAGCTTACGTGCTGGTGGGGGAGCAACCAACAAGTAAATACACAAATGGATGTGCAATGGTAATTTCCATACGAGAACAACAACAAAAAGATAGAGGACGTTGAGATAGATTCAAGCCCAGTAGTCAGGGAAGGCCTCTCTGAGGAGGTGGCATTTATGCCAAGGCCTGAGGGTATGAAGAGCTCAGCCTGCAAAGGGTAGAGGAAGAGCATTCTGGGCAAAGGGCACAGCATGTGCAAAGTCCTGGAGGTGGGAATGAGGTTGGAATGTGGAAGAAATGAAGGAAGGCCAGGGTGGCAGAAGCACAGGGAACAAGATTGGGATTGGCAAGAAAAAAGCTGGAAGTGAGTTTGGGACCAGATGAGGAAGAGCTTGGATTTTATCCTTAGAATAATAGGGTAATAGGGTAAGGATGTTAAACCAGAGTTGATGTGATATGGTTTGCGTGTTTAAAGCTCTCTCTGGTTGCGTTGAGAACTGATTGGCAAAGCAGGAAGGAAGCAAAGCGACCTTTTGGAGGGCAGTGATCTGGGGAGAAGTGATGTGGCTAGACCAGGGTGAAGGCTATGGGATCAGAGAGAAGTAGGACTCCAGAGATATTTAAGAAGTAGAACCTTGCAGAGGTTTCCAGAAGAGCTAAAGAAAAAAAACTTTATTGAATGTCTGCGACAACCCCAGTGATGGGGTGGGAGTCAGGGGCATCAGAAAGGCTTGGGAATATAAACAAAGATATGAGTTCTCAACCACAGAAACCAATACACACAGTCACCTTCCCCCACACAATCTCTCAGGGAGAATGCACCTAAGAGCAACTAAGATGCTCAAAGTTCTGGGCCATTTCCACCTCATTCAACCATGTCAACTGGTTCTTTTGGAGTTGGGTATTTGAAACATGAAAGTGTGTTTCCCACCATCCCGCCATGAGTAAATGTTGGATTCTTGGGCTAGGAAGTGGTCAAACTGCAGGACTGGAGCGTTGACCTGGTATCTTGGGAGCAGTGAGCCACCACCTGCAGTGGCCAGGGAGGAGGAGAGTGCAGGGGAGGAGGGGGAGGGGGAGAGTGCAGGGGAGGGGAGAGTGCAGGGGAGGAGGGGGAGAGGAAGAGTGCAAGGGAGGAGGGGGAGGGGGAGAGTGCAGGGGAGGAGGGGGAGGGGAGAGTGCAGGGGAGGAGGGGGAGGGGGAGAGTGCAGGGGAGGAGGGGGAGGGGAGAGTGCAGGGGAGGAGGGGGAGGGGGAGAGTGCAGGGGAGGAGGGGGAGGGGGAGAGTGCAGGGGAGGAGGGGGAGGGGAGAGTGCAGGGGAGGAGGGGGAGGGGGAGAGTGCAGGGGAGGAGGGGGAGGGGAGAGTGCAGGGGAGGAGGGGGAGGGGAGAGTGCAGGGGAGGAGGGGGAGGGGAGAGTGCAGGGGAGGAGGGGGAGGGGGAGAGTGCAGGGGAGGAGGGGGAGGGGAGAGTGCAGGGGAGGAGGGGGAGGGGGAGAGTGCAGGGGAGGAGGGGGAGGGGGAGAGTGCAGGGGAGGAGGGGGAGGGGAGAGTGCAGGGGAGGAGGGGGAGGGGGAGAGTGCAGGGGAGGAGGGGGAGGGGAGGAGGGGGAGGGGAGAGTGCAGGGGAGGAGGGGGAGGGGAGAGTGCAGGGGAGGAGGGGGAGGGGGAGAGTGCAGGGGAGGAGGGGGAGGGGAGAGTGCAGGGGAGGAGGGGGAGGGGAGAGTGCAGGGGAGGAGGGGGAGGGGAGAGTGCAGGGGAGGAGGGGGAGGGGGAGAGTGCAGGGGAGGAGGGGGAGGGGGAGAGTGCAGGGGAGGAGGGGGAGGGGAGAGTGCAGGGGAGGAGGGGGAGGGGGAGAGTGCAGGGGAGGAGGGGGAGGGGAGAGTGCAGGGGAGGAGTGGGAGGGGGAGAGTGCAGGGGAGGAGGGGGGCGGGTGGGGAGCGCCGTTCTTCCCGCCCCTTGTGAAAAAGGTGAAGTTGGTCTTTGCCTTCTGCCACCTCCCTCTGCCCCCCCTCCCAACTCCTGGGAGCCTGCTGACTGCCTTCCCTCCCTCGCTATTTCCCTCTATCTCTGTCTGCCTCAGGAGCACTCCTGGCCAGTGACCCACGCCCTGAAATGACACCTCCTCACTGCTGTACACACAGATGGGTCCAGGAGGAGAGCAACATCTGATCCAACTACCTCACACTGAGGA
Source organism: Balaenoptera borealis (assembly GCF_965194805.1). Taxonomy (NCBI): domain Eukaryota; kingdom Metazoa; phylum Chordata; class Mammalia; order Artiodactyla; family Balaenopteridae; genus Balaenoptera; species Balaenoptera borealis. The sequence goes on along the minus strand of NC_138860.1, from coordinate 162,125,743 downwards.
GTAAAAGAATTACTTTAGTTCTTTATCCCTCCTTGAGGAATTTGCCTCCTCAAAAGAGCTTTCTGGGTCATTTAAATGATCTCTGCCCTCCTACCCACTTCTCTGAAAGGACCCTTTTCCCCCAGGGCGTTTGCAGACTCTACTTTTTGAGCTCGTGGAGTCTCCTCAATGCAGCCTCTGGGGAGGGTAGTTCCATCAAAGGATGGGAGTGGGAGACTCTTCCAGGGGTGCAACCAGTGCAGAATAAGCACCAACGACTTGCCAGCTGGAGGGCCCCACGGCCTTGGGTCGGCAGGGCATTAACCAGCACGGGGTCCTGGGAGAAAAGCCATGTGGTGGGAACACTCAGGGAAGCAGGTCTGTCAACGAGCACAGAAGTGTTTCTGCATTCTAACAACCATGTGGCAGCACTGGGCTGGCTGTGTGTCGCTTCTGGTCTGCCCCTATCTTGTCCAGTTCCTGCTGTTCCACTGGGAAAGGTCCCTGGGCCATTTGTTCCCTCTGTTAGAGGGAAAGTGACCTGGGCTGAAGCTGGGTAACGCCATGCATGGCCTTTGAGCAGAGCCAGCCGCGTGGAATCCCGGGTGAACAGGATCTCAGGCCCTCGACCCACTGTGTGACCTTGAAGGGCCGAGCTGCCTCTGACTGTCCTTCCCCTCGCCCCTCCTCGCAGTTATTTTCGTCCAGCCTGACAGCCCTTGGCGGTCCCAGCAGTCTGGGCCCCGTGAGTCGGATGCAAAACAGGCAGCACAAACGTCTGGTGCTGAATCCCAAGAGGATTCCTCTCGGGGGGGGGGGGGGGGGGGGGGGGCGCCATCACGTGGGAACATGGCCTCCGCACTGTGCATCCGACGGGACCATAGGCCTGGAGGACGCTGGCCGTGTGGTAGGCAGAGAGCTGGGTTCTCTGTGGCTCAAGCCTGGCTCCTGTCTGGGGACGCCGTCCGAGGCCTGGTGGTGAGTACACCCTGTCACGGAGCCCGGAGACCTCCCAGCTGTGTGCAGGGAACTGCTGCTCAGCTGGAGGGTAGGTGTCAGCAGCTGACAAGAGGGCAGGAACGGGCCCTGCTGGGCTCCCAGTCCCCAGCCTTGGCCGTGGCGGACAGCAGGTCTGTTCTGGGTTCATTGCAGTGGGCGGGAGACAGGTGGGCTGGGGCAGACAGGGTTCCCAGGAGACCTCTTTGCGGCCCCTGCGTGGTTACTGTCTCAGGAAGTGAGACAGACACTATGTTCCGGCCCCTGGGGGTCTGGGAAGGCTGCAGCCAGGAAGTCACTGCTCTTGGCTGGGGTCTGATCTCTAGGGGAGCAGCGTGCCTTAGGTCATTGTGCCTTTTAGGTTAAAGCGTTGTTCCCCAACCTGAGATTAATGCCTACTGCCCATGTGTCCTGGAGCAGGAGAGGGGTCTGGGTACAGCTCTTGGGGGGCTCTCCTGAGACTCATCTCTCCAGGGGAAAAATGAGACCAAGCTTCTGAGATCAGAATAGCCCCAGGAGAAGCTGGGACAAGCAGTGAGGAGGGGAGAGGGGCCAAAGGAGAAGGGGGACTCTGCCGGGTGAAGAAGACACCTTCATATATGAACCAGTCCAGGAAGCAGAGCAGAATAGGCAACGCCATTTTTAGAGCTCCTGGAAAAAGAACTCTCCTCATTCCTGGGGGCAAAGCCAGCTCAGAAAGCCCCAACTTCAGTGATTTCAGAGACCCAGGAGTGGCAGAGCACAGCTCCTGCTGGCCTCCCAGCTGCCCCCTGGGAAGACCCAGGAACAGCCACATAAGCAGGAGACCCCACAATGCCAGGAGGGGCGGGGGAAGAAGATCGCAGGAGGGGTGCCATGTGGCTGCTCCTGGCAGCCCTGCCACTGGGGGGCAGGGGTGCAGCTGGCCTCTCCAGGGGGCGGGCCCTCCGGGTAGAAGATGCCCCTCGACTGGGCAGCAAACTCCTCCGGGCTGGCAGGATGGTGCCAGTGGCTCTGCGCAAGGGAGTGGTTCTGAAGGCCGGGATGGGGTAAGCCAGAGAGGAGGTGCTGGGGAGGATGGGGCCGGGCACTCTTCCTAGGATGGCAAGCTGGCTGCTCGGGGCAGATAGCCCTGGACAGCTATGGAAGAAGGACCAGGGCCAGGCAGGAAAGGCCAGGGGGCCAGCGGGCGTGGGTGAAGGTTCCATCTCGGCTGCATAGCTGTTGAGGTGGGAGAGAAGGCGAATCCGCACCGGGTCTGCACGGCTGCTGGGCCCTTCCAGGACCCCCAGGTACCTGATGACCTCGGTAAGGCACTCCCGAAAACCGATGCTCCGGAAGTCGACTGCCAGGGCTCGAGCATCAAAGAATCCTGCAAAGTGAGGCACGATGAGGGCATGCCAGGCAGGAGACAAGCACTGAGCCTGGGGTCAGACTGTCTGAGTTCTGGACCTGCTTTCCCCACTCACCCCCTGGGTGACCTTGGCCATGTCACCTCACCTCTCTGAGCCCCAGTCTCACCATCTTAAAGTGGGAATAATCATCCCTACTGGGGTAGAGGGGGTGGACTGTGCGGACCAAATGAGTTCACTAAACTATGAAGCATTATAAAATGTAAAGTGTTATTTTCATCACCATTCATGATGAACCCAAAGAAGGAAATCTGCGGCCCAGATAACTTCATTTAAATAGACACTTGCCAGATGTGTGCACATGGAGGTGTGGAACAACCCTGCCTGCTGATGGGGGCAGATGCTGGGAGGTGGCGGCAGCAGCCATCAGAGCTGGGAGACTCCTTGGAGAGGAGAGCATAGGGTAGCAATGAAGCATGAGGTCTTTGGGGGCCAGCTGCTTGACCATGGACTTAACTAGCGCCCTGACAAGTCTCAATCTCTCCATGCCTTGATTTCCTTAGCTGTGAAATGGGTATATAACAGGCCCTGCCATGTACAGATGGGAGGGCGAAATGAAATGGTGCACAGAAATGCTTAACAAATGAAAAGTTAGCTATCATTTATATGACTGGTTTGGCCCCCATAAGCATTCGAGTTTGTTCCCCAGCCCAAAGGGCAGTCTAGAAAGCAGGACCCCACTCTGGTCCTCAGCTGCTGCCCTCAGGCCAGGGACCCTGGCTTTGACTTGATTTCAGTGTGGGATGACCAGGGGGACCGCCTGCAGAAGTATTCACATTCTCACATCTTCTCCACACTTGCCCGTCTCTCGACCACCTTCTGGGTAAAGACAGAACAGCCCCAGTGAGCACTGGCTTCATGATCATGGTAGCAAATATCGGGTCCCTGGTTCACGGCTGAGGTCCCTACAGAGGAACAGCTTGGCAGGAGATGATGTTTGGAGCCAGGCCTCCTAGGCGGTGAGACCTGGCTCTGCTGTTCCCCATCACCTTTCTCTGTTCACTGTTCTTTTTTCACTAACATTTGCTGAGTTCTTCCTAAGCACTTAATTTGCATTAGCTAATTTAAACCTCATAAAAACCTATCATTATAACCATTATGGGGCAGTGGTTAAGAATCCTCCTGCCAATGCAGGAGCCCTGGTCCAGGAAGATCCCACATGCCACAGAGCAACTAAGCCCGTGCACCACAACTACTGAGCCTGCGCTCTAGAGCCCGCGAGCCACAACTACTGAGCCCGCGTGCCACAACTACTGAAGCCCGCAAGCCTAGAGCCCGTGCTCCACAACAAGAGAAGCCACCGCAATGAGAAGCCCGCGCACCGCAACGAAGAGCAGCCCCTGCTCTCCGCAACTAGAGAAAGCCCGCGCGCAGCAACGAAGACCCAACGTAGCCATAAATAAATAAATTTATATTTTAAAAAAACCCTATCATTATTCCCATTTTAGAGATAAGGAAACTGAGGAATAAAGAGCTTAAATCATTTGTCCAAGGTCCTAAAGCTAGTAAGTAGTAAACTCAGTGTTCAAATACAAAGCCAGCGCTCTAAGCCAATTCTCTGTCTTCCCATCAGCCCTCAGCCAGAAAACAGTGAGGATAACAGCACCCACCCTCGAGGTTCTTGTGAGAATCAAATGAGATAACATTAGAGAAAGCATTTGGAAAACTATAAAATGCTGCCCAAATATTAGTCACTAGTTTTCTTTTAGTTGGATAAATATAAATGTAGCTTGAAATACCTCCCCCATTGGTTGATTAGAGACAGTTCCCACTGTTGGCTGTGCATTCCTTTGGCACAAGTTCTCCAAGTGACCACCTGCAGCAGGGTCATCGGGTGTGTTTGCTAAACTGGCAGATTCCTAAACTCCAATCCAGACTTACTGCCTCGGGATCTCTGGGCTGTGACCCGTGACGCTGTCTGCCCCTACATGACACTGCTGCCCGCCGAGGCTTGAGAGGCACCAGGCTGGGCTGCTTAACATGCAACCATCCCCTTGAGGGGGTAGCAAGTTAAGGCTTCAAGACTTAAGTCTTTGGAGCCAAGGTCAGTGGAGCTTTCAAGGTTTCCCAATTGTGAAATTACCAAAACACACAGAGCGGCTTCAGGCAGACAGAATTTCCATGTGTCCAGAGTTCTTTTAAAAGCCACAGTTCCGTGACTTTTTTGTAGTGGACTAGCTCGAAATAACAGAATGCGTTAACATTCGCATCCTACTAAAATCCCACGACTGATCTTCAGCGGTGAGCGTGACATATCCTCCCAGCACTGGCAAGGACACAAGAGCTCAGAAGCGTAGACCAGTGGGTCGGCACACTAGTGAAGCGCTGTGGCTAAAAACCTCAGGCGTGTCCCTCCCACTGGGATCACAGTGAGAATGAGCTCATTCAGGCTGATGCTTAACGAGGCCCTGGGGGCAGGGAGATCAGTAATCTGTTGTAGAAGAGCTCCTCCAAAGTTCAAGGCTGGAAGGAGTGGAGTTTATGAAAGGGCTAGGACACATGGAGACAATAAAAGCGGAGAGGGCAATGCCAAAAGAAGAAGAAAGACAAGCTTTGCGAACGTTCCACCTGGATCTGCTTCAGCCCCTCTGTGAATTGTGAGCTCCGTGAGGGCAGGGACCACGTCTACTTTGCTCACCAAAGTATCCCCAGGGCCCAGGCCCCAAATATTGGCTGCAGGAATGGTTCCAGGAAAGTAGAGCATCAGTACCTGTCCCGCCAGTGGCGTGGAGCATTTTCAAGTGATCTACCGTCATCTGCAGGACCTCGGCTTTCTCCAGCTTGGAGGAGCCCTGTGTGTACAGAAGACAGAAGAGTGGCGGCCTTCAGCTGACCTCTGTCGCCCACCTCCCCCGCATGGCGTCGTCAGCACTCACGACCTCAGTTTCCTCCTCCTCCTCCCACGCCACCACTGCCTGCAATAGGGCTTCTGCTTTAGCCAAGCCCACCAAATCTAACCCATTCTCTTCAGTTCTCATTTTAGCCCACCTGTCCACCACATTGCTGACCATCCTTCTTGAAAGCCCTCCTCCCCTGCTTTCTTGCTCTAACTGTCCCTTAAGACGGTGGTGTTCCCAGTGGGTGATGGCTGACTTTTTTCTCGCTCTGTGCGCTCTCCTCAGAGGGTCCCCTCTACCTCCATGGCTTCAGGCACCATCACCAGAATGTCACTCCTGCATCCTCACCTGCCTCCTAGACCAGCTTTACCGGGAATCCAACTTCACACTCGCCACACACACCCAAGATCGGGCTCATTGTCTTATTCCAAAGCATCTGCTCTTCCTCCATTCTCTCTCTTGAGGAGTGTTTCCGAAGCCTCCAGCATCACCTGGTCTCCCAGGTGAAACCTGAGGGTCGGACTCTCCATGTGAGTCCCTTGAAGGTAGGTACCAGGTCTAGTTCATGGCTGGACTTGTGAAGGTTTTAGTGAATGTCTGTGGAATGACTGACTTGTTCTCCCCAGCAGAAAGGAAGACACAGGACCTATGACCGTGCCTTGGCGCACACGGTGAGAATCTTCGAGGTTGTCTGATTGATTCAACTGTCTGACTCCCCACTGGAGTCCCTCCACCCCAGCATGTTCAATGACAGAGACTTCACTCCCCAAGCAGCCTGTTCTACTTTCAGATAGTTCTGGAAATGTCAGTACTGCATTAGTGCTCTACTAATGTGCAGAGGGATAGGGCACTTTAGGATCACAGTAGTGCAGAGGGATAGGGCACTTTAGGATCACACAGTCTGTGTCCAGTTCCGCTCTGCTACTTACTAGCTGTGTGATCTGGTATAAGTTACTTCACCTCTCTGTGCTTCAGTTTCCTTACCTGTGCAATGTGCATAATAATCCCTACCCTTCAGGATCATTCTGAGCATTCAGTGCAACCGGATGATGGACATAAAGCCACAACTCCTGAGACACCTCAGTAAATATGAATTTCCATCCCCCTTATTCTTGGCCATCAACAGATATCAGTAAATGATATCACAGCACTTCAGGCAGCTGCCACCAATCGATAAGAGATGCCGTGAGAAGTGAACCTTATCTGCCACCCGCACAGCATCTCCTCTAGCACATTCAGCAATGTCACATACCTGCTTCTCAAAGGCAGTGGGGACCAAGCGCCGCAGTTCAGAAAGGCTGCTGTTGATGCGGTCCCGGCGCCGTTTCTCTATGATCTAAAAAACAATGATGAAACAAACAAACAAAAACCAAGTAGGCACTTCATCACAGTTTCCAACACACCTTGACGGGCACTGGCTCATATCTTCCGTCACAATATTTTTGTCAGGGAGATAAATCCATTCTTACATTATGGAAGAGGAAAACGAGGCTCAGAGAGGGGCAGGATTTGCTTAAGGTCACACAGCAAGGAAGTGCAAGGTTGGGACTAGAACTCAGATCTCTTGTCTTGATCTAAGGAGTGGTATTCAAAACGTTTAACCACTGATACAGCAGGGCACCAACCAATTAGAACAGGAACACCAGCCACAGCACTGGAGCAGGTCCTGGAGGCCCCTCCTGGGCCAGGGAGACCCCTTGAGGTGCTGGGTCATGAGGTCTGAGGAGTCCCAGGCATTGCTCTCTCCAGCTGGGAAGGCCTTTCATTCCCACAAGCTCACTCTCATCTCACAATACTGGTAGCGGAATACTGATAGCAGGACAGAAATTGCAACACCCATTTTACCGATAAAGAGAACGAGGGCTGGGTGGACGTGGCTGCTTAAGGTCTTTTGGTTAGTGAGTGGCAGGGCTGGTCTCTGCCAGATTCTGGTCTCTGCCAGATTCCGGTCTCTGGACTCCCAGGGCAGAAGCACAGCTGCATCCTGGGGGAAAAGTAGGGCCAAGAGCAAGGACGGACTCCCCCTTCTTCCGTCCCCCTTCCCTACCCCTCAGCACACTAAGAGGGAAGGAAAGTTCTGAGCTCAGAGAGAAGCAGGGGAAGGCTGGAATAAATGATAATGGCTAATTGTGCGTCAGGTTCTGTTCTGAGTGCATTACATTAATTCACTTCAAAACAACCCTTTGAGGTAGGTACCATCATTATTTCAGTTACACAGATGAAAAAATGAGGCACACAGAGATTAAGTGGCTTGCACAAAGTCACCCAGCTAGCTACTGGCAAAGCTGGGACTTGAACCCAGGCAGGGCCGCTTCCCGGTGGTGTTTCTGACCAGGGTTCTCTGCGCCAGGCCCCTGGGAACTCAGGGCAAACATTTGTCTGACAGCTCTGCTGAGATACGCACTCACCCCTCTGCGTTTCTTCCTGGCTTGCATTTGTGAAGGGCTGGGGGTGGACAGCGGCCGGGCCATCTGGCTGGAGAGGAAAAGAAAGGCTGATTTTTCAGAGGACCATCTCCCTGGCCTGGGCTGACCTCGGAGGCCGGCTGTGGGCGGGCACAGACCCCTCCCAGGCGGCCGAGGTCTCCCAGGCCGGGAAGAGGCACAGGGCAGGCGTGGGTGGGGACGCCTTCTCTCCCCTTCTCCCCGGGGGCTCATTTCTCCCCGGGCCAAGTCCTCCCCTGCACAGAGCTTCCTGCCCCAGAGTCGCCGGAGGCTGGGGCCATGGGTGGGGGGCCTTGGCTCTCGCCCGGACCTGACCGCTCGGCCTTGCCTCCTGCCCCTCGCCCCTCGCCCTCGTTGCGCTGCCACGGCCGTCGGGGGAACCGCAGCCCGGCCGCCCGGCTCCTGCAACCCGATCCCCCGGGCGGGGCGGGCGAGGGCACGGGCGGCGGCAGTGGGGCCGGGCCTGCGGGTTAGGTTTCAGAGGGAGCCGCTGGGAACGAGCGTGGAAAGAACAGATGCCGCCGCTTCCCACGGGCCGGGCCCGCCGGTCGCCCGCCCTCCACCCGGCCTGCAGCTGCCGCCTCCTCCCACGCTGCGCGGCCGGGGCGAGGGGGAGGCGACATCTGGGTCACAGGGCCCTCTCTGGACTCTCGGGACGTGGCCCCAGCCTCCCCAGAAGGCTCCAGCCCTGCATCGTGTCAGGCCTCCGGTCCCCGGGCTTGGCTGAAGGATGTATGTTTGCTGGCGACCCAGGAGTTCCCATCACCGGGAGGAGGCTCAGCCCTCTGGGGTTTTTCCTGCCCAGACTGACCAAATCCTCCTCAGCCCAACTGCTCGCCCTCTTAATGTTTTCCCGCTTCAGAGGCTCTCTTGGAATGAAGGAGATTCTCTGGGTTGCACTTAGGATCATTCACTTGGCCAACACGCCAGAGGCCCCACTCAGACTGAGGGCTGGACTGGATGCCCTCAGCCAGGCCCCAGCCCTCCAGAGCCCAGCTCCCATTGGAGACATCACAGCCACAAATAACTTTAGACAAGGTGACTCCCCTGCTATTTCAGAACGCGAAATGCCACACATCTGAACAGGAACCCAAGAGCTTGCCTCCACCTCTCCTCTTCTGCCTAGGTTCTCATCTCAGCGAAGGTACCCATATCCCACTTCTGCAAGGTGGACACCCGGCCACCATCTTTGATTCCTCCTCTGTCCTCACCTACCCCATCAAAACCTGCCCATTCCATGTCTAAAATACATCTCACAGCCGTCCCCCTTATCTCCACTGCTGATCTCGGGACCAAGCCTCCATCATCTTTCTAGACTGCAGGAGTCTATTACACCCGCTGCCTCCTACAAGCGGGCAGAGTGATCATCTAAATGCAAATCTGATCATGTCACTCTCTTACAGGGCCTTCCCAATGCTTTTAGGATCAAGGCCACCATCTTTCAGGTAGCCCAGCTGGCCCCTGTCACCTCCTAGACTCAATTCTCTTTTGCTCTGTGCGCTCCAGCCTGTGAATGCACTAACTCCTTCCTGTGGTGGCACATACTGTTCCCCTAGCCCGGAACTCTCTGGTCCACTCCCTCTCCCCACCCCCAAGCCCCAGCCCCTTTGCCTAGTAACTTCTACCACCTTTCAGATCTTAACTCAAATGTCAACTTCCAGGGGAGCCTTTTCTGACATCGCCCCTCCCACTTGATACCCCCTCCTTTACACTATCCTAGCATCCTGCATTCATAGCATTTGTGCCCATTTGTTGCTTTATATTTATATGATTATTTGATTAAGGTCTATCTCTCCATCGTCTGTAAGTTCCATGAGGCCATGAACCATATCTGTCTCATTCACAGTTGTACCCAGTACTCAGCAAGTGACATGACAGAGCTCGTGGTTGAGCTCCTCCTCCTGCCCTCATCTTTGGCATCACCGGAGAACACAGAGGTGAGACCATAAAATCTATGTCTTGGGACTTCTCTGGTGGTGCAGTGGTAAAGAATCCGCCTTCCAATGCAGGGGACGTGGGTTCGATCCCTGGTCAGGGAACTAAGATCCCACATGCCTCGGGGCCACAACTACTGAGCTTGTGCGCCTCAACGAGAGAGCCCACGCGCCGCAAACTACAGAGCCCACGCATCCTGGAGCCCACACTACACAACTAGAGAGGGAAAAACCCGCATGCCACAGCTAAAGAGAAGCCCGTGTGCTGCAACGAAAGAACCCGCATGCCTCAACCAAGATCCCACGTGCCTCAACTAAGACCTGACGCAGCCAAATAAATAAAAAAATATAAAAAAAAATAAATCTATGTCTGAGGCCTTTGTGGAATGGGGGCATATGTGGCTGACTGGGAGGGTCCCAGCCCACGTGACGACCCTCCTGGCATTAGAGGTTGGATCATTTTCATCAACTGCTTAAAGAGATAAGGTTGCACGGGAGACCAGATCAACATTTGTCAAACCTACTGCTATGTCCCTGGCTTCATCTAGCTACATCTGGAAAAGGATATCTCCATCCAAACATCTGGACAAGAATGTAAGAGGCCTATGAAAGCTTGTGGGAGGGATAGGTCAGCAAGCTAGATCCAGGGCTCAGGTGGCCAGATCCTGAGATCTGTAGGGCAGCTTGTTTACAAAGCTTCAGTCTGGACAAGCCACAAGAGCCAAGGTCTACTAAGAAACACGGCCTTTGTCCCCGCAGCCTGGATAATGTGTCTCCTGGGGTATCGGGTTACCACTGCTCACGTCACTGCCTCTCAGCCTGATCCCTCCTCAGGGACCATCTGTTGGAGGCTGACACACCCCTTTCAGAGCGTGGCAGCTCAGCCACCCCTTTTTCCACTCTCCTGGTTCTCTGCAGTGCTATCCCTCTCCCCCCACGCCCGCATCCCACAGGCAAGCCTCACTTCACAGCTTTCTCGGCATCACTACATATACTTCCCTCCTTTGAGGGGAAGCCCCATTTTACAGATGAGGATGTTGAGCACTGGGGAGGTAAGGCAGCTTGCCCAGCCTACGCAGCTGCTGAGGAGCAAAGCCAGCATGGGAATCCACATCTTCTGGCTTCAAATTCAGCATTGTTTTCCCTCCTAATTCCTATTTCCTGTCTGTCTGAATAGCCCTCCAGTCCCCTTAGCCTTAAAGCTCCCAAGAGCTCAGCCAGAGCTAGCTCTTTTCCAGGCTGTGATCTGGCCCTGACATTGGGAGAGGGTGTGAGAGATTCTTGTCTGAGAGTCTGAAAATAAGGCAGATTTTCATGGACCCAGAGAAGATATGTTGACCCCCAAGATCTGCTCCATGGGCCTCAAGGGGTCCCTAGCCAGAATGCTGGGGTGGTCTCTTGGGGGAGGGGCAGCTTTCCAGGTGGTCTGGCTGCTAGACCTGACTACCCTCAGCGCTCAGCCTCACTTCCTTTTTGGGAACTCCCCCGAGGAGCCCTTGCAGGTGACCCCACTCATTTTCCATCAACCAAAGGCAGAATCACAATGTCTCCAATGAAGGGCTCTCAGAGAGCACTGAGCCCACCTGTAAAATGAGGAAGCTCAGAGAGGGGAAGGGATCTGCTCCAGGCCACACAGCAAATTAGAGGAAATTCCAGAACTGGAGCCAAGTCTACTGGCTTTTCATCCAGTGCTCCCCATACAGTCATCGCCCCACCATGTACATTTCATAGCCAGTACTTTTTGTTCTAGAGAGCACTTCCATGTTCACTTGTCTCATTTATCGTACAATGAGTTAAGTATATTATTGGGCCATGTCACACTTAGGAAGAATAATCACTTGATAGCTGGAGTGACAGAGACACAAAGTCCAGTCTTCAGATGTCCAGGCTTTTCATTAGACCGTGCTGCCTCACGGACAGGGCACCCTCCAACTGAACGGCGACCCCTTAGAGAGCACCTTTCATTGGAAGTTGCCTTGTGCCAAAGCAGGGAGCTGTGTGCCTTAAGTCCATTACCTCATCAAAGCCTCACCCTATGAGGTAAGGTATTAGCATCCCCATTTCGTAAAGGAGAAAATTAGAATTCAGAAAAGGGTGGTCACTTGCCCATGTTCATGGTGGCGAGACTTCAAAGGCCACCATGTGCCTTAAGTGACCCACAGACCCTGACCCAGTGCCTGACGTGGCAGGTGCTCATTAAATTTTTGCAGAGGGAGGGGGGAGACAATATTCTCAGTTTGGACCCACATGTGTCAGGGGGCTATGTTCAGATAGGAGCTCTGAGGGTGATTCCCGTATATGGGGCAGGACACTGCCACCAGGCAGATGCCTACAGTGGCAATGGAACACAACCCGCTCTTTACTCTTACAGGGTGGGGGGGATTTGCACCCTGCCTCTGACCCTGGGGAGGCTGGCTGCTCCAGTCCCCTGGCCCTTGCCAATGTTCATCTGGCCTTCTTTGTCCATGAAGCTCTTCTTCTCTGAGAGTTCCCTGAGGGCAGAGGCTGAGCAGGATACATCTGGGCCCCCCACGCCCAGCCCAGGGTCTGGGCCACAGCAGGCATCGTTCAGCGCTCCCTGAATTGAAGCATTGATGTCTGCTGGGGGGAGGGCCCTTTGGTGAGTGCTACAAAGAGGGGTCTATAAGTCGGCCTCTGCCAGATGTCCAACTGCTTCTCTCCTCTGGGGGGGGCGGTCTGCTTGCCTAAGAATCTAGACAGTCTAAAAAAATGGGCTCTAGTTGAAAGGACAAAATGTATAGGAAAAAAACTGCCTACTGATCCTTTATGCCAGAGTCCAAATGCCACCACCTTCAGGAAGCTCTCCCTGCACTTTTGGTTGTGAGTGACCTCTCCCTGCTCAGGTGCCCTCACAGCCCACAGTCTATCTCTCCTTCCATCTTCCATCCAGTCCATGGACTTTGTGTGACCTGGCAGGTCACTGACCAGGCTGCAAATTCTTGGAGGACAGAAGGCAGCTCCAATCAGCCTAGCTCTCTGACACCAATTTCATGCCTCTGATTCATGAAGACCCAATGACACTGAGCTTGAGACACCTCCCCGCCAACCCCCCACCCCATAGTGCTGGGCCCTTCCCCTGCTCCTAGCAGGCACAGACTCAGAGAATTGATTCTCTAAAGAGCAGTTTCTGCTAAACAATTTTAAAAGGCTATTAAGTTGCATAGGGAATGCTATTATATACCCCAAAACCTCATGGACAGGAAATTACCTCCTATTATAAGCTAGAAGGAGTTGGAAGCTGGTGGCACTTTACTGGGACTTGTGACTGAGGCAGGATCCCCTGGTCTCAGAAAACTGGAGATCACTGAAAGTATGAAATACCCTCAAAAACATCCCTAAGAATGAACTGAATCCCCCTTTCAAATCTATTCTAGAGAGTCAGGTTTGGATGAGCCAGGAGGGACCAGATAGGCTTCCTTTTCTCACTCCCTGTTCTCCTTTAGTTTACTGATGAGGAAACAGGCTCACAAAGGGAAAGCAATGCCCCAAGATCACACGGTAACTTGGTGGCAGATTTGGGGCTGGGACCCAAGTCTGCAGACTCCCAGTCAGTCCCTGCTGCTCTTTCAGGGTTCTGAGTATCACATATTGGGTGCTTGATACTACTTAAGCATTTGCTACGTGCTGGGCTCTGTGTGAAGCCCTTGACACAGGTTATCTCATCTGATTTTCCTAATTATCCTATGAGGTCAGTTCTATTATTTATACCCATTTTGCAGATGAAGAAACTGAAGCTTAGATTGTTCACAGAACTGGGATGTAACAGAACTTATACAAGTTCAGTTTGTTCTATAGGTTTGAAGCAGGGTCAGAAAACGTACCAAGAGTTGAAAGATATTGACAGCAGACTGGTGCAGTAGAAAGAGCACTGGAATCAGAGTCTAGGCCCTTGCAAGGACCATGGGCAGGTCAGCGATTATTTTCTTCAATATTAAAACCTTAATTCCAAAGATTTTCTTCCCCTGGAAGTTTTGTGTCTGTCTCTGTGTGTGTGTGTATGTGTGTGTGTGTGTGTGTGTGTGTGTGTGTGTACTATATGAAAAGTGCACCCCGGCTAGGGTAAAATTAAGAAAGTATGGTTACTCTTCATAGTCACTGCAGAGTAGTGACTACTCTACTTCAGGACCAGGGGGTGTGATACCAACAGTCCATGAGGGTTTCCTAAGATCTTCAGGGAAAAGCCCTCCCTGGCGGCGCAGTGGTTAAGAATCCACCTGCCAACTCAGGGGACAGGGGTTCGAGCCCTGGTCCAGGAAGATCCCACATGCTGCGGAGCAACAAAGCCCGTTCGCCACAACTACTGAGCCCACGTGTCACAACTACTGAAGCCCGCGCGCCTAGAAACCCATGCTCCACAACAAAGAGAAGCCACCGCAACAAGAAGTCCGCGCACCGCAACGAAAAGTAGCCCCCGCGCAGCAACAAAGACCCAACGCAGCCGAAAATAAATAAATTAAAAAAAAAAAAGTCCTCGCCAGTAGCCTCACTTGGACAGAAAGAGATCTCCAATCGGACCTCAGACCCCGAGCTGAACTCTCCCTCCATCCCAGCATCTCGAGCACTAAACGGCCGAGAGCGCACAGGATCCCGGGCACTCGTGCGCGTAACGGTGGCGCCACACCTGCGTCTACCCCGGTCGCTCCAGTACTGGCCCCGCGCTCGCCGGCCCGTCGGCTTGCTCCCCAGCCTGCTCGCCCCGGCGCGCACCGCGCCCCCAGCCCGCCTTACCTCAGCTCGCCCTCGTGGCCCACGTCGATGGGTCCGTCGGACTCGCTGTCGGAGCCGCTCGGCTCCCGGGGCCGCTTCATCGTGAGCGCGGGCTGCGTGGCTCTCCGCCCGGCGGCGCGGGCGGCGAGCCGGGAAGTCGGGCCCCGCCCCAGCCCCGCCCCGGGGGCGCAGCCACCGCCCTTTCCCAGGGCCCTTTCCTGCGTCGCAGCCCCGGGCGCCCCCTCGCCCCCTCCGTGACGCGCTGGCCGAGCCGTGGGAAGGCCCCAGGCCGTCGCCGCCCCGCCGACGGCTGGGAGGTCCGGCTCCGCTCCCTCGGCCGCCACGCGCTGGGTGGCCTTGGGCAGGTGCCTTTGGAGGCCTCCGGGGAAGCCGAGGGGTCCCCGTCTGTCCGTGGTTCGCCCCGGGGCGCTGTCAGCCTGTGGAGGCGCTGCTCCGCTATGCCCCCGCCTCTTTAGAGGTCCCCTCGCCGGGTCCTGCCTCCTGGGGTTCTGGGGGCGGCAGACACATCGGTTTGGGGAGGTTGGTGGGGTGGCTGTGGCCTGATCCTCGGCCAGAATTCTCTAGCAGCTTCTCCCAAAGGAGTCAGAGCAAGTAGAATGTGGGTGAGGGGGCCATGCCCAAAAGGGATGGCCGAAGTTGTGGCTGCACCACCTGCGCAGGACCGGCTCTGGCCAAGGTGCCTGAAGACTTGTCTTGATCGTGGGTGTCCCTGGGAATTAGTTCCCAGTTCACCAGAGGCAGAGCTGTCCTGGGAGGCCAAGAGTGCCTGGAGAGGGCCTATTCCTGAAGCTGTTGCAGGGCCTCTGAAGGGGGTGGGTGGCACCCTCCAGCCTCCCTTCCTGGGACCCTCCTCCCCCCTACAACAGACCAAACTGTTCACTAGGTAGGGGCTCCGACTCTGGGGCTCTGCCCTGCCCCTAGGGAGGGAGACTCAAGGAAGATTCTGAGATACACCTGCCATCCTCATGGGCCAGTGCCTCAGAGAGACCCCCCAAAGCTCAGAAGGAAATGGAATGGGGGCATCCTGGAAGGTGGTCTAATGAGCTGGAGGAGGAGATGGGAAGGTGGTCTCCATGTGGTGGGTCAGAGACGAAGTCTTTCCCTTTGACTCACCCCCCAGGACACAGAGGAAGCCATCTCCTCATTTGGGAGAGTGGGGTTAGTCATCTGAGAATAACTGCACTTTCACTCCCACTGTAAGACCTGCTTGGGGACACTTGATTATGGTGGTGGGACAGAACAATCCCGTGCCCCCTTCCACACATGTCCACAGACACTACCACGTGGCCAAGTATACGGACACATAGGTATAGACATGCATGGGTACACAGCTGGCATGCGCAGTCAGAACCTGCAGCTTGGACTTCCTCAGGAGGCCCTGGTGTTCACCCCAGCCATACCTATGGACTCTCTTTTTCCAAATGCCCTCAGCACTCACATAACTTCCATGGACATGTACCAGTGGAGTGGAAACCTCAACCAACCCAGAAGTTGTGCAGTCCATGCACTCTGCATTCCCTGGAAAAGCAGAAATCAGCCATGTTGCCCAGAGATCTGCCCTGCATGTGACTGAGGTCACAGGGACTGGCAGTGGAGCAGATTTGCAGGGGAAGGTCAAGCTCCGTTGTAGGTATGTTCATGTGAGATGCCCCGGGTCATCAAAATGGAGTGCACAGGGACTTCCCTGGTGGCGCAGTGGTTGAGAATCCACCTGCCAATGCAGGGGACACAGGTTCGATCCCTGGTCCGGGATGATCCCACATGCCGTGGAGCAACTAAGCCTGTGTGCCACAACTACCGAGCCTGCGCTCTAGAGCCCACGAGCCACAACTACTGAAGCCCGCACATCTAGAGCCCGTGCTCTGCAACAAGAGAAGCCACCGCAATGAGAAGCCTGCGCACTGCAACAAAGAGTAGCCCCCACTCGCCACAACTAGAGAAAGCCCGCGCGCAGCAATGAAGCTCCCCCCAAAAAAAGGAGTGCACAGATAAATAGGAGCTCAGAAGAGGCTTCGAAGATGAATATTTAAATTTGGAAGTCATTAGGTAATAGGTGGCACTTAAAGCTATAGGAGTAGATTACCCAGAAAGAAAGTGTGGATGGGGCCTAGCTAAATAGCTAACGCTTGGTAAGCACTTATTATAACACCTGAAACTGTTTTGTAAGTATTAACTCACTTCATTCTCAACAACTCTATAAAGTAGTAAAATTATTATCATCCCCACTTTGTAAATGAGAAAAAAAGGCACAGAGAGGTGGAGTAACTCTACAGAGGGTAAATGGAAGGGCTGGAATTCAACAAGGCAGTTTGGTTCCAGAGCCAAACCACTAGACTTTACTACCTGTATAGCTCTTAAACATCAGGCTATAGTATCTAGTACTGAGCCTAGAGCTGTGCCATCAATACAATAGCCACGAGACACATGTGGCTACTAAGCACTTGAAATGTGCCTGTATTGAATTGCTTTGTTAGTAAGTGAGATACACACCAAATTCAAGAAAGAAAGAAAGAGATAGAGAGAGAGGAAGGAGGGGAGGAAGGAAGGGAGGGAGGGAGAAAGGGTGAGCTCTCATTTATATTTTTCATATTGATAACATGTTGAGATTATAATATTTTAAAAAATTAATTAATTTATTTATGGCTGCGTTGGGTCTTTGTTGCTGCGCACAGGCTTTCTTTAGTTGCTGTGAGGGGGAGCTACTCTTTGTTGCAGTGCGCGGGCTTCTCGCTGCGGTGGCTTCTCTTGTTGTGGAGCACAGGCTCTAGGCGCACGGGCTTCAGTAGTTGTGGCACGCGGGCTCAGTAGTTGTGGCTCGCAGGCTCTAGAGTGCAGGCTCAGTAGGTGTGGTGCACGGACCCAGCTGCTCCGCGGCATGTGGAATCTTCCCAGACCAGGGCTTGAACCCGTGTCCCCTACATTGGCAGGTGGATTCTTAACCACTGCTCCACCAGGGAAGCCCCGAGATTATAATATTTTATACATATTGGATTAAATAAAACATATTATTAAAATTAACTTCACTTGTTTTCTTTTTAGTTTTTTTAAAATTAATTGTTTATGCTCCTCCGCATTCTATTTCTATTCGACAGTGCTAATCTAGTACAGGGGTGTCTTGACCTCAGTCCCATTTGACATGTTGGGTTGGAAAATTCTTTATCGGTGGGGCTGTCCTGTGCATTGTTGGATGTCTAGCAGCATCCCTGGCCTCTACCCACTACGCGCCAGTAGTACCTGCCCCAGTCGTGACAATTCAAAATGTCTCTAGATAATACCAAATGTCCCCTGGGGGAGAAATCACCCCCGCTTGAGAACCACTGGTCTAGAGAAACCCCAAGATTTAGATGTTGAGTAGAAGAGAAAGAGCTGCCACAGGAGACTGAGAAGGAACAGCCGGGAGGTGGAGGAGAGCCAAGGGTGGGTGTTACAGGAGCCAGAGAGCGTTTCAAGTACTTGGTCATGATCATTTAAAATGTCAGTCAGATCACATCATTTCCTGCTCAAAACCAACCATAGACTTCCCATCACATTCAGAATAAAACGCCAACTGTTTACCGTGGCCTATACATAGGGTGACTCTATAGTTTATCATCTAAGCCTGGGGCACCTCTGAGAGTGAAAGGAGGCAACACTAACTATGCCAGGACAGTCCAGGGCATTACTGGATGTATGGCCACCCTAAGCCCTGGGCCCTGCGCCTGCCCTCCTCACTCAGCCACTAGAGCCTTCCTGCCCTTCCACCAAAATTTCCTACTTGTAGCTGCTGCAGGACTTCGAATTCATTGTTCCATCTATCTGGAAGCCTCTTCTCCTTGATGGTCTCAGATTAATTATCTCACTCTCTTCAGGTCTTGGCTCAAATGTTACATCCTTAGAGAGAACTCTCCTGACCCTCTGTCTAAAACAGCCACCGATTTCCTGCTCACTCTGTGTCCCCTGCTTCACATCATCTTATTTGGTTTGGCCAAAAAGTTCGTTCGGTTGTTTTTTTCCGTCAGATGGCTCTAGTGGCGCTTAGTTGTCTTTAACTTCATTCGAAACAATTTTGTTAGATTGTATTGTATTGTGACAGCTGTCGTATCAGCGTGCATTAAAAAAAAAAAACTTATCAAAATTGGTGAATTTTTGTGTAGCCATTTTATGAAGATGGAAGAAAAAAAGCAACATTTTAAGCATATTATGCTTTATTATTTCAAGAAAGGTAAAAACACAACTGAAACGTAAAAAAAGATTTGTGCAGTGTATGGAGAAGGTGCTGTGACTAATCGGACATGTCAAAAGTGGTTTGCAAAGTTTCGTGCTGGAGATTTCTCGCTGGACGATGCTCCATGGCCGGGTAGACCAGTTGAAGTTGATAGTGATCAAATCGAGACATTAATTGAGAACAATCAATGTTATACCACGCGGGAGATAGCCGACATACTCAGAATATCCAAATCAAGTGCTGAAAATCATTTGCACCAGTTCGATTATGTTAATCGCTTTGATGTTTGGGTTCCATATAGGTTAAGCGAAAAAAACCTTCTTGACCGTATTTCCGCCTGTGATTCTCTACTGAAACGTAATGAAAATACCCCAATATTAAACAAATTGTGACAGGCGACGACAAGTGAATGCTGTACAATAATGTGGAACGGAAGAGACCGCGGAGCAAGCGAAATGAACCACCACCAACCACACCAAAGACCGGTCTTCATCCAAAGAAGGTGATGTTGTGTATATGGTGGGATTGGAAGGGAAGTCCTCTATTATGAGCTCCTTCTGGAAAACCAAATGATTAATTCCAACAAGTACTGCTCCCAATTAGACCAACTGAAAGCAGCACTCGATGAAAAGCGTTTGGAATTAGTCAATAGAAAACACAGAATCTTCCATCAGGATAACACGAGACCACATGTTTCTTTGATGACCAGGCAAAAACCGTTACAGCTGGACTGGGAAGTTCCGATTCATCTGCTGTATTAACCAGACATTGCACCTTTGGATTTCCATTTATTTCGGTCTTTACAAAATCCTCTTAATGGAAAAAATTTCGATTCCCTGGAAGACTATAAAAGCCACCTGGAACAGTTCTTTGCTCAAAAAGATAAAACGTTTTGGGAAGGTGGAATTATGAAGTTGCCTGAAAAATGGCAGAAGGTAGTGGAACAAAACGGTGAATACATTGTTAAATAAAGTTCTTGGTGAAAATGAAAAATGTCTTTTATTTTTACTTTAAAACCAAAGGAACGGGCTTCCCTGGTGGCGCAGTGGTTGAGAATCTGCCTGCCAATGCAGGGGACACGGGTTCGAGCCCTGGTCTGGGAGGATCCCACATGCCGCGGAGCAGCTAGGCCCGTGAGCCACAGCTACTGAGCCTGCGCGCCTGGAGCCTGTGCTCCGCAAAAAGAGAGGCCGCGATAATGAGGCCCGCGCACCGCGATGAAGAGTGGCCCCCGCTCGCCACAGCTAGAGAAAGCCCTCGCACAGAAACGAAGACCCAACAGAGCCATAAATAAATAAATAAATATATAATAAAAATAAGTAAATTAAAACCAAAGGAACTTTTTGGCCAACCCAATCCTTTATAGCATATATTAATCTCACTGACATTATATGTTGATATATTTATCATCTGTGTCCTCCACCACAAGGTAAACTCATTGAGGGTAGACACTGGTTTCTCCTTTTCCCTGCTGACTCTCCAGCACCTAGCACAGTGCCTGGCATGCAATAGGTGTGCAATAAATACTTGCTGAGAATAAACTCATTTAAGAAGCTTGACTGTGATGGGAAAGTAAGCTAGGACAATAGCTGGAGGGAGATGGGGAGTCTGGGTTTGTTTGCTTTTGCTTTTGTTTTGTTTTATTTATTTATTTCTTTATTGAAAGGGAATTAAAAAAAAAATAAACTTATTTATTTTTGGCTGTGTTGCATCTTCGTCGCTGTGCGCGGGCTTTCTCTAGTTGTGGAGAGCCATGGCTACTCTTCATTGCAGTGTACAGGCTTCTCATTGCAGTGGCTTCTCTTGTTGCAGAGCATGGGCTCTAGGCACGCGGGCTTCAGTAGTTGTGGCACACGGGCTCAGTAGTTGTGGCTCACAGGTTCTAGAGCACAGGCTCAGTAGTTGTGGTGCACGGGCTTAGTTGCTCCATGGCACGTGTGATCTTGCCAGACCAGAGCTCGAACCCGTGTCCCCTGCATTGGCAGGCGGATTCTGAACCACTACGCCACCAGGGAAGCCCTTTTGTTTTGCTTTGTTTTAAAATGGAAGTGAGTAGGGCATGGTCCAAGCAGCAGGAAACCATCCCTCTGTGGGATTTTATGAAGAGGCTTCCACCTTGACTGTGAAGTTCTTGGACGTAGAAATCATTTGTGTTGTTCATTATTATGTCTTTCAGTGCCTAGTAAAGTGTCTAGTGCATAGTAAGCATTTAACATTGTTGTGAAATAAATTATAATAATAACAACAATAAAAATAAAATTTTATTGCACCCTTACTGCACCATGTACCAGGCACTGTACTATTTGACATGTATTAACTCATTTAAACCTCACAACAACCCTATAACAGAAGTTGCTATTATTATCTATTGTAATCCCATTTTACTGAGACATAGGGAAGTTAAGCAACTTATCAGAGATCACACAGCTAGTAAGCGGTAGAGCTGGGACTCCACCCAGACAGGTTGGCACCAGAGTCTTTTTTTTTTTTAAATACAGTTTTTAAAAAAATATTTATTTATTTATTTTTGGCTGCATCGGGTCTTAGTTGCGGCATGCGGGATCTTCGTTGCAGCATGCGGGATCTAGTTCTCCCACCAGGGATCGAATCCGGGCCCCCTGCATTGGGAGCGAGAAGTCTTACCCACTGGACTTCCAGGGAAGTCCTGGCACCAGATTCTTTCTGGTAACCGCGGCATTGTGCATTTAGAGTGGGGTAGACCAATCAGAAGCCTCCTACGATAGGCCAGGCAATAGGGACTGGTTTAGAGGGGAAGAATACAGAACAAATCCACGTGATGCTGGGCTCCTGTCTGGATGACTGAGTGGGTGAAGGTGACAGGCACCAGTGGGAAACACAGGAGAAGGTAAGCTCAATGTGGCCATGCTGTTTGTGAGACCCATGGGACACCCAGGAGGAGAGCCCGGGGAGATGTCTGGGCTGGAGTAGAGATTTGGGGTCTGGTAGCTGAAGCCACGGGGTACACGAGGTAACTCAAGGAGCTAGTGCAGAGCAAGAAGGAGGAGAACCTAGCATAGAACCCTGAGAAAAACAGCCAGAGAAACTCTGGGAGGAGGAGGAAAATTGAACAAGGATAGAGCACCTGGGGCCGAGGTCAGAGAGTGCCGAGTAAAGGGCTCGGTGGCCAGTCCAGGGACTCTAAGAGGAAGACCTGCAAACATGAGGTCACAGAGGCCTTGGCATGAATAAAGGAGTCAGAGGCAGGGGCCGTACCCCAGGGATCTGGAAGTGTCTGTGGAGGATGCAGAAGCAGGTTTGAAGAAGGAGCAGGTCAATGAGAGAGGGCAACACAGGCAACTGCAGAGGCCGGCAAGTCCTTAGGAGGAATTTGCTTGCTGATGGAGAGGTGTCAGGGAGAGGCAGAGGGGTGAGCCCAGAAGTAGCAACTAGCCTCAGTCCAAAGGGATGGAGGCAGAGAGGGAACCTGTACCCTCTCCACTTCCCCCATCCCTCCGCCCCAGAGCAGAATGAGCAGGAGAGATTTTCAGGGGCAGGTCTCAGCTCCAGTGACACTTTCTCAATCCCTGATCCCACACTAGGTCAGCCCCCTTCTTCTCCCAGGGCTGGTATTCAGATTAGTAGACTCACAGCGCCTGGGTGCCAATGGATGGGTTGCACGTGGACCATATGTTGGAACAGGGTTCCAGAGCCCTTTGCTGGACCAGACACTGAGCACCTAACTGCTGAGTGATGGAGGTATTGGGGGCCCCAGAGGAGAGGATGGTTGTCACAGAGATGCTCCGGGCAGCCGTTGGTAGTTATTAATTGTGCAATAATTTATGTCTGTCTCTGGGACATAAAGGCAAAACCCAAGCTGTTTGCTCCCCATCGTCTCCCCATGCCTAGCAGTGTTTGGCATGTAGTAGGTGTTTGGTAAATATTGGCGAGTGACTAGTGATGGGGAGGGGAGCTGGGGGGCTCCTGAAGGCCTCTACCTTCTCTGTGGAGGAGGTGGTGCCCAGTCCCAGGGAAAACAGCAGAGTTACGATGGGCAGAATCCTGGCGCAGGGCCTGGGGGGAGTGGCTGGAGCACCTGGGTGCCACTCAGCTCTCCCTCTGTAGGTCCTTGCCCCTCTTCTTGTGTCTGGGGACATTGAGACCCAGAGAGGGGCAAAACATCCTTAGGGCCACACAGTGAGGCAAGAGGTGAGCCAGGATAAGAAAGGACTTTCCTGTGCCTTGGTTTTCTCATCTGTAAAATGGGATGATAACAAAGCTACTCACTCCATAAGCTTGTTGTGAGGATTAGATGAGGTAAGATGCATAGCACAGTACCTGGTGTTTATTTTTTTTATTTTTTATTTTTTAATTTTTTTTTGAAAGTTTAGTTTATTTATTTATTTTATTATATTTATTTTTGGCTGCATTGGGTCTTTGTTGCCATGTGCGGGCTTTCTCTAGTTGCGGCGAGCGGGGGTGCTACTCTTCTCATTGCAGTGGCTTCTCTTGTTGCAGAGCACAGGCTCTAGGCACGCGGGCTTAGTAGTTGTGGCTTGGGGGCTCTAGAGCGCAGGCTCAGTAGTTGTGGCGCACAGGCTTAGTTGATCCGCGGCATGTGGGATCTTCCCGGACCAGGGCTCGAACCTGTGTCCCCTGCATTGGCAGGCATATTCTTTTTTTTTTTTTTTTTTTTTTTTTAATTTTATAGCTCCTTTATTTATTTATTTATTATTTATTTTTGGCTGTGTTGGGTCTTCGGTTCATGCGAGGGCCTTCTCTAGTTGCGGCAAGCGGGGGCCACTCTTCATCGCGGTGCGGGGACCGCTCTTCATCGCGGTGCGCGGGCCTTTCACTATCGCGGCCCCTCCCCTTGCGGGGCACAGGCTCCAGACGCGCAGGCTCAGCAGTTGTGGCTCACGGGCCCAGCCGCTCCGTGGCATGTGGGATCCTCCCAGACCAGGGCTCGAACCCGTGTCCCCTGCATTAACAGGCAGATTCTCAACCACTGCGCCACCAGGGAAGCCCGGCAGGCATATTCTTAACGACTGCGCCACCAGGGAAGTCCCGTGCCTGGTGTTTAGAAAGAGCACTCAGTAATGTTAGCATTTGGGCTCAACCTCTGTCTCCATGTGTTTTCTCCCTAGGTGATTCATCTACTCCCATGCCTTTACCTCCTATAAGCCAATGATTCCCCAATTTTCATCTCTAATGCAGACTTTTTCTCTGAGCTCCAGACTCATATATCCAACTGCACCATCTCTCTCCTTACACTCAGTTTGGTCCACCTGTATGCCAAGACCGAACCGGGTGTGCCAGGCCTGCCCTTGATGTCCCCCAGGCTCTCCTTGCCAAGGCCCACACCAACAGGGCCTCCAGCCCAGATGTCAGGTACCCCCATCACCACTTTCCTGCTCAGTGTTCTGTCCTGAGAACAAACTGAGCCTCCTTGCCTCACCCCCTCCCTGACCCCTGCTCCTCCCAGGCCCTTCCTGTCCTCCCCTTGCCCTCCTCCCCTGCTCCCCTGGGACCCATCAGTGCTCACTCCCCACCTCCCCAGCTGCCACCACAGCTGGTCACTGACGGAATGTGCAGCTGCTGAGAACCACATGTGCGGAACAGGTGGTGCACATCCACCCCTGGGGCCAGCGGGGGTGGGGGCTGGGACCATCTGTCTGTGTCTGTTTGTCTGCCTAGAACACACACGCACAAACACACACACACACACACACACACACACAATGCACAGCTCCTTGTTCAGGGCAAGTGGTGGACAGTATTGCTTTGGTTCCCTTCCCCATCCCCAGGCTGCAGAATTCATGGGGGTCTTGCTCCATCTACAGGGGTCCAGCGGCCCCAGCTCAGGACCCCTGAAAGCAGACAGGCTGGGCTGGCCCAGCTGTCCTGATGCTCATATATTCCCCATGCCTGTGTGCAGGCAGCACAAAGCTCCACAGAGGCTGCCTGGGGCCAGAACGGCCAGCTGGGTGATTAGGGCCTTCCTAGCTTTCTCAGGCCCTGGGGGGTGGCCTGCAACAGAGGAATCTGGAGACCTCAGACACATCCCAGAGCCCCCTTGGCAGCTTCCAGAGGTTCCGCTGCTGGGGTGGCGCCAGCAGCATCTGTCCTGGTTCCCACACTCTGGCCTTTCTGGAATCTCCACAGATTTCTCTTCCGTGTGTACATGATGTCAGCAGGACAAGGACACTGGGAGTGGAGGGAGGGGAGGGACTGGGGACACCAAGCTCCCTGGAGTCAGATGACCATGAGGAGGTGGCGTGGGGGAGAGCCTGGTCCTTGGTACTGCCCACCAAATAAGGAGAGGACGACTTGGCTGGTGGCTCCCAAGCCTGACTGGGGCCTGACACTGCCCCGTGCATTCCCATCACAGCCCCTCACCATCTCTGGGGGCCTCAGTTTCCTCATCTGTAAAATGGAACTAAGACTAGCATCTACTGTCTAAGGGTAATATAAAGGCTGTAAAATCCTCAGCCTTAATGGAGGTCCTTCATAGTCTGGGCACAGCTCACTCACTACTTCCCTGACCTCCACCCCAGTCCTGCCATTTCTCTTATGTTTTAGGACACATAACATAGGTTCATGTCTCTGAGTCTTTGTATTCTATTTTGAAAGTCTTTCCCTTGTCTATCTGGAAAACTCCTACTCAGCCTCCTAAGCCCAGCACAAAAGTCTCTCTCTCTAGGAAGCCTATCCAACCTCCCTTGGGCACTGGTACTGCCTCCTTGTACTTCTGTGTTTCCCTCCCCATACCGCTGCTGTCTGCTTACCTCCCCTGACTGTGGCTCCTCAGGGAGCTGTCCTTCCTGGGGTGGGCTCTCAGGAGCCCAGGCACAGCACTCTACAACCTGAGGGTGTCAGACCATAATCAGGACATGGCTCTAGGCCTGGCCTCGGCCCTAATGCTGCCGGGTAGAACTTCCCACCTGTCCCCTCTGGTCTGGTCTTAACAAGCAAAAGAAATAGCTTAGTCCTCACAAGCTGCCAAGGCATTTCTTAAACCTAGGGCCCTTAAATCCCCCACCCAGGCCAGCCAAGCCAAAATCCCACTGTACAGATGGGGAAAACTGAAGCCCAGAGAAGGGAATTTAGCAGCAGGGACAGGATTAGAACTGAGGGCTCTTACCCCAGTCCAAAGCCTCGAGGCCCTTTTCTCTACCCTGAACCTCCCTCCTGGACAGAGGATCTGGAGGCTGGGAAGTGATGATGGGGTCGAGGCAGGGCATGGGTTGGGTGGGAGCCCCAGGCTTGGAAAGCAGCTGTCCCTCACCTCTGGCTATGGCTGGAATTAGATTCCACCATGTCCCCTGGTGGTGACAGGGAAACCACACTTCTATTCCGCCACTCAATAATGATGGAGAATTGTTAAGACCATCAGACAAGCTATCCTGAGGGGCAGATGGGTGTAGTGCTTACGGCCCAGAGAGGGTGTGCCATTCAGGTCTTCTAGAAGACAGATGCTAAGGTGAATTAGAGGTGCAAGAGATTTACTGAGGAAATGGCTTGTAAGGATAGAGGGAAAGAACAGGAGGAAGCAGGAAGAGCCTTCTGACTATGATGGAGGTCTGACACCTGTGAAGGGGAGGGAGAAAGAAGGAGGACTGGGTAGGAAGAGCCCCAGACTGCAATGCAGCTCTGAGAAAGTCTTGGTCAGGCCCAGGGTAAAAACTGTGCATTAGAGGAGCCCCATGTAGGGAAGAAATAGCCCCAGTCACTGACCCAGAGCAGCACGGGGAACGCAAACTATATGCAGATCCACAGAGACAGCGGCTGAAGGAGTTAATGACACTCCTTGCAGCCAGTCCTCTTGAAGGCGGGTACGAGTGATGCACCCTCCTGGTAGCTGCAGCGGGTACGTACTTTGCAAGGTCACCCAGCCCAGCAAGCAGGTGACAAGTTCTCATGCCTGGGCTGTGGCTACACTATCCTGACACAGGGGTGAGCTTTAAGGCACTTGGATCTTCACAGGGCTTCTAAGGGGGACTTTGTCAGACAAATGAAAGAATGAAGATTCGGGTGAAGTTGGGTGAAATTATGGTGTTTCAGAGAGAATAGCGCTGAATTTGGAACAACAGCCTGGCATTAAATTTCCTTTTTGCATTCACTGATATGTGTCCTCAGACAAGTTGCTTCCTGTCTCTAAGGCTGGGTTTTCACTTTTTTCTTGATGTGGTTGGAAATAGCTCACCCATGCTTCTCCTGCCCAGATCCAGAAACAATGGGGCAAGGGGAACCAATAGCTTTATCTCGGGAAAGATGGCTCGGCTTCTTACGGAGGTACCCATTAAAGACCAATTCTCAAACTTTTCCCCTGGAGTAACCCAAATGGCAGAAAATTATTTGTACTACCTCTGAGATTCAGGGTGGCATATCTCAAACAAGCAATGTAAGCTCTGGGAATCCCTGGCTGTCCAGGGGTTAGGGCTCCGTGCTCTCACTGCAGAGGACCTGGGTTCAATCCCTGGTCAGGGAACTAAGATCCCACATACAAGCCTCGAGGCACGGACAAAAACAAACAAACAACAAACAAACAAAAAACAATGTAAGCTCAAATTTTCTTATGTGTGTTTAATCTTAAAATGTACATGAGAGAGTCAATATAGTGTAGCACTTAAGATACACAGTCTGGAGCCAGACAGCCTGAGTTTAAATTAAGCTCTGCAATTAACTAGCTATGGACCTTGAGTGAGTTACCTTACCTCTCTGAGCCTCAGTTTCCTCATCTGTAAAATGAGGATAACAGTAGTAACTGCTTCATAGCGTTATTGTGAGGATGAAATGAATTAGTTTGGATTAAGTGTTTAAAACAGAGTCTATTCTGTTCACTGTTAAGACATGAATTTGTAGTTTTATTTCTTGAGTGACCTGTTTATAAAAAATGGTTTTTTTTTAAAATGACTCATGGGAAAGTAAAACTAACCACCAATAAGAAAAAAAAAGACAAAGAAAGAAAACACATAGTTCTCAAGTCTTGGAAGAGCTTTGCAAGTGGAAAAGGGGGCGCACAGAGGAGGAGAAGGACTTGTGTCCCCGATTTCTCCGTCCCATTGCTCCTTCTTTTTCTGTTCTAAGCCACAGCCACATCTCTACCATATTATGGGAGTTTTGCTCCCAAATCTGGTCCAAGATCATGTCAGAAAATAGAAGATTTAGTTCTGGCACCAGAGGGTTGAGTCTGTTCATCCAAGGTCCGGGTAGGAAAGGGTGTTAGGCCACCACCCCTCTCTCCTCCCCTCCCTCCACCCCTGCCCTTCCCCTCACCTTAAACATGGTCCATTGGCTACAAACCAGTGTAAGCAGCTCTGGTACCACCAGCCTTACGGACATTATAAAAACTTCACAGTGAGACCAAGACGTCTCAGAACACAAAGTTTCCATGACTTTCCCAAGTGGGTGGCCCAAGGGCTCCTGAAAGAGTATGCTGGATGGGAGGTATCAGGAAGGCAGAAGATGAGGAGTCACATTTCTCCTCCCTGGTGACTGGGTGGGAAGTGTGGAGCTTCAGGTTGGAGAATCAAGGAGGCACTTTTGGGTCTAGTCTTTTTTTTTAAGTATTTTTTAGAATTTTATTTAATTTTTTGCATTTGGGTCTAGTCTTAACCAGCGGAAAGGAAATGATTAAGATAAATGTAGAGGCCCCTAGTTATACCAGGCTGATGGGGTATAATAATACATGGGAGCCAGCCTCCAAGACAGCCCCTGATTATCTCCACTCCCTGGCATTTCATACCCTTGTGTCATCCCCTCTCACCCTGGATCAGGTTGCTCTTTGTGATCAATAGAATATGGTAGACGTGATAATATGTCACTTCTGAGGCTAGGTCATAAAAGACAGTTTTTTGTTTTTTGTTTTTTTGCCTTTTCAAAACTTTATTTTTTTATTGGAGTATAGTTGCTTTATACTGCCGTCAGTTTCTGCTGTACAGCAAAGTGAATCAGCCATACATATACATATATCTCCTCTTTATTTGGATTTCCGTCCCATTTAGGTCACCACAGAGCACTGAGTAGAGTTCCCTGTTCTATACAGCAGGTTCTCATTACTTATCTATTTTATACATAGTAGTGTATATATGTCAATCCCAATCTCCCAATTCATCCCACCACCACCACCCCTTTTCCCCTTGGTATCCATACGTTTGTTCTCTACGTCTGAGTCTCTATTTCTGTTTTGCAAATGAGATCATCAATACCATTTTTCTAGATTCCACAAATATGCATTTAGTATACAATAGTTGTTTTTCTCTTTCTGACTTCACTCTGTATGAGAGTTCTAAGTCCATTGACATCTCTGCAAATGACACAATTTCATTCCTTTTTATGGCTGAGTAATATTCTATTGTATATATGTACCACAAAAGACAGTTTTTAAAAGCAAGTTTGCCTTGCTCTCTCTTGGATTACTCTGGGGGAAGCTGACAGCTATGTTGTGAGGACACTCAGGCCATCCTGTGGCAAAGAACTGAGGCCACCTGCCAATAGCCATGCGAGTGCACCATCTTGAAAGCAGATCCTCCATCCCCAGTCAAGTCTTCAGATGACTGCAGCCCAGCTGACAGCTTGATGACAACCTCATGAGACACTCTGAGCAAGAACCACCCAGCAGGACTTCCCTGGTGGCGCAGTGGTTAAGAATCCGCCTGCCAATGCAGGGGACACGGGTTCAAGCCCTGGTCCGGGAAGATCCCACGTGCCGCGGAGCAGCTAAGCCCGTGTGCCACAACTACTGAGCCTGCACTCTAGAGCCCGTGAGCCACAACTACTGAGCCCACGTGCCACAGCTACTGAAGCCTGTGTGCCTAGAGCCCGTGCTCCACAACAAGAGAAGCCACTGCAATGAGAAGCCCGCACACCGCAACGAAGAGTAGCCCCCGCTCGCCACAACTAGAGAAAGCCCGTGCACAGCAACAAAGACCCAATGCAGCCAAAAATAAATGAAATAAAATAACTTAAAAAACAAAAAAAAAGAAAAGAAAGCACACTGCCTTAAAAAAAAAAAAAAAAAAAAAAAGAACCACCCAGCAAAGCTGCTTCTGGATTCCTGCCCCATAAGACTGTGAGATAATAAATGTTTGTTGTTTTGAGCAGTTAAGTGTTGGACTAATTAGTTACATAGCAACAGATAACTAATTCACTGTAAGACTCCCATGCCTTTGGTTTACTTTTTAGAGAGATATTCAAAATACTTTACAACCAGTTCAGAAACAACATTGGCTGCAAAGAGCTGGCCCAGTCCTATCAGCTCTGAATTCAATCATTCAGTTATAGGCAGGTTGATTCACAGCCACTTAGTCTGGCTCCCATAACTAATACTCTGTTGGGCTATGGGAGAAAGAACCGCAGACCTCAATATTGTTCAAGGGAGGAAGTGATCTGTCCCTCATGATACACAGAGTTTTGAGGGAGCCTAGTTGAGGAAGTTGTGTGTAAGATGAGCCTTGACGGGGCCTCGGCGGATGGAGGTGAAGGCAAGTGCGGGAGAAATGAGGGTGGTGGACAGAATGGAAGAGAGGTATCGGCCCTAGGTTGGGTTTGCTGTGGAGGGGGCTGAGGTGCAGGAGGAAGGATGATGTGAGGGCTGAGGCTGGAGTCTGAGTCACCCCCTTCCTCCTCCAGCTCACATGCTTTCTCAGCGCCTCTTCTTCCTCCCAATCCATCCCCCTGCCCCTCCGCCTTGGTAGTTCCAGATGGGGACGTTGAGTCCACGCCAAGAGCACTGCTGGAGGAAGCTTGCCTTCTGATGGGCTCAGGCTGCCGTCCATCACAGAATCTCCCCTCAGGGTGGTCTTCGTGTGGGTGGGGAGGGTCTACGGAGAGACACTGGCACCCAAGGATGGAACCAATCCCAGGCCTGCTCACTCCTTGCGTCCCCAGTGGCATTTCTTTTTTAAAAAAAATTTTTATTGGAGTATAGTTGATTTACAATGTAGTGTTAGTCTCAGGTGTACAGCAAAGTGAATCAGTTATACATATACATATATCCAGTCTTCCCATTGGCATTTC
This sequence comes from Balaenoptera borealis, assembly GCF_965194805.1. Classification (NCBI taxonomy): domain Eukaryota; kingdom Metazoa; phylum Chordata; class Mammalia; order Artiodactyla; family Balaenopteridae; genus Balaenoptera; species Balaenoptera borealis. Next base: position 162,095,230 of record NC_138860.1, on the reverse strand, counting down.
TTAAAGGGACCCTAAGCCAGTTTGTGAATACAATTGTGAGGGGGGACAAGAAGGCAACCTAAGTTTATTTTAAAAAGTGTTCTATTTATTTGAATGGCTTTTAAGAAGCAGAAGGCCAGGCTGTGACATTAGGTGTGGGACAAGCATGAGTAGTGAGGAGGATCCACACTGGCCAGCACGTGGCATCCTTTATTGTGTGAGCTGGTAAATGCCGCAGAGCCAGGCAGAGCTGGGGCCTTTGGAGGTTGAGGGCAGACCACGGAGGGACCAAGCTGGGAAAAGTGTGAGCAGTCTCACCCCCAGGCAAGGGAGGTCCCACAGATGAAGAAACACAGGGCCTAACTGTTTAAGGAGGCACTTATAGGTTTACCATGGAAAGCAACCCAGAGAAGTTAGGTTATAAGGAAGACCAGGGCAGCCCATGTTCGCAAAAGACAGAAGTAGACCTATCATAAAGCAAATGGTATAAAATAGGGCTTCTGACAGGTAGATCCAAGCCTACTATGTGTAGAGACTTCATTTTAAATCTTGTGCTAAATTGGGGGTACAGAGATCCTTTTAGGTAGAAACTAGAACTTAAGGATATGTGTGCTGTTAATAAAAAAGTTTGTATGTACACAGTTTAAAACACACAAGGAATGAACTAGGTTATCTTTAAGTTTTCTTAAAGATCCAAAGCTCTGTGAGTCTGAGTGTAATATCCTCATACTCAATTACTCAGTTCTGAAAAACCCCATTCACTGGGCCTGGGTCAGAGGGTGCACAATGGAAATTCAAAGGCCGGATTTGGCCTGTAAGATGTGGTTTATCTGGCATGCACAGTGTTTTCTAAATTCAGAATTCAGTTGCCAACATTTAAAAGTCCAGATTTCTAGCTTCTCTTGGAAAATGGGGAGGAATATCTGGCACCAGCAGGCCACATTCCCACACGGCAGCAACCGTGTCAGACTACAGCATATGTGTTCCGCATTTTGCTACAGTCCTTGCCTAATCCTCTTCGCTCATTGATGTTTCCCGCCCAGCCCTTGGAGGCATCAGAGTTTGTGACCTGGCACAGGTGTCCAGTCTATGGCGACCTCACGATTTTCTACCTGGTGCAGCTATAAACCTAGACTTGAGGCTTCTACCCTAATTCTGTAGCAGAGCCATCTTAACAGTTGGCCCGTGAAGGCGTACTCACCTGCAGGCCAGGAGTGTGGGAATCAGTGACCCCATCTGCAGCGTTTTGGTTTGTCTTACAGTAACTGAAAAGTTGCCAGCCGTATTTCATTTTCATAAATTGAACCCAAAGGCCTCTTGGGGATGGCCCATCAGGGAGATACTTCCTGATCAAGGCCAAGGGTAAGTCACTTCTGGGCCAGACTAGAACACCCAAGCAGAGGAAGGAATCCCAGTCTAGGCTGGGCTGGGCCAGGAGGGCAGGGAAGAAGGCAGCTTTCCTAGCCATGGCCATGAGATGACCAGGGCAGCTGGGTACAGTAGGCAGCTTTTATAGATGCCTAGGAGGTATCACTCATGGTGTGAATGGTTCCATCTGCCTTTGTTCAGTGCACAATCTGCCCAACTGTACATGTTGGACTCAGGACTGTCAAGGGGAGGGAAGAAATAAATGTAGATGGTGAGGCAGGTGCAGCCAAAAGTGATTCTACCACTTTGTCCCCAAGGCTGCAGGGATAAGGGCAGGGGAGGCAGAGGGTTAGGAGCCAAGACCTTGTTGGCCAGAGTCTAGAAGCTGGAGAGATAGATAAGGGCCTCAGAGAGCCCCGCACTGCATATGTGCAAATGCCCATGAGATGATAGGAAGAGCCAGAACTAGTCCCAGGAAGCAGGGCTGGCCATCAGTATGTGGGGCCCAGGACCCTTAGTTAGCAGAGATAACCAACTTGTACACACACACACACACACACAGTCGTCAGCAGAGATATCTGCCCCATTACATACACCCAAAAAAGCATGCATACATGCAGTTTTAATCCTGTTGCACACACTCATATGAGTGTGTCAATACATGCAATCACAGTGGCTGTTGGTAAGAGCTGTCAGCTCATCACACAGTTATGTTTAGCAGCACCTAAAGTCCTTTTTGGCTAAGCTACTTGCGGGAGTCCAGCACAGCACCAAGTAACATGGAAGGAGAGAAAAGTAACCAGGGAAGAAAACCATTAACTATGGCCAGCAGCGGAGTGTTGGCCTGCAGTGCCACCTACTGGTAGGAGGGGTAACTGAAAAGTTGCCAGCCGTATTGTACTTTGCTTGAAGACCATGAAACCTGGGACTCTGCTTCTCAGGCACCTCTTCTAAGGAAGCCACCAACACAGGATGCCATTCTTCCTCCTTTTTGTGTTCTGCCTGAGTGGGGTGAGACCCTGGCATCCTCAGAGTTGCAGCACAACATTGGGGAATGAACATTCAGGGCCTTGCACTCCCCCCTGGAAAGCAGTATCCAACACCAATAGGGATGGCAACATAGGTTTTTCATCTTTCATGCCAACTCCAACCCACTGGTAGTAGCTGCCTGGAATGCTGGGTTGAGAAGGATTCCGAGGTCAAGTCTGGGCTTAGCGTAGAAGAGTATCCCGATGGAACAGTGCCAGCAACCATGGCGGTAGGTAGGACCACTTCTACACTTGCCATTCCCTACATTGGCAGATTTCTCCTGATTCACAATTCCATCATAAGGGTATGCGTGTTTGTTGCTCACTCCCTAATACCACAAGAAAACTGTCATTCCAACTTTCACTGGAGTTTTATCTCTCACTTGATCAGTAACTTCTGAGCCAGCTGAAGTCCTCACTGGGACCGTCTTCGTGAAGAGCTTGTTCTTGCTTCCACAGAGAGCATATGGATGACTTGTTAGATCTGGGTCCTTAAGTCAATGTGGGGCACTTCACTTTATCCAAAATTAGTATTTACCTAAGGCCTATCCATCTACCAGCACTTACTACTTCTCAAGAGGCCCCTCAAAGGCAATGATGAGCTGAGAACAACATAGCTGTGCTGAGCAGAGGCCAGCCAGCTGGGCTCAGCTCTAGCCAGGGGCCCCGCTCCCTGCCCCTCACCCAGCAGCTTGGGAGAGCACACTAAAATCAAATGTGTGCATCAACATTCCAAATCACAACAGGCCATGGGTCATTTGAAAATGGTCAAACTTTGAAATCTTCAATCTTCAGATGCCAAGGGTCTGCTGGGTTTAGCATCAAGGTTCTCAGTTAGTGCCTGCCATCCCTGACGATGCCTGCAGAGATGCCTCATGCTGCCCCCTCTGCAAATGAGCCAGCCTCTACCTCCGAATGCTTAGGTGGATGTAAGCTGGACTCTCCCACTGAGGACCGGGCCAGGGATGTTTGCCTTAACCCAGGGGTCAACAAACTCCTTCTGCAAACAGCCAGAGAAATATTGGGTCGGCCAAAAAGTTCGTTCGGGTTTTTCGTAGGCTGGAACTGAAAAACCCGAACGAACTTTCTGGCTGACCCAGTATTTTCAGCTCCTTGGTCTCTGTTGAAACAATTCAACTCCATTGCTATAGTTTGAAAGCTGAAGACAGATGTAAACAAATGGGCATGACTGTATTCCAATAAAAGTTTCTTTGCAAAAACGTGGTGGGCTATATTTGGCCAAGGAGCTGCGTTTGCCAAACCCAGCATTAGCCCAATAAGAACCGGGTTCCACAGAACTTGGGGTTGTCTGGAGGTGCTTTAGAAGATCTGCAAGTGTTTGGCCCTAGTTTAAATTCCTCTTGGCTATTTAGAAAGCTGTAACAAAGATGTACCCTCTCAAGTCTATTATAGTATCTTAACATGCAGGGGGTCAACATGTTAACAGACTGTCAAGGGAACGCCATTGCTATGAAGCTTCTCTTGCTACGTCTATGCACGTATGGGCTGTATGGCAAAAGAGTTAAGGGCCTGAGTCCCAGCATCAGACAGACATGAGCTTGAGTCCTCTCACTGCCTCTTACCAGCTGTGTGACTTTGGGCAACTTACTTAACCTCTCCAAGCCAGCATGGCCAGGGGACCCCCAAACAGAGTGGACACTGGCCATCATGCTGGCACAGACTCCTGGACCCCCTTTTTGCTGGATCGTGGGAAGACGAAGGGGCCAGGGCAGCTGAGTCCATGGGGAGGGGGAAGTCAGGGGCTCAGGCCAGCGCTATTTACAACTGTTATGGAGGCATTTCAATATTTTAATCACTAGTTTAGCTGCTGGTGCACACCAGTTGAGTATCATTATAATGCTGGATCCAGCTTGGATTTACACCTCTTGCTGGTTTCAACTCCTTCTGCTACATCCCCATCATTCTGATTGGGCTCTCAGAAAGCAGAGAGGGCTATTTTGCAGTGACCTTGGCAATCTCAGTGCATAGTAACAGGGCTTCTGTTTTTCTAAGTGGCAGTTTCCATTGGGTCTGGGACTTGGCTGGCAAGAATTTCCTGGGACGTGCTCTGCAGGCGCTGTTGGGGTGCCATGCTTTGGGCTCCAGGGGTTCTGCATGTCAGGAGCTGTGGCTCCTCTGGCCCAGTGCTGCAGTCCATGGCTGGGCCTGGGGCTTTGGTGCTCGCATGGCTTTTTAATTTGCCTGTTGATACAATAAACGATGTTCTTTTCCCCAGGACGCCTCCTCATCACTTGAAACAATCAGAAGGTGTGTCTGGCAGCTGTCTAAGCCTGCCCCCAGGACTTCTGGCCTTTTATTCCAGACACTGAAAGCTTTTTTCCAGGCCTGAAATGCTCATTTATGGTTTCAATAATAGAATTTGGACCCTAGTGTCTCTCATCGCTGAGGGCTGTCCAAGTCTATTAACAGTGCTCCAGTGAAATACACAGCTTTTATGGCGCCTTATCTTGCTGCTTCCCACATCATGTTTTCCTGCTTCCTGAGAGACCTGGAAGAATCAGGGGTGTTTATCGCGAGGCCCTGGGGGCAGGACCTCTTGGTCTCAGCATCCCTCGGTGCATCTTAATTAGGTGACATCTGGTGCTGCCCTCGCAGGGCATGTGTCCACCCTGGTCACACAGCCTAGTGCCATGCAGTGAGCCTCAGCTGTGCCCAGCCTTGCAGGCTTCTCATGGCTACCAGCTGGCTCTGTGAGCCCTGGAGGCTCACCCAAGGGGTGATTCTGACCCAAGAGGAAGGAGAAGCAGGCCTTTGTGTGGTTCGGCCAAGATCAAGAGTGACTGGGGTTGAGTTCCTTCTCTCACTTCCTTTTCGTTTCCTGGAGGCTGTCCTTAGGTCTCACAGTATCTCTGGCTGGGCTGGGACCTTCGGCAGAGGAAAGAGCTCCAAACCAGATCCTCTGCCCTGAGGCCTCCTCTGTTGGCCAGAAGGATCCTGGCTGTTGATGGGATGACCCTGTGCAAGGACATCCTCGTCACCTGCCCGTCCCCTGGCGGTGCCCAGCCACTCAACACAGCCTTGCCCTTCCTCCCCACGGCCAGCCTCTCAGCCGCTCCAGCACTGACAGGACAAGCCCAGCCCAGGACTCTCTTCTCACCCAAACTGTTGCTCATTTCCAGAACCACCTCAGTCTTCTGACTTCGTTCTCCCTCCTGCGTTATCTTTCTGACATTACGATCCTGCCCTCCACTGCCCAGAACCTGTGCCCATTCAGACCCTGGGCTGAGTCCTCAAAAGGATAAAGGTCAGGCCCCACGTGGCCTGTCACCCCTTTTCCTGCCCCCAGAAGTGTTCCAGCTCCCCTGCACACACCTCCGATGATACCTTTGGCTTTCTTCATAAAGTGCTTGCTCACAGCTGGGATTCGCCCGGGAGGCTGGGCAATCAGTCCCCGCCACTGACATCTCCTCACCCCTTCTGGGTCTTCCTGAGGGACCAGCCTTTGGAGGTCCCACCCTCTCTCCGGAGAAAGCCAAGCTGGTCAGCAAAGGAGGAGGCTGACTCATCAAGCAGTGAGAGTTCTTCCCTGGAAGTGGTGACAAAGAGGCTGCAGGGGCTCCTGAAAGGATGGAGAGTTCACCAGTGCACCGCAGGGGGAGGTCACCTCATCCTGGAGTCCCTTTGACAGCATCCTAGTGACGAAGAGCTCGCTACCTCCAATCACAATCCCATAGCTGGAGAATCTTGCTAATGCACATTGCAGCTCCTTCCTCTCTAACCAGTCACTGCGTTAGACCTGACCTCCCCACACTTCCTATATCACTCCAGGCAGGCCTTCCCTTGGGCTCAGCCTGGACCACCTCCCACTTCAGCCCCTAAGGTTTCTCCCCTTGCATTTGAGCTCACAACAATAAACACCAATTCTCCACGTCTTCCCCCCAGCAGGGCTGCTTGGCAAGCAGAGTAGGACACAGTCATTGAGGGGGTGAGGGTTGAGGTGAGGGGGTTGATAGGCAGGAGCAAATTAACTTTGGCTAAAAAGCAAAAGCGAAGGAAGCACTGAGCAGGCCTAGTAAAGCGCCTTCCCAGGGAGAGCCTGCAGTGCCCCCTGCTGGCCGGAGGAGAGTCTGCATGCAGGTTAAATTCACTCCCTCCCTCCTTCCACAAACCCTGCACCTGGCAGCTGACCCTTGATGACTCAGATTAAGGCATCGCAGGAAGTAGACAGGTCATCTCATCCAGTGGTTTTCAAACGTGTAAAATTATAGGGATGGTTGCTGTGAATGATTGTGTGCCTTGCCCATTTGACAAAGGCCTCTGGGCTGAGGAGCCGGTAGGGGCCAAAATCCAGCCTATAGCCTGCTAACCAAGCTGTGTGCCCCAGCGTGGTCCGGGTCAGCCCAGAGGAAGGGCAGTCTTTTCACAATTCATTCTAGAGACGGCGTCCTTCTATAATTTGTACGAAGGTGCCATATATATCAGGAGAAGCCCTGGCTCAGAATCCTTCCTTCAAAGAGGGCAATCTTATAAAACCAAGCCTTTTTAGCTAAAGGAGAGTTTGAAAACCCCCTAAATGATGGGGAAACTGACTCATCAAGCAGTGAGAGTTCTCCCCTGGAAGTGGTGACAAAGGGGCTGCAGGGGCTCCTGCAAGGATGGAGAGTTCACCAGTGCACCACAGGGGGAAGTCACCTCATCCTAGAGTCCCTTGCAAGGGAACTTAAAGACATGGACAATGCCAGGACAAAGCTTAGAAGCCAGATCCCATCTCTCTCAAAGCAATGTTCTTTGTACTACACTGAGCTAGTTTCATAAGCCCCTTTTGAGGCACCCTGCTGCTCTGACCCTCTCAGCCTTAGTCCCATCAACTTCCCCCTGAAACGCAGCTTTTTTGCACAGTCTTACTTTCTGAGCCAGGATCATGGCACAGTGTTTGCCCAAAAGGGGAGCTGGTGAGAATGCCGGACCAGTCTGCATAATTTCCTACAAGTGCCTCACTCATAGGGATGAGGGCGGACATGCAGAAGGGCAGAGAGGTGAGGAACTAGAAGGGTCCACTGGGCGACGTGTATGACATGGAGCCACGCCTGGAGCAGTGTGGGTCAGCAAAGCTGATGGTTCAGCTACAGTGCAGATGTGGCTTGCTTCGTGGGTGTGGTCCGCCGGGGTGTCTGCGCCACACCGTAAGGCACGTGGGCGGCCACTGTGCCCATCTCCTGAGCCCCAGCCACGTGGAACATCTGGTCATCAAAGAAGATATGTGGGCGGATCTTCTCCAGGAGGGGGCCCTTGGGTGCTCCTGCAAGGAACAGGGCCTCATCCGTCTCCAGGCCCCAGGTGCGCAGGGTCTTGAGAGCTCGGGCTCCAGAACTGGCCGCACTGCGTGCCGTCACCAAGTAGGTGCGGATTGGACACTCCAGCCGCAGGCCCTTGGAGTAGAACTTCTTCTGCAGCCTACCCAGAGCCTCCAGAAAACCCTTTAAGGGGCCCTATGAGAAGGCAAAGGAACACTGTGAGCTCACCCCTCTCCCAGACACTTGCCCCCTCCCCTGCTGGGCTCCTACCTATAACACTAGGATCTTGCTGTTTGGGGTGGGAAAGCTTCTCAGGATCTCTAAATCTCTCAGTTCTGCTATGCCTGCTCAGGCCACTACATGCATCATTGGACTGTAGGTCTCTATGGCAGTCTAGGTGTCCATACTGCTGTGATTGGGGATGTCTGCGTCAGAAAAACTATACCAGGGCTGTGACTATAGCAGCCCACCAGGTACATGGGTGTCTGCCCTGCAACTCCGTTAAGTGTGGCCTTTGTGCTCATCAGCAGGGAGGATATTAAGAATATTTAGTGGGCTTCCCTGGTGGCGCAGTGGTTGAGGATCTGCCTGCCAATGCAGGGGACACGGGTTCGAGCCCTGGTCTGGGAAGATCCCACATGCCGCGGAGCAACTGGGCCCGTGAGCCACAACTACTGAGCCTGCGCGTCTGGAGCCTGTGCTCCGCAACAGGAGAGGCCGCGATAGTGAGAGGCCCGCGCACCGCGATGAAGAGTGGCCCCCGCTCGCCGCAACTAGAGAAAACCCTCGCACAGAAACGAAGACCCAACACAGCCAAAACTAAATGAACAAAAATAAATAAATAATTTTTTTAAAAAAAGGAATTCCTTAAAAAAAAAAAAAAAAGAATATTTAGTAACTATGGCATGGGCACCCTTCAATCAGAATGGACTCTAGCTGGGACAGACAGACCAATGTGTCACTGCCCAATGTCAACCCTGCCCCTGGGGCAGGCGAGTGGCTCACGGTGTTGTGCTCCAGCTCTGTAGGGTCAGGGGAAGGGTTTATTCTTCACAGTGCCTGGAGCAATGAAGCTTCATGAGGAGGTGTGAATAAAGAACCAGAGGATGATGAAGAAGAAAACTGTAACGCAGCTGGAAATCAGGAACGGTAGGTTTCTAATCTTGGAGACCCCTCACTTGCTGGGTGACCTGGGGCAAGCAGTGGTCTCCTGGGGCTCTGCCTACCACTTAGTGGAAAAACTGTCCCGCTCTGGATTCCCAAGGATTTCAGAGGGAACCAACAAGAGAGAAAGTGAAATGAATACTCTGGAGTCATAGCTGAAGCCTGCTGAGCTCTTGGAGAGAGAGGCTTTGGGGTTATTGAGCACCCAGATTTTTGTTAAAAGCACAGATAGGAGCTCCCTGGAGGGCTGGAGAATCCCAGTCGCTCCAACCCCAGGGAATTTCCACCAGCTCTAGGGCGTATTCTGCCCTCAGTGAGACTCTGAGCAGTTTAAGGGTGAGTGAGGGTCTCTGAGCCCCTGGCCAAAGGATGGATGGCAGGAGGTGTGAAGGGCTGGTGTGGCCCAAAGCAGATGGGCTGCCCAGACCCCACACTAGCTGGATCTCCTTGCCCCAGTGAAGGGCGCCAGCCCAGCTCTTCCTTTCCTCCAGTGAGGGAAGCAGGGACTTCTTGGGAGGATGGGATCCCTCTCAGAGGGGTGGGGGAATCTCTCAGAGGGGACAAGCGTTCCAGAGAGAGGATGGCAGCTTCAGAGAGAGAGCATGAGGCCTTCAGAGCGGGATGGGGACTTTAGAGATGGGATGGAGACTTCAGAAAGAGGATGGAGGCTTCAGAGAGGAGCTGGGAGCTTAGAGGGAGGATGGGGGTTTCAGGAAGGGGATAGAGACCTACACTTGATTTTAGCCGAAAGGCCGAGAAGCGATGGGGATGGAGACCTCATAACGGAGCTGCAAAGAAGAGGTAGGGGCTTCAGAGAGGGGCTTAGAGAGAGAATGTGGGCTTCAAAGGGGGGATGGGAATGCAGTGAGAGAGATGGGAGCTCAAAGAAGAGGTAGAAGCTCACTGAGGGGACCCAGGGGTCAGGTGAGAGGGAGGAAGGCTGGAGGCCTAGGGAGGGGAGCTGGCTGGATTCTGGGCTGAGCTTGGGGTTTGGTTCTGGGCTGGAGGTTCCAGCCAAGGGCAGGTTCTGGGGAGCTTCCTTGCTCCACCCAAGGGTTCCGGGGAGTGTGGGGAGCACCTGGGCCAAAGGTTTGTTCTCGTGGGCCTTCTCATGCTCGAAGAACCTGTCCAGCCCGTGGGCCTTCACGATGCGTTCCGACTCATCTGAGAAGAGCACAGCATCCCCATCGAAGGCCACCCGCAGCTGACTCTGGGATACAGCCACATCCCTGCTGGGGCTGAAGATGGTGGCGGCTGCGATCCCTGGGCAGAGAAAGGCAAGCATTGTCTGCCTTCGCCTAGGTAATAGGGCCCCGACACCCGCCTCAGCTGCCTGGGGGCCAGGAGAGGGCTATCTCAGGCTCTCCTTGCCCTGCTTGCCTCACCTAGGACTCAGGGGCCGGCTAACGAGGGCTAATATTCAGAATATTTCAAAACGGGCCAGTAAGAATGGATAGTGGCTTTTGCTCTGAGTAGGGCTCTGAAGGCCCCAGCCTATGCCAGGGTTTCCCTTTTAGTTGCTGCTTTAAGGGAAGGTCTGGGGGGGGTGTCCCAGGGAACAGGGGGGCACTCAGAGAACTCAGGGCAGGAGCTATTTATCAATCGGCATGGGGGAATTTCAATACTTTAATATCTAGTAAGTTCGTGCTGGTATGGACCAGACAAACATCAGTCCTGGATGGAAGGGAGGGTTCCCCCAGGCCACCACTGTCCTTCCTGGAGTTCCTCACAGGCCCCTGATGTAGATCTACAGGGGGGCTGGGAAGGAGCCCCGACCCTGGCTGGGCCTCAGTTACTCTCTTGCTGTTGATTCTGCCAAGTCCCTCACCCTCTCTGGACCAAGATAAAATTAAGGGTGCTCAGCTCTGTCTGGGGCTGAGATTCTAGGCTGCAGTCTGTGTTGAGGTGGGTGTGGGCACCCCCTCAGTCTGCCGCCACAATGGCACAGACTCTGGGCTTCTCCAGAGGGCCCAGTATGTCTGTTGGGAACCCTGGCTCCAACTAGAGCTCACTGGACGACAAAAAGCAGTACCAGCAGGCTGGAGACCCAGGCAGTGGGCTCAGCGCAACCCCGATTCTTCACCTCTCCAAAGGCCATGTCAGCCCTGCTCTTTGGGAATCTAGGGTTGCAGGCCTGGACAGAGGCAGAGCTTTGGGAGGAAAGAGCAATGCCAGCCTCCCCACCACTTCACTAGCCTGAGGATGTGTAAGTAGGCCCAGGCCCTGGACATCAGGCCAGGCACCTTCTCAGCTTTGCCAGTGCTGGAACCAAGATGAACCAGAACCACCGGACCTGGGGAAGGCCTGCCTCCTGACCATCCCTTGCTCCCTAGCCTGGGCTTAAATTATAGACATATAGAGGCACACATGCGGACCAATGCCAAGACCCCAACCAGAGGGAGTGACATCTGTCTAGGGAAATGGCTTCCGTTTCCTGGTTAAAGAAAGTCTCTTGGAACCCCAAGCAGCACAGGGGAGTGAGGCATCAGCGGGAGAGAAGCCAGGCTTCCAGGCAGGAGACAGCATGAAAAAGGAAGAGGAAAGTAAACATATCGTTGGTTGATAAACAAACTTATGGTTACCAAAGGGGAAACACCGGGGGGAAGGATAAATCAGGAGCTTGGGATTAACATACACACACTACTATATATAAGATAGATAACCAACAACGACCTACTGTATAGCACAGGAAACTCTACTCAATATTCTGTGATAACCTATATGAGAAAAGAATCTGAAAAAGAATGAATGTATATATGTATAACTGAATCACTTTCCTGTACACCTGAAACTAACACAACATTGTAAATCAACTATACTCCAAAAAAATGTCAAAATAAATAAATAAATAAATAAATAACAGTAGCGTTCAGCCTGAGGAGCCCTCTCAGGCAGTGGGGAGTCCTTCCTCCCCTGTGAGCCTGTCTTCTCCCGTGAACAATAGGGAAAAACACCTTGTCAGGAGACTGGATACCATCCCCAGAACTGCCCCTTGAAAGAGACACGTGGAGGGAAATTCTCTTTGTCAGCACTTGCAGCCGTGTCTCTAACCTCACCTTAGCACTGGCCGGCCCAGCTGCTGGAATGCTGCCCATTTCCCAGACTCTACTGCTCAGGCTGGACTAGGTACTGATTTCCCTCCTCATTGGCCCAGAGAAGGACAGAGGCTGCCCATGGTCACACAGGAATTAGAACTCCTACTGACCTGGAAGATTCTTGGAAGGGAGTAGCTTTCTGGACTGTAAGGAGGGTTCCCATGGAAATGGAAGGCTGGGTGATGCTGATGAGTAAAGGCATCCTTAACATGGCAGGGCAGGAGGTGGGACAGTGGAATAGATGGGCAATAAGTGAAATAGGTGAGGCCTTGTTCTCAGAGTTTACAGGACAGGTCATAGGAATTAAGGAAGGTACTCCCCTTCCAGTTACCATGGCAACCCCTAGTGCCTGCCCAGAGCTTTGGGACCAGGCTTCCTATCTCTAAGACCCCTTAGCCAGACTCCCCACGCTCTCCTTCCCCAGTTTGACTCACCTTCATCGATGGCTTCCTGCACTTTTTCTGCATCAGCCGACAAATAGAGATTGGTGTGATAGGCCTTGAGGTAGCAGATGGGGCTGTTCCCACCTGTCATGCAGAACCTCTCAATGGACAGGTCTGGAGAGGAGATAGAGAGTACCCAGGTGATGCCTGGGTCAACCCTCAGGACCTCAGAGTGGTCCCTCCGTGTTCAGTGGACGCCATCTTGGTTCTGAGTGGTGGTGGGGCAGCAGAGTGATTCTCTGGGTGATTTTAGGCCAGCGTTCCCCCTCTCTGAGATCCTCCATTCTTCGACCATGAAATGGGGATGATCACATCTCTGGAGGGGTTGCCTGGCTCACAGTAATATCCCCTTGTCAGGGGATCACAGTACTACAAAAGGTAGGTCCCAGCCTTGTGGCTCGTGGTCCCACCTGGTCATAGCTGACTGGATAGGGGTAGGCACCTGACTCAAGCTGGGCCAATTAGATTCCCTCCCAGCCTGGGCTGAGAGTTACCTAGTACCTATGTCTGTGCAGGTTGTAAAACTTTGCTTGTTGATAAATGGCTGCTGCTCTGAGCCCACTGAGTTACCCCATCACTACCCCAGCCCCTCACACAGGAGGGTCCACAGTGGAAGGGCACAGCAGGGGTCCTTCAGGACTCTGCCCCAGTACCATAGGTGGTGTCTGTCCTGATTCCTCGGTACTTATGTCACAAGGTGGTTAAATATTTTGAATATCACCCTTGCTCCTAACAATTTGAAATTAGGATTTAAAAATGCCAACTGGCTTCTCTTGGTTGCTGAAAACAAGGACTTGTAAACTTGTAAATTTTGGCCATATTCCTGAAAAGCAGAGAAACCTAGTTTGAGGAAAAAGAAAAAGAGACAGAAAAAAAAGAAAGAAAAAAAAGGAACAGATTTGCTGAAAGAAGCAGAAATAAGGGCTCTTGTGGTCCAGAGAGAAAAAAAACCCTGGAGAGATTTCCAGTACTTGGATTCAGCCCTTTGTGGGCCCAATTTCACTTCCTTCCCTGTGGTTCCAAGAGGCACACCTGTAACCTAATAAGAAATCATTTTCGGGAATTCCCTGGCAGTCCAGTGGTTAAGACTCCGCGTTTCCACACAGGGGGCACAGGTTCAATCCCTGGTCAGGGAACTAAGATCCCGCATGCCATGCGGCACAGCCAAAAAAAAAAAAATCATTTTCTTCAGCTTAGGCTGGCTCTGGAGGGTCTATTACTTTCAATCAAGAGTTTGGACTAAGACACAAAGTCCCTTCACTCTGATGACTGCACCTGCCTCCGCCAGCAGACTTTAAGGCCTGTCAGCCCTCTTGCAGAGAGAGAAACTGAGGCACAGGGGCAGCAAGTGCCCTGCCCAATCACATAGAGAGTGGGGCCTGTGCAGCGATGTGCTGGAGCCGGCTTGTACCAGCTTGCAAGAGCCGAATGTTAAACATCCAGGGACTTTTGGAGCCAGTTAGATTGTTCAACTATTGGTAGCTTGACATCAGCCATGGTGGGAATATTTACACCCTGAATATGGCAATGCTACACAAGCAGGGTTTTGGGGGTTTGTTTTGTTTCTTGAAAGGGCCTGTTTACCAGCAACCCTCTGAGCTCGAGGTTCCAGTGGGTTTACCTGCACCCTGCAGAGGTGTGACCCCAACCCCGGGTGTCCGGTAGGGGTCGTGTCATGGCCAAAGCCCTCATGCTCACCATAGTGGTTGATGCTGTTGATGAGACGGACGCCCACCTGAGCGTGGTTGTTGGTCACGAGGACGATGTCGAAGACGTCCTCGCTCTCAGGATACAGCTCCCGCAGCCGCCTGTTCACAGCCTCCAGAGCCTGGATGGGAGAGGGGACCCTCGGGCTCAGACCCCCAGGGACTGGTGCCTGGAGTTGGTAGCCAGGGTTGGGGAGGAGGGGTGAGTTGGGATCCAACACGGGGAGGAGAGGGGAAGTCAGGGGCCAGGCTCGGGGTGAGACCAGTGGACGCGGGCTATCTCCTCCTAGTCTCTGCCATTGTGCGGGTTGATTATTGCCCAGGGGTGCCTCACTAAAAGGGTGAGTGGGGGTCGAAATCCAGCTCAGGTTCCATGCACTAAGCTGGTTACCTGGAGTGGGGTTACATTAGTCCAGAGGATGGGGTGGCCTCTTCTTCCCACAATGGCTGTCCCCTTGCCAAACTAAGCTCCTGTGTGGTGGCATCTGCCCAGAGGGGACCCCTTTTCCTTACTCATACACCCATGGGAGTGCTTTTCTCTAACGCCCATGGAGGCACTGTACGGCCAGTGGTGGAACTGCCCCTCACCTTCACGAAGGGGAAGGCCGGCCCAGGGCTGAAGGGCTCGTTCTCGTGTTCCAGCTGGTAGCGCACGTACTCCTCCACACCCTGCTCTGTGTAGATCCGCTGCTCCTCGTCCATGCGGAACAGGGCTCGGGAAGACACGGCAATGGTGACTGCATTCTGAGGCTTGGGCTGCAGGGGTGCAGGAGAAGGGGCTGACTCTCAGATTCTCTTGAGGCAGGTCTCATGTGTCAGCCCCTCCGGGGACTGGGGACAGGGAGAAGACACAGGTCCAGCCTCTGCCCTAAGGAGCTCAGCCTTGGGCAGAGGCAGACCTAGATCAGGACCCCTTCTGTGCAGGACCCAACTGGGGACTGAGGGAGTTGATGGCTCCCCACGGAGGAGGACAATCGGATGGGAGGCACATGCCCTCAGGGAGTTTGCAATCTAGCCAGCCATCTGGACTCGAAAGAAAAATGAATACAGTGTATGTAGCCAAAGTATGACAGATGCTCAAGACGGTCTCCAAATGGTTTCCATCACAAAATGGGAGCTACATGCCCTTAGGAAGAAGTGGTGCCCAGAAACATGACAATTATATAAGAACATCTATCTCCAGCCCAAATCTTTCTCCTGAGCTCCAGACTCATATATCTAACTGCCCCAGTTGACTAATAGACACTTAAACTCATCATGCCCAAGGCTGAATTTCCAGCATTCTCTGCACCCCCAAACCTGGTCCCCTCCCCGCTTTCCTCATCTCAATGCTTGGCACCACCAACCACTCATCACCTAGACCAGAAGCCTGGAAGTCAACCGCAAGTCTTCCCTCTTCCTCCACTCCCTTCCCCCATCAATCAGTCACCAAAACATGCCAACTCTACTAGAATCCATTCACTTCTTTCTGTCTTCCCTACCATGGTCTGGCCCATCACCATCTCTCATTCCATCCAATATGTGGTCCATACTGTTGTCACGGGATTGTTCCCAGATTCAGATCTGATCATGCCCCGCCTCCCCCTTCAGTGGTACCCACTCTTCTCACATTCTGATCGGCAGCCTTCAATATGGAGTAGGAAGCCCTTCATGACAGACCCTACCTCTGTCTCCACTGTCACCTTCCTATTACCCCGTTTTGCTCAATCTGACCTTTCTCATGTCTGAGCACACCTCCCCCCTACCTTCTCTGAGCCTTTGCACATGATGTTTCCTCTGCCTGATGTGCTCTTTCCCTGACTGCCCTTCCAGCTAACTTCTATCCAACCTTCAGGTCTCAAACTACAAGTCACCTCTAGGAAGCCTTCCCTTACCCCTAGTCATGGGCTTGCTACCTCTCCTAACGATTTCCTTTTTGGTAAAATTTAACACTAAATTATAATTACTTATTTAACTATTTCTATTTCTAGACAGAGCTCTAGAAGCAGGAACCATGCTTAAGTTCTCAGGGAGCAGGAACCGGGACTATCCTGTTCATTTATAGTATCTCTAGTGCTCAGAACTGTGCTTAGCACATAGTAGGTGCTCAGTAAATATTTAATGTCTCTGAACTTTTAAGCAATATAGTTTAATGAGAGACAGTATTTGCCATGCCAAATTTAACATGAACTAGAAACTCCAGCGCAGTGCCCTCATCTGTTCAAGTTGCTTGAAATATAGTAAACGCTCAGAGAATATTGTTTCGGTTGATGCAAATTTGACAAACATTTACTGGTTCTTTGTGCCAAGCACCTGGGCTCTGTCTGGTAATGATACTGGTAGAGATTTGGCTCCTGTCCTCAGAGTCACAGGCTGGTAGGGGAGAAAGAAGGAGATGCAAAGGGGACTGAAATGAGTGCTAGAGCCAGGTGAAAGCAAAGTCTCGATGACAAGTGTTCAGAGGAAGTTGTCATAGGACAGGAGGCATTTCAGCAAAGCCTTGAAGGAGGAGTGGGGCGAAGGAAGGCACGAGGAGGTGTGCACATACGCTGTGCCTTCACAAAGGTGAGCAGAGCTCTGTGCATGGGAGCAGAGTGTAGTTGAGCCCAGAAGAGT
Organism: Balaenoptera borealis; assembly: GCF_965194805.1. Lineage (NCBI taxonomy): Eukaryota > Metazoa > Chordata > Mammalia > Artiodactyla > Balaenopteridae > Balaenoptera > Balaenoptera borealis. The sequence goes on along the minus strand of NC_138860.1, from coordinate 162,078,597 downwards.
AGGCAGGTGCTAGATTGCAGAAGGCCTTCTTTCAGGGGCCCGAGAGGGCCTCAGAACTCCTTCGGCACCTCCAGCAGAATGGGGAGAGAGGAATGTCACCACAGGCAGCAGCTGGACCCTTCATAATCCCTGGGGTCCCCAAGGGACTCACAGACACCCAGAGAGTCCCACCACATCTCTGTGACTTGAGCAATCCTGGGACTATGATTCCCACTTTACAGATGAGGAAACAGGGACTCAAGTTGGGGGCAAGACTCATAAATGGACCTTGCATTCTGGCCTGCTCCTTATAGCCCTGCAGGTCACGCACTCAATCCCATTTCTTCTCTCTGGAGTTAAGCCTGGTTCCCAATCAGTTGACAACACTGAGTGATGACCATGTGACAGGCACTGTGCTGGGGACATGGCAGGGATCATACAGTTGTGATCCCTGCCCCCGTGGAGCTTACGATCTACCCCCAAGGCAGAGATTTGTGCATGCTTTAGAAGAGCACTGTCCAATAGACCCTTCTGTGATAATGGAAATGTCCAGTGCTCTCCGTGTGGCTGCATGTGGCTAGGGAGCCACTTGAAATATGGCCAGTGAGACAGAGGAACTGAATCTTTAGTTGTATTGAATTTTAAGTTTAATCAATTTAAATTTAAGTAGCCATGAAAGCTAGTGGCTAATGAAGCTTTAGAACCTCAAGATAGGAATAGAAGACCAGAGTCCCCAAACTCAGGAGGTGGACCTCAGTTTGCATTTTACTTTTATCCCAACCAAGATGGTGTGTGGGCCCAGCAGGGTGAGTATAAGGCATTGGCAGGACAGGTGCCTGTCCTCTGGGGCTCAGCCCAGTAACTCTCCCAGCTGCCAACCACCCCCAAGTGTCTGTGTGTTCTTGGGCTGGGTACCTCCCAAACCTCTCAGCCACTGTGAGCCTTCAAGGAAGGAAGATAAAAATTAAAGAAAAGGGTGATAGAGGGATGGCCAGGGATGGTAAGGGTATGGTTGGGGGGGGTGGGGAGGCCCACTCTCATAAACCCAGGAAGCCTGCTGGCCTTCAGGGCAAGGGCTAAGACCGCCTAGCCCCCTGGGCTTACTGCCCCAGGGACAGGCCCAACACCCCTTCAAGGACAGAGAGCCAGCTACCCTCCAGCTCGTTCAGGCAGGTTCCCAAGCCCGCTGCTCCAGCTCAGGCAGCCAGCCAAGGTCTCGCTCGTCACTTTCTGTCCCACAGTCCCTGCCAGACTGCTATGTTCTGGGTCTCCTCCGGCTGACCGGCCCAGACCCCATCCCATCCCACCTCTGGCCACTGCAAGAAAAATATCCCAGCTGCCTTGGTCCCAGGAGTCTCCACTTCCTTCTTTTACAGATGGGGAAATAGGCCCAGAGAGGGGCAGAGTATTACTCTTGGTCATCCAGCAAAGGCAAGGCAGAGCCAGGATAAGATCCCAAGTCTCTGGCCTCAAGCCTGGCCTCTGTCCACACAGCAGCACTATACTCCCATATGCCCCTCCTCAACCACTCCCAGAAGACCCCAACCCCTGCTACTTCAGGCACTTCCCTGGATCACTCCTCACACCCCAGCCCTCCCTTCCCAGATCTGGGAGAATTGGTGAGGGGCACCATGCCCTCAGAGTGAGGTTTCTCAGGGCAGGGCTCTCTTTACCCCCAGAATGGAGGGCCCCAGGGCAAGGACCCTGCTTCCCTGCTCAGCCTGCTCTGACTCTGTACAAGTGAGGAGCAGTCTAAGGGCCTAGTGGGCATGAGCTGCTGCGGGAAATGTGGAATCCCAGCTGGGAGAGAGAAGCAGCCTGTCTGGGCTCCAGGCGGAGCTGAAGGAACAAGTGAAAGGGGCTGGTCGGAGCTGGGGAGAAGCCAAGCACTAAGACACCCCCTTGGACCTCGCTGCAGAGGGAGGCCACCCTGTCACGTGATGTCAGGTGCATCTAGAGACAGTTCCTCCAGAAATCAGAAGTCCAGATGCCAGACTGAAGCTTGGGTCAGAAAGACCCCCTACCCCAGACCAGGAACTCAGCCTGGGAACACTGGGCTCCAGGGAGCCAAGGTCCTGCCAGCTCTCCCTGTCTTTCACTGGAGGGGGGGTATTGGGGGGTCCAGCTGATTATTCCTGCTTCGGGGACAGGAGTGGAGGAATAAAGGAGGGCAGTCCAGCCCCACCCAGCCTGCCTGAGGAGCTCTCACTGAGGCCAAAGTGATTTTGCCTGTTGGGCCCAAGATAGGAACATAGCCAAAAGCTGTTATTTCTAGAAGGACTTAGAGTGAGAAGGGCTGCCGGAGGAGAGAGGAACAAAACAGGTTTGGACTGAGGAAGTCCTCTGACCTCATGAGGTGAGGGCCTCCTATAGGCCTTAGGGGGTTAAATATTTCACTCAGGCTCCTGGGGATGAGAATAAGCCTAGGCCAGGCCCTGATGGGGCCCAGGAGGCCCAAAGCCCCCAGAATAGCTTGTAGGGGGGAGGGGTTTCTGCAGGAAGGAGTAGGGCCCAAGAAGCCACCAGTCTCCTTGCCTCCCAGAGAACAGTGAGTGCCAGGGGCTGACCGAGAGGTCATAACTGACGACTGGGCCTGAGCTCCCGGGTTCCTTGGTGTTTGGGGAGGAAACAGATTGACGTGCTTCACTCACCACCCTAGTTCCCAATGTCCAACCCCTCCTTTCCATCCCCCAGGGCGTGACATTAGTCCAGCTTCCTCCCCAGGCAGAGACCAGCCTCCTCACGGCTCTGCCTGCTACCAGACACACCCTCTCCAATCCATCCACCAACACAGCCTCATAGTGACCTTTCTAAAATGAAAATGGACCGAGTTAATCCCTTGCTGAAAAGTCCTGCAATAGCTCCATAATGGTTTTCATACTTTTTTTTAAAGTAGGTTAACATTTTATGCAAATGAACTCTTGGGAGGAGCCCCAATATGTAAACCATATAGTACCATATTTTATTGGTATAAATTTATACTACAAATTCAAATGTATTACATATTCATGATATGTTTATTATAATGTCAACCAATGAATACAGGAGACCAGTGTGGATTTAAGCTTCATCATCTAGTCAGTTTGTTTCTGTTTCAGTTTGTTGGTTTTTGCGCAGCATTGAGAAAGCCCTGATTCACACCAATAAGTGGCTGCAAACGGTAAAAGCCTTTTTTTTTTTTTTTAAGGTTTGTTTTGTTTTTTTAATTTATTTTATTTATTTATTTTTGGCTGCATTGCTGCGTGCGGGCTTTCTCTAGTTGCGTGAGCGGGGGCTACTCTTAGTTAGGGCGCACGGGCTTAGTTGCTCCGGGGCATGTGGGATCTTCCTGGGCCAGGGCTCGAACTCATGTCCCCTGCATTGGCAGGTGGATTCTTAACCACTGCGCCACCAGGGAAGCCCCAGGTAAAAGCCTTTTTTGTTTTGTTCTGTTTTAAACTACAACCCTCAGGAGACTCAGCAACGATTGTCAGCAATCTCAAGATACTCTTCTATTAAAACAGATCACAGGAAAAGCTTTATTCTGAGGTTTGCTAACAAGATAATCAACCTGTAGCATAAGTTAATATGTGGGCAGTCTCCAAGGTGCTAAAATATTCAATAACACATTTGAGTAAGTTGAGTTTTATCACCTATTTTTACTTGTGTAAAACATAGTTTGAGGAAGAAAGAAAATGAATTGGCTTCACATGTGAGTAGACCCCCTGAAACATGGGGCTTCATGCAACCTAGGTTTAAGACCCCTAACCCCACTGAATAAGGTTCAGACTCCTTAATGTGGCATTCAAGGCCCTCTGTGGGTCTCTGGCATCACTTCAACTCTTCTCCTTAAGATCCTGCATCCTCTCAGTTTCAAAGACATCAGTCATGCTTTTTGCCCAGCCTGTTTCCCTCTCTGCCTGGGAAAGTCCACCTACTCAGGCTTTAAAATCAGCTCAAATGCCACCTCTAAAAGACTTCCTGAGTTGGCAGTCACTCCCGCCTCTATGCTCCCAGGGCTAGGGTCTTTCACCTGAGCACTCACCATGTCCAGGGTCTCTGTGAGCTCCTGAGGCGGGGACTCAGTCTAATTCATTCTCAATCCCCACTGCTGGGCAGGCCTGGAGGTGCTCTGGGGGAATGACTATTGACAGGGTGGGCCTTACGGGAAGGGTCTCAGGCTGGAGCTCTTTGGAGGATGCTCTGAGCCAGCTTCGATCCTCTATCCCCTTCCCAAGCTCTGAGATCTGGGAGGCTGGAGTGAGCAAGGCCCAGGGACCAACCAGGGCATCATGAATCTGTCCAATGGGGAGACGAGCTCCCTCCTCTGTGTGAATCCGCAAGGGCTGAGACGACCACTGAGGTCGCAGAGATGTCGATGCCAGCGAGGGCTCCCCTGTGAGGCGAGCAGAGCCCGGAGCTGGGGAGCAGAGTCCAGCGTCGGGATCCCAGAACCAGGGACGCAGAGCCCTAAGCGCAGAGAGCAGATTCCAGTGCAGCTCCCTTCTCTTAAGACGCGAGGAACCCGGCGCCCCGAGCCCAGGGCGCAGGACCTTGACTCAGACCCTAAACGCAGAGGTTCGGGTCCGGAGCCCGGTGCCCAGATGGCAGAAACCGGAGCGCACAGCAAGGAGCCGGGTTTTCAGAGTCGGGTTACCTGAGCCCGGGGCGCTTCCGCAGGCGCCGCTGACCGGCTTTGCCAACAAATGCCGTCCGCTCACCCCAGGCTGCCCGCAAGGGGAGGGGCTGGGCCGCAGCCTGAAGCTGGGCCCTGATGTCAGCATGAGGGAGGGGGATCCTGGCGTGGAACCCGAGCCCCGAGATAAAAGAAACACCGGAGCAGAGCTCCAAAAATAAACCCGAGCCCGTGCCAACGGCCTGGCGCATTCTGGTGCTGAGGAGCTGCGTCCCTTCTCGGAGGGGCACCACGGGTGCCTCTCCAGAGGGCTGACGACCCCCTCTCCGGTGACCCTCCCCCTGCCCTCCCCCATACCCATGCCCTGCTTTTACCGATTTGGGTTTCTTCTTGGGCGCGAGGTTGTCGTGGAAAGTCTTGGCTTCCTCCCAGCGCGGGGCCGCGGCGGTCTCTGCCCCCGGCCCGGGCTCGCGGGGCTCCCGGGTCTCCCCAGGCTCCATGCTCGGCTCTGACCCGGCCCAGCCGGAGAAGGTGGCTGCGGAGAGCGGAGCCGGCGGGGCTGGGCTGCGGGAGGGAGGCGCGTCCCGGGGGTGAGAAGGGGGCGGGCAGCGGTGGAGAGTGCGCGTGCGGGCCGGCCGGAGGGCGGGGTGGGGGGACCGGCCGCTGGGGTGCTCAGCTCGCCCTGTCGGCAGCCGGTGCGTTGCTGCTGTTGCTGGTGGATGTGTATTTCAGGACAGCTGCGCTCTCCTTCCCCGAAATGAGGCGGGTGGGGGTGGGGGGCGGGGAGGTGGGCGGTTGGACCCTCGGGATCGCAGGAGGAGGGGGCCTAAGCCGGGCCTGCGGGCTGCTGCGGGTTCGGGATTGCGGGGATCGTGTTCTTCGCAGGAGCTGTTCGGCACCGAGAGAAGGGGAGACCTGCCAACCTTTTTTCCTCTGGGGTGGTGATCCACAAAGGAGAAAATGCAAAGCTAGCCGCCCCCACAAAACAAAAGCTAGTCCGCGTCTTTCCCCTCTGATGCCAGGACAGTGGGACCCTGAGCGGCGTCCTCTTCCCTCAAACCCTAGTCCATTCCGCAGAGGGGGAGGAGGTGGTGGATGGACAGCTCCTTCCACGAGCAGGAGCCTGCTCCTAGCTGGGGGCACAGTGGAGGGCCCAGCCGGGCAGCTCTTCCCCACCAAGGCGGAGGGGCCCTTGAAGTCGGTGGCGAGACCAGGCTCCCCTTGGCCTGGCGGGGGACCCAGACCAGGGAGACTCCCGGGGACCCCGGTTCCTGCTGGCCCCTTGATGGCCAGCAGGGGGAGCGCACTCCCAGGTACCACCTGCTGAGCTTGGTTAGTTATCCGCCACGAAGTGGCTGGATTGAAAGAGGATAGAAAAGGAGCCTAGGAACCCAAGAGTCTTGGACCAACATCCTGGAGTTCTAGGGCATTGTCCTCCTTGGTGCAGACCCCGAGGTGCAGACATTAATGCCCCTCATTCCAAGGCACAGGCTAGGAAGCAGACAAGGGGCATCTCTGTGTGTGTCTAGAAGTGTGCAAAGGTGGGTGGGAGAAGCAGGAGAAAATACTGGCTTAGCCCGGTGGACGTCTGACTGGGATGGGGTACAGAATAGAGGGGTCTTCCCAGCCTCCTTCATGACCTGGGAGGAACCAACCAAACCTTGCATGGGAGAAATAATCATAACAGAAAGTTTTAGGATTGGGGGAAGTATGTTTAGACTTGTCCTTCTCCAGGCTTGGTAGATTGTTTCTATAGATGGCCTCAAACTCTCTCCCATCCTGCTTGCTCTTTGGCAATGTGACTTGGACACTTCTCCCATCCAGAGGTGGAGCTGAATCTGAGTTGACCCAGCGTCTTGCTTTGACTTGCTTTGACTAATAGAATGCTGTAGAAGTGATGCTGTGTGATTTCTAAACTTAAGCCTTAAGAGGTCTTGCAGCTTCCATTTTTGCCCTCTTGAGAGCCAGCTACTATGTAAAGGAGTCTGGAAAGGCCACGTGGAGAAGCAGAGAGGCCCTAGAGGATAAGAAGCCAGTGGAGAACAGTGGTTTCTCAGGCAACTGTCAGCATCAATTGCCAGACATATGAGTGAGGTCATCTTACTGTTCCAGCCGCAGCCCAGCTCCTAGTGGGGTGCAGCAGGAGGAGTGACCTCCACCGACAGCACATAAAGTAGCAAAACCTCCCAGCTGAGCCCAGCCAACCCAAAGAATCATGAAAAATGATACGTTTTTATCGTTTTAAGCATTACATTTTGGGGTGGCTTGTTACACAGCAATAAATAATGAAACTCTAGGAAGGGGTCAATTATTCTCAGGTGCCTCATGGAGGAGGAGGAGGAGGAGGTCATCAGGGAGAATGTATAGAGTTATTTGGATAGCAGTGAGCACCTGACCCAAAGGTGAACCATCCCCATGCTGTCCAGTGACCTTTGACCTGTGTAGTAGCCTGGGTTGAAAAGATTATCTGGGCCAACCAGATTCCTCTTTCTCAGGAATTTAGAATTGGGAAACAGGGGCTGGATAGTCAACTATAAGAACAGAAGCCAAGGATGCTGCGAAATACAGTTGGCTTCCAAGAGGCCTGGATGGGCCTTAGCAAGCTGCAGTTACGTGCTACATAAATCTAAGAGGGGGCAGAACCTCTGTGAGCAGAATGAGCCCATCAGCATAAAGATGGAAAAGGGTTTCTGCAGAGGGCAGCAGAGACCCCATGAAAGAGAAGCCGTGCTGCCCTGAGAGGGAGCTGCTGCTGGTCCTGATAGTTTCCCAAGTCCTAGCTGAAGCCTGGCTATAATGCCCATCTCTAAATTTCCATGAGATTCTCCACATTGCTTCAACAAATGCCCCTCAAAAAGGTGGTGGCTATTGGATTTGCTTGACTAGCAACTTTTCCCACCCTCTCCTCCTAGCAACAGGCCCTGCCTCCCTGGTCACAGGAATAGGCATGTGATGCTGCCCAGTCATATAACTCTATTTCCCTGGACACAGTGATTGAGCCACAATGGGGATGCGACCTCCGCTGCGCCACTCTCCCGGACTCTTGTACAGGGATGCTGGGAGATTTGGCTCTGTCTTCTCTGGGGTTATTAATCTGGGACAATGTGAGCTGAGACCCATCTTTCCCTGTGGCAGGAGAAGCCCATCTGAAGAGGACTCAGGATCCCCACACCTGAACTGCTTCCCCTGTGGGCTGGTCTTTAGAAAGACCAGGGGTGGAAGCCACCTCCTCCATGAAGCCTCCCTTCATCCTTTACCTGTCCCCCTCCCCTTCTCCTCCCCTACCTCCTGGCCCCCCCAGGCAAGACTCTCCCTCCTCTGATGCCCAGAGCTCAAGGTTTGTTACCTCCCTTTTCACATCTAGATTTGGATTCCCTCCCGTGGATGAGGAAGCACTATGAGCAGTGGCCTTGAAGTTAGGAGACCTGAGTTCAGGTCCCAGCCTTACCATCCATTCTCTAAGCCTTCATTTCCTGTCTTTTTTTTTTCTTTCTTTTTTAAACAGAGACTTAAATGTGTGTTCAGTTCAGCTGACAGGGAATCACATGGGAAGCTCTTTGGTTACTATGATGGACTGTGTACACATGAGAGGCCAATTGTTTGAGGTCTGGGAGGGCTTCACAGAGGAGGAGATCATTGAGACAGGGACACGGGTGGCCCAGGGAGGGGCAATGGCTTGTGCACAGGCACAGAAGCCTATGAGATTCCTTAGGGAGACAGAGGGCAATTCAGGGTGGCTCAAGTGCAGGAGGGGGAGGTGAGGGTTAGAGGAGACTTTGAGGTCAGCAAGGGACAGATCATGCAGGGCTGTGAGGGACTTCGAAGGAGCTTATTATACTGAGGGAAGAAGGGGGGCATTGGAGAGTTGACATGGTCAGATTGGTGCTTTAGGAAGATCACTCTGGTTCCTTAGGGGCAGATGGTCCAGAGGGCAAACTTGAAAGCAGAAGCTGGACTGACCTGTGACCTCAAGACAGGCAGGAACTAGACTCCCTTTCCCCTCAGTGTGGTTTCAGCTGCAAGTAGCAGACCCCCCCAGTTCTCAGGCTTCTGAGTCACCTCCTTAGGTTCATGGTTGCCCTGAGGCCAGGTCAGCCTCATTCCTCTGTCCTAATTGCTTCCTGTCAAGGGAGCTGGCCCCCTCCAAGCGTCCTTGAGAAAACCCTTGTAAAAGTAATTGAGCGTCTCAGGAGGAAGCAGGCACCTCCAGCTGCCACTGCACCTGCCCCCCGCCCCCACCCCGGCCTCCCTGCAGAGAATAGCACTTCTCTGGCTTTAGCGGGGGCGTTCTGAGAAAAACACTTCACCACCAATTCCCATCCCCACCCCACCACATTTGGGTCAGTGTAGGGTGTCTCAGGGCTCTGGGCTCCTGTGGACGGTGGAACAGTGTCTGCACTACACAACACCCTTGACCAGGAGGGCAGGTAGAGGCTGAGATCCAGGCTGGCTGCCACTTGCCAAGCTGTGCATCGTGGCATGACAAGGCTGTATTTGTTCAGAAAAGGGGTATATTTTTCTCATTAGCCCAAAGGTGCCATCCATTGGCCCAGCTGAATGCATATGGGACTGTTACACTCAAAGGGGCACCTTTTCCTAATTCGTGCAAAGAGCCCCAGATGGACTACTTGTAATCCTGCCTCTCAGCCTTTCTCCCCGCTGCCCACTATCCACTCATCTGGGCTCTCACGATGCCTTCCACTGGACACAAGGAGAAACTGAGTCCAAGGTCTCCTGCCACTAGCTCCCTTATGGGGGAACTGCTCTGCCCACAGACCCCGCAAATCAGTTCTGGTCTGGCCATCGATGAATGGACCATGGGCTCCCACCAAAAGCTAATCAGATTCTTTCTCCTGAGAACTGGATTAAGAGACACAGAAAGGAATTGTCAGTCGCTGGTGAGCCTGGATAGATTTGGAGAGGCAGCCACTTTGTGTTGGGAAACCATGGACGTCTGAAGAGAAATTAAAGAAGAGAGCACAGATGTGAATGTTGCCAAAGGGATGAGAACCCGCAGGCCCAGAGATGAGAGGACACAGGCCCCACTGACAGCTCCAGTTCTCCTGAGGCCCAGACATTCTTGAATTTCCATCTTTAGGGTCCCTTGTAATCTGCTCACCCCTTTCTCTGAACTAGCTCAAGTGCGTCTCTGTTCCACGTAACCTAGAACAAGGCCCTCAGCCCCAAGAAGGATGCTGAGCTTCCCCCACTGTGCGAGCTCCCTCAGGCCTCTTCTCCCCCTTTCCCCTCACCCCAGCCCCATCTCAGCTTAGGGAAGAGAAGGAGCCCTCGGTACGGTCACACCTTTTATTCACTGTCAGTGAAAAAGAAAATACACCACACAGCACAGGGTCGAACACCGAGGACATTCACTGCAGGCACAGCCTGGAGAAGCACATCTGAAGGGGAGAGGGGGCCACGCTGGAGAATGAGCTGGGAGGCCCCCCTTCTGCCACCCAGCCCCCCTGCTTCTCCAGGCCTCCACACTCCTGCAGCCTCCAACAAGGCAGGAAGGGCCATACACCCTGGGAGGCCCAATCCTGCCCCCAACACTCCGGCAAAGGTAAAAGAAAACGCTGAAAAGTTCAGGAAAAAAAAAAATTCCATATTTTTCTGAGACTTTTCAATTGCATATTTGAATTATTTGTTTTTCAAAACTGATGAATAAAATATGTAAGAAATGTATTCATGCCCCCACAGTGATCTCTAAGGTCAGCACAAAACCTCACCCAGGGTGGATCTTCAGGAAATATTTGTTGCTTTAGTAAATTTTTGTGTAAAAATATTCAGTGTCAGCTTTCTACCCTGCCCAGCTTCTTCTCTTCTTCTCTCTCTTTCCCTTCTCTCCCCTCTCCTCCTTCTCTCTCTTTGCAGCAGGATGAATTTCTACCTCTAGGGACTCTTCCATTATCAGGAAAAGATTCAGTGCCTTTGCTTATGGGCTTCCTTTTTCTTAACTTTTGATTTAAATGTAAGTCATATAATCTTGAGTACAGCTCAAAAGACTACAGTGGCCATCTGAAGTTGCCCTTGGTGGTGACTTTTAGAGATAAGAAATAAGGGCCCCCCTTCAATTAGCCCAAAAGGATGAATGAAGACAGAATACAGTTAGAAGGCAGATTTGGGGACCTTGTCATTCACAGAGTTGCTGCAAGAAGATACAGAACTTCAAAAGAGAGTTTGGATATTTCAGCATTTTAACTGTCTGTATATTTTTGTGTCTAGGCGAGTCATACTTCAGTCTCTGCTAACCCTGTGCTCTGTGGCAAGTCCCTCTTAGCTGGGGCAGGGATGGGAGGCCTGCCTCTCTTCTCAAGGCAGGGCCAGTGCTCTACCACAGGAATTCCCAAGCACACAGTCCCTGGGGACATCCAGGAGCAAGTGGGAGCAGGGTCTGGCCCGCCTGTGGCTCTTCCCATCAGCAAGATGGTGGTCCCAGTTCCCAGCCTGGCACTATGCGTTCACACTGCTGGGATGTCTGAGAATCTTTGGCCTGACCATCAAATATCACCCATGGGTATATGTCCAGAAGCTTGGAGTGATCAAACATGCCTTCATGGGTAGGACTTGCCCACCATCTAGGAAAAAACAAAACAGTTCTCTCAGGGAGGAAGATAATAAAGACAGTGAAAGAGGCTTCCCGGGTTGAGTCAGAGGTCTCCTAGGACAGCACTGACCTGTTAGCAGGGCTGTCCAGAAATAGAAAATAAGACGCTTGAAAACGTGGGGACTTCAGTCAAGCTCCTATTTCTTTATGGAAGACCACAGCCTCAGAAACTTCTTAGCAGGAAGCTTGTAAAAGACCAAAACCAACTTAGCTTGTCCTACGGTCAACCTCTGTACAACTCAGAGTCAGAGGAATGAGCAGGGAAGACACTCTGAAGGGAAGAAACCCTCATAGAGCCCTGGGTTCAAGTCTTGGCACTGCGCCACCTCCTGACCGTGCTCTTGCACAAGGAACTCTACTCTGTGCCTCAGCTTCTACATCTGGAGAAAGGAATGAAAAATCCTATTTCCCTAGGCTGTGAGGATAGAATGAGATGGGTCAATGCAAGCCTTCGAAAGCCATGAAGTTCTGTGTGATTGTGAGTTAGGTTAGAGTCAACGTTGGGGGGATAGGAACCCCACTTTGTAAAAAGCCTTCCACTGGAAGTCTCAGCTGAGCTGGGCTGTTGAGTCCCTATGTAACTCTGGTGCTGACTGACAGCACAAGACACACTTAATGGCCAGCTCCTGAGAGCAATGAAACATCCCTTGAGACATTACTGGATAAAAACTTGCTGGTTACTGCCCAAGGATGTGAATTCCCCAGTCTTACCATGTGGCTGGTCATTGGCAGGATAAAAAGAGGGTGGCAACCCAGCAGACTTGCCACCCCTAAGGGCAGCAAGAAGGAAAGTCTAATAGAATTTGAGACCACAGGTCAGCATCCCCAAGAGTTTCCACCTGCAGAGATGGAGGACAGGTGAGCACTCAAAAGTAAGAGATATGCTGCATCTCTTTCCTGAAGATACAATCCTGCACCACCCAACCCAGCAATCATTCCCTGCTCCCACCCTGGGCTGACAGCACCTGTGTACTAGACTATTTTCACCAGCAGTTCAAGAGAAAATCCACTGTCACTGCACATTGAAGCTAATTTCTGATTACAAGCACAGGAGAAAGTAAAGTGAAAGACTTGATGAAGAAGCAAGATTAATTTTCTGGCAGTCAAAGCATGCAGCTGTATAGCTCATGGATCCAAAATTGGAAAGCAGACATTGGAAAGCAAAGCCAGTGCACTTGGAAGATGATAAATTACCTGGTGGACTTAGGATTTGGGGTTAGAAAAAGCCTTTCAATGGAGCATGCCCAGCACATTTTTAGGCATTTGGTCCATAAATGCAGCCTGGCAGCCAAAACAGCGGCCGGCTGGTCCTCTTCTTCTAGCTCTGTCTGCTTCTGTAGCAGTGAAAGAATAAGCCCATCCTTAAACTAGACCAAATCCAGATGTGGGAACTACACTTGTCTCACTCTTGGCAAACCTTGTGTTCTCTGTTTCTGAAGTCAGCACCTAACCAGAATAAGTGCACAGTAGAGACTTGCTCACTGAATTGAAAAAGATCATTAAAAAGGAAGCAGCAGCAACTGCTGACTGTGACAGCTCAGGACTTAGCCTGATAAGAAAAAGTGTCATCTGGTAAGTTGGGTGATATTTTCTCTCTTTTTTTCTCAGTTCTTTTTTCTCCCTGAAAATTAGCATTTTCTGTATTCATTTAATCATTTTACAAGAAACCAAGTAATATAAAGTATGTTTTAATATCCTTGACTAATAAAATGATTTTAGCTCCTTTAAAGGGTACTAAAAATATAAGTATTACATAAATTTCAATTTTTCTTAAAATTCCCCCTGACACGGTTCCTAGACTTCCAAACACTTTTCATTTCATCCTTCTGCAGCTCTGTGTGGCGCTGAGCAGAAAGATTTAATAGTTCCTCTCAAACTAACCAGCCTCACCGCACCCTCGGCTCACCTGTGCTCAACATCCCTGTCTGAGACCCTGACCACTAACTACCCTACGAACTGCCAGAGGGCACAGAATGAGTCTTGTAAACTACCATAGCCTTAGCACCTAGAGGTGCCTGGCACTGAACAGGTGCTCAATAAATGTTAGCTGAAGAAAGGACTGAATGAACACTCCAAAGGCTGGGGCCAGAAGGGCCAGGTAGACATGTGGGGGCAGGACACAGACCACCTTTAAGGGATCTGGGTCCTCAGCAAAGGACAGACCCAATTTGGCCCTTTAACTGGAGTCTGTGGGACCACATCCTATAAAGCACAATCCCAGGAAGAACAGAATTTCAAAGCAGAACCCAGCCCCCCTCCTTCACCCTGAACCCTGGGGCAAAAACCAACTCCCCTATGCCCAGTGGATGTTGATTCTGGGCCAAGACTGGGGCTGGGGCTAGACCATAGGGTACCTGTGGATCTGTCTCTATTCCAGAGTCAGGTGGTCCCTCAAGAATCTTGACTGAGGGGAGCAAGGACTTGGGCAGAGGGGTGGGTGGGCCAGAGAGTGAGGCTGGAGTCCCCCTCCCCTTGGGGAAGGGCCAGCCAGAGGTCACTGGGTTGGGAGGTGGCCACGCCCCTCCTGGCCAGGGGCCCTGCCCCTCACCAGCCTCTACTTCTGCATGTCACACTGCAGCAGCAGCACAATGGACGGGTCACTCTTGGCCGCCTCCTTGAACTCCTCCAGTGTAATCTGGTCGTCCTTATCCTGGTCCATCTTCTTGAAGATCTTGTCCACACGCTGCTGGGGCGTGAGCCCGTCCTGGTTCATGCGCATCATGATCACGGTGCCCACCATCTTGTAGATAGCCTGGTGGGGCAAGGAGGGAGGGGTGAACACTCACAATGGGGAGGGAGGATTGGGGGTGAACGAAAGGGCCTGGGGGTGGGCATGGAGAACACTGGGAGGTGTGAGGATACTGGAAGGTGACAAATGGTCATTAAGACTGGATATTTAATGAGCATCTCACACCAAACATGTCTACTACCCAACTCTTCACCTCCAACTCGCTCCTGCCCCAGCATGCCCTGTCTCAGTGAACAGCAAATTCATTCTCTAGATGTTCAGACCAAAAACCTTGATGCCATTCTCGACGCTCCTTTTCTCACACCCATATCCAATCTTTCAGCAAATCTTGTCAGCCTTAATTTTGTAATAGGTCCAATAACCAGCCACTGCCTACTACCTCCACTGCTCCATGGTTGTTGCCTCCATCCCCTCCTGACCGGACTGCTGTGGAAGTCTCCAAACTGGTCTCCCTACTTCTGCTGCCCTCCCACCCCCTATTCCACACAGAGAATAGAGAGAGCCCTTAAGGGCCTCCCATCTCACTCAGAAGTAAGTCAAGCCTCTACCCCAGACTCTGATGTTAAGAGACGGACTCCTGGCTACCTATCTGACCCCCTTCCTACCACTCTCCCCTTGCTGACTTCTCTCCCACCACCCTGACCTCCTGGCCACTCCTTGAACACTGAAAACACAGTCTAACCTCAGGGTCTTTGCAGTTATTGTTCCCCATGCACAGATCACTCTTCCCCCAGACACCTACGTGGTTAGCTCCCTCACCTTATCCAGGTCGCTGCTCACCTTTCACCTTACACAAAATTGCTTTTCCTCCATCGCTCTCTCCCCTCACTTTGCTTTGCTTACCTTCTTCATAACACTTACTGCCTGACACAGCATAAGTTTTGTTGTTGTTAAATTTTCTCACTAGAAGGAATGTCCCATGAAACCAAGAACTTTGAACAGTGCCTGGCACGTGGCAGGCACTCAGTATACATTTGTTGAAATAATAATGAGTTAAGAACTTAGACTCTGGAGTCAGACTCCTTAGACTGGAATCATGAACCGCCACTTGATTCATCTCCTCATCCGTAAAATGGGGTTTCTAACAGTACCTACCCCCTGGAGTTGTTGGGTAAAGCACTATAGCACAAGACCTGTCCCACACTGAGCGCCCAACCAATGCTACCCACTGGATCCTGGATCCTGGGAGGAGGGAGGAGGGGGGTGGTGGGGTGTCCCGAGGTGGCTCCCAAGGCCTGAGTGGAGGGTGGCTGGAGAGGGCGGTGCCAGAGAAGGGCCCCGCAGCGAAGACAGGTAGCGCGTCACCCCAGCACACCCCGCTCTCTGGGATCCGCCCCAGCGCACCTCGATGATCTCCAGCATCTCGAGGCGCGTGATGCGCCCGTCGCCGTCCAGGTCGTACATCTCAAAGGCCCAGTTGAGTTTCTGCTCGAAGCTGCCGCGGGAGGTGACCGAAAGGGCGCAGATGAACTCCCGGAAGTCGATGGTGCCGTCGCCGTTCTTGTCGAAGGTGCGGAAAGCGTGCTGCGCAAACTTGGAGGCGTCGCCGTAGGGGAAGAACTGAGGCGGGGACGCTGGAGTTGCGGCACAGCAACGGCCTCGCGCTCCCGGCCCGCCCCCGCCCCGCAGAGTGCCTGGCCCCGCCCCCGCCCGTCCGGCCCGCCCCCCGGAGTGCCTGGCTCCGCCTACCTTGATGTAGAGCTGCTGGAACTCCTCCAGGTTGAGGATGCCGCTGGGGCAGTCCTTCAGGAAGCCCTTGTACCACTGCTTCAGCTCCTGCTCACTGAACTCGGTGTTTTGAACCAGGTCTTCCAGCACCTCTGGGGCCAGCTTGCTGTTGGTCTTCCCCATGGCAGGGCCTGAGGGGGCAGGGAGCTCCCTCAGTTTGGTCCAGGGCAAGGCCCTCACCTCAGCAGCCTTCCCCCAGGTCTCTGTAGGACAAGGCTCCCTTTCTCCACCACAGCGCCCTCCCATAACAAACTCCACAGCCCCACAGCCAGGACCCCTCCTTCCAGAGAAGGGTGGGTCCCCCTCCTCTCACCACCACCCTGGACAACCCCCAACTCCTACAGCTGGGCTGTGTCCTTTCACCACACCTCTTCCCATAGGAGCTCCTACCTCCCCCCCCATCCCCCTACACACAACTGGGCTGGGGGCTTCCCCTCATTACAGGGCCTCCTCTGTCTACAGCAGGCCCCGCCCCTCTCCTCACAGCAGGGTTCCTCCCCTGGAAACCAGGATCTCTAGCCTTCCAGGTCTCAGCGCTCCTCCTTCTCACTGACCAGTCTGCATGCTACAATCTTCATCCTCTCCTCTCCTCTTTACACCTGCCATAGCTCCCTACACCCGTAGGAGAGAGTCTTAATCCTCTCCTTGCTATTCAGAGCTTTCCGCGCTCAGCCCCTACCCACCTCTGCAGGCTCCTCTCCTACCAGGCAGGTTCCTCACATGCTCCCCCTGCATGTCTCCCAAGTTCTTCCTCAAGGCCTTCCAGGACACCCCAGCAAGAAACTTCTCTCCCTCCTTCCTCTGTACAAATAGAAGTCCTAGCTGGTAGCACTGATGACGCTGATTGCATTCTCCTTTTCATTAGTTCATTCATTCCCTGAGCATTTATTGAGGTTGACTGTGTGCTAGGCCCTGTGCCGATGATGGGGATAAAGTCGACAGGAGCCAACCTTCACTAACTCATAACTGGGTCAAAGAGGTAGACGGCTGATTGTAAAGGGCCTTCAGTCCACACCAAGGAGTTTGGCCTTTACCCGTGGGGGACAGAAGCTCCTGGGGTTTTAAAGCAAGGGTCAAGAGGACCGCATTCGTTCCACAAACACTTATAGATTGCTTACAATATGGTGCTGGGGACCCAGAGAGAAGGAGTGTGTTTTAGGATTTTTCCTTTGGCTACAGTGTGCAAGATGACCTGGGTGGGGGAAGAAGGGACAGCAGAGAGGTCCTGCTGCAGAGTTCAGGTGAGAGACGATGACACTAGGGTAGGGGTGGTGGAGGGTTGTGGATGGACTGAGAGATGTTAGGAGGGGGCCTTGGCAGGACTCGGGGACTGACTGGATGCGGGGGTGAGAGGGACAGAGGAATTGCGGCAAATGCTCAGATTTGGGGCTGAATAGATAGAGGTGGTGTTGCTGAAAAACAGGTTTGGAGAGGATGAAGAGTCAGTCCCCAGTGGGAACATGAGCCCCTCAAGTAGCCTGTGCCCAAGGAATTTTTTGCAGAGGGAGGTACAGGCCCTCCTCATGAAGCCTGGCTAGAGTGAGGCCCCCACCAGACCCAGAAGGCTGAGTGGACATTCAGGAATGTCCCACTAGAGCCCAGGTTTCCCAGGACATGGCCTGGGAGGTGAATTTGACCTGCCTGGAGTCTCTTTGGAAGGATGCCAGACTCCAACCGCAGGGTAGCTTGTCATGAAGACACTCTGGAAAAGGAAGCCCTCAGGCTGGCAGAAGGAATTCTACTTCCACAGCCCAGTGCATGCCACTGTGTCTTCTACTCCTTACTGCTGGGAGTGCCCTGGACAACTAGATCTGAGATCGGTCAGGTCCACGCCCCTTGCCTTGCTGTGTGACCTCAGTGAGCTACAGGATAGCTCTGGGCCTCAGATTCCTCTACTGGACCATGAGGCAGATCAAGGAGCAGTAGGGGTAGCAACATCCTCTCCCACTTACCAACCCCAGAGATGAGGACTCCTATATGCTCCCAGAAGAAGGCAGCGAGGGGGAGGTGTGCCATCTTCAGGAGCCTAGAACTGTGGGGTCCAAAACGGCTGCCCTGGGGCCAGAGTCAAGGGTACATGTGGAACACGCATGGGCAGAAGGAGGCAGGCTCCATCCTCAGCTGCCCCCTCCTCCAGCCCAAAGCACACTGAGGGCTCAGGGTATAGTCAAGAAAGCTCAAGAACCCAGGGGTGGAAGTGTCTGATGGGGAAGGCAGAGCCTCTCCCTCCGCTGCTGTGGGATGTGCCTGAGTGTCTGCGTAAAGGGCTGGGAGTGGGTGGGAGCACATCAGCGTATGAGACTGCAAATCTGCCAGAGCGCACACGTCTGTGTGTGTGTGTGTGTGTGTGTGTGTGTGTGTGTGTGTGTGTGTGATGGCGTCTGTGTGGCTCTCACTTCCTGCCCCTTTTTTCCTCCTTCCCTGTGCTGCCTTCCTACCATTTTCTGTCTCCTGGGGCCATACCTGTTCTCAGTGCCCATTTGATCCCAGGCCCACCAAGGACTATGACTCCTCCTTCATCTCTCTTCATTCCTTCTAGTGCTCTTAGGTCAGCAGGCCAAAGCTGGTGATGCCCTTTAAGATCATCCCCTCATTTTAGTGAAAACTGGAACCCAGAGAGAGGAGAAAACTGGCTGAGTTACACCCAGGCTGAATCCATGCCACCTGCCTGGACCACCCTCTCCAAATCATGGCTACTCTTGTCTAGTACAGACTCCTACCTGCCTTCCAGGAAAACCATAGCTCTGATCTCCCCCTTGGCCTCAGTGGGACCATCTTGGTGGCTCCAGGCCACAGTATCTGATACCCAGGGAATATCGACCCTTTGTGGTGGCCCACCAGCGCTTCTGACTCAGCACATCTACAGCCAGACTCACCTCAACCTGTGATGGTCCTTCTCTCTCCATTCCCTTCCTTCCTTCACTCCCTCATCCCAGTGGGGAAATGCGATCATAGTTACCCTTAGTTTCCCCTCTCCCTTTTCCCTAGGTTCAACTTGCTTCCAAGTTCTATTGTTCCTTCTTTTGAAGTGTTACTGGAACCTTCACCATGTCCTCTCTCCCCACATAGTCAGGGCCAGGGGCACAGCCAAGGGGGCTGAAACCCAGCTGGGGCACTGCTTGCCAAGTCATCCTGTGGGTTCAACTGCCTCGGAGGGAATGTGTTTCTTTCTGATTCCTCTGTTCCATGAGAATGTCTTTTCTAGTTTTGCCCAGAAGTACAATATAGGCTAGGGGTGGCCATGCCCATGGGCCTCTGAAACTCCAGAATCCTCTAGAATCTGGTGTCAAGGTGTCCACCTGTCTTGCCTCACCTCCCATTGCTCCCCTCACAACTACATACTTTCAAGTTAGTCTTCTCACAGCCAGAACCTACTTCAACTATTGCTTAGCTGTTTCCATCTTCCTTAATATCCTCTCTTCTCTTTGGGGCTGATGCAGCTATAATCAGCCTTCAGGCCTGATGAAACCCACTTCCTTATGATCAGCCTCTCCCAGCCTGGAGAGTGGACAGTCAGAAGCATGGACTTGGCATTCTGGGCATGAGTAGACCCCGTGAGGCCATGGACTTGAGCCCCACAGGTGCGTAGACTCCAGAGCTCTCTGACCCTCACCTGCTGCTCTAGAATTCCAGAATGGAGGCTGATTTGGGAGAGACTTTTGCATTATACTCTTGTCTGAGCTAGAAAAAGTTCTCCAGGCCTTTTGCTCCGTGGCAAAGAGCTTATTCCCTCCCGATATAACCCAGTCTGTTTGGGAGCAGCTTGGACAGTGAGAAAGGTACTTCTCCCCTTGTTCCTACTTGCCCTCTTGTAGCTGCCCCACACAGGTTGCCACTCTGCCCTCTGTGGCAACACAGAACTGCTCTGCAGAGACCTAAAGGCCACACCTGGAACACAGAGATGTTCAGTGAATGTCCCTTTGTGGATTATATGCAAGGGGCAGAACCCCCTTCTTTCTCCTTGGAATGGCGTCAGGCTGTTTTGTTTATCTGTGTTCTCCTGCCATTGCTCCCACTTAGAGACAACGGAACCCAGACCCTAGGAAAGGAAGAGTTCACCCAAGGTCAAGTAGAGCCTATCAGCAGAAAGGCAAAGGCCAGAACCCACTGGGGGCATGTTCTGTTGGAGCTGTGGCCTGGCTGCACGTGGGCAGGCTCTTCTTGAGAGCTGCCCTCCAGCTGTGAAGGAGCTGGCACTGCCCCATACACAAAGCCGCTGCCCTTCTGGGCTCAGAGGCTTCTTTCAGAGGGCAGGACTCAGGGTTGTGGGCTCCAAATGGGGAGGTGGCAGGGAGGGTGGGAGGGACTGAGGGAGGCAATAAGCCCACACCCTCACCCAGCTTCAGAGGAGCTGGTGCTGAGACTGTTGCCATGGTGACAACAGCTCCCTGGTCAGGAGATTTTTCTCTTTCCTCTCCTCCCTTTGCTCTTCTCCAAGCAACGGCCATAGCAGCAAAAGCCAGGTCTTCTTCCTCTCCTTATTAGTGAGAGACAGGGAATGATAAAAGGTGGGCCCTGTTGAGCACCTCCACCTTGGAGCTGCCCATGCCATGCGGGCTGATGGTCTAGGAGGGACTCCGAACTGCTTAGGAGGGACTCCGAACTGCTAAGGAGGAGCCTGGGCCTGGACAGTATGTGGGAAGGGGTTGTCCCGTACCCAGGCCTGGGTAAGAAGCAATGTCCTTTTGGTGAAGACTAAAGCCTCCTTTCTGAAATGTCCTAATGGTTCAGGGTAAGAGAGAAAGCGTCCTGTTTTCTCATAATCAACCACAGAACCAGAGTGCGTCAGTGTTGGAAGGCTGTCCAAGATCATCTCATCAAGTCCACTCTCTGTCCTGCCCACCCTGCCCCCTGTTCCCCATCTCACGAAGGATCAGAGAGGGAAGTGACTTGGCCAAAGTCAAACAGCAACTGAGGCAAAGGCAAGATTTGAACCCTGCTCTTCTGTCCTCCAGGTTCAGGCTGCCTTAGGGAAGAGCAATACAGTCCACACGGAGCTTTGGCACGATCTCTACTGAGACACAGGAAGATAGGAGAGAGGGAGTGGCTGGGAGCAAGAAGGCCAGAGAGGGTACGAATTAGAAAGATATTTGAGAGGTGGAATGAGAAAACTTGGTGCTTTGGCCATGAGAAGTCAGGGGAACGGAGGACGTTGGGACCTTGGCAGTGGTGACTGAAAGGTATGGATGGTCTGCTGGGGAATGGTGTCCCTGATTTATCTTGAAGCCAGGTGAAAGAGGCCAAACATGGGGCCTCTGCCTTGCACTGAGACCATGGGCAGGGGGGCCTGTTGAGAGAGCGTCACAAGGAGGAGAACTGGGTGGTGAGCCTCTTCCCTCCCCCAGGTATGCTGTGAGCTCTGTCACCTTGAGGGGTGGAGGTGGGGACAGTCTGAGGGGACAGTGTGAAGTGGGAGTGGGCTCTCTTTGGAGGTGAAGGCTGTCTTTTGGGGCAGGGACGTTGCGATGTGACGTGCAGTGAGCTGCCGGTGGGGCTGGGTAGGGTGTGGGTAGGGGCTATCTGTGGAAGTGGGAGGTTGCCATGGGGCTGAGCGGACTACCCACCTGCAAAGGAGGGAGGGTGATGGGTTCCTCTCTAGCACCAGCAACACCACACCCCCGTGTGTGTGTGCCTGTGACTGTGTATTGGGGGCCAGAGCAGTGGTTGCTCGGGGGGAAAGGAGGCAGCTCGGCCTCCTTCCCTGAGACCTGTGGGGCGTGGACTGGAGTGGGGGTCCCCTGGCCAGGGGCGAGCCTTCCACATGCTGCCGCCTATGCTGGAACCAGGGGCCAGGGAGATGAATCAGAGGGGGCAGGAGACGAGGGAATGGGAATGAAGAGTGGAGGGGGAAGGGACAAGGGCCTCCACCCGGCCCTGCCCACGTTACCTGAGGCCGTTCGCCGGGTCGCTGGATGACTCTGAGCCTCGGCGGGCCGCGGAGACCGAGACTGGCTCGCGGGCCGGCGGCCAGGTTCTCCAAGGTCCGCGCCCGAGCCGCCTCCCAGCTCTTGTATCACTATGTGTCTCTCAGAGGCGACACGATTTGCATAAGCCCCGCCTCATCCCGGGCAGATTGGGCGTTGATTGGGTCGGCTGAGGCGGAGTGGCAGGCGGGGTTTCAGGTGGGGACCTGGTGCCCAGTGAGGCCCGGCTGCAGGAGAGCGCTCCGCCCGCCCGCCCTGAGCTTCCCAGATTAGCGAGGAAAGAGCGGAGAGCTGTACCCCCATCTGTACCCCGTCCTGAGGCTCAGACCCCGGGCCATCGTCTCAGGTTAAAAGTGTCCACGATTGAATTGGATTCTCAAAAACAACCGCATGGTTGCTATGGAAACGGAAGAGCCAAAGCTGAGTCTCTAAGCCTTTCCTTCTTGGGCCCCAGCGGGGGTGGGGATGGAAAAGAGGATGAGTCACAAGATGTGACCCCCACCCCCACCCCATATCCCACCCAAAATCGGAGGAGGGCAGCGAGGAGCTGAGTTGGGGAGGGAAGAGATGAGGTGGTCAGCAGCCCACGCCTTCGCATCATCCCCACCCCCAACACACCCACTCCCCTCAAGCCATGGCGGGTGGGCGAGGATGGCGAAGTACCCAGCCTCTACCTAGCCCCATGCTAGCCGTGGGCCCCCTACAGCCTCTAATTCCGATCCCTCCCTTCCTTATTTCTCACGGAGTCCCAGAGGCCTCCCGGAATCTCCCCCAGAAGGATCTGCCTACCTCATGAACCCCTCCATTCCCCACCCTCCCGTCTTCCCGTCGCGTAGACGAAGCCTGTCCCCAGCCGCCAGTCTCCGGCCTCTGATGTTGACACAAGCCAGAGGCGGTTTACACTGAGTGGGTCTGGAAGGTTTCAGGGCCCTGGGAACACCTCCTCCCCGCACTTGGGGGTCTCCCCAAAGCCGGGCCCGGCCGCCCCAGCTGCAGTGGCAGCTGAGAGCTCCTGACCCAAGGCAATGAGAAGGAATCATTTTACTCCAAACTGGGGGCGAAAGGGGAGCAGATAGCCTCAGGTTGGGCCACGTGCGGGGGAGGCACTTCTAGGCATCTGACAAAAGTAGGGCGGGGCATCTGGGGATTGGTTGAATCTGAGCCCGGATGTTGAAGAGCTGGGGCGGGGGCGGGGGGGGGCGGGGCTTCTGCCAATTGAGCAATTGAGCGAGTGTTGAGGTGGGCTGCGCGATAGGGGATGAGGATCAGCTTGCCAAGAGGGGAGGCTAGGTTTCTCTGGCTGATCCCAGAAACTTCAGGGCCAGGCTCGCTGGGGAGGAGCCAGTGGAGTTCTCTCTTTTTCTTTAGGAATCGTCCCGTTCCCCCTGAAAACTGTTTTGCTGTCCATCCTCCCAGCTGCAGGCTATGTCTTCTCTCTGGGGTCCTAGCAGGATGAGAGCATACCTGGGGCACCGATTAGCAGGCACGTCCCTGGCCCCTTTGTTTGGTGATTTACGAGAGACAGGTGTTTGAAAGCCCTGACTCTATCACGTTCTGAGCACCTGGCCCTGGGGACCCAGAGACAGGCAAAAGCTCATCCCTGCTCACAGATACCATAATCTAAGGCATGAGGAAGTGGGGAGAGGCAGCATGAGATGATGGAAGTGGTCTCTGGAACTCTAAAATAAAATCCCATCTTCGTCAATGACCCCACATGTGACCATGGACAAGACCCTTCTCTCTCTGTGCCTCCCAGTCTGTAAAATGTGGGAGCTGGTACAGGAGGCCCAGGAGAGCAGGGGAAGAGTTCCAACTAGGAGGGTGAAGAAAGATTGTTTGTCACCCTGGACAGAATTATGTGGGCATGAATCTGACTGCTCCCCTACACCTGTGAGCTTCTTAACAATAGGTAACATACAGATAGCTTACTTTGTGCCAAATGCTCTTCTAACACTTTATATGTATTGCCTAATTTATTTCTCATAAGAACTCTTCGAGGCAGGTACTTTTATCACTCCCATTTAACAGATGAGGACATTGAGGCACAGAACAGTTAAGTGACTAGCCCAAGTTCACATAGCTAGTAAAGCTGCAGAGCTGGGATGTGAACCCAAGCAGTCTGGCTCCAGAGCCCAGACTAGTTGCCAGTACACAATACCGCCTCTCTTTAAGATCATTCAAGTCCTCAACGGGAGGGGCCTTGGATTGGAATATTCTTTTCTGATCCCCCAAGGCATTAAACAGACAAAGCCCAGCAGGATATATTGGTCCTGCTCTGGCTCTTTAAACCAGGTAGGACCACCCACACAGCTTTGCCCTTGACTCATCCCAGGCCCTGTGACTGTTCCTGAACTGCCAGTCATAACCCATCTTCACAAGCTTATAATAGTTGAGACCCTGATCTTGATCCTGCTTTTGCCCTTTAGGTTCGATGTTTAAAGCAATAGCAACTGACATTGACTGAGTTGCTTCACTATGTCCCAGACTCTCTGTTAGGGGAAACACTGACTGAAACCGCCCGCCCTGGCCAGGCAAAGACAGTAACAATTTGCATGACTTAGTTTACGACAGGAGATCCTGGTAAGGAACGTGGAACTAATAAGCCACCACTAACCGGAAGAATATGGGAAAGGTCAAAAGGAGAGAGGAGACTCCAGTCCACATGTCCTACCAACCTCCCAGACTCCTCCTCGCTGGAATCCATCTTGGCTGAGCGGTTGTGCGTGCCACCAGAAAGGACCCTGAGTCAGAATGATTGGCCAGAGACAACCCGGAAACTAATCCCATCACCCTAAAACCTGAGACTGTGAGCTACGTGGCAGAGCAGTCCTCCTGGATTCCCTTACCCTCCTGCTCTCCGCCTGGGCGCCCCTTCCCAATAAAGTCTCTTGCTGTGTCAGCACGTGTGTCTCCTCGGACAATTCATTTCCGAATGTGAGACAAGAGCCCACTCTCGGGCCCGGGAAGGGGTCCCCCTTCCCACAACAACTCTGCCCAGTCCTTTATCTGCATCATCCCAGAAATGACCTCTGCCAGGGGTCGTTTCTGTTGAGGCACAGGTGTTACCAATCAGAACAGATGCTGGCCTTAGTGCTAGATCAAGGACTCTGTTCTGCCAAGAGTGAACACTTTAGTTACTGGATCAAGGGGAGCAGGCAGGAGAGAAGCTAGGGAGGTAGGGACCCAAGGCTATGGCTATTTACCAATCAATTTGCAAATATTTTGATGTTTTAACAACCAGCTGTACCAGTATGTAGGGACAGAATTTCAGTGCTGGTATCATTACTTTATTTCACGGCAGTGGATGGCAGCTCAGAGGTGTTAGACAACTTGCCCATTGTAACACAGCCCACTAGTGACGGAATTGGGATTCCAACCTACGTCTGACTCCAGAGCACACAGTCTTAACCACTAACTGACCTGTATTCCTGGGAAAGGAGAGTGTCCAGAACAAGAGTTGTTGTTTCCACTGTTCTGCGGCTAAAGGCTGAGCCAGAGGAATGAGGTTTAAGTTCTGAAACTTTGTTGTGGCCTCTCTGTTCTCAGGCTTGGCAATACCTACTACGTATGTTGAGGGAGTGGGCTCTGCAGAGTAAGGAGGGTGGAGCAGGCTGCAAGGAAGAAGGAACAGTGTGTCTGTGTGGGAGACCCCAAAAAGGAGGCGCAGAAGGCACTGAGCCCATCAGGGTTTCGATGAGGGCAGAAATTTGCAGGCTGTGGCCACTTCAATTTGCTTCACCAAAATGCTAGCATTCCTCCCCTTGTTGGTCCCAAACTGTGCCTTTATGATGGATAATGCCTTCCTGACTCCCTGGGTTTCCTCAGCCTTGGCTAGTGCAGCCTGGTGTGACAGCTGGAATTCACCTTGGTTCTAGATATTTCATAGTCTTCTTAGTAGCTGGGAGAGAGTAAGATCACCAGCTTTGGGCTCTTTCGCTTTCTCTATTGGCTAAGCAGGATTCTTTTTTTTTTTTAATTTCCAAAATAGAAATCTATTAATTTTTTTTTTCCTGTTAATGCATAGTGGCTAAAAAAATAATACAGAGAGGGTGGAAGTTCCCCATACTCTCTCCCTTGAGCATTACCTGCAGGGGACCTTGTGTTTTGGCTGGCCCTGCCCTCACTCACTTTCTGCTGGAGAAGCCCTATAGTGTAGTGGGTTAAATGTATAGACCCTGGGGCCAGGCTGCCTGGGTTTGCATCCCAGCTCTATCACTTTCCAGCTGTATGACCACAGGCAGTTTACTTTATCTCTCTATGTCTCAATTTCCTCATCTGTAAAATAGGGATAGTAATAACAGTACCTATTTCAAAGTGCTACTCTAAGGATTAAAATGAGTTAATATATGCAAAACGCTTAGAACCGATTTTGCTTTGGGGAATTAGCCCCCATTGTACACAGTCTTGGTGGGACTATCAATCCGGTGTCCTGCCTTCCCATGGGCAAGTGTTGGGCATGAGACGCAGGTAAGGCTAAATAGTCTCTCTCTCTCTCTCTCTCCCAAGCTAATCTGAATCTTGAGTAAGGTGACTCAAAGCTGGTAGATAATTAGCTCTGATTTATTCCAGAGCAGTGCCCTGATGACACTGTACATTCATTCCTGTTCTCTGAATCCCCAGGGATCACTTTGGTACACATGTCTTCCAAGACCTACTTCTGCTTTTCCTTTGTCTCTGTGAGCCATTTCACATCCCTCCCCCCAAATTTATTTTCTTTCTTTTTTTTAAACTTAAGGTATCTAGAGGTGACTTCTGTTTGCTTGCAGAAAGTTCATATGAGTTTGTCATATTTCTCTATCGGTTATGACTCTTGGTTGCAAATGACAGAAAATCCAGCCCACAATGGGCTAAGCAAAAAAAGGATGTAGTGGCTCCAGTAAGGGAAAACCTCAGGAGTAGATTGGACTTCAGGGGTGGCTTGATTCAGGGGCTTAAACAATGTGATTAATATCTGACCTCTTTCTAGGGCTTCACTTTGCTCACTTGTGTCAATGTCAATTTTGTTCTTGGGATCCATATAAAGGCAAGATATCTGCCATCATCTCTAGCCAACATCCTTTCAGGTGGAGTCCCACAGAAAAGAAGAGAGTTTCTCTTCCCCAGGGCAGCTAGTCAACATCCTGGGCTGGTTCTCATTGGCCTGATTTGGGACAGGCTAAGTTCAGAATCAATTGCTGAAAACAGGGGGATGCAGTGCTTTTATTGGCTAGGGCTGAGTCACTTGTCTACCCCTAGAACTGGGAGGTAAGGTCAACTCCTCCCAAAGGATGTTTGTATCCAGAGTAGGGAAGGAGGGTGTTCTTACCAAGGACAACAGAAGTTCCTAAATTATAAAAACACATACAAGTCATACTATCAGAGTACTGACAGGAAACAGATGGTACTCAAAGAGATAACTAAGATAGGTCAATGGGGGAACTATTTACACAGATATGGGCAGGGTTGAGAAATCAGCAAGGTATTGTCAAGCATCCTGGGGCTAGCGCCAGTGGAGAGTCATGACCATTTCTAGGCCTCACGTGGCAAGAAAGGGAACAGAGCTGTTACTTTAGGAGAGTCTTCCAGTGGGATCCATGGCCTTTGGTAAAGGAACAGAGTCACTGCCAACACCTGGCCTGGTACAGAGAGACTGAGGGTGGGTGGAATAAATACACTGACCTCCTTCTATTCCCATGTGCCATTCTCGTACTCATGTCTTCCATTGGCCAAACACAACAAGAAGCCAGAGGGCAA
This sequence comes from Balaenoptera borealis, assembly GCF_965194805.1. Classification (NCBI taxonomy): domain Eukaryota; kingdom Metazoa; phylum Chordata; class Mammalia; order Artiodactyla; family Balaenopteridae; genus Balaenoptera; species Balaenoptera borealis. Next base: position 162,051,262 of record NC_138860.1, on the reverse strand, counting down.
AGTAGCCCAGCTGATGCAAGTTCACAAGTCAGTCTCCGGGGGCAGCACAGAGAGGGTAGAAAGTGGGGGCAAGCAGAGAACAAACCTAATGGGGGAAATAAATAGATGATATAGATATGGATACACACACATATATATGTATACTAAGTAGCTCTCTATATATAGACTTTCAAGTGCATTGATTTTCAAGTTAGACAGCCCTTGGACAAGTTACTTAACTTCTCTGCAATTCTTTTTCCTCGTGTGGGATTGGGCATAATAAGAAGAATGACTTGTTATGTGAGGCATTCAAGGAGGATAAATTGCTTAGCAGAGTGCCTGGCACAAGTAAGCACTATGTTCACATAAATATATAAACCACAGTTAAGGTGCTATATTTGTTGGGGCAGAGGCTAAGCTGCTGTAACAAATAGATCCAACCATACCATAACTCAAACGCAATAGAAATTTTTTCTTGTTTATGTACAGTCTAGGGTCAGTGTCAGGTTGGTGAGTGGCTCTCCTTCTTATAGGAATTTGGGACTGAGGCTCCTTCTACATTGTGATTCTACCATTTCCTAAGGTCTCCAGCCAGTGAAAAGGGAAAGAGAATGGAGGAAGCTGGAAATGGCTCATATCGCTTCCTTTCATGTACCAGGGAAAACAAAAATGAGTCTAGTATTTCCAAGAGTGTACTTAATACAAGAGATTGGACACAAAAATGTTAGAAGGGCTCTAGGAACAAAACACAGACAGTGAGGATACCCAGAGATGTCTAATTAGGGGACGGCATTACCACCAGTGGGCTGGAGGGGTAAAAAGGAAGACGATGCTCTCCGGAGCCCATGTTCATTGCATTGCGAAGGCAGCTGGTGCACCTGCTGCTGTCACTACCAGAACCACCACCACTGCTGCCCTACAGGAAGCCAGGAGCTCACACCCTTGCTGAAGTCACTTGCTGCTGCTGTTGACACTGCCAGACTTAGAGTTCAAGAGCACCATGCTGCTGAGGCTGCTGGAGTGCCAGCCACCTCTACCACCTCTGGAAGAGTGCTGCTTGAGCAGGAACCCAGGAGCCTGCAGCCACTCATTGTTTTTGCTGCTCTTACAACTGCTGGAGAAAGAAAAAAAAGGCTTCTCCCTTCTGCCTTCCAAACTCCCACCAGTGCCTCTGATTGGCCAAACCTAAGGGGAAGCCAGTTGAAAAAGGAGTCTAAGAAATGTAGTTTACAGGCTTCCAGCTCCAGGCTATACAGAGGAGGGCAGAGTAGGACGAGAACAGAGTTAGAGCAAGCAGATAAGCGGCTGGTATTATAAATTCAGAGTACCGAGGACTGTAGTTTCAGCCACCTTCCTGCAGTGTTTACTGAGAGATGCTCAACTTCAAAACTAGCCCAAGACTCTCTCTACCCTCCCAATAGATTTCTACAAAGAGGATGGAAACCGGAGATTATGATTGTAAAGGGAGACAGATTGTCCTCGCCCCTCATTCCTTGTGAGTTTGTTCATCTGGTTCCCTTCCTGATAGCTCTTGGAGGGGGATCCCAGAAATTAGCTCATGAAGTTTTGGGGTATCCTCAATATAAAAGAAAAACCTGTTTTCTGCTTCCTGTGTCTTTCTTTCCTGTGTGTCTCCTTTACTCTCACATCACTACCACACTCACACAGAACACTTCACTTTTGACCCTTCTGGTCCCCACACCAAAACAATTCTCTGGGGCACAAGCTGGGTGTCTTAAAATTTAACTCAGTTCTGATGCTATCTACCTGGAGATAGAACCTGTAAGATCCCATGGTTAAGGGCTCAGTCTTACAAACTGCTCCCATCTGAATCTCCCATTCAGATGCCAATCACAAGTAGTAGGTCCCCACGTCACCCAAAATTTCTATCCCACTTGGCTACAAATCATGGGTTTCCATGACCCCCTCCTTGGGATTGATTAATTTGCTAGAGCCACATGCAGAACTCAGGGAAATACTTACATTTACCACTTTATTAAAGGATATGATAAAGGATACAGATGAACAACCAGATGAAGAGATGCATGGGGCAAGGTATATGGGAAGGACACAGAACTTCCGTGTCCTTTCCAGGTGCATCACTCTCCCAGCACCTCCAGGTGTTCACCAATTTGGAGCTCTCCAAACCCTCTCATTTTGGGGTTTTTATGGAGGCTTCCTTACATAGGCATGATTGACTATGTAATTGGTGATCAATTCAACCTCCAGCTGATCTCGGGTGGCCTCGCCCTGCAGCGGCTTGAAGCAGGGTTTCAGTTCCTGGCCAGAGACTGAGGTCGGGTCTCGTCAGTCAGAGCACCAGATCCTAGCCACTAGACCAGTGGTCAGTGACAAGGCCCTGACCCTTCAGCTTTGCAGAAAAGAATTCCCACAAAGATGGAAAGTAGTGAAACAAGTAAAGTATTTATTAGGAGGAAAAAGAGTACAACATATAGACACACAGGTGGACTCAGAGAGAGAGAAAGTCGCGCCCTCGTGGTAGCTTAAATCACTTTTATGGGGCATTTCTTCCAGGTTTCCTTTGGCCAATCATTTTGATTTGCCTGGTTCAGAGTCCGTATTTGGTATATCTCAGGATCCTCCAATGTGTGTGCGTGCATCTCCAGCCAAGATGGATTCCACCGAAGAGGACTATGGGTAGTTGACATCACTTACTATGGGGTGGCACGCCCTCCCTTTTTGACCTCCAGGGAGCCTTTCTGCGCATGTGTAGTCAGGGAGGTCTCCTTGATTTTCGAGAATGAGAAATAGGTGGTCTCTTATCTTTTATCTGGGCAGGGCCCAACCTCCTCTCTCAATTGTCCTGCCATTCTCATCTTGGAGTATCCATCCACAGGGAACGAATCTCCAATTGCTTTCCTTGGGGGTCCCATCTACCTCCTGCCTCACAGCCCCTCTCCCCTCCCAGGAAGTCAAGGGATGGGAAAGAAAGTTCCAAACCTACAACCAAAGGGTTGGTTCCCCTGGCAACCAGCCCCATCCTTAGGTAACCCGAGGGCATGCCAAAAGTCACCTCATTAACATGACAAAAGACACCATTCTCTATCCATTTAGGAAATCCCAAGTGTTTTAGAAACTGTGCTGTCAACGAAGACCAAATATATATTTCTTATTATAATTCACAATATCACACTCAGGAAGGGGAATTGACTCATTTGTCAGTTCTCTCTCAGCTGACCCATAATATCATCTGCCTCATTGCTGCAACGGCAAGGGTAGGATGATGTAGGAAAAGGTATCGGGGAGAGATGATGTAGTGACAGTGCCAACTGGAGAGAGAAAAGAGCATGCCCTGGAGTGGTCAGTTCCTGAGAGTTACGGAAGACAGATCTCACAGTCCAGCACTGATTCACTGAACTTTTCGCGACAATGGGAATGTTCTACCTCCATGCTTATCTCTTATCCAATATGGTAGCTATTAGCCACTCGTGACTAGCACTTGAAATGTGGCTAGTGTGAATGAAGAAACAGAATTTAAAATTTTTATTTAACTTTAATCAATTTTAATTTAAATAATCACATATAGGTTGTGCTTATTAGATCGGACAGCACCAGCTGCCGAACTTGAAGTTGGAGATAAAGAGACTACGTAAGATTGGGAGCTGCAGGCTTGCTGGGACCATTGCAGAGGAACCCCATGTGCTGCCAGTTGGGAGTCAGCAGACAAATGTGACTATGTTTCAAGAGCCCATCCATATCTAAGAGAATGGTTTAGGATCAAATCTCTCACCAGCAGAGCCTGTAGGGAGCTCACTGCTGGCTCTTGAGTCTACAGACCGTGAATTGGATTAGTGGTGGCGAGGCTGAAATTCAACCAGAACACGCTGTTGACTAAAAAATTATTCACAGTCTAAAAGTTGAGAGTTATCTTTTATTCTGTAACCGAGCAGGACCCTATGGGGCCTTCCTGGGACAGGCCTTCCCCGTACCCTCTGCTTTAGCTCCTCTCTGAAGCAGCTAGATAACAGTATTTGATGCACATTTCCTGAGTTGTTTTACAGATGTGAAAACCCCCCACCAAATGGAAGATGTTAACTACTTGATGACCATGAGAACATGGGCCCAGACCTCCTGGAGCCTAAGGACTGATAATGTTAACCCCTGTGACACCACTCTGTTACCTCACCATCAGCCAATCAGAGAATTGTGCATGAGCTGATCACTTACCCTTTGACCCACCTCCCTCACCTGGCTTTTTTTTTTTTTTTGGCTGCGTTGGGTCTTTGTTGCTGAGCACAGGCTTTTCTCTAGTTGCGGAGAGCAGGGGCTAGTCTTTGTCGTGATGCACGGGCTTCTCATTGCAGTAGCTTCTCTTGTGGCGGAGCACAGGCTCTAGGCACGCGAGCTTCAGTAGTTGTGGCACGCAGGTTCAGTAGTTGTGGCTCTTGGACTCTAGAGTGCAGGCTCAGTAGTTGTGGCACACGGGCTTAGTTGCTCTGCGGCATGTGGGATCTTCCCAGACCAGGGATCGAACCCATGTCCCCTGCATTGGCAGGCGGATTCTTAACCACTGAACCACCAGGGAAGCCCCCCTCACCTGCTTTTAAAAATGCTTTGCCAAAAAAAAAAAAAAATGCTTTGCCAAAACCCTTCAGGGAGCTCGGGGCTTCTTAGGGAATGAGACACCTGTCTCCTTGCATGGCCCTGCCATAAACCTTTCTCTGCTCCAAACTCCGATGTTTCAGTTTGTTTGGCTTCACTGTGCATCGGGCACATGAACTTGCGCTAACAATTCAGTGGGAATTTTTAGGACTTCAAACCCAGGAGGCAGCATCTCAAGTAGCCATGATAGAACTGCTCCGAGGAGGTGAGGGGGGAGCTAGGATATACTGGAGTTTTGCAACAAAGGGCAGGTAGTAGGGAACATCAAAAGATTATTTTTGCCCACCCCCACCAAAGCCTCCTCTGGCTGCACGGGTCCCAGGCCTGAGCCCCCACCCCTGCCAAGGCCTCCTCTGACCGTGTGGGTCCCAGTGGACCTGAGCACTGCCACCCCCCATAGCCTCCATGGGCCACACGGGTCCAGGCGGGCCGAGCACCACCGTCCTCCAAAGCCTCCTCCAGCTGTGCCGGCCCCTGCGGACACACCCATGGAAGCCAGCACCCCAGCCAGCCTGTGCGGGCACATGTGCTCCAGGCCAGCTTCAGGGTCAGACACTGGTGAAAGGAACACACGCAGAGGTGGTGCTGACACAGCAGGTTCAGAGACCTACCTAGAGGTCTTGGAGGCCCTCCTGTGGAGGCAGGGGTTGGATGTAGCTCACCGTGGGGGCAAGGACACTAATAGCAAAGGCACCAGGGAATTTTAATTTTTAATTTATTTTAATTTTTTTCCAATTTTTTTTGCTGTTGTGTTTTGTTGTTTCAATTTTATTTTTTCTAATATACTTTTTATTTTTCTAATTTTATTTTATTTTTTATGCTTTGTTATTGTTATGCTCTTTTTTGTTGTTGTCTGTTTTGTTTTTTGGGGTTTTTTTTTTTCCCCGTTGCATGGCTTGTGGGGTCTTTGTTCCCAGGCCAGGAGTTGGGCCTGAGCCCCTGTGGTGGGAGTGCTGAGTCCAAGCTGCTGGAATAACAGAGTACTTCAGGCCCCAGGGAATATTAATAGGTGTGAGCTCTCCCAGAGGTCCTCATCTTGGCACCAAGACCTGGCTCCACCCAACTGCCTGCAAACTCCAGGGCTGGACACCTCAGACCAAACAACCAGCAAGACAAGAACACAGCCCCACCCATCAACAAAAATGAGATGACAGAGAAATATGTTACAGACAAAGGAGAAAGGTAAAAACCTACAGGACCAAATAAATGAAGAGGAAATAGGCAATCTACCTGAAAAAAGAATTCAGAGTAATGATAGTAAAGATGATCCAAGATCTCGGAAATAGAATGAAGGCACGGATGGAGAAAATACAAGAAATGTTTAACAAGGACCTAGAAGAACTAAAGAACAAACAAACAGTGATGAACAACACAATAACTGAAATGAAAAATACACTAGAAGGACTCAATACCAGAATTACTGAGGCAGAAGAACAAATAAGTGAGCTGGAAGATAGAATGGTAGAAATAACTGCTGAAGAGCAGAATAAAGAAAAAAGAATGAAAAGAAATGAGGACAGTCTCAGAGACCTCTGGGACAACATTAAACACATCAACATTCAAATTATAGGGGTCCCAGAAGAAGAAGAGAAAGAGAAAGGGTCTGAGAAAATATTTGAAGAAATTATAGTCAAAAACTTCCCTAACATGGGAAAGGAAATAGCCACCCAAGTCCAGGAAGCACAGAGAGTCCCATACAGGATAAACCCAAGGAGAAACATGCCAAGACACATATTAATCAAACTAACAAAAATTAAATTCAAAGAAAAAATATTAAAAGCAGCAAGGGAAAGCAATAAATAACATACAAGGGAATCCCCATAAGGTTATCAGCTGATTTTTCAGCAGAAACTCAGCAGGTCAGAAGAGAGCAGCAGGATATATTTAAAGTGATGAAAGGGAAAAACCTACAACCAAGATTACTCTACCCAGTAAGGATATCATTCAGATTCGATGGAGAAATCTAAAGCTTTACAGACAAGCAAAAGCTAAGAGAATTCAGCACCACCAAACCACCTTTACAACAAATGCTAAAGGAACTTCTCTAGGAAGGAAACACAAGAGAACAATAAGACCTACAAAAACAAACCCAAAACCATTAAGAAAACGGTAATACGAAAATACATATCAATAATTACCTTAAATGTAAATGGATTAAATGCTCCAACCAAAAGACACAGACGGGCCGAATGGATACAAAAACAAGACCTGTATATATGCTGTCTACAAGAGATCCACTTCAGACCTAGGGACACATACAGACTGAAAGTGATGGGGTGGAAAAAGATATTCCATCAAATGGAAATCAAAAGAAAGCTGGAGTAGCTATACTCATATCAGACAAAATAGACTTTAAAATAAAGACTCTTACAACAGATAAGGAAGGACACTACATGATCATCAAGGGATCAATCCAAGAAGAAGATATAACAATTATAAATATTTATGCACCCAACATAGGAGCACCTCAATACACAAGGCAAATGCTAACAGCCATAAAAGGGGAAATCGACAGTAACACAATAAGAGTGGGGGACTTTAACACCCCACTTACACCAATGGACAGATCATCCAGACATAAAATTAATAAGGAAACACAAGCTTTAAATGACACATTAGACCAGATAGGTTTAATTGATATTTATAGGACATTCCATCCAAAAACAGCAGAAAACACTTTCTTCTAAAGTGCACATGGAACATTCTCCAGGACAGATCACATCTTCGGTGACAAATCAAGCCTCGGTAAATTTAAGAAAATTGTAATCATATCAAGCATCTTTTCCCACCACAAAGCTATGAGATTAGAAATCAATTACAGTGAAACAAACCGTAAAAAACACAAACACATGGAGGTTAAACAGTATACTACTAAATAACCAAGAAGTCACTAAAGAAATCAAAGAGGAAATCAAAAAATACCTAGAAACAAATGGCAATGAAAACACGACAACCCAAAACCTATGGGATGCAGCAAAAGCGGCTCTAAGAGGGAAGTTTATAGCAATACCATCCTACCTCAAGAAACAAGAAAAATCTCAAATAAACAACCTAACCTTACACCTAAAGCAACTAGAGAAAGAAGAACAAACAAAACCCATAGTAGAAGGAAAGAAATCATAAAAATCAGAGCAGAAATAAATGAAATAGAAACAAAGAAAACAACAGCAAAGATCAATGAAACTAAAAGCTGGTGCTTTGAGAAGATAAAAGAAATTGATAAACCTTTAGCCAGACTCATCAAGAAAAAGAGGGACAGAACTCAAACAAATAAAATAAGAAGTGAAAAAGAGAAATTACAACTGACACCACAGAAATACAAAGGATTATAAGAGACTACTACAAGCAACTACATGCCAATGAAATGGATAACCTGGAAGAAATGGACAAATTCTTAGAAAGGTACAACCTTCCAAGACTGAACCAGGAAGAAATAGAAAATATGAACAGACCAATCACAAGTAATGAAATTGAAACTGTGATTAAAAATCTTCCAACAAACAAAAGTCCAGGACCAGATGGCTTCAAAGGTGAATTCTATCAAACATTTAGAGAAGAGCTAACACCCATCCTTCTCAAATTCTTGCAAAACATTGCAGATGAAGGAACACTCCCAAGCTCATTCTACGAGGCCATCATCACCCTGATACCAAAACCAGACAAAGATATCACCAAAAAACAGAAAATTACAGACCAATATCACTGATGAACATAGACGCAAAAATCTTCAACAAAATACTAGCAAATAGAATCCAACAACACATTAAAAGGATCATACACCATGGTCAAGTGGGATTTATCCCAGGGATGCAAGATTCTTCAATATATGCAAATCAATCAATGTGATACACCATATTAACAAATTGAAGAATAAAAATTGTATGATCATCTCAATAGATGCAGAAAAAGCTTTTGACAAAATTCAACACCTATTTATGATAAAAACTCTCCAGAAAGTGGGAATAGAGGGAGGCTACCTCAACATAATAAAGGCCATATATGACAAATCCAGAGCAAACATCATTCTCAATGGTGAAAAACTGAAAGCATTTCCTCTAAGATCAGGAACAAGACAAGGATGTCCACTCTCACCACAATTAGTCAACATAGTTTTGGAAGTCCTAGCCATAGCAATCAGAGAAGAAAAAGAAATAAAAGGAATCCAAATTGGAAAAGAAGAAGTAGAACTGTCACTGTTGGCAGATGACATGATACTATACATAGAAAATCCTAAAGATGCCATCAGAAAACTACTGGTGCTAATCAATTAATTTGGTAAAGTTGCAGGATACAAAACTAATGCACAGAAATCTCTTGCATTCCTATACACTAGCAACGAAAGATCAGAAAGAGAAATTAAGGAAACAATCTCATTTACCATTGTCATAAGAAGAATAAAATACCTAGGAATAAACCTACCTAAGGAGGCAAAAGACCTGTACTCAGAAAACTATAAGATACTGATGAAAGAAATCAAAGACAACACAAACAGATGGAGCGATATGCCCTGTTCTTGGATTTGAAGAATCAGTATTTGAAAATGAATATACTTCCCAAAGCAATCAACAGATTCAGTGCAACCCCTATCAAATTACCAATGGCATTTTTCACAGAATTAGAACAAAAAATTTTACAATTTGTATGGAAACACGAAAGACCCTGAATAGCCAAAGCAATCTTGAGAAAGAAAAATGGAGCTGGAGGAATCAGGCTCCCTGGCTTCAGACTATCCTACAAAGCTACAATAATCAAGACAGTATGGTACTGGCACAAAAGCAGAAATATAGATCAATGGAACAGGATAGAAAGCCCAGAGATAAACCCACGCACCTATGGTCACCTCATCTATGACAAAGGAGGCAAGAATATACAACAGAGAAAAGACAGTCTCTTCAATAAGTGGTGCTGGAAAAACTGGACAGCTACATGTTAAAGAATGAAATTAGAACACTCCCTAACACCATACACAAAAATAAACTCAAAATGGATTAAAGACTTAAATGAAAGGCTGGACACTATGAAACTCTTAGAGGAAAACATAGGCAGAACACTCTATGACATAAATCACAGCAAGATCCTTTTTGACGCACCTCCTAGAGAAATGGAAATAAGAACAAAAATAAACAAATGGGACCTAATGAAACTTAAAAGCTTTTGCACAGGAAAGGAAACCATAAACAAGACGAAAAGACAACCCTCAGAATGGGAGAAAATATTTGCAAACGAAGCAACTGACAAGGGATTAATCTCCAAAATATACAAACAGCTCATGCAGCTCAATATCAAAAAACAAACAACCCAATCAAAAAATGGGTGGAAGACCTAAACAGACTTTTCTCTAAAGAAGACATACAGATGGCCAAGAGGCACATGAAAAGATGCTCAACATCACTAATTATTAGAGAAATGCAAACCAAAACTAAAATGAGGTACCACCTCACACAGGTCAGAATGGCCATCATCAAAAAATCTACAAACAATAAATGCTGGAGAGGGTGTAGAGAAAAGGGAACCCTCTTACACTATTGGTGGGAATGTAAATTGATATAACCACTATGGAGAACAGTATGGAGGTTCCTTAAAAAACTAAAAATGGGGCTTCCCTGGTGGCGCAGTGGTTGGGAATACGCCTGCCAATGCAGAGGACATGGGTTCGAGCCCTGGTCCGGGAAGATCCCACATGCCATGGAGAAACTAAGCCCGTGTGCCACAACTGCCGAGCCTGTGCTCTGGAGCCCGTGAGCCACCACAACTACTGAGCCCACGAGCTGCAACTACTGAGGCCCATGTGCCTAGAGCCCGCTCTGCAACAGGAGAGGCCACCTCAATGAGAAGCCCGTGCACCACAACAAAGAGTAGCCCCTGCTCACCACAACTAGAGAAGGGCTGTGTGCAGCAAGAAAGACCCAAGGCAGCCAAAAGTAAATAAATAAAATAAATAAATTTATTAAAAAAAAAACAAACTAAAAATAGAACTACCGTATGACCCAGCAATCCCACTCCTGGACATATACCCAGAGAAAACCATAATTCCAAAAGATACATTCACCCCAATGTTCATTGCAGCACTATTTACAATAGCCAGGACATGGAAGCAACCTAAATGTCCATCAACAGATGAATGGATAAAGAAGATGTGGTACATATATAGAATGGAATATTACTCTGCCATAAAAAGCAACAAAACTATGCCATTTGCAGAGACGTGGATGGACCTAGTGACTGTCATACAGAATGAAGTAAGTCATAAATAGAAAAACAAATATCATATATTAACACATATGTGGAGTTTAGAAAAATGGTACAGATGAACCTATTTGCAAAACAGAAATAGAGACACAGACGTAGACAACAAATGTATGGATACCAAGGGGGAGGGGGTAGGTGGGATGGATTGGGAGATTGACATTGACATATGTACACTACTATGTATGAAGTAGATGGCTGGTGAGGGCCTACTGTATAGCACAGAGGAAAAAAAAAAAAGAAGGTACAATCTCTTTTCAGGACATATATTGAGTTAACCTTAAAAATGCATTTCAATATACATTGGGAGCAGACAAATACTGTTTGATTCCACTTATACGAGGTACCTAGAATAGTTAAATTCATAGAGTCAGAAAGTACATTGGGAGATGCCAGGGGCCGGGGGGGTGGGGGGGTGGGGAGTGGGAAAGGGGAATTAGTGTTTAATGGGGACAGAGTTTCAGTTTAGGAAGGTGAAAAATTCGGGAGATGGATGATGGTGAGAGTTGCACAACAGTGTGAATGTACTTAATGCCACTGAACTGTACAGTTAAATATGGTTAAAACAGTATGTTTTATATTATGTGACTTTTACCACAATAAAAAAAAACATTAAAAAAAGATAACCAGGATATATTAAGTAAAAAAGCAAAAAAAAAAAAAAAAGATTATTGTTAATTAAAGAAAACCAGATATCCCAAGTTAAGGAATTTAGCACTTTTGTATGTATGGGAAGATGCAAGAGTCTGAGCTCACTGAAATCATTCCTCTGATATGTACCTCAGCTATCTGGGGCCAGTATCCTGTGCTTTCTCATCCAGAGTTTCCTCAGGGCTCACCGTAGGGAGTGGCTGCAGTCTGATGGCTGCTAGATGGCAGGTATTCTTTCCTTCCTGAGTTTCCTCAGGGCTCACCAGCTCATGTTGGAGGGCTGCAATCGCTGATGACTGTGACATCCTTTGTTTACTGATATGGCAGGAAATATCCCATTTCTCAACGCCAGAACAACATACCAATCATTAAAATATTGAAACATTTCCACATCAGTTGGTAAATAGCCACTTCCCCGAGTGCCACCTGCCACCCCCTGCCACCCTGCTCCCACCACCAGGACTCCCTGGGTTCCTGAACCTCCAAGTGGAACCACCCCTGCTCCTCTGCCTCTGGCCTGACACATCAGGGAGCTTTCAGGACCGGCAACTGGCCTGCAACTGTTCTGATGGGTTGGTGCCTGTGCTACTGTGGTTGTTAAATGTTTGAAGCATCACCCCTGGTGCTGGACACTGAAAGCACAGCAACTGCTATGTCATTGCTTGTGCAGGGGAAGAACGGTTATGATCCACAGGAAGAGGCCTGCCCCAACTCACCATGGGCAGTCACACGTGAAATCTGTTTTTTCCTTTCTCCCTCCTCCCTGAAACTCACACCAGAGAAGCAATCACAGGAAGGGGGTGAGTGTGTCAGAGCTCCCTCCCTGCCCCTAGCAGCTGGAGCTTTAAGCCTGCCCTTCATGGAGTCATGGAGTGGGGCTAGGAAAGAGCTTTGAGCCAAATGTGAAACTGAAACTTTAACTAATTGAGGTTAATTCAGTCATTAAAAGTGATGGAGGGCTTCCTTGGTGGCGCAGTGGTTAAGAATCCGCCTGCCAATGCAGGGGATACTGGTTCAAGCCCTGGTCCAGGAAGATCCCACATGCCGCGGAGCAACTAAGCCCGTGCGCCACAACTACTGAGCCCACGTGCCACAGCTACCGAAGCCCGCGCCTAGAGTCCGTGCTTCACAACAAAAGAAGCCACTGCAATGAGAAGCCCGCGCACCGCAATGAAGAGTAGCCCCCGGTCGCCGCAACTAGAGAAAGCCCGTGCACGGCAACGAAGACTCAACACAGCCAAAAATAAATAGATAAATACATAAATACATTTATTTAGAAAAAAAAGTGATGGAAATAGTGGGGTAGGGATGGGTGGGAAGGTGAAAGGAATCTACTCCCTTGATCCAGGCGCTGACCTTCTCCTGTCTGCCATTGCCCATCTCTGGCACATCTCCTTCTCCCTGGCCCTGGAATGCTCAGCTACTGAGCCCAGGGCAGGCCCTGTCCTTTGGCCACACACACACACACACACACACACACACACACACACACACACACACACACACACACACACACACCCTAGCATGCCTGGCTGCCTCCTAAGACGTCTAAGAGCCTTTGGGAATACCGGAACAGATCAAGGCATGTAGGGGCCAGCCTGGCCATTAAAGGAGGTGAGCTGCCATGTGGCCCCATGGCCTCAGTCTCTACTTGTGGATATACCTGTCTCAAGTTGTGCTGATCAGATGCCATCTCTGGGAATTTGGAATTCTGAGTGGAGAGGCACAGAAATCTCAGTGTCAATGGACCAGAAGCCCATTGATGGTGGTGCTCTAGGAAGAAAGCCCTGTGATCTCTTGCTGAGGCGGGGGAGGGAGTGTCTCTAAGTCTGCCCTTGTGGCAATTTCTTGGCTGTTCAACCCTGTCTTGGAATCCATGATCTATCCTTGACCCTTCTAATGTTCATCCCCTGCTCGCCCCTCCTACCTTCTGCCTTTTTCCCTTTAAGTTAGCCAGAGCTAGTTCCTATGGCTTGCAGCCAAACCACACTCAACTAATGAAGGCCATGTAAGGTGAGAGACAGGAGGTGCAACGAGAAGGAGTGCCAGCAGAGGACACTCTGGGCTCACTTTGAAGGGACCTTTGAGTGGTCTCAAAGGTTCTGGAGGCCTTTGAAGGGAAGATGGGTGGCTCTTCCTTTATGTATTTATTCTAGCAAGGACAGGGAGGGTGCATGAGGAGATGGTGAAATGGAAGTTGGGGCCTCTGTTTCAATCACATCTACATCATTCACTTTACTCACTGTGTGACCTTGTGCAAGTCACCTAACCTCTCTGGTTTCCTCATTTGTAAAACTGAGATAAAACTAGAACCTACCTTACAAGGTTGTCGTGAGGATTAAACGCAACAATGCATCTTTTTAAAAAAAAATTTAAGTATAATTGATTTACAATATTGTATTAGTTTTAGTTATACAGCAAAGTGATTCAGTTATACATTATATATATATATTTCAGATTCTTTTCCATTATAGGTTATTACAAGATATTGTATATAGTTCCCTGTGCTATACAGTAAATCTTTATTGTTTATTTTATATATAGTGGTGTATATCTGTTAAGCCCATACTCCTAATTTATTTATCCCTCCCCCCACCCCCTTTCTCTTTTGGTAACCATAAGTTTGTTTTCTATGTCTGTGAGTGTGCAACAATGCATCTTAAGTGCTTAGGAAAAGGCCAGAGATAGAGCCAGAAAATAACAAGTGACAACAAAAGAGGGTGACTGGACAGTGGTCACTGACTTCAGATGCTTCTAGAGAACAGAGATGTTATGGGGGGGTGGGTGCTTGGTGCAGAGGAGGAGGATGGGAAGAGGTGGAAGATTCTGAGGTCAAAGTTTGGTGGAACAATCTGGAAAAGAAAATGGGGACACCTTCTCCTTTGAGGTGATGGGAAGGGCAATTAGGACAAACACTGGAAAAATTACAGGTAGGCATGTAAGTCAAGAGACTTCCTCCCCTCACACAGGCCTCCAGTCTTTGTGAAGCAGCCCATCTGCTCAATGAGGGGCTGGATGAGGAAGGTTCAGCTCCTCCACATTCACAACCCTGGGCCTCCTTTTTCATGTGAGTCCTATGTCATTCTTCTCTTAACTTGCATCATTTATTCATTCATTTAATACATATTTTTGGATTAAATGTACTAATACTAAGTACTGAGCTCTGGGTATACAAATGTGAACCAGACTGTATTAGCCAGGGTTCTTGAGTGAGACAGAACTAAAAGCATTTATCTATCTGTCTATCTATCTACCTACCTAGAGAGAGAGAGAGAGAAGGGAGAAGGAATGGCTCCCACCTTTATGCGGTTGAGAAATCCCAAGATCTGCAGCCAGCAAACTGGGGACCCACAAGAGCCTATAGTGTAAGTCCCAGTCCTAGTCTGAGCCTGAAGGCAGAAGCAGACCAATGTCCCAGCTCAGAGATAGTCAGGAGAGAGAGCAAATTCTCCCTCAGCTTTTTGTTCTATTCAAACCTTAGTGGATTGGATGAGGCCCACCACTATGGGGAGGGCAATCTGCTTTACTGAGTCCATTAAGTCAAATGCTAACCTCATTGAGAAACACCCTTGCAGACACACCCTATGGACCTGTCAAGTTGACACATGAAATTTACCATCATGAAGACCAACATGGCAATCCCTCTCACGGAGTTTACAGCCAAACAGACATAAAGTAACCAATAATTATGTAATTACACATTGTTGTCACAATATGCCATGAGGGAAATGACAGGATGCTTGACCCGAGTAAGGGGGTGCAGAATTCGGTGCCAGCCTGGAGGTGTGGGGAAGCGCCTCCACGAAGATGGCATCTAAAGGACTGGAAGTGGCCCGCTGCATGAGAGAAGAGGAAGCATGTGCCAGTCAGAGGGACTGCATGGGCAGAGACCTTGAGGTGAGGAAGAGTGGCTTCTCACATGAGCTCAGAGGAGACCTTTATGGCTGGAGAGAAGTGACTTTGCTGAGAGAGGACCATGGCCAGGAGTTTGGATTTTATCCCAAGTGCCATCAGACTGTTTTGTGGCTGGGGATGAGTAACACGAACAGCCTGAGTCACACTTTTAAGGATTACTTGGGCTTCTAGGTGTCGAGTGGGTTGGGGGCCTGAGAGCTGGAGTGGTTGAGGGGATGGAGGTCTGGACCGGAAGTGCTGGCACCCGATGGAGACGGGTGAGCAGATAAGAGCTGTCGGGAGAAGAGTCTGCAGACCCGCTCCCGCGACCTCCCACACCTAGAACATGGGAGGTGATCGGGAGCCTGGCCCATCATTCCAGATACTGGGGGCATCTGGGTGCTGGGTGCAGGGAAGGTGCCTGTGCATTAGGGTTCTGGGGGTGAGTGGTGAAGCCTGAGGGGAGCCAACCCATGGAGAGTGAAGTGCTAAGCTCATTCCCCTCTTCCTGGTAGACAACAGGTAGCTAGACTGAGCTTCAAGGTCACTTCTGGATCTGAGTTCCAGCCCCTGCTCTTGGGTGAGCATGTTGGAAGGGGAAGAGCCGGCTTCAGGAGGCCTCAGGACAGGTCTGAATGGAGTCCCAACTCTGCCCTACACTCCCTACTGGGGCTTCACTGATGCCTGGTGTCCTCCTCTCAGAAGCAGGATTAATCATGGTCCCAGGACCCTCCTACACTGCTGGTGGAAATCTAAATTGGTGTAGCCACTATGGAAAACGCTATGGAGGTTCCTCAAAAAACTAAAAATAAAGTTGCCATATGGTCCTGCAATCCCACTCCTGGGCATATACCCAGACAAAACTATAATTTGAAAAGATCTATGCACCCCTACATTCATAGAAGCACTGTTTACAATAGTCAAGACATGGAAACAACCTAAATGTCCATCAACAGATGAGTGGATAAAGAAGATGTGGTACACACACACACACACACACACACACACACACACAATGTAATACTACTCAGCCATAAAAAATAATGAAATAATGCCATTTGCACCAACATGGATGGACGTAGAGATTGTCATACTAAGTGAAGTAAGTCAGAAAGAGAAAGACAAATACCATATGATATCACCTATATGTGGAATCTAAAATATGACACAAGTGAACTTATGTATGAAGCAGAACCAGACTCACAAACATAGAGAACAGACTTGTGGTTGCCAAGGGGAGAGGAGGGATGGATTGGGAGTTTGGGATTAGCAGGTGCAAACTATTAAATATTGGATGGATAAACAACAAGATCCTACTGTATAGCACAGGGAACTATATTCAATATCCTGTGATAAACCATAATGGAAAAGAATATGAAAAAGAATGTGTATATATATATATATATATATATATATATATATATATATATATATATATATATATAACTGAATCACTTTGCTGCACAGTAGAAATTAACACAGCATTGTAAATCAACTATACTTCAATAAAATAAAATTAAAAAAAATTCCAGGCTCATAAGATTTGTTGTCAGGGGGACTTCCCTGGTGGCACAGTGGTTGGGAGTCCACCTGCCAATGCCGGGGACACGGGTTCGAGCCCTGATCCGGGAAGATCCCACATGCCATGGAGCAACTAAGCGCGTGCGCCACAACTACTGAGCCTGTGCTCTAGAGCCCGCGAGCCACAACTACTGAGGCCGCGTGCCACAACCACTGAAGCCTCTGCACCTAGAGCCCGTGCTCCGCAACAAAAGAAGCCACTGTAATGAGAAGCCCGCGTGCCACAACGAAGAGTAGCCCCCGCTCACCGCAACTAGAGAAAGCCCGTGCACAGCAATGAAGACCCAACACAGCCAAATATATAAATATAATTAATTAATTAATTAATAAAGAAAAAAAGAAAAAAAAAGATTTGTTGTCAGGATTAAGTGAGGTGATACATGAAAGAATACAGCATGGTATCAGGCACGTAGCAGGAGCTCCACAGATGGAGGTTGCTTCCCAGTGCCTAAAGAAAGTTCTAGTTTCTGGTTGAGACTAGGGGATGATCAGCCTGGGGCTGTGTGATCTGGGTTGGGTTTGCAGCCTCAGTCACCCTCTCTTATTTGCAAACAGAGCCTGGATACTTTGGGCCATCCAACCCTCCCAAATGGGGGTAAAGAATCGCCAGATCTGCAAGGCAGAGAGGTAGCCTAGGGCCAGAGAAGGGCAGGGCTCGAAGTGACCTGGAGAAAGTCTTACTGTCTCAAAATTGGAAACTCAGGGGTGACTCCTGGGAATCTGCATTTGTGTACCATAAAATTTGAGAGTTGCTGACTTGTCCATCTTATTTATTTTCAGTTCAGGGAAACTGGAGGCCAAAGGAGGAGAAATAAAAGCAGGGTAGTTGGTGCCCTTGGGTGAGGAGCATTGGATGGGAAAGAAAGGGCCCCAGAATAAACCAGCTGTGCATGGGGTGAGGACACAGGGTTTGCCTGCATCCAGGAAGTGTTTTTCCCATTAAAAAGAACAAATGAAATGCTTCTACAATTTGAATTCTGAAAGGAGAATTTGCAGGTTGGAAGACCTCCAACTAAATCACCAGTTCACCCTGCCATCCGCCCCCCAAGATGGCAAACACTAACAGGACTGCGGGACAGGTATGCACTGTGAAGCCTGTGACAGTGGATGAAATATTGAAATACTAAGATACCAGTTGGCAAATGGTAAGCAGCAACTGAAATAAATAGTACAATTAATTATTTATAAATATGTTATAATATAAGCTCATCCGTTCATTGGATACCATCATGACCATTGATAAACGGGCCTCTTATATAGCCACTCTTGAGAAACACTGATGGCATTCTGCTGCTTCACTCACATCCCTGCCCACAGCACACGCCGCATCGCTCATTCTTTAGGAAGAACTCTGCTCTGTGCTTTAGAGGAATCATCAGTTTATCTTTATCCTCAAATTACTCACTTGTTAGTGATTCTAAATAGTTTACCCTTTACTTTGGTTTTATTGTGGGTGTGTTCTAACACTGGTATAAGTAGTAAGTCATCAGGGTTTTGTTTTCTTAAAAGATCCAGAACCAACTAGTGTGTCACTTGTACCATTCAAAATGGCAATTATGTTCAGTTCAAATCCAGAGTTGATATTGATCATGGTTGGATCATACAAATGGAAACACGATGACTAATATAGGAAAAGGAATTTATTAAGGAATTAGAATTTATGCAATTGTTGGGATTCGTTCAGGGCAGAGTGGGGGAAAGTGTATCTCTGTTCCTCAGTGTCTGGGGCCTAGGTTGGGAAATTTTGACAGCCGAGGGCTAAAGTCATCTGGAGACATCTTCACACACATGTTGGGTACTTGATGCCGGTGTTGATGGGGATCTCAGCCGGGGCTGTTGGAGGTGGACATGTGACTGAGAACTGGAAGTGATATGCCTCGCTTCCTCATACAGACCTCCCAGGCATGATCCTTTCTCTTCTCCATCTATCAGATGAATGGAGAGGATTTCAAAGACCTAGAAGAAGGCAGAACCCTAAGGTGGGAGAAGTCTGGGTCTCTGAGTGACTGTATAGAGCAAAGCCCTCACCATCCTACATCGGATGGTGACGTGAATGAGAAATATCTTTCTATTAAGTTCAGCCATTTACATTTGGAGATGTTTGTTCCTGCAGCTAACGTTACTCACCCTAACTAATAACCATCTCCGATCATTTATTGAAGTTCTGAATGACTGGAGATGTTCAGCTGGTGAGATCTGGTGTTGGCAACATCCATGGTGGTTTTTCTCACCATCACAACTGTTACATAAGCCCTGTTTATAGTCACAGGTTGGTCTTGTAGCTTGTATTACTTAAAATATGTTTGATGGCATTTTAATGATCACATATGCCTTTTTTGACTAATGGTCACAGCTCATGAGGTCATTATATTGGCATTTTGTTAGGAAAAAAGAGGAATTCCATTGTCTTTCTATCACCAAGTTCACAAACCACTCATGTCTGGATCCATCTCTTCTGCCCCCATGAAAATGGAAAGTGTTCATCTCCTATCTAAAGGCAGTCCAGGGTACAAAAGCCCTCCACTCTACCAAATCCAATAACAATTTTATATTCTTGTCCCTCTTAATCCCTTCAACAACTTTCAATGTGGTCAAACAAACTCCACCTTGAAAAACTTTCCTCATCGCCTTCTGTAACACACCTTTCCTGTAACTCACTGGCCTCACCTTGGCCCCGTTTGCGGGCTCTTCAGTTAAGTATCTAATAGGAATCTCAAATCACACACATCCATTTTAGAACTCTTGATTAATCCTGCCACTTCCATGCCTCCCACAGACATCCCCATATAAATACATGGCACCACTATTTATCTGGTGGCTCAGGCCAGCCACCTAGGAATCATTCTCTTCACTTCCCTCTAATACCTCCAAACTCTAATCAGTCAACAAATCCTATCAAGTCTACCTTCAACTAATATATATTAGAATCAATCGATTTCTCTCCATCTCTGCTTTTACTACTCTAGTTCCAACAAGCATCATCTTTTACATGGATGATGGCAATAGCCTTGGAATTGGTTTGCTTTCCTATACTCTTGTTCCTATATTGTCTATTCTCCACACAGAAATGAGAGTGATCTTTTAAAAGCCAAAATTGTGCTTTCACTTCCCCTAACATACCAAGTTCTTTCCTGCCTCAGGCCTTTGCACTTGTGGGTGTCTTTTCCTGGAACATCCTTCACCTGCTTGTTGAACAGCTGACTATTTCTAATCCTTCAGGTCCAGATCTAAATGTCACATCCTCAGAGAGCATTTATCTCCCTGTAGAAATTAGGTTCTCCTTCTCTACTATTCTCTATCACAACACCCTGTTTACTTTTTAATAGGACTTGTAATTATATTTTTGTTTACTTGTTTATATTGTTAAGTTGTCAATCTTCATGAGACCATAATCTCCATGAGGGCAGGTGCCGTGGACTGAATTTTATCCCCACAAACTTGATAAGTTGAAATCCTAACACCCAATATGACTGTATTTGGAGACAGGGTCTTTAGAAAGTAATTAAGATTAAATAAAGTCATAAGGGTGGGACTCTAATCCTTTGATAGGTCTGGTGACCTTAGAAAAGGAAGAGAGAGGGAATTCCCTGGCGACCCAGAGGTTAGGATTCCACACTTTCACTGCTGAGGGCCCAGGTTCAATCCCTGGTCGGGGAACTAAGATCCCGCAAGTTGCATGGCCAAAAAAAAAAAAAAAGAAAAGAAAAGGAAGAGAGGGATCTCTCTCTGTCTTCCCCCTCTGCCACAAAATGTACCCACAGAAGAAAGTCCACGCAAGAACACAGAAGAAGAGAGCACAGAGAAGGTGGCTGTCCAAAAGCCAGGAAGGGAGCTTTCCCCAGGAACTGAACTGGACTTCCACCCTCCGGAACTGTGATAAATAAATTTCTGCTGCTTACGCCATCCAGTCTGTGCTATTTTGTCATGGCAGCCCGAGCTGACTAAAACAGCAGGCTTACAGAGTAGGCTTGCTTCCACTTTTTCATCCCCTACACTTAGCATAGTAACTGCTACGTGTAGGCAGGTAAAAATTATTTGCTGAATAAATGAATGGGTTGCACACAAGCTTCTCCTTACTTGCACCACTGCTTCAGCTGTCTCTACCACCCCCAGGCCAACCCTCAGATACCCCACCTGGGCTGCTTTGAGGGAAAGACACAGCTAAATGTCACACTCATGTCACAGGTATTTGAAGAGCAGCTCTTCCTTTCCCCTGCCCCACCCACCGATGCTGTCTGAGAGATTCCAGATGGATGACCACACTCCTTCCCTCAGGTTAAGACAGCTCTATCCAGAGCCAAGCTTAATTAATCAAGATTGGCACATGAGATGAAACCTGTTTGCCTTCCCTGGACTAACAGAAACCAGCTCTGCTGAGAAAACCAGGCCTGTCTGCTTGGTCCTCACTCAGGACTGGGTTAATAGAACACTGGGTTTGGGGTTTTCCAGGCTTGTTCCTATTTTCTGTGAAGAGCCGTGGCCTGCAGTGCAATGACCTGTGAACAGCGGGGAGGAGGCCTGGTGTTACCCACCCCGCCTCGGGCATGGAGGTTGGTGCTTCTGTTGGGAGCCCCCGTGTGGGGAGCTGGGGGCGCTGCAGCAGCCTCCCTAGGACACAGGCCACGCTTGAGGTGCTGAGTGGAGAACTCAGGCCCTGGCCCTGGGCAGAGCTCCGCGGCCTCCCTGTGTGGTCATGGGTGAGGCCGGCTCAAAGCTGCCAGAGTTACATCTCCAGCCCAGACCGCTGAAGTCCAGATCCGGTAACCCAAGAGCCAAATGTCTCAGAGGTATCTCTCTACTTCTCACCACCTGCACTGCCACCCCCCTTTCCCCCTGACCCCTCCACGTCCTCACCAAGTGTCCATCCCTGCAGTGACCTCTCTGCCTCCGGCCTTGCCCCACAGTCCATTCTCCTCACAACAACCAGGAGAAGCTTTGAACACACAAGTCAGATGATGTCACCCTTTTGCTCAGAACCCTCCAGTGACTTCCCAGCCCACGTAAAGGCCAAAGCCCTCCTGTTGGCTACAAGGCCCTACACCATGGGCTCTTCCCTCCCACTCCTCACCTCTGGCCCCATTTCATAGGACTCACCCCGCTGTTCACTCTCTTCTGCTACCCTGGCCTGTATTCGTCAGAGTACTTCAGAGAAACAGAACCAATAGGATGCATATTATAACTATGGTGAGAGAGATTGATTTTAAGGAATTGGCTCACACTGTTGTAGGTTCAGGCCAAGTCTGTAATCTACAGGGCAGGCCAGCAGGCTGGAAATTCAGGCAAGAGCTGATGTTGTAGTCTTGAGTCTGAGGGCTGAAAACTCAAGCAGAATTTCTGTGTAGTCTGGGGGCAGAATCCCCTCTTCTTCAGGGGCAACTCAATTTTTGCTCTTAAGGGCTTCAGCTGGTTGAATGAGGTCCCCCCACATTATAGAGGGTCATCTGCTCTACTCAAAGTTGACTGATTTAAGTGTACATCACATCCCCAAAAATGCCTTCATAGCAACAACTAGACTGGTGTTTGACCAAAGAACTGAGCACCATGACCTAGCCAGTTGACACATAAAATGAACATCACGGGACTTCCCTGGTGGCACAGTGGTTAAGACTCCATGTTCCCAATGCAGGAGGCCTGGGTTCGATCCCTGGTCAGGGAACTAGATCCCACATGCACGCCGCAACTAAGAGTCCACAACTAAGGAGCCTGTCTGCCGCAACTAAGACCCGGTGCAACCAAATAAATAAATAAATATTAAAAAAAAAAAAAGAACATCACACGGCCTCTTTGTCATTTCTTGAAGACAGGGTCATCCTTTCTCAGGGCCTTTGCCCTTACTATTTTCACTACCCAAATGATCTGCTCCCAGATATCCACATGGCTCCTAGACAACCCCATAGCTCATTCCCTCCCTTCCTTTGGATTTTGCTCAGTGTCACTTCTGGAAGCCTTCTTTGACAGCCCCATCTGAAGTTACAAGCCCTCCTCCGGCCCTAGCTCTCGCAGGCCTTCTCTGCTGGCCTTCCTTATGTGGTGGTCTCAGGTGAGGCACGTCTCTAAGGTGCAATTTTCTACTGTTACAGTCCAGTCATAAACAATTTTGTCATAGACTAGAAGCTCCTTCGTAAACAGACCTTATTTAACATGTACACTGGCCAGAGTGTCCGCTGTTATCTCTCTGCTTCAAACTCTCCTTTCTGTACTCTCCCTTGTGAGGCTGGAGCTGGGACTCTGACACCCACATTTCTGCTTTGTGAACTGGCTTCCTGTTAGGCTCTGTCATGAGGGGATGCTACAGGGTGTTTTAAGGGCACTTGGGATTTGATTAATCTGTGTGACACACAGATATGGAATTGACCATCATGAAGGAAGAAGTTTGCTCAGTTCCCTAGAAATAGGAGGCATGGCACACCACTCAGGGTCACACGGCGAAGCACCAGGGTGGGTCAGGGGGCAAAAGGGGTGAGGAAAAAACATGGGCAAGAGTTTGTATTGTGGTTTTCACTGGAAGGAACAGGCAAGGCAGGGTAAGCAGGCTTAGGGTTGGCTAGTTTGAATAATTTCAGTGGTCTCTGGGGTATAGGGACTGTCCTTAGTTGTCTGGTACCCGGCCTTGGGGTGATTAGGGTGGATGGATAGTGGCCCAGAGTGTGAGAGCTCAACAGAGGAGATGGTTGGGATCATGGGCTCTGGATCAGTTGGTTTGCATATGAAAAGAACGCTCTAAGGCAAGTTGTTTGCCATCTCTAAAGGGGATGTTAGCTAGCCTTGGAAGAAGCAATCCCTCCAAGGTCAGTAAGGCCCCAGGATGCCCAAGCATCAAATAACAGGAAATTAAAAGGCATGATTAATACACAGGGAGAGAGAACATGCAAGGACGGTGGTAGCAGAAGAAACTTGCTTCTGGTTTCCTATGGGCTCTCTGATGGCTTACACTTTCTGAGTATCACCCCAGGGATGCTTCTAATCCCTGGTAACAGCAGTTCTTTCCTGTAGCAGCAGCTGCATCCAGTCACAATCTCCATCACTTGCAGAGACAGCTCCATGGTGCTCTTCTCCAAGATACCAGCATGAGCTGGCCAGTGCCCTGTCCCCAAGAGGTCTGGGTCTCAGCCCCGTGGGGGGGGGGGACCCTCTTCCAGGTTCAGAGACACCAACATCATCTAAGCAGTGACTCATCCTTAGGGGTCTGAGTTTCAGCTCTGCAGTGCCCCTCTTCTACGCTCAAGTGTTTTGATTATTCACACTTCTTCTCTTAGTTCCTTCAGCCCTGGGGGTGGTAGCTGCTTCCTCCAATTGCTATGTCTATGATAAATTGGTGTCTTTTTTATTGCTCTTTTACTTACCTCATTAACCACTCTATACCTAGTTTGCAATGATTTATAATCAGTTCTCTCTGTTCAAATAACTGGTGGGGTTCTGTCTCCCCATTGGACCCTAGCTGATTGAGAAACTGGTACCAGAAGAGGAATTTTTTGACAATGCTTTGGTTGTGTTCTTGGAGTTGAACTCAGTGCTGACCTCCTTGACGATGGGGAATACTAGCAATCCACGGTATGCAGTGACTTCATGATGGATCAAATTTTCACCCGTGGTTGGTTGTGATGAAGTGCCGATTGAAAGGGCCGTTTGACAGAGTGGCTGTTTCACTTGGTCTTAGGGCAGTAATTACAAGGACTATGGTGTGGGATGAATCCTTCTGAATGCCCTAGAGTGCATATAGAGAGGAAATGACAAGCTCAAATGAATAATCAGTTGGGATTAAGGCTGAAGTTGAGGAGTAATTAACATGTTTTAGAAATGGATGGTGTGACTCACTCAAAGATGATTTGATGATTATACAATGATTATTGCAACTTTGCATCTCCTCATTCAGGGTAGAGAATTAGATGTCTTCGTTTGAATGAAGGACAGTTGTAACTTGTTAGAAAGAAAAATAGAGTGTTTTTAATTTTCTTATGGAAGTTCAAATATGTGAAGAAGGTACGTAGGGATGCTGAATAGCCAAAGGGACGGATTGTGCCATTAAATAATCTGTTTTCTATTAGCTCCAACCCACCCTTCTATACTCTACATTGTGATGCTGGGGCAGGGACCAGAGTAACCATATTTCTGCTTTGCCAAAAGCAGGTTCCTCTTAGGCATTATGAATAGGTGGTACGCGAGGGGGCTACAAGATTGGAGGAGGAAGAAGGAACTGGTTTCTTCCCTTGGGCTTCCTGAACTTGTGATCATCCTCCAGCAATGCTTCTTCACCCTGGCCGCAACACTTCCTTCCTGGGGAGGATGCTGAATCTAGTTTGCAGTATTTCCAGCACTTGCATACCAACCTTATTGTGCTTCACCCAGAAAATCCAGCAACAGCTGAACAGTCCCCCCTCCTCAGAAATCTGAGTTTCAGCTCAGCAGGGCCACTCCGATAAGCTTGAGTTTTAATAATTTAAATACCTTCCATTTGTTCTCCCAGCCTAAAGGGCAGTAGATGCTTCCTTGATTGCTGCCTCCAAGATACCTTACTGTTCTTTTCTTGAATTGTCAGTTAACCAGTTAATAACTTTATACCTAGGTAACAATTCTTTATATTAAAATCTCTGCTCAAATAACCAGTGTAATTTCTATCTCTTGATCAGACTCTTCCTGATACACACACACGTTTCAAAGTGTCTTTCGATACTCTGGTTTCTCTTCAAAATGCATAAATTTTTCGCTTTTTACAAAGTGTCTTTCGAATGGAAAATAGCGCCTGACACCGTAGGCACTCAAAAAAATATTTGTTGAACTAACAGCAATAGCACTTAATGAGTTCTTACCACCTCAGGCTTTGTTCGAAGTGCCCTACATGTATCATTTCATCATCAAAATAATCTCATGAGATAGGAACTCTAATTCCTAATAAAAAAATAAATACTGATATGTGTTAAACTGACTGTAAACTGACTGTTAAACTGACTGTACTGCTGGGTAAGGCAGGGAAACTTGATCTAGTACAGAAGTTAGACCATGTAAGATTGGGTCTTCAGATGAAACGTTAGCAAACAACTCAGGATGATTAGCTAAAGCATAGAGGGTTTACTCTCAGGCAGGTAATCTACAAGGAAGAACAGGGCCCATGAAGACTGACTCCCAGTCCAAAGACAAGGATGGGCTTCTAAGAGCAAAAGGCACTGTACAATATAAGGAGAGGTGACTGGCTGGTTAAATAAATCTTTAGTTTGTCGGCACAGGACTGCTTGGCTTGTAATGAAGCAGAGCCCCAATTCCATTTGTGGCTTTTAAGAACTTTATTGACCCAGTAGGTCCAGTAGGTTGAGTCCAAGTAGTACATCTGAGACACAGATCACAAACATAACAAGTTCATCATCAGGCTGGCTTTTGTTGTTGTTGTTTTGTTTTCTGCTGATTCTGATCAGTTCTCCAAGAGGGGTGCACTTTGGTTCCTTCTTTTGGGACCCTGATTGATTGTTTTCTTGCATTTTATTAGCAATACAGGCTCAGAGTCACGCAGTATACCGCATATGCTCAAGACTCAGCAAAAATTTCCTTTATCACCTCATTTTTACTGATAAGGAGCCTGAGCCACAGAGCAAGTAAGTAACTTTCCCTTGGTCACACAGCTGGCAAGCAATAGAGCCAGAGGTTGGTAGGTTTGCCAGGTGACTTTTACTCTTCATGGGACTCAATTTCCTGATGCCATTCTGTCCTGCAGGTACTCACTGAGGCCCAGCCTTCCTAGTCAAGCAGACTGACTTTAGAATTGTTAAGAGTTGGTACATTTAACCAGTGTGGTATACTGTTTCTATTGGGAAGAGAGAGAGGTGAGGGGGGGTGGGAAGGAGGAAAGGAGAGAGAAAGAGAGAGAGAGAATGAAAGAGAGAATGAGAATACAGTGTGGTTAAGAGTATGGATTTTAGTGGTAAATAGATTGAGGTTAAAATCCCAGATCTGCTTTATGCTGCTTACAACTGCTGTGAAATAAGCAAATTACCTAGTTTTTCTAAGGCTCAGTTTCCTCATCTGTAAAGTGAGGGAAATAATACATACCAAAAGGGGCACTCAGTTTAATCTATTTTTAGGTAATGGTTTTTAATAACAGCCCTACCAATTTATGATCTATGACTGCCCTCTAGAGGTAAAATTAAAACTTTGTCTCCATAACCATGCTAAATACAATCCCTGAAAGCCTTTTTCTTCCCAAATTGTCCAACCAAAAAGCAGTAGTTTCTGCAAATCAAATTGCCTAATAACAACTGGTCTTTAGCGACTCCAATATTTTTGAACTGCAGTATCAGACTTTCTTGAAGAGAAACAGGAAGGCTTGGCCCAGTTGGGTAATGCAGGGCAGAATGGCACCAAAGAATTAATTGCCATGAAAAATAAGTTACCCGCCACCACCAATAACACACACACACACACACACACACACACACACACACACACACACACACACGGCATGAAACCCAGCTGGCTTCACAAACAAGTTTTCCGCACTTTAAAGAAACAAATTATCCCTATCTTATGCGAACTATTTCAAATACACTGCTTCCCAAACCCCTGCCAAAAAAAACCCCACAAAAAAACCAGGAAATCTGACCAGTTTATTACGGTAAAATGGTTCACTATCCTCATCTTAAACTTTTTGGGGTTTGGAAGTTTAGAAAGATGATGCAGTGTGTAACTTGTGTATAAACACCCTCAGCACAGATGGGACCAGTCCCCTACGATTAAATATGTTAATATTTCTGCCATAAAACATACTAAGTGGGACAAGTAAAAACTAAATAGTCTCACAGATGAAGTTTAGTGGCCAGGTGAGTTTGCTGAAAATGTACCCCCTCCCCCCAAAGAAAACCTGTTGCTAGTTTTCAGAACTTTTTGAATTTTGGAATTGCAGATAAGAATTGTAGACTTATATAACTGATGCCAAACCAATCTGGGATGCTAGTATGAGAAAAGAAAATTTAGCCCAAACTCATGAATATATTTGCAAAAATCCTAAAATAAAATGCTAGCAAATAGATCTGGCAACTTATAAAAAATCATATATCACGACCACTGGAATGGAAGGTGCAGTGTCACCACTGTGATTATGGGTTCAAGTTGGTGATCAGACCCATGAGACACAAATAGATTTTTTAAAAATATTTATTTATTTATTTGGCCGCACTGGGTCTTAGTTGTGGCACATGGGACCCTCGTTGCCGCGTGCGGGATCTTCACTGCAGCATGCAGAATTTTTAGTTGCGGCATGCGGGATCTAATTCCCTGACCAGGGATGGAACCCGGGCCCCCTGCATTGGGAGCATGGAGTCTTAACCACTGGACCACCAGGGAAGTCCCACAAATAGATTTTAATCTAGAACACAAAGCAGGAGATATGGCAGACGCCATTTTCATCTTCCTGGGAGGCCCAGCAGCTACCCAAGTACACAGATTCTTTTGTCACTTACCCACAGGTCATGTACAGGAGAACCAAGGTATGTGAGGGTCACCTTGACTTATAGAAGCTGCAGCCTCTATTTCCCACCAATAATTTACACCATTTTGGATGTGTAAGCCCATTGACAACCCCCCAAAACTTAAGCACACAACAAAGGAGGCGTACACTATAACCCCCTTTTATCTTAACTCTACTGTTTCTAAGGAAACATTATTGTGGAAGACCAAGTTCAGTGTCAGGCACGTTTGCATCAGCCCAGGTCTGATATTAATTTTCATTTTACTCACAGAAAGATAATTTAACATTAGGAAATCTATCACTGTGATTTGCTAATTAACTGATAAAGGAGAAAATCAGATGATTCTTTCAAAAATTCAAAAATACCACTCAACAAAATGAAACAGAGATTCCTTATAAAAATGCTTAGCAAATTGAGAATAGAAGGGAACTTTTAAAAGGTATCTACCCCAAACCTAAACTTTATACTTAAGATGAAAGTTTGGAAGCATTTCCATTGAGTCAGGAACAAAGGAAGATTGCTCACTGTCACCTTACTAATCACCACTATCCCGACTTCCTAGCCAATGTAATAAGTGAAATAAATACGAGGGATAAGAATTAGGAGGAGACAACACTGTTTCTATTTTCAGGTTATATTACTGTCAATTTAGGAAATCTACAGAAAAACTATTTGAACTAATAAAAGAGTTTGGCAGGGCTACTAGATATAAGATCAACATACAAAAATCAACAGATTACCATACTGATTGTAATAGGAATAAGAAACTAGAAGATGTGATAGGCAAAAAGATACCATTCACAATGTCAGTAAAAACGATCATGTATCTAGGGATATATCTTTTAAAAAAAAAACATGCTAGACATTTACAGAGGAAAATACAAAGTATTTCCGAGTTATAAAACGAATATTTTAAAAATGGAGAGATATAACATGTTTATGCATGGGAATACTATCATAAAGATGTCACTTCTCCCTTAAAATAAATCTACAAATTCAATTCATTCCAGTAAAAATGTATGAGGATTTTTCATGTAACTTGATAGGTGGATTCTAAAATTCATATGAGGGCTTCCCTGGTGGCGCAGTGGTTAAGAATCTGCCTGCCAATGCAGGGGACACGGGTTTGAGCCCTGGTCCAGGAAGATTCCGCATGCTGCAAAGCAACTAAGCCCCTGCGCCGCAACTACTGAGCCTGTGCTCTAAAGTCCGCAACCCACAACTACTGAGCCCGTGTGCCACAACTACTGAAGCCCATGCACCTAGAGCCCGTGTGCTCTAGGTGTGTTGTCCGCAACAAGAGAAGCCACCGCAATGAGAAGCCCACGCACCGCAATGAAGAGTAGCCCCCCTCGCCGCAACTAGAGAAAGCCCGTGCGCGCAATGAAGACCCAACATAGCCAAAAATAAACATAAAAATAAATTAATTAAATAATTTAAAAAATAAAATTCATACGAAAGAGTAAACACCCAAGAATATACAAGGTAATTCTGAAAAAAGAACAAGATACAAGATATAAAAATTTATCATTAAACTATATATATTAAATAGGATAGAATTAATTCAGGATCATTCTAAAGCGGTAGGGAGCCCAGATACAGACCAAAAACACTGGAGACGATATACGACAGAAAGGGCACAATCCATCCTACAGGATGATAGAGTGGGGGCATTGGACCATGTTAATAAATAACATAAGAACTATAGTATGGGAAAAATCAGCTTTCCATCTGGAAAATCTCTATAGATCAACAGGAAGAAAACAACCTAACAGGGGGGAAAAAAAACCTAATGATATGTTCTAGCAAATCTCAATAGGAAAACACCATGGCCATCCTCAACATTATTAATATTCAGATAAATACAAATCAAAGCCACACAGAGATACCACTTCACACCAACTAAGTTGGCTATAATAAAAAAGACATACAATAACAAGTGTTGGCAAGGACGTGAGAAACTGGACCCCTCATACATTAATGGTGGGAATGTAGAATGGTGCAATTGCTTTGGAAACAGTAAAAATGTCCTTTATTGTCTCACTTTTACAGATGAGGAATCTGAGCCACAGAACAGTGAAACAATCTGCCCTTGGTCACACAGTCTGGTTGTGATACAACCAGACTTAGAGACAGTTCCTCAAAAAGCTGAATGCAGAGTTACCATAAGACCCAGCAATTCTATTCCTAGGTATATGCCCCAAAGAATTGAAAACATACGTCCACACAAAACGTGTACAAGAATGTTCATAAAAGTATTATTCATAACAGCCCACAGTCCATCAACTGATGAGTGGATAAATAAAATGTGGTATATTCATATAGCAGATTATTATGCAGCAGTAAAAGGAAATGAAGTACAGACACATGCTACAACATGGAGGACCCTTGAAAGAATTATGCATGTGAAAGAAGCCAATCACAAAAGACTACATATTATGCGATTCCACTTATATGAAATATGCAGCATAGGCAAATCCACAGAGTCAGAAGGTCAATTAGTGGTTGCCAGGGGCTGGGGGGCAGGGGTAACAGGAAGTGACTGATATGGGGCATCTTAGGGGGAGGGATGAAAATGTTCTAGAATTAGTGATGATGATTGCACACCTTTGTGAATGTACCAGAAAACACTGATTGAGCACTTTAAAGTGGTGAATTTTATGGTACATGAATTATGTCTCAGTAAAGAACATGTTAAGCACCTTTCAAGCAAAACGAAACAAAAACAAAAAACAGAATTGACCAAACTAACTACAGATGTCTGTCAGAAAATCCTGCCCAAGCATCTGGTTTGCCACCTCTGCCCAAGCCCTCCTCCTCCCCTGCTGGCCCTCTGCAGGCTCCTATCTTTTCTCCTCCTCCTCTGCTCGCCCATTAAATGCTGGCATTCCAGGGCTCCATCCTGCACCCTCTCCTCTCCCTCTGCTCACGCTCACCTGTCCACTTCCATGACGTCAGCTCCACAGACTCCCGAATTTCGGTCTCCATCTCCAACCAGCATCCATCCCTACTCCTGCACACCTGTTCCTTTACCACAGGAAATAGCACTGCCAGCCACCTAGTCATCAAGGCAAAAGCTGGGGAGTCGTCCTAGTGACCTCCCAGCCCCTTCTGTCCCACCTCCTGGCTCATTCGTCTCCACCTCTGCAGCCTCTGGCTTACTTCAGGTTGCATTGTCTCTTGCCTGCAAACAGGCAAGAGGCAGAGAGCAGAACTGTATACACATCATTCCCTCACCTCCATCTCACCAGTTCATTCACCACTCTGCAACCTGAGTGATTTTCTAAAAGACAAATCTAACCCTGTTACCTCCCAGTTTAGAACATAGCCTTTTCTTGACCAATAACAGCTAACAATAATTGAGATTCACTTGTTGCCATTTGCTAAGCATTTTGTATGAATTATTTAATGCTGCAAAGACCTTATGAGGTAGAAATGATTATTATTACTCCTCCATTATGGATAAGAAAACCAAAGCTGATTTTTCTGTACCTGTTGAATGCGATTAATGTTAAAACAACTTTATTGAGGTGTAATTTACATATCATGAAATATGCCCATTGTAAGTATATAGTTTGAGGATTTTTAGTAAATTTACAGTTTGACAACTCTGTAAGTCACAATCCAGTTTTAGCACATTTCCATCATCCCCAAAAGTTCACTTGTGCCCATTTTCAGTCAGTCCCTTCTTCCACCCCACGGCCCAGGCAAACAGCTGATCCACTTTGTGTCTATAAATTTGCTTTTTATGGACATTTTATAAAAATGAATTCATACAATATGTAGCCTTTTGTGATTGTGTCTGCATTGTGTTTTTGAAGTTCACCTATGTTGTAGCATGTAAGTTTTATCCTTTTATATAGCTGAATAGCATTCCATTGTATGGCTATACTATAGTTTGTTTATCCATTCCCCAGTTGATATTCAATAGATTCCACTTTTTAGCTATTTATGAACAATGGTGCTACGAACACTTCATGTACAAATCTTTGTGTAGACATATGTTTTTACTTCTCTTGGATAGATACCTAGGAGGGGAATTGCTGGGTCATAAATAAAGTTTAAATTTTAGTAGTTGCCAAACTCTTCAAAGTGGTTGTACCATTTTTACATTCCCATCAGAAATGTATGAGGACTCCAATTTCTTCACACCCTCACCAACATTTGTTATTATCTTTTTCTATAGCCATTCTAGTGACTGTGTGGTGGTATCTTATTTTTGTTTCAATTTGTGTATCTCAAATGATTAATGATCTTGGCCATCTTTTCATGTGCTTGTTAGCTCTTTGTACCTTCATATCTTCTTTGGTGAAATGTCTACTCAAATTTTTGCCTATTTTTAAATTGGATAATATATTTTCTTATTATTGAGTTGTAGGAGTACATTTTATATTCTGGATATATATCCTTTATCAATCATTGAGAGTGAGGTATTGAAATGCCAAAACTATAATTGTTTATTTCTCTTTTCAATTCTATCAGTTTTTGCTTCATGTATTTTGGGACTTTGTTGTTAGGTATGTATAGATGTATAGTTGTTACATCTCCCTGATGTCTTGACTCTTTTATCATTATAAATATTCCTCTCATTGCCAGTAACATTTCTTATCTTAAAGCCTATTTTGTCATATTAACACAGCCACTTCAGCTCTTTTAGAGTTACAGTTTGCATGGTCTCTTTCCATCCCTTTACTTTCTACCTGCCTGTGTCTTTGAATCTGATTTGTGTCTCTAATAGATAGCATATAATTGAATCTTGCTTTTTTAAAAAAAATCCAATCTGACAATCTCTACTTTTTGATTGAATTGTTTAGTCTATTCACTTTTAGTGTAATTATTCATGTGGCTGGCTTTATGCCTGTCATTTTGCTATTTATTTTCTATATTTATCCTGTTTTCTTTTGTTTCTCTTCCCTCTTTGACTGCCTACTTTTGTGCTAAAATATTTTTTAGAGTACCATTTAAATTTATTTGTTGATTTTTTAAAAACGGTATTTTATTGAGTCATCCAAATTCACTCAAGAACTTCAGCCATTTTACTCACTCAAACTATATTCGTATGTAGAGTGGTTGCTCTGGGGACTGCAGTATTCATCCTGACTTACTATAATCTTCTTTAGGTTAATATTAGCTTAAAAATGGTTAAATATAGCAACTTTGCTCCAATATAGCTTAATTTCATACCCCCTCCTTTGTGTTATTATTGTTACATATATTACATCTATACATGTTATAAACCCAACATACAGTGTTATAATTAGTGGTTCATAAAATCTTATATTTTTTAAAGAAATTAACAGGAGAAAAGAGAATATGTATTTGTACAATTTTTTTTTAATTAATTGATTTATTTATTTTTGGCTGCATTGGGTCTTTCAGCATCTTGATTATGTTATTCAAATGCCTTCTGCCTCTATTGTTTCTGTCGAGAAATAAGGCTTGTCAGAACTGTACTTAAGAGTTCTTTTTTTATTTTTTGGCCGCACTGCTTGCAGGGTCTTAATTCCCTGACCAGGGATCGAACCTACCTCCTCAGCAGTGAAAGCACCAAGTCCTAACCACTGGACCGCCAGGGAATTCCCTTTTTTTACTTTTTTTTTTTTTTTTTGGCCTAGAACTCTACTTGTGAGTTCTGATGTGCTGTTTTTCTCTTGCTGCTTTCAAAATTTCCTGTGTTTTAGGCTTTCAACAGTTTGATGATAATGTGTCCAAATGTGGATTTCTTTATGTTTATCCTACTTGGAGTTCTTTGGATCTGTAAATGAATGTTTTTCCTTAAAATTAGGAAATTTTTGGCCATTATTTCTTCAAATATTTTTTCTTTCCCTCTCTCTCTCTTTTTTTCTTTCTGAATTGCTGGGTCATATAGTAATTTTATGTTTAACTTTTTGAAGAAGCACAAAACTGTTTCTAGAGTGGCTGTACCATTTTACATTCCACCAAGAATGTATGAGGTTTCCAGTTTCTCCACATATTTGCTGACACTTGTTTTCACTTTTATTTTCAATCATAGCCATCCTAGTGGGTATGAAGTGGTACCTCACTGTGGTTTGGTTTGTATTTCCCTAATGACTGATGACATAATGACATTGATTTTTTTTTAGCTTTATTGAGATATAACTGACCTATAACATTGTGTAAGTCCTAGGTCTACAACGTCTTGATTTAGTACACTTACATATTGCAAAATTATTACCACCATAGTTAACTAACACCTCCATCATGTCACATAATTACCATTTCTTTTCTGTTGTGAAAACATTTAAGATCTACTCTTGGGACTTCCCTGGTGGTCCAGTGGTAAAGAATCTGCCTTACAACGCAGCAGACGCGGATTCGATCCCTGGTCAGGGAACTAAGATCCCACATGCCGCGGGGCAACTAAGCCCGCGTGGCACAACTACTGAGCTCGTGCGCCTCAACTAGAGAGAGAAAACCCGCACGCCACAACTAGAGAGAAGCCCGCGCGCCACAACAAAGAGCCTGGCACCGCAATGAGAGATCCCACGTGCCTCAATGAAGATGCTGCGACTAAGACCCGACACAGCCAAAAAGAAATTAAATAAATAATAAATAAATCTTTTTAAAAATCTACTCTCAGTAATCTTCAAGTATATAATACAGTATTATTAACAATGAATCCTCAGAACTTATTCATCTTATAACTGGAAGTTTGTACCTTTTGAACAATATCTCCCCATTTCCTCCACCCCCTCAACCCCTGAAAACCACCAATCTACATTCTGTTTCTATGAGTTCAGCTTTTTTAGATTCCACATGTAAGTGATATAATGACATTGATCTTGTCATGAACTTTTGATCATTTGTATCTCTTCTTTGGAGAGAAGTCCTTTGCCCATTTGTTAATAGGGTTGTTTGCCTTTTTGTTGTTGGGTTTTAAGAGTGCTTTTCACATTCTGGACAGGAGACTCATCACCTATGTCATTTGCAAGCATTTTCTCCCATTCTGTGGGTTATCATTTCACTCTCCTGATGTTGTCCTTTGATGCACAATAATTTTTAATTTTGATGAAGTCTAATTTACCTATTTTTCTTCTGTTTCTTATACTTTTGGTGTCTTATCTAAGAAACTATTGCCAAATCCAAGGGACAATTTTTTTTGGACATTATCAATTGTTTATTTTTTATTGAAGTATAGTTGATTTACAATGTTGTATTAGTTTCCAGTATATAGCAAAGTGATTCGTATATATATATATTTTGTTCTTTTCCATTATAGGTTATTACCAGATACTGAATATACAGTATAATATTCCCTGTGCAATACAGTAGGAGACTTTGCTGTTTATTTTATATGTAGTAGTTTGTATCTGCTAATCCCAAACTCCTAATTTATCCCCCCCACTTTCCCCTTTGGTAACCATAAGTTTGTTTTCTATATCTGTGAATCTGTTTGTTTCATAAATAAGATCATTTGTACCATATTTTAGGTTCCACATACAAGTGATATCATATGGTATTTGTCTTTCTCTGTTTGACTTACCTCACTTAGTATGATAATCTCTAGGTCCATCAATGTTGCTGCAGATGGCATTATTTCATTATTTTTTATAGCTGAGTAGTATTCCATTGTATATATACTTGTATATATCTATATACTGCATCTTCTTTATCCATACATCTGTCGATGGACATTTAGGTTATTTCCATGTCTTGGCTATTGTAAATAGTGCTGCTATGAGCATTGAATCCAGTGTTATGAGATGATATTGAAAGGAAGGAAAAGTGGCCACAAGTTCTAGGTTCTGGCATACCTGGACATCTGTCCCTCCTGCTGCCACTGAAGAAAAGAGTCCATGGCTAGCAGAGAGAATGTTTTAACTTTTAGTCCTTCAAACAGTCTCCATGGTGTAAACACTGACTCAAAGGAAGACTCCTGGAGAGCGTGGTTGCCAAGAGTGGTGGGATCTAAGTTGGCTTGTTCTTTTCCTTAGGGGTTCCCACTGCACCTGAGCCACCACTCATGCCCGTGCTCCTCCTTGGGCTTTTGCTCCATGGAAATGCACCCCAGTGTCAGCAGCCCACATCCCATGCTTCATTCATCAGATATTAAAACTCCACTAAATGCCAAGGAATTGTGAGTGGGATGGTGTCACAGTGGTAAACAAACTGACATGGACTCTGCTCTCAAAATGCTCTTTCTGTAGTAGGAGAAAGGGGATTTTAAAAAGTAGACACACACACAAAAAATTAAATACAACTTGTGCTAAATGTGAGCACAGTGTCTAACTGCTCCCTTCAGAAATGCAGGAGAGAAACAGATGTGGCCCACTGTCTCAATCACTTCACCTACCTAACGCTCTCTAAATATGGGAGTTCCAAAATGTAATGCCCTATTGAAAAGATACGAATCCTTTCTTTTTTTTACACCTTTCCTTTGGATTTATTCTTCTTCACAAGTGAAGCGATTACTATTAGAATTCTTTTAATTGGGTTCAAACATTGCAATGCATGAATCCTTTCTATAGCCTGCAAGGCCCTGCTTCTATGCCCCAGATCATCACTGACCCCACAGAAGCATCTAGACATTGATGTCTAGAAACATCTCATGTTTCTATAGAGCATTTTATGAGAGAGGGCGTATGGTATATAATAATTATAACTGGTCTGAAATGCATGCCCTTGGGCCCAGTCCTTTCTGGGAGTCCCTCCAAAGGAAATAACGGGGTCTTTAGAAAAAAGCTGTACTGCTAAAGATAGTTACTGTAACTTTGTATGTTCAATAAACAAATTCAATACTCAGTTTTTATTTTGCTAATGTGAGCAAATGACTTGACCTCATTGGGCATCATGGGTAAAATTGGGTGATAATCTCTACCTGAAAAAGTTTATGAGGACTAAATATCTGAGGAAATAGCCGCCTAGCACTAGGCCTGACACAGAGCAGGTGTGTTCTCTATGGGTTCATTTCACCTCCTCTTTCTGACTGTATTGCATTGTATTACATACCTGAATATGTACACAGGAATCTATATAGTTTTTATATTCCCACCACTCCCCTCTCAGTGGACTGAATTTGCCCAGGGGCCTCTCATCCTCCTCTCCTGGCATGCTGAATAGTAGCATTCAGGTGTTGAATGGTTGGACTGTCCTAACCTCGACCACTGTCTAGTGTCCTTTCCCTGGTGCTAGCCCGCCGTCTCTCCTGGTTCCCAGGCACCCCAGCCTGCGGTCCACGTGCAGGGGCAGGAGCCGCTGACCGCCTCCATGCTGGCCGCAGCACCGCCCCAGGAACAGAAACAGATGCTGGGTGAGTGACCCACGTGCTTGCAGAAGAGGGGGCCAGAGCTGCTACTGACCTGGACACCAGCGTCCGTTCTTTACTGGGATGCCACTGGGTTTTTCACGGAATACCTTCCCACAGGTGAACGTTTGTTCCCGCTCATCCAGACGATGCACTCAAACCTGGCTGGGAAGATTACGGGGATGCTGCTGGAGATTGACAACTCGGAGCTGCTGCACATGCTGGAGTCCCCAGAGTCTCTCCGCTCCAAGGTGAGCAGGTTCCCAGACCCCCGCGGCTTCCGCTCACTCGGCTCAGGGGGACAAGGGGTGGCCTTGGACACCCAGGGGAGGCAGAGAGAAGGGTCTGCTGCCCCGTGACCTCCTCGTGCCTCGCCTGTGACCTGAGGGCTGCTGGCGCGTGGGTATCTGGGAAGGCGGTCAGCACCAGGAGAGGCCACCGCTGGGCCCGGGCGCCAGGGAGGGGCGGAGGGGCTCTCCTCAGATGTCACTGACCACCTGGAGTTTCTCACAGGTGGATGAAGCTGTGGCGGTCCTACAGGCTCATCATGCCAAGAAAGAAGCTGCCCAGAAGGTGGGCGCTGTTGCTGCTGCTACCTCTTAGACAAGGACAAACCGTATGCTTGGCTATTTCATTTCCTGCGATGGTTCTGATTTACGATCATCATCCTAAAAAGGCAGAAGGAGGAGGGCACGGAGAGAGCCCTGCTTCTGTTCCTGCTTATCCTGCCCACTTATCCTGTTACCTTTGTGCCTTATCTGTCATCTGAAGTTAGAGAAAGGAGGGGATAAGCTGTGAATTATAAAGGGCAAACAACAGTTTCCACTGTGGTTTTCTTCTGACACCAACCAATTCTACAGTTCTCTGACAACAGCGGGGACCCACCATTTCAATTCAATTCTGATACCACGGACCCCACAGGTTAAGGGATCAGTCCCACAAGACTGCCCCTACTTCAGACACCAGCCACAAATGGGGTCCCTATGCTACCCACACTTATGCTCAGCCAACTACAAATTTGGGTTCCCATGAACCCCCCCCCCTCAGGTTTGAAAATTTGCAAGAATAACTCACAGAACTCAGGAAAGAGGTATACTTATGATTATAGATTATTATAAAGGACACAACTCAGGAAGAGCCAAATGGAAGAGAAGAATAGGGCAAGGTGTCAGAGGAAGGAGATGCGGAGCTTCTTTGCCCTCTCCAGGCACACCACCCTCCCAGCACAGCCATGTGTTCACCAACCCAGAAGCTCCCCAAACAAACCGCATTTAGAATTTTTACATGTGGTTTCACTATCTAGGCATGATTGATTAAATCACTGGCCGTTGGTGATTGAACACAATTTCCATCCCTTTTCCCCTCCCTGAAGGTCAGGGGTTGGAGCTGAAAGTTCCAACCCTCTAATCATGTGGTTGGTTCCTCTGCTGACCAGCCCCCATCTGGAAGCTATCTAGAGGTCTGTGATGGATAATTTTATGTATCTACTAGACTATGTCATAAGGTGCCCAGATATTTGGCTAAACATTGTTTCTGAGTGTGTCTGGGAGGGTGTTTCGAGATGAGATTAGCAGTTGAATAAGTGGACCCAGTAATGCTATTGCCCTCTGTAAGGTGGGTGGGCCTCATCCAGTCCACGGAGGGCCTGAATAGAACAAAAGGTGGAGGAGAGGAGAATTAGCCCTTTCATCTGCCTATATGACTGAGCTGGGACATCTCAATTCATCTTTTCCTGCCCTTGAACTGGGATTTATACAATTGGCTCCCCTGGTTCTCATAATAAATCTCTCCATATGTATCTATATGATGTATACATATTTCTCCTATTGGTTCTATTTCTCTGAAGATCCCTAACTAATACAGGACCCCACTATGCGTCACCTCCTTAGGGTAAATTCAGGTATGGTCAAAAGGGTTCATTATGAATTTAAGAAGGCCCTCCTACGGCTTCCCTGGTGGTGCAGTCAGTGGTTGAGAATCTGTCTGCCAAGGCAGGGGACATGGGTTCGAGCCCTGGTCCGGGAAGATCCCACATGCTGTGGAGCAACTAAGCCCGTGCGCCACAGCTACTGAGCCTGTGCTCCAGAGCCTGCGAGCCACAACTACTGAACCTGCGTGCCACAACTACTGAAGCCCGCATGCCTAGAGCCCATGCTCCACAACAAGAGAAGCCACCGCAATGAGAAGCCTGCGCACCGCAACAAAGAGTAGCCCTCGCTCACCACAACTAGAGAAAGCCCGTGAGCAGCAGTGAAGACCCAACACAGCCAAAAATAAATAAATAAATAAATTTATTAACAACAACAACAAAAAGGCCCTCCTATCATTCAGGAAATTTCAGGGGTTTTAGGGGCTCTGTGCTAGGTACTGGGGACAAAGACCAAATATATATATATTATACCACACTCACATAAAGGACACCTGGTCAGGTTCCTCTCAAGAGTGACCTTGTTGGTCTGGAGTAGTGACAGGTTCACAAGGGGATCTTGTAATCAGATCTCACAGCCTCATTTCTATGAGTGGTACCCCTCTGGTTTGGCCTGAGGATGCTGAGGTTGGCTGTGTGTGCATCCACTGCTTAGCTCTGGGAACACAGCAGGCACAGGCCTTGTTGTCAAAGAGGGAGACAGACACACACATGACTACAGTCACAGACTGTGTTTCAGTCAACTGTTGGACTTTGAGGCCATGGCACCTCTCTGAGGGGTAAGTAGGACCTCCAACAAGGACAGGTGGATGCCTCCAGACAGAGAAAGGAGAGAACCAAATGAGCAGAGGCAGAGGCAAGAGAATCAAGCACATGGTAAGGGCCAGGGCTTCTGTGTTGGTAGGGCTTGACTTGACGTGGCCAGGGCCCCTTGAGAAGGGCTCTAGGAGCCTTGTCATCAGCAGCACTGATTTAAGAAGGGAACTCTAGAGAGTTGAGGTTTGTTCTGAAGAAAGATCATCCTGGGAACAAGTCAGAGGGCGGACCGGAGGGAGAGAGCCACCATCAACTCTTCCTTAGTCTCGACTGCATTAACCTCCTGGTCTCCAGGTTTCCATCCAAATCATTCTGGGCATAGTGGTCAGAGTACAGTTTTTTTTTTTTTAATTATTTATTTATTTGGCTGCGTCGGGTCTTAGTTGTGGTATGCGGGATCTTTCGTTGTGGCACACGGGCTCTGTGTTGCGGCGCAGGCTCTTTGTTCGAAGCCGTGTCCCCTGCATTGGAAGGTGAATTCTTAACCACTGGACCACAAGGGAAGTCCCCCAGAGCACTGTTTTAAAACATAAATGTGACCATGTAACTCCCCATCACAACCTTCAGTAGCTTCTCAAAGCCCCCAAATCCTCCACATGGTTTACAGGGCCCTGCATCAAGCAGCCCCTGCCCACCTTTCCTGCCTGATGTTTCATGCCCTTCCCCTCCCCAACTCCCACACCTGGCCTTTCAGTTCCTTTAACCGGCAGAAGTTGTCTCCTCTCCCTGAAACCCTTTTCCCTGCTCCATCCTCTCTCTGGCTCCTCTTCCTCCAGGTTTCAGCTTAAATGTGGCCTCAGGGAGGTCTTAACCAACTACTGTATCTAAAATAAGTGGCCCCATTATTTTGTACCACTTAAGTCAATCAATGATTTATGTATTAGTTGATTTATTCCAAGAGTCAGCAAACGCTTTTCCCAAAGAGTCAGATGGTAAATATTTCAAGCTGTGCAGGCCCTGGGTTTGCCCTTGCATCCTGAAAGCACCCACAGATCAATGCTAAAAGGAATGAGCAAGACTGGATTCCAATAAAATTTTTTTGGAATTTTTAAAATGAAAATTGAATTACATATAATTTTCACGTGTCACGAAATATTATTCGTGTTTCGTTTCTTTTTCTTACCTTTTTTTTTTTTTTTTTTCCAGCTCTTTAAAAATGTAAAAACCATTCGTAGCTCCCGGGTTGTCCAAAAACAGACGGGCGGGATGGCCCGCGGACCGTAGTTTGTTCGTAGCTTATTACTTGCGGACCCCGGCTGACCCCTCAGAAGATTGTTTTCAGCACGACGGAACATGGGCAGCGCCGGGACCACGTCTGTTCACCCACCGAGATACACCTGCTCGGCGCCCGCGGCTCAAAGGGAGCCGGAGGCGGGCTCGGCCTAAGCGGGAGTGGGCGGGGTCTGCGAGAGCGGTACCCGGGGGCGGGGCCTTGGAGAAGGGGGCGGGCTGAGAGTAGGCTTCCGGCGGAAGAGTGCGGGAGCAAGATGGCTACTACCAAGCGAGTGCTGTACGTGGGTGAGCAGGCGCGGGCTCTGGGTGGAGTCTGGGCGAACCGGGCCGCTAGTGGGTCGTGGCGTGGAGCTGGACAGGTCTCCGGGCGCGGAGGGCGGCGAGCAGCTGTCTAGGCCGTATCTTTGGCAGTATTGCTTGGCCTCAGGGTGTGAGCCTGAGACGTAACGGTCATTGCAGCTCTTTCCAAGTCCGCCAAGCTCTAACAGGAATCTCTTCACCTCCTGGGCCTGGGGCAGTGGTGGAGGAATATTAGGGACCTCTGAATCCTCGCGCCCATTCACTTTATGTTCACAGCAGTGAGGGCTCAGCCCCCGCTGTTGCCCTACGCAAAAGAGTTCCCAGACTAGCCGGCTAAAAATGGGAATAACCTCAATAGCATAGTTTGATGAGCGCTTTGGTGGGGACGGACACTGGTGATACGGGCCTGGGTGCGGGGAGAAGTGACCCCTCCATCTGGAGAGGTGAGAGCAAGCTTTGAGGATGCGGTGACGCCGCAGATGAGCCGGAGTTAGCCGGGTAGCCGAAGTAGAAGCAAGTGTGTTTACTGAAAGGGAGCAAAATCCCAAAGGTGTAAAATAGCCTGACACTTGGAGGCAAGTATATCATTTTGCGGGGAAGCA
The DNA here is from genome assembly GCF_965194805.1 of Balaenoptera borealis. NCBI lineage: Eukaryota > Metazoa > Chordata > Mammalia > Artiodactyla > Balaenopteridae > Balaenoptera > Balaenoptera borealis. The sequence continues at coordinate 162,008,692 of NC_138860.1, read as the reverse complement.
AAGGGAAAGAGGCTGAAGAGGTGGGCAGGGGCTTATGAACAGCCTTGCGTATACTGCTAAGTTTATACTTTATCCTTAGGACAGTGGGAAACGTTTGAAGTAGCTTAACCAGGGAAGTGATGGGTTAAAATCTGCACGTTCCCGGGATCTTTCTGGTTGGCTTTGTGGAGGAGAGGAAGGTCAGTTATGAAGCTCTTGCAGTAATCCTGGGGCTAGATGAGGGTCTGAAAGAAGGGTGAAGAGAGGGGTTTGCATCATAAGTAGGTGTGAGGGAGCATATGAGGGGGATGTTTATGAACCCAAAGGACTGGATGGAAAGACCCCTCCCTTTGGTGGTAGCGTGCTAACTTTACAGCAGGGACTTCTCAAGATGGGCGGGGTCTTGAGAGAATAGAGGACAGTGTCTCAGAAGGCCCTTGGCTTCTTTGCAGGTGGGCTGGCAGAGGAGGTGGATGACAAAGTTCTTCATGCTGCTTTTATCCCTTTTGGAGACATCACAGATATCCAGATTCCTCTGGATTATGAAACGGGTAAGTCTTTTTAGTGTCTCGCCTGCTCAGAATCCTCCTGCAAGGAAAAGAACTTAAAAAAATTTTTTTTAAGTCATATCACAGTGCATTCTAAATATGCATTGGGCAGCATGACAGTGATCTTGATGCAGAAGGACTGTTCTGAGGCTTGTGGTTGTGAGCTGTAACATGCTTTGCAGAGAGTCCCATCTGTTGCATTTGAGCAAAGACAAACTTTTCAGTTAGCCAGTAGGAAGATAGGTTTTGAGCTACATGGAGATCTGTTGTTTCGAACTACCTGCCAGGCACTCTACCGCACCTGCTCCCTTCTTGGCGGCTGTGCTATTAAAGAGGGTACCAGGAAAGCCCAGCTTCAACAGTGGGGCCTTAGCCTCTGTGTACCTGGGGGTAAGCTTTCCATCAATTAGTATCACAGTTGTAGTTCAGTTTTCTATTTTAACCTTTGTTGTCATTTTTAAGATTGGAGTTTTAGGCCCAGCTCTGATAGGGATAGAGTACGCAGCTAGTTTAGAAATCCCACTAGGGGATCACAGATAGAGAGGGAACTTTGGGAGACCCCTGTAAGTTAATGATCACTCAAGAAAGCAGGCTTGCTTAGCAACAAAACCAAGCAGGCTTGCTTAACTCGTGAAACCAAGCAGGCTTGCTTAACAACAAAACTATACATCAAGTCAGTGATGCCTGCATCCTGCTGGTTGAGATCAGTAAGTTAATGATCCCTAGGACATGCTTCTCTGCACACACTAAAAACAAAAACATAGGGGAAAGGTGACATTATGCTGAAACCTGAGGTGATTTACCATATTTTAGTGTATATTACCGCCTTTTTGCTCATTTCCATAGCGCCATGACAGTCCAGGTTGGACCAGATAGGGTCAAAAACTCCCTTGCCCAACCTGTAGGAGGAGTTACTTATGGAAGACTCGAAGAATGAGGAAGAAGGTGGTCTTCTCCCCCTCCCCACTTTTCCTTTAATTATAAAACTGTATGTAGCCCACTGAGTTCTCTGTGGGGCACTCTCTTTCCTGCCCCCTTGTATCTCTCACAAGCGTCCTATGCTAATAAATCACTTCTTGCCTGTCACTTTGCTTCTCACTGAATTCTTTCTGGGCCAAGACAAAAGAACCTGAGCTTCATTAAGTCCTAAGACGTGTTTTGAGGTTTTAGCAACCTATACTCTACTGAGTCCCGAGTCGAGTTGTGCGTTTCAGCTCTATCATCAACCTTGCATATAATTTTAACCTCCCTGGGATCTTTATATGTTATAAAAATGATAAGGTTATATTGACTCTCTAAGGTTAATTGGTTAATTAAACTAGTGTTGTTGTGCACTTGACCTTTCTGCTTAGATTAGCGTTTTGCTGAGGATAAAGACAGCGTCCTTACCCAGGTTTTAGGATTCATGGTTTATGCACGGTTGATGTTCAAAATGTATGCTTGGAATGAATAATTGATAGGTTAAATGACTTCATTTTTCTAGCTCCTGCACGCAAAGGTTAAGGTTTTAATTTGGCTTTGGTAAAAGAATTGAATGCTGCTTTTAGAGATTAAAACTATAGTTGATTATTCAGCTATGTTCACTACAAAACAGTTTAATATTGCTTGAAATGTTATTTAAACTAGAAAGAATCAAAGAGTAAGATTCCTTCTTCCTAAATAGTTATTGTGTAGAATTTCGAATGAATGGATAAGGCATGCAACTGACTTCACTTTCCTTGTGACCACCTGCTTCTTCCCATTGCCCCACATGATAATTGCTTGGCTTTGTTTGCCTTTTTTCAGAAAAGCATCGAGGATTTGCTTTTGTTGAATTTGAGTTGGCAGAGGTGAGAAAATTCTGTTACCTATGTTAAGTCTTTGACTTGTGTTATTATTGTTACTGATTACAAAGGGAGCTGTTCTCCATTTGGTTGGGTTTTGGGGCCTCGTGCTGATGCTTCCAGAGAGATAAGAAGTGCTATTTGAAGGAAAGTTTCCCTCACTTAATCAAACTGTAGGCTGTGGTTAACATCGCAGACCTGCCAGATCCTGCGCCTCTTGCTTTGCAGAGCTCTTGCGGCACTGGTGATTATTTCTTTGTCTTCCACTAAATAGCCAATAGCTGAAGTCACCCAGGAAGTGCACTTTGTTAGACACATACAACCTGGGCAAGGAGTATAAATAGACCTTTTCCTGTTAGGTTGTTTTTTTTTTTTTTTGGCTACTGAGTATGTTTAGACACCACAAGAAGCATTTGACTGCAAGCCTAAACTTTTTTTTTTAATAAATTATTATTATTATTATTTTCTATACAGCAGGTTCTTATTAGTCATCCATTTTATACACATCAGTGTATACATGTCCATCCCAATCTCCCAATTCATCCCACCACCACCACCACTCCCCGCCGCTTTCCCCCCTTGGTGTCCATACATTTTTTCTCTACTTCTGTGTCTCAGTTTCTGCCCTGCAAACCGGTTCATCTGTACCATTTTCTAGGTTCCACATATATTGCAAGCCTAAACTTGTACCTTGTCTTTCCTTGGCAGGATGCTGCAGCAGCTATCGACAACATGGTATGGCTAGGAATCCTCCTTCTTACAGAAGTTGCTTTTTGCTGGTACAGAGGGCACTTATTCATACATGAGTTTGCTGAACCGCCAAAGTTACAAGGTTGCATGGGGAAGTACAGATTATCATCATGTGAAAATATTCACTGTGAATTGATCGCTTTTGATCAATTTGATAATAATGTAAATGCTAACCTTGCTATCCTTGTTGACCAGTCTCTCACTGGCTGCCCGTGTCTAGGATAGGAAATTGCAAACACAATGCAAATTGATTGCACAGTGAAGTTGCATACTTTACAAAAGAGGCAGGATTTCATGAAGTGTTAGACCAGTTAACAATTGAGAAGAGAAATTCGACAAGGATAAAGATAGGTTATGCTGCTGATGCAAATGATTGGAATAGCCTGGAGAACTCCTTGGGGAAAATGATGTAGCTCTTAAGTATGTATTCCCTCTTCAAGATGCTTATGATTTTCACATCAGATAAGAAATGCAAAAATATCATAATGTTGATAGTATTTTGTTGGAAAAATACTACAGATTAATCAGCATCCATTACATCTTTGTCCTATAAATAGCACATAAATTAAACCTGAATTTTAACTATAAGAAATTTATTTTCATTATTTTTAGTTTCATCACAGTAAATTCCCGATCAATCTTTTTTCCCTTCACTTTTTACCATGAAATTTTCTTCATTGCCTTAAGTGAATTCACATTAAGTGACCTTTCCTGGTACCAATTATCTTAGGATAATAAGGTTTTCCTTTATTCCTGTTCTCTGTTTCCCATTCACCAAACATATGCCCCAGCTCTCAGAGAGAGAGAGAGAGATCATTTCTCACCACTTAAAGCTGATCTTGACTTTTGAAGGTGAACTCGGGTACTTGGAAACTGCATTTATCCTTGTAATTTCAGAGTGCTCTGAACCCAGAGTCACCTTTGGAAGCACAGGTCATTGGTGGTATTGAAAGAAATGTCAGATACACGCTACTATATATAAAATAGATGTACAACAAGGACCTACTATATAACACAAGGAACCATATTCAATATCTTATAATAACCTACAATGGAAAAGAGTCTGAAAAAGAATATATATATATACATGTGTATATATATATATGTGTGTATGTGTATATATATGTGTATATATATACACACACACATATATATATGTAAAGTATAACTGAATCACTTTGCTGTGCACCTGAAACATCGTAAATCAACTATGCTTCAACTTTAAAAAAAAAAAGAAAGAAAGAAAAGAAAGAAAGGAGGTATCTGATGGCTCCAGGGAGGAAATTCCCTGCAACCTACAGGCTACTTTGCAGCAGGTGCATAACTTGGGTGCTAGGGGCTCAGGGGTTAAGGGAGAACAAGTCATGAGCTTGTCTCGGATTTTTCAGAAGGATGTGGAAAGCTGTCTGACTTTGTTTTAACCTAACAGAGTTTAAGCAGCTGGATTTTCAATCTTTTCAGAATGAATCTGAGCTCTTTGGACGGACAATTCGTGTCAATTTGGCAAAACCCATGAGGATTAAGGAAGGCTCTTCCAGACCAGGCGAGTGGGAGCAATACAGATTCCCCATCACATCGTCCAGTTTGGCCTTGGTTGCCTTTCTGTCCCGATTTGCTTGGAAGTGGGAGCTGAATGCTACTCTGGTGGACAGGAATAGAGCGTGGTTTACACTGGCGAAGGACATGCGCCACCTTTGTGGGGAAATAAAAAGAGTTTGAGCTTCTCCGTTTTCCCCGTTTTCTGAACACTCCTGGCAGGTTCCGTCAAGGGCTGGGACTGGCAAAGGCTGCACCTTTCCCTGGGGCATAGCTTTTTCACTTAGTCCTGCTAAGAGCCGGGCTTCAGGGCTGGCAGTCCCTGAAAGGTGGGAACTTTCCTTACCTGTGGGAGTTCCCAAAGTGGAGTCCTCTGGCCGAGAGGGCCACAGAGTATGTTCTGCTTTGCTGACCAAAGCAGCTACTTAGCAGCTGGCTGATAGCTTGAATTTGTTCTCATTTGCCTGCCTCTTTCCTTTCAGTTTGGTCCGATGACGACTGGTTGAAGAAGTTTTCTGGGAAGACTCTTGAGGAAAATAAAGAGGAAGAAGGATCAGAGCCTCCCAAAGTGGAAACCCAGGAGGTGAGATTGAAGGCTGGCACTTCCCACAGGAGACTTCGTTTTTTAGGTTTCTATGGGAATTTGCAAACATATATACAAAAGCAGAGAGAATGAAAAATGAACTTGTAGTGTTTTGGTGGAGGTGCTAATGAGTGAACTAAAGGGAAGCTTTAGGCCTCTTGTCCTTGTGCTCTGCATGAGGAGCTTCTCAGCTCTGCTCGGGTTCTGTTCTGTGATTGCCGCCGACGAGGAGGAAGCCTGAGGTGAGGAGGGGTGGTGAGCGCACCACTGCAGCCCTCCTCATCAGTCCCCCTTCACTGGAGCTTCCTGTCCTGATGCAGGGGAGGCAGGGCTGGGTGGGGGTACCTTCCCGGCAGCCTGGGCACAGGTTTGAGGTTCTTCCTTCCAGAGAACCCGCCTTGGCACTTCCTCCTGATTCTCGGCGTACCTCTCTAACCATTGCCTCTCAGGCTGCCTCTCCCCTTCTTGTAAACGTTGTTCTTCTGAATTTCTTGACTCACAGCAGCCCTCTCCCCTCTTTGCCAGAACAGTGGCAGTCACTCTGATTTTTCACAGCCTCTCCTGTGCTGTTGACTTTCCTGGCCTCTGTTTCTAGTCCTGAGCTTCAGACGTTTCTGCTGCAAGTCTCGCCCTCCCTTCTCTAATCCCGTTCTTCCTGTGTTCTCAAACTCACCAACTTGCCACCATCCATCCACATTGACCTAAGCCAGATACCCAGATGCAAAGCAGAGCACATAAATGGCCCTTAGTCAGTGGAGTAACCCTAGGTCACTCTAGACCCCTATTTAAAATAGAACCAGAACATCATATTCTGCCAAGTTTTTCTCTTAAATCTTCCTTGAATCCATCCTCCCCTGATTACTCAATTGTCCCAATGTAACTTCTCGTCTCATTTGGATAATTGCAATAGGTTCCTAACTAGCCTTCTGGCTGCAGTCTTGCTCTCCTCCCGTCTTTCATAAAGGCAGCTAGAATGATCTTTTTAAAGCATATCATGGATCATCTGACTCTCCTGCTGAGAACTTTTCAGTGGCTGCCCATCACCTGTCCCGGGAGATAAAGTCGCGGGGGACTCTCCTGACCTTGACCCTGCCCACCTCTCACCTTGCAGTCCCCACTTTACGCTCTTGGTAAAACCATTCTTTGTATTTCTCTGTATGTCTTTGCTTTTGTAAAGGCTATGCAAGTGCTTATTGCCTTTCCCTTTCTAATCAGTAAATTCTGTGAGGATAGGGGCCTCATATTAATAAAGACCTTGTTAATAAAAATGTGGAATGTGAGGTGGGGTAATGTGATTAAGAACGTGGACTTGGTTGGGGGGTGGAGGGGCTTAGGTGTGAATTCCAGCCTTACCACTTAGCACCTCTGTGACCTTGGGCAAGTTACTGAACTTCATTGCACCTCAGTTTCCCCATCTATGAAATGGGAATGATGGTAGCACTGATCTCACAGGTGGTTGTAAAGATTAAATGAGCTGATTACCTAAAACGTTCAGAATAGTACCCTGTACATGGCAAGTGCTATGTGAGTATTTGCTGTTACAACTATGCTACTACTGTTGTTAACAGCAAATAATAGTCACAGTATCCTCAGTGCCCAGCGTGATACCTCAGCGAGTTTGTTAAACTGAAGCACAAACAAGAACACTTGAGTTTTCTCTTTGGAGCAAATGTGACAGCTGTAATAAATATCTCCTCTGCCCAGCCTCGTCTACTTGGAGTATAAAGCAAGGTCCCAACCACCTCCATTCTGAGCACTTAGGCCCTCCTTGCTTCCACTGGAGCCAGCCTGCGGATACGCAGGGCCAAGCATAGAGGAAGGGGGTGGTGTTGCAGAAATGGGTCTGTTTAACTGACTAGGGTGGGTGGGCTTGAACTGGGGTTGAAGTTGTTGAGAGTTGTGTGTTTTGGGCCAGAAAAGCGTTGTTCTGTGACTGCAGGGGAGGGTGAAGGCGAAGCGAGCTGACGTGTCTGAGGCAGTGAGATGAGATAAAATGCCTGAGGGGTGGGGCTCCGGGTAGAGGGTGCTGAGGTCTCCTGTCACTGGGTGTCCAGCTGGGGGCCGTGGCCGTGGCCTCCGCCTTCTGCAGCCCCATCAGGGCCCAAGGCCTTCCCTGTCGGTGCCTTGCTCAGCCCGCTCGCTGCAGTGGGTTCTGGGGTGTCTTCAGAAGAACACTCGCTCTCCTAGTCGGGGAGTCAGCTGTTCTCTCTAACCTGGCCATTTCTCCTGCGTCTAGGGAGAGCCCGCTGTAAAAAAGGCCCGGTCGAACCCTCAGGTGTACATGGACATCAAGATTGGGAACAAGCCAGCAGGCCGCATCCAGATGCTCCTGCGTTCAGACGTCGTTCCCATGACAGCAGGTGAGCAGGACTCCGGTCAGGATGGCCGGGAAGCTGGGAGCTGAGCAGTGAGCCTTTCCAAGGTTCTCAGTGCCTTAGTTCTTGTGTCCTTGACGTTGTTTCTGACCTGAGTTGATTTGCGGCATCTCAGATCCTGGGATCTATTAACAGATGAGTCAGAGCATGCATTTTTGAAGCTTTAGAGGTGCTGGTTTACTACCTTTTTTTAATATAAATTTATTTATTTTATTTATTTGTTTTTGGCTGCGTTGGGTCTTCATTGCTGCACGCGGGCTTTCTCTAGTTGCAGCAAGCAGGGCGAGCAGGGGCCACTCTTCATTGCGGTGCCTGGGCATCTCATTGCGGTGGCTTCTCTGGTTGCGGAGCACGGGCTCTAGGCACACAGGCTTCAGTAGTTGTAGCATGTGGGCTCAGTAGTTGTGGTGCACGGGCTTAGTTGCTCCACAACATGTGGGATCTTCCCAGACCAGGGCTCGAAACCATGTCCCCTGCATTGGCAGGTGGATTCTTTTTTTTTTTATAAATGTATGTATGTATGTATTTATTTATTTATTTATTTTTGGCTGTGTTGGGTCTTCGTTTCTGTGCGAGGGCTTTCTCTAGTTGCAGCAAGCGGGGGCCACTCTTCATCGCGGTGCGCGGGCCTCTCACTATCGTGGCCTCTCTTGTTGCGGAGCACAGGCTCCAGACACGCAGGCTCAGTAGTTGTGGCTCACGGGCCTAGTTGCTCTGCGGCATGTGGGATCTTCCCAGACCAGGGCTCGAACCCGTGTCCCCTGCATTAGCAGGCAGATTCTCAACCACTGCGCCACCAGGGAAGCCTGGCAGATGGATTCTTAACCACTGTGCCACCAGGGCAGTCCCTGGTTTACTACTTTTTAATAATAGTTTTTTCTTTAATACAAGTAAATGTGTATTCATGGTTTAAAAAAAAAAGTATACTCACATAAATATATTCCAACAATATTGAAGGCAATGAATTGAAAACCTAAGTCTTTCTTTCTTCTCCACATCTAGTCCTACTCTTCAGAAGTAACTACTGTTAACTAACAGTTTCTTGAGTATTTTTCATTTGCTAAATACTGACTTCTATTTATTCTTCTTTTAATCTAAATTTTATTATATAGACATATAGTTTAGAATGTTAATTCCACAAAGCTTGTTTTGAAAAACAGCAGTGCCCCCATGCTGTCCTCCCATCCTGCCCCATCCCCCCCTTTGCTGCTTCTCAGAGGCAGCCAATTTCAACTCTTAGCTGATTCTTTAGGTTTTTACCTCCATGTTGGTAGATAACAGATTTATGTTGCTACTTTCTGAGTTTTTTTCATTTTAGACATCTATTGGCTTCCCACTTCAGAAGATAAGGAATTAGCTTTTTAAATCACCTTCCCTGCTCCTTCATCCTCCTTACATTGTTACCATAATTTTGTTGAGGTCATAGGTTATTCTAACTGTGTAAGCATCATACTGTGATAACTTCCTTTCATACAGAGCACTTTGTTTTCCCTGGAATTCATAATTGTCTTGTTTTCACATTTGCTTAGTCTTCTGTGCATATATTCCTGAGTCTCTCCGAAATTCTCCTGCTTATATAAATCTCTCATCATGTTCAAATACATCAGATATTCTGTCAATTTCACTGTTCCTCCTTGGAGCCTTCTGACCTCCTCTGGCCTGGACCAGTTGCTTTCCAGGCGCCACTGCATAGCTATTGTCATGGGATCTCCTATTTTCGCTTATGTTGGAACCTCTGTTGTCTTTTTTGGTCTAGTCTCTTGTTTCGGTAGAAGACATACTTCTGTAGCTTCTGGAGAAAAGAGCTTGGAGGGTAAGTTTTTTGAGACTGATGTGTGAAAATATCTACTTTCCCACTTGATGGTTTGGTTGTAAAATTGTAGAGGAGTCTAATATTCTGATTCTCGGTCCTTTATACAAAACCTTTTTAAAATTTTCTGCCTAGAGCTGAGCTGTTCAGTATGGTAGCCACTAGCCACGTGTGACTATTTAAGTTTAAATTAATTCAAGTTAAATAAAATTAAAATTCACTTCCTCAGTTACACTATCCAAATGCTTAATGGCTGTTAGATAACACTGGTCCAGAGGCTTGGAGGGTCTCTTTGTCCTGTGTTCTGAAACAGTGTGCCTTTGGAGTAGATCTCCTTCCATTCGTCATGCTGGATATTCAGTGGGCCCTACTGTGTTAGTTTTCTCTTGCTGCTGTAACAAATTATCACAGACTTAGCAGCTTACAAGAACATAAATTTATTAACTGTTATGAAGGCCAGAAGTCCAACACAGGTCTCAGCAGGCTAAAATGAAGATGATGGCTGGGTTGCTGCGTTCCTTACTGGAAGCTCTAGGGGTGGATCTGTTTCCAGAGACAGTGAGGTTGTTGGCAGAATTCAGTTTCCTGCATCTGTAGACTGAGGTACCCATTTCCATGTGGGCTGCCAGCTGAGGGCTGTTCCCAGCTTCTAGAGGCTTGTGGTCCCCTTCCTCTATCATCGCAGCCAACAGTGGTAGATCCAGTCCCTCTCATGTTTCGATTCTCTCCTGCCTCCTCTTCTATCCACTTCTAACTCTCTTTCTGACTACAGATGGGAAAGGTTGTGATTGTATTAGGCCCACCTGGATAATCTAGGCTACTCTCCCCATCTCAACGTCCATAATCTTAATCACATCTGCAAAGTACCTTTTGCTGTGTACAGCATAACATAGTCTCAGGTTCCAGGGATTGGGACATAGATATCTTTGGGAAGCCATTATTCCGCACACCACACCCATCAATCAGGGCAGTCCTATCTTTTGGTTTGGGAAAATTTCCTTGGATTATTTCTTTGCATTTGTCCCTTCTGATTTCTCTCTTCTCTCATTCTGGAACCTTCCTAAATGTCCTTTTTCATAGCATCCTGTGCTTATTTCATGCACGTACTGCCATTTCATCTTGGGAGATTACTAAAGCTTCTTTTTCCTATACAGCTATGTTTCAGGTTACTTTTTTCGGAGTTTTAAAATTTTGTTTTTGCTTTGTTTGTTATTGGTCTGTTTGCTTGTTTTGGTCTTTGCTTTTCACATTAGATGCCTTTAAGACTAGGGCCCTAAAAATCTGCTTGGAAACTCCCTAGATATCGGTAAGGCTTGCTGACTGAGGCTTCCACTGCAAGGTGATTCTCTCTGTCTCTCGGACCCTGGATGGTAAGTATTCCTGAGTTGTAGTCTCTTGGACAAAGCAGAGTCCACAGAGAAGACTCTAGTCTCTTGCTAGTGGTCCTGTTTCCAGCTCGTTGCCATCATGGTTGGGGGGGTGGGAACAGTATATAAACGTCACTTGATCTCCATTTGTCATTATGGTACCTCAACCCTCGGCTGTGTGTAGTGCATCCCAGAGCATAGGCCCTCTGCTTTAACATACCAGAAGGTAGACCTCCAGCCGGCAGCCAGGGCCAGGGAAGAGAGAGGATCTGGAGGCTAGCTACTTTTTTAAACAGGCTTTCAACCACACTTACTGTTTTTAGAGCCATCTTCATTCTTGTCTCTGAGCTTTTGGCATTTCTGCAGCATAAATCGAATTGCTCTTGGCTTTACCAGCTTAAGCTTCAGGTTTGTTAGGTCTGCTATATCAGTTATGGCTCATCTATTTGTCTTCTAGGTTTCAAAGATTTTTTTTTTTTTTAATGCTGATGCCCAGGCCTTACTCCCAGGGATTCTGATTTAGTTGGTCTGGGCTGTGGCCTGGACATCAGGATTGTTTTTTTTTTTCTTATTTATTTATTTGTTTGTTTGTTTGTTTATGGCTGTGTTGGGTCTTCGTTTCTGTGCGAGGGCTTTCTCTAGTTGCGGCAAGTGGGGGCCGCTCTTCATCGCGGTGCGCGGGCCTCTCACTATCGCGGCCTCTCTTGTTGCGGAGCACAGACTCCAGAGGCGCAGGCTCAGTAGTTGTGGCTCATGGGCCTAGTTGCTCCGCGGCATGTGGAATCTTCCCAGACCAGGGCTTGAACCCGTGTCCCCTGCATTGGCAGGCAGATTCTCAACCACTGCGCCACCAGGGAAGCCCGGTTTCAAAGATTTTTGTTGCTTTTGTCTTTTCTCTTGCTCCTATTTTTTTTTTTTTTTTGGTCATTTTATCCATTTTTTTAAGTGTACAATTTACTGGCATTAATTGCATTCATAATGTTGTACAACTATCACCACTATTTTCAAAACTTTTTCACCACTCCAAACAGAAACTCAGTACCCATTAAACAACAACTCCCCATTCTCCTCTCCCCTTAGCCCCTGGAACATTTAATCTATTTTCTGTCTCTCAGAATTTGCTATTCTAGACATTTCATATAAATGGAATCATACAGTAGTTGTCCTTTTGTGTCTGGCTTATTTCACTTAGCATCTATGTATCAATGTTTTGTTCATTTTTATGACTGGATAATATTCCATTGTCTGGATAGTCCACATTTTGTTTATCCGTTCATGTGTTGATGGACACTTGAGCGTTGTTTCCACTTTCCAGATATTGTGAATAATGCTGCTGTGAACGTTTGTGTACAAATACGTGTGTGTTTTTTTTTTAAATATAAATTTATTTATTTATTTTGGCTGCGTTGGGTCTTCGTTGCTGTGCACGGGCTTTTTCTAGTTGCAGCGAGCGGGGGCTGCTCTTCATTGCAGTGCGTGGGCTTCTCATTGCAGTAGCTTCTCTTGTTGCAGAGCATGGGCTCTAGGTTGCAGGCTTCAGTAGTTGTGGCATGTGGGCTCAGTAGTTGTGGCACGTGGGCTCAGTAGTTGTGGTTCGTGGGCTCTAGAGCACAGGCTCAGTAGTTGTGGTGCACGGGTTTAGTTGTTCCGTGGCATGTGGGATCTTCCCGGACCAAGGCTCGAACCCGTGTCCCCTGCATTGGCAGGCAGATTCTTAACCACTGCGCCACCAGGGAAGTCCCCAAATATGTGTTTAAATCCCTGTTTTCAACTGTTTTGGGTGCCTACCTAAGAGTGGAAATGCTGTGTCATATGGTAATTCTAGTTTGACTTTTTGAGGAACTGCCAAACTGTTTTCTACAGTGGCTACACCATTTTACATTCCCACCAGCAATGTATTAGGGTTCTAATTTCTCCACGTCCTCACCAAAACTTGTTTTCTGTTTATTATAGCCATCCTAGTAGATGTGAAATGGATCTCATTGTGGTTTAGATTTGCATTTCCTTAAGGACTAATGATGTGGAGCATCTTTTCATGTGCTTAGGGGAAGGAGCCGTTTGTGTATCTTCTTTGGAGGAATGTCTATTCAAGTCTTTCGCCTATTCATTTACTGGGTTGTTTGTCTTTTTGTTGTTGAGTTGTAGGAGTTCATTATATATTCTGGATGTTAAATGCTTAAGAGATAATGATTTGCAAATATTTTCTCCCATTCCCTGAGTTGCCTTTTTACTTTGTTGAGAGTGTCCTTTGATGCACAAAAGTTTTCATTTTGATGAAGTCTAATTTGCTTATTTTTTCTTTTGTTACCTACACTTTCGGTATCACAATTAAGAAACCATTGCTGGGACTTCCCTGGTGGCGCAGTGGTTGGGAATCCGCCTGGCAGTGCAGGGAACACGGATTCGAGCCCTGGTCCGGGAGGATCCCACATGTTGCGGAGCAACTAGGCCAGTGCACCAAAACTGCTGAGCCTGTGCTCTGGGGCCCGTGAGCCACAACTACTGAGCTCGTGTGCCACAACTGCTGAAGCCTGCATGCCTAGAGCCCGTGCTCTGCAGCGGCAGAGGCCACCGCAATGAGAGGCCCGCGCGCAGCAATGAAGACCCAACGCAGCCAAAAACAAATAAATAAATTTATAAAAAAAAAAAAAAAAAGAAACCATTGCCAAATCCAGAGTCACAAAGAGTTGCTCCTGTGTTTTTTTTCTAAGATCCTGTTTGGTTTTTCTTTTAAAAAATTGCTTTACTGCCAGTTTAGTGTGGAACAGAGCTAGAATGCATGTGTTCACTCCTTCTTTAACTAGAATTCCCTCTAATCCTTCAAGATGTCAATATCTCAAAGGTTTATAATGAGCATGTCATATTTTGAAGTGAAAATGTGAACATTAAACAAATACAACAGTTTTTCAGAGCCTAGTTAGAGGTTTCATCGGTTTGTTTTTTAACCCGGGTACCTTTTCCTTTCTCGGCGCCAGAGAATTTCCGCTGCCTGTGCACCCACGAGAAGGGCTTTGGCTTCAAGGGCAGCAGCTTCCACCGCATCATCCCCCAGTTCATGTGCCAGGGCGGCGATTTCACCAACCACAATGGCACTGGGGGCAAGTCCATCTACGGGAAGAAGTTTGACGATGAAAACTTTATTCTCAAACACACGGCACCAGGTGGGACCCGATCAGTGGCTGGTGATCGGTGGGCTGGGCTGGGCAGGATGACTGTGTCGGGGGAGTGATGGGCTGAGGTTCTGGCTGACAGGTTGGGGGTCTGGAGGAGACCCACCCAGTGAACAGAGGAGAGGCGTTCGGCCTGGCTAAGCAGAGTGAGCTTGTTTCCATTCATGTACTGCCCGTCCCCCCACCATGTCCTCACTCCCTGTCGACCTAGCTTACATTCTGTGGTCGGCCAGTGTAAGCCCTTGTCTTCCCTCAGCCCCACTACCCGCCTCGCTCTGTCAGACTCTTCCAGTAAAAAATTTCAGTGGTTGGTCCCCCAGCAACTAGAAAAAACACAGAACTGTACTGAAATGTATGACCGAAGCTCTGCAGGAGGCCCTCGGCAGCCGTACTAGATAGAGCTCCCTAGTTAACACTCAGTCCTGGTCAGAGATAACAATTCCATCCCTTCCTTCATTCCCAAAGCCTTCACGTCACCCTCTGCCTCAGCTGATGCTTGGCCTCCTGCATCTGTCCACACATGCCCGCTCTGACTTCCCTCCAAGTACAGGGGCTGAGCTGTCTTTCCTCTGCTCGTGGCCTGGACCCCTACTCCTCTCCCCTACTTCAGAACCTGGCTTCTGTGGATGTGCCCCTGCAGCCTTGTGTAATGCATTTCCCCTGCTCTGCTAGATCAGTCCATCAGCACAAAAGTGCGCGGCGTCAGTCTTTCCAAAAATCTTTGACTCATGTACCCCCTCAGCTGTCACCCATGCCTCTGGTCCCCTTTGTAAGCAAAACTTCTTGAAAAAGTTATGTAGACTCCCTGCCTTCCATTCTCTCTGTCCCCTTCTAGACACACATCTAGTGCCCCCTGTCCACTGAAGCCACTCTTCTCAAAGATGCTGGCAGCCTCCATCGTGCCAATAGTCAGCTCCGGGTCCTCATTCCACTCCCCCTCCCAGCAGCATTTACGCTCCTCCCTCTGCTCCCAGACATCCTGAGGGCCGGGAGCAGGGTGGAGGGGGCCGACGTGGTCGTTCTCTCCCCCAGGCCTGCTCTCCATGGCCAACTCTGGCCCAAACACCAACGGCTCCCAGTTCTTCCTGACATGTGACAAGACGGATTGGCTTGACGGCAAGCACGTGGTATTTGGGGAGGTCACGGAAGGCCTGGACGTCGTGCGGCAGATTGAGGTGGGCGGCCGCCCGGGCCCCCGGGGCACAGCCGTGTGGGAGGGCAGGAGCGGGGGCTCCGGGGCCTGGAGAGAGAGGCCACGGCTGCTGCTGGGGGGCGGGTATCCTGAGCTGCCCTTTCCTCTCCACCCTCCCTCCCTCCCCTGATTCCTCCTCTTCTGTTTTGCCTGCAAAGGCCCAGGGCAGCAAGGACGGGAAACCCAAGCAGAAGGTCATCATCTCCGACTGTGGGGAGTACGTGTGAGAGGGGAGCTGTCAGCCCGGGGAACCGGCAGCCAAGGTGTCCCGTTTGCAGCAAGCAGGGCTTTGTGTCCTGGCCCGCCCTTGGGGTCAGCGTGTGGCAGCTCCTCTGCAGGCACGGCCTGGGCCGCCTCTGGCTCTTCCCCAAGTGGGGCCGTGGGCCAGGGTGCTGCCCTCCCCACCGTGGACGGCTGTGCGTGCCCTTTCCAGGCCAGGGCCTCTCCTGGGTCCACTTGTGTGGATCCTAGACGTTTTCTTCTGGTAAAATAAATTCTAGTTTTTGTACTGCTGCCTCCAGCTAGTTCCTGGGAGTTGTCAGAGGTTACATCTAAAGCTAAACTGTCCCCCGAGACAGGTTGGTGAAGGAATAGGAAATAGTGTCTTCCCCACAGCTTTTCTTTCTTCCCTCTGACAATTCCCTGAGATGTCGGGTGATATATCTTCAAGCCAGATACCCTTGTCAGACCATTGTCAAGACCGTGGTATTTGGGGAGATCACGGAAGGCCTGGATGTCTTGCGGCAGATTGAGGTGGGCGGCCGCCCGGGCCCCCGGGGAATCAAAGACAGTGGAAAAGTTCCTATCTACAGTGCCTCCACTCCCAAATCATTCTGCCAGTCTCATAGCCAGTGGGTGTACTGCTCAGTCTCCGTGATTCATTTGCTTATTTGCTCACTTTCATTCTACAGGTTTTTTAAATGATATTTTATTACTCAAAATGCCTTCTCCATGCCAAGTGCTGTACCTATTTGTCAGGAGACAAGAGGTCAGCAAACCCGTTGGGTCTAATCCAGCCCACTACCTGTTTTTGTGAATAAAGTTTTATTGGGTCATAGCGACACCCATTTGTTTACATATTGTCTGTGGCTGCTTGCTCACTGCAGTGACAGAGTTGAGTAATTGGTGACAGATACTGTATGGTCCCTGTATTAGAGTTCCCAGAGAAACAGAACCAATAGGGTGTGCGTGTATGTTCATAGAGAAAGAGATTTATTTCACGGAATTGGCTCTGCAGTCATGCTGGCTGAGAAATCTGATAGCTGCAGGGCAGGCCAGCAGGCTGGAGCCCCAGGAAATAGTTGATGTTGAAGCTTGAGTCCAAAGGCCATCTGGAGGCAGAATTCCTCTTTCCTCAGGTGATCCCAGCCTTTCTGTCTTAAGGCCTTCAATTCATTGGATGAGGACCACCCACGTTATGAGGCGGTCATCTGCTTTACTCCAAGTCTACTGATGTAAATGTCAATCACATCTGAAAAATACCTTCACAGCAACATCCAGACTGGTGTTTGGCTAAAAAGTTGATACCATGGCCTAGCTATAGACACAAAATTAACCAACACCGTCCCAAAGCCTAAAATATTTACTATCTGAACCTTTGCAGAAAGTTTGCTGACCACTGATGAGACAAGTGGCCTCACCCATGCCGAGCTCACAGTCTGGTCCCTGTGTGCAGCCACTTCCTGGAGCTCAAGTCAGGCTGGCTTCTCTCTGCTCCCCCTCCATGGACTGGTCAGCCAAGTGCCTTTAAAGAAATCCTGACCTACTGAAGGCACTGAGCAGAGACTGAGCCCTGTAGCCACTAGATACCTCCCTGTGGGGTGGGTTACTCAGACCATTCAGAGTCTACCCGGCTGGGCTTTTACATGTTGAGTAGAAATCTGGACGAGGCAGGAGTGTGGCCTGTTGTCCCCTGGCCCTGGTGGCCCCAGGAGAGCTCCTGCTGAGAGACGATGGCACTCTGGCTCTACCTCTGGCTCCCATGTGCCGAGTGGACTCCTGGCCCTCAGCTGAGCCCCCTTTGCTGCAGTTGACCAGGTTTCTGTCTGCTCGGGCCTCAGATGTACCACAGTGACCCCTGATCCTTATGGAGCTGCCGAAAGAGACCCCCCACCTCAAGGCCCAGGCGCCCCCTCTGAGTGCAGACTGTGGCCGTCACAGGTCAGTCTGCCTGACTGCCCACAGCGTTAGGGCAGGCTTTAGTGAAGCAGGGTGATGGCAGTGAGTTCAGGGCTTTTATAAGAGCCAAGAAAGGATATGTATGAGCTTAGTACAGCCAGCCCTCCAAGAGAGGACCGACTCCTGATAGCCTAGGGAGGTTGAGACCAGCCAGCAGCTTGGGAAGCTCAGTGGGTTTGGAGCTACAGTGGCCTTCCCAGTGCCCCTCTGGGTGTCCACAGGTGTTAACTCACTGTTTCCACACCAGAACCTTGTGCAGAGGTCAACCAAGGCTCAGGTGACATGACTGTTCAGGTCACCCAGGATGACGTGGCAGAGCTGGGGTCGGAAGCGTGGCCATCTCCCCATCGGTCGTAATGGAGTCCTGGGGTGTTTCCTGAGCTCTAGCCTCAGTCTACAGCAGGACAACCCCAGGCCTGTGGGGAGACAGTCATGGTCTCCATGGTTGGTCTGGGCCCTACTCTGCCAGGCAGGATGGGGAGCCCAGAGTCTGGGGAGCAGTGGCCTAGCCACCTCGCTCAACCAATCACAGCACAGCACTGACCCTCTGTTGCTCAGGAGGGCTCTGGCCTGTGGGAAGTGGACCCAGGGCGCTGTGGGGCCTTTGCTGCAGGCTGAAGGTCAAAGCTGCCTTCCTGGGACTGCCTGGCCTCCCCGTCCTCGTTTCCATTGCTCTGTTGCTCCAGCACCAGGACTGAGAACACGGGGCTTGGCTTTGCTCATGCATCCCCTCACTAGCTCCTCCAGGGCCGGGCCCCATCTGTGCAGGCCCTGTGACGGCTGCATGGAGGAACAGACCCGGGGGTGGAGCCCCGGGACCAGTCCTGTGACTGCTGGACTTCCTCACCGCGTGTCTGCTCCAGATGCTGCCAGCACAAGAAAGAGGTTGTGGGACCTACTTTTTAGTGGTGAAAACTGAGTCTTACGGAGTTCAGGTGATGGAAAACTAGACAGCCATATTTTCAAAAAACATTTATTAACGGGGAAAATTACACCATATAATAAAGTGGGAAAAGCACATCTAAAGCAGTTTATATAATACAGTATGATCCCAATTTTGTACAAATACCTATCTGTAATATGTAAACATCTATGTTTTATATGTATTCTAAGAAAAAAGCCTAGAAATAAATTCAACAAAATATTTCTAGCATGTTTATCTGACTTGGAGGGTTATAGTGATTTGAATTGTGTTATTTTTTGTTTTTTTCCAAACTTTTCTCCAAAACTGCATTACTTTTGTAATAAATGAAAAGCACATTTTTTTAAAAAGTGGGTCAAGTGCTCACAAAAGGCCTCCCCATAAGGAATAACACTTGGGATGGACAACCCCTGTTTAAACTGCCAAAAGGGTACCTGGTGGTGCTGAGTGCCCTCAGCAGGCCACTGGGATCCCCGTGTCTCTGGGAACACAGAGCACAGTGTCACAGCCCTGGCCACTGCCGGCATAACCGGGCATTTGTCCCAGGCCTTTAAAGCAGGTGAGAACACAAGTCCTGCCCTCAAAAGGATTGCGGTGGGAAAAGCACAGCTCTGAAATAGAACACCACAGAATACATTCTGGGAGGAGAAAAGGTTTAGTGGACAAGCACGGAAGGGGCTCAAAACTAGCAAATTCATTTATAATAATACCAACGGGTACCAGTTGTTAAGCATTTATATGCCAGATGTTGTCCTAAATGTTTGTGTCCATATATGATCTTTTTAAATAGCTTGGAAGGAAAGCCAGTATCCTGCTCTACAGAGGAAGAAGAACCAGGATTCAAATCCATTTTGCTCCAAAAATCTGTACTCTTGCTGTGCTGCCTTTTTTCCTATTTCTTAGGGATTTTTCCAGAACATGTTACTACCCTATCTTAGTTTGAAGACAGTGAACCTCACATTATGATGACTTGGTCTTGAGGCCGGGATTGCACTGCAAACACCAAAACTGTTGTGCATTTCACCTTAGCCTTTTTTCCTATGTGTCCTCCCTGCCTATCAACTGTCACTGATTTCTTATTGCTGTCAGTGGGTCTGAATTGACCACCCTTATTTATTCTAGTCTGGCCAGGTAAACAAGCCAGGCCCTGAGCAAGAGTACTGCAGCTGCATTGCTTGGCTAAGCAAACATAACTCTCCGGATAACATACATGGGCTTCGTGTCCATTCACAACTCTTCCACTCCTCAGGGCTTTTCCTATTTGATTTCATTTGGTAACTGGATGGCAAAAGTTGCTGGAAGTCTGATGGCCAGGTACGTAAGCAATAACTTACTGTTTTTCAGTTGTTCTGCTTGAAAAAGGATTGTAACTCCACTCCTGCTGTGCACAGCTTGATTGGTAGGTGAGGTGTACTCCACATCTACCAACCTTTGGATAATATGACAGACATTCCTGGTGTACCCGACCAAACTAATCATTGGCTGGGCCTAAAAATACCAAATTAAAAAATTGTCAAAAAAAATAAAAAATAAAATAAAAAATTAGTTGTCAATTCTTCCGTTTTAATGGTAGTCATTGATGAAACTACCATTAAGACTACCATTTTTTTTGGTAATTTGTAGCTGGTGAGCTAACGTGTTTTGATTTTTCCACTTCCGCAATAAAAAAAAATTTGAAATTCAGAAAATTACAAGTAAAAATTTTCAAGTGAAAAATGTTAGTTCTCAAAATAATCTGCTAATTTAAGATTTATATTTACCTAAGAGACAATCCTCCATGTTGGGAAGAGAACTGGTAGGTAAGTACTAGAATAACAAACAGGTTCCATGTTATGTGCAAGCTCTGATTCGTGATGGCCACCTGAGCTCCGTGTTCAGGGTTAGCAAGCTGCCTCTGGGCTCAGTGTGAGACAAGGTTGGCAGACAGATTCCCTGGCTGAAGGGCCTTTTCGGATCAAAAAGTCCATGCTTCATGTTACAGATGGGAAATAGACGCAGAGGAGGAAGCCACCAAGTCATGTCCCCTAACATGTAGGCCAGAGCTTAGATCCCTACACTGATGGGGAGCTCACCACTTACCAGTCTCCTGTGTCCATGGGGAGGGTCTCTTCCTGTGCACTGGCTCCCAGAGGCCCTCCCAGGTCCAGGCGGAGGGGCTGCTGTCCTGCAGCAAGGCCCCCGCCTCCACCCCTGCTGCCAGACCTGTGCTCCCGGAGCCCCTCCTTGGGGCGCAGAGTGAATTCCAGGGCTGCACGTCCTGGGCTGTGCCCGTGGGTTGGGGCGGGCCCAGGCTCTGCTTTTAATGACACAGTATTTCAGGGTTCGGGCAGCTGGACGCAGTCTGCTCCACCAGGTAAATTACAGGCTTACCAAGTCAGAAATCAAATAAACACTCCAACTGCCGGCGGCCGCTCCAAGGAGAGCAGTGGTTTCCGGGAACCTCCCCACCCAGCTCAGCTTAACTGCTGCCTGTCATTCCCCTGGGACAGGGGCCTTTTCTCTGGCTCACAGGCCCCAAGAAACAGGACAGGGTGACACAGACTTGGGTGACCAGTCTGTTTTTGACAGCTTCTGGACATGGGCAGGTGCTAACAAGCCTTGCCCTCGCTCCACGCCTGGCCCCAGGCTGCCCAGTGTCCCAGAGCACTGGGGGCAGTGGATCGCTCCTTAGCAGGAGATGGCAGGTAGTTTTCACTCCACATGCCAACTCTAATCTGTTGGTGGTGGCCACCTGGAGTTCTGTGCTGGTCATTTTGAAATTCTATCCAGATGTGAAAGAAAAAATATCAAGGTTGATTGATGACTGCCGTGCAGAAGGTTACGGGAAACTATGTCACCCATGCTGGGCATTGTCATCCTGGGCCACCCGCCGTATCCACCGTACTTGGCTCAGCAAAAAGATAACTTTTCCACAGAGCTGAACTCCTGATGGTTCAACATGGTGACCAGATGGGGTCAATAAAGCCCCCAAGATTTTTTGTTTCCCTAAAGTGTCCGCGCACTGCATGTCTTCCCCAGACAGCAGAGGCAGGTCAAGGGAGGAAGACAGGGAAGATGAATGCCATCGGCCTTGGCCCTAAATCATGCTGTTCATTTAGCTCTTTCTGGAGGTGACCCACATGCCTCCTTGTGGCCAGCGGTTTGGTAATTCAGATCCACAAATATAGCACACCGAGGGCAACTCCACACTCTAACAGAAGTGCCCAGAAATGCCCACTTTTGCACCTGGGAAGGGCAGGCAACTGGAGATGGACCAGGACCTGTCTACACATCCCCAGACCCCGTTGTGGATGGTGAAGGGCCTGGGGTGGCCATCCTGGGCTCCAGGTGCCTCTGAGCTCGTCCCACATCCGCCCACAGCTGGGCCAGCAGTGGACAAGGGCAGGTCCTCAGACAGGACTCTGCCAACCGCAAAGAACGGTCAGCCCGTGCCTCTGGGGAGGGGGCTGGGGTAGGACCCTGCTGCGGACGCAGACCACCAGGCCGGAGTTCCACCACCACCTCAGGCGCCGGGCGGGGGCGGGGCAGAGGGGCCTGGGGAGGACCAGCCCCTGGCAGGATGTGGGCAGCGGAGGGGCGCCCTGGCTGCCGTCCTGCCTGAGCTGTGAGGGCATTGGGGGTGCCCCCTGCGGAGGGTTGAGCTGACCCGGGAGGGGCGGCGCAGCAGGCGGGGCGGGGCCTCAGTGGCAGCCGCAGGCGCGGACCACCATGTTGCGGTGCTTGCGCAGGATGACGTTGTTGCTGCTGTCGTAGTAGAGCACGGAGGTGGCGCTCAGCTTGGTGGGCGCGCAGCACGCCTTGGGGACCGCGTCAGGCTTCATCAGGTGCACCTGGCGGGGAGGGGGCGGCAGGCAGACGCGTGAGAGCCGCGGGGACCCCGTCCCAGCCCCCAGCTCCTGCCGCCCGGGCTCCAGCCGCTCGCCCCTCCTCGGCTCCATCTCGCCCCGCAGCCCGGCAGGTGCTGGTGCGAACTCTGCCCCGGCCCCGCCCCCCTTGGCCACCCCGCCTCTGCCCTCAGGCCCAGCCTGGGCACCTGTGGCTCCTGTCACAGCCCCTCCCCTCAGACAGGACGACCCTGACCCTGCTGGTCCCCGGCACGTGTGCCAGGTCCTGCCTGCGCCCCTGCAGCGCCGCCCCTGGCGTCCCCTCTGCTCCCTTCCCCTCCCTGCGCTTCTGCAACGTCCCTGATCGTGTCTTGTCCGCATGAGCTGTTTCTGGTCCGTCTCCCCTTCCAGACTGGGAGCCGGTGAAGGTCCGTGTTACACCTGCTAGCGGCCAGACTTCTAGGCTCACCCTTGGGGTGTCCGACACTGTTGTTTCTGAAAGCACCTCCACCCCTCCTAACAATTTCTAGGCAGGGATTGTTCTGGGCAGATGACCACTGAGGGCACTGGGACCGAGTCACCTGCCCAGTTCCATGGCTGAGGCCGAGGCCGTGGCACGACTGGGACCTGGCACGGACGGGGATCCCGCTACCCTCCTCCAAACAGCTCTACCCCTAAAGGCAGCCCGACTGAGTGAGCTCTTGCAGCCTCTACAAAAATATTTATCTGGAGACTCGGCAGGATGAGCTGCCGTTCACCCTGGACTCTTCATCGGGGCCCCACGTGGAAGGGCCCGGAAGGCAGCTCCCCAGCCTGTCAGGGGCTGGAGGGAAAAGGGAACCTGCTTCCATCCACCGGGACCTCCCAGGCCTCACGGAGGCCGCTGAGCAGGACCTGGGCCAAGCCGTCTCATGGGGGGCCCTGTCCGGCAGCCTGGCCCCCGGTCCCCAGAGCCCAGCCTTACCCCAGAAGCCCCAGCTCTGAGCAGCCTGCTGCCAGGACAGGCTCCATCACCCCTGACCTTCTTCAAGGAAGGCAGCTCCCCAGGGGTCCAGCAAATCCCATGTGACCATTGGGAAAGGAGGCATTATCCTGGGGTCCATGCTGCCTTCTTAACTCATTTGCTCTAGGGCATCACCTTGAACAACCTGTAACTAGAGTGTCCAGGTCAATGTTCTAGAAAGAAGCCTCAGCACAAAAAAACATTTAAAACACTTAGCAATAAGCAGCAGCAACAGTGTTCCTATTAGAAACTTTTTCAGCATTTAAAGTTTCCCCAGACATCGGGGCATCAAAAGCCTGTAGAGACACAAAGAGCCGAGAGGGACCCAGAAAAAAGAGCCAACGGGAAAGGAACGGGAGGGGAAACCAGAAGGGCACGGGGTACCTGGTGACTCCTGCACAGGAAGAGGGGGCAGAACCCACACGTGTGTCACCCCCCACCTCGACCCTGAGGGCGTGTGTGACACACAGGAGGCCGAACGCGCCAGTGAACATTGTGCACGTGTGTGTTCCAAGGGCACAAGTAGCCGTGTGGGATGCCCGCCTATCATGCACGGGCTGTGCCTCTGACCACCAGCCGGCAGGCCTTTATAAGTCTGGTACCCACCGCATGGACGTGAAAGTCCCCCACGTGCACGTGTGTACGTGTGCACACCGATCAGCAAGAGTCTAGTGCACGTGTGTTCAGGTGCACGGGTTGGGGGTGCCCCACACGGGGACCAGTTGCTGCACAGCTGTGGGATTTCACTGCACATGCACACAGAAAGGTTTCCATGTAGAGAAAGCTCCCTGACACAGCAGTGCTGCCATCACCTGCTGGCTGCACGCGCCCCTCTCCTCCGCAAACCCCTCCCCTGGGCGTCCAGGCAGAGGGACGCGGTACTGACCAGGGACTGCAGGATGGCGTGGTTGGTGGCGTTCATGCAGGAGTCCAGTGGGAAGGAGCACTCCCCTTCACAGTAATAGGCTGAGTAGCCTTGGGGGGCGATGACCCAGTCCTGGGGGCAGGTAATGGGAGAAGGTGAGTCCCACCCATGTGCCCCTCCCGAGCCCCCCAGTCCAGCACCTGTCACAGCACAACTCAGGGCTGCCCCTTACCCTCCCTCAGCCTCAGGGCCCATCACCCCACCCTCGGGCCCCTCCCAGGGCAGTTTCCCCCAGAGGCCTGACATCCACCCGAAGACCCTCAGCAGACAGGGCTGGGCACGATCTCCGTCCCCTTCATGCGCCATCAGCGCTCAGCTTCGTCCTCCCCAGCCCACCGCCAGTCACAGCAGAGGCCAGAGGCACTGCCCACCCTGGCCTCAGTTTTCCTGCTGCTGCTCTGACATTTTATGGCTAAGGATTCAGACAGTCTCTATTTTCATGGTTTTCACAAAAAAGCACTTTTCACTACAAAAGCAACACATTCTCCCTTTAGAGAACTTGGAAAAACACAGAGGAAAATAAACCAAGAAAATCCAAATCCCCCATGATTCTACCTCCTCTTGGACATACACTTGCCATCTTCAAGGTGGGGACTGTCATTTAGGAAAGAAGGAGAGTCAGGAATTACCAGCCAGCCAAGGTCCTGGAAGCTGACATAGAGCTCATGCCGACGGCACACCTGTCGGCCGTGGGAGCCGTGGACGTCGTCTGCGGGGGACAGAAGGGACAAGGTCTTTTCTGGGGTTCCTGCTCTGTGCACCTACCACGGGGAGCTCCCGGGGCGGGGGACGCCCTGATGGGCTCATTTGTTGAATAAATGAATGATGGGAAACTAACCCATTTGGTCTCATAAAGCCCATCTCTGCAGCTCTGCTGGCGCCGTGACCCAGGTCAAGAACCTTCGATGGCTCCAGATGATTCCCCGTGGTACAGTCACCCCACGCTCAGCCCAGCCTCCCCTGACTTTCAGCCTGTGACTCCCGATGGTCCAATAAACAGCCCGGGGACCCTCTGCCGTCCAGCAGCCCCTCCTCCTTTCCTCCGGAGACACCCCTGACCTCATCCGCCTCTCCAGCCACGCCCATTCCACAGGATAAGTGGCTCCCACTGAGGCCAAGCAAAGCCTGGCTCCCCGTGAAGGAAAGGAGGGTGCCAGGGGGCTCTGGTCCCGAGGGGCTTGGTCTGGTGGGGACACCTTCACACGAACGCTTGGATCCTGCAGGGCGCCCGGGGCAGCACCGAGGGCCACCAGGGGCACCTGATTTTGACGGGGGGGTGGGGGTGGGGCCTGGTGAGCCAGGGCGGGCAGGAAGGGACTTCAGGGCGGCAGGGGCAGCGAGGGCAGATGCTCAGAGCCCTGGAGACCGTGCAGTGGCTGGTCCCCAGGGTGCAGGGGCAAAGTGGTGTCAGGAAAGGTGGCTGGGTGACTGACCATCAGCCTGACCCCACTGAGGCCGGGAGGGTTCTGTCCCCACCACCTGGTCCCCAACCTCACCGAAGATCCCCGGCAGTTTGTTTGGGGGCGGCAGCTCGTTGGTTCTTTTCGGCAGCCTCCTCTTCAGGGGCCTCACCGCCCGAGGGGCTCGGACGGGGCCGGGGCTCGCCCTGAAAAAGGTGACCACGAAAGGCTGTTTGGAGCGCGGTGCCTGTTGCCCCAGCAGACCGGCCAGGCCAGAATCCACGCTGCGCCCTGAGACAGAGAGAGCAGAGAGGGCGGTCACTCGAGGGTGGGGCCACCGCACGGGGACACAGCAGGGACCTCTCTGTGGGCGGGCCAGGAGCACGGAGCCTGAGGCTGCAGGGGACCCACTGGGCCTCGGTTTCCTCCTCTGAAGACCCGAGTCCCAAGTCCAGCCCCAGCCCCCAGCGGGCAGGTTTTCAGGGGAGGGGGAGGGTCCTCGTGAGCACAGACTCGGGATTAGTGACGGTCCAGGGCACTGCCAGTGGTGACAGCGCTTTACAGCTTTCAGTCAGTTCACGTGATGATCTCAACCAGTCTTCATGGTGACGCCAGACCCATCATTTCCCTGAGAAACATCAGAGCCCCTCGGTGACGGCTTAGAGCACCACTACCAGACACTCTCAGAACCAGGATTCCCACCCATCTCGGGGCTCTGAGGCCCGAGTTCTACCTTCCACCCCATCCTTTCTGGGGATCAGTGTAGGATTTACAACACCCGGTTTGTGGGAGCGGCTGCCAGGACTCAGTGCTTGCTCTGCTGAGTACCGCCCAAGAGCAGGCCACTCACCGTCCCGATGCCCCCAAACGAGACCCCAGACTCCGCGGCCAGAGACATTTACCCCAAGTCCACGTTCAAACACCTGCATCTAATTCCAGAGCCCTTCTTATCCATTTAAGTTCTGAACCAGCGGGTTTGTGGTTTGAAAAGGAAGAAAGAGAGAAAAGGCTGTGGGCAGAGACATGACGGGGGCCTCAGCCTAGGAGTAGTGATGCTTGTAAAACTGGGATTTTACCCGCAGCTGCTTAAAGCCTGAGGACGCCGGAGAAACACACTGGTTATCCCTGGAAGTCACCTCCACCGATAAAACTATCCTCCTGTACCTCTTTGTAGTTCCAATGACCTCTTGTTTTTTAATTGTCAAAGTGATATATAACAACAACTGTAAAGAAACTTAGAAAAAATATCACCCATAAAACCCCTCCCCTGCTACAACACACCATTTTCATTTTTCTGTGATATTTTCATATGTTAATTTAAATTGTGAGCGTAAGAAAGAAGTCTGTATATTTCCCAATTTTTCCACATAAACATTTTCTCGCTTGTTAAGTCTCAACTATGAACATTTCAAATGTATAAAATTCCTTTGAGTAGATACATCTGCATATTTAGATATTAGTTCAACTTTAGACATCTATTTCCTGGCTTTCATCATAAAGATGAGAATGTGATAGAACCTCTTTATTTCCTTTCCCTGTGGAATTTTCTCAGACTAAACAACAGGGGATGACTACAAGCTCACTGTTAATGTTTCTTATAACACTGGGCGGAACATCCCACTTCCATATACATTTCACCCCAATGTTGCAACAGTGATGCACAGGCATATACACACACACATGCACATATATGTATGTGTACACACACGTGTGCATTTATATAGTGTACACATGTGCACATACATAAACATATGTGTTCTATTAGTGGGTCTCATGATCCTCCACTGCACATTACAGGTCAAGGACATCACCGGCCCTTACACAGCTGTGCTTTAGCCCTGAGTCCATGCGCCAGAGTTGACTAAACAACTAATCGACCAGAGACTAACCTTTGACCTATGACATCACCTGCCACAAACATGCACTGGGCCCATCAGAGGTGCCACTCAGGGATGACCCTGCTGAGACAGGAGCTGACACTGGAAGGGGCCCAGGGAGAAGCCGTTCGGGGAATTTGGGTCATGGCAGGTTAGGGTCACGAGGAAGAGCAGCAGGCCTGTGAGGACGCAGAGCCACAAGACACACAGCAGCCCCGCCAGAGAGGGAAAGGCCCGTGAGCGCACCAGGAGGAGGCCGTGGAGCGACGGGGGCAGGGGGGCGGCTGTCGTCCACGCGGCACTGGAGCGGAGCCCCACACCTGGTGGGCGTGTGGGGCGGCCTTGGCCCGGCAGCCCTCCGGGCCTGTGTATACAGCCGCCATGTCCTGTGAGTCCCCGGAGAGCCCTGTCCACGGAGAGGCCAGGGGGACCCTCGGTGCTCCCGAGGCCGTGTTCACTGTAGGCTTTTCTTTGTGCAACTGTCTGGTCAAGGATCGTGTTGGGGTCTCCTGGGCGCAGAGAGATTGGGTCACAGGGCAGGCCCCGGCTGTCCAGGTGCTGGCCCCCAGGCTGCCTGGCTCTGGCAGGACCCTTTCCAGAAAGCAGAGGCAGGAACTTCAGGAACCTCTGAGGCCCAGGGTCCCTGCCTCTAGACCTGACCTGTGAGCGTGCTGGCAGGCATGCTGTCCCCTCTGTGAGAGACGTGGGATGTGTGGCCACACCTCGAGGTGGGGGCCACACTGTGGCCTCCCCCCGCACGCAGGTCCAGGTGAAGATGCTGCTCCTCTGGGCCAGGAAGGCCCGCGACACCTCCAGCCTCCCCCCATTTCTGAGACCACCCCATCAGGGCCCGGATGTCTTGGCAGCTCCCCTGACCTATCCCATCCCTGGGGATTCATGCCCCCTGCCCCTGGGCCAGGCCAAGATTGCGCCCATCTCTCCCCAAGGCCTCTTTCTGCTCTGGTGCCACCTGCCCCTTCCCTGCAGCCCCTGCCCCACCTCAGCCTGCGGTCATGGATGTGACCCTAGTGCCACGTTGAAGGACAATCAGGACGCCTGGCTGAAACCCTTGGAGGGGATCCAGCTGTGACCAGGTGTGCTTTTGTCCCACAGGGTATTTCCTCACCGCATGAGAAGTAGGAACTCAGTGCTTTTCCTTCTTTCTACTGTTTAACAGCCCTGTAACTCGTCTGCTTCTAGAACCTCTGCCTGTCCCAGGCTGCTGCTGTAGGACGTCTCCCACCATGCAGGGCAGATCAGGTCCTCTTCCCCGGAAGCCCCAGAAGGTGCTGCACAGTCCACTCAATGACGTCCATCCACTGCCCGCCTGGTCACGGTCCCCTGACACTCTGTGGCTGTCCCCTCAGGTACACTGTCTCTCCACTCCAGGATCCGGGCCTCCCGTCAGGGTGAGGCTTCAGGGAGACCTCTCTGAAAGGCCTTCCTTGACCAGCTGGAGCTTCCTGTTCTTACCTATGAGCTCCCATCCATTTTGTGCAGCCCTAGAGCCACATTGAGAAAACGTGGGCTCCACGGCAGGCCTGGGTTCGAACCTTACACACGCACACACGCACGCACACACGCACGCACACACGCACGCACACACATGCAAACGGAAACTCATTTTTTTCTGTTTAGTTTGTGAGACTGTGGATTCAGGATGAAGTACCTCACTGCCCCTCATGAGTTTCAAGGGAGTATGAACAAGAGGCTGGTTTAGGCTCCGTAACAGAGAAGAAGGGTCTAAGTGTCTGATCTGGACGACACAGGAACGCTATGATTTAAGAAGAGAAAACCCATCTATGTCCATCGCTCGGGTTTCTAGAACTCCTCCCATCCTAAGCCGCAGCCTTTGGCCACACACAGGTGAGCTGTTTATTCACAGAGAAGACTTCCTGGTGGAACGTCGGCACCAAACAGTCTCTCCCGCTTCAGTTGCCCCTATTACCAGTTTACTGGCCGCCTAGACGGTCTTGCTTCCCTTCTAGAGACATCTATTTAGCTACGAGGAGGAGAAATGTGAGAGGCAGAGGAGGTGAGGCTACAAGGAAACAAAACTTAGTGACAAAATGAAAGGCCCCAGAAGGAAGGTCAATAGGGCCAAAGGAAAAAATCTTTCATTTAGACAGCGTTTCTCCTGGTTACAAATTCACATTTATGTGTGTATGTTTTCATTGTTCCAGTACACTAAAACGGTGCCTTCCGCAGACTCTGGGTGGAGTTGTTCCTCCCCCATCACTTTTCCCTACATTTCATGATTCATTCACAAGAGCAGGCACTTCAGTAAAACCTTTCCCATGGGATCATCTCAAGCTGCATAGAATTTAATGTAAATATCACAGACAGGGAGGAGGGTGATTGGAGCAGAGCTTTCTCAGAACTCACAGGACATATAAGGTCAATGCCTCTGTTTTCCTTTTGTTTTTAATTAAAGGCATGTCCCTCTTGAGAGAACAAAGCCTATCCAGTGGCAGCCAGTCTGGGACGGCAGGAGAAAGCCGGCCAGATGCTGGTGAAATGTAGAAACGTGATTGCGGCTTTCTCGGGATGCAATCCAGGAGGTTAAAGGGAGAAGCACACGGTCTGGGACCAAGGTTCACTTTCTGGCTAGGTTTCGACCTGTTGCATGGGTCTGAGATTCGGGGAGATGGCAAAGGTGCTCCTCGTGCTCTTTTTGATGTCCTCCACCATCAGGCCACCCCAGAGCTCGATCAGGGTCAGTCCTCTCTTTTTTTTCTTTTTTTTTCAAATTTATTTATGTATTTATGTATTTATTTATGGCTACGTTGGGGCGGGCTTTTCTCTAGTTGCGGTGAGTGGGGGCTATTCTTCGTTGTGGCACGCGGGCTCAGTAGTTGTGGCTCGCGGGCTCTAGAGTGCAGGCTCAGCAGTTGTGGCTCACGGACCCAGTTGCTCCGTGGCATGTGGGATCGTCCCAGACCAGGGCTCGAACCCGTGTCCCCTGCATTGGCAGGCGCATTCTCAACCACTGCACCACCAGGGAAGCCCAGTCCTCTCTTCTTGTGCATGTCAAACACGGCCTTCTCGGTGATGATTCAGTCCACACACTGCTTTCCATTCAGTGGCATGGTGCATATCTCCAAAATTTTGGGTTCATTAGCCTTGGTGCAGTGCTCCATGGTGACCACCACTCTGGTCTTGGTACTGGACACCAGATCCATCGCACCCCCCACTCCTTTCACCTTCTTGCCGGGTATCATCCAGTGAGCCAGGTCACTGTGTTTGGAAACCTGCATGGCTCCCAGCAAGGTTAGGTCAATGTGTCCGCCTCGAATCATGGCAAATGATTCATCGCTGGAGAAAAAACAGCCCCCAGGAAGAAGGGTGACTGTTTGCTTGCCCACATTGTTGAGATCTGCATCCACCTCCTCTTTCAGCGGAAACAGACCCAAGCCCAAGATTCCATTTTCACTGTGAAGATGAACGGTTATACTGGGGCTGATGTAGTTGGTGGCCAGAAGAGGGATTCCTATGCCCAAATTGGCCTACAGGCCGTCCTCAAATTCAAGAGCTGCCCCCTTGATGATCCGTGTCCTTATACTATCTGCAGACTTGCATATTTCATCATCCTCTTTCCGGATCGTTAAACGCTCATTTTTTCCTCATATTTTTCCCCCTGTATTCCTCGATCTAAGTAAGTGTTAGGAACATGGATGTCCTCTGGGGCAAACGACCCCAGGTCCACAATTTCTTCACTCTCCACCACTGAGGTTCTCGCAGCTTTGCACATGCGCACGTTGAGGTTCCTGGCGCTGGCCCTGAAGATGGCGTTTCCTGCCCGGTCGGCCTTCCACCCTTTCACCAAAGCAAAATCGGCCGTGATGGCGTGCTCCAGAAGGTAGTGCTGTCCGTGGAACTCCCTCACCTCCCTGGGCTGACTCAGGATGGCGATGTGGCCGTCCTTTAAGTACTTGCTGGGTGCGCCTCCCTCCTGGGCCAGGGTCCCGTAGGCCGTGGGGGTGTGGAAGGCGGGCACGCCGGCGCCCCCTGCGCGGATGCGCTCGGCCAGGGTGCCCTGGGGCGCGATCTCCAACTCCAGCTCGCCCGCCAGGTACTGGTGCTCGCAGAGCGAGTTCTCCCCCAGGTACGAGCAGACGATGCGGGTGATCTGCTTGGTCCCCAGGAAAAGGCCGAGCCCGAAGTTCCCCTCCCCCACGTTGCTGCTGACCACGGTCAAGTCCTTCACGCGGATCTTGAGCAGCGCCCCTATCAGGTTCTCCGGGATCGCGCAGAGGCCGAAGCCCCGGACCATGATCCTCGCGCCGTCCGAGATGTCTCTCACGGCCTCCACGGGGTCCGCGTAGGACTTGGCACGCGCGCGGGCGCTGCTGGCGAAGCCGCACACACCGCCCGTCGCCAGCGCGGGCACCGAGCGGCCGGCGGGGACCCGGCGCCCGAGCGCAGACTCCAGGAGCCGCAGGGCTGCCATCGTCCGCTCCGCTCCAGCTGGGGTTCCGGCTCCGGGCCCAGCTGGGACAGGCGGCGGCCGTGCGCGCCCCGCCCGCGCGTCACAGGGCAGGGGGCCCCCGGCGGTGACGCGCCAGCCCGGCTGGTTCCCCGCCGCCCCTCTCCGTCTCCGCGCTCCGAGGGCTCGAGGCGCCGAGCTTCCCGGGCCGCGAAGGCGAGAGGCAGGACCGGTCCGGACCGTCAGGCGGGACTGGAGGGACCCGGGGACTGGCGCACGGAGGCCCCGAGGCGACGTCCCTTCGGGGAAGCCTGGGCGCCATGTCCTTCCTCTCCATCGTCACCCTTCCTCCCAGGCGCGCTACTCCCGTCCCCCCCGCCCCCAGATCCACCTCCACGTCAGCGGTTCCCGCACCTGTGTCCCCAGCACGTACTGTCCTGGATCCACATTTGTCACAACTAATCAACCAATATTGGTATCTTATTATTTACTAAACATCACGATCTACTCAGATTTCATTAGTTTTCTCCAGTGTCTTTTTTCCAGGATCTCACCCAGGGTCCCACGTTGGCATATAGTCATCACAACTCCTTAGGCACCTCTGGGCTGTTACAGTTTCTCAGACCTCCCGTGTTTTTTGATGACCTTGACAGTTTTGAGAAGTACTTGTCAGGTATTCTGTAGAATGTCCTTCAGTTTCAGGTTGTCTGATGTTTTTCTCATGGTGAGACTGGGGTTCTGGGTTTTGGGGACGAAGACCACGGAGGTGAAGCGCTGTTCCCATCCCATCAGATCAAGGGTGTCTGGGAGCCACATGACGTGCTCATGGGAGCCTGAGCACCGGCTGAGGGGTGCCGCTCAGGTTGCCCCTGCAAAGGTACTGCCCCAGCCCACGGCATACTTTGGGAAGCAAGTCTCTAAGTGTAGCCCACACTGAAGGAGGGAGAGATGCTACACCCCCTTGAGGGGGAGTGTCTCAGAGGGTTGTTTGATAAAAAGCTGAATCAGATCCTGTCCTCCTCCACTGCTGTTAAATAAAATAACATTTATTTCATAGTTAATATTTTGCCCACTTCTCTCAACCTCCTCACAGTCGCTGCCTAGTCCCCTGTGCTCCAGCCATGGTGGCCCCTTGCTGCACCGCAGATACACCAACCCTGGGCCCACCAGGAGGCTCTCCCCCAGACACCTGCTAAAGGAATGAAGGTGTGAATCCTCATTCTACAGATGAGGAAACCGAGGCTTAGAAGGGTAAGTAACCTGCCAAGGTCACCGAGTTAGAAGGCTGCAGAGCCGAGATTCACACCCAGGCCTCTGCCTCAGAGCCTGAGGGTGTGAGCGCTTCCCCTCGCCCAGCCCAGGACGGAAACTCCTGGTGCAGAAGGCAGCTCCGTAGAGTAGAAAGAATCTCCCATTTCTTGGGGAGGGAAAACATGGACTCACTCTGAGCAACACAACTGTTGGTCCTGCAGAAGGAGAGGAGGGACTCTCGGCCGGTAGGGGGTCGCCTGCTGTCCCGCACTGCGGGAACCTCACTCTCTACCCACTGAGCCCCTGTGGAGGGGTGGAGGTATGCCCCAGCATCACAGGTGGGAAAGGCCAGGCCTCCAGGGCCACGTGAGGGGATCCAGCTGCGCCTGCCGCCAGCAGCTTCCTCGGAGGAGCCCCCAGGGGAAGGTTCGCTGCTGACCAGAGTCTTACCATCATCTGTTTCCACATAGAGGCGGAGTCCCAGGTCCTTGTTACGGTTTAAGAGCCATCGGTCACTGGCTGCTGTCACGTCCAACACCAGCCAGCCCTCGTCCCCAGATCGGAGCGTCTGAAGATCCAAAAAGAACAAGTCAGACTCCCTGTGGACACGAAAGAACAATTAACCGAGGGCTGGCACAGCTGCCTTTGTTTCCAGTGCCCTCCTGGGGGACCATTAGTGGGGCATCTACCCCGCCCGGCTCTGACCTGAGTGCCTTACATGCCTTTTCTCACTGTGTCTACCGTACAAAGGTGTTACTGTGCCCGTGTACAGGTGCGGAAACTGAGGCTCAGGAGCTCAGTGACCTGCCATGGTCCCACAGCTAGGACAGTAGGATGGGGGCTTGAATCCAGGACTGATGCTGGGCCTCTCCCCACGGTGACACGAGGCCTCCGGCCAACCATCTTTCTTCTCTGAGGGTGGGCTGCCCAGGAAGGTCCCCTTCTGTCCTCTGGGAAATGTCCCCCCCGGCACCCAGGGCTGGGCCGGACACTCCGACAGAGGCTTGAGCGGGCCTGTGGGGCGCAGGGCAGGCACCTGTTGGACTGCTCCAGGACCACCTCAAACATGCTGACGTGGAGGGTCCAGTTGAGCAGGTGGGTACTGGGCAGCTTGTAAATCCGGAACTCCGCGGCGGTGACGGCCTCCCCCGCCGGGATCTGGGTCAGGTCAAAGCGGAACTCCTTCCACTGGGGCTCCTGGTGGCCCAGGGTGTGGTCCCGCTCCACTGCAAGACAAAGTGGGACTGGCGGTCACTTGTGGTTCCAGCTCGGGTTCCGGGGTGGGCAGGGCCGGGTGGGATCTGGGGGCCTGGGCAGTCTGGGTGGGACCGCTCCCTCCTCGAGAACAGGCTTGTCCCAGCTCTGCCTCCTGGGTGCCGAGAGGGCTCCGGGAGCTGTGTCGTGAGGCGCCTGGCACGGCACCTGGCACACGGCGGTGCCACAAGGGCAGTGTCCATGTCTGGTCCGCAAGCCCCAAACCCAGCCTGCCCCGCTCAGCACCCTGCTGGCTCTGGGACCCACAGATGAGGCACAGGACAGGTCCCTCCTCTGGGGAGATGGACATCAGACCCAAGGCAGAAAAGGGCCACGGTGGCAGCAGGGACATAGCTGGGTGCACTTGAGCAGGATGGGGCTCCTGGAGTCAGCCGGTGTGTGGATGGGAGTTGAGGGGAGAGAGGGCTTTGGAGCTGGGCCTTGAGGGGTGAGAGTGAATTTGCCACGATGTCAAGGGAGGACACTGCAGAGTTAGGGTCCAGCCTGAGCAAAGGCCTAAAGCCAAGGAACGACAGCACCGGCAGGGAAAACAACAGTCATAAAACCCAGCAAAGGGTGAAAGGATGGCAGGACCCGTTTTGGAACAAGGGGAAGCAGGAAGGGGGGCCGGAGAGAGACATGGAAAGAACCAGGAAGAGGCGAGGTAGGATGACAGCTCCTGGAGATGCTGGGTCAAGTGCTGGGGAAGCTGCAGGGTCCCATGGCATGATCTGAGCAGGCTTCCCGGAGGAGGTGACACCTGAACTGGCCTTGAAGGATGGGACTGAGTCTTGGTAGGTGGATAAGGTGGGGGAGAAGACATTCTAGGCAGAGGTCCTGCACAGGTGTGGGGTGCTGGGTCCGCCCACCATCCAGCAATGTGCGGCTCAGGGCATAAGTCTGGCTGTGGCCTGACTGCGGAGAGCTGAAATTCTGGCCTCGGAGCGTGGGCTGTGCTCTGGCCAGTGGGGGGTCAGGGCTCTGGGCAGCAAGGGAGTGTGGTTTAAGGGTAGAGTGGAAGCTATGTGTGGAGGCGAGGGTAAAGCCCAGGCTGGAGGGGACCCGAGGCAGGCCCATGGCAGGGCTGCTCTAACAGTCTGGGCAAGAGACCGCAGGAGCAGAATAAACCCCATATTTCCCCAGCTGCCCGGAAATGCCCAGGACAGTATATTTAGAGCGTCTCACTTTAGCCTCCTGTCACTTTCAAACACTAAAAATCTGTGTTTCCGCAAAGCAGGGGCAGGAGCCTCCCAGAGCCTTCCCGCAAAACCAACACTGAGATTTTAATTACATGTCTGTGAGTCTTTTTTAAAATTCTCTCTCTGGCTACTGGACTCAGAGACCACAAGTCACCAGGCTGGTGGCAGAGGCGGATGTGGGAGCACTTCCTGTCCTTGCGGTGGAGGCCTGGTCCGGTGATGGATAGGCAAACAGCTGTGCTGGGCGGGGCCAGTGGACACATGTTTGGGCAGGAGATGGGCGTTTCATCCCCTGACCAGGGAGGAGAGGAAATAGAACCTCCATTGTCTGACAGGGTGCTGGACCCGCAGTAAATGCCCAGCCACGAGCCAGGCTGTTTCAGGGGCAGCGTGACACAGGAGGATCTGGGTCCTCCCATACAGGCAGGGCACGGAGGGCAGGGTTCTGGACCTTTGCCGAGTGATGCTCGCCATGATTATCACCACACGAGTCCCCTCCTCCCTTCAGACACACTCACACACACAGCTTTAGGGACAATTTCTGTGGATTCGGTAACTGCAGAGACCACCTCAGTTACACGGCTGTGTAAGCATCCCTGATCTGCAGGATGAAATAGGTCCAGGCTGTTGGCTGTCACAGGGTGTGGCCCCGAGAATAAGGAGGGGTCACTCAGCCATGCCCTGAGCCCGACCCCTCTCAAAGCATTCTTAAGTATATCTGCCCCCAAGGCACAGTGGGTGACCCTTGGTGGGTCACTGGGAACCTCTGTCTGCAGGCCTGACGCTGACTTATTCATGTCGTATACAGGACTGAGGGAACAACCACAAACCTGCCAGCTCCTGCGGGCACCAAACTCTGTGACCTCTCTCCCTTGCTGAGCTGGGGGTCCGCGTGCGGTCAAGACAGCCCTGTTCACCTGGGCTGACCCCAGTTCCAAACTTCGATCCTGTGGGTTTGTGAAATTGATGCCCAACCCCCACCCCACCCCCGCAATAGTTCCAGCACAGGAAACTGCCCACCCCAGCAAGCACTAGAGGTGGGACATTTTTAGGAAAATGATTTTCATCAGAAATTGGTGAAATGTCCTGAGTGTGGAACTGGGTAAAGAGAGTAACTCTTTTATCTGACAGTCAATGGGGAGGGTAGGGCGAGGCCACCTGTGGATTTGCAGGTTTTTCAGTGCCTGTGGCTTTGAATTGGGAGACAGAGTTCCCAAAAGCTGGTGTTCTGGGAAAGCATTTTCTGGCACCTCTATTTCCCCCTTGTTAACTGTGCAGACTGAGCCTGCTTTAGCCAGAGAGGCAGCTTAGGGCAGCCCGGAGGGTTCTGGCCAGTGGTCAGGGCCTCACTGCAGGCCTGTCCCTGCACTAACCAGGTATGGAAATCCCCTCTGGCCTGGTCTTCTCCTGCGTGAACTGAGAATGAGGAGACACCCAGCTTTCCTCACAAGCCCATGCAAGTACTTTGTAAATAGTCAGGCAATGGACTGGGAGGGATGGCTGTTCAGCAGGAGTTTGGGATGAGCCTGACTTGCAATCTCCCAGCTTTGAGCCAAGATGAGATACCCTCCGAAGGCCATGTCTGCAACTCCAAGGCCATGGGTGGAGGGGAAGGGGAGATTTTGAGTGATTGTTTTCTAAATAAGTGTACTCATCATTCATTTATTTATTCATTCATTTATCAAGTTCAATTTATAAACAAATTTATCAAGTTCTTACGGTATGTAAGAGTCTGTTCTGAGCACTGGGAACACAGCAGTGAACAGACAGAACAGGACAGTGCATTCACAGTGTTTACAGTCTAACAGGGGAGACAGAATAGAAACAAACAAGACAAATAAAATAGGGGATGTCATTTCTATTGTAAGTAAAATACAGAGCATGATGGTTTCAAGAGGATTGGAAGGGATGGGGGGCTTGTCCTTGGGTGCTCAGTATGGCCTGTGAGAAGGAAATAGGTAAGCGCAGATGTGCGTCTTCTCACATGGTGCTGGTAGGGGTACCATGGAGAGGAATTTGGCAACATCCTTTTGCAATACCCTGGCAAAGTTACATATGAATTTATCCTTTGACACAAGATTCCCAAAGACACACTGGCAAAGATATGAAAAGACAGGCACAATGCACTTCATTGGGCACAGGGAGCAGACAAAGGTACGTCTGGATCCATAGGCACCTTGACATGTTTATTTTCCACAAAATTATAAAGAGCTGCCCAAAATGTTCAGTCACTGAACCAGCTTTTCTGTCTGGAGAAGCAGCAGCAAATTAATTTACCTTCTGGATCGCCTTAATGCAGCCCCCAGAACAATAAACAGTCACGATTCACCAGTGAGTGCTAACTGGACCCTCGGCCTTCTCCTCCAGCCCCTGATAAACCACCTCTGGATCCCACGGTTGAGGGGAGGGCCCACAAGAGGAGACGGCCTCCACCACCACGTCTGTGGCCCTCATTCTGCTTTCCCATGTCTGAGACCCTGCACCCACAGCTCAGGCTAGACCTCCAGATGCCACCCGCCCAACACCTACATTGGCTTTGGCTATTTTTGTGCCCTCAGCAAAATGTAGAGTCACCCGGACAACCTAAATCTGTCTTGTTCCTGACCAAAAAGTAAGACTTCAAAAGACACCCCCTTCCTCCAGTCCAGTGTGGCTATTAAGAGAATGGCATCTTCTGACCTGACAGTCCTTCCTGCCCTCAAACCCTTCCCCAGCCCCTCAGGGCCCATGGGAGGGTCTGACGCTTGGCTCTGCTGTCCAGTCACCATCCCTCACCCACACAGGCTGGCCCTGCCCATCCTCACGGCCTCCTGGGCCTTCTGGTGCAAACACCCTCCCCCTGGAGTCCCTCCTTGAAGCCGCCCTCTCCAGGGTTGCCCCGTCCCACCAAGTATAAAGGCTACTTTCTTCTCGGTCCAGCTGTGAAAGCCCCCTTGCCTGCCTCTGACCCCACACACATCAGCCTGCCGGTCTCTCCCTTTCCCTGTCCCGGGGGTTCCCGTCAATGGTTCATCTGCCCTCTGGACGGTGACCAATTTGAGGACAGAGACTGAACAATGTGGGGTGGAAACGGGAGGCCTCAGCGGTCTGCCCCTGGGGCTGCTCATCCAGCCCCTCGTGTCCCGGGGGCCCAGAGAGGGGATGCCCGGCCCCTCATCCCAAGGGCTCCTGGTCCCCAGGACAGCGGCTCAGCAACCAGCAGCGCAGCCCCTGGGCTGGGCGTCCTGCTGGTCTGGGAGTGGCTTCCTCGCCACCGAGGGTTTCCAACCCAAGCCATCCATGTTCTCACTTTACTGTGGGACTCGCCTCCATTCACGGCCCGGCCCTGAGGTGGAGGACCAGCTCCCTCGGAGCCCCGGAGGCGGATGGGGTGGGCCCGTCTGGCTGGTCCTGCCGGTAACAAGGCCGAGGGGGACCCCAGACCTAAGGAAACACCCGGGTCTCCGCGGCCCGTGCGGGTCCCGAGTGAGCTGCAGAATCCATCACCTCCTGGTTCTGCCTCTTCAGGGCTTCCTCCCGCCCAGGAATCTCAGCGCTGCCCAGAGCAGGCCCCCCGCTTCACTTCTGGGGGTATTTTTAGTCAGTTCTCATTACTGACTTTTTCAAGAGCTGTTTCCATAAATGGCTCTGTGCTTATAATTACCGGTCCAGGCCTCAGCCGGCTTCACAGCCCAAATTAAAAGGGAACAACCTGCCCACTGCACCACATCAAGCCCGCCAAGGCCAAAAATAGATCCAAGGAGATGTGAGCAAGAAGGATGCGGTTCCTCCAGTTCAAACCCAGGAAAGACCTGAACTGTGGGGCTTTCCAGAAAGACGTGGTCACGGTGACACATCCCCTCTCTCCCGTGGGGAGTGGGTGCCCGTGAGGAGTGGCGGGTGTCCTCCCGCCTTGTGCCTCAGCCCTGGAGGAGCCCCATCAGTGGGCAGGGAGGGTGGGGGACACATTCTTCTGTGGGAGCTGGAAAGGCCTTCGTGGCAACCCTGCATAGATGGGAAACTGAGGCCCAGGGGAGCAGAGACTTGCTGGGGGTCACGTGTCAGGTTAGGGGCCCTTCACGTGGACTTGCAGACTTGGAGCCCATGTAAAATGAGTGGCCCTGGACTTTCTGGGTGGCGATACTGGTATGGGGGAATCACCTCTCCACAAGATTCTTCCATCAACAGGTGCCTGAGAGGTGGCCTGCTGAGGCCACTGTCCTCCAGGCAGCGCCCTGCGGGGACTCGGGTCCCAGAGGAGGGACAGGGTGATCTGAAAAGACGAGGAGGCTGGAGGGACCTCCCTGGCGGTCCAGTGGTTAAGACTGCGTTTCCAATGCAGAGGGCGTCGGTTCCATCCCTGCCAGGGAACTAAGATCCCACATGCCGTGCGGCGTGGCCAAATTAAAAAAAAAAAGCAATAATAAAAAAAAAGACGGGAGGCTGGCCCTGCTTATGTGTCACCCATCCAGGCCCAGAGTCAGATTTGGTCCCCGTTCTGAGGTTATTCATAGTTTCTTAGTAGGGTCGGGGGGTGGGTAGGAGAAAAAGGGACTAGACGTGCCCCCAAATCAGACAGGCAGAAAGCAACTCCATTCCTAAGAGAAATACAGATGATCAAGGTGGAGGGCGCTCGTAGAGGTGCCTTAGGGAGGAGTGGTCAGAGAACACTTTTCTAGGAAACATAGTTGAGAGTGGTGGAAGAATTCTGACAAGCAGAAATGGAGTAAAGTATTTGAGACAAAGCACGGAGGTGGGAAATAATGTGTCAGCTCCCATTTTTTGAGCACTGAACTGTATGTCAGGCACCATCCTGGGCACATTACGCAGGCCATATTTGTTACTGTTTACCTAACTGTGTTAGTTATCTATTGCTGTGTAACAAATTACCCCAAATATAGCAGCTGAAAACAACCAACACTTATTATTTCCCATGGTTTCTGAGGGTCAGGAATCCAGGTGCTTAGCTGGGTGGCTCTGTCTCAGGGTCTCTCATGAGGTGACAGTCAAGCTGTCAGGTGGGGCTGTGGTCTCTGGAGACTTGACTGGGATGAACAGATCCACTTCTAAGCTCACGCTTGTGGCTGAGGGTAGAAGGTTCCCCATGTGGACCTCTCACAACATGACCTTTCCTCAGAATGAGTCATCTTGGGGGGTGGCGGGTAGAGCCCAAGACGGAAGCTGCAGTGTTTTTATAACCTAATCTTGGAAGTGACACAGCATCCCTATTGTCACATCCTATTGGTCACATAGACCAGCGCTGGCCCAGTGTGGGAGGACACAAGGGTGTGAAAACCAGGAGGCAGGGATCATTGAGAACTATACTGGAGGCTGGCAACCACAGCAACCCTGTGAAAGAGGCATTCTTCACCCCATTTTATAGCTGAGAACACCGAAGATCAGGGAAGTTAACTGATTTGCACAAGACCACACCCAGAAGCCCCCAAGGTGGGATTAGAGTCTAGGTGTGTCTGTCTCCAAAGTCTACATTCTTTCTCCCCATCCACAGCCTCATCAGGTTGGGGACATGTCAAGGGAACACCGCAGGGTTCCACTGGACTATAATGTCAAACGCCAAGTGCCAGGCTGGCAAGAAGGAACACGCAGAAGGATCCCAAGCAGGAGAAGCCGTGAGTGGATTTTCACTTGA
Source organism: Balaenoptera borealis (assembly GCF_965194805.1). Taxonomy (NCBI): domain Eukaryota; kingdom Metazoa; phylum Chordata; class Mammalia; order Artiodactyla; family Balaenopteridae; genus Balaenoptera; species Balaenoptera borealis. The sequence goes on along the minus strand of NC_138860.1, from coordinate 161,967,671 downwards.
GGAACTAGAGTTCCAAGAACAGGCTGAGAGCTTTTTCACCTCCATGCCTCCCTTCTGCCTGGACACCTTCCCCTTTCACCTGCTTCTGACTAAGTTCTACCCTTCTTTCAAGGTCCAGCACAGTGCCACCTCCTTCAAAGCCTTCTCTGTCCCCCAGCCAGGAGGCCATTCATTCCTCCCCCTCTTCTGGCCTAGTTCATCCCTTGCAAATGAGAGAGGGACTTGGTCTGTCTTCTGCAGCACTGAACCTTCATGCTCATATCTGAGTGGGGGAATGGCCATTTCTCCCACTTTGTGATCATTTACATTGAGTTGTCTGTGGGCCTATCTTTCCCACTGTAATAAGCAGATCTTGGGCTGGGGCTTGTGCTTTGGAGTGAGCACCAAGATAACCAGGGAGGGCAACAGCACACAGTAGGTTCCCAGGAGTGTTTGTGAAACAATGACCTCAGACTGAAGGATCCAACCTTCTCCATACCTGGGTCTTGCAGCCTTTGGCTTCCCCAGAACCCTTCCTGTATTCAGAGCCCTAGACTGTTCTGAAGGAATGGCTGCTGCTCAGGGGGCAGAGCCAGCAGTTAAAGGAAATAACTGGGTTTTACTTCTGGTCTTGTCACTGACCAGCTGGACTTAGGTTAAAAACAAACAAACAATCAAACCAGGCTAACACTTACTTTGCATTTACCAGGCACTGTTTCAGCCCTTTACATAGAGTAAGTCATTTAATGCTCATAGCCATCCTAGGATGCAGGAACTATTATCGCTCCCATTTTACAGATGAGGAAACTGAGGCACACAGCAGTAAATAACTTACACAAAAATCATATAAATATATCTTAGGTCAGACTTCCTGGGCAACAGGCTGGGTGGGTAGGTTTAGTGGAGAGTGTTCTTGCAGGGAACGAAGGAGCAGGAGTGGGCACAGTTGAACAGTGACGCAATCACAAAAGGGCCAGCCCATCCCATCTGCACGGGGAGCTCTGGGCTGATGGCCCTTCACAGTTGTCCCTCCTTGAGGCAAGGGGGCTGGGCATTTATACCCCAATAAGCCAGTCATTGGATGTGGGGTGCCCTCAAGGTGGGTGCCCAACCTTGAGCAAGAAGCTGGTGGGCTGGTGCCGAGAGAAGGACCCAGTTGTCAGCAGCCACCCTCCAAGCAGCTGGGGCAATAAGTGACTCAGTCCCAAAGAGAATATATGGGGAGCACCATAGCATCCACTAAAAACAAGTGGTAGAATGGGGATCTGATCCTGGAACCGTGCTCTTACCACTCAGCTCCAGGTCCCCAAGTAAATGATGGGGGCGGGAGGGTAGACAAACACAGCAGGCTCTTCCTCATAATTCTGGCTGCTGTTTATTGAGCGGTGCCAGGCACTTGCTAAGTTTTTCAATGCCTTAACCTATGTAACCATTGCACTATGATACAGGTATTATTATCCTGATTTTAAAGATGAGGAAACTGAGATGCTGAGACTTTAAGTAACCTGCTCAAAATCTTACACATCTCAAGTAGCAGACCCTGAACTAAAACCTGGTCTTCCCCACTGTGCTCTCCCACCCCCAAGGCCAACCCTCCTCACGGCTGTGACCCAGTTTTCATATCTGCTCCTTTGGATCTGGGTACCCAGGACCTTGGGCCAGTCACTTATACTCTTTGAGACTAAACTTCTCCCCTGTCACCTAGGGGCAATAGTAGTCATTTACCTCAGAAAGGTGAGTAAAGACTGAGAAGATGGGGGCGGGGAGGAGTAGTCAGTCATCAGGGATCCATAGGGCACACCATTCTGATGGCCAAACAGGGTTTTGGAGAAAAGAGACCCATCTTCAACTCTTGGAAAGAGAAATACCTCTGGAAACCATCAACAGAATGAAAAGGCAACCTACTGAATGGGAGAAAATATTTGCAAACCACATTTCTGATATGGGGTTAATATCCAAAATATATAAAGAACACATACAACTCAATAGAAAAAAACCCAAACAATCCAATTTTTAAAATGAGCAGAGGAACTGAATAGACATTTTTCCGAAAAAGACATACAAATGTCCAAAAGGTACATGAAAAGGTGCTCAACATCACTAATCATCAGGGAAATGCAAACCAAAACCACAATGAGCTATCACCTCACACTTGTTAGAATGGCTATTATCAAAAAGACAAGCGATAACAAGTATTCGTGAGAATGTGGGAAAACGGGAACTCTTGTGCACTGTTAGTGGGAATGTAAATTGGTGCAGCCACTATGGAAAATAATATGGAGGTTCTTCAAAAAATTAAAAATAGAACCACCATATGATCCGGCAATCCCACTTCTGGATATATATCCAAAGGAAATAAAAACAGGATATCAAAGAGAAAAAAGTGTAAGTATGGTAGTGGTCATTTTGCAGTATGTACAAGTATTGAATCATTATGTTGCACACCTGAAACAGATATAATATTATATGTCAATTATATCTCAATTAAAAAAAAAGAGATATCTGCACTCCCATGTTCATTGCAGCATTATTCACAACAGCCGAGATGCGGAAATAACCTCAGTGTCCATCTACAGATGAATAGATAAAGAAGATAAGGCGCATGCGCGCGTGCACACACACACGCGCGCGCGTGCACACACACACACACACACACACACACACACACACGGGAATGCTATTCAACTATGAGAAAGAAGGAAATCCTGCCATTTACGACAACATGGATGAAACTTGAAGGTATTATGCTAAGTGAAGTAAGCCAGAGAAAGACAAATACTTCATGATACCACTTATATGTGGATTTTAAAAAGTTAAAAAGTCAGAAGAGTAGAAAAGTGGTTGCCAGGAGGTGGGGGTGGGGGAAATAGGGAGAGGTTGGTAAAGGGTACAAACTTTCAGCCATAAGTTGAATAAGGTCTGAGAAGCTAATGTAAAACACGGTGACTATAGTTGATAACACAGTTATATAATTTTGAAATTTGCTAAAAGAGTAGAAATTAAATGTTCTCACACAAAAAAAAGAATACATATGTGAAGTGATGACTGTGTTAATTAACTAGGTGGGGGGAATGTTATATGTATATGTATAGCAAATCACCCTGATGTACACTTTAAATAACTTACAATTTTATATGTCAATTATACTTCAATAAAGTTGAAATAAAAATAAATGAATAAAAGGTAGATAGATAAAAGGAAAAATAATGTGGTCACTTAATAGTCGACTTTCAAGACAGATAAAGGATTTATTGTTAAGTGAAAGACAAAATGGCAAAACAGTGGGCATTTAGATTCCACTTTGTAAAAAAGAATAACACAAATTGATAAAATATCAGGGCTGGTTGCTGGGGAAGGGCTAAGCTAAAGGATTAAACATTGGTTCTAACTGAGGTAGACAGAGGATTACTAGGAGCTTCCATATTATATGTCTCTAGATATATGGTCTGAATTTTCTATCATGAAATTCTATAATGAATCTATACGGTATGAATTTTCTACAACGAATATGCATCAGTTCTATAAATCCCAAAACAAAGATATTTTGAAAATCACGTTCCTAGTTTACAACACACGCTCACATTGAATACAGTCCAATTCAGCAGCACGTACTGCACCTAATGATGGGCCCTGGGCCGGGGGGAGAGGCAGCTTCTGTGTAGGACAAGAGCAAAGGAAGTGCAGGCAGGGAGACAACCTGCTGTGTACCTTGGGAAAACCACCGAACTACCCTGAACCTCTCTGTCCTCTTTTTAAACAAAGATGTGACAGTAAATGTGAGATGAGATGAAAGCACAGACATGGAGGTTCTGGGCATGTGGTCATCACTGGGTGTCATCTCACACAATCGCTGTACAGCCCCTAGGGTGGGTACCGTGAGTATATCCGTTTTATAGAGGAGACTGAGGTTCTGAGAGGTGGACTGAAAATCCAGATCACACCGAGAGTAGTGGGTGGAGTCAAGATGCAAATTCTGTTGAGTCCCAGGTCAGAACCCCCAGCCCAGTCCTGCCTGCCCTCCCACTGTCCTTCCCCTCTCGGTTTCCAGAGAGAGGCGGCACTGTCTAGACCACGTGACAATCACTCTGTGGCTGATGTACTGTTATCTGTCTCTCCCACTGGAAGGTCAGCTCCACAAGGGGGGACTTAGTTTCATTCCCTGTTATAATCCAGGAACTAGAACAGAGCCTGGCACAGAGCAGGTACTACATGACTATTTGTGGAGTGAATTCAGGAAAATATGCAAGAATTGCCTACTAAAGAACCAAAGAAAGTGACCCTGGGGCTCACGGAGGTGAGGTCAGGGGGCTGAGCAGGACCCGGGCCAGGTCCCTCGCTCGCACTGAGCCCGGCGCCTCCCGAATCCAACAGCCCCAGCTCATCCCCACCCCCATCCTCAGCCCCCCAGGATTGCAGGAGTGAATTAGACCAGTCCTGGGAAGGGGCAGGACAAAAGTGAAGATGGCCCATCCAGTTCTGACTACACTTCTGCCTGCAGTGCCGTTTGTGCCTCAGTTTCTCACTCTGGAGCCTGGGCACCTGGTGCTCCCAGGACAGGAGGCGGAGAAGGGCTCAGGAGGAACATGCAGAGGTGGTCTCTCCTGCCTCATTCCTCCCTCAGGACTGGCTGGGCCGGCTCAGGCACTCGGGGGTCCCGCCAGTCACACCGAGCTGGGCGGAGGGATGGGTGGTGGTGTGAGAAGCTGCCTCCGGGGAGCCACAGGGCCGGAGCTGGGAGGCACCTCGTCTTTCTGACACCATCGCTGTGGACTGGACAGGAAAGCAGAGGCCCAGAGAAGGGAAGCGGTGTGGCTCGGGACGTGCAGGAGTCCACGGCAGGCCCAGGAGGGACGAGAACCTGGGCGCTGCCTCCCAGATCAGGGCCTCCTCCCCTGAGCTCAGGCGGCACCAGGGACAGGCTCCGTCTGCTCCTCGAGGGCGGCCCCGTCACTGTGTCCTGGCCAAGGGGAGCCAAGAGTCCACAGGCGGAGGTCGACAGGCAGGCCAGGCAGGGCCCAGCTCTGACTGCGGCCCTGGCCCCCAACACAGGCCCTGTCAGTCACGACACGGCTCCTAAAGCATCTGCGCAAAAGCAGAGGCCTGATCCCTGGACGGCAGGCCCAGGCCTCTGGGTCCTACAGGTGCCACTGACGGTCAGGGGCCCGGCAAGCACCAGGCCCGGCTGGCTTCTCAGGAGCTGATGAGGCCAATAGCAGAGGTGGAGCTGGAGCCAAGAGGTGTGGGAGCCTCGGCGTGGGCACTGATGCCACGGCGACTCTGCTATTAGACTCCACGGTGGTTCAGGGGCCGCTGACCTTCAGGGGCCTGGAGTCGGGGCCTCCAACGGAGGAAACAATCCTGGTAGGTTCTAATCCCCCACATCAGCCTAGGTAATTACCAGTTAAAACTACTCGAACTGAAGGAGTTTTACTAGTGCAATTAGTACATGAGAATAAAGAAGGCCCTCAGACAGCTGGCTGGACTGCCCACAGGCCAGGCTTCCACTGAACAAAGATCTGCTTGTTAATCCACAGCGTCAGAGGCCTTAGACCTTCATGAAACACACAGAGGTGGTGTGGGAAGAAACTGGGATTTGGAATCCACAGCCTGGATGATGCCATGGACGTGCTGTGTGGCCCTGGGTCGGTTATTTAACCTCTCTGAGCCCATGAAATAAGGCTGGAAAAACAGCTTCACAAGTTGCTGCATGGATGAAATGAGTATTTATAGGACTATGGAACTTCAAATGCTAGTTTTTATTCAAAAACAGATAGAAACACCTTTGGTTGGCTTTAAACATCTGTTTCTGGGTTTCACATGTCTATAAGACATGTGGGGACATTTCCATCACATCCACACCAAGGCTGAGCAACAGCTGGGAGGGTCTGGGATCAGCACTGACCAGGGCCAGGTTCACCCTAAAAAGGGGGCTGACTTTCTGCCCCTCCCCCTCTGTCAACCTATCACACAACAACTCTGAGGATAGATCACTAGGAGCCCCATTTTACAAGGAGAGATCTGAGGCTCAGAGAGGGCAAGGGACTTGCCTAAGATCACAGAGCAGAAGCAGGAGGGCAACCAGCTCCTCCTGAGCTCAGGGTGCTGCTCGACTCACAGCAGCAGCTCCCACCAGGGCTGTGCACCCCTTGCCCCAGGGGATGCTGGGGGAAGAGGGACATGGGCTAGGCGGTGACTCACTCAGATGGACGGCTCCCCTGGAGGCATTCTCAGGGTGGCTGCATCCACAGCTCTTCTTGGTCCTGAGCCCGGGGTCAGCTTGCCCCCAGCACAGAGCTCCAGCCTCAGTTCCACATGTGGTCGCTTCTGTCCCAAGTCCCCACCCCTGCCCTCTAACCAGGAAGGTGGCATCTAGAACCCGCCAGCCCAAGTCCTGGGCCTGGCACTGGGCTCTCAGCACAGGTTAACGGCTGCCTCCTGCTGCTCGCTCCCCCACCTGAGGCCCATCACGAGCTCTGGTTTGGGGGGGACGGGCCTCCTTGAGGCAAATGGCTGAAGACCCACAAGACTTACTGTCACTCTGACCCATGGGTTCCTCTGCCGAAATCTCTCTGAAAGCTCTCTCCACCTTGAAAGCCTGCCCTCCTGACACAGAAATATCACCTCCTTGAGCACTGGATGGAGGGCCAAACAACCTGGGCCTGTCCTGGCTTGGCCACATAGAGGCCACGTGGTCCTGAGCAAGACACTGCCTCTCTGAGCCTCACTGTCCTCACCTGGGAGATGGGGATGAATATCATGTCGCTCACAGGGCTGTTGGGAGGGTTAAGAGCGGTGCTGTAGGTGAAGGGAGGCGGTGGCCACGGCAAGGGTCCTCTCCCTGCTCTGGGTCCCACAGCTCTCCCCACCTGGGGCTGAGCTGTAGTCCTTGGGTCCCCAGGTCCAGCCTAGTGTCTGCCTCAGCCCAGACTCCTGCCCCTCACTGGCCACAGACAGGAGGCAAAACAGGTGGGGGACATATGTTCATGAATGTAGATTAAAGAGAGTTTAGTAATGGAAAACGTTATCTCTGAGAACTTTAAGGGTAAATGACTCCACGATTTGGAGTATAATTTCTGCAGAGAGGAAAAGCTGGGCTTTACCTGGGAGAACAAAGAGGGTCCAAGCTGCCCATCAGGTCATTCAATGGCCTGGACACTCATTCCATGACAAGCCAAGTCCCGGGTGTGAGCCCAGGGTGGCAAGACCACAGTCCCTGCCCCGCCGAGCTCAGAGTCTACTCCTTCCCCACCGCCCCACCCCCCAGCAGCACCCCGCCCCCAGGTGGCCCGGGGAAGAGGCTGCTGTGGACTCAGAACATCCGGGTCCTCATCTCTACCTGGTGCTTTGATGATGTGACCAGGGTTTTCCACGCTGAACTTTGTCCCTCTCTTCAGTATCGCCCTTATCACCATGACAGCATCACAGCCTCTGTTTACTCATCTGCCTCCCCAGGACCAGACTGTCTTCCTGGCACTGCCCGCGTCCACCCGACACTACATGAATCTTACCGTCGGGTGTGTTTGGCCGCGGGTGAATGTACGCCTCTGGGACTCACATCCCTCATCTGTCCCTGCCGGATCGGCCGCTCACCGACCCCCACCCCGCTGAGACTTCGCTGCCCTGACCTGGTCGGTTTTCCCTCCCGCGGTTCCTCGTCCACGACAAGGTGATTCCCCGCTCCCAGCAGGGCGCTCGCCCTGCCCGAAGTGGCGCACACGACCCTGCAGCCCGCGCTCAGCCCCCGAGGGGCCCCTCGGCCCGCCGTCCCCCACTCGCCTTCTCGTGGGGTCGCCGCCGCCCACCCCGAGCCCGCTCTCACCCATGTTGACGAAGCTCATGACCAGGTCGGCGCGGCCCAGGCGCCGCTCGGGGGTCCCGCCGTCCTCGTCGTCGTCGCCGGCCATGGCGCGATACAGGTCCAGCATGAAGAGCGGCGCGGACGCAGGCAGCCGGGCGGCGGCGGAGGGCGGCGCGCGGGGCCGGGGCCGCCCGGGCAGCCCGAGCACCGCCAGGATCTCGCGCTGCAGGTCGCGGCGCTCGCGCGGGCCCAGGCGCCGTTGCGGGCAGCCGGGCGAGGGGCGCGGGCCAGAGGCGCCGCCGCCGCTCAGCGCGCACAGCGCCAGGCCCAGCAGCCAGAGCGGCCCGGGGCGCACGGCCATGGCGGGACCCGGGCGCCCTCACCGCGCGCGCATCCGCTCCCGGCCGGGCCCGAGGCTGGGGCCGCCCCGACGGCGAGCGGCGGGCCGGGCTTGGGGCCGGCGGGACGGGGCGGGCGTCGCCCGCGACGCAGCGCGGTCCCTAGAGCGTCCGGCCCGCGGCGCCTGTCGCGGCTCCGGGTAGTCGGATGCGGCCGCACCTCCTCGGGCAAGGGCTCCTCCGGGGACCGGGGACCGTCGGCTAGTCTGTCTGTGCCGCCGCGCCAGACAGTCCGGCTGCTGCCGAGGCAGCTCAGCTCAGAGGCGGAGGGCGAGCTCCCCCCGGGCTCCGGGAGGAGCGGACCCTCAGTCTGTGCCGCGCGCCCCGGGCCGAGGTGGCCTCTCTCAGTCCAGCTCGCAGCCGTCGGGTCCCGCCCCCTCCGGACCCAACCAATGGGGGCACAGGGGCGGGGCCAAGTCCACGGAACAGAAGCCCCAAGAAGGGTTTCTGGGGGGCGGTTGCTGATGCCCCAGAGATACTACCCACTTGTGGGTGGCGGGCGGGACTGGCGAGGAGTCCGCAGCCCTGCCGTCGGGGGCCTCGCGGTCGTCCTGGGCTCCCCTCCCGCCGCTGGCCACGCTGTCGGGCAGCCGCGGGGACTCGGCCTGGGGACCCAGGGTAGCGGTGCGGTCCGGGGAGATCAGACCCTACGCTCCAGCGGGGCGTGTCCTTGATCGCCCTGCCAGAGCTGGATCCCAACTCTCCGTCCGGCCCGCAGAGTGACCTTGCAGCCCCACCTGGTGCGCGGAGTGTCGCCGCAGGACCCGAAACGCCTCAGGTGGGTGCCAGCCAGGCCCGAGAGTGGGGCGCATCCCTGTGCGAGCAGCTGGGCCCGGGTTCCCGGCCACCGCAGCTCCTCGCCGGCCTCTTGGCGCCTTCCCCGCAGTCCCCTTGCGTGCGCCTCTGGGAGCTCTCTCCCGGACACCTGACGCCGGCTCCGTCACTGCTCCTGGCGCGCCCACCCGCCTGGCTCCCGCGCGCTCCCGGCTGGCGCCTCCGGCGGGCCGCCCCGGCAGCTCCAGCAGCCGCACTGACACCACTAGGTCTGGCTGGGCGCCCTTCGGACCCCGGTGCCGGTCCAGCCGCGCGCGAGATACGCGCACCCGCTTCCCGCCTCCCGCCGGTCAAGGAGCTCTGGTGCCCTTCCTGAGCCTCTGCGCATCTGAATTGTCACGGCCCTCAGCGGCTTGCGAGAGAAGGCTCCTCACGGAAACCCCTCCATTGACTAGCCCCCTTCTGCACGCCCTGCTCTTCCCTAGGTGCCTTCTCACCGCATTTATTCGTTTATGGTTGAGGCGCTGCGCTGAGAGGAAAAGACCCTTAGACTGAGCTCTGAAGGCCGGAAGGAATTGGCTGGGATGAAGGAAAGGTCAGTGGGAGGAGAATGTACCAGGCAGAGGAAATAGCTTGTGCGAAGGCCGAGACTCCAAGGAGCGTTAACAGTGGCAGGCGACAATCAGCACTGTCCATGTGCCAGCCATGTTCTGTACCATTTCTTTCACGCTCACACGTTGTCACAGGGTAGATACCTAACCGCCCCTCCCCCACCTCATTTAACAGACGAGGAGACCGAGGCACACAAAGGTTAAGGGACTTCCCTCAGGTCACACAACACTGGAGCTGGGCTGCAGCAGGTGGGCACGTGCAGGTGAGCTGTGCAGTGGAGGCTGGAGAGCCTGGGGGGCAAATGGCCAGCTGAGGGTGAGGCTGGAGGCACTGACAAGGGACAGACCACAAAGGGCCTTGGAAGGCTAGAAGAGGGCTCTGGGCCCCTGACCATAATGGTGCCCTAATGTAAATTCAAGATTAAACTTTAAAATTATGTCCAATAAAATTCACATTTTTCCATGATCACTTCAAAAAAATTTTAAATATCAAATAAATCCTTAAATAATCATCTGCTGTTGCCTTAGCAACATGCCTAGTCTGTCTTACCCAACAGACAGACCACGTGTAAGGCAAGATAAGAATGCTGAACTTTATCATAAGGATAATGGAGATAAGCCATTGAAAGTGCCCAAGACAAGACCAGAGCCTGGATACAGAAGGGACTCCAGGTTGGAAGGAGGGAGACTGGAGTCAGGGCCCACAGCTGGGGCAGGTACAGTAATGGGAGGGCAGGAAGGAAGACAGTAGCAATGGGTGGAAGGCAGAGGAGAAGGCTGTTTAGGAGGCTGAATCCACAGGGCTTGGTGACTGCATGCAGAGGCAGGGGGCAGAGTCAAAGGGGTGTCCCCTTGTCACACTTTGTCAGGGTCTCTGAATCTCCTGCCCCCTTCACTGTCCCTGTCTATGTCCCTGGGCATCCCTCTGCATTCCCCTTTGAGTCCACACCACATCACTGGGGGTCTCAGATCGAGCCTGTAATTCTCTGGTTGTGTATTGTACAATGCTGGCCTCCCAGCAAGACTGCAAGCAGCCCAGTACCAGTATTCTTGTAATAGCCGAGATCATTTATCTCAATTTTGGATGAGTGGAAATAACTGTGATCTTTAAACAATAGGCTCACATTCCCATAAACCTAAACAGCAGGTTATAGCCAGTCCAAAGGGCATCACCCCACAGTTCAGTTTAGCAACAACCACAGGGGGCACTCTGTGCTGTGCTCCAAGCCAGAGATGAAGGGGACCAGCTCCCTGCCCTCAAGAGACCCCCACTCTAACAGGGGTGGCCATCAGGTGAACTTACAATCTTTTCCAAAAGCAGAATGCGCTCTGACAGAGGGGCCGGCAAAGTGCCTGGAAAGACAGAGGAAGTGGGGACAGGTGATCCTGGAACTCCTGAACTGGAGGGGAACTGAAATGAGAAAGGTTTCTTGGAGAAAGTAGTGTCAAACAAGGGCTTCCCCAGTCACCCGGCAACTCTGTGACTTTGGGCAAGTTACTGAACCTCTCTCAGGTTGTCTCTCATCTATCAGCGAGGCTCATGATTGTAGGATTGTGATGGGAATTACATGAGAATGTACATAGAGCACTTAGCACAGTGACTGGCACACGGGAAGCACTCAATACATGTTAGCTATTGTTATTGTTACTATTATTAACATATTATTATTACACTATTCAAAGCACTAAAAAAACTTTTTTTCCTGATTACGAAAACAGGTTGCTTATTGCAGAAACTTTTGAAAATACAGAAAGATTAAAAAAAGAACAAAAATCACCAAACCTATGTTCAAGAGATAATCACTGGTAATATTTGGTGTATTTTTTTTAAACACATCTGTACATTTTTAATGCAAAAAAAAAAAAAACAAACCAAGATCACACTTGCTCTATTGACTTACAATATATTGCAATATTTCACCGTGCCGTTGATTATTTCGCATGTGTTTTTGTTTGGCTTCATGGTATTTTTTCATCATATGGCTATCATAACTTATTTAACCAAGTATACATGATTGAATAATATGTTTTTTTTAACATTATCACATTGCTGTTACAATCTTGTCGAATAATCTGTGCTCACCCGTAGTGACTTCTTTAGGATAAATGTCTAGAAATGGAATATTTGGGTCAAAGAGCACACACAGTTTTTAAGGTTTTTGCTACGTATTATCTGCTGCCCAAATAGTATGAGGGTGCCCATTTTCTTTCACCCTTGCCAACACTAAGTGTTATTGTTAAATATGTAAATAAATAAGTCTCTGCCAATTTGGCAGGTACAAACACCTCTCTACCGCTGTCATTTGCACGGAGGGGAGTTACTGACTGTTTTCTTCTTGAAACACTCTCCGCCCTCAGCTTCCAGGACCTGCGCTCTCCTGCCTCTCCCCCTTCTCCCGACTACTCCGTCCTACCTACTTCTTTTTTTTTCTTTTTAAATACTTATTTATTTATTTTATTTTTGGTTGCATTGGGTCTTCATTGCTGCATGCGGGCTTTCTCTAGTTGTGGCGAGCAGGGTCTACCATTCGTTGCAGTGCACGGGCTTCTCATTGCGGTGGCTTCTCTTGTTGTGGAGCACGGGCTCTGGGCGTGCGGGCTTCAGTAGTTGTGGCACGTGGGCTCAGTAGTTGTGGCTTGCGGGCTCTAGAGCGCAGGCTCAGTAGTTATGGCGCACGGGATTAGTTGCTCCGTGGCATGTGGGATCCTCCGGGACCAGGGCTCGAACTTGTGTCCCCTGCATTGGCAGCTGGATTCTTAACCACTGCACCACCAGGGAAGTCCCAGGCTCATGTTTAAGATTTCAATAAATACCTGTGAATTTACTAGTCTCTGACAAAAGAGTAGCCTCCAACCTTCATGAATCCTTCCACTAAGACTTGCTCACTATTGCGTGGGAGCGATGAACAGAACAAAGCTGTGTTGGAATGTGGGGGTCGGTGTCCAGTAAGCCTTCCTCTCTTGCTGTGTGTCTGGCTTTCTTGCACGCCAACCACAAATGCAAATCCATGAACTCTCATTACTGAAACCACAAGGTTAAATTCATGATCGCCAAGACCTACTCTATATAGAATATGAAAAAGAGACAGCAATTTAAAAGAGCAGAGGGAGGGGCTTTCCTGGTGGCACAGTGGTTAAGAATCCGCCTGCCAATGCAGGGCACACGGGTCCGAGCCCTGGCCCAGGAAGATCCCACATGCGGCGGAGCGACTAAGCCCGGGCACCACAACTACTGAGCCTGTGCTCTAAAGCCCGCGAGCCACAGCTACTGAGCCCACGTATCACAACTACAGAAGCCAGCGCACCTAGAGCCCATACTCCGCAACAAGAGAAACCACCGCGATGAGAAGCCCGTGCAGCCCAACGAAGAGTAGCCCCCGCTCGCCGCAAGTAGAGAAAGCCCGTGCACAGCAACGAAGACCCGGCGCAGCCAAAAATAAATAAATTAAAAAAAAAAAAAAAAAAAAAAAGCAGAAGGAGTAGCTTGATGGCCTAGTGATTAGGATTCCTGGCTTTCACTGCCATGGCCTGGGTTCAATCCCTGATCAGAGAACTGAGATCCCACAAGCTGCGCCAGGCAGCCTAAATAAATAAATAATAAAAAAGCAGAGACAAGTTTCCCATAAGAAATACTACAGGAGTGGAGATGATCCGATGTTATCACCAATACATGTAATCTTTGCATTTTGTGATCTGAGGACCTATCATAGATATGAATACAATCACAGGATCCTGTCCTGAGCTCCTGTGTCATGATCATGTCAGACCCACAGGCTGCCTTGGTGTAGGCGCACTATAATGCCTCATTAAATGACCAATGAGGGGCCTCAGAGGTGCCTCACTCACCCTCCTGACTGCATCCATGATGCTGGGAAAATCCAGTTTATCATGCTCCCAAGGTGTGATTACATGGCAAGAATAAACATATAGACATAATGAAACAGTCTTGTCTTCATGGGGAATCTCCAGCCAGTGGGTAAGGTCACCTCCTGTTAATGGACTAAATGCTCCAATTAAAAGTCAGAAACTGTCAGATGAGTTAAGGGAGAAAAAAAAAGCAAGAACAAATGATAAGCTGTCTATGAAAGATGAACTGTAAATACAAAACACAGTTTGGAAGTAAATCGATGGAAGAAATATATCATGCAAATAAAAAAGTAAGAAGGCTAGAGGGACTGTATTAATATCAAGTAGACACTAGACTTCAAGGTAAAGAATGTTAGCAGAGATAATGATAAAAGTGTCACTTCATCAGAATCCATCCTACTGAAACAGGAGGGTATTATGCACCTGAACATGACAGGCTCAGGCTACACTAAATATTGATGAGTATGGTTCCAAAGTGGTTAAAAAGTCCTCACGTTTATTTTGGGAGTCAGTGGAAATGGGTGTATTTCCACCTGAAATTAAATCCATTTTGTGACCCAAATGACACCAATGGATGATTGGATTGGGGATCGGGGTGGAGGTGGGGGAAACCTCTCAAAGTGACGTTTACACATCGCCAAATCTGAATCAAACCAACTTTGGTAAATGCTTTGTGGCTGATGCAGAATCCTGGCAACAGTTTGTTTAAACACACAGAGCAAGGAGCTGCCTCTCTGACAAGCAGAGATACAGACATTTTGAGACTTCCTTTCTCCCCTAGGAGGGTACCGTGAGCCGAAGGCACACACAGGTGGAGGACCCAACAGCTTTGCCCTCCACACAGCCCAGATCTCATCCCTCACCTTATGGGCATCCATGAGGTTCATGATGAGGTTGAGATCCCCATACACAGGCTGGTCCTCAAGCCAGCTTCGGTTCCACCTTGTACAACCAGTTGACCACGGCCAGCAAAGTGTCCATAAACTGGCCTGAAAACAGCAAGACCTCCATCAACTTGTGCTGCCTGAGAAAAGCATACAAACCTTACCAATTCAGGGGATCTCCTTTTTATGAATAGCCCAACTGAAGGGGAATATTGATTGAACTCTATTTAGAGAAGGACCTCCATATTGGAGGTTAGAATGGTTAGAAATGCAGTTAAAAGTTATCAAGACGATGGGAATTCCCTGGCGGTCCAGTGGTTAGGACTCGGAGCTTTCACTGCAGTGGCCTGGGTTCCATCCCTGCTCGGGGAACTAAGATCCCGCAAGCTGTGCAGCAAGTTATCAAGATGACAACAAACCCACAGACAACAAAAGAAAAAATAGATCAATTGGACTTTTGGACATCAACAAAATTTAAAACTTTTGTACATCAAAGGACACTATCAATAGAGTAAAAGGATAAAAGGCAACCCACAGAATGTAAGAAAATATTTGCAAATCATACATCTGATAAGGAATTAATATCCAGAATACATAAAGAACTCCTAAAACTCAGCAACAATAAAACAAACAACCAATTTAGAAATGGGCAAGGGACTTAATAGACATTTCTCCAAAGAAGATGTATAGATGGCCAATAAGCACATGAGAAGATGTTCAACATTACTAATCATTAGGGAAATGCAAATCAAAACCACAATGAGATACCACCTTATATCCATTAGAATGGCTATTATCAAAAAAACAGAAAATAACAACTGTTGGTGAGGATGTGGAGAAGTTGGAACCCTTGTGTATTGCCAGCAAGAATGTAAAATGGTGCAGCCAATGCAGAAGACAGTAAGGAAGTTTCTCAAAAAATTAAACATAGAAATACCATATGATCCAGCAGTTTCACTACTGGATATATATCCCCAAAATTGAAAGTCATGAGTTGAATAAATATTTGTACACCAATGTTCACGGCAGCATTGTTCACAATAACCAAAATGTGGAAACAATTCAAATGCCCATCAACAGATGAACAGACAAACTGTGGAGTATACATACAATAGACTATTATTCAGCCTTTACAGGGAAGGAAATTCTGACACATGCTACAACATGGACAAACCTTGAAGACCTTATGCTTTATTAAAGCTAGACACAAAAGGACAGATATTATGATTCCACTTATATGAGATATCTAGAGTAGTCAAACTCATAGAGACAGAAAGTAAAATAGTGGTTTCCAGGAGGTGGGGGAGAGGGGAGTTTTTTGTTTTTTTAAAATTAATTAACTAATTAATTTATTTATTTATTTATTTTTGGCTGCGTTGGATCTTTGTTGCTGCACACAGGCTTTCTCTAGTTGCAGCGAGCAGGGGCTACTCTTTGTTGCAGTGTGTGGGCTTCTCATCACAGTGGCTTCTCTTGTTGCTGAGCACGGGCTCTAGGTGCGTGGGCTTCAGTAGTTGTGGCTCGCGGGCTCAGGAGTTGTGGCTCGCGGGCTCTAGAGCACAGGCTCAGTCGTTGTGGCACACGGGCTTAGTTGCTCCGCGGCATGTGGGATCTTCCTGGGCCAGGGCTCGAACCCGTGTCCCCTGCATTGGCAGGCGGATTCTTAACCACTGTGCCACCAGGGAAGTCCCAGGAGTTATTTTTTTTAATGGTTATGGAGTTTCACTGTGGGATGCTGAAAAAGTTCTGGAGATGGTTGGCAGTGATGGTTGGAAAACATTATGAATACACTTAATGTCACTGAACCGTGCACCTAAAAATGGTTCAAATGGTAACTTTTGGGACTTCCTTGGTGGCGCAGTGGTTGGGAATCCATCTGCCAATGCAGGGGATATGGGTTCAAGCCCTGGTCCAGGAAGATCCCATATACCGCAGAACAGCTAAGCCCGTGCACCACAACTACTGAACCTGCACTCTAGAGCCCACGAGCCACAACTACTGAGGCCGTGGGCCACAACTACTGAAGCCAGTGCGCCTAGGGCCTGTGCTTCGCAACAAGAGAAGCCACAGTGATGAGAAGCCCACACACCGCAACGAAGAGTAGCTCCCGCTCGCCGCAACCAGCGAAAGCCTGTGTGCAGCAACGAAGACCCAACGCAGCCAAAAATAAATAAATAAATAAACTTTTTAAAAAAAGCAACCCCAAAAAATGTTTAAAAAAAAAAGATATCCAGTCCACTGAATCTTCCAATTTCTCCCTATCTATCAACTCTTTTCTGCCTTTATTTTGCTCTTTAACCAACTTAAGTTTCACGTTCCATTGTTTTTTTTGAAATCATGTTCTATTGTTTTAATCACTTCCTGCAAACGTCCTGAACACAATTGCCCTCAGCACTTACCTATCAAAACTCCAAACTCTAGATGAACCTAACTACCCATCTCCTTTGTGCCGGCATCCAGGCTGCTCAGCACTGCTGAAGAACACAAACAACTGGGCATAAGTGACACTATAAATTCATAGTCACCAGCCTCAAGGCTGCTAAACACTTCTATTATGTTTTGTTGTTTAGATACACTGTTCTCAGACTTCTATCTTCCTTCTACCCTGCTCATGCTCAGCAGATGACCTAATGTTCTACCTGACAGAGAAAATAGAAGCTATCATACAGCTGCCTTCTCCTCCCTTCCTTCCCTCCTATCCAAGGACTCCTTTTGTGCTCAGAATTCCATCCCTCCAGATTCCTGGGAACTTTGCACTATTCTTTGGAGGGAAGTGATATAGTGTGAAGGGAGAAGAATTAAGAGAGAGCTGCAGAGGTGCTTGTTTTAAAATGCAAATCTGGGTATATTCATTCCCAACAGGTAACCCTACAGCACCTTCCTATTGCTCTCAGGAATTAAAAAAAAATGCTTGGGCTTCCCTGGTGGCGCAGTAGTTGAGAATCTGCCTGCCAATGCAGGGGACACGGGTTCGAGCCCTGGTCTGGGAAGATCTCACATGCCGTGGAGCAACTAGGCCCGTGAGCCACAACCACTGAGCCTGCGCGTCTGGAGCCTGTGCTCCACAACAAGAGAGGCCGCGACAGTGAGAGGCCCACGCACCGCGATGAAGAGTGGCCCCTGCTTGCCGCAACTAGAGAAAGCCCTTGCACAGAAACGAAGACCCAACACAGCCAAAAATAAAATATAAATAAATAAATAAATTTATTAAAAAAAAAAAATGCTTGACATGGCTCTCATCAATACATAGTTCACAAGAGAAGAGATGCAAGCAACCTTTAAATATATTGAAATATGCCAACTTCACTCATAATAAGAAAAGTACAAATTTAAATAACACTGAGCTAAAATTTCTCACCTATCAAAAGAACAAAAAAAATCAAAAATTTATCAACACAGACATGATGAGGCTGTGAGGAAATAGGTACTCGTAAATTCCTGATGGGAGTACAAAAATAGTACAGTCTCTACAGAGGGCAATTTGATGGTATCTATCAAAATTTCAAACACATTTACACTTAGACCCAGCAATCCCTCTTCTGAGAATTTATTTTATAGACATATCTCTGCACTGAGAAATGATATATGTAAAAAGGTGATACTCAATATATTTAACAAGTGGATATGATCATTAAAATGTATATATATATGTGTGTCTATATATACGTATATCAATAATTTAAAAATATTCCCTCTTATTCTCTAATTTATCTAAACTATATCTTATATGACTGTCTAACAAGTGATACAAATTGTAGGTGCTAACCTATTCATCAAATTATTCTAATGATTTCCAAATCATATATTGGTTTTTAGAAGTTGCGGGCATATTGTTCATATAATGCAGTTGTCACTAGCTAAGTGATATCCTTGTCTGAGCCATGATTTGACATTAAACTCTTCCAACGCTTTCTCCGCTAAATTGATCATCTTTAGGTGACGTGTCCTCTCAATCAATAGAGAATTTATTCTTAAAAGCAGTCATATTATTCATAGGGCTGAAACTTTTCTTCTGTTATAATTGCTGTTAGTTCTTCTGAAGTAACAGCAATTATATTCAAAGTTCTTCTAACAATTAAGAATACTGTGTGAGATTTTTAAAAAATATTTCAGGGTTGTTTACTGGACTAGGTAACATGAAAAGTCTTACATTTGTATATCAAATCATTGAAATTGTGTAGAAAAATATATATACAGTGAATGAAATTGAGCGCCCCTTTAGAAATTTTACTACTGATATTCTCCAGTTTAGGTGTGTGAGATTTGTATGTATCATACAATATCTCTATTACCAATCAAGTCATGAAGGTCATTAATTTGAATGTCATTTAAATAGTTGGCTTAAGGTTGTTGATCTTTTTTTACCTTCAACTCACATAACTTTGCAAGCATCCTTTGACCAAGTTTCAGGATTCAATAAGAAGTTAGGAGAATTTAAAGTTCATTGTATATTTTACTTTTGTTCAAATAACCACTTTGGCTTGCTACAACAAAACGTGCTGGGCCCTTGGCCCTGAGTTCCTCAGCTATGGTGCAACCCACTGCCTGTATAGGTTCCAAACTGGCCCCACTATATCACCACAAAGGTCTTGGAGGCATATGTTTGTACGTGGGGGAGAGTGAGCCATTAAAGTCTTTCCATTAAGGATGGGTTTGCTTTCTGGCTTCCCTATCATCCTCTGTAGTTATTGACAATTGCCCTCCCCTTGGGTCACATTCCTTTTGTTGGGTCCCCAGATAAAGAGGATAGTTCTAGGAACTGGGAGCATACACTGACTCCTGGTTCTATATAAGCAGTATGAGTCTTATACCTTGTCAAAAGAGACCATGCTCCAAAGATCATAATCAAAGACCCACCGGGAATTCCCTGGCGGTCCAGTGGTTAGGACTCCACACTTCCACTGCAGGGGGGCTAGGCTCCCACAAGCCGCACGGTGCGGCAAAAAAAAAAAAAAAAAAATCAAAGACCCACCTTTTACTTTAGCCACCAAGCCACAGAGATGGCACAAGTCCCAGGTCAACAGATTAGTCTAAGCTCTCTTGTGTGGTTGCAATGGGTATGATTGTATGCACGTATGGTTGTCAACACCTCCTGTTAAACTTGAATTAATGCCGTAGTTTAAGCAGAACAATCCACCTACAGCACAAGAAAGGAAGCTCAAGGGTTATCTGAAACAACCCCTACCGATCCCTCTGGGACTTACTCATTTGCCTGAGTCAGGGATGCTGGGGTGCATGAATGAGGTCACTACTGCAGCCTGGCCTCATACTGCTGATTGGGATTCTGCTGATGGTGTCTAATCTGAGTTTCTGATAGGATGGCCTATTCATGTGAAAATTTGAACTCATTTAAAAATGTGTAGGGCTGAGTGGTTGGATTGTTGAGAAAGGCAGCCACCATGGGCCCTGAGAGCCCCTGTCTATCCTTGCTGGGCTAAACCAAACTACCTGACACTGAGCAGTCTCTGCAGCTTTTCACAAAGTTGATGGGACAGGTCAAGGAGACCACAGGAGACTGATGTGCCCATTCACTCTCCAGAGCATGAGACTGGTTTGCTGCTCG
Organism: Balaenoptera borealis; assembly: GCF_965194805.1. NCBI lineage: Eukaryota > Metazoa > Chordata > Mammalia > Artiodactyla > Balaenopteridae > Balaenoptera > Balaenoptera borealis. The sequence goes on along the minus strand of NC_138860.1, from coordinate 161,947,797 downwards.
CTTCAAAAAGTTCTGGGCCCTTGCAGCCACTGTGGAAAATAGTATGGAGGCTTCTCAAAAAACTAAAAATAGAACTACCATATGACCCAGCAATTCAATCCTGGGTATATATCTGAAAGAAAACAAAAACACTAATTCGAAAAGATACATGCACCCCAATGTTATAGCAGCATTATTTACAATTGCCTAGATATGGAAACAACCTAAGTGTCCATCAACAGAGCAATGGATAAAGAAGATGTGGTACATATATACAATGGAGTACTACTCAGCCATTAAAAAGAACAAAATTTTGCCATTTATAGCAACATGGATGGACTTGGAGGACATTATGCTAAGTGAAATAAGTCAGACAGAGAAAGACAAATACTGGGGGACTTCCCTGGCAGTCCAGTGGTTAGGGCTCCGCGCTTCCATTGCAGAGGGCATGGGTTCGATGCCTGGTCAGGGAACTAAGATCAACACGGCGTGCCCAAAAAAAAAAAAAAAAAAAGACAAATACTGTATGTTATCACTTATATGTGGAATCAAAAAATTACAACAAACTAGTGAATATAACAAAAAAGATGCAGACTCACAGATACAGAGAACAAACTAGTGATTGCCAGTGGGGAGAGGGGTGAGGAGAGGGGCAAGATAGAGGTTGGGGATTAAGGTATATAACTATTAGGTATAAAATAAGCTACAAGGATATATTGTACAACATGGGGAATATAGCCAATGTTTTATAATAACTATAAATGGAGCATAACCTTTAAAAATTGAGAATCACTATATTGTACACCTGTAACTTATATAATATTGTACAGCAACTACACTACAATTAAAAAAAAAAAAGGCTCGAGGGACTTCCCTGGCAGTCCGGTGGTTAAGACTTCACCTTCCAGTGCAGGGGTTGCTGGTTCAATCCCTGGTCAGGGAGCTAGGCTCCCACATGCCTTGCGGCCAAAAAAACAAAACATAAAACAGAAGCAATATTGTAACAAATTCAATAAAGACTTTAGAAATGGTCCACATCAAAAAAATCTTAAAAAAAAACAAACCAAAAAAGGCTGGGCCCTTGGCTCTGGTTTCTTCTGGTGTAGCTGTGGCACAACCCATATTTCGTGCGCAGCCTCTATCCGGGCACATCACGTCACCCGTGTGGGACTTGGAGGCAAGGAGATGGGCACCATTATACTGATAGTCCTGCCATTGCTGTGCTATGAGTAATAGCTCGCCTTGCTCAGCCTCTGTGGAGTGGCAGCGTTGTTACCTGCCGTCCTCTATGAGGTTAGAGTTCTTCCCTGACGGTCTTTTTTTTAATTAATTAATTAATTAATGTATTTATTTTTGGCTGTGTTGGGTCTTCGTTTCTGTGCGAGGGCTTTCTCCAGCTGTGGCGAGCGGGGGCCACTCTTCATCGCGGTGCGCGGGCCTCTCACTGTCGCGGCCTCTCCCGTTGCGGAGCACAGGCTCCAGACGCGCAGGCTCAGTAGTTGTGGCTCACGGGCTTAGTTGCTCCGCGGCATGTGGGATCTTCCCAGACCAGGGCTCGAACCCGTGTCCCCTGCATCGGCAGGCAGATTCTTAACCACTGCGCCACCAGGGAAGCCCCCTGACGGTCTTTTACTCTCTGTTTTGTATTTCCCATCCCTTTGTCTCTCTGTGCCTGATTCTGGGTACTTTTTTCTGACCAGTCTTCTAGCTCACTAACCGTCATCCACTGAGTTTTTACTTTGAGTCATTGTACTTTCAACTTGATTCTCTGTATTCATTTCTTAGGGCTGCAGGAACAGAGGTCCACAAACTGGGTGGCTTAAAACAACAGCAAGAAATTCGCTCACAGTTCTAGAGGCTGAAAGTCTAAAATCAAGGTGTCAACAGGGTTGGTTCCTTCTGGAGGCTGTGAGGGAGAATCTGGTCCACACCTCCATTCGGGTCATTGCCGGCTATCCTTGGTGTTCCTTGGCTTGTGACTGCATCGCTCCAATCTCTGCCTCCATCATCACATGGATTCTCTCCCTGTGTGTTTTCACATCATCTTTTTGTAAGGACACCAGTCATCTTGGATTAGGGACCCGCCCTACTCCGATATGGCCTCATCTAAACTTCTAATTACATCTACACTGACCCTATTTCCAAATCAGGTCACATTCTGAGGTATTGGGGGTTAGGACTTCAACACATCTTTTGCGGGGGACACAATGCAACCCGTAACACTTTGCTTATCGTTCTTTCTAGTTTCCGCTTCTCTGCTGAAATTCAAGCTTGCCTTTTATATCTTTGAATGTAGAAAGTTATTTAAAGGTCTGTCTATAGCTCCAATATCTGAAGCCTCTGAGAGTCGGTTTTTCTTATCTCTTGTTCTACTGGTCTTGTTCATGTTAACTCCTCATGTGCTTGTTGTGTGTTTGTGTGTGCACACATGCATGTGCTGGACAGTCACTGTATTTGGAAAATTCCTTGTAAGAATTTCAGGCTGAGGGTAGTGTTAGCTTCCTCCAGAGAGTAAGTCCAGAGAGGACTTACTTTTTTGCTTTTGCCCAGCACCTGGAGAAATTTGCAATCCGGGATCGCCTTAGTACAATTTCAGGGATTGTGATGGTACGGAGTGGAGGTGAATTTTTTTTTTTGGCTGCACCCTGTGACATGCGGGATCTTAGTTCCCTGACCAGGAATCGAACCCGGGCCCCCTGCATTGGGAGCATGGAGTCTTACCCACTGGACCACCAGGGACGTCCCTGAGGTGCATTCTTTATGAAGATCTATCTACTTCCCATTTGTCCTTACATACTCCCAGAGGTTAGCCTTTTAGTGTCCTAACTCAAAGGGAGGGGGGTTCACCAAGGAGCCCTCCTTGATGGTCTTTGACTCCAAATCCTGTCCCTCTTACCCTGCAAATTTGTGGAAGTACTACTCAGCCTCTAAGCCTCCCCCTCAGGGTAAAAGCAGCCCCAAACATAAGCTCACCTCCCTGAGCCTCTACACTCCCAAGAGTCTTGGCCCAGTCTTGGTAACTCTTCACTAACTTATTACCACTCCACTGCCTTTGTGTTAGTTATTGATTGCCAAATAACAAATAATTGCTAAACTTAGCAGCTTAAAATAATAAACATTTATTATCTTACACAGGTTCTGAGAGTCAGGATCCAGGATTGGCTTAGCTGAGTGGTTCTGGCTTAGGGTTTCTCATGAGGTTGCAGTAAAGCTGGTAGCCAGGGCTGTAGTCATCTGAAAGCTTGGCTGGGGCTGGAGGACCCATTTCCAAATGGTGCACTCACACCTGGCGAGATGGTGCTGGTTGTTGACAGGAAGCCTCTGTTTCTTCACCTCGTAGACCTCTCCCTAGGGATGCTTGAGTGTCCTCATAACATGGCAGTTGACTTCTCCCAGAGTGAGAGCAGGAGGAGACTGCAGTCTCTTTAATGGCCCAGCTGTTCACGGTCACTTACACTCTATTTTATTCATTAGAAACAAGTCACAAAGTCCAATCCACACTCAAAGGAGGGGGAATTGGGCTCTACCTCTTGAAAAGAGGTATGTCATCAATAACTGGACACATTTTAAACCCATTCACTTGTTAAGCAGAATGATTTTTAAATGATTCTACTTTGTCCAACTTTTGTCCAACTTTTCTATTCCTCAAAAATAAGATTGATTAGAATTACCCCGTCCATAATAACCTGAAGCACAAGACTATCAATTTGCTTTTTATTCTAGAAATGCAAATTATTTGTCTTATTTTGTACTGATTCTTGCATGTTAATAAATATTCTAGGCTCTTCAGATTTGGACACAGCCATAAAAGATATCCCAGGCTGTGATGGATTATTATTGTTATTTCTTCTTTCTTCTTCTTCCCCGGAAAGAAAGATTCACATTTAAAATATTTAAAAGACGGACTTTCCTGGTGACGCAGTGGTTAAGAATCCACCTGCCAATGCAGGAGACACAAGTTCGAGCCCTGGTCCGGAAAGATCCCACATGCCGTGGAGTAATAAGCCCGTGTGCCACAACTACTGAGCCTGCGTGCCGCAACTACTGAAGCCCGCATGCCACAAGTACTGAAGCCCATGCATCTAGAGCCCATGCTCCACAACAAGAGAAGCCACCACAGTGAGAAACCCGTGCACCACAGCTAAGAGTAGCCCCTGCTCAACACAACTAGAGAAAGCCTGTGCACAGCAACAAAGACCCAATGCAACCAAAAAATAAATTAATTAATTAACTTTAAGAATAAAATATTTAAAAGAAATGTTAAGAAACATCCAACATTTCTTGTCTCTTTATTCTGGTGTTTGTTTTTAAAGTTTTACTATAAATCTTAAATTTACAAATATCAAAGCACTGCATTCATCCTACTGAACAAGAATGAGAATGAACCAGTAGAAGCTCAGTGAAAACTAAAATATTTACAAGCAGTAGCAGCTAGATAATTAGAAGAGAATGATAAACCGGTGATGGTTCTAAAATACAGAGTGTTCTGTAAAGACTGCTCAATACATCAACACAGTCACCCTGCAGCATGGGCTATAGTCCCAGCTGGTCCTGACATTTCTTTTTTTTTTTTTTTTTTTATTAATTAATTAATTTATTTTTGGTTGCGTTAGGTCTTCATTGCTGCACGCCGGCTTTCTCTAGTTGTGGTGAGCAGGGGCTACTCTACGTTGCCGTGTGTGGGCTTCTCATTGAGGTGGCTTCTCTTGTTGTGGAGCATGGGCTCTAGGCGCGCCGGCTTCAGTAGTTGTGGCACGCAGCCTCAGCAGTTGTGGCCCACAGGCTTAGTTGCTCCGCGGCGTGTGGGATCTTCCTGGACCAGGGATTGACAGGCAGATTCTTAACCACTGTGCCACCAGGGAAATCCCAGTCCTGACATTTCTAATCGTCCGGAAGGCCCATTGGGCAAGTCCTGACATCCTACAACCATAGCTTGAACTAAAGAGTTATAGCAGAATTATATTAAGTTATTGATTGTTACAGCTACAATTGTACTATTTACCAAACACTACAAAAGTATTTCAATACTTTAACAACTGGTACAGCCTTGCCCATGATACTCTTGCTTAATTATCAGCCCTGGGTAGGCAAGTTTGTTCACTGCAGTATTGTTTGTGATAGCAAAAGTCTGGAAACAACCCAAGTGTAATTAAGGAAGGAGCTAGCTAATAAATTCTGCTACATCCCATCATGTACTAGAAAGCTCATAGAAGAAAGCTCTCGATGGACTAATTAAACTACAAAACACCTTTTCAAGTGAAAAAGGTAAGATACAGAGCATGGTATGCCCTCCTTTGAGTAAAACAGGGGTGTGAATGAATAAGAATGCATATTCCTATTTGGTTGTATTTATTCACCTGAAAAGGATACATAAGAAACTAATAAAGTGGATTACTTATAGGGCATGGATGAGGTAAGTGAAAGAACACAGACAGAGGTAGCAGGAAGGCCTTGTAAAGTATATCGTTCTATATGTGGTTTCTTGGATGTTGTGATATATTACTTAGCCAAAATATTAAATAGAATAAAAATGTGTTGAATTAATGAATGCTCCATATGACCCTAAGGAACTTCTTTACCCTAATCGAAATCTCAGTTTCCCCACGTGGCCTGGAGGACCACTGAGGGCCTTCCCATCACTGGTTCCCCTACTTCGTGTACAGGCTCTAGGACTCTGGTCTACTGCTCTGGCCCCAGACCTGGTAGAGGGTCGGAAGGGGTCTGCCTCATGTCAGGTGCCTCCCTCCTCTTAAGTCAGGCTCAGGGTTGTCAGCGCTCCAGTCCCAGTGCCGCTCCCTGGGGCCACTGAGCCAGAGGGACAGTCCTCCATTCGGTCCTCCAGTGGGGTGGGGCCAGCAGGATCACACTGAGGGGCCAACCAAGCTCTGTGCTTTACCTAGAAGCCGAGTCTGTGCTCACCTGCTCAGATGGTGCCCCTGCTGGGGTTGAGGGCCGTGGTGGGGTCTTGGAGCTCTCATCACATTGCATGCCTCTGTCCCCTCCCCGCCCACAAATGTGACTCCCCACTGCACTGATGTTGGAACCCTCCTTCCCAACTGTAGGTACCTGGCTTCTGTCTGGTGGCTACTGTGGGCTACGTACTTCTGTATACTATCTCTTTGCATCCTCACAACAGTTCAGTTTGGCAGATAAGGAAACTGAGACCTAGAGAGGGTTCGGGGCTACAGCAGAGGTGGGGAAGGGGGAAGCAAAGTCAGTTGAAGTAACTTTTCAATGAACTCACCTAAGTGAAGGGATGCTGGGAGCTGGGTGTGGTCAGAATACAGGGAGCAGAAAGGTACAGGGTGACTGCGGCTGCAGGGGCAGGCAGGGTCCCAGAGGGCCCGGCTGAGGGGCTTGAACAGCCGTCCAAGATGGGGCATTGGCAGATGGAGCAGGGTTGAGGCTTTGGGAGAAATCCAGATCATGAGGCCTGGTCTAAGAGGTACAGGGGATACAAGAGGAACCAGAATCAGCAGGACTTGGTGACTTGTAGGACGTGGAGGTGGGGGAGAAGAAGGGGTAATGATAATGATTGGCAGGTATGGGGCACATCCTGTGTGTGGCTCAGTAGCAAATGTTTTATATTCACTGTTATACTTAATCCTCACAACATCCTGATGATGTTGGTACTATTATTATCCCCATTTAACAGATGGGGACTGGGGCTCCAAGGGATAGGATCCTTGGTGGAGGACACATAGCTAGTGCCCATGTCCTTGGGAGTTACTGTTTTCTGGCTGCCACTTCCCCCGGGTGCTAGGCTGCTGATGTCCACCAGGGAGCAGAGAGAAGCCAGGCATTCAGACTCAGGCCTCAAGTTTGCCTGAACTTCCTCTTGGCCTTTCTTTGTGGTAAGAGATCTTGGTGATCAGGGAACTGACCTCTGTTTCTCTCTTTACAATAGGATAAACCAAGGCCAGGGAGGGATAATGACCGACCCAGGTGGCAGAGCCGATCAGAAGCAGAAGTGGGACCAGAGCCCAGGACTCCAGCCTCCCAGCAGCTATGACCTTGGTCCTAGACTCAGGTGACACTCAGCACCTGGGGGGAGACGGGGTGGGCATGGACCACAGACACCCGTGGCCCCAGGCACAACCCACGCTGCCCTACACACAGAAGGGATCCAGCTGCATCTCCTGAACAAGGCTCATCCTCACTACGTCATTACCAAGTTCTTTGTAAAATGGGGAGAGCACCTCGCTCACAGCACTATTGTGAGGATTCATGCAAAGCACTAACACAGAGCAAGTTCTCGAGAAGTGATGGCTATATTATTGTTGCTGTTGCTGTTTTTATTATTAATAGGAAGTTGTCCAGCAGCCAAGGGAGACGGGCATCATTTAGGCCCGTTCTGTAGAAGAGGAGGTGAGGCTCAGGGAGTCCCACGGCAGCGAGGGGCGGGGTCCTGGCACCCCAGGCCCGGGCAGCCACACCTGCCCCAGGAAGGGCCTCTTCCTCTGGATGATTCTTTCACTCATTCATGTGTGCAGGACTCACCCCGAGCTGGCCCTGTCGTGGGTACAGGGTGCCATGCCCTGGGCCCTGTGGTGAATGATGGGGACTGAAGTGAGCAGAAACACGCTTGCAGGCCCCGAGCCTACGGGCTCCCTGGTCTGGGCACTGAGCAGTGAGCCCAGGGGCCAGAAAGCCAGGCCTGAGTGTGCCGGCTCCATGCCACCTCTGCCTGATCTTCCACAGACTGACACTTCGCAGGTCAGAGCATCTCCTGGGTAGCATTCTGCCCCCAGAAGAGCCTCGAGGCTACCAACAGAGCTGGGAGCTCCTCATCCAGGGGCTACTCCGGGGCCAGGGAGTGCTGCGTGGGAAGAAGTCTCCTCCCAACGGTGTTGGGAGCTTTTTCTAAGAGACCCCTCCTGAGTCCTTGCCCTGCTGTCTGGAGTTGGTTTGGGCCAGTGAAGAGGGACCACCTCTGGAATGGCCTCCTTTTGTCCAGCCCGGGGAATATCCAGGTCAGGGGAACAGGGTTTGGCCTGGGAATCAGGGGCCCAGGGTCATGGTTCGGGGATTATCCTCCCAGGCATTGTTGCCCCTGCATAAGACAACACAGCTTGGATCTGCGCACGCTCACATAAATGAGAAGCAAGCGGGGGTTGAAGGCCAGCTCCATGCCCTGCTCCGCTTAGCACAGCTGGGGGCCCTGGAGGAAGGCTGTGTCCACCTGGAGTAAAGAGCTTTCTTTTCTGAATCATCATTAAGCACCACACGGGCTGGCAGTGGCCCTGATGGCAGGGGTCACTAGAGCACGGTGGTGGCGTAAGCCTTGATGTCGGCCGGGGCTGGGAGTTGGGCCTGGGGCTCTGGGCCGGGCCCTATTTGAATGAAAGAGCTGCAGTGAGGTGGTCTCTTGCCCAGATTCGTGCTCCCGAAGTCTTGCTCACAAGAAGGAAGGAAGGAAGGAGAAGGAACAGGTCATAGGTTGGCCACCCCCTCAGGAGGCTGGACCTCCCCTTCGAGGAGCTTCTAGTGCCTTGCTCAAGATATGTCTAACACGAACCCCACCACCGCCCTCGGGGCTCCAGAGTCTTTTCCACTTTTCACTCTCCCGGGGCCCTAGTCCAGACTTACTCCCCCTGATGCCTGGTGGCATGTCCAAATTCCTCTGCAGGGCCATTGGTTCTCTACCACAGACTCACATCTGTCCAGTCTGCTCCTCTGAGCAGCCATGGCTGTTGAGACGGACCTCCTGGCTGGGGGGAACGCCAGGCCCTAGAGCCGTGAAGCCACCTGCCCTGTGAAGACACCTTAGGGGAGGGGGGAGGGGGGCAGTAACAGGAGGTCCAGGCAGCCCAGCAGAGCCCCTGGGTGGAGATGGGGTGAGATAAAGGCCTCCCTCTGGGACGCCCACCCCAGACAGGCAGGCAGGCGTTCCAGGCTGGGCATCAAGGCCTCCCCGTGGCCTCCTGAGGCCGTGTAAGGACCCGACCTGGTCTGGCCTGGAGGTCAGATTCCTCAGCCGAGGCGCTGCAGGCACAGGAGAGGCGGCCAGTGGAGGCGGGAGGACTCCTTTGTTCCAGGTATTTTCTCAACGTTGGGGCCGGGCTGCCTGCCAGGTGCCAGGGCGCGGCTCTGGCCCCCCGCGCACAAGCAGCTTTGCCGCCAAGCTCTGCGCCCGGCCCAGCAGCTCCTTCCCGCGCTTACTCTGCCAGTGCCGGCAAAGCAAGAGGCAGGACCCGGGGTGGGCGGGAGGGCGGACAGAGCGGGCCCCCCAGCCTCCTATCAGGACTCACTCAGGGCTCCTCGTGGTGTTTGGCATTGAGAACTACATTCTTCCAGGGGAATGGGTTAAAGATGTATAAAGATACCAACTTCGGCTCAAGAAAATATGATAAAACTGCAATGCTGGGCATGGGCTCTGTCTAGATGTGAATCCCAGCTCCACCACCTCGTAGCTGTGTGACCGTGGCAAGTTACTTACCCTCTCTGTACCTCAGTTTCCTCATCTGAAAATGAGGGATGATAGTTGTACCTACCTCGGAGGAATGTTGAGGATTTAACAAGTTATCACATGTAAAGCTCTCAGAACAAAGTCTCGGGCAGGGTAGGAGTCGTAGAAGTGTTTGCTGAGAGTGTGATGGTGACATCAGTGAGGTTAATGTTAGCCAAGACGCTTGATTGCACAAAACAAAAAACCGCTCAAGCAAGTTGAGTAAAAGAGGAATTTAATACAAGTCTTCAGCGATGTCACACGGAACCCAAGGGTAGGGGGCAAACAGACCTCAAGGGAATGAGGATCCTGATTAAAACCACGGAGCAGACAGCAAGCTTCTCTCCCTCTCCGGGCCTCACTGTGCACTTCCTAAACACACGGCCAAATGTGACCCGCTCTTGGTTCTCAGGGCAGGAGAGCAGCAGAAATGGACTGGCATCTCTGAATCCCAACAGCAAAATCAGGGGAGGGAGAACCCTCCCTGGGTTCTGCACAAAGAGCCTATCAGCTGTGGCTGAGGGCACAGCCAGGCACCGAGTCCTAGTGCCCGGAGACAGCAGCACGGGCTGGGCAGATGTTCCCCAGAGCATCTACCTGCCCCAGGGGTGATCTGGAGTGGAGTTCCAAAAACCTGTGCACTAATCCTGGTGTTGCCTCGGGAAATCTTGACGTCTCTGGACCCTCTTCCTCTTCCATAGTCCTTTATCTCAGCACTTGGGTTGTATTATAATTATGTGTTTGTGTATCTGTCTTCCTCACTAGGCTGTGATTTTCATTCATTCTTTCAACCTAAGAAATGTCTACCAAGCACCACCCATACGTTAGGGATACAGAGATGAATCCAACTCAGGGCTTGCTCCTTCCCGGGGGCTCCTTCCTCAGTCTGGCGTGGGGTGTCATCATGTGAAACGGGTCAGCTTCAGTGTCCAGTTCTGCCCAAGTGCAGGTGCTGCAGACTTTCCCACACCACTGATACTCAGCGTCAGGATCCCACCCTTTGTTTTATGAGGCTTATAATGTCCCTGAGCTGTTGTGGAAAGTGGGTGTCCACAGGAAATGGCTCAGTTGGGGCATGGCATGGGTGGGCGTCAGTCCTGCTGGGTGATTCAAGGGCAACAGCAGGTAGCTGACAAGAGAAGGACTTCACCGGCAAGTAAGGGGCAGAAGAGGGATCGTAGCTCCTCAGCACAGGTGGTGGCGGTGCTGATGCAGGGGGCCGTGCATGCTTCCTGACGTTGGCTTGGCTGTCACAGCACAACCTGGCCCGGCTGCGGGGCAGTCTCTTGACACTGACTCTGCCCCTCTCCGCATCTTTGCTTCCATCTCAGACCACCCTGATCTCCAAGATCAACTCCTGTCCCCATTCTCCACCTGAGTGACCCCTAACCGGCCTTCCCACTAGCAGGATGGGCTAGGCATCCTTCCACGCTCTTACCAGTCCATCACTGGGGACTGAAGAGCGGGTGGGTTATAAAGGTATAAACTTCACACCGTGCTTCCTTTAGGACCCCCTATTTGGGTTTCCATAAACCCACCACTTGGCTTTCAGTATTATTCACATTGTCCACATTGAAGCCTAGTTTGGAAGTTGAAAACCTAAACATAGGTTTTTCCCCCCCCTTTCTCTTTGTATTGTACTCTTGCTATAAAAATACTACTTCTTGAAGGCAATGTGAATGACTCTGAGGGACCAGGCGGAAGGTCACATACAAGGACGTGTGGAAAAGAAAAGCACAAAGATTTATATTTCAAGATGTTTTCCTCCTACACACATCATCAAATAATTGTAAAAACAATATGATAAGGTCTCTAGTTCAGGTCTGCAGAGTTTCCAGAGCGCTGGCACGTGGTGGGAGGAGACAGCAGGGAGGCCTGTGCAGAGGAGGTGATACTGAGCTGAGCATTGAAAGGATGAGTAAGAATTTCCAGGGACATAGAAGTGTCGGGAGAGAATTCCAGACAGCATCAATGGGTCTGAAAGAACGTGGAATGATGGAAGGAAAGACAACTGTGTGCCAAGCACTGTTTTAATAAGTACATTTAAAATATTAATTTAATCATCACAACAACCAGATTTTTTAAAAGATGAAACTAAGGCACAGAGTGGTTAAGTTATTGGCCCCAAAATTCATATGTGGCAAGTGGTAGAGCTGGGATTCAAGCCTGAGACACTTGGCCGCAGAAGCTCTATAACACACACTATTCTGTATATGGAGGCATCGAAAGTGGCTTTGTGAAGGTGGGAGGGAGATTCGGCTGAAGGACTGAGGGGAGAGACCACAGAAGACCTTTTACAGCATCTTAGGAGCTCAGGCTTTATCCTGAAAGTAAAGAGGGGTCCATAAAAACTTAACCAAGGAGAGAGGGGCATACAAGATGCAATTTCAACGATAATGGATCGGCGGGGGGGGGGTGGGGGTGGGGCAGGACCAGAGGCAGAGACCAATTAGGAAATGGTTTTATGAGTCTAAATGAGAGACGACATGACCTGAAGAACAGAGACAGAACAGTTAGAACAGGAATGTTAAGTGGGTAGAATGGTGTGAAAGAGCCACAGCCTAATGACTGGAACCTGTGGATGTCACCTTATGTGACAAAAAGGACTTTACAAATGTGATCAACGTAAGGACCCCCAGATGGGTAGATTATCTTGGGTCATGTGGGTGGGCCCTATGTAAATCACAAGGGTCCTTAAAAGAGGAAGACAGGAGATCAGAGTAGTAGGAGAAAGGCAATGGGAAAGGAAGGCAGAGACTGAAGTGATGCAGCTATAAGCCAAGGAATGTAGGCAGCCTCTAGAAGCTGAGACAAGAACAGATTTTCCCCTGGAGCCGCCAGAGGGAACCAGCCCCGCTACACCTTGATTCTACCCCCGTAATACTCATTTCTGACCTCCACTACTGTCAGATAGTAAAGTTGTGTTGTTTTGAGCCATTAAATTTGTAGTTATCTGTTATATAAGCAATAGGAAACAAATACACATGGTTAAGACCCAACGACCGCGTAGTTATGCAAGAAGGAAAGGGAGGGGACACAGAAAGGGTCGAGGATGACGGCCAGGATTTTGGCTTGGGTGATGAGGCTGGTAGTGGGACCATTATAATCAGGATTGAGAATAGTGAGAAAGGGGCGGTTTGGGGACCGGTGGGAGGGTGGGATGTTCAGTCTTGCACATATCAAGATTGAAGTGCCCAGATGAAGTATCCAGGAGGAAGGTCTGGAGCCTATGACAGAGCTTGGAAACACCACCTGTGTGCACAGGCTCTGGTCTGAAACCATTGGGAGACCCCTGTGGCCAGAGACATGGGTTTCCTTTTCTAGCTCATACCCTGTGATACGGGGTCAAAAGGCTCTCCTAAATGCAGCCGTTGAGCACTTAAGCCCCCGTCCTAGCATCCTCCTCATACCCCTCTTTGGACTGGGTGGCAGACTTAGTCCATATGGCAAACAAACTCGACTCTTCCAAAGAGGTGCCCAGTATCACCTTTGGTGGCACAGGAAGCCTCACACCTGCCAGGGCCTTGCAGGGGGTGTGACCTTTACCCACAGGGCAAAGGTCCAAGTAGGTGAGCTCTGTTGAGCCACTTTTTTATTTAGTTATTTATTTATTTATTTTTATTTTTGGCTGCCTTGGGTCTTTGTTGCTGCGCGCAGGCTTTTCTCTAGTTGTGGCGAGTGGGGGCTACTCTTCGTTGTGGTTCCTGGGCTTCTCATTGGGTGGCTTCTCTTGCTGCAGAGCACAGGCTCTAGGCGCACAGGCTTCAGTAGTTGTGGCACTCAGGCTCAGTAGTTGTGATTCACGGGCTCTAGAGCGTAGGCTCAGTAGTTGTGGTGCATGGGCTTAGTTCCTCCGCGGCATGTGGGATCTGCCCGGACCAGTGCTCGAACCCGTGTTCCCTGCACTGGCAGGCGGATTCTTAACCACTGCACCACCAGGGAAGTCCCTGTTGAGCCACTTCTGGGTGAGCTCTACGGGATCCCACTGGTTCATGTGAAGACGCAGTGTAGTGCATGAGCCAGTTTACCTCAGGTGTACCTGGGGACAGCACCAAGGTGTTTCTGACAGGGACAAAAACACCTCAGTGGAGTTTCCCATGGGTCAAACTGAACATTCAGACTCTGAATACAAAGTGCGTAGGGTGAAAGTCATATATCATTGAAAAAACAAAACAAACCAAAAACCAAAGCCTGCTCATCCTGCAAAACAAGTGGGAGCTGAGGCCTGAGAGCAGATGAGATCATTGAGACCATTCAGGGATCGCTTGTGGCCCAAGAGGAGAAGAGGGCCAGGGAACCCAACTTCTAGAGGGTGGGCAAAAGAAGATGGTGGGGGGTAACCCTGACATCCTCACCTTATATCCCCAGGGTTGACATCCAGTGGGAAGTCAACAGATGCTCGATGACTGGATTCATTTGTATTTTACGTTCTGTAGAATATAAAAAGGAAAGAAAGAGTATGTGGGGAAATATGTGTACCAATAAAAACAACAACACAAAAACCAAATGCACATTTATTTTCCAAATAATTGAATTAAGCATGTAAGTGTGAAACTGGATTCTACTCCGAAAGGGCTTAAACTATAAACAAGATGAATATAAAGTGATCTCAGGAAAATGATGGTCTTACTGGTGAATAAAATAACTGCAAATCCAGTTGCCTTAAGACAACATTATAGGCCCATAAAACTAGAAAAAACAAAGATAGGTAACGAAGCCCCAAGTTGGTGAGGCTGTGGGAAACAAGGGCACCACCAGCCACAGGTGAGAGCTGCGTGGCCATCTGGACAGCAGCTATAATAGCGTGCATACCCTGGAACAGGGGTCCTTAAGTTGCACATAAAAGAAATCCATTTAAGCAAAACTGGGGTTTTAATAAGGAAGCGGAGGTGTCCAGAAACCCAAGGAAGCACCCGAGGCCTGGGCAGGGTCAGAAACCAGGAACTGGGAAGCTAGCAGGAACCTCTTTCTCCTTCTCATCTGGGTCTCCCTTGCACATCCCCTCCGTTTCTCCTTCTTGTAGATCTTTTTGCCATGCACCCATTCATACAACGAATATTTATTTTACGTATATGCCCAAACATTACATTTCTGCGTTCAAGTGTACCCAGCAAAGACTGAGTCGCAATTTGAAATTCTTGGGAGGAGGAGTCTGATTGGCTCAGACTCGGGTCCTGCACTGCTCTAATCAGCTAGAACCCAGGGGTATTTCTTATCTCGAAGTGGGGTGGAAATCTCTGATTCCTTTTTCCACAGGAAGATCTCCATGTAAATTAGTGGATGTGATTAGATAAACTGGGCAGGGGATGTCCCAGGGCAGAGAGACAGCTGACATTAACCATTAACCCACCCAGAACTTCTGAACTCCAGGCCCTGCTTCCAGCCAGAACATCTTTTTCCTGCTTCCACATTCCAAATCCTTACAGTCCATTCTCCACATAGCAGCTAGAGTTTTCTTTTAACATGCAGATCAGACTATATTCTTCCACTGCTAAAATCAAACAGACAAAACAAGAAACAAACCAAAAAAAAAACTCTCCAACTCCTTCCAATGGCAATTAGGATAACATCCTTACTTACCATCACTCTAATTTTAATTTAGCAACCCCCCTCCACCCCATTACCTCCCTGACTTTATCTTTTATAAATCTCCCCCTCCTTCACTCTGCTACAGCCACTCTGACCTTGCTTGTCCTCGAATAAGCCAAATTCATTCCTATCTTAGGGCCTTTGCATTTGCTGTTCCCTCTCCCCCTCATTTTTGCACAGCTGACTCCATATCATTCCAGACTCAGGTGACACCACCGCCTCAGAGGGTCTTCCCCGACTGTCCCATCTAAACTAGTAACACCTACCTCAACACACATAACTCTAGTTACCCTCTAACCTGTTTTTTAGTTTTTTCTTCATAGGACTTAATACCTGTTGAACTTCCCTTGTTTGTTTACTAGTATATTTTCTTTCTCTCCGTATTAGAATGTAAGCTCTATTTGAGCAGGGACCTAGATATTCTCCCAGCAGCAGAACTGAGTCTGGTACATAGGAGACACCAAATAACACGGAATGAAGGCCTGAGTAACTTGGTTTCAGTGTGGGACCACCAGGCACGGCACTTCTGCTGGACTTACCATATGCAAAATGGGGAGGATAATAGTACCGCTCCCATGGTATTGTTTGAGGACTGAATGAGTTCACACATGTAAAAAAGGGTTTACAATGTGCTTGCCACAGAGTAAGGCCTCAACGTGTTTTCACTTATTATTCATTATTAATCACTAGTCCATTCATTTTTGAATTCTTAAAATTCACCTTCCATTGTTCCGCCCTCCATATCTCCAATTTTATCTTCTTTTCATAGCTTTATCGGCGTCCTCTGGGTTCTGGGAGACAATCTGAAGTTGGTTTTCCGTACTAAATCAACCGACGATGTTCAACCTGGCCGTCACTGCTTCTATGCAGTTTTTAATTCAACAGCCACATTTTTAGTCTCCCCCCTAATCCTTCCTTATCCTTCCAACAAATGATTCCATTTGTTGGATTGCTAGCTCTGCATTACTTATGTACATCTTTTTGAAGCCTATTGAAACATCCATCAGGTACTGCCTACATTTTCTTCTGTTCCTTGCAACAGGTCTTTTTCTGAGGTAGGCAGCTCCTCTGAATCTTCAGAGAAGTGATAAACCACCCTCTTAGCAGCTGTAGAATATTTCTTACTTAGCCTTACGGAGGGAAGTCTGTATCCAGGCTAAACAACCATCCTGGTCTGCCCGGACCGAGGGGTTTCCCAGGACATGTCACTTTTTCGTGCTAACACCAGGAAAGTCCCAGACTAAACAGGACGAGTTGGCCACTCTACCTCCAGCTGTAGATGGCGTCAAGGAGGTGCTCTGTCACATTGGCACCGATGTTCCTCCAAATCTTTCACAAAAGGAGGAAACCATTTTCTAGTACTTAGAACTACTAGCCCTTCCAAGCAGCATTTAAACATGTGACAGTGTCTCGGAAATAAAGGAAAACACCATCAACCCCAAGTCTCCCACTGGCTGTCTCCGTCCTTTGGTAACTTAAAGATCAGACCACACTCACTATGGCCACTCTCTCTCCTCCTGTTTATTCCTCAAACTTCTGAGATATGGCTTCCACTTTCTAATCATCCACTGAAACTTCCCTTGCCAAGGTTATCACTGATGTTGTCACTAAAATCCACTGAAATGTTTCTCATTCCTTATCGTATGTGGCCTCTCTACACGTTCTCTCCTGCTGCCCACTCCCTTCTCAAACTCTTTGAGTGATCCCAGCCTCCTGGTTTCTCCCCTCTCACTACTCCTCAGTTTCCGATGCAAGCTCCTCTTACGCAATTGTCGACGTTCCTCAAGTTCTGTTCTGGACCTTTTCTCTTCTCACTACACCCCCTGCTCCAGTGACCTCATCTCGCACAGCTTCAAATACCATGAGTGCTGATGACTTAGAGATCCCTATCTCCCAGAATTCTCTCCGGGCTCAACCTGAATATCCAGTTCCTTACTGTACCTCCCATTAGGATTCTCCGCAGACACTTCAGTCTCACCAAGTCCTCACCTGAACTCATCTGATGCCTCAGGCCTATCCTCAGGCATTCTCTTCCTCCAGTGCTCTCCATCTTGGCCAAAGGACCCACCATCAATCAACTGCTCGATTCTTGACCCCTTCTATCTCCTCACAATCATCAAGTGCTGTCAATTCTACCTGGTAAATACTAGAACCAACCCCCCGGCCTCTATTGTCTCCAGGCTGTCTCCAGCCTACTAGAGTGATTTCTCCAGTAAACACATCTGAGGTTGCTCTCTTGGGGTTAATGGTTTACAGGGCCCTCTATGACCTGGTTCCTACAGACCTCTCCAGACTTTCTCCTAACACTTCCCTACCTGACTCACTCCTATCACTTTTTCTGGTGTTTTCTTAGATGTCATTTCCTCAGAAAGTCTTCCCAGACTCCTCTGAACTGGGTCAGGTACAATCATGAGTATTCCCTGGACATATCTATTATAGCATTTATCACACCCACTGAAATAGCCTGAGAGACTTGAACTTCTTTGAAGACAGAAACTGTCTTGTTCACTGATATATCTCTAGCACCTAAAATGGTGAAGAGTAAGCATTAAGTCTGTCGAACAATTTAAACAGACATTCCTAATCATAAAGCTCTTATCTGTTTATTGGATTAGGCTCCCAAAGTTCTCTACTTGCCTTCGTGTTAGTCCAGTTCAAATTACTGTGAGCCTGAAGAAAAATACAACTACTCTGTTGGAGTGCTCATTCAAAATAGCTAGAAGCAGCATCATACAGTAGAAGGAACACAACTCCTAAGCCAGGAGACCAGGGTTCCAATCACAGCTCTGCTGCTCTTTGTGCTGTTGTGGGTGACCACTTAGCCTCTCTGAGCTTCAATTTCTCCATCTGTGAAATAAAATGGCTACTCTAGATCAGTGATTTTCAAAGTGTGTTCCACAGGGGAGGACACTGAATCAGAGGGTCCAGAGGCCCGTGACCCACCAAGACCCCAAGCCACTCTGCTCCTATCTATATCATATATTGGAATTCAGGTGAGGTTTTCCTTAGAGAAAGAAAAAAAAGGATCCACAGCTAAACCAAGTTTGAAAACTGAACCATATGATCACTGAATTCCCTGCTCTCTTTACATGCTGACATTTAAAACAAATGAAAGGCAGGAGTGTCATTATCAAGAAGGTAGTGTCTAAAAAGCACGTGAGGACTCTGTGAACATCTGAAGAGGTGGGCTGGCACTTCTGTCTGCCATTAAGAACTCACTGGTGGTCATGCAACTCTACCTCATTATGCAGATCTAGTAGGATGCAGAGACATTTTTGAATCCACAAATAACATCTATATAATCATCTTTATCCCTCAATCCCCTTGATAATAACCAGGAAGCTCAGACCGAAAAGATACAGGCCTAAATGGTTCTCGTCCAAGTCTCGCTTTCGGGTGGCTCATCACTCCCAATCTGGTGACTCAAAGGCTGACCCCAGCCTCACAGGTGAGATGCACTGTCCTGGGGGCCTTGCACAGAGAAGGCCTTCCTTTTGCATGAAAAGTACTCAGCAGTCAGTGTGTGTGTGCCACTGAGGACTGCGGTCAGCAGACTTGGGCTTCTCTCCTCATCTGCCACTTGCTTGCTCTGTGTCACCGCTGTGGACACGTATGGTTTGCTCTACTCAGCATCAATCCCATCCCCTCCTTCTTTCTGAAAACTGTTTCTTCCCCCAGCCCCATCCGAGTCCTATGGTTCTAGAGTGAGTTGCCAAGTTCTCGGGTGACTGTTCTCTTGATTAACCCGGGGTGGGGGGTGCACAACAGGATTCAGCTCTACTCAGAGTCCTTCCTTGGGATTTCTAAGTTTGGGACTCGGGTCCACTTCTGATGTGAGGTGTGGAAGCTTCCAGCGATCAGCTGGTTGGTGTGGAGGAAAAAGTGAAGTCAGCATACAGAGAAGAGAAAGGAGGGGCAGAGAGCGCTGGTGGTGGCCGAGTCCCTGGTGGCAGTTGTTCCTGATGCCCAGAGGCACCTGACCTGCCCTTCAGGAGGGGCTTGGTTGTTCAACTTGTCCATAGGTTCCATGAGCCAATAAATCCTTCTTTATACCTAAATTAGTTCAAACTGGATTTTAGTCCCTTACAACTGACACCAACCCTACATTAAGTCACTTAAATAGTATGAGTCTGTTTCTTCATTTGTAGACACTACTTCAAAGATTTTTGGCAAAGACTAATGAGATATGTAACTCTGTTAAAACCATACCGAGCTATAACTATGTAAGGAGTGACTACGACAGATGTCAGATGGTGAAGATAAATGCAAGTGCTACCCCAGTGGTCTGGACGTAGCATAAGATCACCCCTGCTGCTAGAAGAACAAGTGTCTTGCTGACCAGAAGGCAGTTACTCCACACTGGATACCCGCTGCTTGTCTGTCCAGTCACCCTCCCTCCCAGCAACCCACACACCCTACCTCTGGAAATCACTCCACTTCCATTCCATCCACTTGGTTTCCATGGGAACTGCCCTATCCTTTCAAGACTCCATCCTAGTCTGGTTGATGGCCCTCAGGGTAAGCGCCAGACCCAAGCTGGGCTAATGAATCCCTTTCCTGGGACTCTTTTTTTTTTTTTTTAATTGTGGTAAAATACATATAACATAAAATATACGATCTTAACCATTTTTAAGTGAACAGTTCAGTAGTGTTAAGCATTTCATATTGTTGTGCAACCAATCTCCAGAGCTTTTCCATCTTGCAAAACTGAAACTCTATACCCATTAAACAACTCCGCATTTCCTTGCTCCAGGCCCTGGCAACCTCCATTCCACTTTCTGTCTCTACGAATTTGACTAGATACTTCATATAAGTGGAAACATACAGTATTTGTTGTTGTTTTTTTTATTTTTTAAAACAATTCATTTATTTATCTTTGGCTGCACTGGGTCTTCGTTGCTGCGCGCGGGCTTTCTCTAGTTGCGGCGAGAGGGGGCAACTCTTCGTTGCGGTGTGTGGGCTTCTCATCGCGGTGGCTTCTCTTGTTGTGGAGCACGGGCTCTAGGCACGCAGGCTTCAGTAGCTGTGGCTCACGGGCTCTAGAATGCAGGTTCAGTAGTTGTGGCACGCGGGCTTAGCTGCTCCGCGGCATGTGGGATCTTCCCGGACCAGGGCTCAAACCCGTGTCCCCTGCATTGGCAGGCAGATTCTTAACCACTGCGCCACCAGGGAAGCCCCAGTATTTGCTCTTTTTTTGACTGGTTTATTTCATCTAACATAATATCCTCAAGGTCTATCCATTTTGCAGCATGTGTCACAATTTCCTTCTTAAGGCTGAATAATGTCCCATTGTATGTATCTACCACATTTTGTTTATCCATTCACCTGTCGACGGACACTTGGGGGTTATTTCAACCTTCTGGACTACTGTGAATAATGCTATGAACGTGGGTGTACAAAAATCTCTTCAAGACCCTGCTTTCAGTTCTTTTGGGTACATATCCAGAAATGGAATTACTGGATCCTATGGCAATTCTATTTTTAAGTTTTTTTTTTTATAAATTTATTTATTTATTTATATTTATTTTTTGGCTGTGTTGGGTCTTCGTTTCTGTGCGAGGGCTTTCTCTAGTTGCGGCGAGCAGGGGCCACCCTTCATCGCGGTGCGTGGGCCTCTCACTGTCGCGGCCTCTCTTGTTGCGGAGCACAGGCTCCAGACGCGCAGGCTCAGTGGTTGTGGCTCACGGGCCTAGTCTCTCCGCGGCATGTGGGATCTTCCCAGACCAGGGCTCGAACCCGTGTCCCCTGCATTGGCAGGCAGATTCTCAACCACTGCGCCACCAGGGAAGCCCTATTTTTAAGTTTTTTAGGAACCACCAAACTGTTATCCATAGAAGCTGTACCATTTTACATTCCCACCAACACAAGGGTTCCAATCTCTCCATATCCTCATCAACACTTGGGTTTTTTGTTTTTTGTTTTTAAATAGAGTCCATCCTAATGGGTGTGAGATATCCTGGCACTTTTGAACTTAGAACCAGAGAAAGCATCAGCACAATCTCTCTCAGATGTAAAAGCTGGAAGAGGTAAAGCTTAGGTGCTATGGGCAGTCCTGTCTCCCACCAAAGAGAAAACCTGTTTGCAGTGACAGAAACAAGAGAGGGAGACTCCACAGCACCAGGGTAGGTGGTACTGGTTGTACCTGGGGCCTTGATGCTTTCCTGTGCTTGAATTTGATGAGACACCTCAATAACCCTATCATAAGATCACCTTTTTGCTTAAGGTCATTTGAATCTGGCTTGTTTCATTTGTAACCATAAGTCTTACCTAACACAAACATCTTAGTAGAAGGGTTACTTCTTCAGGAATCTTTTTTTGCTTTTTCTTGTCTTGATTCCTTCTTATACATAGATGGGATATAAATAATTTGTACATTTGAAAACCGCTAAAGGAATGCCTTTGGAGAAGTACAGCTTAATGGTTACAGCATAGGTTTTAAGGCAGCCCAAACTGGCTTCACATCCCGCCTCAAGAAATGTTTAGGGAATTCCCTGGTGGTCCAGTGGGTAAGACTCCGTGCTCCCAATGCAGGGGGCCCGGGTTCGATCCCTGGTCAGGGAACTAGATCCTGCATGCATGCCGCAACTAAGATACCATGTGCCGTAACTGAGACCCAGCATAGCCTAAACAGATAAACACATAAATAAATAAATAAACAAATACTGAAAAAAAGAAAGAAAGAAATGTTTACCGAGTGCCTTTCAAGGAGCAGGCCCCTTGTAGGTGCCAGGGATAAAGCAGTTAACAGTGGACAAAAATTCCTGTCCTCACAGGACTCTCTCTAGTCCTCAGCAAATATTTGCATGTCTACTCTGTGCCAACCATCGTTAAGCTCTCTGTATATATATGCCTGTTTATAGAATGGGAATAATAAATTACCTTGTCCGTTTGTTAAAGAAATCATTATAAGGTATGCATGTACTTAACACAAAATGCCTGACACACAGCAAAGCACCCAGTGAAGAGTAGCCATGTTTACATTTAGACATGGAGTCATGTCCTGTCTAAACCAGCCTTAATATCTATTGGGTACCCACTGTGTGCCTCACATTTGCCTTAAGATAGGATTCACGTCATGGCAGGACTTACTCGCCAACGAGAGCATGAGATAGTTACAGGTGAGATGTGCTGTAGCAGAGCAATGAGGAGGGAAAAGAATATGCTGGCCCAGAACACAAACTTTGGAGCCACCCAGCTGGTTTCAAATCCCAGCTTGATCCTCCAGAAAATCACTTAACTCTTCTACTCGGTTTCTTCAACCAAAAAACAGAGCTAATAACAACAATGATGATGTAAGGACTAAATGAATTACATGTAAACTACTTAGAACATGCCTGGCACGTAGTACCATATGCTACTATTATGTAATAAACTGTTATAGGAACACGTAGGAAGGAAAAACTAAACCTCCCTAGAGGAGCCAAGGAAGCTTTGTCTAAGGAGAGGACATCAGATCTGGGCCTTGAAGGATATGCAGGAGTTCACTAAGTGAAGAGTAGGGGAAAGGGCATTTCAGGTGAATGAGACTGTTCAAGCAAATGAGCTAACTCATGAAGAAATCATATGCATTAAGAAACAACAACAGTAACGACTAACAGCTGAAGCCTGGTTGGATGACAGATAAAGCCTGAGGCACAATTTTTAGCCAGTAGCCCAGTGGACCACTAAACCAGTCAGTTTTAAGTCAGAGCTTGCCCTGATAACTTCTGGGAACTGACACCATACTATAAACCAACACTTTAGTAGCATTAACAATTTTTTCCCCAATGAAGCAAATAAATCCAATTTATACCTACCACTTACTAGGCACTACAGTGCCAAACACTATGCTGCTTTCAGAAGGACCTCATTTAATCCTTACAATGTCCCCTGGAATGGAGGTAATAACTCCATTTTATATACGAGGAAACTCCGGCTGCTTGAGCAACTTTCCCAGGGCCGCACAGACAGCATATTAGACAGGAAAGCCTTCAGCTACAGGTACAAATAGCAGTTTCTTTTTTTTTTTCCCACATCAAAAGAAGTCTGGAGGTAGATGGTTACAGCTCTTAGTTCAGGTATTCTGCAATACCACCAAAATACCTTCCATCTTTCCTTTCCACCATCTTTAGAGCATTAGCCATTGGCCCCAAGGCTCACTCAGTCTCATGTTCACTGTAACGATTTTTAATTCTCATCTTAAAATCTCAGCAGCCAAGATTTTGTCAAGCTTTACTTTCTGAAATATTTCAGGTCAGCTCATGCAACTCACTGATTTCACAGATGGGGAAATAGAGAGATTTGCCCCTAGCGAGCTAGCAGAGCTAATTAGTTAAACCAGTGTTCTTTCCATGAGACTAATTTAGTGGAGACTCCAAGTTGCCCACCAAAATCTGTCCTCCCATTCTTTCTTGGCTTGACTACATTTCTCAGCCTCCTTTGCAGGTTAGGTGTGGCCACATAACTAAGTTCTTGCCAAAAGAAAGTGAGCAAAAGTATGTGTGCCACTGCAGGGTCCAGGCCTTAAGGCATCTGGCGTGCCTGCTCCACGCTTTGTCTCCTTCCCACTGGCTGGAACCAGAGATGAGCCAACTTTAACCAGGCAGGTGTTGACAATGCCCCCCAGAGGGTGGAGAGACAACATGATACAGGGAATCTGTGTCCCTGAATGACCGCTTAGAGTGGAGCTGCCCCACTGACCTGGACCGCTCACTTCGGAAATGTTAACTCCCCTCAGAGTTGTTATGTGAGGAGGAAACAAACTTCTTTGTTCTTTAAGCCACTGTATTGTTGAGTCTCTCTGTTACAGCAGCTTAGCCTTTCACCCTAACTAACACAACCAGGCAGCATCCTTTGTACGTATTCAAAATAGCTTTACCAATGACCCGTTAGCCATCTTTTCAGAAAACAGCCCTAACCACCCAAGTAGGTGATAATCAAATAATGAAACTCCTTCCTGTGGCTACTATCCCAAGATTTCTTCATCTTAGTTAAAAGCTATTTAACAATTAAAGCAGATTATTTATGTAGAAATCCACTTAACTGTGAGGCTTTCACGCAACTAATTCAACAAATATTTGACTTTCTAGATGCTGGGGATATAGAGACAGGTTACTGCATTCATAAAAGCTTACTTTCTAGTGTTTTTTTCTGTTTGTTTTTGTTGTTGTTTTAATGTTGTGCTGAGTGTTTTAAGCAGAAAAATCTTCTTTGTAGAATGCGGGACTGAGGCTAAGAACATAAATAATTACTGAGAATTACAAAGGCTCAAACCATGTACCTATAGATGAAATGTTTTGCTGAGCCCTAAAAAACAAGCAAAGTATTTTAAAGACTAAGAATCCACTTTGGGGCTTCCCTGGTGGCGCAGTGGTTGAGAATCTGCCTGCCAATGCAGGGGACACAGGTTAGAGCCCTGGTCTGGGAAGATCCCACATGCCGTGGAGCAACTAGGCCCATGAGCCACGGCTACTGAGCCTGCGCGTCTGGAGCCTGTGCTCCGCAACGAGAGGCCACGATAGTGAGAGGCCCGCGCACAGCGATGAACAGTGGCCCCCGATTGCCGCAACTGGAGAAAGCCCTTGCACAGAAACGAAAACCCAACACAGCCATTAATTAATAAATTAATTCAAAAAAGAATCCACCTGTCTTTCCGGAGTCAAAGTATTTCCTACCTACTTAAAACAGCATTGTCCGAACTACAAGAAGTGTCTAAAGTCGAGTCAAGATGTCTGCTTTATCTGTCAATTATCTCTCAATAAAACTGAGGGGAAAAGGTTTTTACTGACAGAGGTAGATGGACCTAATAGCTTGCTGAGTGTTGGAATTAACTGCCAAAGCCATTTAGATAGCACTGCCACGGACTCTGGGTACCTGCACTGAAAGGCTCTGCTTGTCTAGGGATTATCTGGTACAAAATGGCATTCCTTATCCTCACTCCAGGCTGAACAAAATGCCCAAAGCTGGCCCCTTCCTGCTCTCAAATGAGATTTGGTATGAGATTGGGCAGTTGAGTGAGAGAGGAGACCTGAGGCTTTTGCTGGCTTTGTCACAACTTGCTCTGTGGCTGTGGAACGTCCACGTTTTGGGCCTCAGTTTCCCCATTGGTACAAGAAGGTGCTAAGGAGCCTTTCATCTCTACGTATAGGAAAATCATTAGACAGAGCTACTCCCTTCCCTATGCGTGCAACAGCAAAGTCATTCAGAGGGCAGCAGGCAGAGAGGGGACATCTACCTCAAGGCAGTGCCTCAGGCCAGGGCACCAAGTAGATTCCTAGCGGGGGTTCTGCCTTCCTCAGGCCCTCTGCTGCTGGTAAAGGAATTCCATCCTGCTGAGTCTAAGAACAGGGGTAGCAGGCACAACCACAGTGCCTTAAACTTACTTAAATATTGGGCACTTTGATTCTTCTTTTTCAAGAAATCCCTGATTTCCAACTGCCAGAGAGATAGCAGTGAGTTAGTTCAACGAGAAGTTACTGCTCCAGGTATTTCAGATGGACGGATTAAAGGTTTTTAAGGAAGGATTATTAAAACTAGTTTTTCCTGCTTCTCCACTGAAACTTTTTTTTAAGCTTTAAAACATATTTAGCAACTTGTGTGAAGAGCATTTCAGAGACTAATGTTCCTCCTTAAAACCAGCCACCTTAACACAGGGCTCAACAGCTTGAACACTTAATTCTGTGGCCTCGCCTCAATTCTGGCTTTGCCACTTACTAGCTGGGTGCCTTTGCTGAGCCCGTTTCCCCATTGGTAAACATGTATAGAAACAGCGTCTCTTTCGCAGGGCTGTATGAGAAGCTAATGTATATAAACTGCTTGGTCCCCCTTGGCTCACAATAAGTATTCACCTCCACTTCCAGTGGGAAGATGCCACTTCCCACCCCATTAGCTCCTGAAGTGGTGAATAAACTGATTGGGAAAATTACACATTTAATCTAAAGAATAAGATGATGTGGATTCAATGACAATTTCTTCTTTGACCAAAGAATACATTTATTCTTGAGATTCAAATCAGTTAACGTGGATAAGTCTCAATAAAACTCAAGGGGGCCAGGATACCCCACAGACTGGGGGAGGAGAAGCCACTGAAGTCAAGTTGAGAAGCTCAGCTTTCCAGATCACGGGGTACCACGTGCAGTCTTGGCTTCAGACTCCTGCCCCAGCATCCTGCTGTGTCACACCATGCACCTCGACACACACCTCCCAACACACACACACACACACACACACACACACACACACACACCAAGTGGGGGGAGGACTGTGGATTACCTGCACTCACCGCGAGTGTCCTTTCTTTACAGCCCTTACTGCAGCTGTAATTATTTGATCAATGTGGATTTTTTTGATCATTGAATTCCCAGAGTCTAGCACAGCACCTGGCACATAGTAAGTTCTAAAATATCTGCTGGCTGAATGAAAGGGCTGGCCATAGCTTAAGATTTCCTCAGAGGCTGGTTTTGGCCTAACCCTGGCATCTGAATGAAGTTCAGTATGCTTATGGCCTGTGCTCAACTGGGGGACCCTTGGGAGGGTGGTAAAGAACAGAAACGGGAGACCTACCAGAGGAGGCAGGGGAAACCCAT
This sequence comes from Balaenoptera borealis, assembly GCF_965194805.1. NCBI lineage: Eukaryota > Metazoa > Chordata > Mammalia > Artiodactyla > Balaenopteridae > Balaenoptera > Balaenoptera borealis. The sequence continues at coordinate 161,921,217 of NC_138860.1, read as the reverse complement.
GCACACCCAGGTACTGCCAACAGGTAAGGTAACGGATAAAGACAGTTATGTGCTATTTGTTATCTTTTGGGTAAGGGGAAGAAATAAGAATATATATTTGTATTTGTTCATATTTATTGATACTTAAAAAAACACTTGAGAGGTATGTAAAAAAACTAGTAAGTGATTATCTATGGGAGGAGAAGGGGATGGAGGTAGGAGTGAGATTTCTCAATGAATGTCTTTGTCTTTTTATATCATTTTGATTTTTGAAAATTGAACTGTGTAAAAAAATCTAGGGAAAAAATAAAACTTTTGCATAGCTAGCTCACATACATTCACAAAGAACTGCTTTTTCAGGTCCCGCGGAAATGCGCCTTCTCCCATGATCCCTCCCCTCCTCCCTCCAGAGTGAAATTCTATACAGCTCTTACGGTCTTTGATAGTCTCTTACCTAAATTTGTTGTCTGTGTATATATAAGATATTTACAAGCTCCCTGAAAGCAAGAACCACATTTCATTGTATCTCTGTATCCCTCTAGCCTACTCTAGGGCCTCTCATATAGTAGATTCCGAACAAATATAATACTGCTTGAGTGGGGAGTTACTGCTTAATGGGTGCAGAGTTTCTGTTTGGGGTGATGAAAAAGTTTTGGTTGCACAACATAAACCCTGCTGAATCGCAAACTTAAAAATGTTTAATTTTATGTTATATTCATATATATGTATACTCACGTTGCTGGTAGCTCAGGTCACTCCAATAAGAGAGCTTCAACTGGAAATAACAAATCTCCAATAAAAAAAAAGATCCTCTCCAGATGTTCTCCAGGAATATAGTAAGCGTTCAATAAACATGTGCTAAATAAACAAATCGATAGCATATTAAGAACATCGACTTTGAGAAAAAGCTCTCATGTTGAAAACAAAGCATACTGTACATAAGTTAGACATGAACATAAACGTCTTTTTAAGGATTAGAGAGGTTCTTGCAAACTTTTTCTTTATTTAACTTTCAATAAAAATATAATCTCCTAACTCAATAGGAAGATAGCAGTGATTATCACACAGGAGGAGCGCAACAAATGTCAGTCTTCAGTTTTCAAGTTCCATGTCACAACCACCTCAGTCGGATTCTCTCTGTCTCGATGGAATTCCAAAAACTGGTTTGGTTCACTGAATTATCTCACCGGGGCTGATCCTTTACTGCCATTCACCCAAATCCAGAACTCTTGAATTGTGGCCCACAATAACTCAATCATCTATACAAGTGTCCGGAAATTAGATATTTCCAGCCAGAGTCAAGGACATAAAACTTTTTTTAAGGGATACAGTGAATCCCAGTATTCATCACCAGAAAGATCAAATGTAAAAAAGTGCAATCTGTGCCTCTTTCAAAAATAGAAACTTTACGGTTAAAAGAAAAAAAAAAAGCCCTTCCCAAACTCATTACCAGACCAGACATATCAGCCACACAAGGAGCTAACAAGGCCTGCTGTTTCCATGACAGAGAACATGAGATGTTAAAACCACACCACCAAAAAAAAAAAAAGAAAAGAAATAAAAAATTAAAAAAATAAAACCACACCACTGAATGAAAGAACTGGACCCCCGCCACCTTTGCAAAGGCCACTGGACAAGTCCCTTAAACGCTGGATTTCAGCTCTTCATCATTCTGCCCTAGGTATCCCTTTTCTTTAAGCTCTTTATCATGGTCTGGGGAAATACTCTGACTCTCTATGGTAGTGATGGCATCTGAGTCCAGCCTTCTTCTTTTCTTCAGTTGGTGCAAGTGGGACTTGGACTTCATGTGTGCTAAGGCAAAACAAACAAAAAAAATTAGGATTTTCTACAAATAATCCTGGAAGCATACAAAATTAACTATACAATCCTTTTCTTTAACAATAACAGGATCAACACATGTATTGGTACAGCTGCTTGGCATTTTTAAGAGAAGAATAAGTCATATGGCCAGCTAGCTAGCAAACTAGCTACCACATATCATGTGTACCTGCTGGGGGCTTTATATCACTAAATCCACACAACAATCTTGCGGGACAGTATTATTCAGCTCATTTTATACAGGAAGAGACTGATTTCAGAGGTCTTACATTATGTCCAAGGTCACACAGCAGGTAAGCTCTTCGGATTACCTATAGCTCAAAAAGAGAGCCAATTTTCCAGAACAGGGCTCCAGACTCAATTTTCCCATATGGGGCTGCCTGTTACAGATACATTTCAACTCACACAGTTCAAAAGTTACAAATTCAGGGCTTCCCTGGTGGCGCGGTGGTTAAGAATCCGCCTGCCAGTGCAGGGGACACGGGTTCGAGCCCTGGTCCGGGAAGATCCCACATGCCGCGGAGCAACTAAGCCCGTGCGCCACAACTGCTGAGCCTGCGCTCTAGAGCCCATGAGCCACAACTACTGAGCCTGCATGCCACAACTACTGAAGCCCGTGCGCCTAGAGCCCGTACTCCAAAACAAGAGATGCAATGAGAAGCCTGCACACCGCAACGAAGAGTAGCCCCCGCTCGCCGCAACTAGAGACTAGCATGCACGCAGCAACAAAGACCCAACGCAGCCATAAATACATAAATAAATAAATAAGTTACAAATCCAAATTCTTATCTGTATTGCAGGACAGATGGCTCAGGCCTACAGTACCCAGAGCCGCCCTTCCCTCTTCTTAACCAGCTCGCTCAGGTTGCCCCTCCTGATGTGACATCCCTATGCCTGGGTCAGATAAGCCATCTGAATGACCAACTCAGATACTCGCATTCTCCAGCACACAATGCACCAGAGAGATCACAGCAAGTATTCTTTTCTGATGATCCCTCTTTCAAGGGTCCACAGAAGCAGTAAAGCTGAAAAGCTACTATTGGCTGATATCAATTTCTGACCTCTCACCCCAAAGACAGTTCTCAGCTTCTGACTAACTCACACAAGCTCCTTTTTACCATCCTGTTCTTTTTCAAGGAAATCTTATTTGGAAACACCTTTGAAGACAGACAATGGGATTAAATTCTCTTTTTTTAAAAAATTAATTAATTAATTTATTTATTTTTGGCTGTGTTGGGTCTTCGTTTCTATGCGAGGGCTTTCTCTAGTTGCAGCAAGCGGGGACCACTCTTCATCGCGGTGCACGGGCCTCTCACTGTCGCAGCCTCTCTTGTTGCAGAGCACAGGCTCCAGACGTGCAGGCTCAGTAGTTGTGGCTCACGGGCCTAGTTGCTCCGCAGCATGTGGGATCTTCCCAGACCAGGGCTCGAACCCGTGTGCCCTGCATTGGCAGGCAGATTCTCAACCACTGCGCCACCAGGGAAGCCCTAAATTCTCTTTTATACTTACTTAAAACATCATTTTTAGGGATTTGGAAGCAAAAGTAGGTAAGGAAGAGGTTAGAAGTCAAGGAAAAGTTTACTTGAGGGAAAAAGTCAGCTTTGCCTCCAGCTAGAGCCTACGGCAAAAAGTGGCCTTCTGGACTGACTCTCCATGGCAGCAGGAGATGGGAGAGCAAGGACTTGACAGATGGCACTATAGAAGGGCTTACACAAGCTACGCTCACAAAGGCTCACAAATGTTGCTTCTCTGTGGCAATCCCTGAAGGACATTCGACAAATCAAACCACTAAGTTTCCTTTAGAAAAAACAATCAGACACTCTCTTTCTCTTCCCCTTTCATCATTATGAACCAACGATAATCGAGGCTTCTTCTGCTGCTTGGGCAATCACAGCCATCCCCAGTCTCTGACAATGCAGTTCATTTTGCCAGAGTTAACAGTTAATAGAACTAATCGTTCTATTGGTTGGTATGGGGGGAAAAAATCCACTTCTATGAGAACGCCATGCAAAGCAGTACTCTGAACAGGATTCCAGCCGCTGGGTAAAACACAAGCCCTACTTGTGCCTAAAAGGAGTGAGCCTTAAACAAGTTTCTAAATACAATGTAAATTCAAGGCTTAGAGGCTAAGGCCCTTTTGAGCTTTGCTGGATGACTGCAGAAATCGGACAGGGGAGTGCAATGTGACTCTATGGCAAAGACAGATCCAGGCTCTGAAACGGGGAACTAGAACCTCGGTGCAGGGCTGTTCCTGGGTTGGTCAGGAGCGCCTTATGAAGAAGACAGTACCCTTTGACCACCGTCTTTCTGCGTGTCTAACTGTCTTGCTTTCACACAGTTTCCCTTAACACTTTTCATCACAGTTTTTGCAACCAACACCATTTCAACATATTACCTTAAAAGTTACTGGAGAGACACCACTTTTGAAGAATGTGCTCAGGAGGAGTAACTGCACTTCCTGTTCCCTCCCAGCTGTTTCTGCTCCTCTGGCCTCCTGGGTGAGTTGCCTGGCTTCCCTTACAATCCTACCTCACCCCCACTGAGGTCTAAACGTGAGACCAAGAAACTACTCAGGCAGGATCATGAAAGTCAAAGGAGCTCTGGCAAGTTAACTGCAGACCTCTCAGTAAAACATCTACTCTAGCTGAAGCTAGAGGGTATATGATCTTCCTTTGAAACTGAGAATACAGAGATAACTCTCCCGTTTGAGAAGGCCTCTCCAAGAAATTTGAACAAAGGCTGTTAGAGGAATCTGGCCATTTTTTTTTTTTTTTTTTTACAAACAAGCAGACTCCAGCATTCAACCTACCAAAGACCTTAAATTTTTCATGAAGTCAGTGTGACCCACCCTTACAGATTTCTCTATCCTAGACTCTACCTGCCCATTCACGGTCCCCAATGATGATTCGATCACAGAGGTCACACATGTGATAACTTCTCTTGTTCTCAGTTTCACTGCTTGGCATCTTTACTGGAGTGGCTGCAGGCTTGTGGCCCTGAAAAAAACAAGGAAGGGATGGGGGAGAAGCATTTGTTTCAAAGAGATTTGGATATCATACTCTGATATTAAGAGGAGTGAGATTTTCCCAAGATTCCTTTTTCTCATCCCAGAGAGCAGGTGGGCTGTGCAGAGATTTTAACAACAACCTTTCTGAACATGAAAGTAGAAATGCAGTCTCCAGGGATCTCAAAGCAGCCTTCTGCTCTATGCCATGGAAAAGGATGCTTGGTGCCCAGGACAGCAACAAAGGTGTCAGCAAAGGAAAGCTTTGTGAAAACCAGACAGTAGACAGTGTACCGTGATCAATAATCACCTGGATGAGACTTCGCACAATTTCAAGAGCAGGTTCAAGAACAGACTCCTCCCACTTGGAGACATCAGATGCTTCTAAGCCATATACTGGGGGAACACTGGGCCCAGGTCCTAATGATGACAAAGAAAAGCTGTGAGAGGTCAGCCTCCAAGACCCAATCTATTCTGCCCCTAGGACTCCAAAATCCTCAAGGGGAACATACGGGGTCAAAGAAATAAACATTCTGACCGTGCCATTCAATCTAACCAGAAACATGAACCAAACAGCTACACACAATCCAAGGAAGACCCAGAAGGCTGACTGGTCTGCAGCCAGTAAGTCTAGCTGTATAATCCAGAGTCTCAGGTGTAGGATCTTCCAGATCAGTCAGGAAAACAATATAGAGTAACAGCTCTAGTGACCACTGTATGGGCTACAATATAAAGGTAGCACGTGACAGGAGGCAATTAGCAGCTTGAAGTGAGTGCCTGTTCTAAGGTCCATATCATCTTACAGTGATGTCACTCTGTGGCAAGAGAGTTCACAGCTTTCTTTAGTCTCAGGTTCGTATACATCCCTTCAGCAGTCTAGCATTCACGAAACTCATGAATACCATACTGATAATCATGGGCTGGCAACAGCAGAGTATCAACCAGTGAGCTGCTGAATCTGAAAATTAGAAAAAAGCCTTGGAATTGAACTAGTTGAGCCCTGTTTCTAAGAAACAGATCTAGAGGAGTATTCAAGAAATACCCTCTGGTAAATACTTCTGAAGGGAGATAAGACTGGAGGTAGCCGGAAGTATAGCTAGCTACAGGCATTTCATCCATCTGAGCCAACTATGTTTAGTCTCTGCTGGTAGTTTCCCCAGTCTGTGGATACACTAAATTGCCTTCCGCATCTAGGTTAAGTCAGTTGCCTAAAGGCAAAGAGCACTGCCCCATGGACAAAAACATCAAAGTCCTCAGAATGCCAACGGCTGGCAGGTGCTGGCCTTTTGATAGTGCCAACCACAAATAAGATTCTTCATAAACTGGACGGGGCTGCACCTGCCACCGCACGGAAAGGTGAGACGGGGAGGGTGCAGGCAGCATCCACAGCACACCTGGCCTTGGCTAAGCTCTGCACCTGTTTCCAGGCCACTCTATATTTTCCTTTCCCCTCTACGTCCTTTGTTGGGCTTCTGTGCCCTGTCTAAGTACCTTTCAACAAGTTCTCGGCTCCCAGCTGCTATTTCTGGCTTGGGTCCAAGGCCAAGCTGGGGTGGGGAAGTCCCTCTGGCTTCTTGCCAGAACCTTATCCCAGCAGACCAGCCCTTGGCCAATCACACACGGCTCCTGATTTACAGGGCAGCTGTGCCTTTCACTCTAGCACCAGGACTGCGCCGGCACACACATGAATGAGGAACGGGCATATGATGCCCTGTGCCATCAAGCCCTCATGACTCAGAGATGGGGGAGTTGTTGTGGCTTTACCACAGGAAGAAGTTCCAAATCATTACCCAAAAAAACCCATCTTTTGTTACAGGCTAATTGTTAGCCCTGTGGAGAAGAGAAGCTGCATTAGAAATTTGTAGTAGGGAACTTCATTTCAGCTGACACAAAGACTTCTATCTAAAGGGACGTGCAGAGAAAGCAAGGTAAGTAGAAGAAAGTGTAAAAAGCCCCTTGGCGTGAGAACTACGCTGGAGAGCTCTGGCAGAGAGTGAGAACCGAGAGAGAGAGTCAAGGGTCAACAACATGGCCCAAGGTGCTTCTGTGCAGAGGCACTGAGGAGGAGGGGGGAGACCTCAGCTGTGCGTATCTGTAACTGAAAGCAGAAATCCAATGGCAAAAGGTAAACAGGGATGATTCAAAAACATATTAAAAAAGGGCCCAAAAGATAAAACTAGGGTTTCACTTATGCTTAATCTCCTTTAGATTAATCTCCTTTTAGTTCGTAACCACACAATTTCTTACCCAAGGCCCAATACTAATGCTGTCCAGCTAAAGTTATAGCTAAAGGAAATAAGAAGCATGGTGTAAAGCTGAGCGTGGACTTCAGAGTCTGGCCTGCATTCAGTACTCTACTGCTTATTAGCTAGGGGATTTTTAGCAAGTTATTTAACTTCTCTAAGCCTCTATTTACTTATCTGCAAAAAGAAAAGAATACCACCCACCTTGAAGACTCAGTAACATATGTATGGCACCAAATTTAGTGCTAAGGATGCAGTACAGGGTCCAATGAATGAGAATTTCATTCCCTTTTCCTTAAAAGTGCTGTTCAACTGAAGTTAAGAGTTGCAGCAGCCTGAAGCACTACGTATCTGAACACAGAAGCGATGCCGGGAGAATTGGTGAAAGTTTTGTCTTTTTATACTACTTATCTGGCCCCAAAACCATTTTAATTAGGAAAGCCTCCCTACGGAAATCTGACTGTTCTTCAGGTACAAAATCTGAAGCTAAAATCAACCCTGAGCACCAACTCCGCTAAGAAGGTATTGCTATTTCGTTCTTCCCTGTTTGCAGCCAGCACTCATGTGTTCAAGGCATAAGGCAGATTCTTCCTTGGGAAGAACTGTTTTCTGAGGCATCAAAGGGAAATACCCCTGGACAGTCACTTATGCAAAATCTCCCAGGTCAGGTCCCAAATCTTAGAACAGATCCAGAAACTAAAGTTCACTTTCTGGGTGAGCTGAGAACATCTATGTTCCACTGAAAGCAGACCCAAGGCATACGGAAAAGCAAGGACACTTACTGCTCAAAAAACGGTTTTTAATCCATCGGTTTTGCTTCCGGGCATATCTCTTAGTCACTTGTTTCAGAGCCTCAATACCTGAAAGACAAGGTAGATATAAGAACCTCTATCTAACCACTTCTCACTCTGCTGAAAGGAAGGCCCATCCAGCCCAGCATTAGAGAAAACTAGCCACGTCAGCACACTGGTGGATACTTGGTAGGTGAAAGTCTCAATTCTGAGCTGAAGGCCATTTGGGTCTCTTTTAGCCTCAGCTCCTTCTCAGGCCATAGCAGCAGGACACTCTGTCACCCAAGGATGTCCAAGGCTAGGTTAGATGGAGAATTCACACCTTCCTTTAGGAGCTGGTTTCTAGTCTCTGGTGTGCATTTTCCCTCAGTGATCAGGTACTCGTGAAATTCCTTGAAGCCAATTGATTGGAAGATACCATGTTGATAGTCCTGGCTGGGAACAGGAGAGCATCAGCAGATGAGCCATTGAATCGGAAAGCTAGCAGAGCCTTGGAGATGATCTAGCTGAGCCATTGCATCTCATAGATGAGGAAATTGAGATCCTTAGCAGTTATTACCTCTCTGAAATCCTTCCTCCACCTTCCCCCACCAGCTCCCAGGTTACTTCCCTTGAAAATTAACTCCTGGGAACGTCTGAGATTAGAAAATTGCAACTGTAACAAGTACACCAAACCTCCTTCCAATGATGAAGGGTAGCAAACAAGGAGATCCAAAGCCAGTATTATATGTTTGCGGTCTTTTGACCATAAGCAAGGGATGGAGAGTAGGTGAAAGTAACAGCCAAATTCTCACCTGTTTTCCACAACTTTCTTCTCATTATAGCGTTTGTGAAAATCTCTTAGTTCATCCAAGAGCCCAGCGGCGAGCATGTTATCCACCCTCTTATCCAAGCGCTCATCTAGAACTTGAATCAAATTAACCCATCAACCAGCAAGCCTGCCGAAGGTGTGTACTATACATGATGAATGCATAGGCTGCCACAAAGAAGAGAATTTGTTCAAATGGAAGAAAAGGTTCAGAGTCCGAAGATTATACAGTAATTCATAATTATATTTAGTCACACTTAAAACTCTGCAATTTCAATAAAAACAGCCAGAATGAGGCATGTCTTCTTCTTATGTAAAGAGCACACAATTACAGCTACTAGGAAGAAGAAATATTTTATTCTTGTATGGAATGTATATCCATTATTTATTTTAAAGGCAGCTGAGAGCCCCGTTTTACTCTTACTTTTTTCCATTATATTTGTTACTCTAACTTTATGCTATTTCATATTTAAGAACTCTCAGATGACACACCTTAAATAGGAATGAGAAACTTTAAACCAAAGCCATCCTAAGTATATCTGGAACTACTGAGCCAGACAAAGGAGCAAAGAGTGAGAGGTGATAATCATTCCAATGTGGTGGTCAAACACAGCTTTATTATGAATCAGGTACCACTGTTTGATGCTGCATTGTAACACGTTTTTATTTACAAAATGTTCCTTATTAAAACATTACCTTTTTCTATAACCTTATAATTTAAGTTTGAGATAATATAATTTGAGATTAATTTAACAACAAATTTCCACCACTTCAATTATGTTCTTCTACATCTCTGCCATTGCTATTTCTTGGCTTACAATGATAATAACCTTTTTTTCTATCTTCCTAAAAAGTTTGCATTTATTGAGGACTCACCATGTGCCAGGCACATTCTGAGCACTTTGCATGTATTATTAATTCATCTAATCCTCAACGAAGCTATGAGATATGTACTATTATTATCATCCCCATTTTATAGAAGAGAAAATTGGGACACAGAAAGGTAAATCAACTTGCCTTAAAACTCACATAACCAGAGATGATGGAGCAGGAATTTGAAGCCAGACAGTCTGGCTCAGAGACATGTTCTTAATCACGAAACTATACCGCCTGTTCCCATAACGATCTCATTTTTCTAGACCTAGCTCATAAGTTACCTTTACAAATTGGTCCCCGACTCCCCCCAGAAAATGCTCATCATCCCTTCTCTGTGGCCCCACAGCACCTTCTAGCCCAGCGTTTATCACAACATAGTATCTACCTCATTATTTGTTGCCCCACTAGACCGGAAGCTCCTTAAGGGCAGGTACTGTCTCACATTCATCTCTGAAATCCAAGTACTATGTAGAACACTTGACACTTCATTGAATGCTTGCTGTTATGTGTGTTGGATAAAGAAGTTACTATTATCACAGGGCATTAGCAAAAAACCAAAAAGAAATACCATCAGTTAGCTAGCTAACCATCATTCCCACTTCTCAGGCCTACTGCTTCCAAAATAATCAGTGATCCAGGCTTTAGCCAATCCAGAGAGTCAGACCTCCTTCCACAGGAGCCTTCCTTCTCTTTCTCCTTTGGATTTTCTCTGGATGGCAGTCTCTTTCCCGTCCCATCCCATCTTATCTCATCCTCATCTTATACTCATCTCATGTTATACTAATGCCAGGGCTACCTTTACCTGCTTTCCAGAAAGATACCTAGGGAAATGGCACTGTGTCTTACTAAGTCAATGAATAATGATCATGATAATAAAATGAATAGCTAACACTTGTTTCGTGCTTATTATGAGCCACTCATAGTTCTAAAGCACTTTTTTTCAAAACAACTGTCTATTGAAGTATAGTTGATTTACTCTAAAGATTTTATATACAGTAATGTATTACTATAGGCTCTGTCTCGGATGAACTCTAGGACACCAAAGGACTTTTACCTGTCTGTTCAGCATGAAGCCAGAGGATGCATGGGTTAGGGAACTTCAGAGGGCCTCCAAGGGGACCACCACCTTCCTCTGCATGTTGACGATGAAGAAATTCACTATGAGAGATTCCTGTTTCTTCAAACACTTGCAAGCTCCTAAGTCATTTGAAAGGAGAGGGTGGGCACACCCATAACAACCATTAGGAAATATTACTTCTCGAGAGAAACAGGGGAGAGGCTATTTATTATAGAATACCTCACTGTCATTTTCACTGCATAAGCCCCTGAACACATGAAGGTCTGGGGTTACTGCAAACCTATAGCTACTCAGAAAAGGGTTCTAAAGAAAACTTTAGGTAAAGAAAGAAATAAAACTATTCTAAACACATATAAAATTTTCTGAAATCAGTTAAACAGGTTCAGAAACAACAGGTTTCTACTACACAAAGAGAACAGGACATATTCACTTTCAGGTAAGCAGTAAAAGCTTGTCTGGGACACTTTGCTATAAGCCAACAAGTCTAGTCTCGCTGGAATGCCTTTCCCACAGTACAAAAGTATGCTGTATATCCAGCTCATCAACTTTCTTTTTAAATATGTCTAAAATTAATGAAAAATGCTTCTGACTAATTCAGTACTCTACTAGCACAAAGATCACTGAAGAAAGAACTACACACTTATTCTTAAGCCACTATCCACTCTGTCAGCATCTATTATGTTATGCAGCACTAGGTAATTTAACTCTCAAATCTATACTCTACCACTCTGGGTGATTGCAACTTATCAGCTTGAAAGTGATCTTTCCCTTCCTGATCCAATTCTACTTCCTGAAACCCTAACACAAGAGTAGAGACCCCTCGTCTTTCCCTATCACTGGTCACTCAGAGAGGACCTAAGAGGGAAAAATGTAATAGATATCTTACTTATCTGGAGGCTAGAATACAGCCTCAAACTAAAAGAAAGATGAAGGAAGTCCTCCAATCTTCTTTTAGAGACTCTAGAGCTCTTGCTTAGAACCTACTGTTCTTACGAAAACACATTCTCAACTCATTACTAGTTTAGAAGTCGCAAAATAAGGAGAAATGATAAGAACTGATTAATAAAAGGAGCAGATAGTAACAACCAAGCTCTAGACTCATACCATAAAACGATACAAAAATGAATGTTCATCAGAGTGTCCCTGAGTTTTCCAAAAAGTTTTTGGAAGATTTCTATTTAAATGTTTAAAAATAAAATGTCTGGATACTGGAAAGTATAAACTTCATTTATCTAGAATATACATTATCAACAGGGTGATACTGCCCTCAAGGGAGCAAAAAAACCTTAGATATTACAATGATGTGTGGCCCTCTCCCAAAATCTTATTCTTCAGTATTAAAATTTCACGGAGGGGAGGGAGGGAAGCACAATTAGGAAAAAAATTTCTAAAAAGGCTTCAGGGGCAGGGGAGATAATACAAAAGGATTAAGAAACACTGATCTAGAACACTCATTTGAGTGGAATACTTCATAACCCCTGTCAATACCAAATGTTGCTATAAATATCTAATGTGTATAACCATCCACATAGTAGGTCCTCTACTCTGCCGGATAAGGTATCGCTTCCGGCACTACAGAAGAGTACACCTAAGTGGTGATCACTTTGTAATGTACAGAAATATCAAATCACTGTGTTGTGCATTAGGATTCAACATAGTGTTCTAGATCAATTATACTTCAAAACAAACAAACTCATAGAAAAAGAAATCAGATGTGTGGTTACCAGAGGCTGGGGGTGGGGGAAGGGGGAACTGGATGAAGGCAGTCAGAAGGTACCAACTTCCAGCTACAAGATAAATAAGTACTAGGTATGTAATGTACAACATGATAAATATAACTAACACTGCTGTATACTATACATGAAAGTTAAGAGTGAGGCCTGAGAGTTCTCATAACAAGAAAAAATCTTTCTCTTTTATTTTGTGTCTATATAAGTACACTAAACTTATTGTGGTAATAATTTAATGATATACATAAGGAAAATCATTATGCTGTACACCTTAAACTTACACAGTGCTGTATGTCAATTATATCTCAATAAAACTGGAAGGAAAAAAATAGATAAAATGACTTATAAAATGAAGATGCAGTCAGAAGTGAACAGAATATGGAACCAATGAAGATGCATATTTGTGGAGGAAAAAATAAACCATCTAATCTTAGGAAGGAAGAAAGGGAGGGAGGGAGGGACGGAGGGAGGGAGAGAGGGAAGGAGGGAGGGAAGGAGGGAGGAAGGAAGGAAGGAAGAAAGAAAAGTATACCTAACACACGAGGCTGCAATTTCAAAGCAACCTAACAAAACATGGTTAATGAACTAATAAGGTCATCTCTCTCTTCCCTTCAAGAAAGTCTCCATGTGTAAAGGTGAACTGATCTATAAGACAGTTTATAAAACCTGCCTCCCACTGGGCAAGCTGCTGGGGCAGAACTCAGCATTGCACCATCAATTATGAAACCTGAATCACAATGTCAGCTGACTGCATGCCAGAAAAAATGTATATGAAAACTGTTATACAAGCAAAGATCAAATAGAAAATGAAGCAAGATTACATAGGCCCTAGGGAAAAACTGTATTGTATTATGCATTTTAAATGTAACAACAACAAAGTAGGGTGCAACTATTTATTGAGGGAGTTGGACTGAGGCAATAACTCTGGGCCTCCTAACCTCCTAACCTGCTGAGCTAAAACACATCAATCTCCACTAACTGCTATTACCAAACCTGTCTCACCCAGGCACACTTAAGAACTGACTGCCCTCTAACTCTAAAGGGGCTTGGCGTCAGTTGGCTCCCAGCTTTCTTACCTGGCCACTTTGCGCTTGTCATGTGGGTGCAGCTTGGCAGCCATTTCTGGGTCCACCTGGCTTAGGCGTTTGTGTAGTGCATGGCCATCCTCCTTTTCAAGCTCAACTTTCTTGTCAATCACTTTCTCAGTGCCCATCTCCCAGGGCTATTAAATGAAGGGTTAGTAGTAAATTTAATTCAAAAATTCAACAAACACTGAAACACTGTATGTGCCAGGCACTTTACTAAGTGTTTAGGAACACAGAATAGAGATGAATCAGAAGATCTTGCCATACAGTGAGAGACAGATCATAAACAGAAAATTCCAATACACCATGGTAGTGCTGTGAGGCCACAGCAAACAAAGAAAGAGGACTAGCTGTCTAGGGAAGTACTCAGGTACCCTGCCTCCTTGTCGGGAGTACAAGCTACCCAGGCTAACACATCTATATTAACACATCCAGGAGTCTAGTCTTCTCAACAAGTGTAACCAAAGAGTGGACCAGAATTTCCAGCACATTATAGTTTGCAAAGTCCCACCCTACGCAATAGCATCTCTGTAAGAATGGTTAGTGTCAGATATCTCCCTGGCATATAGACTGTTTCAGCCAGGAAATGCTGAATCAGACTAATGTACTGTTAACTTACATGGAGATGCTAATTAATCCACAGAGGAGCATTTTTCCCACACACAGCCCCTGTCCTTAGGCCAGCCTGGAGAAGCCCACTTCACATATGGAGGTGGCATTTGCTTCAGAATATTAAGTAGGAAAGTTAGTACAGTTGCTGAGTATAAGAAATATGCAAAAGTCAACTTTCCTCCCATTAAAATTAGCCGGAAAGAAAGAAGAACCCATTTCCTCATTGAATTACGACTGAACTAAACATACCTTAGCATTGACAAGAACTTTCCAGAGCAGAGACTCAATGTAATAATTGGTTCCTCCTACGACAATAGGAATTTTATCTCGGGCAAATATATCTTCAATGTGAATGTTAAGAAAGACATCACAATATTAATATCAAGAAGAAAATCTGACTCACTTGGAAGTAGGGTATTAGTAAGAAACCACATTCGTCATACTTTTGATACTAGTCTTCACTGTTTCTCATGAGTTCTCAGAATCATTTCCTATCAGTTCTGGAGGGACTTGCATAAACCAGAGACAGATGCATGATGGTAATTCCTTCCAATTCGAGAACTTTCTAGGCCTTGCTGCTAAAACTCAAAGCTTGCTTAGCATTCAAAATCAGCTTAACAAGCACGAGCCTAAGGACTCTCTCACAGAATTAAGTGTCAACTGCTCAGGAAGCCACCAAGATGATGTCCACTGTGTGACTTTGCCTTCTAAGGCAAATTACAAGCTGGTTTCTCTAAGCCATAGTTCTTAGACTCAGTCTTCACCATTCTGTGGTAGTAGTGCACATTTCAGCCACTTGAGACTCTACCAAATGAACTGGGAAGCACAGGCTGTGAAGACAAACAGATTTCAATTACCAGCTCCAACACTCAGCAAGTCATTCAACCTGTCTGAGCTTCAGTTTTCTCACCTGTAAAATCCTCATGAGTTCTTATGAGCATTACACATGACAGTGCAAATAAAATCCCTAAGACAATGCCTGAAATATTTTTTTCAACTGAGTAAGCACTCAATTTACTTTAGTCATTATTGTTTTTACACCACTGCTACCTGGAATTTTTCTCTTTAGAATCTCTGTTGAACAGATAATTATCTGCTTTAAGAAGGGCTTTCCTTCTGAGAATAACTGATAAAGAGACTTTCAACCCAGATAAAGACTCATTTACACACTTCTTCCCCTTGCCAGCCAGTCTGTGGGCATAGAGATAGATGACCTCTTTTCTATCAGAAGCCCTCTATAAGAGGTTGGGGTAGGGTGGGGAGAAAGATGTTACTAATCAAGGAGCATAAGGAAGAAACGTGTCTATTTGTTTTTTAAAAAGAGAAACAAATTCTATATCCCCCCCCTATAAATTAAGTATAAGAAACATACAATTACACAGTAATTGGAATAAAACTTCAAATATATAATCTGACTAACAAAGGGAAAGGAAGCAAGGAAAATAAAAGGGGAAGGGGAAATGGTGAGATACCAGAAGGGAGAGATGGAAAAGAGGAAGGGAGATGGGATAGGAGTTATTTGGTGGGAAAAGGTTTAACATGTTTGCCCAAGCCATAAAACAACTGTGATCCTAAGCAAAAACCTTTCTCTCTGGGCCTCAGTATCTACCACCCTCACCTGTCAAATCAAGAAGGTTGATCGAATACTTCTTAAGGTACTTTCAGTTCTGACACTCTGATTCTAGGTTCTTACTTAAATTCACAAATCTCCAATCCTCTAAGTGATCTGATTAAGTCAACCCCTGTTGTTGCTGCCCTTTAACTCTTTTAATTAGCTCTCCACTTTCCATCAGTTCTTTCTGAACAACTGAACTGTCTTACAGCAACCATGTTCATTTGGTGATATGTTTCAATATGCAAAGGGCTTTCATATACATTACTTCATCTGATACAAGTGCCTTATAAAGCAGGTACGGCAAGAATTATTATCTGCATTTTAGTCTCTGCCCACTCATGAACCCAATGTAAGAAAGTGAATATTATCAATTCTTTTGAAGCTTCCTATGTAGTAATTCCCATCACATTACTGCCCCTCTCTGAGGGAACCACTGTCTTGAATTGTTTTGTGTATTGTTTGTTTTTCATCATTCCCTTGCTTTTCTTTACATTATTAGTGATGTATATAAAACCCTAAACAACATATTGGTTACCTTTGCTTGCTTTTTAACTTTTATAATAAATGGTATGACCATCTATGTATCCTTCTATAATCTCCCGCATTTTATGTTGTTTCTGAGATTCTTCCACATTGACTGATGCATGTAACTGCAACTTATTCATTTTCACTGCTGAAAAAGTACTTATATGAACAAAGCACATTTTATACATTCTTCTGTAAGTAGGAATTTGGGCATTTATATGTTTTTGCTGTTAAGAGCAATAATGTTGTTAAAATTAGATCTACCACCTATCTCCTGGTATACTTGCGGCAAGGCTTCTCGAGGGTAGATACCTAGGAATTGGAATGGTTGAAATACTTTCTTGCCAGTATGAATTCTTAATTCTAACATATCCAAATCTAGCTATTTTCCTCAAAAAAAACCCAAAAACCCAAAAAAACTATCATGGGCATAGATGGTAGTGATGGCTGCACAACAATGTGAATATATTTAAGACTACTGAACTGTACACTTATAAATGGTTAAGATGGTAAGTTTTATGTATATTTTAACACAATAAAAAGGAAAAATTGACTTAAAAAATCCTTAAAAAAAAAAAGACTATCTACAAAGTCCTTCCCTACTCTAAAATCACATAACTACTCAATTATATGTTATCCCGTTTGTTTCAAAGTTTCATTTAAAAAAAATACATATTTACTTAACTCTGAAATCCATCTGGAATTTATGTCCATATAATAAGGACCTGATTTCTTTTTTTCCAAAAATAATTAACTGTCCCAGGAATAATTTTTTTTTAACTAGCTAAATTAATTATATTGCATAGACACAATAAAGTACGATGAAGAAAGGAATAATTATTAACTACTACATTCTTTCTCCACTGTTTTGAAATGCCACCTTGATCATAAGCTAAATATATACATCCATCTGAATTTGTATCTGACGTTTCTAATCTGTGCCATAAATTTGTCTAGTATTATGTAAGTTCCATGCTATTATAATTATTACGAATTTTCAATATGTTTTAATATGTAGCAGTCCAGATATTAAAGGCAGTCTGGACATTAAAATATAAGGGCAGCCCCCCCCATTATGTTATTCTTTTTTCCAAAATTTCTTGGTGTTACCCAGAACTATTTTTTCCTAATCTCTTTCGAATTCTAACTATAATTCCATTATATTTATAAATTAATTTCTTATCCCCATTTAAAGGGTGGGAAACTGAAGCTCAGTGGGGTAAACGCTTTACCCAATTAAATTTTTGTGGTCAGACGAGGCAGCTCTAAAACTAGGGCATGGATTTTCTGGCTCCTAAATCAGTGTTCTCTCCACTAAAACAGCACCTCTCAAATTTTAATATGCATGTGAATCACCCGGGACTCTAGTTAAATGCAGATTCTGATTCGGTAGGTCTAGAAAGAGGCCCAAATTCAGCACTTCTACAAGCTCCCAAGTGATGCTGATGCTGCAGTCTGAGGACAAGACTCAGAGTAGCAAGAACGCTGTATCTTTTCAATCCGAACCGTTCTCACGGGGATGCTACTACTGATCTTGGGTACCTCTGCTTAGGAGAAATTGTCACTAGAAAGAAAACTTCCTTGGCTTGGGCTGCCCTGCAGCCACCACGCCTAGCTGCTGTCTTTCCTAAGGATATCAGAGCAGTTGCTTTGTTCCTGAAGTCCACCACTGTGTAATTTGTCACAAGAGGATCCACAAAGCCGATCATGTGGTGCTGGCACAGACTCTGCTCTTGGGCAGAAACCTTGTTGGTGATGATGTCTAGACCTTCATAAACCTAGGGGAAAGAAAATTAGCATGAGAAAGTCATCTGTCTCCAAAAGATGCGCACTTGCTGGGCAGAAATGGTGATCTAGTCCTCCCTGCAGCCAAACACCGGACTGACCCAAAGCACCAGAGGAAATGTGTTCTAACCAGAGCACAGCCAGATCCACATAATCCAAGACAAAGGAAACAGAAGAAAGCAGAACATTAGCTTTCTTATCAAATAGTGGCTATTAACTCAGACTTAAAGATAAAAAGTATACCTAAATCGGTGCCCAAATAAGAACTAACTCTGCAACATTAACTGGAGGTTCTTTGGCCCGAACTTCAAGCATTTAGAAGTGGGCAGGTTGTTACTACTTATCACAAGTCTCCAGAAAGGTAACATTTTGCATTGCTCATAGTTCTACTTCAAATGCTTAGATATTTTTTGGAGTTAAATACTCTGAAAGGTTTTTAGAATTTGTAAAAGATTGGCTCCATTTGTGGAGAAGTGGCCTATCTACAAAGATATATATAAAACACACACATACACACTTTGAAGTCAGAACCCCTAATACTGCTGAACTGTAGTAGAAACAGTGTGCCAAATTACTGCTTCAGGAGGTCAGCAAATACAGTCTAAATACTCAAAGGCAATATCCTGTCTGTAAGCTCTTGATCTGCCAATTCAACTAAAAAGTTCAAGTGTACTTTTTCTAAATGCAAGGTCTCAGATGGAGAAGAGATCTGAAAATACTAGTTTGAAAATAGGGATGAATGCTTTGAGATTAAATGTTCTCTCTGTAATCACTGATTCTACAGGGAGCACTGAATGAACAAATAAGTTCCATAGAGCCCACAAAGATGTTAAGAACATTTTTTATCTCACATTTCCCTTTACTTATATGGGTGTCAAATAAGTACAGTACAGTATAATGGTTAGGAGGAAGGACCCTGATGCCAGGCTGTCTCAGATCAATTCCCAGCTCTGCCACTTCCTAGTTATTTGTACTTGGAGTAGTCAGTTACTAACCTCTGCGTGCCTTAATACCTCATCAGTACAATGAGGATAATAATATCTATCTCATATGGTTGTTGTGTAAATTAAATGAGTTAATACATGTAAAGAACTTAGTTTTTGCCTGGCACATGGTAAATACTATGTAAGGGTCACTATATTACTACCCATATTACTACCATCAATACTATCACAACAACACAAAAAGAATGGGAAATAATTTTAGTGTCACTATCACTCTGAAGCCTCTGTGCTCCTAGCTACTGAGGTTACTTACTCAACAAGGATATAAGCTATCTTCAAGCAAAAAGAAAATTGTTAATTAAGTAAGACAGCACACAAGAATCTAAAAAAAGAGTGGATATATGTATATGTATAACTGATTCAGTTTGCTGTACACCTGAAACACAACATTGTAAATCTATACTGCAATAAAAATTTTTTAAAAAGAAACAAAAAAAACCTTATAGTACAACTTTCTTTGAAATAAATAAACCAATAAAACGGCCCTCTTAAAGAAAAACAAAACCAAAAAACAAAAGAAAACAACACACAGAAAATATATAAATAGAGCCATAGAGAAAGAACTAGCTTTGCCTTTAACCAACTCATCTATCTGTTCCTGACAAGAGAACTGCATTCTTACACCTAAATACTGATGGAATCTTAAATCATAGGGTGTTCTTTTCCATGTATCTTGAACAAGACTTCCTTCAAACATTAGACCATAGTATACAGTAGGGTATACTGTATACTGTGGTCTTCTGTGCAAATTAAGAAAACTAAAGGAGGGAAAAAGAATTAATAATTGTGTGTGCCTCTCCTTTTCCCACAGCCTTCAGTTGGCTCTACTGAAGCTTAGATTCCAAATGACCCAATGTTAAAGAATCAAGAAACAACCTGATTTTGCCAAAAGAGGACTTCTGACCTCTGTAAATAGATTCTCATTTTTAACACTGAGGTTAACGTTAAGAAAATGTATAGTTGCAAATGTATAGTTACCAGCCCCCACCTCCAAAAAAGCCAAAATGTAAACATCTCTACCAGCACATTCTATCAGATATGTAGATAAATTTGAAGATATATTTTCATCCTGTGTTCTGCCTTTAGGTGTATTTTCTAGAGCCCCTTAAAATGGCCAGTTTTAACAGATAAACACATAAACATAAAGCAAACAGAAGGGGACTTCCCTGGTGGCACAGTGGTTAAGAATCCGCCTGCCAATGCAGGGGACATGGGTTCGAGCCCTGGTCCGGGAAAATCCCACATGCCGCAGAGCAATTAAGCCCGTGTGCCACAACTACGGAGCCTGCGCTCTAGAGCCCGTGAGCCACAACTACTGAGCCCACACGCCACAACTACCGAAGCCCGCGCACCTAGGGCCCATGCTCCGCAACGAAGAGAAGCCACCACAGTGAGAAGCCCGAGCACCGCAACAAAGAGTAGTCCCCTGCTCGCAGCAACTCGAGCAGCAACGAAGACCCAACACAGCCAAAAATAAGTAAATAAATAAATTTTTTAAAAGAACAATAATAAATCAAACAGAAGGTAACCCTAGAACTAAGCTCACCTTATTTGCTGAAGGAAGTAGCCTAATGTACTGTTTATGGTATATATACAAATGTCAACGAATATCAGGAAGAAGAGCATTAATGGTTTAAAAAAACCAGAGTTCTTGCTCGTAGAGCTAACAAATTAAAAATTGTAACTGAATCTTGGTTAGCAATGTAAACTGTCATCTTTGAGTGACTTGTTAACCCTTTGTTTCCTGTACCATCAGATTAAAAGAAACTGAGCATAAAGATATAGGTGATACAAACTAGGTATCTGATGATAAAAGAATTATTGTTAACTTTTAGGTATAATATGCTTTTATGGTTATGTTAAAAAATAGAGTCCTTAACTTTGACATATACAGTATTTTGAAGTACATACAAATGAAAGTATATGATATCTCTTTTTAAAAAAGAAATCAGGGGACTTCCTTGGCAGTCCAGTGGTTAAGACTTCGCCTTCCAATGCAGGGGGAGCGGGTTTGATCCGTGGTCAGGGAGCTAAGATCCCACATGCCTCAAGGCCAGAAAACCAAAACATAAAACAGAAGCTATATTGTAAGAAATTCAATAAAGACTTTAAAAATGGTCCCCATCAAAAAAATCTTTAAAAAAATAAATAAATTTTAAAAAAGAAAAAAGAAATAGGAGCTGCATAGGTAAAGGATTAGTGGTTGCCAGAGGTGGGGGCATGGGGTGGGCAAAACAGATGAAGACAGTCAGAAAGCACAAACTTCCAGTTATAAAATAAATAAGTCACAAGGCTATAATGTACAGCATGGTTAATAATACCACTATTGCATATTTGAAAGTTGCTAAGAGTAAATCTGAAAATTTCATCCCAAGGAAAAAATAATTCTGTAACTATGAATGGTGATGGATGTTAACTATACTTATCATGGTGATCATTTCACAATATATACAAATGTCAAATCATTTTGTTGTACACCTGAAACTAATATAATGTTGTATGTCAATATTTATACCTCAATTAAAAAAATATTAGAGGTAATTCAAGGCTATGTCTATAATGATGTTGCTTCACTCTTTTCCAATCTAATATGACTTCTTTTGACAGGTACTGATATGCTGTTATAGTTGTGTTTACAAATGACGAGGCAGCTTGTGATCACAGTAACTGTGTATTTTAAAATTTTACTCATAAATTGTTAACAAGCAAGAAGGCAAGGGTAGATGAAAGGCATATGTAAAGTATATCTATACCTGCACTGCACAAGAGCAAGAATGATGCTGAGAAAATATTTGTTAATAACGACACAAGAGGTATGGATCACTGAATCAAATACACAGCTATGATGCAAATAAAATTCACAATACACTACTTATATTAATAACATTGTTTTATGCTTTATTTTGCTTTAACAGAAAAAAAAGAAAGTTTATATATTATAAACCAACTATACTTCAATTTAAAAATTAATTAGTTTTAAGTTTATGATGACTGGGGTCTGTGTTCCAATAGTGGGAGAGGAAGGACAGATTTTAATTGGAACAAGATTGGCCAAGTGTTCATAATTATTGAGGCTAGGTGACAGATATATGGGAGTTCAACTACTATTCGCTCTATTTTTTTATATATTGGGAAATTTCCGTAACAAAAGGAGTCTTTAAAACTTTTTGGAAGCACTTCACACCCATTAGGATGGCTATTATTAAAAAAATAAAACAAAACAGAAAATAACAAATGTTGGTGAGGATGTAGAGAAACTGGAATCCCTGTGCACTGTTGGTGGGAATGTAAAATGATGCAGCTATGGAAAACAGTATGGCGGTTCCTCAAAAAATGAAAAGTAGAATTACCACATGATTCAGCAATTCCGCTTCTCGGTATGTACTCAAGAGAACTGAAAGCAGGGAGTTGAACAGATATATATATATACACACATGTTTATAGCAGCATTTTTCACAACAGCCAAAAGGTAGAAGCAACCCAAGTGTCCATCAGAGATAAATGGATAAACAAATGTGTTCTATACTTACAATGGAAGATTATTCAACCTTAAAAAGAAAGGAAATTCTGACATGGATGAACTTGCTATAACATGGATGAACCCCAAAGACATTATGCTAAGTGAAATAAGCCAGTCACAAAAGGATAAATATTATGATCCCACTTATATGACATACATAGAATAGTCAAATTTTGAAACAGAAAGTAGAGTGGTGGCTGCCAGGGGCTGGGGCAGAGAGGAATGGGAAGTTAGTGTATAATGGGTACAGAATTTCAGTCTGGGAAGAGGAAAAAAGTTCTGGAGATGGAGAATGATGATGGTTGCAGAACAATCTGAATGTGCTTAATGCCACTGAAATGGTTGGTAAAATGGTAAGTTTTATATATTATGTATATTTTTCCACAACTTTAAAAAAGACTTGATGATAGATTTTAGATACAATGAGAAACTAGTGAAAATTAGCAAAATAAAATAAAAATGTCAAAGATTTGTTGAATTTTTCAATTCTTTTGAATATATACCCAGAAGTAGAACTGCTGAATCATACGATATTTTTCAAAATTATTGAGAGGGCTGGTAGTGCTCTATTTCTTGAACTGAGTTGTCGTTACACACGTATTTTCACTTTTTGATAATTTATTGAACTGTGCAGTTATGAATTATGTTTTATGGTGCACATTATTTATTAATTAAAATCATACTGCTAGGCCAAAAAGCAAAAACAGAGCAACATTTTATACATTTGCATTAAGGATAAATATCTAAACAAACCTAGAAACCAATCAGCTTTATAAATGTCACATTTGGTCCATATTCTTATTGTAAATGCCACAATTGGGCTTATAATTTTCTTACCTGTCTAGAAAACATCACTCCACGAGAACAGGTTTGTAGCTGACTGCCTGACATTTTGCCTATTTTCCATCTTTAATTATAGTTTCAGTGTGACTCTACCTATAAGCATAGTCAGCTCTAGGTGCTAGAAGAACTAAAAGGATCTGTGTTATCTTTTAAAGGCAGCACGTCACTGTTCCGTTTCCCATTCTCCCAGATGACACCTGTGATCTGTGTACATAGAAATGACTAGATAAAATGCTTCTCTGCACAAATCAGATTTTGACAATACTAAGGGAACTCTGGCCTCTTTGTAAGACTTGATAACTGAAATACTCTGAGAAATTGCAGGTTTAACCTACTTAGCCAATTATCAACAAAACTGGCTTATCTCAGCAAACATTTACTGAGAGTCTACTGTGTGCCAGGTACTCTGCAAGACATTAGGAGTGCAAAGACTTAGAAAGGGTCCTTGTCCTCAAGGAGTCCAGCTAGCTAGAGACACAAATATACTATAAGGAGATAAGTGATATAAAGTTTATAAGAGAGAGATTAAAGATTGACTTACAATCTTCTCTAAATATCATGATCCCTAAACATTTAATGTTCTAGGTATTTAACTGGGTACTATAGGGAAATAACGCCTCTTTGTCTCACCTCTAATAGAGAGTTTATTTTCAGACTGAAAAAATTCTGAAAAAAGGCTACAAGGCTGAAATAACCCAAACTCTCCAAACCAACAGAGCTCAAGTGCCCAGAGGAGCTAATGAAGGTGAGGGAAATCTACAACAGAGACCTAGAGGAAAACCAGCAGAATCTAGAGCTGTGGTTGTTTGTAAGCCGGAACTGAATTAGTCCATCAGGGGACGCTTGGCAACGTCTAGAAACGTTTTTGTTGTCACAATTTGGGGGTGGGGATGCTACTGGCGTCTAGTGGGTAGAGGCCAGGGAGGCTGCTAAACATCCTACGATACACAAGACAACCCCCTGCCCCCACAACAAAGAATTATCCAGCCCCAAATGTCGAGAGTCTCAAAGTTGAGAAACCCTGATCCAAAGACATTTCACCTTGGAGAAACTCCCCAAAAATCTGTACAGCCAAAGGTCCCACTCCTTGAAGCTCCAACCCTTTGGGGTTGGCATGCTGTAGGATGGCCCTAATGAGTGTGCTAACCAGCAGAGACACTGGGCAGATCCTGGAGCTCTGTCCAAGTGCTGGCTGGCTAAGATGCCCCAACACAGCTGCCTACAAGCAAAAGGAAAAGCTACCCGCCACTAGTTTGGTTCCATCCTCTCAAGTTATCTTCCCCCTTTTGACTTCATTTACTTCCTAATCCAAATCAGATGCTGAAGCCCTTCAATCCCTTTCTTGCCTCTAGGGATTACACCTGCCTTGAAAACCACAATCTTGGATTATGCATCAATATAACTATCCATCCACCTTCTCTGCTGGCTGCCCACCACTGCTCCATGGATATCTCCCTCACTGAGATCACTAACGGACCCTGACTGCCAAATATAACATTTTTCTGCTAAGCTCTCAAAACATGTAATGGAAATACAACAATCTGATACTCCTGAGCTCTCCTTCATAAATCATTCTCCTTTGGGGACCTCTCTGGTGGTCCAGTGGTTAAGAATCCGCATTCCAATGCAGGGGATGCGGGTTCGATTCCTGGTCAGGGAACTAAGATCCCACATGCCACGAGGCAACTAAGCCCATGTGCCGCAACTACTGAGCCAGAGCCACAACTAGAGAGAAGCCCGTGCATCGCAACGAAAGATCCTGCATGCCGCAATGAAGATCCCGTGTGCCGCAACTAAGACCCAACGCAGCCAAATAAATAAATAAAATAAAATTTAAAATAAATAAATAAATAATTCTCCTTTGGGACTTCAAATGGCACCATCTTCTCCAGGTTTTTCTTCCTATCTCACTGGACCTTCCTCAGCTTACTTTACTGAGGCCAGCCACTGATCTATTAGCAATGTCTGTCATGGGAACTATATGGAGAAATGGCAGTCTTCATGGCATCAACCTGCCATTTCTGTACTACAAACTCTCTGGGTGACCCCCATGGCTTCTACAACCATTTTTTGTGCTGATAACTCCTGAAATCCTATCTGCAATCTAGTTCTCTCTCATGATGCTAGAACTGTACATTTAACTGCCTAGTGGACATTTCCATCATCTATGAGAGGTATATAATATAGTGATGAAGCGGTTAACAGTAAGGACTCTAGAGTCTGATTGCCACGATTTAAATCCTGGCTTCACAACTTACTAGCTATGTAACCTTGGGCAAGATAGTAACCTCTCTGTGCCTCATAATCCTTGTTTATAAAGTAAGGATAATCTTAAATCTACCTCAAAGGATTATTGTAAAAATTAAATAAATGATACAGCAAAGCATATGGAATAGGCCTGCCCTATAGGAAGCAGCAATAAATGTTAGGTAGCTATCATCATCATCATCATCACCCCAAACAGGCACCTGAAACCTGCTATGTCCAAATTGACCTCCTTATCTTCTAACCCATACTTGAGTGAACCACCTCGATAATCAAACCAAAAATCTTTAAGTGATCCTAGTATCTCTGTCTCTCTCCCCTCACATTTCCAATCTGTCTCAACTTCTATTCACACAAGTTCCTAAAATTATCTCAAAGCTTATCACCATTATCTTTCCCACTGCCATTACATCAGTTGAAGGCTTCATGATTTCACAGCTGAACTGTTCCATCAGCTTCCTCATTGATCTTCCTTCCTTTAGGGTATAACCCTTCCAATTTAGTCCACACTGCAGCCGGTGATCTTTCTAAAATGAAAATATGGCTTCATGCAGCCCCCAACTCTTTAGCACCACCTCTAATGAAAGCCTAGCACCACCTCTAATGAAAGCCTGCCTTGAGATCTCTCCCCAATCCTCCCCCATTCATGCTTGTCCTCCAGGCTTCCACATTACCCTGTATTTACCTCTATCACAGAACTTCTTGTACATGTGAAGTATTTTGATCTCCCCCACTAGACTACAAGTTCGGAGGGAAGACTGTATTTTATCTCTAGTCTCAGCACCTGGTACAGTGTCTAATACATGGAATAATATACTCTATTAGTACTCTGTGCCAGAGGTACAGAGTGCTAGATCTCATGCTAAGAGTTTCACACCCTATGAAATTATGTTGCTTCATTTCACCAGTGAGGAAATAGAAACGTAGACACATTAGGTAACCTGCCTGAAGTCACACAGCTAGTTAGTGGCAGAGACAAACTTTGAATCCATGCCTTCTGACTTCACAATCAGTGTCCTTTTCCTACTATGTTGCTAATCTCTGCTCCGTACAAATCAGCTTTGTGACTTTGGAAAGTCAGTTTTCATTTCTGGAACCGCAAGTTCCTCATATCTAACATCCCTTCTAGTTCTAATAGTCCAAGCTTCAGGAAAAGTTTTGGCGTAGGAGGATAAAAGGAAAATTTATTTTTTTTTAAAGATGTTGACACTCGCCAGAAAGTTGATTTTCCTTTTTGATTAAAGGAATTTGAATTTGGTTATTCAACTGAAGAGATGTTGAAGAGTACAGAAAAAGTCAGTCTCTTGGCTAACTTTTCTTTAATAAAAGGATACCTTTTTAAAAAATTTACACTTTACTACATTGGAAACAATGAATTAGCTGCAGGAACATCATGGCAGGCAACTACTCCTTTTAGCTTTGTTTAGCAGAGATACAAATGCAGACACGTTGAATAAACAGCCAGATTAAGATGCCCAGAAAGCAGGAGAACCAGTACCTTGACCTGTTCAGTCAGTCTGGTAAAAGGAGTGGTTTGGAATTTATAGTGCCAATCATGACTTTTATTTTCTTATGGCTATCTCTCTTCAAAGGAAAAGGGATTAGAATCACATAAAGCTATGCTTATCAAATTAAGAAGTGCGCACAGGGCTCCCCTGGTGGCGCAGTGGTCCGCCTGCCAATGCAGGGGACACACGTTCGATCCCTGGTCCAGGAAGATCACATGCCGCGGAGCGACTAAGCCCGTGCGCCACAACTACTGAGCCTGCGCTCTAGAGCCCGTAAGCCACAACTACTGAGCCTGCGTGCCACAACTACTGAAGCCCGCGTGCCTAGAGCCCGTGCTCCGCAACAAGAGAAGCCACCGCAATGAGAAGCCTGCCCACCACAACGAAGAGTAGCCCCCACTCGCCGCAACTAGAGAAAGCCCACGCGTGGCAACAAAGAGCCAATGCAGCCAAAAATAAAATAAATTAAAATAAAACTAAATTAAAAAAAAAAAAAAAGAAGAAGTGCACACAGCGAGTTCCCTGGTGGCCTAGTGGTTAGGATTCTGGGCTTTCACTGCTGTGACCTGGGTTCAATCCCTGTTCAAGGAACTGAGATCCCACAAGCCTCGCAGCACAGCCACAAAAAAAAGTGCATACATAATATGTATGTGATGTATTCTTCCAGAGCATCAGTTACTTGGTGGCAACAAGAATTTGAAACATTTGTACATCTGAATAAATATAGACAGATAAGAACAGAGAATGCAAAATTAGCACATACTTGTAAGTTAAAATGAGACACTTTGCAATGCAGAGCCTATGCTGTGGCTGCTTAGAAGTCCACCTGCACGGGACTTCCCTGGAGGTCCAGAGGTAAAGAATCCGCCTTCCAATGCAGGGGACACAGGTTCACTCCTTGGTTAGGGAACTAACATCCCACATACTGCGGGCAACTAAGCCCACGCACCAGAACTACTGAGCTCGCGCGCCTCAACGAGAGAGCCCACTTGCCGCAAACCGTAGAGCCCACGCACCACAACTACAGGGCCCACGCGCCCTGGAGCCCGTGCGCCACAACTAGAGAGAGAAAACCCGCAAACCACTACTAGAGAGAAGCCCAAGCGCTGCCAACGAAGAGACCGCGTGCTGCAACGAAAAGTTCCCGTGTGCCTCAACTAAGACCCGACGCAGCCAAAAAGAAATAAATAAAATAAATACAAAATTAAAAAAAAAAAAGCAAAACGTTAAAAAAAAAAAGTCCACCTGCAAACACTGATGAAGCATGGATATAAGTAAATTCAGAGATAACGTAACCAGTCTTATCACCTAAATTTTATGTTGAGAATACTGAGGCTCAGAGAGCTCCCCTGGCCATACAGTTGATGGTAGTGGAGGGAGGACTAAAGCCTAGATGCTCTGCCTATAACCCAAGCTGTTTCTGCTGCCTCTTATCAGTAGAAGTTTTATCGTCATTTGACTCTGGTCTGTTTGCCTGCTTAAAGTAATGAATTCCTACTGAGGTGGAATTAAATTCAAGAAGCTGAGGAGAATACAGCTACCATACTCTTGAGAACCTTGAAGGGGTTCAGTGTAAGTGTGACAGAAAGCTAGAAATATGCACACAGACAATGCCATGTGACTATAATGCTGAGACAGAAACAAAAGGGCTACTTTAAGAGAAAAAAACAAAGTTAATGATAAAGTTTCTATTTTGTGGCCATCTTTACAGCCTCAAGATTGGCCCACTTTTGATGGTTTCAGTGATATTTTCTCGGATAGCTATGATAGAGTATAATAGCTGAGATGCTCCATTATTTGGAGGTATATGTCTAAATTAGGGAGAGGAGTATAGCATAATAGAACCAGAAAATCCAGGTGCAAATCTGGCTCTACAGCCCAGTTGTAGCCTTCATCTGGCAGGTTATTTAAGTATCTAATTTTCCTTTACCTCAAGTTTGCCTCTGTAAAATGGGGATAATAACAGCATCTATACTCCTCACTGGGTCATTCTGAGGATCAGAGTTAATATATGTAAAATGTTTGGAACTGTGCCAGGCAGATGGTAAGCAGTACACAAATGCTATACTGGTATAGCACAAATGGTATTACCTATATTTAATTGCTGGTGGTTAAATAAGATTTTCCTTGGCTCTTTGAGGTAAGTTCCCTGACTAGGGTTTGAAAGGAGAGAACCACAAAATACCAGAGCTGAAAGGAGCTTTAGACACTGAAACAAACAGACACTGTATGGCCCACAAAGCCTAAAATATTTACTATCTGGACTCTAATAAGTCTGCCAATCCCTGATCTAATCCAATCAGTTTCCCCTCCCTAACATATCCAAAGAGGAAATTAAAGCCCAGAGAGGGGCAGTAACTTTCCAAAGTTATATATACAGTGAGTTAGTAGCAAAGCTGGGACTAAAACCCAGTTTTCCCAGTAAATAAAACTACCTACCAGGCTAAATAAGTGGGCTAAATGAAAACCTTAAAGACTGACTATAAATTAGGAGAGAATACTGGCACCTGGAGAGTTAGGCAAATCATCTAATCCGAATCAACAGGTATTTATTGAATACTATAAGCCTAGGCATCAGTATTTTTTTAATGCTCTCAGGTGATTCCAATGTGCAGCTGAAGGTAAAAACCATTGTTGTAAGTATTGTGCTAGGCAGCAAGACGTTAAAAACAACAACAACAGAGAGAGAGAGCAAGGAAACTGGGTAGCTAACCAAAGGTATTCAGACCTGAGTAAGCCTGGACAATGCAAGATCCCATGTTTAATCTGCATCTACCTGCACAAATATGTAGGAGACTCCAAGGGGAGAGCAACATGCACAGTGAAGGCAAGGAGGCCCTGTATATATCTTCATTCACACTAGAGAATCAACAACACCTTTTATTCACATCTGTAAATTCCAACAGTTCAATGGATTATAAACTTCAGATGTCAACTCTTTCTAAAAGAATATTAAAACTAACTTGTACTCCTAAAAAGCGTATAAGAATATACAAATTAAAAACCTTTTTTTTTTTTTTTTTGGGAAGAACCTAGGGGCAGGACAGGAATAAAGATGCAGATGTAGAGAATGGACTTGAGGACACGGGGAGGGGGAAGGGTAAGCTGGGACAAAGTGACAGAGTGGTATGGACATATTTACACTACCAAATGCAAAATAGATAGCTAGTGGGAAGCAGCCACATAGCACAGGGAGATCAGCTCGGTGCTCTGTGTCCACCTAGAGGGGTGGGATAGGGAGGGTGGGAGGGAGACGCAAGAGGGAGGAGATATGGGGATATATATATATATATGTATAGCTGATTCACTTTGTTATACAGCAGAAACTAACACACCACTGTAAAGCAATTATACGCCAATAAAGATGTTAAAAACAAAAAACAAAAAAACCTTAATATGGCAAAAAAAATTCATAAAAGTCAAAAGACAAATGACCAACTGAAAAAATATTTCCAACTCATGAGACTGGACAAAGGGTTAAAACTCACATTACACAAAATGCTCTTACAAATCGATAAACACAAAAATGAAAAACAGTATACATAAGTAGGCATAATAGGTATTGAACAGGAAATTCAAAAAAGAAAAACACAAATGGCCAATGCACCCTTAAAGAGACAATTTACCTCAGAAATGAAATTTAAATGAAATCCATTTCTTGTCTACCAGACTGACAACAATGAAAAGATTGATAACACACAGAATTGCAAGGGTACAGGGAAATAGACATACTACCCCTACAAACTTTTTTGAAAGCAGTCTGACAGTATGTATCAAAATGTAATGTGTGCACCTCAAACAAAAAGACAAGGGACCCAATTTAAAAATAAGCAAAGGACCTGAACAGACATTTCTCCAAAGAAGATAAATAAATGGCCAACAAACACATGAAAAGATATCCATTAGTCACTAGGGAAATGTAAATCCAAACCACAATGAGATACCACTTTCACACCCACTAGGATAGCTATAACTTTTTTTTTTTTTTTTAAGGTAAATAAGTGTTGGAGAAGATGTGGAGAAATTGGTGTCCTCATACATTGATGGTGGGAATGTAAAATGATGTAGCCACTGTGTAAAACAGTTTGGCAATTTCTCAAAAAGTTAAACACAGAATTACCATATGACCCAGCAATTCCACTCCTAGGTATATACCCAAAATAATTTAAAACATACTCAAATACATTACACATATGTTCATAGCAGCACTATTCACAATATCCTAAAGGTGCTAATGTTCATCAACAGATGGACAAACTGTGATGAATACATACAATGGAATATTATTCAAGCATGGAATGAAGCACTAATACACGTTACAACCAATGTAAGTGAAAGAAGACAGACATAAAAGGTCACATATTGTATGATCCCATTTCTATGAAATATCCAGAACAGGTAAAATCTATAGAAACTAAAAGCAGACTTGTGGCTGTCAGGGGCTGGGGGGGAGGGGAAACTCAAAATAGTGGCTTAATGAGTACGGAGTTTTCTTTTGTGGTGATGGAAATGTTTTGGAACTAGATAGAAGTAGTAGTTGTTGTACAACACTGTGAATGTACTAAGTGTCAATGAATCGTTCTTTTTTTTTTTTTTTTTTTTGGCTATGCCGCACAGCATTTGGGATCTTAGTTCCCCGACCAGGGATCGAACCCGTGCCCCCTGTCCAGGGAAGTCCCTGAATTCTTCATTTTAAAATGGTTAATGTTATGTGAATTTAACCTCAATAAGAAAAATAATATAAAGGAAGCATATACTCTTGGGACTTCCTGGCAGTCCAGTAGTTAAGACTTTGCCTTCCAGTGCAGGGGGTGTGGGTTCGATCCCTGGTCAGGGAGCTAAGATCCCACATGCCTCAAGGCCAGAAAACCAAAACATAAAACAGAAGCTATATTGTAACAAATTCAATAAAGACTTTAAAAATGGTCCACATCAAACAAACAAAAAAATCTTAAAAAAAAAAAAGTATATACTCTAATAAAGCTCTTAGAAAACTGGAAGAAGAAGAAAGTAACATGTACAGCCTCTCACCCAGCAATCCCATTCCAGAAATTTACCCTGAAGAGAGAATCACACAAATGCAGAGATGTTTGTGCAAAGATGTTCATCTCAGCATCATTTATTAAAGCAAAAAAAAAAAAAAAACCAAAAAACTAAACCTACTAAATGTCCTTCAGCAGAAACCTGGTTAAGTAAATTATGATACACCCATAAAATGGAATACTACACAGAGATTAAAAACAATAATGTAGAAAGTCAGACAGCTTACACTATCAAATTTCAAGACTTATTATAAAGCTACAGTAACTAAAGACAATGCAATACTGGCAAAAGAAAAGACACACAGGTCAATGCAACAGATTAGAGGTCCCAGAAGTAGACCCACACAAATATAGTCAACTGGTCTTTGACAAAGGTGCAAAGGCAATTCAGTGGAGAAAGGACAGTCTTTCAAAATCAGAGCTGGTACAACTGGACATTCATACGTATCTTACACCTTATATAAAATTCACTCAAAACAGATCACAGGCCTAAATGTAAAATGAAAAGCTATAAAACTCATATATATATATTTAAATATATATATAAATATATATAATATATATAAATATATATATATAAAACTTCTTTTTTAAAAAATAGGAGAAAAATCAGCATGACCTTGGGTTTGGCAATGAGTTGTGTTTTTTGCTTTCTTTTGGCCACGGGCGCACTGCTTGCGGGATCTTAGTTCCCAGACCAGGGATTGAACGCGGGGCCATGGCAGTGAAAGCGCTGAGTCCTAACCACTGGTCTGCCAGGGAATTCCCTGGCAATGAGTTTTTAAGATATGACACCAAAGCCACAATTCATAAAAGAAAAAATAGATAAACTGGACTTAATGAAAATGTAAAATTTTCTTCTGTGAAAGACACTGTGAAGAGAATGAAAAAATAAGATACAGATTAGAAGAAAATATTTGCAAATAACATGTCTATATAAAGGATTTGTATACAGAATATATGAAAACAACTCTTAAAATTCAACAATAAGACAGCCCCCCCCCAAAAAGATCTGACAGACACTTCACCAAAGATATACAGATAGTAAATAAGCATGTGAAAAGATGCTCAACATCATTAACCTTTAGGGGAATGCAAATTAACCACCACAGATACCAGTACACACCTATTAGAACTGCTAAAATTAAAAACAACAACAACAAAAAATAAAAAATAAAAAAAAATAAAAACAACAACAATACCAAATGCTGGAAAGAATACAAAGAAACAGAAATTCTCATTCACTGCTGGTAGGAATGCAAAATGGTACAGTCATTTTGGAAAATAGTTTAGTAGTTTCCTATAAAGTTAAACCACTAGCTATGTTTATAATAGCTTTCTTTACAGCTACTAAAAACTTGACACTCAGATGGCCTTTCATAGGTCAATGAACATATTACGTACAATGGAATAATACTCAACAAAGAGAAATGGACTCATGCAACAACACTGAAGAATTTAAATGTATTTTGCTAAGTGAAAAAAGTCAGACCCCAAAGGCTGCATGTTGTATGACTCCATGTATGTGACCTTCTGGAAAAGGCAAAACTATAGGGACAGAAAACAGATCAGTGGTTGCCAAAAATTGGTGTAGGTAGAGGAGTTGACTACAAAGAGGCCACATAAGGCAATTTTTAGAGTGATGGAAGTGTTCAGTATGGTACTGTGATGGTGGATACCTGACTCTCTCCATTTGTAAAAACCCACAGAACTGTGCACAACAATGAATGCACTCTACTGTATGCAAATTAAAAAAAATAATAACCAGAATGTCTGAAGAACCAGGACAGAACGCAGACTGCAATAAATGAATCTAATTATACTACAAATGTATGACATAACCTCACTGGAGGGGGGGTGGGGAGGAGCTGACCTAAGTAACTTTGTAAAACAATGTTATGACTAGATACTATATGGCTAAAATGAACAAAAAGAACTGAACACAATCATTATACTGTAGTTGGTAAATTTGTTCTCACAGTATTAACTACTTAAACTACTTCACAGGTTGTACAAATAAGAAAATATTTGTAGAGAAGGAGAGCCAGGTTCATTACTCTGAGAAAGAAATCACAAATAAGCAAGAAGGGAAGATTAATATAAACCCTGTGGTGGAGCAGAGTCAGAGATATCAGTATAAATTCATGTTTATTTTAATATACATACAGATAGATACAGAAATAAATATAGATATTTGTGTATACATGAACTAGTGTATATACATATGTTTCCTAGCAACAAGCACACTTAGCACCCAGCTCTTGGTATCTAAATACCATTCACCAAAAAAAGGAACCAGGGGGACTTCCCTGGTGGCACAGTGGTTAAGAATCTGCCTTCCAGGGCTGCCTTGGTGGTGCAGCGGTTAAGAATCTGCCTGCCAATGCAGGGGACACGGGTTCAAGCCCTGGTCCTGGAAGATCCCACATGCCGCGGAGCAACTAAGCCCGTGCGCCACTACTACTGAGCCTGCGCTCTAGAGCCCGCGATCCACAACTACTGAAGCCCGCATGCCACAACTACTGAAGCCT
The DNA here is from genome assembly GCF_965194805.1 of Balaenoptera borealis. Lineage (NCBI taxonomy): Eukaryota > Metazoa > Chordata > Mammalia > Artiodactyla > Balaenopteridae > Balaenoptera > Balaenoptera borealis. The sequence goes on along the minus strand of NC_138860.1, from coordinate 161,886,534 downwards.
GTGTGCCTAGGGCCTGTGCTCCATAACAAAAGAAGTCACAGCAATGAGAAGCCCATGCATCACAATGAAGAGTAGCGCCCGCTCACCGCAACTAGAGAAAACTCGCATGCAGCAACGAAGATCCAACACAGCCAGAAATAAATAAATAAATTTTAAAAATAAAAATAAAAAGGAACCAGGGCTCCTTGGAGAAATGGATGATTCTAGGACTGGAGCAGGACAAATGTAAGTTGAAAGCATCTTGTAGTGCCAGAAAGGAAGTGCTAAACAAACAAATATGGGGCATGCCAAAGGACACAGGAGTCAACATGAAAGAGCACCCAATAACCAAGTTGAAATAATCTGAGCAATAAAATAAATAACTTAGTACCGGATTATAACCCAAGAAATAAAATAAATATCCCTACTGATGTAAGTAAATAGGGGAGAGAGGACAAATCTCTGCAAAAGAATTTCAATTAATAAAAGTAGGAGGACTTCCCTGGTGGCGCAGTGGTTAAGAATCCGCCTGCCAATGCAAGGGACACGGGTTTGATCCCTGGTCCTGGAAGATCCCACATGCCATGGAGCAACTGAGCCTGTGCTCTAGAGCACGTGAACCACAACAACTGAAGCCCGCGCGCCTAGTGTCTGTGCTCTGCAACAAGAGAAGCCACCGTAATGAGAAGCCTGCACACTGCAACGAAGAGTAGCCCCCACTCACCGCAACTAGAGAAAAGCCCGCGCGCAGCAATGAAGACCCAATGCAGGGACTTCCCTGGTGGCGCAGTGGTTAAGAATCCGTGTGCCAATGCAGGGAACACAGGTTCGAGCCCTGGTCCGGGAAGATCCCACATGCCGCGGAGCAGCTAAGCCCGTGCGCCACAATTACTGAGCCTGCATTCTAGAGCCCGCAAGCCACAACTACTGAGCCCGCGCGCTACAACTACTGAAGCCCATGCGCCTAGAGCCCATGCTCTGCAACAAGAGAAGCCACCTCAGTAAGAAGGCCACGCGCCGCAACGAAGAGTAGCCCCTGCTTGCCGCAACTAGAGAAAGCCCGTGCGCAGCAATGAAGACCCAACACAGCCAAAAATAAAAAGATAATAAATTTATTTTTAAAAAAAGACCCAACACAGCCAAATAAATAAATAAAGAAATAAAGAAATAAATAAAATAAAGACCCAAAACATACACATAATTAAAAATAAAATAAAGTAAAATAGAAGTAGGAGGAATGAAGGAAATTACCACAATAATTATAGCAGGAAAGATTCATTGATAAATGTTAAAATTAGGAGGTGAAACTTTAAGGAAAAACAAGATATCTGCATTGCCTCAAGCATCTCCCCTAAAATATTAATTACTGTGGTGCTTTTATCATATGCCCACAAATTCTTTGATACTCCTCGCTTCAGGATGTGGAGCTTAAATCCCCTCCCCTTCAATGTGGGATGGACTTAGCAACTCATTTCCAAGAGAGTATAGAAAGGAAAAATAGGGACTTCCCCAGGGGTCCAGTGGTTAAGACTCGGAGCTTCCACCGCAGGGGGTGCAGGTTCAATCCCTGGTCAAGGAACTAAGATCCCACATGTCACATGATACAGCCAAAAATAAATAAATAAATTTTTAAAAATGAAAAGAAAAAGATTTAACTTTACAGTAGAGGAAGCTGGCAGACACAACCTAAACCAAATGATCAAGGTTAACATCACCAGTTGATGTTAAATCATGCTGACATTATACCCTGATATGATGCAATGAGAAAGGTACTTCACCTCTGTGGTATGCCTTCTCAAAATTCATAATCATGTGAAACCATCAGACAAACCCAAACTGAGAGACAATCTACAAAACAGCTGATCAGTACACTTCAAAAAGTAGCAAAGTCATGAAAGACAAGGAAAGACCAAGAAATCTGTCACAGATTGGAGACAAGCAGACATGAGGACTAAATGCAATATGGTATCCTACATTGGATCCTGAAACAGAAAAGGGACATTAGTAGAAAAACTGGTAAAATCCAAATAAAGTCTACAGTTTAGTTAACAGTATTGTGCCAATGTCAATCTCTTAGTTTTGATAAATGTGCCATGATGATATGTTAATTTTAGAAGAAGCTGGGTGAAGAATATACAAGAACTCTCTGTACTATCTTTGAAACTCTTGTGTAAATCTTATAATTACTTCAAAATTTAAAAACTAACAGTAATGTAGAACAGGGTTTCTCAGCCTCAGTACAATATATTGATATTTTGGGCCAGATAATTCTCTGTTGGGAGCTGTTTTATGCATAGCAGGATGTTCTGCAGCACTCCTGGCCTCTACCCACTAGACGCCAGGAACCCACCTTTCCATTTGTTACAACCAGAAACGTCTCCAGAGATTGCCAAGTGTCCCCCGGGGAGGCAAAATTACCCCAGATAGAGACCGAGATGAGGGTTCAAGAAAATAATTTTTGGTAGGGGTGAGATAATAATAGGGCCTACCTAATAAGGTTGTGGTGAGGATATTAAATGAGATAATATATGTCAAACTTCTAGAACACTGCCTGACATATATTTTATTATTGTTATTATTTTCAGTATTATTATTATTCATGGTACAGTGGTAAGAGCTTGAACTCTGGCTGCCACAATGAGGAAGGAGCAGCAGTGAAGTTTCAGCTCAGAAGTAGGGCCCCAAAGGTAAGTAAGGAGACAAACAGGACCCTGGTCTGATTCAAACTTATCTAAAGAATCCAACAAACTATACAGGAAACCACAACCAGTTCAGTTAAGCCATACTAGAGTATATGCAGAGCACATAGGTGAATTCCTATATACCCAAATAACTTACACCCCTCAAACATATATTCCTACTTGAAGTGGAGCTGTTTCAACACCCTGCCCCAGGCACTGAAACATCAGGGCAGCACCCCATCCTCACAAATCTGAAACTGCAAGTCCCATTTGTGCTCTCCTATGGTTTCCCATTTAGCCAGTAGTCACTTCTCTTTCCTTACATAACATGGGAGGTTTGACTCTAAAGTTCTTCCCACAGCTGCAAAAAAACTGAATATATATGTACAACCCACCCAAGCTTAATACTGTAGCCAAAGGAAAACCAAATTCACTCACAACGGATCTGAACCCAGGGACCTAGAAATTTATATATTTTTAGATGAGTCAAAAATTTTGAGATTTCCTCTGGCCTACTCTCAAGCTCAGTCCTTTAAAACACTGCCTCTGTAAGTTGTGGCAAGTAGCCTCTGGATAGCCCTCATTTCTCCTAGTTAACAGATTTTTCTAGCTTTCATTTTCATGTCCTAGTAAGCCACTGTGATCCACTATCCCATCTCTCCTTTCATATCTCTCCCCCATACAACCCAGATCTCCCTTGAGCACTATCAGACAAACAGTCCTTTGGTAAAAAAACACTGCTCCTAAATTATGTTCCAAAGCAGACAACGAAGGCAGAACTCCACATTTATTAGGTGACACATAGCCTGCTTACTAGTCAGACTGCCAAAAATAATTTGCTTCCCCTCTTGTAGGTTTAGGCAAACACAAGGGAACTGTGCTCCTATGTATGACTGCTGCTTCTCCACAGGACTTGAAGAACTAAGGCATTAGAGATACTTCCTCTCTATAAACGCAAATAGGACACTTTGTTTATTTTCTCTTGGCATATAGTTGGTAGTCTGTATTTCCAGGCAGCCATTGTGCATCTTTTGGCAAGTGCCTTCAAATTTCTCAGTACAATGTTTCATCCAGTCACTGAAGGCGATGCATTGTACCTTAAATTTACATGCCAAGAAAAAGACTCAGACTGAAAAGAAGACCTTCAGTATCATCTTCCTGCAATATATCAGGCACTACACATGAGTTAGAAGACCCAGATCCAATTCCCAGGTGTGCAAGTGTCTCGCAGTGTGATCTCTAGTCTGCTCTTTAATCTTTCTTCACCTCAGTTTTTCCATCCTGGAAAGCAGGGATTGTATTACCTGTCCCTCCTTGAATTTAGACTCTTACTGCTAGCTGAGAATATTTATGCTTCTACAACTTGTGAAACTGGGGTTTGGAAAACTCAGAAAATTAAGCATAAATGTTTCTCACTTTTGTCAGACCTACCATGAAAAATCCACAGTTGAGCCCAGCAGAAGTCCCTAAGCAAGTAATCCCTCAGAAAGTTAGTTCTGACTTCCCACTCAACAGACCACTGACACAAGAATGAGAAGTGACAGGCCAGGCAGGACCTTAGGTGCCACATGGCTACAAAAGCAAGTCATTGGCTACTATGTTCCCTGACAATATTATCACCCTAGACACACTACCCTCAACACCCCATTGGGGTTTTATCTCAAAGAAGCTACCTCAATACTTAGAGCACTTACTTCTTCAGTGTTTACAAAAAACAAGCACTTTCCCTGGATGGGAAGTGCCCTGCCGGGATTGCCTTGGGATGACCCTACAGTTAAGGTAGGACAAAGGGATGACAAAAGAAGTATGAGGTGCAAGAGAATTTAAGATTTAAGGCAGTGTTTTACAATCCTTTCTGAGTTACTGGTACAATTCTGAAATACAAAATTCTGGGCAGCATTCCAAAAGAGATTATTAAAATTCAAATACTGGTTTTTAGAAAGATCAATCTGGAAACTTGAAAAACCTTTCTAATTATCCACTTTCCATTTGGTCCCCCTTTAGTCTGCGTGGCTGTCACAAGGAAGTTTACTGCTCAGTCTAGGCTCTCCACAAGGCCTAGTTTCCCTCTGTTCCACTAAACACTGCCTTCGCTATCTTCGAATTACTGACATTAAATTATATCTCAGCTGCAGTAAGTTTCAACCCCCTAGCAATGCATCACTTGGCCAACACTCAGCTCAACACTCAACTTGAGAGAGATCATTATGAATTCACACTAAGATCCACAATATGAATCCTAAAATACATTTTATATCCTGATCAAAATGTAGCACACTCCTATGAAGGATGAGTGTCATACAAGTTAAGAAATACTCTCTTAATAATTGAATTCCACAGCTCCTGCCTCATCTAAAGGGATAACTTTGTGTATAGATAAGGCAGGCACTGAGCATGGAAAGTAGAGACCTATGTCCAACTCCGGGTCTGCTACTTACTGTAAGACCTTGTACCTGTTTCCTTAACCGTGAAGTGATAATAATGTCTACCTTACAAGGATATTGTGAGGATAAAAAAGCATATGTAAGCATTTTATAAACAGTGCTATTCAAATTTAAGTTATTATTCTGCCTGTGGATTTAACTAAAGCTGAAAAAGTTCTTTTAAGAAGCTGGTTAGAGACTTCCCTGGTGGTGCAGTGGCTAAGAATCTGCCTGCCAATGCAGGGGACATGGGTTCGAGCCCTGGTCCGGGAAGATCCTACATGCCGCGGAGCAACTAAGCCCGAGCACCACAACTACTGAAGCCCGTGCGCCTAGAGCCCGTGCTCTGCAACAAAGAGTAGCCCCCGCTCTCTGCAACTAGAGAAAGTCTGTGTGCAGCAACAAAGACCCAACACAGCCAAAAATAAATAAATAAATAAATTTATTTAAAAAAAAAAAAAAGAAGCTGGTTAACTCCAACATTAAGAATGTCATTTGTTGGGACTTCCCTGGTGGCGCAGTGGTTGAGAATCTGCCTGCCAATGCAGGGGACACAGGTTCGAGCCCTGGTCTGGGAAGATCCCACATGCCGCGGAGCAAATGGGCCTGTGAGCCACAACTACTGAGCCTGCGCGTCTGGAGCCTGTGCTCCGCAACAAGAGAGGCCGCGATAGTGAGAGGCCTGCGCACAGCGATGAAGAGTGGCCCCCGCTTGCCGCAACTAGAGAAAGCCCGTGCACAGAAACGAAGACCCAACACACCCAAAAATTAATTAATTAATTAATTAATTTTTTAAAAAAGTGTTTCATTGTTTAAAAATATATATATATATTTAAAAAAAAAAGAATGTCATTTGTTCACATGCTTACGAAAATTTTCTGAGTCAACCTCAAGTCACTGAAAAGCATTATCTCCTTCCATTGGCTAAAAAACAAGCAGAGTAGCACTACCCTACCAGGAGCATGGTGAGCAAAGGGAGAAATGAAGAACTGCGTATACCCACAGTGAATAGGGCAGAGATACTTTATTTCATTATTTGAACTGAAAAGTAAAAATCAAAGGTCAAAGTTTTCCAACGGGTCTGAGAGGAATATATCCATGTTATGAATATTAAACACAACCTACTGCCAGTTCAGAAAGCTCAATTATCTTCAAAGTGTTTTTCACACATTAATTAATCCTCACGGCATCCCAAGGATGAAAGAAATTTAATTTTCATATTCTAGTTATTTATAACCACAGGAAGAATCGAAATGGATCATGATGTGCCATTTTGATAAGACAGGTCAACAAATGTTTCATCAAATGTTAAGGATCTACCATACCATCAGCACTATATAAGGCACAAAGTGTCTAACTGATGTGGCCTATTTCATATCGAGCAAGACCTCTAGCAAGCTCAACCTTATGGTACACAGCTATGAGTGAAGAAACATTTCTGAATAATGGATAACAGCAATTACAGAGCTATAACCAATCCTTATTGCTAGAAGCCGCTAATTTACTTAAAAATATTTGTAAAATTAAGATGTTTTATTGAGAATGCTTTCCTGACAAGGACTATGTGTGGTACATGAGGAAGAGCCAGAAACAGGGAGCAACAGTGTGTTGTGTTGTTTTAAATAGGATTGTCAGAGGCCTCAATAAGATGACATCTAAGTAAAGACCTGAACAAAGAGAGGAAGCAAGCCACACGCTTATGTAGGGGAAGAGATTCCACCAGGCAGAGGGAACCTCTGAGTGTAAGCGTCCTAACGTAGGATCACACCTGCTGCATTCTTCACACACCCACTAGACTTTCCCCATGGATGTCCTGCTGCCACCTCCACTGTGCCCCACCAGATCTTCCTGACTTCCAGGCTCACCATACTCTCCCAGGCACACAAACCTGAAACACACTGTGTGCACTGCTCTCTTCTTTCCACAATCAGTGACCAACTCATACTGTAACATGATACTACCTTCAAAATGTTACATCTTTCTCTTCCATTCATTCCCACTAACATACCAGCCCAAAATTACAGAACATTAAGACTGCAATGGACCTTAGATATTATCAGTGAAATGCCATCTTACTGAAGCCCATATTACCCAAGTCTCGGAAGTATCAAGCCAAAGATCTATTATTACTACATTCTTGGATTTTTTTTTGGTATGCCCCTCCCACCCACCCCCAAATCCAATTCATCGGCAAACTGCTCACAAATGAATGCTTCTTACACAGTCTTCATCATGTTACTCATCCCCCATTCCACAATATCTACAATACCTGTTAAATAGTCTCCTTTCACTGTCTTACATGCACACTAAGCTCATTTCACCTTCTAAATCTTCATTCACATTCCCTCCTTTGATACAATGCCTTTTCTTCTTTATCTATCTAAAACTCACCTATCCTTCAAGTCCCTTTTCACAGAGCTTTCCATGACTATATCAGCTTTCACTGATTTCTCTCTTCTCAGAAATTCTATGGTTTATCATAACATCTAACACTGCAGTCTCTCTCCTCCCCACCTCCCATCCCCGCCCCTTGCAAAGCATCATTAATAACTCACTTCAAACACGTATTGGGGCTTCCCTGGTGACGCAGTGGTTGAGAATCTGCCTGCCAATGCAGGGGACACGGGTTCGAGCCCTGGTCTGGGGAGATCCCACATGCTGCAGAGCAACGAGGCCCGTGAGCCACAACTACTGAGCCTGCGCGTCTAGAGCCTGTGCTCCGCAACAAGAGAGGCCGCGACAGAGAGGCCTGCGCACTGCGATGAAGAGTGGCCCCCGCTTGCTGCAACTGAAGAAAGCCCTCGCACAGAAACGAAGACCCAACACAGCCATAAATAAAAATAAATAAACAAAATTAAAAAACAAAAACAAAAACACGTATTAACTTGCTTTGTTTCATGTTTATCTGGACTAAAACTCCTTGAAGATAGGGATTGCAGTTTTGTCTCTCCAAAAGGGCCTTGCAGAAAATAGCACCTAATCATATTTTTAGCACTTACTATGTGCCTGATATTGTATTAAGTGCTTTACATATTTAATCTCGTTTAACCATCACAATAATATCGTGTTATTGATATTATTCTTCCCATTTTACAGAAGAAACGAAGACATGAAGAGGTCAGGCTGAGGTTGCATATCTTAGAAAAGGCAAGGCTGGGATTTGAGCTAAAGTCTGCCTCTCAAAGCCAGCACAAAGTAGAGGTTGTGAACAAAGATTTGTTGAATTATCCTAATCATCTGATGTGTGTTGATGGTCGTGTCATACCACATGAACTAATGAGGGTGGAAACCATGCCCAGAGTTTACGGGATACAGTGGGGAGAAGGACTGCCCGTCCTTGCTGAATACCCATCAGGTGCTAGGTTCAGCACCAGGCATTTCACCGAGCACCTCATTTACACTGTGAAAACTCTTAACTTGTAATTCCTCCATCGGAGATTTACCCCAAATGTCACCCATCCTCAATCGGAGCACAAATGCTCCCAGGTGTGATGTGTACACACTCCTTCTGGGCCTCCCTGTGGCTCAAGGAAGAGGGCAAAGCCTCCTGATTCCCATCAGCCGGTAAGTTGAAAATCTCAGCATCATAAAGCATTTGCCAAGTGCCTGGACTTTTTCAGGACAGGCCACCCTGCTCTTCTTTCTAACACTCATGTTCTCACTTATGAAGCACCAGAGCCCTGTGAAGTAGGCGGCATTTTCTCCACTTCACAGATAAATAACGTCCCCCAAAACCGACACTGTTTAGGTCACGTGGCCGATGGCAGATGAGGGAGGAGAATCCAGGTCTCCTGACTATCCACCCAACTTCATTCCCTCAGCAGACACTCGTAGATGGTAAATGATTTATCCTGGTGTCGCTGGGAACTCTAAATAGCAACCGCTCTGGAATAATTTTCCTTCAAAAGGTATATAATGGATACCTATAGGTCAACCTTGTAGGTTCAAATACCATCTTCACGTATTTGCTTGGTGACACAGAGATAGTCGTTTCACCTCCCTAGGTGAATTCCCTCATCGGTAAATGGAGATAATAACAGTACCTACACCAAACAGTAATATCGTGAGAAGTAAATGAGATGATGGCAGTGAAACACCTGGCACGATGTCCGGCATATGGTGGGCGCCTAGGAATAATGGGTGCCCTTGCCCGGCCCCCTCCGCCCCACAAGCCTCGGGGTTCAACCACTACCACCAAGCGACAGGGTATCCACTCAGCCAGAGCCCCACGCACGGCCTCCGGTTTACCAGGCTGGGGACAGCCGCACTGTCATACCTGCATGGAGTCAGCGCTGACGATCTCGCCACCGAGCCGCTGGCCTAGCTGTAACGCCAGCGTGGATTTGCCGGTGCCCGTGGCCCCGAGAATTACTACAAGAGGCAGTGTCCGTTTCAGGCCCCGGAGCCCAGGGCCCGCAGACACAGCTCGTGCAGCCGCCACCGCCGCCATCTTAAAGAAGTCTACGCTTGCGCAGGAGCAGCTGTCCCCATGGCAACCGTCAGTGCGCCTGCGCGGACCTCGGGCTCTGAAGGGAGGGTGCGGAGGGAGGAAGGAGGTGAGGGACCCAGGTCCCCACGCTCAGAAGCTCCCGCTGTGACTGCCATCAACTTGCTGCTGATGTGAGAACCTCAACTACCTCCTCTCTTAAGTGGGGCATGTCAGTCGTATCTGAAATAGATCTATCCGTATTATTCTCTCTTCCACGGTGCCCAGTTCTTTTTCTTCATAGCGCTAATTACAATATGAAATTATATATTGACCTCTTGTCCATTGTCTGACTTTCTCTCCAGACTGTTAGTTCTATAAAGGCAAGGAACAGATTCTGCCTAGGTCACTACTGTATCTCCAGTACAGTACCTGATACCGAACAGACACCCAATAATTGTTAATAGAGGGGAGAATGGCTTGCATATCTAGTGCTACAGCCAGTGAGCTCAGAGGTGTGGCATTCACCAGGATCAGATCTACCCAGTTCTCAGGCAAGGGCGGCTGCTCTAATGTTTTCATCCAACAACTCAAACTGAGACACAGTCAGAAGGCAGAACAAGATTTTTCATCTATTTCGCAAAAGGATGCAAGAGATGGGGTGAGAACAGATAAAAAAACAAGCAAGTAAACAACCCACAACATACAAAGAGAAAAAATAAGGAAGGCAGAAAGGATAAAATAGTAGCAACCCTCAGATTAAAGTGGGGGTGGGGAAAACTAGGTCCAGAGAGGACCAAAATTCTGGAGACTACACAACCTTTAAAAAAGGGCTATGGGGGATTTCCCTGGCGGTCCAGTGGTTAAGACTCCGCGCTTCTACTGCAGGGGGCACGGGTTGGATCCCTGGTTGGGCAACTAAGATCCTGCATGTGGCGTGTGGCCAAGAAAAAAGAACTTTGGAACCAGATGAACATGGGTTCGAATCCCAACTCTGCCACTTATCAGCTGAGTGACTTCACACAATTCACTTAGCCTCAGTTTTCTCATCCTTAAGTACCTCTCAGGACTGCCATAAGGAGAAAATGAAGTAATGCCTGAAAAGTGCCTGCTACAACGCCCTGGCACATAATCACCACCATTTGTTAAACACTTTGTATTATAATAGTAACACCCCATCTGCCTTACTAAAGAGGTTAGAGCAGCAGCCTAAGGGCAGAGGAATTTTCAGTAATGTGTGAAAGTGCCTAAATACCTATTCTACTAACCCTTTGTTAGCCAGTTTAAGAGTCTTAATTGCTTTCTGCCTGAGATTACTACCTGGCTCTGCCTAGCTCTCAGGTCATATCACCCTTGGGTCAGAGGAATCACCCCTGGACGGTTAGAGAATATGATAGGCCTGCCCTGAATGACTGCCAATAAATACATTTCTCAATCACTTGGATCACCCCTGGCATAATGGCCATTCTTGCAGACCCAGCCTACACCTTGTAGTCACATGTATCCCAGGGTCCTTGTACCTCCTTTTCTCAATCCAGCCTGCTTTGATCAAAAGCCTTGTTCTCTCCAATTTGTGGTACCCGCCTGGGGCTGGTTTTAAAATCAAGATGTGTGGCCACATATTGGCAGACACTCTCACATGATGGTTGTTAACTGTAGAGCCTTTGCCTGCAGATTTTCCGAGGGTACGGTTACCTTGACAACAAGCAGAAAGAAGGCAGGCCGGAGAAATGATGCAAATAAAGCAAAAGGGAGGCTAATTTCATGATGACAATCTGACCATGACAGAGGAGGCTCACTCACAGATGGGAAAGTACTGTCCAAGTCATGACCAGGTGACTGTTATGAGAGAGAGAAAGAGAGAGAGAAGGGGGGTGGTGGTGGTGGAATTTACCACTGAGAGACCAGAAGAGGGAGAGGCTGGTTACCAAGGCAACTGGGGAGCAAGGAATGAAAAAATGGGGCTTCACCACAGCAGCAGAAAATTGCTTCTAGCCAAGCAACACAGGACTGTTGCTATAGAAACAAAGAGAACAGGGATCCTGTAGACCATGGGGAGAATTATCACTGAAATACTGAGCAGGAAAGACTCCTAAATCAGAATGGAGCCTGTGGTCCAAAACAAATGAGGAGAAGTGAGAAAAAAACATCATACCATTTCCATTCATTGTAGTTCTGCCAGCCCCACCAAAGGAGAATGGGAACATATTTTTTTAATACCTTTAGGCTATTTTATTTGTACCTCTGTCTCGCTAATGATCTTCTGAACTCTAAATTATACTAAGAATAGTTCCTGAAAGATAATCTGTAACTTGAAATCCTAATTAGAGAGATTAAGTTCAAGGGAAAATTGGGAAATTGAAGTCTATGATCAAGAGTTAATAAGTATTTATAAAAAACAACATAAAACCCTCTAATGTGCAGCTTTGCAGGGTAATAAGGAGACAAAAGGCGGCAAAAGGGAGTCAGAAAAGCTATTTGTGGTCATGCCCAGGTATTAGCCCTGACCCCTCTCTGCCTTGTATGAGGCCAGATGGGAAATAGCTTATTCTGAAAGGTAGCTCAACAGGAAAGGGAGTCTCTCACTCAAAGTGTATGTGTATATCTAGAGGTGAGGATGCAGAAGCCCATCTCAACACACTCCACTGCTTACAGATTATTTGGGGTTAAAAAAAAAAATCTAAAAAAAAAAAAAATCTAGTTTACAAGGCAAAAATGCTGGGATACGTTCAGTCTGGAAGAGCATGTCTAAAATGCAGGAATGAGGTACTAGGGAGACTCAAATTACTTGGAGGGTAATAATTCTTGCCTGCCCTTCTGAAAGTCCACAGTCAGCCACCTAATTGTTACCGCCAGTGTGGGTGTGCTGTACCCTAGGGCAGATGGGTAGTCAGGATGGGCAACCTCTAGGTTGCCTCACATTCTTTAGGAAATTGAGAGCAGTACGTGGGGTGGAATGGGCATGGGAACATGGCAGAAAAGGAGAAAGGGAAAAGTGCAGAAAGGTAGAGGGGAAATCTAGGTGATGACCCAATTAAAAAATTTTTTACAAAAAGAAAGAAACATAGGGAGAAGATAAAGGTGAAGCCATTAGAGTGGAAGGGTCATTCAAAATGGAGCATCCAGAAAGTTTGAACTTTTTGGAATTCTACAGGATGCTGTGACATGGAAAGGAGGAGGTATATGCCATGGAAGGCCTGAAGCATCTGTTCCCAAGGTAAGAGAAGAAAGTTGGGTCAAAGATAAACACTAGCTTTTTGGTACAATCCAAAGTGCCGGGAATTCCCTGGCAGTCCAGTGGTTGGGACTCTGTGCTTCCACTGCTGGGGGCCCGGGTTCAATCCCTGGTCAGGGAACTAAGATACTGCAAACCGCACAGCCAAAAAAAAATTTTTTTTTAAATCACAAATTAAAACAAAAAAGCAAAGTGCCTTTGCAGCCTGACCCCCATCCTAATTAGGCACCCCAAATAAAAAATGTTTCATGCAGGAATATTTCATTATGAACTTGGTGCCTGTATTTGTTTCCTAGGACTACCATAACAAATTACCACAAACTGGGTGGCTTAAAAAAACAGAAATGTATTCTCTCACAGTTCTGGAGCCTAGAAGCCCAAAATCAGTGCATTGGTAGGGCCACACTCCCATGCTTCCCCTCTAGGGAAGAATCCTTCCCTGCCTCTTCTAGCTTCTGGTGGTTGCTGGGAATCCTTGACATTCCTTGGTTTGCGGCAGGATGACTCCAATCCTGCCTATCTCACATGGCCATCTTCTCTGTTGTATGTGTGTCTCTGTCCGAGAATTTCCCTCTCTCTCTCTCTCTTTTTTTTAAATAAATGTATTTATTTATTTGTTTGTTTCTTTCATATTTGGCTGTGTTGGGTCTTCGTTGTTGCATACGGACTTTCTCTAGTTGCGGCGAGCGGGGGCTATTCTTCGTTGCAATGCGCAGGCTTCTCATTGCAGTGGCTTCTCTTGTTGCGGAGCATGGGCTCTAGGCGCGCAGGCTTCAGTAGTTGTGGCACGTGGGCTCAGTAGTTGTGGCGCATGGGCTTAGTTGCTCTGCGGCTTGTGGGATCTTCCCAGGCCAGGGCTCAAACCCGTGTTCCTTGCATTGGCAGGCAGATTCTTAACCACTGCACCACCAGGGAAGCCCTAGAATTTCCCTCTCTTAAGGACACCAGTCATTGGATTAGAGCCCACCCTAATCCAGTATGACCTCATCTTAACTTGATTATATCTGCAAAGACCATATTTCCAAAGAAGGTCACATTCACAGGTTCTGGATAGTCATGAATTTAGTGGGGGCAATATACAACCCAGTACAGTGCCTGTGAGTAATCACAACACCTTCTACTGGTTTGGTGAATGGCTGTTTCCATTACTGTTGCCATTGGTGATTGGCCAATTCAAATCTAGGAGCATCGGAATGGCTCAAAACAAGTGAGGGGAAGAAGAGAGTAGAGCTCACCATAAACCATGGAGTTACCATGGTTTCTGTAACTCCTAAAGTTGAGTTAAAGAGTTTGCTCCAGAGCACACCAGAATGTTCTCAAAGAGAGCTCACTTCCTGCCTTCTCAGATCTCCAAGAGAGCCTACACAGGCACAGGGATCCCCGAAGGCTGCAAAATCAGAGTGGGGAGGTGCAAAAGGGGAAAAGATGCAGAACCATCAGAGGTCCTTTCCGGTTCTAATCTCATGGCTCCTTCAATCCCTCTCCTCTACTTCTCTGGCCCTTTCTCTTTCTTGTGGATTGGCACTGTGGGCCTTCATCATCTTCATATATTGATGAGTCTCAAATCTGTATCTTCATTTCAACCCCCTTTCTAAAGCTTTAATGTCACATTTGCAACTTCCTGTTGGGTGCTCTATTTTGAATGACCCCATTACCTCAATCTCATTGTGTCCCAAACCACAATCAGTTTCTTTTCCTGACTTCCCTATTTCACAGAATCACAGAGGATGTTTGTGGCAAAAAGATCCTCTTAGAAATCCAGTGCAACCCCTCTTGTTTTGTAAAAATGAGACCACCTGGCCTGCAAATCAGACCAGATTCCTCCCCCTTCCCCAGATTCCACACAACCTTCCCAATCCTCTCTTCCGCATAGCTATTCCCTTAGCTTAGAACACCTTCTTCCTCTTCACCTAGCCAAATACTCCTGGAACTCGTATTTCCAGTTAAAGTCACAGTATCTCCAACAAGAACTTTCTTGACGACTCCAAAGTGCTCTCTTCCCCTTCTGAGGCTTGCAGCCCTTGTCTGAGACACATATTGTTTTACTTTGTGATCATGTTTGCACGCTCATAAACTTCCATAAGGAACCATCACTTCATATATCATTGCTCTTACTATGTGGGCACTATTCTAAGCACTTTATTTTATTTTAATTAATTAATTTATTTATCTATATTTGGCTGCGTTGGGTCTTTGTTGCTGTGCGTGGGCTTTCTCTAGTTGCGGCGAGCGGGGGCTACTCTTCGTTACAGTGCGCGGGCTTCTCATTGTGGTGGCTTCTCTTGTTGCGGAGCACAGGCTCTAGGCGCACAGGCTTCAGTAATTGTGGCTTGAGAGCTCTAGGGCGCAGGCTCAGTAGTTGTGGTGCATGGGTTTTGTTGCTCCACAGCATGTGGGATCTTCCCAGACCAGGGATCAAACCTGTGTCTCCTGCATTGGCAGATGGATTCTTAACCACTGCGCCACCAGGGAAGTCCTAAGCACTTTAAATATAGTAACTTATTTAATCTTTGCAACAGTCCTATGAGGTAGATGTTAATATTATATCCATTTTAGAGAAGAAGGAAACTTCTAGGACTCAAGGGGGTTGAGTGATACGCCCAAACATCACATAGGTAGTAACCCCAAGTCCCTGTTCTTAACCATTTTACTATGCCATCTATACCACCTTCTGTGAATATTTTTATATCTCCACAGGACATGGCTCCAACCCCTTGTTCCAATGTTTTTCTAAGTGTGACCTCAGGAAATCCACCTCCCTGCTTGCTTGTCAGCAATGTAGATTCCTGGTCCTGACCTACTACATCAGGGTCTCGGGGATGCATAGATTCTTAAGGTCCACTCAGGTTCGAGGATCATCGCCTGAACAAAAATAGGCATTAGAGGATTTAATGACTGAATGGAGTCATTGACTCCAGCTCAGTTTGAAGACACTGCAGTGCCCAGTAAGGACCAATGGAGGGCCCTTATGTGCGACAGCATCACAGACTCACAGCTCCTGCCTGCCATGGGTCACGAGATGCTGTGGACCAGTCAGAGGCTCAGGTCTTTGCCCCCCTTTACTCCTCTGTTCATCTCAGTCTCCCAAAATCCTGTCTACTCCTTCCCTGATGATTTATTGCCTCTTGAGACATTAATATGTCCATTTCAGATTACTTTAAGTACTCCTTCTGGGAAGATTTCTTATTTTACCAATCCTTTCTATCACCTTCCAAATATGACTGATCTGTGTGGCTTGTTAGATGGTTTAAATAATACTAATCATTTACTGAGCACTTAATATTGCTCACAACAACCCAAAGAAGCAGGTACTATGATTTATACCTGTTTTACAGACGTGGAAACTGGGACTGGGAGATGTTAATAATTTGTCTGAGCTCACAAAGCTGGAAAATACGGAGCCTGATTTGGAATGGAGCTCTGTTGGGTGTGGGAGGCTACTTAACCATACTGCTTCCCACAAAGTTTAGAGGCAATCCAACACTTACTTCCTGGGCCGGTACCGACTGGACCCCTGGCACTGAGTCTAATTGTTTAATAACTCACCTGATTAGAGACTTTAAGAACATATTTAGATTTGCTCTCCAAAAGAATGGTAATCTTAATACAGTTGATCTCTTTGGCAGCAGTTCTAAATAAAGACATTAAGAAGAGCTGTCCACTGGGCTTAAAGTAGAAACGCCCACACCCCAACGGAACTTTAGCTGACACATTTACAGACCTCCCCTGTACCCTCCCCAGTCACCCAGTCATCAGTCACCTCCCAACTGGTTATCTTATCCTTAGAATCCTCTTTCACACTCCCTATCACCTTCCACATCAACAAAGCCATCCCCATCACCCCCTTCTCCTTCTGATGTGCACATTCTGAAATGTCCTGACCCCAGGGGGCACTTAAGACAAATTCGGAACTTTTGAGATAGTTCAACCTGTCTCAGTTCCCCAAAATAGCTGCCAATAGGGGCAGGAGTTATGCACTTAGTTTAGCCTTTGATTGTCTAACAGAGAGGATGGCGTTTCTTTTCCACTCCACGTGTGGCTTCTCAGCTGTCCTTTATTGTCTACGTCCACAACCCCGAGTTGTGTACTTAGTCCCTTAGGTGTACTATTCAGAGGAAAACCTAATTTGTAGAAATTGTTCTCCGAAATCCAGGAATAATCTCCTGGCTATTTTCAGACAAAGATAGAGGTAGGAGTCTGCAGAAGTGAGCTAGGAAGGAGCTTAAAATACTTCACATTCCAGAAACACCCTCCCTTCCCCCCAGGAGATGGCTTTATTCCCACTCCTTTCTCAACAGTCAGACTCAAAGGAGCTGAAGCTTAGAGGCAGACAGTTGGTACTAGCTGCCTGGGCTCAGACAAATGACTTAAATATCTCTGAGCTTCAGTTTGCTCACCTGTGAAATGGGGCTGACACCACCCTGATCTCCAGGTTATTGTGAGAATTAAGATATGTAAAACAACATCAGCATCAGCGTTAGGGCCTGTACCTAGGAGTCCCTAAGATTTTATTGAGGACTCATGAATTCTTTCAAGGTCTAGTAAAGCGAGAGAAGCCCTACAAACTAGTTTCTCGACAAGTGGAAGGATGAACGCACTGGGAACAGAGCCACTGTAACTGAAAGAGGGATATGGAGTTTTAAGAAAAGAATCCCAGTGATCCAAGTCTGTTTTTATCAAACAGCTATTTATGCCGTGGGTTTGGGGACGTAGGGGCAGTGGGGGTGGAGTGGGAAGTTTACCTGACAGGAGACTGGGTTTGGGATTAGGATTCTGTTCTGTGACCTTAAGCAAGAAACCTGTCTGGGGGAATTCCCTGGTGGTCCAGTGGTTAGGACTCTGCGCTTCCACTGCAGGGGGTGTGGGTTCAATCCTTGGTCGGGGAACTAATATCCTGAAAGCCCGCACAGTGCAGCCAAAAAAAAAAACCTGTCGGGGCTCCAGTACCAAGTGGCAGATATTGCTCATTTACCAGGTTGTGATGAGGGTCACTTTGTAAATGTGAGGAATTTACATCAATAGTAGCTTTTGGACTCAACTCAGGCTTCGCAGGAGTGCAGGTGGGCAAAACCGACCCAGGTCTCAGCTGTAAAGCAGGATTACATGAGACAAAGTGGCCTTCTCCCACCATGATGCTCATGCCTTTCTGAACAGCAACTCTTTTCCTTTCACAGTCCCAGAAGGCGCCTCTCTGGGGCAAGACGAATCTACCCAGCCCACAAATGCAGCAGAGTGGCTGGTCATGGAACATTTGCTCCACTTCATCCCAATAAGTGGCAGGCACAGTGGCCCCAAAGAGAGACAGTTCCAGCAAGCAGTTAAGTGATGAAATCCCCTGTCTACTTCCTCCACACACCCCATGCTAACAAAACAAGCTGATCATTATTATGCAGTGGTTCACACCTCCGGCTCTACAGATAGGCAGAGCTGGTTTCAAATCCCTTGAACTCATTTACTTACTAGCTGTGTAATGCTGGGCAGTTATGTTTCACTCTTAGAACCTCAGTTCCCTCTTCTGTAGACCTTGGCACGTGGTTGGTGTGGCATAACGTGTAGGAAGGAGCAGGGTGCTTAGACATAGGCAGTGCTCCATCAGGAATGGCTATTAATAAATTCTCCCCTCTTGGGCTTCCCTGGTGGCGCAGTGGTTGAGAATCTGCCTGCTAATGCAGGGGACACGGGTTCGAGCCCTGGTCTGGGAAGATCCCACATGCCACGGAGCAACTAGGCCCGTGAGCCACAACTACTGAGCCTGCGCGTCTGGAGCCTGTGCTCCGCAACGAGAGGCCACGATAGTGAGAGGCCCGCGCACCGCGATGAAGAGTGGCCCCCGCTTGCCGCAGCTAGAGATAAGCCCTCGCACAGAAACGAAGACCCAACACAGCCATAAATAAATAAATAAATAAAATAAATAAATAAATAAATAAATAAATAAATAAATAAATAAATAAATTCTCCCCTCTTGCATTTACGGCAAGTTTCTGAGAACTATGGGAGGTAAAGGGAGCCTTCATTTTCCTTTATTAATCAAGGGAGAAAGAAAAAAAAATCACATCACACCACCAATTCTCATAGAATTTTAAAAAAGATATCCTGCAAGCGACTTCCCTGGCGGTCCAGTGGTTAGGACTCTGCGCTTCCATTGCAGGGACCACAGGTTCAATCCCTGGTCAGGGAACTAAGATCCCACAAGCCGTGTGGCCAAAAACAAGAAAAAAGAAAAAAAAAAAGTTTATCCTTCATTTAATGCCTGCCAACCCCTTGTGAAGTAGCATTTATCCCCACTTTACAAGTAAGGAAACTAGGGCTTTTAGCTTTTAGGTAAAGCTAAAAGCACAGGATGAGTAAATGGTGGAACCCTGGGATTTCAAGCCTTCTAAAATACAAATTCAGCACTCTGCAATTCACAAGAGTGCTTACCGAGTACTGAACCTACATTGTTTAGACATGTCTGAAATGGCATTTCAGGAACCCAAAGTGGAGTGACCAGGTTAGCAACATGATTAGAGATCACTCGTGGCTACCCTGAAACAATTTTCCTTGGTTCCGGGGGATGCGGTGGGCATAAGCTCTGCCCCCACTCTGACATGTTTGAGAAATCTTTTATTAGAAGATGTTCCAGAAGGCAACATTTTAAAATCAGGCAATCAGTAATCACAACTAAATACAAAATTTCAGGTAAACCTGCCTTTTAAAATAAATCAGACTCTTGCAACAGGAGAATTGCCCCAGAGCTTTTTTCTTGTACAAAAACAATTAACACCACTTTGCAAAAGGCATACAAAAATACAGTATTAAAAAAAAGAAGACTGCTCCTGGCATAACACCCAACAGCAGCTCATAAAACACAAGCTATTCAGGTGAGACATCAGTAACCTACATCTCAACTGTTCTCCAAAGACAGTTCCAGAAGTCAGTTGGCTCCCAAAAACCATGCTCCAGAAGGTAGGGAGGCTTTTTCCAAACTTCCACTGGGGTTCTCTGAGGCCAGGGAGCAACCTCAGGAACAGACCCTCATGCATAATAGGTTTGGAAGTAGCAACTGGCTTCCCAGAGCCACGTATAGTGCTCTACCATCCTCCCTTCCCCTACTTTCAAACCCCCATCCAGTAGGCACCTGCTGCCCTGGGCAGAGTTCTGGAGGGGCTGGTCTTTCTTCCAGGCTAGGCTTAGGGGCTGCTGAGGTTGCCCACATGACACCTGTTGGGTTGGGTGCCTTTCTCAGAATGGAGGCTGCGCCTGGAATCCACTTGGAGAGGCTCAGTCCAGCTGGGGAAAAATCCATCATGGTCCACTAAGCAGAGCTCCTGGAAGCTCCTTAAAAACCCACCAGGAAGCTAGTCTGCCTTCCAGAGCTCTGGATGCGTCCCAGCAGCTCTCCCAGTAAGAACTGCAGTAAGGCCCAGATTCTGGGAAAAGGATCTGACTCATGTCAAGCTGGCAGAAGGCCAAGGGTGGCTACAGAGCCAGCAAGCTCCTTGGAGTTGCATGAGAAGGACAGGTTTGCATGGTCCTAGTAGAACTTCAAACTTATCAGTAAGGGATTGAGACGAGAGGGAGGTGGGAAAGAGGAAGTGGTACAGTTCTCCCTCCTCAGGTGCCTGACATCTGCTTTGAGAAGATTCTAAGATGGAAAACACCTGGGCAGGGAACAGGTTTACAGCCAGGACTCCAAGCCTTCCCCAGGCCACAGTCTGGGACACTTTGTCCTGTGTTCCGGGGAAATACTTCTGACCTGTGGGAAAGGTGGTGCCTTAGAGCCCATTGCATAACAAAGGCAGAAGGAAACAAAAAAGTCCCTGGTGAGGACTGAATGGTCTCTGCCCTCAGAGGAAAGGGCCCAGGGGGCTTTTAGACAAAGAATCTAGAGGCCAAGCTCTTTAAATGTTCTCAAGGTCGCAGCCTGGAGAGTGGTGGGAGGAGGGGTGTCATTTAACATCAGAATATATATATTAAAGGTGTCCAACTCCTCAGCTACTGTAAAGTGTCTGACAGTGAGGTAATGGTCCCTGCTGATCAAGTCTGCGAGCTCATCTTCACCCAAGACAGCTTGTATGTCTCCTGGAAAAAGGAGCCTCAGGGAGTGTGTCCAGGCCCAGCTGTCCCAGTGTCACCCCAGAGACACCAGTGGGAGCATCCTTTCCCAGCCTAAAGCTCATCCGGAGTGTGAGATTTCATGCAGGCTGGAGCCCCCTGACAACGTCCACCACCTGTTGCATAGCATCTGTCGGGCTTTTCTTCGGAGCTC
Source organism: Balaenoptera borealis (assembly GCF_965194805.1). Taxonomy (NCBI): domain Eukaryota; kingdom Metazoa; phylum Chordata; class Mammalia; order Artiodactyla; family Balaenopteridae; genus Balaenoptera; species Balaenoptera borealis. The sequence goes on along the minus strand of NC_138860.1, from coordinate 161,865,542 downwards.
GTGAGCTAGGCAGACCCCAAGGCTCCTCAGTCAGCTGTCCGCCTGAGAAGCCAAAGGCGTCAGAGAAGCCACAGCGCTCCCATGAGTCAGGGCAGAGGGAGAGCTGGGCTGCAAGGTTTCCAAGAATGCAAGCCCTTCTTGTGTGTGCTCCGGCTGCAATGCATTCTGGGATCTACTGTCCAGGCTGTCCCACTGGAACCAAAATGTGCAAATTCCTATGGGGAATAGGGGAGGTTAAAAAATAAATTCGGGTCTTTGTTAAGACAGAGCAGTCAGGCTTTTTGGTCAGTTAGTAGCCACTGAGGTACGCAATTCTTTTCTGCAGTTGCTGCTGCCGACACCGGAGCTGCCTTTTCTCTGTAGCCATCCTCTTCTCAGCCCCCACTAGGGCTTGCAAGTATTCCAAGGCCTTGCTCAGGATCACTACTTTGGGGGCCTTGGAGCAGCTGGCCAGGGTGGGCACCTGGTCCCTCAGGGCCAAGAACCTGGAACGGAGGTCATTCCGTCTTTTGCGCTCCAGGAAGTTGTGGTTCTTCCTCTTGGTCACGTCCTCCGTGTCAGAACTGACAGGTTTGGGGTGGCAGGACTGGGGAGGCTCTCTTTCTACAGGCGGGGGGCTCACAATTTCTTCATCTGCCTCATCTTCCTTTTCCTCTGGTACATCTCTCTCTAGACCCTCTTCTTGGGGCCCTCGCCCTGGAGCCTCTCCTTGGGAGCAGCTTTCTGGAGGAAAACGGGCGGCATAGTTGTGCTGTTGTTGATGGATGGAGATGTGGAAGTGTTTCATGCAGGGGTCCAAAGGGTCTGCTCGCACCGTGATGGTGACCGGCTTCCGGACACCCAGGGACTGTCTCTTCTCCACAGTCACAACGTCGATTTCTTCACCCTCTGTCCAAGAAGAGAGATCAACAGAAGAAACACACCCCATGAGAAACACATACTCAGACCCTATATTGGAGTTTGGGAAAGGAGGTGACATTTTCCCAATTTAGATATAAACAAATTCAAGGGAGGAGAAAGACAGCTGATTCATCTGTAATGAGGCTAAGGGCAGTGTGAAGGAAAGGAGGTGAAATAAGCAAGAAGGAAAATATTCTCCAATTTCTCTTTGCACAGCAAGGCTTAGATAAGAACAAAAGGCAGACCCAAGCCAACAGCCCCCAGTCTGCACAGGCTCTCCCCTCCCCCACTGAGGGGATGGAGAAAAAGAGCTATCAGCCTGGGACAAAGTTTAGCTCTAAAGATCTTCCCCAGTCGGGCTCTTTCATGCCCCATCAGAATTGTAAATGAGGGGTCTGTGGGCAGAGCTGCCCTTTGTTCCTGCCCAGCACAGCCTGCACTTGGGAATTGTTACTTTTCACAAGTTATAAATCCTATTATTCCCCCACCTCTCTATTCTGCCGCCCCTTTCAGCTGAAGAGTCGGAGAAGGGAGGGCTACAACCCATCGCTCCTCACCCAGAGGGGAGGGAAAGGGTTTGCCTTAGCAGCATTTTGCTCCTGGGTTCAATGGGTTTCTAGAGTCATCCATCATTTAGAGGTTGCCTGCCCCACCCCCTTCCCTGGACCAGAAGAGGGTTGGATTTGTAATCACAGGTCGGCAAAAGCTGCAGGAACTTCACAAAGGTACAAGCGACCATTTCCAAGCTACCTATGCCAGGGCAGGAACTGAGCAGCATGGGAATGTTCTGATACAAGGGCCAAAACACTAGCAACACCTGGACATGCCCCCATGTCCTTGCTCCAAGGTCTTTTAGGTTACCCCAACCAGGAGAGGGACAATTTGGGGAGAACCTTCCTGCTACACATGTTTTCCAGCCCCCGCATAGAAGGCCATCTTAATGCATTTCAGCCTGACAACAGAAGAGCTCAGTTCTCGGCCTCTTTTGCATATCAGGATGCTTGAGCCCCTTTGTCAGGAAGGCTTCCATTGTGTGGACAATCGCATTATTTCTCCATTAATAAAACCTGACCATTCAGCCCTCCTGCCCCCAAGGCCTGTGATTGGCTGGCTAAGCGGTGTTTTGAAGGCTGTCTTACCCAGCCCCTGGCCCCTATTGGCTGAGCTTTGCCGTCAGTCACTCTTCCCACCCCCCTCATTGTTTGCAATCTGTTGCATTTTGTTCTGGGCCATGTGGCCTATGAGTGAACCAGGAGCTCGCAAACAGGTTCAGGTTAAAGGGCAGGTGAGAAAATGAATCAGGAGGCTTCCCCACATCCCAAACCTTTAATATTTCAGGGTTAAACCTCATAGCTGCGGAAGGCTCTGCCTAAGGAAGAAATAAGGTACAACACGATTCTCCTTTTTGGAGAGTAGTGTCTAACTCTACCCAGACAAGGAAGTGTCCTCGGCTGGACAATCAGGTCATACTCCATGTGCAAAGGGAGAAACTGACACCCAGTTCAGCCAAGTCTACACATCACCTTTGTAACGTTCTGGATCTCAAACTAAGATCTCCAGACTCCCAAAACAATGCTCTTTCCATTCTACCACTCCAACAGCCTTTGTAGAGATACATCTTTATTGGTTTCTTGATCTCAAAGTTCCCATTCCAGCCATTAAACAAACAGAAGGTCTTGGTGTAGAAAGCAAGCAGGTTAAAAATGACCTTAACACAGTGGACCGAAAAAATTGACTTTTAATGGTTCTTGTTATCCTTATTTTTACCTTCAAGTGTATGACAACCTCCATACTCATTCCCCAGTTCCCTCTAAATGGTCATGTAAGTTATTCTTAAAAGCTACAGTGAGGTTTCAGTCCTGATTTTCCCGATGCGAGCCTCAGTTTGCACCCTATAAAAAACCCTCCCCAGTATTTCTCATGGGCACTTCTGAGAAGAGGTTAGGCTAAGAACAACATAGTCTGGTGGCACAGGATGCAGCAGGCTGTCCTCAGTGAGGTTTACACTTGCCTTCAAGGATAGGGAAGGGGAACCTGGGGCTCTGTATCTGTGACCCCAGCACCAAGCCCAGAGCTTAGCACAAAGTAGGGGCCAGCCAACATGTGCTGAATACAAATGAAGCAGCTGAAAGCCCTCAGATGAATTGGGCGGGACCTAGAGGAACACCTTCCCACATCAGGCCAGAGCAAAAAGGCAAGATGTACCACTTCTCAGATAAGCTACCACGAAGTTCCTCTAAACCTCAGAGAAGTGCCTGGTTGGGATGGAGGATTGAGCAAAAGAGGCTGGCTGGATGGCAGGAAGCTGGGGTTCACTTCTGGTGATTTCCTATTCTAAGCCTCATGTTTTCCATCTGTTAATGGGGAGTGGTCATTCCTCCGCTACCTGTCTCATGGATGATGGTGTGGATGCACACATGGTAAGGGGTAGGGGTGCAAGAGGAGCCATTATTGTCTTTTGAAAGTAAACCAGGCAGGAGACCAGGTTTTTGAAAGGATGAAGGCTTTGGCTTTGCACAAAGACTCCTCAGCTTCTTCTCTCCTCAGGGGAGTGAGTTCCCCAGAGAAAGAGACAGGAAAAAAAAAAAAAATTCATGCCTGGAGTGACACTTAAGGGACCCTTTCCAGCTTTAGGAGGACAGAAATCCCCTATGGTCCAATCCCCGTATTGTCCTCCTAAGCGCCAAGCCTCAGCCTGTCTCCCTGTCTCCCTTGTCCCCTGGGGCTCCAATCATCATCAAAGGGACGCTGGCTCCCACGCCACTTCTTCAAACTGTTTACTAACACACCCACGTGCCAGACAGACACCGCTGGGGGCTACACCGGCAGCTTCAGCCACAGGAAGGGGGAGGTGGCGGAAGGGCTTGCGCAGACCCAGTGCCTGACCTCAGCGGCAGAGGTTTGGCCACCCATGGGGTGCCCCCCTCTTTGATGGCCCAGGGCTGTCCTTACCCGAGTCGCTTGGGCTCTCGGACCCCGAGCAGGCCTGGGTCTTGGGCTCGCCCAGCGGACAGGGGGCAGCGGGCGCCGGGTTGCCGGCTTCGAGGCTGGGAGCGCAGTCCAGGGTGGCGGGCGCCTTGGGCGGGTTCCCCCGGGGCGCGCCAGCAGCGAGCCGGTCGCTCACCGCTCTCTCCAGCCGTTCCCGGGCCGAGAAGCCGCTCCACATGCAGTCACGGCGGATGATGGAGGCGTAGTTCCTGCCCCAAGCTTTCGAGTGACCCCGGGATTCTGCCTCGTCCCCGGCGCCCCCTCCGGGCCACGGCTCTGGAGGGCCAATTCCGGGGGCCGGGTCCCCGGTGCCGGGACCGGAGCCCCAGGGCGGCGACGTGGGGGGCGACGGCACCAGCTCGAATTTCTTCCAGATGTCCTCGCTGGGCGCCGTGGAGCGGTAGAAATCCTCCCCGCAGTCATAGTCGTAGAAATAGTGCTGGTACGAGTCGAAGTCCATGTCCGCTCCCTGCGGGAGGGAAGGGGGACGTGCTGACCCGGGTGCGGGCCCGGGGAGGGAGGCGTCCCCCCGTCCCCCAGCACAGCTGGCTGCCAGGCTCTCGTCCCTCTCCAATCTCTCGGCTTGGAGCCCGCGCCCTTCCCTCGCGACCCGGCAGCCCGGCCGAGGGTCAGCGTGCCCAGGGAAGCCGGTCACAGCGCGCGGACTAGGCAGCAGGGAGCGAGTTCAAAGCAAACTTTGCCAGCGCCGCCCGGAGCGCAGCTCCCAGGGCCCGGCCGGGCCGGGCGGGGGCGCGCTGTGCCCAGAAGGCAGCCTGCAGCCCGTTCCCCGGGACCCGCGCCCGTTCCCCGGCCGCCCGCAGCCTCACCTCGCTCCCGCCGCCGACCGCCTGGAGCGGACCGGCTCCCCGCCGGCTCGGGGCAGCCCGGCAGCCCGCACACATGCACATGCGCGCCACCGAGCGCGCGGACCACACTCAGGAGCTCGCCCCCTCCCGCGCGCGCTCCCGCCCTCGCTCGCGCACGGCGGCCCGGACGCTCCCGGGAGCGGCGCGGGAGCGCGAGATGCAGGCGCATTGTTTCCTGGCTGCCTTATATCTCGTCGCGCGCCCGGGGCTCAGGGACCGGGGGCGGGCCCTACGGGACAAGCCCCGCCCCTCCCCGCCCCTCCCGGTCGACAGGTGGGGGCGGTGGAGTCCCAGCCCCACCCCTCCAAGCTACCTTCTCTCACTCTATTCTATTCCCTGTACCCCTCGAAATAAATTGCACACTGGGGAGCGCAGAGCAGGCGGCGAGCTGATGTAGCCCGGCGGTCGCCTGGTGGGGGCGTGACTCTTTAGCGAGGCCCGGGTGGTCCACTAGAGACCGAACGAGAACCGCGCTCCTTGCAGATTCTGGGCTGGGGAAGAGAACTACTCCCCGCCCCACGAGCCTGCTTCCCTGGGCTCGCCCCTCTTGGTTCTGGTGCTTCTGGCCCGCGGGGAATAAGGTAGTTGGGGGCAGCCGCACCTCCACCGCGCCGCCTGGTGGCCCTGAGCCCTGAACTGGGGCTGGTCCCTGGCACCCGCTTCATCACCTTTTGGCTCGTTTCATCAGCTCGGTGTTCCTAAACCTCAGCGAAGCAAGGTGGTGAAGACTCCGGATTTTGGAGCCTGAAACTTAACCTTTCTGAACCTTGGTCTCATCTGTAAAATGAAGGGATGGTGATACCTCACAGGATTGTTGTGAGGGTTTAAGAAGATAGAGTATCTAGGGAAGGGATTAGGCCAGGAGAGGCAAGTAGAACAAACTTAGCCCCTGGTATGGGTGGCAAAGAGAATTTTTCCCCAGGACCAGGCCAGGGCTGAGATTCCCCTCCCTAATACCACACACAAAACACTCTGTAGCAGCTGTACTAGTAGAGGAAAGAATGGAGATTTGGAGTCTGGAAACTTCCTTCAAGCCCTTGCTTTGCTACTCGCTAGCTGTAGAGCCAAGTCCTTTGAAGCCTCTGTTTACTCATCTGTAAAATGGGAACTTTGCTTGCAGCTGCATCTCTAGCCAAGATGATGGACATATAAGCCTTTTGTCCTCTTCTATGCAGACTTCCTTCAGTAGAAGAGGAAAAGCTAAACTATAGGGGCATTCTATTTAGAGCAAGGAAAGTAACTTGGGGTAGCAACCAATACATCTAGAATGCTCTAACTGGCATTCAAGGTCTGGTCTACAAGCAGCAGCCTGATTACCTGCTATCTTTCTCTCCCACCCCTGTGGTCTAAGAACGCCAAACTACTCACTGTTGAAATCCCAGCAGAGGGATGTGAGATGTGCAAGCAGTTCAATGTGTTTGGAGCGTGGGACACCAGGTGTGAGTTGATGTATGGGTTGAGAGAAAAGGGAAGGAAGATGACACCCTTAGTTTTGCATATGTTAGCTCCAAGATGCCTGCAGGACACCTTTGAAGGCAGCAACTACCTCTTACTAGCTTTGCAACCTCAGTACATAGAACAGCTTCTGGCTGAAATTACTGAGTGACTCAGCCAACCAGATTTTAGTGAGACAGCCTGTGTGCCCTGCTTTGTGCTGAATGGAAGGTACAGATCAGAGAGGTTCCAGGTTTGGTTGCAGCCCCGAGGCAGAGGGGTTGGAACTGCCTTTTGGGGACTTGTTCTCTGGTCCACAGGTGTCTGAAATGGTTGCCGTACCAGTCCGAGTTCTTGGTTACTAATGACAGATACATTTAAGCAGAAAATCATTTTACTGGAAAGATTTGGGGCATAGAATCCATGGGAGGCTGGGAATATATGCTTGAGAAGTGGGTCTTCTTTCTCTATCTAGATGAGATTCCTTACTCAACAGCCCCTCCCCATGGTTCATTGTAGTAGGTGATATCTGGGGACAACCAGGAGGTAGCCTCACCTCAAGAACTAGAATAAAGTGAATTAAGTTGTCTTCTGAGAGCTAAACTGCTCCTTCACTTTGCATACTTTGTCTTCCTCACCAGACTGTAAGCTCAATGAGGGCAAGGACAAATGTCAGTCTTGTTGACCACTGTAGTTCCAGGGCTTAGAACAGAGCCTGGCACAGCGTGGGTGCTTTGTAAATGTGTTGCCTGTTTGGACACAAGCCTCTAATGCTTTAAAGTAGAGATGTGTGGATGAATTGGGAGATTGGGATTGACATATATACACTATTGATATTAAGTATAAAATAGATAACTAATGAGAACCTACTGTATAGGAACTCTACTCAATGCTCTGTGGTGACCTAAATGGGAAGGAAATCCAAAAAAGAGGGGATATATGTATACGTATAGCTGATTCACTTTGCTGTACAGTAGAAACTAACACAACATTGTAAAACAACTATACTCCAATAAAAATTTTAAAAAAAGAGAAAAAAAAATGGAGATGTGCCAGTCTACCTGCTGGAGACAGAATCACTGTCAGGCCCAGTCTAGACTGTAACCTGAAAAAAGGTATTAATGCAGCTAAAGAGAAGAAGGTGCCAGTCAGGAGGGGTCTGGACAGTCAACAAAGCAGAGATCAAGAAGTGTTGTTGGGGGGCTTCCCTGGTGGCGCAGTGGTTGAGAGTCTGCCTGCCAGTGCAGGGGATACGGGTTCGAGCCCTGGTCTGGGAGGATCCCACATGCCGCGGAGCAACTGGGCCCGTGAGCCACAACTACTGAGCCTGCGCGTCTGGAGCCTGTGCTCCACAGCAGGAGAGGCCGCGACAGTGAGGGGCCCGCACGCTGTGATGAAGAGTGGCCCCCGCTTGTCACAACTGGAGAAAGCCCTCGCACAGAAACGAAGACCCAACACAGCCAAAAATAAACAAATAAATAAATAAATTTATTAAAAAAAAAAGTGTTGTCGGGCTTCCCTGGTGGTGCAGTGGTTAAAAATCCGCCTGCCAATGCAGGGGACACGGGTTCGAGCCCTGGTCCGGGAGGATCACATATGCCACAGAGCAACCAAGCGCATGCACCACAACTGCTGAGCCTGCACTCTGGAGCCCGTGAGCCACAACTACTGAAGCCCGCGTGCCTAGAGCCCGTGCTCCGCAACAAGAGAAGCCACCGCAATGAGAAGCCTGCGCATTGCAACAAGGAGTAGTCCCCGCTCACCGCAACTAGAGAAAGTCCATGAACAGCAATGAAGACTCAACAAAACCAAAAATAAATAAATAAAATAAATTTATTAAAAAGAAAAAAAAAAGTGTTGTCAAGGCATTCACCAGAATGTCCATCCTAGCACTGTCTGGGGACAAAGATGCTGGTCCAGGAACAACGGAGATGGAAGCATCATTCTTTGAAACCACCCAGTTCATCCCCCACTTCACTTGTGCTCTGGATCACCAAGCGACCTGCTGAAAAACCACTCTGTTCCCCATGTCGATCCGCCTACAGGGAGAGAACGCCCTCATCAGTGAACAAGAAGATCCAGTCTGCTTCAAAGCCCTGCTTCCCCTTATAACTTAATGAATTGGCATCTGATTTGAAGTGTCAGTCTCATGGGCCTGGTTAATGTGTGTCTGTTCTGCAGAGACGCTGCTGCTTTTAGGGCTAATAGCTCTGGTTTCTGAGTGATGTCTGGACCCAGGATGGTGATGAATTCACGAAGGTAACAAATGCTACTCTAGGGACACTCAGTTTTTCTGCAATTTTTAATTTCCTTTCTTTTTCTTAAAACATATTTTGAATCAAAATAATACATGTAAAATTCATGAAAAATAATAATTTTTCAAAATCAACTAAATGTATGACACGGTTAAAAGAAAAGGTAGTCTTCTCCCCTACCCTCACCACCCCTGATTCCCACTCCCCAAAGGCAACTACTGATTTAGCTGGTTTTTTTTTTTTTCTTTTAGATGATGTTTAATTTTATTTATTTATTTATGGCTGTGTTGGATCTTCGTTTCTGTGCGAGGGCTTTCTCTGGTTGCGGCAAGTGGGGGCCACTCTTCATCGCGGTGCGCGGGCCTCTCACCATCGCGGCCTCTCGTTGCAGAGCACAGGCTCCAGACGCGCAGGCTCAGTAATTGTGGCTCACGGGCCTAGCTGCTCCGTGGCATGTGGGATTCTCCCAGACCAGGGCTCGAACCCGTGTCCCCTGCACTGGCAGGCAGACTCTCAACCACTGCACCACCAGGGAAGCCCCATGGTTTAGCTGTTTTTTGTCCCTGATATTTCCCTCCACATTTTGACCAATACAGATAATCTATTTTAAAAATTGGGGGGTGGGGTGACATAAAAACAACAGAAATTTATTTCTCACAGCTATTGGCTGGGAAGTCCAATAGGAATTTTTAAATTCCTATTGACATTTTTTAAATTAATTAATTTTTATTTATTTATTTATTTATTTATTTATTTATTTATTGGGCTGTGTCAAGTCTTAGTCGCAGCACGTGGGATCTTTTTTGTTGCAGCGCTGGGCTTCTCTCTAGTTGTGGCATGCGGGTTTTCTCTTCTCTAGCTGTGGTGCACGGGCTCCAGAGCACACGGGCTCTCTAGTTTGCGGCATGTGGGCTCTCTAGTTGAGGCGTACGAGGTCAGTAGTTATGGCGCGAGGGCCTAGTTACCCTGTGGCATGCGGGATCTTAGTTTCCCGACCAGGGATCAAGCCCCTGTTCCCTGCATTGGAAGGTGGATTCTTTACCACTGGACCACCAGGGAAGTCCCCCTATTGACATTTAAAATAGAAGGAGATGTAGCTCTTATATTTCCTGTCCCACCATACAGGCTTTTTTTTTTAAAATTAATTTATTTAATTTATTTATTTTTGGCTGCATTGGGTCTTCGTTGCTGCGCACGGGCTTTCTCTAGTTGCAGCGAGCAGGGGCTACTCTTCGTTGTGGCACGCGGGCTTCTCATTGCAGTGGCTTCTCTTGTTGTGGAGCACGGGCTCTAGGCGCGCGAGCTTCAGTAGTTGTGGCGTATGGGCTTAGTTGCTCCGTGGCACGTGGGATCTTCCTGGACCAGGGCTTGCACCCATGTCCCCTGCATTGGCAGGCGTATTCTTAACCACTGCGCCACCAGGGAAGCCCCCACCATACATACTTGGTCTTCTCTTATTCTCCCAATAGATTTATAGTTCAGTTATGAAATAAATATTCAATATCTATAATATTCTGACTATATGAGTCAAATATTATAGTATCAGAGTACTGTGGAGTACTCTGACTACATTTCCTCTCTTAAAAATTTTTTTTTCAGAGTTAAATTGTATATATTTTTTCTTTTTGGCTTAGATTTCAATGTGGATATTTCTTTCTATGGATATATTTATTCTACACATTTACCGTACACGTTCCCACCAGAGCTACAAAGACCACTTCATATGGTCAAACGTGACAGTTAATCAATCTATCAGCTCCATTTCTTTCTTGGAAACATCCCTTTTGGAGCCCTTTGTTTTTCTGTTACAATTTGAACTTAATGATCTCTAGGTCTGCTTCACAACTGTCATTTCACAACTTCCCTTCACCATCATCCTGGAAATTCCCTTTGCTTCTCTCCTGTGTTGGCTCTCCTGTTTTCTGAAGCTCATTGCTTCTTCTTTCTTGATTTACTTCCTCATATTGGTGGCGCACGTCCTTTAGCAGCTGCCTGAGAAAGGGTACTTGCGAAGTGAAATTTTTGAGGCCTTGCATTTCTGAAATTGTCTTTATTATACCCTCACCTTTGGTTGATACTTTGGCTGGGTATAGAATACTAGATGAGAAATAATTTTCCCTAAGAAATTTAAAAGTATTGCTTTCCTGTTTCTTAGCAACCAGTATTGCTATTGAGAAGATTGATATCATTTGATCTACAAACCTTTGTATGTGACCAGTTTCTCTCTCTGGAAGATTTTAGGATGTGCTCTTTGTCTCTGGAATTCTGATTTTTTTTTCACTGCTGTGCTTCGGTGTGGGTCTGTTGTATAATAAATAATTTGACTGGCCCTTGTCTCCTGTCCTTAGGAGGTAGCCTCTAAATTCTTGGAATTCCAGAGTGATAGGACTGTCTTTGTTATTAGGGCCCTGATAGTTTATGCTCATGAGGTTACTCATGGTGGTCCCCTGGATAGTTTAAGATGACTCAGGATAGGGGTTGGTCAAACAAGAAAGGCCAACCTTGTGATTAGGGGTTAGAGCTTTAAGCCATGTGATACTGTCTGACCTCTAGAAAAGGGAAGGGGGCTGGAGATTGAGTTCAATCATGCAGACAATGATTCAATCCATTGTGCCTATGTAATGAAATCCCAATGAAAACTGGACACTGAAGCTCAGGTAAGCTTTCCTGGTTAACAGTCCTCTGCATCCATGTGCTGGGAGGGTGATGTGTTCTGACTCCACAGGAAGGGGACACTGGAAGCTTCACATTTGGGACCTTCAAACCTTGTCCTATGTGTCTTCTTTTGGCTGGTCCTGATTTGTATCTTTTTTTGCCCTAATAAATCTGTAACCATAAGTATAGCATTTTCTTGAGATCTGTGAGTTGTCCTAGTGTATTATCAAACCTCAGGGGGTAGTGGAAACTCCCTGAATTTGTAGTCAGTTGGTCAGAAGTGTAGGTGGTTTGGGAACCCCTAAGCTTGCAGCTGGTGTCTGAAGTGAGGCAAGTCTCTTGGAGGACTATGCCCTCAACCTGTGAAACTTGGCTTAGTCTGGATAGCTAGTGTCAGAATTGCATTGCAGGATCTTTTTGCATTATGAACCTTCAAATCTGAAAATATAATTGCACTCTGCAATTATTTTTTTGAAAAATTTCCCCACTCCATTCATTTTCTTTTCTTCTCTCTTTCTGAAACTCCTGCTATCCTTTTCTTATCTTTTCTTCAATTTCTACCTCTGTGTGTGTGTGGTTTTGTTTTGTTTTTTGTTTGTTTGTTTGTTTTTGACTTTCCGGGAGATTTCCTCAACTTCCAACCTATAGATTTAATTTTTGATACTATATTTAAAAAAAATTTTTTTAGAGCTTTTTTTTTTTTTTTTTTAAATATTTATTTATTTATTTATTTTTGGCTGCATTGGGTCTTCGTTGCTGCGAATGGGCTTTCTCTAGTTGCTGTGAGCTGGGGCTTCTCTTCGTTGTGGTGCACGAGCTTCTCATTGAGGTGGCTTCTCTTGTTGTGGAGCACAGGCTCTAGGCACGCAGGCTTCAGCAGTTGTGGCCCGTGGGCTCTAGAGCACAGTCTCAGTAGTGGCGCACGGGCTTACTTGCTCCGTGGCACGTGGGATCTTCCCGGACCAGGGCTCGAACCCGTGTCGCCTGCATTGGCAGGCGGATTCTTAACCACTGCGCCACCAGGGAAGTCCCGAGAGCTCTTTTTGTTTTTTTGTTTCTCAAATGTTCCCTTTTTGTGGCTTCTTTTTTTTTTCCATGGACACAATTTTTCCCCCTCTTTTCCCTCTGAGGCTATTAATAATAGTTTTTATATTAATTATAAATTGTGAAGTTTTCTTCTGCTCCCTGTTTTCCCTGTTTCCTTGGAATCTGTCTCCCCACCCCGCACTTGCTTTGCTCTTTTTTTTTTGTTAGAGGCTTTCATCAAATGTCTGGTGATCCTTGCTGTCAGCTTTTACGTATATTAAGGAGTGAAGTATTAAAAGCTGATTGAAAGCTCTATGTGTGTGTGGTGGGGACTGGGCAGGCGGTGGTCTGTTAGTTATGGAGCTTCACTATAGGGTGAGTAAGCAGGTATCTGGCAGTTTTACCAGGAACTCTTCAACTGTCTGTATCTGTGGGTTTTGAAATGTCCATGTAGAGAAGTCCTCTAATCTTCTACCAGGGGCAAGGTAATAAGCCTGCTTGACAGTGTTCTGGGAACCAAGAGGGGAAAAGGGGTGAGAGGGTCTTATAGTTCAGCAAATCCCCCCTCATTACAGTACAGTCTGTCACTCCTATTCTCAGCTGTGCCTGGTGTTCCCAAATCCAGAGCCTCTCAATTCAATCTCCTGACAAGCTGGAAGAGGGCAGTCACTTGGCTGCAGAGGATGAAGGAGGAGATTTAGGAGTCTAACTCCTTATGCTTCCATGCAAGCCTCCCCTTTTCAGCCCCATCCTACAACCTGCCTTCAAATGTATCCAGCGCCTCCTCTTCCTGAGCTGTTCTTGTGTTCTGATGCAGTTATAGACTCGTTTCTTGTTGGTACTTCTGTCTCTTCCTCACTCTCTGGATAAGGAGTTGTATTTCAGCTTCCTCTGGCCTTTTGCTAAGGGAGCCAGCCATTATCCATCTGGTTTCCAGCTTCACATCTCTCAATTGCTGTTGTCTCCCCTACTCTTTCTTTCTTTTTAAAAATTAAAGTAGGGAATTCCCTGGTGGTCCTGTGGTTAGGACTCTATGCTTCTACTGCAGGGGGCATGGGTTCTATCCCTGGTCAGGGAACTAAGATCCCATATGCTGTGCAGCGTGGCCAAAATAAATGAATAAAGAAGTAAATAAAAAATTAAAGTAAAATTTACATAACATCAAATTCACCATTTTAACCATTTAAAGTGTACAATTCAGTGGTTTCACAAGGTGGTGCAACTGTCACATCTAATTCCAGAACATTTTCATCATTCCTCCCCCAAAACCCGTACCCATTAAACAGTCATTCCCTGCCCTCCTACACCCTGGCAACCTTTAATCTGCTTTCTGTTTCTGTAGATTTGCCTTTTCTGGACATTTCATATAAATGGAATTATACAATATGTGACCGTTTGCATCTGGCTTCTTTCGCTAAACATTGTGTTTTCAAGCTTCATCCGTGTTGCAGCATATATCAGGATTTCACTCTTTTTCATGGCTGAATAATATTTCATTGTATAGATATGTCACATTTTGTTCATTCATCAGTTGATGGACATTTGGGTTATTTCCACTTTTTGGCCATTATGAATAATGTTGCTATCAACATTCATGTACATGTTTTCGTTTGAATATGTCTTTGATTCTTTTGGGTATATACTTAGTAGTAGAATTGCTGTGTCAGGTGGCAACTCTCCGTTTAACTTTTTTTTAAAAAAAACCTGATATTTATTTTTTAATTTATATTTATTTATTTACTTATTTGGCTGCACGTGTGGGATCTTAGTTCCCCGACCAGGAATCAAACCCGCGCCCCCTGCAGTGGAAACACGGAATCTTAACAACTAGACCGCCAGGGAAGTCCCCTATGTTTAACTTTTTGAGGAACTGCCAAACTTTTTGAGGAGCTGCCAAACTGTTTTCCACTGTGGCTGCACTATTTTATATTCCCACCAGTAATGTATAAGGGTTCTGATTTTTCCATATTCTGGCCAACACTTATTTTCAGTTATTATTACTGTTATTTTTATTGCCATCTTAGTGGATGTAAGGTGGTATCTCACTGTTGTTTTTTTGGCGGGGGCGTGCCTTGAGGCTTGCAGGATCTTAGTTCCCCGACCAGGGATCAAACCCAGGCCATGGCAGGGAAAGTGCCAAGTCCTAACCATTGGACTGCCAGGGAATTCCCCTCGTGGTTTTGATTCACATTTCTCTAACAACTAATAATATTGAGCATCTTTTCATGTTTATTGGCCATTAGTATATCTTCTTTGGAGACTGTCTCTTCAAATCCTTTGCCCATATTTTAATTGAATTGTTTGTCTTTTTGTCATTGTCTGGATACTAGACCCTTATCAGATACATGATTTGCAAATATTTATTCCCATTCTGTGGATTGCCTCTTCACTTTTTTCATAGTGTCCTTTAATTCACAAAAGTTTTTAATTCCAATGAAATCCAATGTATCTACTTTCTCTTTTGTTGCTTGTGGTTTGGAGCATCATATGTAAGAATTCATTACCAAATCATGCAGATTTACCCCTATGTTTTCTTCCTAGAGTTTTATAGTTTTAGCTTTTATATTTAGGTCTTTGATCCATTGGAGTTAAATTTTGTATATGGTGTGAGGTATGGGTCCAACTTCTCCTGTTCCTTTCTTTCCTTCTTTTTTTCTTTCCTTCTTTCCTTCCTTCCTTCCTTCCTTCCTTCCTTCCTTCCTTCCTCCCTCCCTCCCTCCCTCCCTTCTTTCTTTTCTTTTCTCTTTCTTTCTTTCTTTCTTTCTTTCTTTCTTTCTTTCTTTCTTTCTTTCTTTCCTTCTTTCCTTCGTGCAACCATCACCACAATTTCCACAACGTTTTCATCACCCCCAAAAGAAACTCCACACCCATTAAGCAGTCATTCCCTTCCCTTGTGAGTTTATACTTTTTTTCCTAATCCATTTACTGTCATTTTAGTGGAATTTCAGGAATCAGTGGAGATAAACCCATGTGATCAATCCTCATGTTTAGCCAGAAATCTGCTCTCCCTTTCAAACTGCAACAATTCTCACTTTCATTAAGCAGATTCCTGAGCCAGGTGGTCTGAGAGGGCTTTCTGGAGGAGGGAAATTTCATCTGAGCCTTAAAGATGTTTAGGATTCCAGTGGAAGTTAAGGAGATGAAGGTGGGAGAAGATGAGAAGGGAGAGTTAGGGAAGAGAAAGGGGGAAGGAGGGGAGAGGAAGGACTCTGGCGTCAACACCAGAAAAATTTAATCAGATTAAAATCTGGTTTCTAATCCCAAGTCTGTGGCTCTGCTTGAGTTTCACTGAAAAGCAATCCTTTCCTAAGAACCCTAAGAAATGTGGCCTTGCCTTGAGTGCAGTGAGAAAGGAGTTCTGGAGTCTTTGCACCTCACTCTGCAGCCAACCTGGGGAAGGGGCCAGGTCTAGAGAGACAGGGACAGCTTTCAAGAACAGAGACGGGTAGGCTAAATATAAAACTTCTCTGTTTGCAAGCTGTGTCACACTGAGTCGGCTTGTACTGCCTCTTAGTTTTCTCATCTGTAAAGCGGTTATCCTTATCTAGTAGCATTATTGGAGAATTAAATAATACTGTTGGCAAAGCGTTTAGCACAGTGCCTGACCCAGAAGAGAATTTCAAAAATGTCAGTTTTCTTTTCGTTCTGTCTTTGGAGATTCAAGGTACACAATGTATGTGGGGTCTCAATCAAGGCCTTGAATGTATGGTGAAGGAGCTTGAACTGAAGCTGAAAGCAATGGAGAATTATTGGAGGTTTGTGAGTGGAGGAGTGACGCAGATATATCTGTGCTTTGGAAAGATCACTTCTGGAAGAAGAGAGTCTAAGCATAATGCAGGAGAGGGAGCCCCAGCTCTGCATCTAATTGACTCCTTTTTCTCATATGTGCCCGACACATATGAATGGTCCTCATCAGTGTTTCACTAGTGGACTATGAGTTATGTGAAATCTTAAGCCCTAATACAAACAAGGCACTCACAAGTTTGCCTTTTTTAGAGGTAGACCTGATGGGAGTGGGGGGAGCTGATGTAGCCAGCCTGAGCTATCACATGGGGGATGAGATGGAATTTTTGAGAAGCTCTGGAGATCATGATCATGGCTGTCGCCCAGGGGCCCTCCACGACTGCCCCTCAGAGAGGTGGAATACCACGTGCCTCGTGCCTGAGGATAATTGTGAAACCATACAAACTCTCCTTAAGAAACTTTGTCCATGAAGGATGACAAAACCTCATCCACACCCTGCTCTGGGTTCCGACGTCTGGGCACAAGTGGAGCCAGGGAATCACCTGGAATCACTCTTCTGTCCACTAGAGGGAATCCCAGGCTAGAGAGACAGTGACTCATGTGCGTAGGAGCCCTGAGGCAGCAGAAGGAGCTGCCACCCTTGGGGCCTGAGTGACCTAGGCCCAGTGCTGTGCTGGAGTTGTTGCCTTTTCAGGAATCCTGGGAGCTGGTTGTTACATGTGGTCATTAAAAATTAAATTATATAAATTTACATTTAAGTAAATATGAAACACAAAGATAGTAGAGACTCCAAACTCATCATTCCCCAGTTGTTTTACTGTATTTTACTATTATCTACTATATCTGTTATGGTGGAAGTATTATAGCACTGTGTGCTACTGTCCAACTCCCAACTAGAAAGTTATCCCCCATCAGAAGGGTGCTTCCCTCAGGAAGCACCCACCTGGGTCTGTCTTCCCAGGCCTGGCTCCAATCCATGGCCCCAAACGTTGGATCAGCTACACAGAACACTGTGCAAGAACAAGCAAGACACTGGTGTCAGACAGATCAGGGCTCCGCCATCCCCTCACTGCCTGATCTGAGAAAGGCACTTAACCAATCTGGTCTTCAGTCTCCTGACTTGTCAAATAGGGGTAGGAATACTCATTGCATGACCGTTGTGAAGATTAAACGAGATCATCCGTACAGAGCTCTCGGCTGGGCCTTCCCATCACCTAGGAAGGTGCTCCACGATGTAGAGTCTATTATTGTTATCATACTTGTGGAGGAGTGGGGTGGGTGCTGAATTTAAATTGGCTCTGAGTCCTGGACCACCCTGACACTCGGTGTGTCAAGGAAGGGGCGTGGCACGGGAAGGACCAGGAGACAACAAATCCGTCGTGGCACCGCTGGCTGACCTGCCCCAAGCACACAGCCAGGAAGTGAACCCACCCCGACTCCAGGGTTGGGGCTTGGGGGGCGGAGGGCGGCAGCCGGACGTCTCAGGCCCGGCGGTTGTGCGCAGGAAGCGGTGGCCGGGGCTGTCCCGGAGCCTCAAAGCGGCGGAAGGGAGGGAGCAGCCGGCACCTGCATTGTGCAAGGCTCGCTCCCGCTGAGTCGCCGCGGACCCCCTGGCGCGCGTTCTTGGCGTTCGCTGGTGGGGCGCGGCCCGCGGCGTTCAGGCAGGTAGTTACTGGGCAGGGAAGACTCGATCTGTCCTCATGCCTTCACGCCTTCACTCATTCATGTACCCATCAGTTATCAAGGTGCGGCAGGCACCGGTCCATGATCCCAAGGACCTTCACAGTTGGTGGCTCTGTGGTCAGATGGCTGGGTTGGAATCTTGGCTCCGCCACCCAGTAGCTGTGTAACTTGGGCAAATGACTTAACCTCTCTGGACCTCAGCGGGTGGAATGTTGGATTAAATGAGCAGACGTAGCTCCACTACTTCATGGAGTGTTGGATTAAATGAATTCCGTGTGAAGCACTTGGAATCATGGCTGCAGTCAGCATTAAGTGTAGGATCTTTTCAAAAAATAATTTTTATTATTGCAAAAGACCATTTCAAGAGTGGCGTGGAGGATGCACTAGAGGGGCCAAAAGTTGCACGCTGGAGGCCTGGACAGCGGTTTTAAAGATTTTGAAAACTGATTGCCAACCTTTGAAAATTGTGAAACTTCATCTAAAACTCAGATTTGGGCTTCTTTTTAAAAGATTGATGGTCTGGGAAGCTTGTGTTTCATAACCTGCTATTGGCTATTGTGCTAGAAGCAGTCTCTTTATTTATAGTGTGTTTTCCTATGTCTTTTGCAAAATGCTGTTAATTGTTTTACTAGAAAAAAAAAACCTCTTGGGCAATTCCCCTGTTGCAAGGGTCTGCAAGGCAAATTTATTTTGAAAGGCAGATATTATATTTAAGTTGTGGTTATTGATTGCCTTGGTTTTAAAATGTTGCCTTCTGGGACATCTCCTAAAAAAAAAAAAGATTTCTTAAATATGTCAGAATGGGGCAGTTCATGTCATTTGTGTCCCCTGAACCAAGAAAAGATCTGAAGTCCTTTGCGTTTTCACAGCTGGGCTAGAGGCCAGAAGTTAGTGATTAAGTGGAAGGTGTCGAGACCTTACCAGGAAGTGAAGTGGAGATGGAGTGAAAGAGCAGACAGGTATCAGGAATTTCAAAAGTAGAATTGACAGCATGTGGGGAATGGGGGAGAAAGAGGAGACAGGTTGACTCTTGGGTTTCTGGCCTGAGGGAATGGGTGGAAGGTAGACCCATTTACTGACCTGAGGGTCCAGAGGAGGGGAATGAGTTTGTTTTTAGCCATGTGGGGTCTGAGAGTCTGCGTCAGTCATGAGATCAGTGAGGTATCTCAGATCTAGTGCTCAAAAGAGAGAGCCAGCACTAAGACACACCGTTGGTGAGACAGGAGGCCTGGTTAAATCACCCCAGGGTGGGGGACTTCCCTGGTAGCGCAGTGGTTAAGAATCCACCTGCCAATGCAGGGGACACGGGTTCGATCCCTGGTCCGGAAAGATCCCATTTGCCGTGGAGCAACTAAGCCCACGCACCACAACTACTGAGCCTGCGTGCTGCTACTACTGAAGCCCACGAGCCTAGAGCATGTGCTCCACAACAAGAGAAGCCACTGCAATGAGAAGCCCGTGCACCGCAATGAAGAGTAGCTCCGGCTCACCACAACTAGAGAAAGCCTGCGCGCAGCAACCAAGACCCAACACAGCCAAAAAAAAAAAAAAAAAAAAATCACCCCAGGGATGTGTGGGAAGAACAGAAGGCCCCGGATGGATCCTGAGGACCTGTTTACATTAAGGGATGAAGGCACTGAAGGAATTGGAAGATGCAAAAGGAGGAGGAGAGGAGCCTGCCAGACTTTGCGGGGTCCAGAATCTCTTCCTTTTCCATCCCCTGCCTTGCCAGGGGGACTTATCTTCCATCTGCAGCACTGGACCTCTCCCCAGTATCTCACCGCAGCGGTGGACTAAAGAATAGTTAAGGAGGAGGGGTTCTGACCAAAGCGTGATGTAGCCTGAATGGTAAGATGGGGGCAAGACCCCAGTCAAGTTCAGAACACCTAAGTGTCCTTCAGAAGCTCCTTCTTGCCCCCCAGGGTCACTTGGTGGGCCTCTGGAACGCTATTGGGAAGGGGAGCTCAGAGGAAGGGCCCAGCTGGGCCCCTCTGGCTGCAGAGTGAGCAAACAGGGCACCCAGGACATTCTCAGCTGTGGGGAAGTGGGGAGTCCAGAGGTACCTGGAGCTGCCACATGGTAGGATAACAGGTCAGTTGAGAGAACCCCAACCCTTGTGACCAAGAGGTATTGCGACTGTTATTGGTAGAGGCCAGCGATCTTACCTGGGAGCCAGAGATCTGGGCTGGGGCAGGGCTGAGCTTTGAAACATGCATTGACTCTTACTATGTGCCAGGCACCATCATGCATGTTTTATCTGATCGTCATAAAAACTCTATGGAGGGGGGGCTTCCCTGGTGGCATAGTGATTGAGAATCTGCCTGCCAATGCAGGGGACACGGGTTCAAGCCCTGGTCTGGGAAGATCCCACATGCCGCAGAGCAAGTGGGCCCGTGAGCCACAACTACTGAGCCTGCGCGTCTGGAGCCTGTGCTCCACAACAAGAGAGGCCGCGATAGTGAGAGGCCCGCGTACCGCGATGAAGAGTGGCCCCCGCTTGCCGCAACTAGAGAAAGCCCTCGCACCGAAACGAAGACCCAACACAGCCAAAAATAAATAAATAAATAAATAAATTTATAAAAAAAAAACCCTGTGGAGGAAATGCAATCTTCTCCATTCTACAGAAGAAGAAACTGAGGTGCAGAGAACATAAATAACATGCCAAGGACATTCAGCTGGTGAAGGCGGAGTTGGGAGGACAAGGCTGGAGCTCAGGCTCCATCCCTACGGTTTCTCCTGGGGTGGCCCCACTTCTGTGATGGCTTCTCAGTCTCCTGACACTTGGGCTCTACCTTGGGTATCCTCCTAGGCTTCATCCTCGCCCTCACACTCAACCAAAAAATAATTACTAAATCCTGTCAATCCTACCCCTCTACAGACCTTGTATCTGTCCGCTTCCCTCCAGTCCTTGAGTCACTGCTCCAGTTTGGGCCTTGTGATCTCTTGCATTGGCCTTTCCATCAGCCTCTTCCTTGGTCTCCCTGACTTCCAGTTCTCCCACCTCCACCCCAGTCCCTCCTCCACATGAGCAGCCGGCGGTCTCTCCTAAAACCCAAGTCTGGCCATGTCATTGTCCTTAACACTGCCAACGATACCCCGTTGCCCTCTGGATAAAGTGCAAATTCCATAGCAGGTAACCAGGCCCTCTGGGCTCTCATGCTCACTGCTCCCCTGGCCTGCTCCAGCCAAACAGGATCTACTTCACCCTCCTCTGAACAGACCCTGGGCTGGGCTCTCTTGACTCTGGACCTTTGCACCCACTGCCTACTTGGCCTACCACAGTCTGCTTCATCCATCTCTGCCAACTGAAGTTCTGGCCATCGTCAAAGGCCCAGCTTCATGGGGGGCCCCTTTGCCAGAACCAAGTTACCTTGGATTAAAGTCCTTGGTGTTCCTGACTCTCTCTCCCCTACTGGGTAGCATGAGCTCCTTCCAGCGTGTCTCTCCCTTTGCACCTAGCACAGTACCTGACGTACTGGGGAGGTTCTGTAAGCATGAGCTGGGAGCCCCTTAGCCTCCATCCCCCAACCCCACTATCCTGGCTCTGGCTGCAGGTTCAGTCCTTGATCTGGCCTGGATTCACTCCAGCAACAGCAGCTCCAGGTCCAGCTCCTGGCTCAGTCCCAACTCTGACCTGCTTCAAGCTGTAGCTCCACCTCCTGGCCTAGCACCAGCTTTGGCTCTATATCCAGGACAAGTATAGGCTTAGCCTATAGCATTGGGTCCAGACTCACAATCCAGCCAACTGTTTCCTACCCTCCCAATCTCCAGCTCCACTTTCCTGGACTGAGGCTTCCTGCCTCAGTACTCCCCAGTTAGAAGGAGGGAGAGAGCATGGGAAGAGACTAAACAGAGCCCCATACAGCCTGCTCACTTCTGGGGTTACCCCTGCCCTCAAGCCACATTGCTGCAGTATCCCAGCTCAACGTCAGGGCCCTGACAAGTGCTATGGGGACAAACAGTCCCAGGTTCAAAGCATGAGCCTGCCATTTACTGGCTGTGATCCTTGGCGCCCCAATTCTCTTGCCTATAAAATGGGACAACAGTGGATGTGAGAATGGCAGGAGGCAAGGCTGTGGAGTCCCCACAGGCATGGCGCCTAGAGGAGAGTAGATGTCAATAACCGTGAAGGCCTTTCCTCTTCACCCTTCCCCAGGTCCATTGGGTCAGTTCCTGCAGGTGTCCTTCACATTCCAGTGCCCATTGCATAAGGGTTTTCCTGCCACTATGACATTGGTAGGCTTGGCACAGCCTTGTTTCTAGGGGACAGAGCCAAGGCACCCTACTGGAATACTGGAGCACCTGCCCAGAACTGCATGTCCCTGACGTCAGGTGCAAACATGAGTCCATAGAGTAATAGGGGAAAGGCCAGTCTTCCTTCTTTGTTGGGGGCTGAGTATATATATTTCTGCTGGGGAGGTAGGGTGCCTCCTTCTCCCCTCTGATTGCCTCACTGAGTCTCTGTCCCATCAAAGCTCAAAAGGCAAGGGTTCCTATGGATAAGGGAACTTGGGGACTCTGTCCCCCAGACCCAGGAACCACCATCAGTGGGAATCTGGGTGTGATGTGCAGGTGTGTGCATGTGTAGGTATTGATGTATATGTGGCATGGTGTGTGGTGGGTATAGGCATGTTAGAATATCATGTGTAGTGTGTATATGTCTGTAGGTAATGTGTGTGTCTATAAATGATAGGGGGTAGTTGGAGGGCTGTGCCTATACGTAGCATGTGTGTGATGTGTATGTGACTTTTGTGTATGGATAACTGTATATGTGGAGATAGGTATGCGGACCTGGGTATGTGGTCCAAGCAATGTGTGTATGTGGTATGTCTGTATGTGATGTGGGACAGGGGGAGAGTGTGAGCTGGAGAACTCTGTTAGGCGGTGGGCAGTGGGGAGGTGTTGGCATATCTGGAATTCCCTGCTGAATTCTCTGAGGTGACCCGGGCCAAGGTCATTGTCCACTTGCTGAAAGAGCAGAGAAGGGCAGTACGCGCCGAGTCAAGGGGGTGGGGTCTATTCTCCAGAGAGCCAGACACTCCATGCCCAGCTGACTGCCCTGCCCTGATGTCTGCAAACAGCCCGGGGAAATAAATATAACCTTTGGAAGGCCTGGTGATGTGTCTGGGGAGGACGCTACAGCTGGTAGCTCATGTGAGCACTGCCCTGCCTTTGACCAGCGGTCGAGGCTGCTGAGGCCAATGGCCTTGCTGCCACTAACAGGTCCTAGATGATTATCTCGAACTGCAGCCCAGCTCCAGAGCTTCCAGAGCCTCCCTGCTAAGCAGAGTTAGCCCAAGTGCAAATCGGCATCTCTTGGAACTCCAGGCTGGAGAAGGAAAGTTTAGGGACTTCTAAGTCCAAGCCATATTCAGGCAGCTGATCTCTGGAGGAACCTAATTTTAACTCAGGCTGGTTCCTCCCTGCCCTTCCTCTAGGTGTGCCTCTTTCCTCAGAATGGGCCATGCCTCCCCTCTCAGAATCATTCCTTAGATAATGTCATCTTGTGTCTTCCCTCACGCCATGCTGGAGACACCCTGAATCACTTGCATTTCCAACAATGCACTCTGCAGCCCACTGCCTAAAACACCCTACTCTGCCTGGCTAACTCTGACTCATCCCTCACGATTCAGGTTAAGCATCAGCTCATCAGCTTCATCTGAAGTTGAAGCTACTAGTTGTCCCTAATATCCATTACCCTGCTTGTCCTTAGTCATAGAACACTGCTCTTTAGCTGGGCACAAAGTTTGCCTGGAGTAAAAGCTCTATTTCTCAGAATTCCTTGCAGCTAGGTGTGGCTCTGTGACTAAGTGCTAGTCAGCTTGTGAGCAGAAGGTTTTGTGCAACCTCCAGGAACTACTTCTAAAGGGAGAGTGTGCTGCTTTCACACCTTCCTCCTTGGGACTGACTGGAATGCAACCGTGATGACCAGAGCTTGAGCAGCCATCCTGGACAACGAGATAGAAGCATTGTGTTAAGGATGGCAGAAGATGGTAAAGCAATAACACAGAAAGCACTGGGTTTCTGATGGTCATGTCCACCATACTAGCTCTGGACTAGTTATTTCCAGACTTCTAACTGGTTGTAATGACTGTGATTTGAGGTTTTCTGTCACCTACAGCCAAATCCAAGCCTAACTGATACACTTTCCTTGGATCGGCTATCTCTCTTGTCCCCTCAGCTCTGTCTGCCAACACCCTCCATTCTAATTGCCTAGTTCTATTTGCTCAGCAGATTGTGAGCTCACGAGGGCAGGGTCCATGTCATCTACCAAGCACAGTGTCTAACAAATCAAAAAAAGTTAGTTTTTATTAACAACCGTGTGAAATACACATTGAGGCATCCAGATTTGGGTGGAGCTGTGATTGAGGAGTTATTAGTATATTAGTATAGAATATAATACAGTCTATTAGTATAAATATGGTCACTGAAGTGGTGGGAGAGGATGGGGTAAATAGAAAAGAGGGTTAAAGGAAGAGGTCTTTTAAGGTCATGCTGAGGGGGAAATGCCCTAGAATGAGGCTGAGAAAAAAGCCTGAGAGCTGGCAAGGATCAAGCGAAGGGCTGTGGAGCAGGTGAGCTCAGAGACCACATGTGATTCTGGGGTTTCCTCCAGCAGCTTGCAGTAGCCTGGCATAGAAGCAGAGAAAACAATCAGTTGGGTTTGACCCAGGATGAGGACAGGGGAATGTGTCTGCAAAAGAAATGCCAGCCCTGTGGAGGAAAGACAAAGTAAAACTAGGAAGGGACGCTAGGTTGGGAGAGGATGGGGGTGTGTCAAGGGATGGGAGGTCCTGATGGGGTTGAAAAATAGGTGGCATGGACATGCAGACATGAGAGACCTGAAGAGAATTTGACATTTTTTCAGGGTGTAACCATGCCTAGGATAAAAACACGGTCACCAAATTGTGTGTGTGTGTTTTTTTCTGGTTCTGCAGGACCCCAGCCTCCCTCAAAGTCCTCCTGGGAGCTCTGGGAATCCCAGGGGCTTCTCACACATGCCCAGAGAATTCACTCATGAGGCTCCCTCCTCGTTTTCCCCTTCTGCTTAGGATCTCAGTGGAACCATGGACTCTTGTCAATGCCAATGGCCAGTGAAAGCACTGCTGCTGGCGAAACCCAAAGCGGGGCTGATGTGACTGCTGGTGCCCACCTGGCTCTGCACTGAGGCCACCCCTGCCCAAAGCTAAGGGCCTTAGTGTTGAGAGAAGCAGTGGTCAATGGCTCAGGGTTCTAGAGTCCAGGACATCTGAGTTTCCATCCTGGCTCTGCCACTAGCTCTGTGACCTTGAGCAAGTTAACTAACTTCTCTGCGCTTATCTGCAGAGGAGAGGATATTAAAGAACTTATTTCACGGGGATGTGGTGAAAATGAGAAATTCACTGAAACCACTTAGTACAGTGCCTGGCGTACAGTGAGTGGTTAACAAATGTTGGTGATTATGATTTTTGTTATTATCGTCCTTCTTGCATTCATTAACTCATTTAACAAAATGCTCTCGGCATTCCCCCACATGTGCTCTGTGCTTCAGCCAAAATGGATTTCCTGACATTTCCTAGCACTTAGCATCTTGCCTCACCCCTCTGTGGCTTCATACATGCTGTTTGCTCTGTCTGGATGGTCCTTCACTCCTCATCTGCCTGGCAAACTTGCCCTTCGAGCCCCAGTTAATGCCTGATATCCTCAAGGGACTTTACAGACTAGGTCAGATGCCTCCTCTGGGCTCGCACATGACCAGGGCAGTCTCGTTGCACAACTCTGGAGGGACCCATCATATAGACCCCCAGAATTGTGCAATATGGCAACCCTGCCCACATCTCTCCTCTGTTTCTCTCTATCATAATTTTTTTTTTATCAGATCCTTACTGTAATGATTTATTTACCTGTTGGTTTCTCCCTCTAGACTCTGAACTCCTTGAGGACTCTGCCTGACACAGAGTCAGGGCTCAGTGAATGCTCATCTGAATGAAGGGATCTTGGTCTCGTCCTTGCATCCTGGGGCTCCTGAACACTGGGAAGACAGAATGAACAAACATGAAACATGTTAAGAACTGAGCTTGCCCAGGAGGTTCACAGCCCTGTGTGTTTTAGGTCGAGGCTTTTTTAGGACAAACAGAGCTGTAAGGGAGGATGCAGTGGTCACAGTGGGGGACTGGAGCTGAGATGTAAAGAATGAATATATACTTGGAAAACCCAATGCCCCACACTTCTGGAATGCCCGCTCTGGGACAGGAAGAATTCAAGCCCTCCATTCCCCATGATTTTCATCTGGTCCAAAGGGAAGGAAGTAATCATTTCAAAGCTCTTATGGGACTTCCCTGGTGGTGCAGTGGTTAAGAATCTGCCTGCCAATGCAGGGGGCACGGGTTTGATCCCTGGTCTGGGAAGATCCCACATGCCGCGGAGCAACTAAGCCTGTGCGCCACAACTACTGAGCCTACGCTCTAGAGCCCGTGAGCCACAACTACTGAGCCCACGCATCACAACTACTGAAGCCTGTGCGCCTAGAGCCTGTGTTCTGCAACAAGAGAAGCCACCACAATGAGAAGCCCGCACACCGCAATGAAGAGTAGCCCCCACTCGTCGCAACTAGAGAAAGCCCGCGCGCAGCAACGAAGACCCAACGCGGCCAAAAATAAATAAATAAATAAATGTATTTTAAAAAAAAAGCTCTTACAAGGACATTAGATACCCAAGAGGAACTATCATAGGTTAATGCTCTTTGCAGGCTTGTTTTTATACATGGTAGGCTGTGGCATAGCCTGAAACAAGAGGATGTGCTCAGAGGATCTGCCATTGTTCTAAAAGATAATTCGAGTTATCCCCACTATGGGCAGGGACCCAATTATAGGGCTCTTAGGAAAGTGTTTTTCTTCCTCAATATGGATTTAGACTATACTGTTGCTGAGAATAAACACTTGTATTTTATAGGGGTATGTGTGTATGTGTGTATTTGATCTGCATTTAACCACTCCACCCCCACCTCGCCATCCCCACACACCCCAAAAGGCCAAATCTGAACAATGAGGAGGAGGCATAGCTTGTTACTTCTCATTGGTGGAAAGACTTTAAAGGGACAGGACACTGAGAATCAAAATTGCCAAACCCAGCCTAGGCCGTTTGGTGAAGGCTATTTCCTGTACCTTTGCATGCTCTTGCTGTGAAATTCGTCTAGTCTGAATAATTCAGACTTTGGGGAGTATTCTGCTGAGTGTTTCTTATCCTGTTGATTTGATCCCATGTGGCTTAGGGGGTGAGGTTTCCTGCACAGAGCCTAATGGAGGCTTTGTCCAATGGAGAACTGAAAAGGTGGTCTCTTTCTGTGGGTGTGAGGGAAGGAAGATCTGAGACAGGAGAGTAAAGTTAGGAACTGAGTGTACTCATGAGGGGACATCCTGTTAACAGGTTTTCGTTGTTTTTCCCCTCGGGCAGTCATGTGTCATGTACAATTTTAAATGATTTTTCCCAGTTGTATTTCCCTACAGGAATTCCTGGTCCTTCAGTGAATTCTGTCACCAGCACGTGGGCCTTGCATTCATGGCAGTGTCGTGGAGTGAGCATGTCCAGCAGTGGGGCTGGGGAGGAGTCCTGCTGGGCAAAAGGCTCCAGAGCAGATGGGGGAGGAAGGGGAATAAAATGTGGAGAAGTCCATTGTAAGGGAGAAAGCAGTCAGGGTAAGGGGATGGACTTGAGCAAAGGCTTCAGTGAGCCCTGGAAATTACCTCTTCTGGGGTCCAAGAGCTTCAAGCCCAACTCCTGGCTGGAACAGAGGGTGGGGTGACATCTCGGGGAAAGGAAAGGAAAGGTGGGGGTGGGAACCCCTTGCTCTCACCCCATGGTTGCTATGAGATGCACCTGTGCTTCCTCACTACACTCTGCTCTGTGGGAAGGTCCTTGATAACAAGCAGAATAGATCCTGCCCACCTGAGGACACCTCCACATGCCACCTGCCCTACCCTTCACTTCTCATTCTTCCTGGTGACCAGGGAAGTCTTCGGCACCTCAAGGAAGGCTACTACCACCTTCACTTTGGCCTTCTCCTCTGGGAGGAGGAATTAAAGCTGAAAGTCTCCAGGAAGAGAAGTGGGGCAAAGGGAGAAACTCAAGAATTTGCTACTCTCCCTTCTATAACCCCCTCCTCCCACCCAATGTAAGCCCAGAGCCTGGAGTTCAGAGGACTGAGATCACAGCTTACCACCTAAGGTTTAGTATTCAGCCCACCCCAGCCCCAAAGTACAGCTCAGAGCCTTGAACCCAGAACCCAAACAAGCCCAGCCCTGGTCCAAAGTCCAGCCCAGAACCCAGACCACAGAGCCCAGAGCACAACCTGGCCCAAATTCCAGCCAGAGCCCAAGATCAGAGCTCAGAACTTAGAGCTGGACCCTCAGCCTATAATCCAGGTCACAGCCTAGAACCCAGAGCCAGAGGACCCAAAGCTCAGAGTCCAGAATTCAGGTCAAAACAAAGCCCAAAATCTAGAGCCCAGAGCAGCCT
The DNA here is from genome assembly GCF_965194805.1 of Balaenoptera borealis. Classification (NCBI taxonomy): domain Eukaryota; kingdom Metazoa; phylum Chordata; class Mammalia; order Artiodactyla; family Balaenopteridae; genus Balaenoptera; species Balaenoptera borealis. The sequence continues at coordinate 161,837,497 of NC_138860.1, read as the reverse complement.
AGAGTCCAGCTCAGAACCTGCCCCAAAGCCTAGAACCCAGCACAGACTCATCTTAGCTCCAGAACTCAGAGTCTAACCTACTAGTTAGGGTGGCCTAGAACCCCACACTCAGCCCAGGGCCTAGCAGATCTTTGACGCTCCTCCTAGAGGCAGCCCCAAAGGCAGAGATCAAGACTGCAAGCCAAGGTGGAAGAATTCCAGATCTCAACCTTACTCCTGGCAGGAGGGAACAAGGAGCTGGTGTTTGTGTGTGTGGCAGGGGGAGTGTTCTGTGGTCCTCCCAGTCCTGGTCTGGAGGGTCCATCTTGGGGACTCAGATACCAGGCAAAACATGGCCTGGGGCTTTCTCTGCAAGGGCTGGCCCTCAGAATCCCAATGGGATGGGAAACAGAGTCCCACCGCTGCTGACTTGCTTTGTGACCTTGAGCAAGTTCCTTCCTTTCTCTGGTCTCACTTCTACCAGAAAGGAAATTAGGAAGCACTTTATGTAGACCCATAGGCCCAGAAACATGGAGGAAGGGGCTGTTACAGCCCCTTCACTCATTTAGTCTTTCACTCATCAAACATTTATTGGGGACTTCCCTGGTGGCGCAGTGGTTAAGAATCCGCCTGCCAATGCAGGGGACACAGGTTCGAGCCCTAGTCCGGGAAGATCCCACATGCCATGGAGCAACTAAGCCCGTGCACCACAACTACTGAGCCTGCGCTCTAGAGCCCATGAGCCACAACTACTGAGACCACGTGCCACAACCACTGAAGCCCGCGCGCCTAGAGCCTGTGCTCCACAACAAGAGAAGCCACCGCAATGAGAAGCCAGCGCACCGCAAGGAAGAGTAGTCCCCACATGCCGCAACTAGAGGAAGCCAGCGTGCAGTGATGAAGACCCAATGCAGCCATAAATAAATAAATAAATAAATTTAAAATAAATAAATAGGGGGATGAAAAGGTCATATTTGTTTTTTAAAAATTCATCTGTTGGGGGATTCCCTGGCGGTCCAGTAGTTAGGGCTCCGCGCTCCTACTGCTGAGGGGCTGAGGGCCCGGGTTTGATCCCTGGTTGGGGAACTAGGACACTGCAAGCCACGTGGAGCGGCCAAATTAAAAAAAAAAAAAAGATTCATCTGTTGTTGGAGATTGGCTCAGAGGGGATCATTTAGTGTATTGCTGCAACAGTACAGGAGAGATGAGATGAGGGTCTGAGGATGGCTAGTGACAGTGTCATCTTTATAAAGTACAGATGTGGTCATTTTACTCCTCTGCATTTAATCCTTTGAATGGCTCCCCAGTGTCTTCAGGATGAGGATACAAGGCCTCTTTCCATCTTCTCAGCCTCAGGGCTTACCAGATCCCCAGCCAGCAAATGCCCAGCCAGTCCAAGCTGCTCAGTGTTCCTGCACCCACCATCCTCCAACACACTTCCATGTCTGTGGTGTTCCCTGTGGCTGGCATGCCTTTCCCTGTCTCAGGAGCTCTTACTCATTCCTCAGGGTTTGGTTGCATCACCACCTCCTGTGAAGCCTTCGCAGACTTCTACCCCCCAAACAGAAGCTGATGTTTTCAAATGTGTACTCAGACAGATCTCTATAAGGCCTTTGTCACATCATTCCATAACTTAGTCTGCTTACACTTGTCTCTACGATTAGATGTTACTTTCTCAGAAGATAAGATTATCCACGCTTTATTCATCTCTGTGTTGCTGGGTGGACACCGAATAGTCTCAGTGAAAGTACTGACAAGGCCACCTTTACAGCTCCTCCAAGTATCCTTTTTTTTTTTTCTTTTAATTTAAGACCCTCAACCTTTAAGTTTTAAACCCAGATCAGAAAGTGTTTTTCCACTGTCTATTAATCAAAGACATCCTGCCAATCAGAGGGATCAGAGGAAAGAAATCTACATTTAAAAAAATAAATTTATTTATTTTATTTATTTATTTTTGGCTGCGTTGGGTCTTTGTTGTGGCACGTGGGCTTTTCGTTGCGGTGGCTTCTCTTGTTGCAGAGTATGGGCTCTAGGCGCGCCGGCTTCAGTAGTTGTGGCTCGAGGGCTCTAGAGCGCAAGCTCAGTAGTTGTGGCGCACGGGCTTAGTTGCTCCGCGGCATGTGGGATCTTCCCGGACTAGGGCTCGAACCTGTGTCATGTGGGATCTTCCCGGACTAGGGCTCGAACCTGTGTCCCCTGCATTGGCAGGTGGATTCTTAACCACTGCGCCACCAGGGAAGTCCCAAAATTAACATTTGTTGAGAGCCAACTGTAAGGTTTTTTTTGTACACATACATTGTCTCACCTGATCTTATAACAGGATGATCTGATAAATTACAGATCAGATAAATGAGGCTTAGAGAACTTAACTGACCTGCCCAAAGTCACAGAGCTGGCTAGAGACAGCGCTAGATTCAAACCCTGATGAGCCTGACTCCAGGCCACACTCTCTAAGGGCCCCAGCTATGCTTATCTCTTACACCTAATCACCATGAGATCACAGGGTTACGTGTCTGAAGGTAGTCACCAAAAGACGAAGGTCTCTGCATGCCACAGTGGAAGTGGAAGCAGCCACTGCACGGTGCTGGGCTGTCCAGAGTGCTTTTTGTATAGATAGGTAAAAGGAGGTAAAAGGAGGCCCAGATGGGAGGCGGGACCTCAGGCAGGTTCTGCTTCTGCCACATTGGTCTGAGTCCAACAAGTCACTTACTCTGAAAGAGTCTTCCGGCTCTCAGAGGGTCAAGGCCAACAGACCAAGGCACAGCTGCTCTGCAGGAATATGGAATGAGCATGAAGAGAAGGAGGGCAGAGGCCTGGCCAGCCTGTAAGAGAGCAGTATCACTCAGGCTTCAGTCCCCACCCCTTCTTCTGAGGCCAGGCTTTGGGCTTCTGCCGGGAGAGCACCTCATCTGATCTTGTACCCTGGAGCCTACCAGGTAGGTTGGTCCAGCCACTGGGGCTCCCTCAGAGCTGTGCCACGGCGTGGCTTTCTGAGCCAAGGCTGACCTACCCAGCTTCTTCCACTCCATCATTCTCACGTCACCTCAGCAGTCAGAGTCTTCCTGGGAAGTAGGGCTGTCTCTCTCTTCTGGAGAGGACCTTGAACCTGGGGGAGTTGATGATGAGAAGATGCACAGGCACTAGGTAGGGAAGGGGGCACCAAGTATCCCAAGGAGTCTCTGGGCACTCTCCATGTCCCTCAGCCCCAACTGAGGCTCAGAAGTTAGACCCATCACCCAGCCCAGTCCTGAAGCCCGGATGGGAGGCTTCCCTGTGGAGTGATCAGCCTTGAGTTGGGGGATCAGCCTTGAGGCCTCTCCTGTCTCTCAATTGCCCAACCAACATCCAGGCAGGAACTGGTAGCCTCAGATGACTTCAAGGGCCCTCAGCTACTTCCTTCCCAAAGAGCCTCTCTTGGGACCCTCAAGAGTCCCTCCTTCTTACTTTCTGCCCTTCCATCTCCCCCCAGGGCAAACAAAAGGGCTAGGTGGGGGAATAGCCTCAGGCAATAGCTTGCCCAGCCCTAAGCTCTTCAACCTGGCCATTCCCTGGCCTCAGGCCTCAGACCACCACCACCTAGGGTATAAACTTACTAGTGGCTCTTGAGATAAGTATGTTCTAAGGCATGGGTTGGGCTCCTTTTCTCCAGAAGTCAGGGTGGTAGATCTGCCAGTTAGGGACTAAAGAGATCTTACCATTGGATAACAGGCTGCAAGCAAACTATCCCACTTGGCAACACTGGCATCTGACAACACCTTCACTTAGCAACAATCTCCTAGCACCAACACCCCAACAGCTCTACCTGGTAATCCTGCCCTGGAAGCATCCCACAGGGCTAGAAATACCACCCTGAATCACCAGATATAAATCTAGCCCCTAGACATTTACATCAAATTTTCTCCCCTCTGACTTAAGTGGCCTTACTTTGTGTGGCTTCACCCACCCAGGATACTACTAATGATGATGATGGTGGTGATGATATTAATGACCACGATAAAACTTTTTAAGTGCTTACTATAGGCCAAGCACTGTTCTAAGGACCCTACTTAATCCTCATGATAACACTGTGAGATACACAGAATTATTATTATTGCCATTTGACAGGTGAGGAAAGTGAGGCTCAGGAGATTTTGTAATTTGCCCAAGAGTAAACTGTATGGTAGAGATAGGCTATGAAGCCAGGTGACCTGTCCTTCGAATCTTTGCACTTAATTCTGCTGCTCTGTCTCCCAAGAAGATCAGGGGACCCGGTGGCCTTCCCCAAAGGCCTTCAGGGGAGTACGCTAGGGTATGATGAAGCCCACCAGGCTGGGCATGGTGCCCTGTGAGGGCACAGACTGGTGGAGAGCAACAAGGGGATCTCTGAAATGTATTAGTCCTTGACTGTGAGGCTGGGCTAGATCCAGAAAAGGTCAAGGTTGGCCACAAGGATAGTACCCCTCAGAGTGGGGAGCTGCCTTTCTGCTCCTAAGGGAGAAGCCCTTGTCCTCACTGCTATCTTAGATGAAAAGAATGTTGTTATGAAGAATGGGCCCAGGTCTCTGCTCCAGGGTCCTGAGGCTAATGGAGCTGATAAGGTTGCCCTCTGCCCACCTTGGACTAGAGCCTCAGCAAAGCCTCTTGGGCCCCAGGCCTGGTGGTGTGGGGGAAAGGGGGTAGGAACGAGAGTAGCCAAGAGGGCCATGGAGACACGTGGTCAAGACTGTGTGTAGCCAGAGGACAACATCTCTAAGTGATGAGTTTACAGCCAAGCTCATGGTCTGAAAGAAAGGCCTGACTCTGGGTGTATAAAACTGGTCGCTGCTTTCCCTCTCTTAGCCTCAGGTTCATCATCTATAAAGTGGGGGTAATAAAAACTACCCTCCCCAGGTATGTTGTGAGTAAATGAGATGGTATATACCTAAAGCACTTAGCAGAGTGCTTGCCCAGCAATAACTGGGAGCTGTTGTATTAGCAGGGCCCTGATTCGGTCAGTGGTGAATGAGTGTCTCTAGTGATGTGTTATGGGGCTCTGTCTTGACCAACAGGCTGGATGGTATAGTTGAAGTCGCAAGGAGCAGCCTGGATCTAAACTTAGAGAAGGAGAGAAAACAGGGGGCAATAGAATCAGCATTCAAAACAATTTCGACAGGTTGGAATAAGCAAGATGACACTGTTGTTCTGTGAGCTTCAAGAAGGGGGAGACACTACACAAAGCAGAGGATGAGGGAGAGACCTGACTTGACCCCAGCTCCAGTGAAAAGGATCTGAATGATTTAGTTGACCACAACCTGATGGGAACTAATCATGGGAGAGAAAGGCTCCAAAGCCCAGCAGTCTTAGGCTGCATTAACAATGTGTCGTGTCCAGACTGGGGAAAATAATAGGCCTATTGTGCTGGCTTGGTCAGGCCATATCTGGAATCTTATACTGCTATGCTGGCAGACTGGAATCGGGCCAGGAGGGGGGACCAGCCCAGCCTTGGCTCCCAGGCACTTGTGCTAAGCACTTCCCCTGCATTTTCTTGTTTCATATCCAAAACAGCTCTATTAGGTAGTCACTTAATATCTCCACCTTATACACAGGGAGGTTAACTGAGTTGCCCAGGATCAACCACACAGCTAGTAAACGGAGGAGCCTGGGGCTTTTCTGAATGGGCTACCCTTGTGCTTGTGCCTGAGGGAGGCTGAGCAGGCATCACTGAACACATCTGAGTCAGGCCCCTGCTAGTCAGTGGGGATACGGCAGTGGAAAAGATGTGGTTCCTACCTTCCCAGAGCTCACGGTTTGGCGGGCGTCTAAATCACTTGTGATGTAGTGTGATCCCATAGGACTGAGGATGTTAGGGCTGGAAGGGATCGTACAGTCACCTCAGCCAACTCAAGCGCAGAGAGGGGAAGAGACAGAACAGTGTCACACAGCTCATGGCAGAACCATGGGGGCCAGTGCAGGCCCTTTTCACGGTATTCAGCTGCCTCATCTTGGCTCTCTTAGGCTCAGCAGTGGCCAAGATCTGTGTGCCAAGATGGGGATCTGCTAGGGCAGATGAGGAAGCTTGGTGTGGCCATCCTGGGGCAGCCAGACCTCATCTCTCCTGCTGGCAATCAGGTTTTATGAAAGAAAAAAGGAAACTGACACTGAGCAACCACAGGCACAGGAGTGAGTAGCCTTTGAGCGTCCCAGCAACCACTTCACTAGTCAGTGCCAACTGGCCCCTTCCCAGCCTCTTGAGTGCCTGGGAAGCCAGGGGTGATGGTGACATAAGGGACCCAGAGGTGGTAGAAGACTGTTTTCTGGCATCTGGGTCTGGCCTCCCATCTTCTTCCTTTTTTATAAATTTATTTATTTTTGGCTGCGTTGGGTCTTTGTTGCCTCATGCGGGCTTTCTCTAGTTGTGGCAAGTGGGGGTTACTCTTTGTTTCAGTGCACGGGCTCTAGGCACGCGGGCTTCAGTAGTTGTGGCACGCGGGCTCAGTAGTTGTGGGTCGAGGGCTCTAGCGTGCAGGCTCAGCAGTTGTGGCGCACGGGCTTAGTTGCTCCGCGGCATGTGGGATCTTCCCAGACCAGGGCTCGAACCCATGTCCCCTGCATTGGCAGGCCGATTCTTAACCACTGTGCCACCACGGAAGTCCCCCATCTTCTTTCAAGGACCAGATTATTCAGCACTCTTTCGAAACTTTCCTTGATTGTTTCAACCCAGAGCTTTGTATCTCCCAGGGCTTCTTTTTGGCCGTGCCACGCAGCTTGTGGGATCCCAGTTCCCCGACCAGGGATCCAGGGATTGAACTCTGGTCCTCGGCAGTGAAGGCACGGAGTCCCAACCACTGGGTCGCCAGGGAATTCCCTCTCCCAAGGCTTCTTCTTGGGGAGACAGGTTTAGCCTTCTCATAATTCTTGCTGAGAGGGATAGCGCGGGGCTGTGGAGAGGGAAGGATGTGAAATGGGGCAAAACCTTATAGGCCTGGCTCTGCCACATGAGAGCAGTTTCATTTCTCTGAGTTTTCCTTCCCTCAGCTGTAAAATGGGGATAATAATAGTACCACCCTCACACGGTGGTTATGGGGGTTGAATTAGATCATGTTAAGCATGAAGGAAGCTCTCCATAAAATGCCGCTGTTATCATCATTGTGTGCTAATGGCTGTGGTCCCGACTCCTCTCCACAACTTAGGAGCTTCCTGCCAGCAGCGACTGCGACTGCGTTGCCTCCTCTTTCTCTCCCATCGCGAGGGCCCTACAGATGCCAATGTTGGGAAGAAGAAATGGTCCGTCTTGGGGGAGGGGAGAGGGGCGTCGGTTAGGAAAGTGTCAGCGCTATATCCTCCAGGTTTGGAGCAGAGGGAGACTCGAACTAACTCCAGACGTTAAAGGGGGCAGTGGGTTTCCAAGCCCCTGCCTTTCCTAGGCCTGGGGGTCGGAAGTCATGGGGTGTAGATCTCACTCAGGTAGAACTCACTCTGGGGGACATCGGGCAGGTCACTTTTAGCCTTGGACCTCAGTTTCCTCGTGCTTGTCAGGTGGGTCTCCGGCTTTAACCCCGGGGTTGCGCGGAGACGCGCAGCCGGATGCGGGTTCCAGGCTGGAGAACGTGGCTTGGTGGCACAAGCTGCAGAGGGGTTTGAGCCGGCGGGAGGACCGACGGGCTTCAGGATTGGCTGGCGGCGGTGTAGCAGAGCTCCAGGATTGGCCAGTTAGAGAGGGCAGGGCCCAACCTTTTAAGAGGCGCGTGGGGAGTGCAGTGAGCGCGTCAGCGGCGTTCGTAGCGGCGGCGGCGGCTACAACTACAACGCGAGCCCGGGCGGAGCGGAGGCCCGCGGAGCAGAGGAACATCGCGGAGCAGAGGAGCATCCCGGCCTCCCGGTCCGGGGCGGCGTGGCCCGCGGCTCATGGCCAAAGGAGAGGGCGCCGAGAGCGGCTCCGCCGCGGGGCTGCTGCCCACTGGCATCCTCCAAGCCGGTGAACGCCAGGTCCAGGTGAAGGTGAGGGCCGGGCACCCCGGGTGGAGGGTCAAGGGTGGGCGGCAGACTGAGGTGGGGGCGTCACGGGATAAACCTGGTTCTGGGACACCTTGGGCTAAGCCGGGAACAGGAGGACCCAGAGGCAGGAGAGGGCCCTGGGGTGCCCTGGAGGCAGGGAGTGATGGAGAAGCTTTGTAGGCGCCGGCCCCCTTTTGCCCACCCCCGACTCTGGGTGTCTCTGGGGAGCGGCCCCACCGGCGGCTCCACGTGGTGCCCGGCTCCGCTCTGCCTAGTCGGTTTCCGTTCCTCTGTGACCAGCCGCTTAATTTTGCTGCCCTAGACGCCAGAGAGACCCCAGAAATCTGGGAAACCCACCTGGGTCCCAAATCTCTCATCCCCCTGCTCTCCACCACCACATGCTACGCCTGCTTCTCAACTCCGCTGTGAGGGCCGCTCAAGTTCATTCATAAGAGCAAGGGCTCTGCTCTTAAAGGAGCCGCATTCCGCAGGCGTTTGTGTGAGTGTAGGTGTCGGCCCGCGCGCGGCGCTTTGCGCGTCTTGACCTTCGGCCCCATTCCCAGCTCTCTGGACATAATGAAGGACCCAATGACATCAGGCGGCCCCAGGGAGGGATCCCAGGCAAAAGATATCCGCCTAGGAGGTGACTGCCTTTTCGTTTTAATTTTATTAACCGATCCTTGGAAGAAGCCTGGGTAAGCAATTATGCTGCTCCCATGTATGAGTAATCTACTTTCCCTGGGCAACCTTAACCTCCCTAGTGCCTCACCCAGAGAGGGTCCAGCCCTGCACCTAGAGGCCTTTCCTCCCCTCTCCAAGATCCCCTGGGAACTGGGGGAGGGGGACAGGGAGAGAGGGAGGGTAGGACAGCTCCTGGGTTTGCCTGAAGGTCTGGCTGCCTCCAGGGGCCAGGGAGGCTCTGGGACAGATGGAAGGAACAGCTGGGCCTACAGCCAGCTGGGCTGGGCCCTTAGGGATCTCTAGAGCCCTCACCCAGTAGGCAGGTTCACTAGCCTCTGAACCAGGGCAGAAGCCAGGGCTGGGCTTAGGCAGCTCTTGACGGCAAGAGGATTTTCAGGTTGTGGCAGCTGGTGCCAGGTGGGGACAGGTCCATTGCTGGAGCGTGCTCCCCCTCCAACTTGGAAAGAAACAGAACTGAGGCCTTGGGGGGAGTCATTAAGTGAAGACGAGCTGATAAGGATCTGGATTTGGGGTGGGGTGGCTTAGGGGCTACTTCCTCAGTATGGATTCCCCTTTTCCAGATTTTTAAGAACAGAGAATACCTTTCATTTCTTGTGGGAAGTGAGCTCTCCCTGGGTGGGAATAGGGCAAGGCAGACTTGTTCCTCCTGGCAGAGTTCCAGAGTTTCCTGCCTCTGGAAACTTCTAGGATGAAGGCCAGGGTCATGGATCTCTTTTCATTCTTTCCTCTTCTTCCCAGAAGGAATCAAAGAAGAAAAACCAGTTGTCCATTTGCAACAAACTTTGCTATGCAGTTGGGGGGGCCCCCTACCAGGTGACGGGTTGTGCCCTGGGGTTCTTCCTGCAGATCTACCTGTTGGATATAGCTCAGGTGAGTGAGCTTAGCCCGCTAGGGCTCCTCCATCACCCCAAGGTGGGAGAGACTACGGACCCCAGGGTAGGGTCAGTTTCCCCAACTGTGAAATGGGACTGGGAATCCCTACTCTCCTGCCTCTCAGAGTCACAGTGGATGAGAAATAAGAAGGCTTTGGAGAGTATCCAGAAGGGGAGTCTCTGCCCCAGGAGTCTTACTGGCAAGGTCAGCTCACTCCTCCTTGCCTGGCAAGAGCAACAGAGCCTGGAGGGGTAGGCGGTGGTGTGATAGAATGGAGCCCGCTGTGATGTTCTTAGAAGAGACTGGCACACAATGCCCCCAGCTGGACAGCAGTAGCTGGCTTGGCTCAGGGGTTGGTGACTTTGCAAGCAAGGCATCTTGTATTCACTTAATAGATGGGGAACCCTAAGCCCCAGAAAGGACAAATGACTTCATTTAAGCAGCTAGTTTTTGAGCAACTCCCATGGGCCAGGCCCTAAATGGGGTGCAAATATGGGGAACCTGCTGTCAAAATGTAAAAAGTTAGAAAAGTCAGACTGGGGAAACTGCAGTGTGGGAGAGGCCTCTCCAGCTTCCTGGAGTGATAGTAGTAGTAGAGCCTTGATGGATGAGGAAGAGTCCAGAGAAACTGTCTATTTAGGCCTAGAAGGTTTGGGGGGAGGGGGATAGCTTGAATGGGTAGTGACAGTAACAGTCTACTTTTTCAACAGTTTTTCTATTAATTCCTTTTTCCACATCCAAGATAGAGCTTGACCCTGTAAGACAGGGATCATAACCCCATTATACAGATGGGGAAATTGAGGGCCACTGCGGTGACCCAGCAAATGCCATTTCTGATATCAAGTGGTTGGGGCTTGTGAGAGGGAGGCAAGGAACTGAATTCTGGATTCATTCTAATTGATGGGAGTGTTTTCAAGGGCAGTGGAGGGGAGGACATAAGGGGAAATATCTGGGAAAGTTTCCAAGGAGACACACAGTGCTACTTCTATTGGGAAACTGTGGTTGTCATTATTAACAAGGCAAGTGATGATGCTTAAGGCCTGGGTGGGAGCAGTACAGGGTCCTAATGGCCAGGCTGAAGTGGGGAGGGAGCCCTGCTTTTGCCCGTCAGTGAGGGTGGATGTTGCCCATCAGTTGAAGGATGAGGGAGTCATCTTTTGCCTGTTCCCCATCCCAGGTGGATCCTTTCTCTGCTTCCATCATCCTATTTGTGGGCCGAGCTTGGGATGCCATCACAGACCCCCTGGTGGGCTTCTGCATTAGCAAATCCCCCTGGACCCGCCTGGGCCGCCTCATGCCCTGGTGAGTAGAAAATGCTCCTTCTGAGGTGGTAGAAGGCGGGGCTTCTGACATGTCTGCTACCCCGTGGTCCTTCCACATGGTTTGTCACAGGCTGGGGGGTGAGGAGAAGGAATGATGCAAAAACCCCAGCAAGGCCTCAGCTGCCCCAGGCATGGGCACTGGAACTCCTGCCAGTTCATTCCCAGGCTGGCCGAATTGCTAGACTGAGCAGCTTCCCCTGGCCCAGGCCCCATTCCTCCCCAAGGTCCTTTTCCCTTCCATGAAGCTGGAGTTCTAACTTCTCCCGCTCCATCACTTCCCATAATCGTTGAAAGGTTACACTCTGGAGCCAGCCTGCCTCAGTTGGAATACCGACTTCGCCACTTAGAGCTGTACGACCTTGGGCAAGACATTTAACATCTCAGCCTCAAGTTTCTTCATCTGCAAAGTGGGGATAATGATTATGCCTGTCTCACAGGGTTGTGGTGAGAATTAAATTTTTTAATACGTAATGTGCTTAGAACCATTTCTGGCACTTATTAAGTAATGTATAATTTAGCACCCCTGCAGAGTGGCTCCTGGTGGAGGGGTAAGCGTGGAAGGTAAAACCGAGAAGGGACAGCATAACCTCTGGCTCCTTGGACCGTGAGAACTACCTTTTCCTTTGATACAGAGCCTACACGCCTCAGCCTCAGGCTTTGAGGCAAGTCTGGGGGAGGTGGTGCTACAGATCAGATGGCAAAGGCAGGCGCAAGGGACAGGCTGACAGGCCAGAGCTCTGGTTCCCTCCAGGACATCCTGCTTGGTGGTTGGGGGGCAGGGGGAGGGCATGCCCCTTTCATCTCTAGCCCATCCAGACTCGAGTGGGCGCCTTCCTGCCCCAGGGGCGCCCATACCTGGTCTCCGGCCTTCAAGGCCTTCAAAGCTCTTCCCACAGTCCCTGCCCCCCAGCACAGCTTCCTTTCCCACGAGGCCCCCCTCCCACTGAAATCCCGCCAGCCCCTGGCAAAGGCCCAGGTTGGGGCCTTTGATCCAAGCTTCAGGGCCAGGGGGCAGGAGAGTCTGCCTTACCTGCACAGGCTGCTGGGGCTCCCGGTGAGCCAGCCCCTGAGACGGGGCCTTGTACCCGCCTCCCTGGCAGCCGGGCAGGGGCGGGGCTGTGCTGCCACATCTCCTCATGAGACACAGCCAATGGCAGGCAGCTGCCCCGGCCAGCCTGGAGCAGCAGCAATACCAGCAGCCCGGGTTACTCCCAGTCACATTTGGTTCCACAGCCCGGCTGCTTGGATGGAGTGTTTGGTGAAGGCTGCCAGAGGAGCCCTGGTTCTCTGAGGATTTGGGAGGGGTGGGGTAGGGCAAGGGTGGGAGAGCAGAGGAAGCCCTCCCTTGGGGAGGTGAGATCTGAGGACGTCTCACCCACGCAGGCACGTGCGGCAACCAGCTTGGTGAAGTAGCTGAGGGCCCTTCAGGCTGCTTTGTGATTCAGCACATGGCCTCAGCTGTCGGGGTGGGAACTCCTGGCGATACCTCTGAGTGGTACCCCCAGCCCTGTCTGAGCGCATGCTGAGGGCTGCCGTGTAATGTGCATGACCCTCCTCTTCATCCACCCCCGTTAGGGCCTGGGACCTGGCACCCCTTCTCCTTTCGGTGTAGAAAGAGGCTGGGCCTTCCAGGGCTCATGAGCCCTGGGACCCCCTCTCCTCCCAGGCCTCAGACCAGCCCCTGCCCTCAGCCAGCATTTAAATCCTCCGTTTCAGACCAGGAAGACTCTGGCGAACAATTTCCTGGAGTTCCCGGCCACCCATTGAGAGGCAGAGTGTCAGCAGGGTCACATGGGAGATGCAGCAGGGATGGATCTGAGGTCTGATTCCCAGCCCAGTGCTCTCGGCAGCTCCCTGAAGTCTCCCGCTGAGCTTTCCTGGTGTGATAATCACAGCAAACACTTGCTGTGTCCCAAGAACTGTTCTACATTTTAGTATCAACTGAAGTCTCAAAACTACTTCAACCCTGTGAAATAGAGCCAAAGTCCTTACAATGGCCTATTGGGCCCTACGTGACCTGGCATCCCATTTCCTGTCCAGCCTCGTTTCCTAATTCCATCTCCCACGCTCACGCCAGGCACTCTGGCCCCCTGGCCTCCTTCCTACTCCCCAGGCCTGCTGGGGCACATTTCCCACCTGAGCACTGTTGCCCCGCAAGCTGCCAGGCCAACTCCCTCCTCTCATTCGAGGCCCGGCACAGAGGTCACCTTCTCAGTGAGGGCTACCTTGGCCACCTGGTTGTGAATTGTACCCACATACTCCTAATCCCCTTTAGCCTGCTTTCCTTCTTTTTTTCTACAGCACTTAATCACCGTCTACTATGTCATGTAGCTTTTTTGGTGTGTGGTAGAATACACTATTTAAAAATTTTTTAATTTACCATTTTAGCCATTTTCAAGTGTACAATTCAGTGGCATTAAGTATAGTCACATTGTTGTGCGACCATTTCCAGAACTTGTTCCAAACTGAAACTCTGTACCCGTTAAACACTAATACCCCATTCCTTCCTCCCCTCCAGCCCCTGGCAACCAACTACTTTCTGTCTGTGAATTTGACTCATCTAAGTGGGATCATGCCAGATTTGTCTTTCTGTGTCAGGCTTATTTCACTTAGCATAAGGTCTTCAAGTTTTAGATTGTAGCAAGTGTCAGAATTTCATTCCTTTTTAAGGCTGGATAGCATATATCTTATGTTTATTTTTTGTTTGCCAACCAGAATGTAAATCCACAAGGGCAATGACTTGTCTGTTTTGTTTACTGATATGTCCCAAGTCATTAGACTAGTGCTCAGCACAGAGTTGGCACTTGAATATTTCTTGAGTAAATGTTGAAGGTAAGGTAGGTGCTATTACTATTATCGTTTTACAGATGTGAAAATGAACCTCAAAAGTTAAATAACTTGCCCAAGACCAAGTTATTTATAGTTACTGGTAGAGCCAGAACTGGATCCCGGAAGGGTGGCTCCGAAGGCCTTTGCACCATGGTTCTCTGCTGCCTTTCTATACTGATGCCGTGAAGCTGGACCATCCTGAGATCTAACTAAGATGGTGTGGGACTCACACGTGGGGAGGCACGGGGCCCAGTCCTCCCCTGTGGCTGCTCCAGAAGGAGCACCTTCACCTGGAGCTGGCCTCCCCCACTCCTGTGTATGCACACATGGGTGAGATCCCACTGGGATTGCTCCTCCCCCCCACCTCCCTGCCCCACCGTCTGAGGTGTTGGCCTGCATTCTCAGCCCCTCAGCCCGTAGAAAGCCCCTGTCTTTGGAGCCTTCACACCTGGGGAGATGCAGGCAAGACTCAGGAGGGTCTGACCTCATACCCCATGCTCAGGATTGTAGGCTGGGGGCCCTGCCTCAGTGTGCCCTTCTGGGCTGGGCCGTCAGTCCCTTCCCAGAGACCCTGGGGTGGGTGCATCCAGGGGGAGGAATTTCCTTCCTGCCGGGCACCCTGTGAGGCTGCAGAGCAGTCCAGCCTGGGCCCCGATCCTGGCGTTTTGGCATCCTGCCTCCACTCAAACCCTCCCCTTCCTCAGGATCATCTTCTCCACGCCCCTGGCCATCATCGCCTACTTCCTCATCTGGTTTGTGCCTGACTTCCAACAGGGCCAGACCCTGTGGTACTTGCTTTTCTACTGCCTCTTTGAGACGCTGGTCACGGTGAGTATGGGCAGGGGTGCGGGAAGTCCCTGGGACCTCCGGGGTTGGTGCCCGAAGCCACATCTGTCTGTCCATCGTCTGACTGGCCGAGGGCCTCTCTTCCATGCCAGTGTTTCCACGTTCCCTACTCAGCTCTCACCATGTTCATCAGCACAGAGCAAAGTGAGAGGGATTCTGCCACTGCGTATCGTAAGTCTCCCCAGCCCCCTGATCCCACCCACCAGGGACCCAGGGGCCCCCACTCCCTGACCCTCCTACCATGTTTCTTCCCTTGTGGGCCCAGCTCCCTGCTCTTGGGAGTGGGTGTGAAACCATCTTAAAAATAACTTATTGCTCTGGTGGGACCAGGGAGGTGGAAGGACCAGGGAGAGGTCACATAGCGAGGCCATGAGTTTAGGCCAAGGTGCCATCTACCCCAGTACCCAGTAACCATCCTGTCTGGAGCTGCTACTATCACCTGTGGCTAGAGCTCGGCTTATATCCATCTGACCTTCCTCCCTGGGGGCCCACAAGCCGTGCGGCCCCTCAAAAGGACTTGCTTTTTCCTGCTCAGGGATGACCGTGGAGGTATTAGGTACAGTGCTGGGCACAGCAATCCAGGGGCAGATTGTGGGCCAAGCACATACACCTTGTGTCCAGGGCGCCAATGCTTCTACAGTAGCCTTGGAAGGTGCCAATCGCACGCAGAGCGCCACCTCGCTCAGAGAAACGGTAAGGCCCTGGCAGGGCAGGGGTGGGGGAGATGAGGAACGATGGGGTGATTTTGCCGTTATCCTCAAGATATTAATAATGGCTAGTGTTTGTAAATGTTGGGCATCTGTTATACAAAGTGTTAACATGCCCACTTTGCAGATAAGGAAATTGAAGCACAGGGAGGCTAAATGATTTGTCCAGGGTAATCGAGCTAGTGAGTTGCAGAAACTAGATTTGGGGAGATTTGAACTGTGGGCTCTCAGACTCCACAGCCTGGCCTTCTTAACCGTTTGTTCATCTGGACTTGGCCTTGGGAAGCAGCAGCAGGCCCAGGCTGATTTTCCCATTTCGCAGATAGAGACAGTGAGGCCCCCAGCGAAGGGACTGATCCAAGGTCATTGAGTAGAGCTGCTGGGAGCTGAGATGAAATCAGACTGACTGTTTCTCTATGTCACCTTTACCCTCTTTACAGCAAAACGCATACCTGCTGGCGGCAGGGGTCATTGCCTCCATCTATGTCATCTGTGCTGTCATCCTGACCCTGGGCGTGCGGGAGCAGAGAGGTGAGGGGTCCTGGGGAGGGGTGCAGGCCCCCAGCGTGGGGTGGTTTTGTCCCTTTGCCTGGGCCTCAGGCTTGGGGAGGGGCCTCTGCTCTTGCCTCACTGTCCCCTCTGGCCCCCAGAACCCTACGAGACTCAGCAGGCCAAGCCGATGCCCTTCTTTCGGGGCATCCGGCTGGTCATGAGCCATGGCCCGTACATCAAGCTTATTGCCGGCTTCCTCTTCACCTCCTTGGCTTTCATGGTCAGTGGGGCCCTGATATGCTCAGCCTGGGCGGGAGGGGGTATGTGGAACAAGGGGTGGGGTAGGCCTTGGACTCAGGATGGGACAAAGCCCGAGGGACAGGTGGAATGGAGGCGGGGTGAGCAGAGGTCCCTGGAGCACGGGGAACGTCATGGAGGCTCAGCCCCGACTACATCACCTGTTTCCTTACCTCTCTTCCCACCACGCTCTCCTGTCCCCCAGCTGGTGGAGGGGAACTTCGCTCTGTTTTGCACCTACACCTTGGGTTTTCGCAACGAATTCCAGAATCTGCTCCTGGCCATCATGGTGCGTGTGGGGCCCCCGAGGGTGGCCGAAGTGGCTTAGGCTGCGAGGTGGTTCTTTGGATAGCCAGAGGACGTTTCCCAGACTGGCCCAAGGTCATGAGGGATGAGGGAGGCTTCTCAGAACATTTGGATCTGACCTACCACTGCTTAGGTAGGACTATGAAAGAAAGAGTTTGGGTACATATATCAAATCTTTATGTTGTACACCTTGAACTAGTACAATGTTATATGTCAATTATATCTCAATTACACTGGGGGGAAGAAAAGAGGGTTTGGGGTTAGATATTCAAGTAGACAGCATAGCAAAAGCAAAGGTGTGGAAGCCAGAACTTCCGGAGCTCTGTGCTCAGAGAAGGCAGGAGAGGAGATTGGGACTCGCTCTCAGCTCCCCTGAAGAGCCATCGGGTGCCTGTCCTCAACTGTCCAGATGTTGTCATCTGTCTCTTGAGCAGGGCTGGGAGCACCTTTAGAGTCCCAGGCAGAGCAGGGGGGATTGCATGGCTCTAACCCACTTCCCTCTCCCCCTTTGCCCATCCACAGTTCTCGGCCACAGTCACCATCCCCATCTGGCAGTGGTTCCTAACGCGGTTTGGCAAGAAGATGGCTGTGTACATTGGAATCTCAGTGAGTGGGGCTGAAGGACAGGGCCTGGGCTGACTTGGGGGCTACTGATGGGAGCCTCCCAGCTGACTCGTATTCCTGTGCCCGCTCCCCTAGTCAGCAGTGCCATTTCTCATCTTGGTGGCCCTCATGGAGAGTAACCTGATTGTCACATATGTGGTAGCTGTGGCAGCTGGCATCAGTGTAGCAGCTGCCTTCTTACTACCCTGGTAAGTGTATATAGGCCCAGCTGGGTATGTTTCCCAGCCTCCCACCCCCCCTAGTTCTGAAGCTCCTTAGGGAGAATCCTGTGGGGGCTTCTCTCTCTGCAGGCCATTCTGTGGGTCCAGGTTGGGGGTGGGGCAGGTCTTCCCAGTACAGTTGTACAGGTTGTGAACTGCACAACCACATCCAGTCAGGGTGGGAAATGGGGGCTCAGATCTAGCCTGCACTCTATACTTGCCTAGCTGAGCAACTAGATCTGGGGCTACTTCATCTTGGAGGAAGGGGCCTTCTTTTTTTATTCACATGAAGTTGCCCTCTCCTCATTGAACTGTGTGTGAGCTGTGGGACTGCAAACTCTCAGAGGACCAATCTTATTGACACGGACCACATGGGCTAGTGGGGGCCTGGGGTTGCTAGGTGGAAGGGTGCTCATGGCTGCCACCACTGTGTACAGGTCCATGCTGCCTGACGTCATTGATGACTTCCACTTGAAGCAGCCCCATATCCATGGGACCGAGCCCATCTTCTTCTCCTTCTACGTCTTCTTCACCAAGTTTGCCTCCGGAGTCTCCCTGGGCATCTCCACCCTCAGTCTGGAGTGAGTGGGGTGGGGGTCTGGGCAGTGCTGGGCAGGGGTAGGTCCCAGGTGTCCCATCCTCACCACTCCCCTAACCACTGGGTCCCACAGCTTTACTGGGTACCAGACCCGTGGCTGCTCCCAGCCAGCACCTGTCAAGTTCACACTGAAGATGCTGGTGACCATGGCTCCCATAGTCCTCATCCTCATAGGCCTGCTGCTCTTTAAGCTGTACCCCATTGACGAGGAGAAGCGGCGGCAGAACAAGAAGGCCCTGCAGGCTCTGAGGTGAGTGGGGAAGGGACAGGGAGGTGGACGAGGGGACATCATCCAGTTTAAGCCCTCGACTAGTGCCTCCTGGGGCCAAAGCCAGATTTGCCTTCCACACGTCTTCCCGGGACAGCTCCTCTGCCCTTTCCCCCATCTGATTCATCACTGTGGCAGTCAACATTTCTTGAACACTGCCTGCCTGTGCTGAGTGGTTTTACATTTATTCATTCAACAAGTACTTAATGGGATGCCCATGTGCCAGGCATTGCTCTAGGGAATGAAACAGATAAATCCCTGCCCTCAAGGAGTTTACATTTTAGAGAATGTACTCATGATCTCCTATGGTCGTCCAACAACCTTGGGTGTCAGAGATTCCTATGATTCCCACTCTGCAGATGAAGACACTGAGGCTTAACCAGGAAGAGTGACAAGTGATAAGGGGCAGAGCTGGGGTCTGAGCCCTGGTGTTCTGACTCCAGAGCCCGCACTCTTCACGGCTCTCCTGGTGTGCAGGACCTCAGGTGCGGAGGCCAGAGGGCAGGGTGGAGTGAGTTGTGCGGAGCTCATCAGCCCGCCCCGGGCCAGGGCGTAGTCCTGGGGCTTGGGATGCCTTGTGGGCTGCAAGGACAGCGAACAAGCCTACCAGCAGTTTCTGGGCTGAGAGTGGGAGTGAGCAAACTATGTCCTGTGATTTAGACCAGCCTGGCAGTCAGCTAAGACCTCAGAGCCAAGATCCTGCGGGGACCAAGCAGGTGGGTAAGGGTGCTTCCTCCAGCCCGTCTCCTCTGACTTTTGCAGGGAAGAGGCCAGCAGCTCAGGCTGCTCTGACACAGACTCTACAGAACTAGCCAGAATCCTCTAGGGCCTGCTGGGTGGCGCGAAGCCACCATGCACAGGGCCTGGGTCACCAGGCCTGGGTCACCAGGCCACATGAGGAATCCGGGCCTGCTTGCCTGCTCACTGAACAGCTGGTCTCCAGATGCCAGGAAGGGAGCCAAAGACTCGAGAGTGAGCGACCCAGGACGCCTCCTGTGCCCATCGTGAGGCGGGCTGTTCATACAGCCACCAGCCTCCCTCTGCCCACCCCAGGGGCCAAGCCCAGGGGCTGCTACTGTGAATATGCCACAAGGACTGATCGGGCCTAGCCCGGAACACTAATGTAGAAACGTTTTATACAGAGACTAATTAATAACTTAATGACCATGTACATAGCAGTGTGTGTGCTTGTATATGTCTGTGAGCTATTAATGTTATTAATTTTCATAAAAGCTGGGAAACGGAGCTGCCTGTTTTCTGTCTTTGTCCTGACACTGAGCCCTTCTGTGCCAAGGTGCACAGAGTGAGAGGGAGCGCTCAGCCGCAGGTGCCCTGGGGGGCGAGAATGTGTGTAGAGGTGTGATAACAGCATCAGCTAACATTTACTGAACACCTGTCTGTACCCGGCCCAGGTGTGGAAGCTTTCCTCTCACTTTGCTGATGTTCTCACTTAATACTGGGAAGCATCCTGCTAGGTCAGGACTGTCCCCATTTTAAAGATGATGAAACTGAGCCCCAGTGTTGAAAGGGACTTGGCTAAACTCACACAGCCAAGAGAGACCTAACTGGAGTAACATCCCAGGTCTTCGAGACTCTAGCACCTTAACCACTACCCACTGCTCCCCTGTGTCTGAGAACAACCAGTTTGCTCTGCTCAGGCCTGCATGCTCTGCTTCCCACCCTAGGCTTGCCTGAGCATGTGGCGCTGGCTGTGCTGGGGCAGACCCTGTGACTGGGCCCCTGCGGGGTCCCCAGAGACCTGTGATTCTTCCTCCACCACTGACAATGACAGTGTTGGAAGGCGGGAATGTACCTAGCTGGGTGTATGTGTTGGTTGAGGGGAGGGGGTCTCACCACTGGTGGCGGGGAGGAGGATGGTGGGGAAGGCCTAGTTTGTAGCATTTGCCTATTTCCAGGCTGTAAATATTCCCACTATAGCCAATTTCAAGTTACCAGCAGTTGTGCTCTCCTGCAAAATTCCTGAAAATTTAATAATTTGCCCTCACAAGCTGGTAGGAACTTGCCTCAGCAAGTCATTGGGTTTTACACACTTAGATGAAACTCCAAAAAATCAGGAAAGCAACACTGGCAGGATCAAGAGGCTACCAATCCAACCTCTTTATTTTACATAGATGGATAAATACGGCCCAGAGGAGAGGCATGCTTAGACTATTTAGGCTTGGTTTTTACTTTGGGTTTGGGACTTTTTTTTTTTTTTTTGAGTTGGAGCTCCATTTTTTGGATGAAGTTCTACTCAACCACTTTTTTTTTTTTAATTTATTTATTTAATTTACTTATTTTTGGCTGCGTTGGGACTTCGTTGCTGCGCGCAGGCTTTCTCTAGTTGTGGCGAGCGGGGGCTACTCTTCTTTGCAGTGTGTGGTCTTCTCATTGCGGTGGCTTCTCTTGTTGCGGAGTGCAGGCTCTAAGGTTCGTGGGCTTCAGTAGTTGCAGCATGCGGGCTCAGTAGCTGTGGCTCGCAGACTCCAGAGGGCAGGCTCAGTAGTTGTGGAGCACGGGCTTAGTTGTTCCTCGGCGTGTAGGATCTTCCCGGACCAGGGCTCAAACCCGTGTCCCCTGCATTGGCAGGCGGATTCTTAACCACTGCGCCACCAGGGAAGCCCTCAACCACTTTTTAAAATTTATAAAGTGTTAATAACAGGCACTGTTACACATGCTTAATAAATATCAATTTAATTAGTCCTCATAACTTCCCTCTGAGTGAGGTAGGTACATTTCCATTCAATAGTTTTGCCACCACCAAGCCAGGTCCTGCTGCTGCCTTTGGAGCTGCCCTCAGGGTCAGAGGCTGCTCTGGTCTGACCTCCATAGCTGGAGCGTTCAAGGACTCCAAGATGACATTTGCAGAAGTCCACTCACACCTCCCTTCTCCCTCCACTCTGACCAATAACCACCCAATCCCATCTTTAAAACAGAAATTTCCTAAACCACCCAAGCTTACTTCTTTCCCATCCCTGCAATTACTTCTCAGGTCTTATCTTCTCTCACCTTGGATGATTATACCAGCGTCCTCACTGGCTGACTGACTGATTTGATCTCAAATCAGATTTGATTCCTTCTGCAAGCTATCTAAGATAACCTAGTAGATTTCCTGTTTAGAAACTCCTTTGAATCCCCATTGTCTTCAGGAGGAAATCCAAGACCCCTGCCGACTTCCCCAGCTCTAGATTTAGATGCAGCCCTTTTTGCAGGTCACCTGCCTGGCCCTGGAACACACCTCTGGCCCCTGGTCCCCTTGGCAGACACTGGTCCAGTGTGCCTTGGCTCCAGCATGCCTCTCGAAAGCTATACCTGTCCCTTGCATCTTTGGGGCAGCTCTGGGAATCCATGCCCTCGTCATGGCCGCCCACACGGCGCCCAGGGGCGGGCATGAAGCGGAGGGGTGGGGCGTGTGGAGCTGAATGAATGAGCTAAGACTAGAGAGGGCTTTGTCAGCCAGACCCAACTCCCACTGACCCACTGGGAGGCTTCCCTGGTCTCAGTTTCCCTCCATTGTACCATGGGGATTTGGAATTGAAAACCCTTGCCTCTCCAGTTTCGTGTTCACAGAAGGTTGTTCTCCTCCTCAAAGACCCTTCGCTGACTCTTGGGGGTGTGATTTAGGAGGCTGGATAGGTGGGGGAAGTGGGAAAGTGATCTGGGATCCCAGGGGCTCCTTGGATCATTGGCTGCTCCAGGTGCCTTCTGGACAGCTCATACCTTCCTGTCCTTTGGGAGACGCTGCCACCTTGACTTCCTCTACGCTTGGATCCAGCAGCACTACAACAAACCCTGCCTCTCCCTCTTCACTGTCCTGCTGCCCTCAGCCAGGCAAAGCACATACCCCTCCACTCCACCCCTGCTGAGGACCCGATGTGGCTCTGACTCCACCTGCTGGAAGAAAGGGGAAACACCTTTTAACATTGCAAAGAAAGATTTCCAGATCTGTCCTTGACTGGCTCTAGGACCTTGGTTATCCATTTACGGAACAAATATTTATAATGAGCTTACTATGTGTCATGCATCGATTAGGCTCTGAGGATAGAGTGGTGAACAAAACAGAGTCTAAGGGCTTGGCCTCTATAACAGAGTTTGACGTCTGTATTTCTGGTGTGGTACGACATGGTTGTTTGATAAGTACTTTATTTTCTAGTAAATTTCCAGTGTATAAAAAAAAACAAAAAAACAGAGTTTACATTCTTAGTGGGGACCAATGACAAATAAATGGACATGCAAATAAGATAATTTCGGATTGCAATAAGCACCATGAAAGAATTAAGCAGGGTGCACTAATAGAGGGAACTGGTAATGGAGGTTATTTTATTTTATTTTATTTGGAGGTTATTTTAAATCAGGTGCTCAGAAAAGAATGTTCTGAGAAAGTGATGTTTGAATCAAATCACAAAGGAGGAGAATTAGCCAGACCTTTGAAGAGCTTGGGGAAAAGTATTACAGGTAGAAGAGACAGCTAGCATAAAAACCCAGAGGTAGGAAAGAGCCTAGTGTGTTTGAAGTACTGAAAGAAAACTGTGCAACCAGAGAGCTGTGAAGGAGAGGGTAGATGGTGTGATGTGGATTTGGAGAGCTATATGGGAACAAGCTCACCCAGGGCCTTGCAGCCCACAGTGAGAGTTTCAGTTTTATTTTGAGAGCAGCCAAAGCCATTGAAGAGGTTTAAAAGTTGATTTACATTTCTACAAAATTGGTTTACATTTCTAAAAAAGTGTAGGCAGAGGCAGATGGCACAGGGCTTTGTGAACCAAGTGAACCAAAAGGATTTTTGTCTTTATCCTAAGAGCAGACAGAATCCGTTGACAAGTTTTAACTAGGGGGACCATATGATGATTAAGAGTTTAGAAAGACTGTATCATCTGCTTTGTGGAGAAAAGACTGAAGGAAGTGAAAGTGGAAGCAGGATGACTAATGAAGAGGCTGCTCTTGAAATGTTCCTGGGTAATGAAGAGGACCAGACAGAGGTGGTGGCAGTGGAAACAGAAAGAAGACAGATTTGGCAGCTGTTTGGCCTGGATAATTGACAGAGAAAGGGTGAGAGAGGGAGAGGGAAAGAGAGAAATGAAGGTGATGCTTAGATTTCTTTTTTTCTTAATAAATTTATTTATTTATTTTTGGCTGCATTGGGTCTTCGTTGCTGTGCGTGGGTTTTCTCTAGTTGAGGTGAGAGGGGCTACTCTTCATTGTGATGCGAGGGCTTCTCATCGTGGTGGCTTCTCTTGTTGCGGAGTATGGACTCTAGGCGTGGGGGCTTCACTAGTTGTGGCATGCAGGCTCAGTAGTTGTGGTGCACGGGCTTAGTTGCTCCACGGCATGTGGGATCTTCCTGGACCAGGACTCGAACCCATGTCCCCTGCATTAGCAGGCAGATTCTTAACCACTGTGCCACCAGGGAAGTCCAATGCCTAGATTTCTAACTTAGGGAACAGAGGGGTGCTTCTACTCAGTAACAGAGGGAGCACTGGAGGAGGAGCAAGCTTGGGGGACAAAACAATTCATTTGTCACCTGTTTGTATCATTTTTATATGAAAAAAGAAAGAAATCACACTTAGAAATTTGACTAAATAAGAAACAAAGATATGCACTGTCACCACTATTACTATGTAACCTTTCATTGGAGATATTAGCCAATGCAATTAGATAAAAAAAAGATAAAATTGGAAAGTAGGTAAAATTATATTTATTTGTCAATGATTGTATTCCAAGAGAACCCAAGTGAATCAACTGAAAAACTGCTCTAAACAAGAAAAGTCCATAAGGATATGGGATATAAAATTAACATACAAAAATCAATACAGAGAGGGCAGACAGCAGAAGCAAGAAGAATTACAATTCTGCAGCCTGTGTAAAGAAAACCCCATTCACAGAAAGAGAGACAAAATGAAAAGGCAGAGGACTTTGTACCAGATGAAGGAACAAGATAAAACCCAAGAAAAACAACTAAATGAAGCAGAGATAGGCAACCTTCAAGAAAAAGAATTCAGAATAATGATAGTGAAGATGATCCAGGACCTCGGAAAAAGAATGGAGGCAAAGATCGAGAAGATGCAAGAAATGTTTAACAAAGACCTAGAAGAATTAAAGAACAAACACCTAGAAGAATTAAAGAACAAACACACAGAGATTAACAATACAATAACTGAAATGAAAAATACACTAGAAGGAATCAATAGAAGAATAACTGAGGCAGAAGAACGGATAAGTGACCGGGAAGACAGAATGGTGGAATTCACTGCTGCGGAACAGACTAAAGAAAAAAGAATGAAAAGAAATGAAGACAGCCTAAGAGACCTCTGGGACAACATTAAACGCAACAACATTCGCATTATAGGGGTCCCAGAAGGAGAAGTGAGAGAGAAAGGACCAGAGAAAATATTTGAAGAGATTATAGTCGAAAACTTCCCTAACATGGGAAAGGAAATAGCCACCCAAGTCCAGGAAGCACAGGGAGTCCCATACAGGATAAACCCAAGGAGAAACACGCCGAGACACATAGTAATCAAATTGGCAAAAATTAAAGACAAAGAAAACTTATTGAAAGCAACAAGGGAAAAATGACAAATAACATACAAGGGAACTCCCATAAGGTTAACAGCTGATTTCTCAGCAGAAACTCTACAAGCCAGAAGGGAGTGGCACGATACATTTAAAGTGATGAAAGGGAAGAACATACAACCAAGATTACTCTACCCAGCAAGGATCTCATTCAGATTTGACGGAGAAATCAAAAGCTTTACAGACAAGCAAAAGCTAAGAGAATTCAGCACCACCAAACCAGCTCTAAACAAAGGCTAAAGGAACTTCTCTAAGTGGGAAACACAAGAGAAGAAAAGGACCTACACAAACAAACCCCGTAACAATTAAGAAAATGGTAATAGGAACATACGTATCGATAATTACCTTAAACGTGAATGGATTAAATGCTCCAACCAAAAGACACAGCCTCGCTGAATGGATACAAAAGCAAGACCCACATATATGCTGTCTACAAGAGACCCACTTCAGACCTGGGGACACATACAGACTGAAAGTGAGGGGATGGAAAAAGATATTCCATGCGAATGGAAATCAAAAGAAAGCTGGAGTAGCAATATTCATATCAGATAAAATAGACTTTAAAATAAAGAATGTTACAAGAGACAAGGAAGGACACTAGATAATGATTAAGGAATCAATCCAAGAAGAAGATATAACAATTATAAATATATATGCACCCAGCATAGGAGCACCTCAATACATAAGGCAACTGCTAACAGCTATAAAAGAGGAAATCGACAGTGACACAATAATAGTGGGGGACTTCAACACCTCACTTACACCAATGGACAGATCATCCAGACAGAAAATTAATAAGGAAACAGAAGCTTTAAATGACACAATAGACCAGATGGATTTAATTGATATTTATAGGACATTCCATCCAAAAATAGCAGATTACACTTTCTTCTCAAGTGCACACAGAACATCCTCCAGGATTGATCACATCTTGGGTAGCAAATCAAGCCTCGGTAAATTTAAGAAAATTGAAATCATATCAAGCATCTTTTCCGACCACAACACTATGAGATTAGAAATCAATTATAGGGAAAAAAACGTAAAAAACACAAACACATGGAGGCTAGACAATAAGTTACCAAATAATCAAGAGATCACTGAAGAAATCAAAGAGGAAATCAAAAATACCTAGAGACAAATGACAATGAAAACACGACTATCCAAAACCTATGGGATGTAGCAAAAGCAGTTCTAAGAGGGAAGTTTATAGCAATACAAGCTTACCTCAAGAAACAAGAAAAATCTCAAATAAACAATCTAACCTTAAAGGAAGGTTAGAGAAAGAGGAACAAACAAAACCCAAAGTTTGTAGAAGGAAAGAAATCATAACGATCAGAGCAGAAATAAATGAAATAGAAACGAAGAAAACAATAGCAAAGATCAATAAAACTAAAAGCTGGTTCTTTGAGAAAGTAAACAAAATTGATAAACCTTTAGCCAGACTCATCAAGAAAAAGAGGGAGAGGACTCAAATCAATAAAATGAGAAATGAAAAAGGAGAAGTTACAACAGACACCACAGAAACACAAAGCATCTTAAGAGACTACTACAAGCAACTCTATGCCACTAAAATGGACAACCTGGAAGAAATGGACAAATTCTTAGAAATGTATAACCTTCCAAGGCTGAACCAGGAAGCAATAGAAAATATGAACAGACCAATCACAAGCACTGAAATTGAAACTGTGATTAAAAATCTTCCAACAAACAAAAGTCCAGGACTAGATGGATTCACAGGTGAATTCTATCAAACATTTAGGGAAGAGCTAACACCCATCCTTCTCAAACTCTTCCAAAAAATTGCAGAGGAAGGAACACTCCCAAACTCATTCTATGAGGCCACCATCACCCTGATACCAAAACCAGACAAAGATACTACAAAAAAAGAAAATTACAGACCAGTATAAGGGATGAATATAGATGCAAAAATCCTCAACAAAATACTAGCAAACAGAATCCAACAACACATTAAAAGGATCATACACCATGATCAAGTGGGATTTATCCCAGGGATGCAAGGATTCTTCAATATACGCAAATCAGTGTGATACACCATGTTAACAAACTGAAGAATAAAAACCATATGATCATCTCAATAGATGCAGAAAAAACTTCTGACAAAATTCAACACCCATTTATGATAAAAACTCTCCAGAAAGTGGACATAGAGGGAACCTACCTCAACGTAATAAAGGTCATATATGACAAATCCACAGCTAACGTCATTCTCAATGGTGAAAAACTGAAAGCATTTCCTCTAAGATCAGGAACAAGTCAAGGATGTCCACTCTTATCACTATTATTCAATATAGTTTTGGAAGTCCTAGCCACAGCAATCAGAGAAGAAAAAGAAATAAAAGGTATCCAAATTGGAAAAGAAGAAGTAAAACTGTCACTGTTTGCAGATGACATGACACTATACATAGAGAATCCTAAGGATGCCACCAGAAAACTACTAGAGATAATCAATGAATTGGGTAAAGTTGCAGGATACAAAATTAATGCACAGAAATCTCTTGCATTCCTATACACTAACAATGAAAGATCAGAAAGAGAAATTAAGGAAACAATCCCATTCACCATTGCAACAAAAAGAATAAAATACCTAGGAAGAAACCTACCTAAGGAGGTAAAAGACCTGTACTCAGAAAACTATAAGACACTGATGAAAGAAATCAAAGATGACACAAACAGATGGAGAGATATACCATGTTCTTGTATTGGAAGAATTAATATTGTGAAAATGACTATACTACCCAAAGCAATCTACAGATTCAATGTAATCGCTATCAAATTACCAGTGACCTTTTTTACAGAACTAGAACAAAACACCTTAAAATTTGTGTGGAGACACAAAAGACCCCGAATAGCCAAACCAGCCTTGAGGGCAAAAAACGGAGCTGGAGAGATCAGACTCCCTGACTTCAGACTATACTACAAAGCTACAGTAATCAAGACAATATGGTATTGGCACAAAAACAGAAATATAGATCAATGGAACAGAATAGAAAGCCCAGAGATAAACCCACGCACCTGTGGTCAACTAATCTATGACAAAGGAGGCAAAGATATACAATGGAGAAAAGACAGTCTCTTCAATAAGTGGTGCTTGGAAAACTGGACAGCTACATGTAAAAGAATGAAATTAGAACACTCCCTAACACCATACACAAAAATAAACTCAAAATGGATTAGAGACTTAATGTAAGAGTGGACCCTATAAAACTCTTAGAGGAAAACATAGGAAGAACACTCTTTGACATAAATCACAGCAAGATCTTTTTTGATCCACCTCCTAGAGTAAGGGAAATAAAAACAAAAATAAACAAATGGGACCTAATGAAACTTAAAAGCTTTTGCAAAGCAAAGGAAACTACAACCAAGACGAAGAGACAACCCTCAGGTTGGGAGAAAATATTTGCAAACGAATCAACAGACAAAGGATTAATCTCCAAAATATATAAACAGCTCAGGCAGCTCAAGACCAAAAAAACAAACAACCCAATCCAAAAATAGGCAGAAGACCTAAACAGACATTTCTCCAAAGAAGATATACAAATTGCCAACAAACACATGAAAGAATGCTCAACAACATTAATCATTAGAGAAATGCAAATCAAAACTACAATGCGATATCATCTCACACCAGTCAGAATGGCCATCATCAAAAAATCTACAAACAATAAACGCTGGAGAGAGTGTGGAGAAAAGGGAACCCTCTTGAACTGTTGGTGGGAATGTAAATTGATACAGCCACTATGGAGAACAGTATGGAGGTTCCTTAAAAAACTAAAAATAGAACTACCATATGACACAGCAATCCCACTACTGGGCATATACCCTGAGAAAACCATAATTCAAAAAGGGTCATGTACCACAATGTTCATTGCAGCTCTATTTACAATAGCCAGGACATGGAAGCAACCTAAGTGTCCATCAACAGATGAATGGATAAAGAAGATGTGGCACATATATACAATGGAATATTACTCAGCCATAAAAAGAAACAAAATTGAGTTATTTGTAGTGAGGTGGATGGACCTAGAGACTGTCATACAGAGTGAAGTAAGTCAGAAAGAGAAAAACAAATACCGTATGCTAACATGGAATCTAAAAAAAAAAAAGGTCATGAAGAACCTAGGGGCAAGACGGGAATAAAGACGCAGACCTACTAGAGAATGGACTTGAGGACATGCGGAGGGGGAAGGGTAAGCTGGGACGAAGTGAGAGAGTGGCATGGACATATATACACTACCAAACGTAAAATAGATAGCTAGTGGGAAGCAGTCGCATAGCACAGGGAGATCAGCTCGGTGCTTTGTGACCAGCTAGAAGGGTAGGATAAGGAGAGTGGGAGGGAGGTGAAAGGGGGAGGAGATATGGGGATATATGTATATGTATAACTGATTCACTTTGTTATAAAGCAGAAACTAACACACCATTGTAAAGCAATTATACTCCAATAAAAATGTTAAAAAAAAACAACTATCGTTTGACATGATAACCACTACCATGTGTGCCTATTTGAATTTAAATGCAAAATAATTAAAATTAAATGAAACGAAATTCGGTTTCTCAATCCTACTGATTACATTTTAAGTTCTCAATAGCCAAGTGTGCTTAGTGGCTGTTGTATTCATGTAATTATAGAACATATCCATCATTGTACAAAGTTCTATCGTCCAGTGCTAAGTTAGAAGATAAGGTGAAAGAGAAGACCACACTTATGAGAGCCACAAATTACCTAGGAATAGGAAAAAAATAGCTCTCTGTTAAACCACATGACTTATTTGGTCACAGACCCCCTGTCTAGACCTCTCTGTATTTCAGGTCACAGCCAAAGTCTCATCTCTTTGGGAATCTTCCCTGACTCTTCCAGGCTGACTCAGAGGTCCCTCCAGTACCCCCCAGTGCAGCATACAGTTGATTCTCATTATTTGCAGATTCCGTGTTTGCAAATTTTCCTACTTGCTAAAATTCATTTGTAACTCCAAGAAGGGGGGCAGGAGAGGGGAGAAGAAAGCAGCAGCAATGACAGAGGCGGTAGAGAACCAGGGAAGGTTTAGGACTGGGTGTTTTGGATGCGATCCAGAGCCTCCCTTTTTTTTTTTTTTTTTTCTTCAGCAAAGACAGCAAAAGAGATGACTTATTGTACACATGTTACATTCAGCCACAAGTGAGAACAGAACTAGTCCAGAATGTCAAAGGTCCAGGGCAAAGGACCAAAAGGGACCATTTTGATACGAGCAAGGTGGGTCTCTCAAAGGTGGTCGAGGTGATCAGGATGGCCATTGATGTTCCAGATCCACTGAGACAAGTTCTAGACAGTAGGCAAGCAGTCCAACAGTTTGTACCAGCGTCCCTGGCCTCTGGCTTCCCTTGTTTCTGCTCCTGTGGCTTCCTAGAGCCTCCCTCTTTTTCTCCAGGGCAGCTGTGAGAGGCAGGGTGGGGCTCACATCTCCAGGGCAATCAAGGAAGTGCCCGATTGCTATGGCCTAAAGTGCTTTCCATTTTCCGGGGTGAGGCCTAAGCCCTAAAGTGGCCCAGCCTTGAGTAAGTTCTGATTGCTCACTCATCCAGGAAATTACCTTCTGTCTGGCAGAGATCCTGTTGAAAATGACCTGGGGTGGGTGGACTGAGTCCCCACTCCAAGGTGATCCAATATGGCCTGGATAGCTTGGAGGGAGTCTGGGATATCTTGGGGTGACCTAGGTCAGAGAAGCAAGGAGGGGGCAGGGCTGTCTGCCCTTATAGTGGTTCATCAGAGATGAGAGATGAGGCCTGAAGTCTCTCTGTCTCCCATGGCAGTCACCGCAGTCACTCAACCCAGTACCTTTCCCTTAGGACCCCCATGCAGCCTCAAAGGACATCTGTACTGGGGAAGGTAGGGGAACCACCCAGGGTAGCCCACAGGTTCAGAGAGGGCAATGGAGTCACACAAGGTCACACAGCCAACCAGAGACAGAAGGAGGATGGAATCTAGTTCTCACTCCCACACTCAGAGTTATTTTTGTTTTCCCTCCGAATTGTCAGTTTCTTTCTTTCTTTTTTTTTTTCTTTCCAGTATTAATGCTTTATTTCCTGAACAGGGTAGTGGTTTAACAGGTGTTTATTACATTAGTCCTTGTAGCCTCTGTATGTCTGAAATACATCATAATTTTTAAAGGGGGTAAATGGTAAATTTGTAGAACACAGGAACAGTTTAGAAGAGAGCTTGCTGAGGGAGGGGCATGGATGGGCATAGGGATGAATAAATACAGTCTTGTCTCAGGGCTGAGGAACTGATCTCCATCCCCTTCATCCCCACTGCAGTTTTCTTGGTTCAGGTTTTCATCTTTTCAATAGCTTCCTGTTTGTTTCTCCTCGTTAAAGTCTTGTTCCCCAGAATTTATTGTTTATAGTTCTGAGTGGAATTGTCAGTTTCTGAAGGACCAAGACTCTTGTCCTGTGTCAGTCCCTTCCCCTTTACTTCCACCAGGGCCCAGACTCCAGAGCTAGTTTCCTAGCAGATGGGTTTGGTCTTTTCTGTTAACACCCAGGCGAGATGCAGATCCACTCCCTGCTATTTCTTAAAGGGACTCACGCACAGAGGCCACAAGGGAAGAGACTAGGTTGTCTAATCCAACTGCCACCTGATGCTTGGACGCCGCAACAACATTCCTGCCTGTGGCTGGCTGGCTGCATTTTGCTCACACACGCCGGTGGCAGACGGTTCATTATGGTTCAAGTCAGTCTTTTTATTTCTAAAGAAAGGTGTAAGAAGATATTCCTCATCCTAAATGGAAACTGGGTGCTTGTGGTTTGCCGCCACATACCCTGGATCTGCCTTTGGAGTCTGCACAAAACACAACCTCCCGCAATCTCATCTCAGACCTGCAGAGAGTTGAAGATAGACCCATGTCCCCAGAAATGGGTTCAAGACTTGGTTTCACTCCTTTAGTTGCTTTAATTTCCTGTAAAGATCATGCATTTATTTGCTTTTGTAATTATAAAGGAAGCTCCTTATTTAAAAATTTTTTTATAATGGTAAATTTCATATAGGAAAATGCACAAATCTTAACTGTACAGCTCAATTTTTCCCGATGTATACACCCACATAACCTCCACCCAGTTCAAGATATAGAACATTTCTATCTCCCTGGAAGTTTCCTTGTGCCTTTTTCAATCAATATCCAATCCACCAGAGGTAACGACTATTCTGATTTCTGTCACCATAGATTAGTTTTGCTTATTCTTGAACTTCTTATGAATGGAACCATATAGTATGTATTCTTCTGTGTCTGGTTTCTTTGTCTTAGCACAATGTTTTTGAGATTTATCTGTGTTGTTCTGTGTACTAGTATTTTTTTTTCATTTTGATTATTGCTGGTAATATTTCATTTTGTGAATACATCACAAAGTGTTTTATTCTCCTGTTGATGGATATTTGGATTTTGTCCAATTTTGGCTGTTGACTAAAGTTGCTATGAACGTTCTTGTACCAGACTTCTGACAGACATATGAACTAATCTTTCTTGGGTGTATGTCTGCATGTGCAACTGTTGCGTCATAGTGTAGATGTATGTCTGGCTTTTTAAGAAACTGCCAAATAATAACATATGAGAGTTCAAGTTAGTCCGCATCCTCAGCAACCCTAGATGACAGGTTTTTTTTTAAAGCCATTATTCTGAATGTATCAAGTATCTCATTGTTGCTTTGACTTGCATTCTTTGATGAGATATTATTTTAAGCAGTTTCATACATTACTGGCCATTTGTCCTTTGTGAAATGCTTGTTCCAAGTCTTTTACTCATTTTGAATTGAATGCATTTTTCTTAATGATTTATAAGCGTTCTTTCTATATTCTGGATATGATTTATCAGTCTCTACCTTGCTAATTTGTTTTCTTAATGATATCTGTTGATGATTAGATGTTTTTAAGTCCAATTTATCAATTTTTTAATAGCTAAGTGCACTTTGTGATCTGATTAAGAAATCTTTACCTACTCCAATATCAAAAAAATTCTATGTATTTACTTAGAAGTTTGAGTGTTGAAGTTTTTACATTTAGGTCTATGATCCGCCTTAGAATTATTTTTTGTGTATAGTTTAAGGATCAGGGTTCTTTTTCCTCCACATACATCTAGTTGTTCCAATATCATTTATTAAAACGCCATCCTTCCTCTACTTAATTACAATGACACCTTTGATGAAAATCAAGAGAGCATACATGTGTGGGTCCATTCTAGACTCTTTATTCTGTTCCAGTGATCATATTTGTCTATTTTTGCTCCAAAAGCTCCCTGCTATTAATTACTATAGCTTTATAGTAAATCTTGAAATCTGGTGATATAAGTGTTCCAACTTTTTTTCAAGAGTTCTTGGATATTCTGGGCTTCCCTGGTGGCGCAGTGGTTAAGAATCCACCTGTCAATGCAGGAGACAAGGGTTTGAGCCCTTGTCCGGGAAGATCCCACATGCCGCGGAGCAACTAAGCCCATGCGCCACAACTACTGAGCCTGCGCTCTACAGCCCGCGAGCCACAACTACCGAGGCTTCGTGCTGCAACTACTGAAGACTGCACGCCTAGAGCCGGTGCTCCGCAACAAGAAAAGCCACCGCAATGAGGAGCCCTCGCGTCGCAACGAAGAGCAGCCCCGGATCGCCACAACTAGAGAATACAACTAGAGAAAGCCCGCGCACAGTAACGAAGACCCAACGCAGCCAAAAAAAAAAAAAAAAAAAAAGATTTCTTGGATATTCTAGGTCCTTTAATTATCACATAAATTTTGCTATCACCTTGTCAATTTACACACAATCACACACACACATACTACACACGTGGCTTGCTGGAATTTTAATTGGACTGCATTGAAACTATAGACCAATTTAGAAAAAATCAATAACAATATTGAGTCTTCCAATTTATGAACATGGAATATCTGTCCATTTACTGAGGTCATCTTTCATTTTTCTCCAGATATGTTCTATAGTTTTCAGTATCAAGGTCTTGCACACCTTTCAATAGATTTATTCCTAGGTATTTAATATTTTTCATGCACTTACAAATAGTATTGGTTTTTTTATTTATGAAATTTATTTTCCTATATAAATTATATATTTCTCTGGGCAGACAACCTTCACCTTATTGCACTAATAGCACGTGCATCTGTAATACCAAGCTACAGTACAACTCTTAACAAGGTCTGTATTCAACGTAGCACTTGTCTACCGGGCACTGTAGAAGAAGATGAGGAAAAGCCAGGATCCACCTCAGGTGAAGAATGGGGAGAGGGCAGCGTGTCTCCCCTCTGACAGTTGGTTTTCTCCCGGGAAGGGGAACATGCAAAGTTATGTCTGGATTCTGGAAGCGGGAGGAGATCTTGGAGGCTGAGAAGCCCAATGCAACACTGCAGCTTGGCTCCCTTATTCTCTGAGGGAAGCAGGGACTCCTCTTTCACTCATCTGTAACACATCGCTCTGGCGTAGCTGATGCTTTGGGGAAATGGGGACAGGGGTCATCCTTGAATTAGCAACAATTAAGAATAGGCCATACACTGCCACAGTGTGCCATAGTCCCTGGGGGTCCCTGGCCCCAGGGACCTGAAAGCTGTGTATCCTAGGGAGAGGTGCCACTCAAGACCCAGGGATGGCTCTGGAAGTCTCTTTATCTAATGGAGCTGGGGATGATTCTTGGACGTCCCCATGACCACACTTAGCTAGCAAAGCTCTGGTGTTGGATCTTCTAACCATTGGTCAAACTGTAATGAGACCGAGTCTGTAGGCAGTGAAGGGATGCCTGAGTAGGAAGGGGGAGGAGCGTGGGGATGGGGGCGGGTAATGGGCAGTGATTGTAACATGATTAGGTCCTCCTTGCAGGTGGAGGCTGGGCTGAACCTGGAGTGGGGTTAGGAGGGGCTGCAAGCCTCCGCCGGGAGCTCCTCTCACTCTGCCTTTGAACGACACTGAAGACAAGTTGCTCACATGCTCTAGAGCACGTTCTTGATACAGGGATGGGGGCTTTGGGGCGAAGTGGTGATTTGGTATTGGCCAAGAGCCACATTAAGCCTTTATGAGAGCAACCACCACAGCCTTAGCATTGAGACTGCGTAGGTCACAGTAGATCTGGCCAGTGCCCACAAAGACGATGGGTTTGCTTGTGATGTAGGTCATAGAAATAGCAGCTCCCACCTTGTCATCAATGGTATCAAATTTGGTAAGGACACCGAGGTGTCTGGGCCATAGAATGGTCAGCCAAGGCTCTGTTGAACTTGACCAGCTGGTCCACGGCCTCATTGCCTACTAAGGCCTCCCCCCCACACAGCACCAAGTCGGGTGCGTTGACAGTAATGAGCTTGGCCAGGGCAGTCATCAGAGGGTCATTGTCTTGCATGCGGCCAGCTGTGTCCACCAGCACCACATCAAAACCTTGGTTTTGTGCAAAGGCAACGGCTTCCATGGTAATGCCAGCAGCATCCTTGCCATAGCCCTTCTCAAACAACTGTACCATGGTGTGGCCGCCGTGATTCTCGGGGGGGTGTAGGGCACTCAAACGCCGGGTGTGTGTCCGCAGCTGCTCCACAGCCCCGGCACGAAATGTATCGCAGGCAGCAATGAGGACACTGAAGCCATTCTCTAACAGCCAGAAGGAAATCTTGGCAAGATTAATAGACTTCCCCACGTCGTTCACATCACAGAAAATGACCACATAAGGGCGCTGATGGTGCTGGGCAACCATGATATCCTGGAGCATGTCTACACGGCGCTGTGGCTGTAGAATCTGCACCAGGGACTCTTGGAGAGCTTGCTTTACGGTGGAAGTCACCGTGCTGAACGTCCCCATCACCTTCCCTTCCAGCTTGTTGGCCACAGATTCACAGAGTTGCACTGCAATGTCTGCTGCCACGTTCTTAGCAATGAGATGGTCACGCATCTTGTCCAGCACAGATTCCATGTCTTCACGACTCAAGCTCTTGGAACCCTCAAGGCCCTTCAGCATCCCAAACATGCCACCCAGATGCCCCTTGGTAGCACTAGGTTTGATGGAGTTTTGAGCAGCCCCTTCGTCATCTGAGCTGCTACAGTCCAGATCCTGAAGCTGCCTCCCAGACCCAGTTCCTCGAATCAAGTTGATGCCCTTGGCCAGGGCCACCTCGGGGGCTGCATTGGTGGTGGGAGTGCAATAGTCCAGGACTTCCCTGTTAGCAGTGCCACCCAGTGCCCACACCCCAGGCACTTTTTTGCCCTTCTCCTTGGGAGCATCTGACTTACTGGACTTGCCGGACTTCTCCATACCCCTCCCGTGCTTCTGAATGAACTCTTTTCACTTCCTGCGGATCAGTTCCTCTTTGGAAAGTTCTATCCCGTTCTTAGGCCCCACTGGGAGACCTGACTTTTCTGCAGGGACTGCTTTGCTGGTAGCCAAAGGGCCATCAGAACCTTCCTTCTTGGTCCCCTTGTTTTGGTTTTTTTTTTTTTTTGCTGTTCTTGGCTTTTTCCTTAGGCTTTTCACCCCGTGTCTCAATCATGGACCTCACAGGTTTCTTGGCCTTTTCAGAATCTTCAAATTTCTTCATGGTTGTGGGAGCACGGATCTTACTGCTCTCCTCTGCTTCACGAAGGAGCCGCAGAAAGTCATTCTGGCAATTGAAAGTGCCATTCACTAGACTTAAGGCACTTTGCTGTTGGATCTCAGTGCGGTACTGGTCACAAAACAGCCGGTGCACAGCGTCTATCAACTTGCCTGCGTACGTCAGTGTTAGGATCTTCTGAAAACCTACCACAAACACCAGCTCAAACTGGTTGTCCAGTTTATACCTGAGCGTGAGTGCCTCATGGGTGAAGGAGTTGTTACCTCCCCTTTCCTGCCGCAGTACCGAACGAATCAACGCGTTAATGAGCCGGGTGCCTGAGTCGCTCACGCCCTGGAAGCACCAGAGCACGAGCCACCTTTGGAGAAAATGGTGCAGAAGTTGAGCGTGGCGGCAGCGGGAAAGGAGCCGGGCAGGCGCCTGGAACTCAGGCTGAGATCGCCGCTGCTTCCGGCTGCGCCAAGCGCGGGACACGTCCCACCAGCGGCCCCGGACACCGGCTCCAGTGGTATTGTTTTGTAAGTTTCATTTCCCAATTGTTTCTTGCTAGTATGTATCGACAGAAATACATTTGTTTTGTATATTGACCTTGTATCCAGTAACCTTTTTAAATTCACTTATTAATTCTATGAAACTTCCACATATTTAATTTAAAAAACATCTTCATCGATCTTAAAGTTCCAGCTTGTATTTTCATTATTTTAAAGCATCCCATTTATTGACCATCACCGCTTATCCTTCTGGCTCACTCTCTTAAATATCCTGAATCCATTAACTTTCTAACCTCTTCAGGATCTCCAGCCCATTGACCCTACCACCTTTTTATTGCCCTTCACCTTGCCTACTTACCTCTTGGGGTCCATGGTCTCATCATTATCATTACTTTCTTGCCCACTTTCCTCTATATAGATCTTGCCTGGATACACTCCTGTTTAAGTCCAAATCCCAGGCTCAACATGGTTGAGAAAAAGACACAACGATATTGGCTAGTTTCACTATAAATGGGCCTGTGGTGCTACTCATTTCCCCAGTCCATTTGTTCTTCCACTCTTAACCGACTATCTCACACCCTCTGTCTTCTCAAACCTCCAAAGCCTCCTCTCCACCCTCACTCTCAAATGGTGATCTTGCTTCTTATTTCATTAGAAAAGCAATCAAAAGAGAACTTCTACATTCTACGACCACCACATCAACTTACCCACCAATATCTGCACTCCTTTATTCGAGCACATTCCTCCTACAATAGTTTTATCTCTTTCTCTCTCTCATATTTTCCATTACTCCCTCTCTAATGATTCATTCTCAGCAGCTTACAAACAGGCCATGTTATCTCCTGTCTTAAAAACCAAATCAGGGCTTCCCTGGTGGCGCAGTGGATAAGAATCTGCCTGCCAATGCAGGGGACATGGGTTTGATCCCTGGTCCGGGAAGATCTCACATGCGGCAGAGCGACTAAGCTCGTGCACCACAACTACTGAGCCTGTGCTCAGGAGCCTGCGAGCCACAACTACTGAAGCCCGCGTGCCTAGAGCCCGTCCTCCGCAACAAGAGAAGCCACCGTGATGAGAAGCCCTAGCACCACAACGAAGAGTAGCCCCCACTCACCGCAACTAAAGAAAGCCCGCGCAAAGCAACGAAGACCCAACGCAGCCAAAAAAAGAAAAAAAAAATCAAACCAAATCCCTCCTCTGACAGCACAGTTTTTTCTAGGTACCGTCTCATTTTTCTAATCTACTTTATAGCAAAGCATCTCAAAAGATTGCCTTTATCCTCTCTCTCTACTTTGTCTACTCCCATTCTCTCTTGAACCCACTCCAATCCACTTACCCTAGCCGCAGGGAGTGCTGTAACAGGGAGCAGAGAAAAGAGCAGTATCTAGAGAGAGGGATGATTGGACTCTAATCCAGTCAGGCTTTGCCCCAACTATTACACCAAAACTGCTCTTGTCAAGGTCACCAATGACCTCCATGTTGCTAAGTCCAGTGGTCAGTTGCCCTCTTACTTGCTCATCTACAGCCCAGATGATCACTTCCTCCTTGAAACTCATTTGACCTCACAGGGACACCTTTCTCTCTTTGTTCTCTTTTTCCCTCCCGGGCTTTCCTCCCATCTTCCCAACCTCTACCTGAAGTGCCCAGCACCCAGTCTCAGACCTCTTCTCTTGTCTACACTTGGTTGATGGTTCTCAACCCTATCAGATCCAATGCTCCCTTTTAATTTAATTTAATTTATTTTTTAAATGTCTTATCATAAATAATGTCAAACATACAAACGAAAGTGGAGAGAATAGTACAATGTATTCCCATATATCTATTACCTGGGTTCAATATTTAACAATACTTCTCCCCGTTTGCTTTATCTATCACTTTTTTTCTTTTTCTTTTTTCTTTGCAGAAGTCTGGGATTTGAAAGCAAATCCCAGACACCAGTCATTTCACTCCTACCTACTTCAGTATGCATTTCTCTTTTCTTTTTCTTTCTTTCTTTTGTAATTCAAGCAAGATCGGTATGCATTTCTTAAAGACATGGGCCATTGTCTTGCAAAACCACAATGCCATGACCATACCTAACAGCATTTAAAATAGTTCTTTGGTATCATTTAATACCCAGTCCATAATTACACTTTCCCTAATGTCTCAGATATGTCTTATTACAGTGGATTTGTTCCAAACAGGAACTTGGATCCAAACAGGTCTCCACATTACATTTCGCTGCCGTATCCTTTCAACTTTATTCATTGCCAGCAGTCCTCCTCTTCCCTTTATTTTTCACACCATTGACTTATTGCAAAAACCAGCTCAATATTCCTGTAGAATGTTCCATATTCTGGATTTACTTCCTTTTTATAGCAAATCTTTTGTAATTTGCCCTTTACTGTCCTGAAATGAAATTGAGAGATAATGTAGCTACTGTATTAGTTAGGGTCTGGCAGGAAACAGATGGCACACTCAAGCCGAGTCCAATCAAGGCCAGTTTTATGAAGGGATTATTGACAAAGATTGGGCAAAGTTAAGGGAACCAACAAGAAATGAGGAAGCACTAGAGGACGTGTCTGCCATCCCTGGGCCTGAAAGACCAAGATGAGGGAGTGGTATCTCCCTTTGTCTGAACCCCACAGGAAGCCACTGGGCAAGGGAGCTGGTTGATGTCATTTATGAAAGTTGGCCTCCTGGGGCAGGTAGCAGGGTGCAGAAGAGCAGAGTAGATCGGGTCCAGAGGGACAAATGAAGTATACCCCTCAAAGCAATCTACACACATAATTTCAAAATAATGAATTGAATTTCCTGTATTACAAGGAGAAACAAGAGGAAACTAACGTATAAAGTATTATATATTTGAATATGCAAAAATTTTGCACTTCACCAGAAGCCCTAATGGAATCATCAGATGCTTGCAGTCGTTCCTAGAATCACTGTGTCTGCCAAAGCTGCACACGCAGACTGATCCAGGAGAACTGGAGTGGCATCTCAAATACAGAGAGAAGCTGTGTTGTTGATTTTCGAATCAAGACCAAGCACCCTCTTGCATCAATTACAGGGAAATGGCGTTCCTGGGAAACTTGGTGTATATTAAAACAATACCCCGAATACTCTGTGTTTATGTGGAGAATAGATTTAGGCTCTACGTTGAGATAAATAATAAACATATTTTTTACCAAATGAATGTCTGATAGAACATTTGAAAATCATATGGAATGTGGGACAATTTCTGTTATGCAGGACTGTCCTGTGCATTGCAGGATGCCGAGGAGCCCCGGCCCCACCCACTAAAGCCTCATAGTGCCCCCCAACCCTAATCATGAATACATAACCTCCCCCTGCAAAAATGTCCTGGCAATTTTCCAAATTTTTTTCTAGTGGGTGGATCATCCTGTTGGAGAATCATTGGCTTAAGTGATCTCCTCCGGTCTCATGGATTTAAGTACACTGACGGCTTCCAAATTATTCATCGTCTCATCCTCTCTCCTGAGTGTACACTTGTAGATTAAATTTCTACTTCCTGTCTCTGTTTACATCACTAACTGGCACCTCAGAGTTTACATGTTACAACCAAAACCTTGAACCTACTCCTGAACGCAGGCACCCCCAACCTTCTCCTCCCCCAGATTTTTTTTTTTTTTTTTGCTGCATTGTGTCTTCGTTTCTGCACATGGGCTTTCTCTTCATTGCGGTGCGCATGCATCTCATTGAGGTGGCTTCTCTTGCTGCGGAGCACGGGATCTAGGCGTGCGGGCTTTAATAGTTGTGGCACAAGGGCTCAGTAGTTACGGCTCGTGGGCTCTAGAGTGCAGGCTCAGCAGTTGTGGCACATGGGCTTAGTTGCTCCTAGGCATGTGGGATCTTCCCAGATCAGGGCTTGAACCCATGTCCTCTGCATTGGCAGGCGGATTCTTAACCACTACGCCACCAGGGAAGTCCCAAGATTTATTTTAGTTTAGTAAGTAACAATTTAATTCTTCTAGTTGTTCAGGCCAAAAATATTAGAATCATTCCCAACACCTCTTTTTTCTCATGCTCCACATGGGATCCATCAGTCAATTCAGTTGGCTCCACCTCCGAAATGCATTCCAATCTGATCAATTTTACCATCCCCACCACCACTTTGGTCCAAGCCATTGTCATCTCCCAAAACTGTTACAACAGCCTCCAAAACGGTCTCCCTGTTTCCACCCTGGTCTCTACTTTCTATCTGCAACATGGCAGCCAGTGAGATCACTTAAAAAATGTGAGTTAGATCAGCTCACGCCTCTACTCAAAACCCTGCAAGGTTCTAAGTGAAATGGGAACCTCTGGTATCTCTGTGTCTCCAAATTCCTTCTTCCTGTAAGGACACCAGTCAGATTGGATTAGGGCCCATCTGAACAGTCTCTTTTAACTTAAACACCTCTTTCAAAGTAGTCCATTCTGAGGTACTGGGGATTGAGCTTCAACATATGAATTTTGGAGAAACACAGTTCAGCCTATAACAACATCCCTATTCATATGAGGGATAGTTGCATTGTATTAAGGAAAACATTACTGTTCTTTGAAAGTTAAATATGCACAGAAGAATGTATATGAGTTTCACTGACCAGCTAAAGGGGTAGACCATATCAAATTGTTGGCATCTCAGCACCATTCTCACTTCCTTCTAAGATTCATCCTCACTTCCCCTATATTTTGGAGGCTGGAAGCCTCAAGACTGTGTTTCCCAGATTCCCTCGACAGCACAGTTCTGGGTTGTGTCCTGCAAATGAGAGGTGCACGTGTGAGATTTTCAAAGCAGAGGAAAGGAGAGACCATTATTACTCTGTCAGTGGTGACCAGGCTAGGTCTTCTGCAGGCGGTAGGTGGAGGTTTGGAGTGTAGCTTCAGGCTTCCTCCTGTGAATCACCCACTTTGTGTCTCTGGTAACTGAGATCATTGGTGTTGGTCCCTTATGATTTCTGCACTTCCTGATTGCCTAAACATTAGCAGACATATTTTTGGCTGCAAGATTCTTTGCAAGATACTTCTCAAAATCTTGTATTATCATTACCAAGCCCTCTTCTTCTTCCTCGATTGTACAGGCATGGAGGCCCAGCTGGGCAGGCCAAGTTGCAGTAGCCTAGTTCTCCAACTGGGAGCAGAGGAAGAGAGCTGTTCCTTACCAGCTTTCATAATACCCTCAAGACTGGGGTTCTAACATTTTTCCCAAGGAAACTCTGCACTGGTGGTTGGTTGCAGGACATTTAGGGTGATGAATTAAATATTGCACATAGGATTGGAAGACTTTAGTTCTAGGCCCAGCCTAACTATGTGATTACTACATGGCCTTGGACAAAACCCTTGACTTTTGGGGTCTTACTTTCCCCATTTATAAAATGGGAGAAAGAAGAAGAAAACAAATTTGAGTAATAGCTAACATTTACACATTACTTTCTATGTTCCAGTCATTATTCTGAAGGCTTTTCATATAGCCACTCATTGAATCATCATAAAAATCATATGAGAAAGGTACCATTTCTATCTTACATTTGGGGAAACAGATATTAAGAAACTTACCCGGACTTCCCTGGTGGTGCAGTGGTTAAGAATCCGCCTGCCAATGCAGGAGACACTGGTTCGAGCCCTGGTCTGGGAAGATCCCACATGCTGTGGAGCAGCTAAGCCCGTGAGTCACAACTACTGAGTCTGCTCTCTAAAGCCCACGAGCCACAACTACAGAAGCCCGTGCCTAGAGCCTGTGCTCTGCAACAAAGAGAAGCCATCGCAATGAGTACCCCATGCGCTGCAACTAGAGAAAGCCTGCGTACAGCAATGAAGACCCAGTGCAGCCAAAAATAAAATAAATAAATAAATAAATTTATTAAAAAAAAAAAAAAAAAAGAAACTTACCCAAGTCACCCAGGAAGTCTGTGTCCTTGTTGGGGCTTTTAGCCATTAAGCTATTTGGCCTCTTGTTTCATGAAAATGTGTGATAAATGGCAATGGATTTACAGTTTGGAAATGACTAGTTTGGGATGTAGTGGCCTTTGTCCCAAGTTCTTTGGCCTCCCCAAACAAAGTAGGAATTCACTGGATCCAGGAACTAAAGACATTAGGAATTGTCCTATGTCTTCCACTCATGTGACCCTCTGCATAACTTTGCTCAGCATTTTGTTCCACTGGCAGGTAGAAGATGACCAACCCATAGCTCTGAAGCATACTTCTCTGTTCAAGTGACCTCTGCTGATTGAGTTGGACACTCCTGATTCTAATTATGGATTTCCCTGAGAGAGAGACCCTATTAGCCCAGCTAGAATCTGGAAATGACTGCTCTCCAATCACTTGGAGGCGGTACATTCACTTGCTGGACTATAGAGATATTTAGGTTATTTTTCACCAGCTCAGGGACAGTAATATGTCTCTGTCCTTACGGAAAAAGCTCTTTCTTCTCAAAGCCTGGCAGCCAGCCTCAATCTTCCAGGGACAGCTCAGTTATAGTGGAAAGAGCCTTCCATGCAACCTGAAGTCCTGGGATGGGATTGACGTCCAGGTCACCACTTACTGACTACGTGACCTCAGGCAAGTTATATAACCTCCCTTAGCCTCTGTGTACTCATTTCAGAAAAATCAGAAAA
The DNA here is from genome assembly GCF_965194805.1 of Balaenoptera borealis. NCBI lineage: Eukaryota > Metazoa > Chordata > Mammalia > Artiodactyla > Balaenopteridae > Balaenoptera > Balaenoptera borealis. Next base: position 161,794,283 of record NC_138860.1, on the reverse strand, counting down.
TGCAAACAGTTATAACTAGAAAAAGAAAACCACCCTCTTTGTCCCCTTCTTTCTCCCTTTTACTGGGCTCCTTTTGATGTAACACACACAGGCACAGATGGGAGGAGTCTAAGGGTTTAGTTTCAAAGCTTTGGCAGGGCCTTTGTGTCTTTGCAGAAAAAGGAAAAGCCATTAAGAAGTACCTGGCTCTTCAATAGCCTTGCTCATTATTCCCAGCGGCCTAAGTGAACACAGTTTGGGAGGCCAAGGATCAAAGAAAGAAAATAAAACTGTTCTGCATTGCAGATAGAAGTCCTACCCATTGTGAGAGAGGTGGCCTTGCAAATTACTGGGGTAGAGTGGGTGAGGTAGCTAAGTCAGGAACAATTAGTGAAACCCAAGAGCAGAGAATTGTATAAACCTCTAGGGGAAGGTAGGCAACTAGGACAAGTATGGGAGGGGTAGGTTTCCCCTTCCTGTTCTGACCCAGTCAGTGGCAGCAGGCCACCTCTAATCTAATCTAAAAGAGCCCCTTAGAGGAAGTTGGTAAAGGGCGCCCCCTCCCTGAGTGGTTGCAGCTCTGTGCCAGGGTGCAGGGTTTGGTGAGTGGAGTGTGACCTGTGCACCTCACACGCATTCATGGTCTCCAAGGCTACGCTCAGCAGCCCTGAGTGCCAGTCCTCAATGTAGACTAGTGAGCTGCAAGGAAGGTCTGCTGAGAGGACGGACCCAAATGGAGCCCAAACAAGGGTGATGCCCAGAGCTCTCCCCGCATCTCAAGACACACCTGGTGGGATGAGAAAAGGAGAGGCCAAGCATGCAGTCCAGCTCCCTACCCTCTAAGATTACATAAAATTGCCTCTAAAAAAATAAATAAATAATTTTTGGGGGGAAACTGTTTATTTTCCATCAACCTATTTCCATTTTAAGAGTTTGTGGAAGAACAGTTTAAGACCACTCAGTGGTTGTTCCTACCCACTCAGTGGCCCGAGCAGTGGGAGCTGCAGACCAGTCTTCAGTGGCAGGCTGAGCACTCCAGTCTTCAGTGGGGAACTGCAGAATAGGCACAGAGGGCACCTGCACACCTTCGGACCAGTCTGCCACCTCAGGCTGAGTAGCAGTGAACTCAGGAGCTGGAATGGTCCATTCACCCTGAAATTCCTCCTTGGTCACAGCCTTCTCAGCTGCCGCCTGCTCTTCCTTTTCAATCTCTTCAGGATCTCTGTAGAAGTAGAGATCAGGCATGACCTCCCATGGTTGTTCACGGGAGATGGTGCCACGCATGCGCAGAACTTCCCGGGCAAGCATCCACCACTTCAGACCCACTGAGTGAGCTCCCTTGTTGTTGCATGGGATGGCAATGTCCACATACCGCAGAGGAGAGTCTGTGTTACACAGAGCAATGGTAGGCAGGTTAATGTAAGAGGCCTCTGTGAGAGGCAGGTGGTCAGCCCTGGATCAGTAACCACCGGAAGTCTTGGCTCTCGGAAGGCTGCCTGGATCTGGTTAGTGAATGTTCCAGGAGTGAAGCGGCCAGCAATAGGAGTGGCTCCAGTGGCAGCAGCAAACTTCAGCACAGCTCGCTGGCCAGTATTCCTGGAGGATATGACACTGACATCAGCTGGGTTTTCAATGGCAACAATGGCACGAGCTGCCAACAGAAGCTTCTCCCAGGTTCTCTTCAGATTTATGATGTAGACGCCATCACTGTTCCTGTTGTAGATGTACTGTTCCATTTGGAAGTCAAGGTTGGTGCCACCTAAGTGGGTTCCTGCTGCAAGGACTTTGAGGACATCCTCCTCCTTCATTTGCAGGACATCAAGGGCTCCGGACATTGTGAAAGTTTCCCTTTAAGTTACGATGGGAATCCAGAACAAAGCCATATGGACCCCTATCTGGCACGGAAAGCTAAATATTTTTAAAAAGTAGAAAACAAAACAAACAAACAAGCAATTGCCTCTAGCCTCCAATCCCAAACCCTGTGAAGGAAATCCACAGCCTTCTTAAGAATCCTGTGAATTCCTCAGGTTATCCCACTGGGTTCCTGATCCTTTCCACACGTATGACCTCACTTCTTTCTCCAAGTTTTACAAAAACTACTCATACTAAGCATTAGTTTGAGAGTAGATGTATAAGATTAGAGGTGGGCAGGGAAGTATTTACATTGAAAAAGGGAAAACTCCAATCTTAAAATTCTTTTTTTTTTTTTTTAATATTTATTTATTTGGCTGCGCCGGGTCTTAGTTGCGGCATGCGGGATCTAGTTCCCTGACCGGGGATCAAACCTGGGCCCCCTGCATTGGGAGCTCAGAGTCTTAGCCACTGGGCCACCAGGGAAGTCCCCCGATCTTATTTATTTATTTACTTTTGGCTGTGTTGGGTCTTTGTTGATGCACATGGGCTTTCTCTAGTCGTGGTGATGGGGGGCTACTCTTCATTGCAGTGGGCTGGCTTCTCATTGCGGTGGCTTCTCTTGTTGCGGAGCAGGGGCTCTAGGCGCGCGGGCTTCAGTAGTTGTGGCACGCGGGCTCTAGAGCACAGGCTCAGTCGTTGTAGCTCACGGGCTTAGTTGTTCCGCGGCATGTGGGATCTTCCCAGACCAGGGCTTGAACCCGTGTCCCCTGCATTGGCAGGCGGATTCTTAACCACTGCGCCACCAGGGAAGCCTGGGGAGTCCCCCAGTCTTAAAATTCTTTTCAGTTATCCTGCCATTCTATAGGTTTCTCACTGACATTTAACCCCATGTACATCCAGTCTTCCAGAATTTTGCTGGCTCCCCTCACTCTCCCTTTCCTATATATCCCTCCCTCTAGAATTACCTTCTGTACTCCAATTTGCCTTCCTCTCTTATGCAGACCAATTCAGCTCTCCCCAACTCTGAATCTGCAACATGGATATCTAAACTCATCAAGTGGGGGGTCTTATATTTAATGGAATCCACCCTTCGTATAACACCATACATGTGATACAGTTGTGAGAACCTAAGGGGGAAAAAAATGTTAGCTTCATTTACCATGAAATGCTGGTGACTCTCCTGGGTAATGTGATGCTTAGTAAATAGGAGGCATAGAATATCAGGTAAAGTTGAAGTAGAGTGATTTTTTTTTTTTTTTTTTTTTTTTAGCCAGAGTGAGAGCTTGATTTGTTACCTGGACCTCCACATTGCTGGGAAATGTGAAATATTCTGCATATCTGGCCTAGTCAGAAATATACTGATCTTCTGTTAACTTGATCTTTAAATAGAAATTAAGGTCTCTCAATAATGAAGCCTTTAAGTTGCCATTCCCTGAAGACAAAGATGGGTTTTGTGGGCCCTGAGGATTATATAGTTTTACTGGGTATAGTTTTAATTTTATGTTTTATTTTATTTTATTTTTTAACCACATGGCATGCGTTATCTTAGTTTCCCGACCAGGGGTGGAACCCGCACCCCCGCAGTGGAAGTGTGGAGTCTTAACCACTGGACCGCCAGGGAAGTCCCATTACTGGGTGCTTTTTTAAATGGTGGTTCTTAAACATTAAAAAATTATTAGTATAAATATAACTCAGTGAGACTTCAATGTCCTGCGTTGGAGATGATGAAGGAGAGAAGTGGGGAAGTGCTGACTGACACAAGTTAAGTCACTTTGTGCAATTTTGCCTAAAGATGGAGCTATCGAAGTCAATGCAAATCCAGAGTATTTTGATTGTCCATGACTTGGGGACAGAGATCAAAGCAAAAAAATCTTAATTCTAGTTGTTTAATAAGTCAGAGAGTCTGCTGTGTTCCAAGAAGTTCAAATATTGATACATACTGCCCAGACTTCAGTGAATCACAATTCGTATCTTGGATGGTAGAGAGGCAGGGCCAAGTGGAACTACCTATTACAAACTGGCCTCTCTCTGTTCTGTGGAGAAGAGATGGTCAAGCTAACATAGAAGTTCCTAATAAAGATATTTAGGATCATTTTTTTTTAATGGGGTCTCACGGATGACCACGCAGCTGGCAATCTGCCAGGATTCTTGGGAATGACAAAACGTGGTGATTGCTGAGTTAAGGGTGTGGATGTTGAGTGGCTTGGAATGGTTGGGACAGAAGTTCTCTCAGGGTGTCAGCAAAATAGAAGGTCCCAGGGACACAGTATTTGCTGCTCTTTTCTCCCAGCTCATATCATCAACACCCTGAATCTCCTTTTCCTGGTAGCTGTCACAAAACCTGGGAATAAGGGTTGTAAACTTGGTTGCAAATGGCTGGGAGCAAAAGAATACATAAGTATGAACACAAAATTGGATACAGGACTTTGGAAGGCTCTCACACAAGGAAGGGGTCCTAAATCTTAAGCTTCATTAATTTTATGTTAAATGTGTGTCTATTTTGACCTGAGTCAGAAAACATTTTTCTGCCCACTGTATTTCTGGCCATTGGTCCTCTGGAAGGCATCATAGAAAAGGATCAAAATCCATCATGTTCATTCCTGCCGAGTGATGGCATAACATCAGAGCAGCAACCCTGGGCCATCATAGGAACTAGCCTTTCACTAGCTCATCAAAGGTCAACTTTGTAATGAGAGAAGCAAGCAGAACAGCAGGGATGTATCTGGAAAACATCCGGTTATTATGACTATTTTTTCAGCATTCTCGTGCTGATTGCCCAGAGGTTGTTTGTGCTAGCTGCACAATGAAGGATAGAGGACAGCCGAGATGATCAGGCCAAGCTCTGCAATTTATAACTTCCCATAAAGTTCTCAGGCAGCAACACTTCCCTCTTTTTTTTTTTTTTTTTTTAAATTTGTTACGGATGGAAAGTCACACCATTTTTTTGAGATGGCCACTGGCTTCCTACAACATAGCCAGGGATGACACAAGAGGATATGTTTTCCAGTTGCCTTTTAAATTAGCCCATGACTGTATATCTGATGTGATCTGATTTATATTTTGAAAAGTTCCCTCTGGCTGTTGTGGGAAGAACTGATAGTGGGGACATGAGTGATAGCAGGCAGGTGAGTTGGGGGCTCTGCAGTAGTCTAGGCAAGAAATGATGGGGGTTTAGACTTGGTAGGTAAGACTTCAGAGAAGAGGTTAGAGTCTTTAAAAAGGAGAGTCAACAGGATTGCTAATGAATTGGATGTGGGGTGAGGGCTGTAGGATGGGAAGGAAAAGAGGATTCGCAACTGCTTCCTAAGGTTTTGGCCTGAACTACTAGATAAGATTCAGAGAAGGGGAAGATGGGGGCAAGTGTAGAAAAAAAGAATCAAGAATTCTCTTTTGATCATGAAATTGATCAAGTCAAGTTCCACAGACTATGGAACAGCTATTCTAAACAATGCAAAATTTCAAGTCAATCACTAAAATATCCATCCGTTAAAGAACAAGCTCCATAAAAACCAATGCAAATAATATATTTATATAAATAAATTTTGTTTCTTTTACCCTGACACAGAGAAGTTCATGTCCTGTCAGTGTTATAACTAGGTCAACATAACCAAATTCCACATCCTCTGGAGACTTTCAAGGTTAAAAAAATAATAAGTATAAGAAAAAGTAAAACTACAGGAGAAATTAACACAACACTGTAAATCAACTATACTTCTTAAAATAAAATTAAAAAAAAAAGAAGTAAAACTCAAATGACCACCATGTTTGCAGGCCAAACAATAATATCTAAAAGGCAAGTCTCAAGGTTTAATTATCAACAACAGAGAATTCTGAAAGAGAATTTTGTTAAATGGGGAAAATCTTGGGACTTCCCTGGTGGCACAGTGGTTAAGAATCCACCTGCCAATGCAGGGGACATGGGTTCGATCCCTGGTCTGGGAAGATCCCACATGCCGCGGAGCAACTAAGCCTGTGGGCCACAACTACTGAAGCCCGTGCGCTGCAACTACTGAAGCCCGCTTGCCTAGAGCCTGTGCTCTGCAACAAGAGAAGCCACTGCAATGAGAAGCCGCACACTGCAACGAAGATTAGCCCCCGCTCGCCGCAACTAGAGAAAGCCCGTGCATAGCAACAAAGACCCAACGCAGCCAAAAATAAATAAATTAAATAATTTTTTTTAAATGGAGAAAGTCTTTTACATGCCTTCTCATTAATTGATTGATTAATAACTTATTAATAATCTCACATGCAAACAAAAAATGCACTCAACTCCTTCCAAAAGGAGACAATCCATGTCCAATTATGGCATCCATTCCTTCCCTGGTTACATGTGCTCATTTAACAAACATGTAATGAATGTCTATTATGTACCAGGCACATTGCAAAATTATCGAACATATTTATGAACAAAACAACTTCCTTGTCTCTGTGGAGCGTGTAATCTAGTTGGGGAGATAGAAATGTAAACACATGGCAACTTTCAACTTCAGCAATCTGGAATACTAGATAACCTGAAAACATTCAGATGATAAACACTAAGAAATGCTGACTGAAATTTAAGGAAATGCATAACTGAACTGGTAAGAAGAAAGAGTAATTTCCAGGGTCCAAAGTAAAGAGAGAGCTGAAAACCAGAGTGGTAAGCATGAGAGCAGATGATGTAGCTACCCTGGGGGAAGGCTCAATCCCAATAATCTAAAATATTCTAGGATTTATTCAATGTGGGAAAGGACTAAACAAGGACATGAACCCCAGGGGTGAGAATCACTGGGTGCTACCTTGAAGGCTGACTACCACATCCCATCTGGCAAAGCACTAGTCCAACCAAGGTGCTGGCCAATGACAAGACAATCTGGATTGGTGGGAGAGGAGAGAAGTCATAAATACCACAATCAGCTCCGTTAAGTGAGGACTGCTGCCTGTACTTACATTTCCTTCCTTGCTGTGCCATGGATATTGTTTTCTCTTTTATTTAGATATAACTTTGTGAGATAACAGAAAATATATATACTGTTCTCTGCCCCTGGTTCTTGATACAGAGCTCTAAAACCCTTGTAATTTCCTAATCTCAAGGAATTAATTAATTCCTAATTAATAAGAGCACTAGGAGCATCTTTCATTCTAATATTTGGTCTTTGACCCCAGGTCCTGACACAGAGTTCCTTGGAATTTCCTGAGTGATAGCAATGCCTTTGTTCTAATGAGGTGACTCAGTGGGCTCCTGGATGGGGGCTGATCACCAGAAAGACCAAGCCATGATTAGAATCTTGGAATTTTCAGTTTTACCTTCCACTCTCTAGAGAGGAAAGAGGGGCTTGAAATGGAGTTAATAACTGATCACGTCTGTGTGATGAAGCCTCCATAAAAATCCCAATAGTATGAGGTTCTGAGGGCTTCCAGGTTGGTGAACACGTGGAGATATAGGGAGAGGGGCATGCCCAGAGGGGGCATGGAAGCTCTGTGCCTCTTCCCTGGTGCCTTGCTCTGTGCATCTCTTCTATCTGGATGTTCATCTGTGTCCTTTATCGTACCTTTTATAATAAACTGGTAAACAGTAAGCAAACAGTTTTCCTGAGTCCTGTGAGCCACTCTAGCAGATTAATCAAACCCGATGAGGAGGTCATGGGAACCTCCAACTGATAGTCAGTTGGCCAGAAGCACAGGTGACAACCTGGACTTGCAATTGGCAGACGAAGTATGGGGGGGAGGAGAAGTCTTGTAGGACTGAGCCCTTAATCTATGGAATATGAAGCTAACTCCAGGTAGATGGTGTCAGGATTGAGTTAGACTGTAGGACACCCAGCTAGCATCACAGAGAATTGCTTGTTGTGGGGATAAACCCCACACATCTGGTGTCAGAAATGTTTTGAGTGTGGTAGTGGTATGAAAGTAAAGGAGAAACACAGGAGGAAGACTGGGTTTTTCCTTCTCAAGCTGACATAGAGTAATATGCAGAAAGTCAGATATATTTAGAAAGTAATTATCCTTCTCTTTCCTTTTCCCTTCCCCTAGACTCATGTATGATGTGAATTGTGATGGTTAAATTTGTCATTTTGTCCACAAGTTGCAAAATATGGAGGGGGATCATGATGGAATGAGGGGAGAAATGGATGCCATAACTGGACATGGGTTATCGCCTTTTGGAAGGAGTTGAGTGTATTCTTTGTTTGCATGTGAGATAAGTACATTATGTTAGGCAGAGGCATTTAAAAATTGTATATGGTATGAAAAAAAAGTGGGAGGCCGTTGCTTGGCAACCATAGTTGGAATGCAGAGGACATCTGTTGTTTTCCTCTATCTCCTTCTTTCGGAGAATGCCTCCTCCCCCACTATACGCTGGCTTGGTGGGGCTGTCAGTCATGGTTCTCTGCATTTCCCTAGTCAGGGGATGGCGTCTAATCCCGACTAGGCCACTTGAAAGTGCTTTCTCTGGGAGAATATTTTAGTGGGAGACAGGAGAACAAAAAATTCTTCAAGTTGATTCATTCTGGGGCAGTATCCTGAAGGGACTTTCTGTTTGTTTCTGTTACCTACATATCCAGAACTTCCCTGATTCCCGATTATCGTGCTACTTAACTGTTCAGACTGTCTTTTGATTTTGTGAATTTTCACATTTTCTTTCAACAAATCCTTTGATGTTCCCCCTTAAGTTAGCCAGAGTTGGTTTCTGTTGCTTGTAGCCAAAGAACTTTATTTGGTAGTTGATTCCTTAGTGTTAAGCTCAGTTAGAAGAATCCCACTAAAAAAGAACACTAAATTCAGTTAGAATGGTTTTGTAGCAAAGAGGACCCCCAAATAAGCTGATACTTAGTGATCCAGCTTTTTCAACACATGCATATAGCAATTTCCTCCCCGGGCATACCTCCATAGTGTCTGGACTGAAAAAGGTTTCAGGAAGGGTACCAGTACTTGTTGATACACTATATTCAGAACCACTACCTAGGATATGGCCTTATAGGTTTTGCACTACACAAAACTCCAGGGAGTGCCATTCACATAGATTATGATGTGAATGGTGCCCTTGATGTTGTGTAGTGCAGTGACCTATTACTCCCCTCTCATAGTCCCTGTTGCTGGATTTGGCTTTTTGCGTAAGCCTCATACAGTCTCCTCCTCTTGAATTTCCCTCCAAGTGCACAGTTGAATTTCCTTCCAATCAGTCAGGGCTAAACCAATCCATCAGATGAGTTTGCATGTGTACGAATCAAATAGTGGACATAGATCAAGACTGATTCTCAGGAGGTTCCTAGGAAATCAGAGGATACATTGACGATTTATATCCCCCCAAAATTCATACGTTGAAACCCTAAACTCAGATATGGCTGTATTTGATGATGGAGCCTCTAAAGAAGTCATTAAAGTTAAATGAGATCATGAAAGTGGGTTCATGATCCAATAGGATTAGTGTCCTTTTAAGAAGAGATATCAGAGAACTCTCATTCTCTCTCTCTCCACACACACACACTAAGGAAAGGCCATGTGAGGAGGTAGCAAGAAGGTGGTCGTCTGCAAGCCAGGAAGAGAGTCCTCACCAGAAAGTGAATTAGCTGGCACCTTGATCTTCACTAGAAACTGAATTGGCTGGCACCTTGATCTTAGACTTTCCAGCCTCTAGAATTGTGAGAAAATTAATTCCTGTTTTTTAAGTCACCCAGTCTGTGGTATTTTGTTATGGCAACTCAAGCCAACTAAGACAAATTTAAATAGGTATGTGGAGGTGGAGAGAAGGGCATTAATGACTTTCACTTATCAGAAGTACTGACTCCCAAACTGTGTCCAATCTAGCCACCTTGTACATGAAGAAGATAAAATGAGTTGATTGGGTGTCTTTTTGTTTGTTGTGGGGGAGGACAGGTGAATGGAAAACGTGGGAGAGAATAGAATCAACTCTTTCTATGTTTTATGTTTTCTTCAACATACAATCCATAAATACCTTGTCAGTATAGCAAAGTAATTATTATACCATGACCACCACCACAATCACATACACATAAGCATTAGAACAGAAATTGTATTAATCATCAGGGAAATGTAAATCAAAACAACAATGAAATATGACTTCACACCCACTAAGATGGTTATAATAAAAAAGACAGACAATAACAAGTTTTAGAGAGAATATTGAGAAATTGGAACACTGATCCATTGCTGGTGGGAATGTAAAATGGTGAAGCTGCTGTGGAAAATAGTTTAGCAGTTTTTCAAAATGTTAAACACAGAGTTGCCAAGTGATACAGCAATTTTACTCCTAGGTATACCCAAGAAAGTTGAAAACATATGTTCATGCCGCAACTTATACGCAAACGTTCATAGCAACACTATTGGGACTTCCCTGGTGGGGCAGTGGTTAAGAATCCGCCTGCCAATGCAGGGAACATGGGTTCAATCCCTGGTCCGGGAAGATCCCACATGCCACAGAGCAACAAAGCCCGTGCGCCACAACTACTGAGCCCATGCGCCACAACTACTGAAGCCCACATGCCTAAAGCCCATGCTCCACAACAAGCCACTGCAATGAGAAGCCCATGCACTACAATGAAAAGTAGCCCCCACTTGCCACAACTAGAGAAAGCCTGTGTGTAGCAACGAAGACCCAACACAGCCCAAAGTCAGTAATGATAATAATAATTTTAAAATTTTTTAAAAAAGATATAGCAGCATTATTCATAATAGCCAAAAAGTGGGAAAAAAACAAATGTCCATCAACTGATGAATGAATGAACAAAATATGGTACATCCATAAATGAAATAATATTCAGCTACAAAAAAGAATGAACTACTGATATATGCTGCAATGTGGATAAACCTCAAAAACATTCTGCTTAGTGAAAGAAGCCAGACGCAAAAGGCCACACGTTGTATGATTACATTTGTATGAAATGCTCAGGGACTTCCCTGGCGATCCAGAGGTGAAAACTCTGTGCTTCCACTGCAGGGGGTGCGGGTTCGATCCCTGGTCAGGAAAATGAGATCCTGCATGCCACGCTGAGTGTGGCCAAAAAAAAAAAATCAGAATAAGCAAATTCATAGACAGGAAGTAGCTTAGTGGTTGTCAGATGCTGGGTGGGAGACATGCGGGATAACTGCTAAGGGGTATGGAGCTTTTTTTTTGGCTGCACAGCATGCGGGATCTAGTTCCCCAACCAAGATCGAACCCGTTCCCCCCTGCGTGGAGTCTTAACCATTGGACCATCAGGGAAGTCCCAGTATGGGGTTTCTATTTGGAGTGATGAAAATGTTCTGGAATTAGATAGTAGTGATGGCTGCAAACCCTCTTAAATATACTAAAAATGACTGAATTGTACACTTAGAAGGGTGAATTTTATACTATGTGAATTATATCTCTATAAAGAAAACCAGAAAGGATAGCAAGCTGACTTCTATACTTATAGATCTTGGACAGTCAGCCATTTGGTAACACCATCCAACTTTGCATTTTCTACCAAAGTGCAAGAAGGAATTACTCAGGGAATAAGGAGAAAGAATTGATTATAAGCTACAGAACATTAATTTTAAAAAAATCTATATTGTATACAAGGCTAATTATAAATGCCATGTAAAATTCTACAAAATATAAACAATACCTAAATGCATAATGTAGAAAGTTAAAGTCTCCTAAATCCTATTTTATGAGCTAATGTATGGTGGTAGTTTAACAAATCCTGACATCTCAAGTCTAATAAAATAAAAGTTTTATTTATTTATTTATTTTTGGCGCATTAGGTCTTCGTTGCTGCGCGTGGGCTTTCTCTAGTTGTGGCGAGCAGGGGCTACTCTTCTTTGCTGTGCGCGGGCTTCTCATTGTGGTGGCTTCTCTTGTTGCAGAGCACAGGCTCTAGGCGCATGGGTTTCAGTAGTTGTGGCATGCAGGCTCAGTAGTTGTGGCGCACGGGAATAGTTGCTCTGCAGCATGTGGCATCTTCCCGGACCAGGGCTCGAACTTGTGTCCCCTGGATTGGCAGGCGGATTCTTAAACACTGCACCACCAGGGAAGTCCCCTTTCCATTTTAAACGCTGAAAAAAATTGCTGTATTTTTTTTTTTGTTAGTATGCAGGAGTTCTTTGTCTTTTCTAGATTAAGGACCAGTAAACCATAGCCCAAAGACCAAATGTGGCACACCTTTGGTTTTCGTAAATAAAGTTTTATTAGAACACAGTCACACCCATTCACTTACTGTCTATGGCTGCTTTCCTACTACAACAGTAGAGGTGAATAGTTGTGTCAAAGATCATTTGGACTACAAAGCCAGCTTAAATTTTCACTATTTGGTCTTTTACAGAAAGAGTTTGCCAAATCCTGCTCTAGTTAATAATCTCTTATTGGTGTGAGACAAGGCAAATATCTTTTCCCATTTTGTCATCTCTCTTTTGACTTTGTCTATACAGTCCTTTATTGAACCAAAAAGAATCTTGATTTATGTAACCAAATCCATTGATTTTTCTTTTTTACCTCAAGTTACACTTTTTTGAAGTTTGAAAAACCATTTCTGTTCTGCCTCTAGGTTACAAAAATATCTTCCTACTTTTTTTCTTATTAAATTCATAATTTTACCTTTTATGTTTAGGTCTTTAACCCATTTGGAACTCACCTTTATATATGGTATTAAATAGAGATCTAGTATTTTTCTCCATATAGTGAGCCAATTTATTAAAAACTATCTACTAAACAATCCAGTTAGCCTCTGTGCCAATTTTCAATGTAGTTCCTCACAGTTCCAAATCTACCCTTCATTGCCTGCTCAGCAAAACTTAAGGTGATCCCTTTAAATATTTCTCCATTCTCTATTAGCATCTGGCATAATGTTAAGCTAGTCAGTAGAGGATGCTGGAGGAACACTGAGGAAAAAGATTTTTCCTGATTCCTTCTCTCATCAGGCTCTTGCAGTATGCAGTTTCTGTGACACTGGGCTTGCAGCACATAACTTCTCCAGCACCTGGTTCCTAGATTGTGCAGTGGCCTGCAGTGTCCAGCATGCAGCAGCTTCCCCTGGCACCCTCTTGGGTAGATTTCCAGAAAAATTCACTGGTGCAACTTCATCATCCAGTGAAGAGGACACTCCTTTGTCAACCCATTCTGGGTCTCAAGCTGCCCACTCTCCTGTGGGCATTGTCCTAGAGGTAGTAGCTATTCCTTACATCTGAGATTCTTGCATTCTTTAGGTGCTCTTTTTATTTCTTACTACTCAATCTCCTGTTATTTCATCCCCTGCTATAGTTAATGGTTCTCTATGTTAAACTCTTCCTGTTCATATTACTGTATGGTGTCTGTCTCTTGCTTGGGCCCTGACTGATACAGTCATATTCTCATTTATTTGTGCTATACTTTTATCATATATTAAATTCCCATATTTATACATAGGTCTATCTCTGAGATCTCTCTTTTGTTCTATTTGGCCTATTGGTCTAATTTAATCTTAAGTGAGAAAATAGGTGCAAAGTACCTAGCCATTACATATCATATAGTAGGTACTCATTAAACGATATTGATTATGGTAGAGACTGCCTATCTTTGCCCTCAAAGACCAATAATCTGACTTTGGTTTAATTTTATGGGCTAGAAAAAGGGAGTCAGGTCGAATAGAGGCGAGTGGACTATTTCTCAGTTCAATCAACTTATGAATGAATGAAAATCCAGAAGTCACTGGATTTTTCTGACTTTAAGCCACTGCTTTAGCCATCAGCCATAATTTAAATTCATGCAGACATTTATTCCCACAAGGATACTGATAGATTTATTCTATAATTTTAAAAATTTCTTAAACATAATAATTATAAATCTGTACAATGTAGCCTCATATAGGAACTCGGATGAATATAATGTATTCCAAGTATACACAATGCTTTGTTTCTTTTACATTCTTGTTCCAAAAAAGAAAGTTTCTCTCACCAATTAAACATGACTAAGTTATAAGACAAAATCTAAACAAACAGAAAAACATCTCCTATTCTTGGAGGGGAAGACTTGGAATGTCCAGTCTACCAAAATTAATACATTTAATACAGTTATAATTATAAACTTAATATTTTTTTGAAATGGAAGAAATAATTTTTAACTTGATTTTGTAGACAGTCTCCAGAGATGAATGTGATCAATTCCTTCCCTTGATGATGCGGAGTTATCTCTCCCCTTAAACCTGGACTGGACTTAACGACTCACTTAATCAACAGAATAGAATGCTGACTTGCTTAATCAATAGAATGCAGAGAAAGTATCATTCTGGGACTTCCAAGGTTAGATCATAAGAAATACTGCAGCTTCCATGGGGATCTTTTGGAATGTTTTCTCTTCATACACTCCCCCTCAGAACCCAGACACCATGGTGTGAGAATCCCAAGCCACACGGATAGGTCACCTGTAGGCACTTTGATTAACAGCCCAGCTAAGCTCCCAGTAGAGAGTCAACATGAATTCCCAGTTATGTGAACGAGCCATCTTGGATGTCCAGCCCAGTCAAGCCTTCAGATGGCTCCAGCCCCAGCCATCATCTGACAGTAATCACATGAGAGACCGCCCAAGTGAGGAATGCCCAGCTGGGCCCAGGCAACTCACTGGAGCATGAGAGCTAATAAATTATTGTTTTAATTTACTAAGTTTTAGTGTGGTTTGTTATGCAGTAATAGATAACTGGAACAGAAATTGATACCAGAAGTGTTATCCTGCTGTGACAAAAACCTAAAACATGTGGCAATGGCTTGGGACCAAGAAGTGTTTGGAAGCTGGAAGGGCCTCAGGGAGACCATTAGTGAAGACTTGAAGGAGAGAAAGGAAATTGTTATTGGAGGCCGGAGAAAAGATAACTCCTGTTAGGTAGTAGCAAAAAGTTCAGAAGAACGTCACCTGTAAAACACAAAATAGAAAATGTAGTTAATGCATAGGTGAAGTTGGCTAAGGAGATTGCTCGGTAGACTGTTGCAAGTGCCAACTGGTTTCTTTTAGCTGTCAATGATAAGGTACTGAAAGAGAGAGATACGTTAAAAGGGAACTAGTCGGCTTTTTAGAAAAATTTAGAGGCTATATGAAGGGCTCAGGACAGTTTTTCCAGCCATTAAAAGTTTCTCAAAGGAAGAATACTCTTCAAATAAAGAAGAGGTCAAGAGTGCGTTTGTAAGACTTTTTGTTAAGACTTTAGAAAGTTTTAAGTGCATGTTTTATAAATTCTCTCAAGTAAATGAAGTGGCTTCTAAGAATGGTAGAATGCCTCTTAGACTTTTTTTTTTACTAGACAAGAGAGGTTTTAAGAATCTTAAGGGTGTTTCCTATAGCATACTGAATCTCAGACCAAGGTAGAGAAGGGCCTATCTTGAAGATATTTGTGGATGTGACTTTTGAGAACCTAAATAAAATTCCCAGAAAACACAACGTTCAGGAGAACTGCATTTTTAGAAGTACCACCAGCTTCACGTAAAAAGGACGGTTCAAAATGAAAAGAGCCCTTGGAACACCCAAATTCCTATGGGCAGGAAGCAGGCTGTGAAAGCTACACAGCAGGAAATATAAGCCACTTTTTATGGGAAAGGAAGGATGACTCAATGTGAAGAACCAAGAGTCCAGAAGGCAGAGCTCAAAGCCACAGAGAATCACTCGCTGGGAGCAGGACTGAGTCCCAATCAAAGAAATGGAAACATGTACCTGGCTGGGATTTCAGAATTGCTGTGGAACACTGACTGTTATGTGTGCCCTGTTTCTCCCTTTTGAACAGAAGTATTTATTGCAGTTATCTTATCCCTATAACATCATTGTATGTTGTGTTTGTGTTGCAGACAACTTGATTCTTTTTTCATAGATCTTCAGATCAAGAGGAACCACACCCAAAGACCCACATCTAAAGAGCCTCATCTACACCTAGACCTCATTTAGATGATGAGATCCTGAACTTGGAGCTGATGCTATAATTAAATGAGATTTTGGGAGATGTGGGAGAAGGGTGAGTGTATTTTGCACATTCAATGGACGTGAATTGTGTTGTCCAGAGGGTGGGCTGTGGTAGGTAGTCTTTACATATGTTATACCATCTGTCTCTCCTGTAGCTTCTTTTTTACTCCAAAAATTTTGTGTGACTTCTCTTCATCATTTCACCAGAGATTTATCTATTTCATTATTCTTCTCAAAGAATCAACTTTCGGTTATGTCAATCTTTTAAAATTCACATGTATTTGTTTCTTGCTTATTTAGTTTCTCCTCTTACTTTTATTAACTCATTACTTCCATTTTCTTTGGGTTAGTTCTGTTGTTCTTTGCCTAACTTTTCTCTCTCTTTCTCTCTCTCTCTCTCTCTCGGCCATGCCCCGAGGCTTGCAGGACCTCAGTTCCCCCACCATGGATTGAACCCGGGCCACATCAGTGAAAGCCCCGAATCCTAACCACTAGGGCACCAGGGAACTCCCTCTTTGTCTAACTTCTTTTTTTTTTTTTTTAATGATATTCTTGTCTGCTTACATTCTTTTTATGTATGTATGTATGTATGTATGTATGTATGTATGGCTGTGTTGGGTCTTCGTTTCTGTGCGAGGGCTTTCTCTAGTTGTGGCAAGCGGGGGCGACTCTTCATTGCGGTACGTGGGCCTCTCGCTATCGCGGCCTCTCGTTGCCACACACAGGCTCCAGATGCGCAGGCTCAGTAGTTGTGGCTCACGGGACGAGTTGCTCCGCGGCATGTGGGATCTTCCCAGACCAGGGCTCGAACCCGCGTCCTCTGCATTGGCAGGCAGATTCTCAACCACTGCGCCACCAGGGAAGCCCTGTCTAACTTCTTGACTTTAACATTTAGCTCTTTAAATTTTAGCTTATCTTCTTTTCTAATATAAGCACTCAAGGCTTTGCATGAAGTACATCCTGCAAGTTTCAAAGTCATTTCATTCGAAGTGTTTTCTGATTTCCTATCTGATGTCTTCCGTGATCAGTTAAGCAGTATGTTTAAAATTTTCCAAACATACAGGGCATTTTTAGTAGCTGCTGTTATTGTCCTCTAATTATGATTTAGACACACAATGTGGTAAGTATAATACTTACTCTTTGGTATTTGAGATTTGTTTTTCAACAAGGCTAGAGCATGGCCTAGAGTATGGTCAATATTTACAGAAGCTCCATGGAAATGATCGATGAAAATATATGCTCTGTAATATTGGGTAAGTTTTCTAAATAAAATCTATTAAATCACACCTTAAAAAAAACCTGTGTCTTAGTCTTGGGTCCCCTGTCATAATTGTATGCCATTTGTGACATCTTTTGCAGGGGGTAATCCAGTTTTCCTTTTTTGTTAATGTGATATAAAATATTTCAAAATTTTATGGTGTAGGCAGTATGCTTGATATTAAACTATGAATTTATGGAGTTTTACACTTAATAGTTTGTTAATATTTTAAGATACTGGTATTTGATATCTTTTTTTTTTTTTTTTTGGCTGCACTGCGCGGCTTGCAGGATCTTCTTTCCCCGACTAGGGATCAAACCTGGGTCCCCTGCTGTGGAAGCCTGGAGTCCTAACCACTGACCACCAGGGTATTCCCCTGATATCCCCTTTATATGAAAAAGTTGACTCCAAATTTTAAGCTGGAAAGTCGTTGCAAAATTGTACAAAAAAATATTACAACCATGTAACTTATAGCGCGTTTCAATACTTAGATTAAGAGTTATGTGCAGGGGCTTCCCTGGTGGTGCAGTGGTTGAGAGTCTGCCTGCCAATGCAGGGGTCATGGGTTCGAGCCCTTCTCGGGGAGGATCCCACATGCCGCGGAGCAACTAAGCCCGTGCGCCACAACTACTGAGCCTGCGCTCTAGAGCCCGTGAGCCACAACTACTGAAGCCCGCATGCCTAGAGCCCGTGCTCTGCAACAAGAGAAGCCACTGCAATGAGAAGCTGGTGTACCGCAACGAGGAGTAGTCCCCACTCGCTGCAGCTAGAGGAAAGCCTGCACGCAGCAGTGAGGACCCAACGCAGCCAAAAATAAATAAATAAATTTATTTTAAAAAAAAGAATTATGTGCAAACCAGTCATAGTGTCTATGTTCTGATCATCAAACAAAAATAATAAAAAATTGGTTATAAAAAAGTATACGGTAGCATAGAAATAGACTGAATTCAGATATACATTTCAGTGTACATGGGAATTTTAGGAATCACAAAATGGTCATCCTTCCTCAGGGAGGAAGGTATAGTTTATTTAATAAATGGCACTGGCACAATTAGCCATCCATCAGAAAAAAAATATAATCGGACTCCCAAACTCACTACATTCAGAAATAAATTCTGGATACATGAAACAAAGGTAAGAGAAAAACATTTTAAAATAATATTTTGGAGTTTAACATATAATTTAAGATTTAGAAAGACCTTTTATTTATTTATTTTTTATTTTATTGAAATATAGTTGATTTAAAATGTGTTAATTTCTGCTGTACAGCAAAGTGATTCAGTTATACATATATATATACTTTTTCATATTCTTTTCCATTGTGGTTTATCACAGAATATTGCGTATAGTTCCCTGTGCTATACAGTAGGACCTTGTTGCTTATCCATCCTATATGTAATAGTTTGCATCTGCTAATCCCAAACTCCCAATCCTTCCCTCCCTCCACCTCTTTGGCAACCAAGGTCTGTTCTCTATGTCTGTGAGTAGAAAGACCTTTTAAGCAAGAGAAAAATTCAGAAGATCAAGAAAAAATTAGGTTTATTTGAACTCATAAAAATTCTTTTTTTTTTTAATGGGAAAAGATAACAAAGCCAAAAGATAGATTGGAAAAATGTTTGCAATGCATGGAATTGAAAAGGGATGAATACCTGCAATATACAATGAGAGTCTATAAATTACTTTTTTTTAAAAAAAGGCAAGTCAACCCTCTGCAGCAATGGGGGCTACATTTCATCCCATTAACCTCCCTCTTCTAAGTGTGCCCTCAGGAAGAGGAGCCTGTGAGAACCACAGAGATGGAGCTGCTTTCCAAAGCTGTGTGGAAGAGTGGATCCCCGAACCGTGCAAGGAATGGACTATGTCAGTAAGGGGTGGACTGTGTGCCTGACCTCTCAGATCTACATTCAGAAAGAGAAGTGCAGTGAGGAGTGTAGGTGGCTGACAGCTTCCAGCTCATATACTGCTGGGATGTGCCACGATGCTCATGCCAAGGCACACTCTCCCTGGATTTGTCCCAGGCCATGACTGAGTCCAGTGGGCCTGGGGCTGGGCCATTTGCGCCTCATGTAGGGCTCCTCTAATGGGAAATCAGCCTGGCCAAGGCTTTCTCAGAGCTGTCTGCACGGCCTTCTGAGGCTCTTCTTACTCATTTCTCCTTTCATGGGTGCCAGTCCTGTGTCACGGTCTGCAAATTCTCCCTGTCTACTCCTGCCTCCTCTCATTTTTATCTTTCACTGGCATTTACCCTGGAATTTCTAATTCCATCTTCGGCATCTGCTTGCTAGAGGACTCAGATTTAGTTTGGGGTGATTCACTGTACAACAATAGATAATGAAACAACTTGGTGTGGGTGCTGCCGTAACAAAAGCCTAAAATACTGGCTTTGGAACTGCCCGGCAGAGAGGCTGGAAGGGCCTTGAGGGAAAAGGCTTTCAAAGAGCTTCAGTAAGAGTGTGAGCTGAAACCTAAAGGGCCTGAAGGGGGTTGTTGGGGGACACAAAGGAAAGAGAGGAAAGGGGGTCCTTTCCCAGAATGTCTGGCAATACTGTCACATGCAGTAATACAGAAAATAAGAAATGTCCCTGTTGAACTCAAGGAGTCAATCAAGGAGATTTCTAGGCAGAATACTGAAGGTGCTACCTGCCTTCTACATGTTGCCTATGATAAAACATGAAAGGAGAGAGATAAACTAAAAAATAAACTTAGCTATAAAGCAGACCACATATTGTATGATTCCATTAATATGAAATGCCCAGAATAAGCAAATTACAGAAACAGAAAGCAGATTAATGGTTGCTACAGCTGGGCAGTGAGACTGGGGGGATATGGGGAGTGACTGCTAATGGGTACCGGGTTCCTTTGTGGGTGATGAATATGTTCTAAAATTGATTGTGGTGGGACTTCTCTGGTGGCGCAGTGGTTAAGAATCCACCTGCCAATGCAGGGGACACAGGTTCGAGTCCTGGTCCGGGAAGATCCCACATGCTGCAGAGCAACTAAACCCGTGCGCCACAACTACTGAGCCTGCACTCTAGAGCCCATGAGCCACAACTACTGAGCCCGCGTGCCATAACTACTGAAGCCCACACGCCTAGAGCCCGTGCTCCACAACAAGAGACGCCACCGCAGTGAGAAGCCCGCACACCGCAACGAAGAGTAGCCCCCACTAGCCGCAACTAGAGAAAGCCCGTGCACAGCAACGAAGACCCAATGCAGCCAAAAAAATAAAATAAAAAATAAGTAAAATTGATTGTGGTGATGGTTGTACAGCTCTGTGAATATACTAAAAACCACCAAACTGTGTGTTTTAAATGGGTGAATTGTATGCTATGTAAAGCCTCCCTGTATATCCAGGACCAGGACTTACTGGGCTTGAACAAAGATCCAGCAAGCCATGCAGCATGCCCGCCACTCCCCCCAAAAAAGTGTCCCTTGGCAAAAATAAAATCCAAGACACAGTTCGGAAAACATTATCTAAAAATGAAGTTAAGGATTAAGACTTCAAAAAGATCTAAGGAGGGGCCCCATAGAACCTGTCAGAGAGAAGTGTCTCTGAAGATCTTAAGGATGTTCACTCACAGCAGTCTCTCAGGGAGCCCAGGGTAGAGATGAGCTGATCTCAAAGACAGTTGTGGGTGTGGCTTTTGTTGAATGGAGTGGGTTAAAAATCGATGCATAAAAACCCCACAAATCCTTTAAGGGAATTGTCCTGGCAGAAGCATAATCAGCTCAGACTAACAGGGACATAGTACAGAATGAAAAGAGGCCTTTGCATCCCTTTTATAGGCAAGAAGGAGACTGAGAAGGCTACTCAGTTGCAAACTCAATTTTCTTTTGGAAAAGTAAGGATGATTCAGAGGGTGGAACCAAGAGCCCAGACACTGGAGCCAAAAACCACAGGGAACAAGAACGACTCTCAAGCAATCGGGCAAAGCTCTAATCCAACAAGCATTTCAGAGTTGGCTCTGTTGTGTACCTCCTGCTTTCCCTCCTTTTGAGGTTATCCTTTGCCTTTCCCACTATGGTATGTACGATGTGTGTAGGGGTGAGATAACTTGCCCCTTTAGTTTACAGATCTGCTATATAGGGAAGGGGTGCGAGGGAGAGACCAATTAGGAGATAAATTCAGAAGCTCATAAGATAGCCCAGGCAAGAGATAGTGCTGGTTTTGAGTAGGGAACAGTGGAAAAAATGATAAGTGGTGAGATTCAGAATGTATTTTGAAATTAGAGCCAACAGGCTTTGTTGATATATTGGATTAGGACATGAGAAAAAAAGGAAGGTTGAACATGGCTTCATAATCTCTATCTGGAAGAACAGGGTGAATGAATGTCCCCCTTCAACCTCTTTTGTCTGCCTCTTTTCAGAGCAGAATTTTCCAGAATGACCTACACTGTTGTCTCCATTTTCTCACCTCCCACTTGTCATCCCACTCCTAGCTAGGCTCTGCCTACTACCTCTGTAAAATTGCTATTGACAATATCATCAATGACCACCGTGTTTCTAAATCCAATGGACACTTTCCCGTCCTCTTTTTATTTGATCACTCTATTGCTTTTAGTACAGGTAGCCACTGCTTTTTTGAAACATTTTCTTCTCTTGGCTTTCTTGAACCATGTATTTTTCTGATTTTCTGCTACCCCTCTGGTTGCCCCTTCTGATTCTCCTTTTCTGGCTTCTCTTCTAATTCACTATTAACGTAGATCAGTAGCTCTGAATGACCTTTTTCTGGTCTCACTCGATACTCCATCAATCCTAGGATTCCTAAACCAACACCTCCTGGCCAGACTTGTCTTCTGAGCTCCAGTTCTATATGTCTGCTTGCATATTCGGGAAATCCCACAGGTACCTCGAACTGAACTTGTCAAAACAGAAGTTATCACTTTCCCCAACAAACTACTCTTCCTCCAGGTCCCCAGTCTCGTAAGGAAATACCATCTACCCAACCACTCAAGCCAGAAAGCTAATAGTCTTGGCTACTCACCCTCTCTTACACGTACCCCCATAGATAATCAATCAAGAGCTCTTGTAATTTCTACCTCTTCTATCACTCACTCTCAAATCTGTACATTTCTTTTCATCTACTGCTGCCACTGTAGTCCAAGCCATTATCCCTTGCCTGGACTTTTGCATCAGCCCCATACCTCTATCCACTGGCCTCCTTGTATCCACTTTGGCCCTCCATGCTATGTTCTTGCTCAAACACAAATAGGACCGTGCACTCCCTCGGTTTAAAGTCTTGCAGTGATCTCCTATATCCTTGGAATTTACTACAAATTGCTTAATATAGTTCATAAGACTTTGCATGATCTGGACCTTGCTGTCTCTTCCACCTCAGTCTCATAGCACTGCCCTTTTTTTCTGTGGCCAGTCACACCAATCTGATCTCAGTCTCTTGAACCTGCCAAGGTTTTCTCACCTTTGGGCCTTCACACTTTCCCTCTGCTTAAACAGCTCTTCTCCATTCTCTTTGTCTGGCTCTCACTCAACCTTCAAGTCTCGGATTAAGTGGCACTTCCTCAGGGCAGCCTACCCTAACACCCCAGATTAACTCAGTTCACTCTGTTGTGTGTTTTCTTAACCTTCTGAACTTCTGCTGGGCAGCACTTTGCTTGTGATTCTTGTAATCATTGTAGAGTATCTGTTTCATGTCCGTTTTCCCCACCAGAGCGTTAGCTCCATTATGACAGACCATGCTTATTTTACTCACCATTGTAGAAGAGCATATAGTTAGATGCTCACTAAGTATTTCTGGTCTGGCTGACAACTGGGGAGGGCCCAAGTCGCACTGTCCTTTGGGCACAGGCTAGAATTGCCTGAGGCTATAACCCCCCCACCCTTTCCTCCCTTAAGGGCAGTTATAAGGGCCAGGGGAAATGGAAGTACTGCATGACTTCATGCACTGTCTAGTACAATATGAAAGAATATTCATCACAATTTTACTTATTAGAGTGAAAAATCGGAAAAAGCCAATAGCCCCTAAATATCCAACAATGTGGGAATGGCTTCATATATTACACCAGTGGTTTAAAATAATTGTCTAATAGATCTAATCCCTATTTTTCAAATAGAACCTGGAATAGGACACCAATGTAAGATGCACTAAAATAGGGCTATTCTAGTTGAATGTGGGATGGGGCAGATCTTCATCTCTTAAGCCTCCCTAGCTTTCCCTTTCTTTTCCCCTCTCTCACTTTTCATCCTTTCTCCCCCAGGTCTTGAAGACTTTCCAGTTCCTGGCTCTATTCGCTCTTTTAAAGCCAGGACATCATTTCTGTTTAGGTTTCCATGAGACACTCCCAAATGCTTTGTTGTGTTGTTGTTATGCTGGCTCAAGTTGGTTTTCTGTTACTTGTAATTTTTAAAAAACAAAAACAAAAAACCTTAAATAATACTGTTGCAGCTTGAGATTCATTTATGTAATGAAAAGAGAATTGGGTTTGGAGTCAGAAAACTGGCTTCAAATCTAGGTCTTGACTTCAGGCAAATTAATCATTTTCAACTCAGTTTTCTCATCTGCAAACGGGACTATACTTTTGCAAATATTAAAAACAAACAATACTAATATATTAAAAGGATCTGTATCGAGCAGGCTCTCAACAAATGTTAAATAAATAAGATTAAAGTCTTATTAGAAGTCCCTCCTACCCCCTCCAACTGGAAGGCGTGCATACAGTGTGGCCAAAGTTAGCAAGGTTGCCATCTTGTGGAGATTTACTGACACACTGTCCAATGTCACTAAGCACATCTGAAGTAAAATGTTCAAGAACCTAGAGCTACCTAAAAGGATGGCAAACACACCAGAGAGACATTGGAATGAAGCTGATAATAAAAGACACGAGACAAGGGTAATTCACCATTGGAAAGAGCAGGGAATGAAGAACCTAGGACTGAACTTTCAGGAACTGTCATATGCAGCAGAGAAGTCAGGGGAAGGGGCAGAAAGGAGTGACTGATGGAGGAGGACAAGTGCACAAGTATAGCCTGGTGTAACACTCAAGCCAGGGTTGACATACCTATCTTCAATGATAGCTAACCTGATCCTATCTTGTTTTTTTTCCAAGATCTCAAAAGGCATTAAGAAAAGCCAGCTGGGGACTTCCCTGGTGGTCCAATAGTTAAGACCCTATGCTTCCACCACAGGGTGCACGGGTTCGATCCCTGGGCGGGGAACTAAGATCCTACATGCTGTGCAATGCGGCCAAAAAATAAATTAATTAATTTAAAAAATTAAAAAAAAAAAAAAAAAAAAAAAAGCCAGCTGGGGCTTCCCTGGTGGCACAGTGATTAAGAATCCGCCTGCCAATGCAGGGGACACAGGTTTGAGCCCTGGTCTGGGAAGACCCCACATGCCGCGGAGCAACTAAGCCTGTGTGCCACGACTACTGAGTCTGTGCTCTAGAGCCCGCGAGCCACAATTACTGAGCCCGTGTGCCACAACTACTGAAGCCCACACGTCTAGAGTCTGTGCTCCGCAATGAGAGAAGCCACCACAGTGAGAAGCCTGTGCACCGTAATCAAGAGTAGCCCCCGCTCGCCACAACTAGAGAAAGCCCACGCGCAGCAAAGAAGACCCAACGCAGATAAAAATAAATAAATAAATAAAATAAAATAAAAAAAAAAAAGAAAGAAAAGCCAGCTGACACCATAATCCTTATAATACCATTGCTCCGGGCCATTCAAATGCTACCTTAGTCTCTTAAATCAACGCTTCACCATCCTTTTACACCTTATTACAAGATACCACTGGTAAGGATTTTAGTAATTATGAGGATACTACATGTCAAGGGTTATCACCACTGCACCAGGAATGGGGTACTCATTAGGGTCTGATCTTGTTCCAGAATCCCATCCTGAGAATCTGCTTTCTAGGGTCACTTCTACCACCAAAACTTTTAGACTTGATTTAAAGCAGAGCCTGAACAAGGGCTTGCAAACAGGTACGTAGTTTATTCTCAGAAGTGATCCCAAAGGACAAGAGTCAGAGATTGACTAGGAAGAATAAAATGGGCAAACCAGGAAAGCCAATCCAAGGAGGAGTGCTCCAGAAGGTCACTGCTTTGGGCACGTAGGGCTTGATTTCCCTGAAGAGGCAGTGTAGAATGTGACTCTCATTTGTCCAACCAAGGGAAGGAAGAGGCGAGTATTTATTCACCAGCTCCTGTTCTTTACTGGTCAAGGGTTTCCTGAATGCTGGTAAACTCCCTTGTACTCTCTCAAGTTGGCACTTTCAGGCTGACACATGAATCAAAATGACTGTGCAAGTTCTCCCTGGCAACCCCTGAGATGACTTCCATGAGAGAAGCCCAAGGGCAGAAAGCGAGATATTTGGAGAAAGCAGATGAAGATTTGGACTGTCAGGTCACACCTGCACCCACCTGGTTGCCATAGCAATAGCTGGAGTAGAAGGTGCACTCAGAGGCAAAAAAGTGCCCAATACATGGCCATAAGTAAGAGACAACATCTTGCCAGATTGAAGTTCTAGCCTACATAGGATGCACTATTTGTTCTGAACCAGCAACCAATGTGCGGTAACGCTTCACTCATAGCCAAAATAGATGGATCCCAGAAGAAAAGGGTATATGTGGAGTGACACTTCTATTATACCTAAATGATTACGTTTAAATGTTTATCTTCATGTCTCTGTGAGTCTGACTATGGCTATTGACAAGTTTTATTACCCAAGGGAAGAATGCCTCTACCAGAGGACATGAAAATAGTTCCACTGGATTGGAAGCGAAGGCTGCCATTTGCCAATTTTGGGCAAATTTGTCATGCCAGTAGGTGAACAGACCAAAAAAAAAAAAAAGAAAAGATTAATTCAGTGGTCTGCTAGAGCCAGCTCATACAGACTTACATGAGTTGACTGTGTATATGTATTAGTTTCCTATTGTTGCTATAACAAATGACCACAGATTTACTGGACTAAAACAAAACAAATTTGAGAGGACAGACAGCAGAAGCAAGAAGAACTACAATTCTGCAGCCTGTGGAATGAAAACCGTATTCACAGAAAGATAGACAAAATGAAAAGGCAGAGGACTATGCACCAGATGAAGGAACAAGTTAAAACCCCAGAAAAACAACTAAATGAAGTGGAGATAGGCAACCTTCCAGAAAAAGAATTCAGAATAATGATAGTGAAGATGATCCAGGACCTCGGAAAAAGAATGGAGGCAAAGATCAAGAAGATGCAAGAAATGTTTAACAAAGACCTAGAAGAATTAAAGAACAAACACCTAGAAGAATTAAAGAACAAACAAACAGAGATTAACAATACAATAACTGAAATGAAAAATACACTAGAAGGAATCAACAGCAGAATAACTGAGGCAGAAGAACGGATAAGTGACCAGGAAGACAGAATGGTGGAATTCACTGCCATGGAACAGAATAAAGAAAAAAGAATGAAAAGAAATGAAGACAGCCCAAGAGACCTCTGGGACAACATTAAACGCAGCAACATTCGCATTATAGGGGTCCCAGAAGGAGAAGTGAGAGAGAAAGGACCTGAGAAAATATTTGAAGAGATTATAGTCGAAAACTTCCTGAACACAGGAAAGGAACTAGCCACCCAAGTCCAGAAAGCACAGAGAGTCCCAGGCAGGATAAACCCAAGGAGAAACATACTGAGACACATGGTAATCAAGTTGACAGAAACTAAAGACCAAGAAAAATTATTGAAAGCAACCAGGGAAAAAAGACAAATAACATACAAGGGAACTCCCATAAGGTTAACAGCTGATTTCTCAGCAGAAACTCTACAAGCCAGAACGGAGTGGCACAATATATTTAAAGTGATGAAAGGGAAGACCCTACAACCGAGATTACTCTACCCAGCAAGGATCTCATTCAGATTTGACGGAGAAATCAAAAGCTTTACAGACAAGCAAAAGCTAAGAGAATTCAGCACCACCAAACCAGCTCTACAACAAATGCTAAAAGAACTTCTCTAAGTGGGAAACACAAGAGAAGAAAAGGACCTACACAAACAAACCCATAACAATTAAGAAAATGGTAATAGGAACATACATATCAATAATTACCTTAAACATGAATGGATTAAATGCTCCAACCGAAAGACACAGGCTTGCTGAATGGATACAAAAACAAGACCCATATATATGCTGTCTACAAGAGACCCACTTCACACCTAGGGACACATACAGACTGAAAGTGAGGGGATGGAAAAAGATATTCCATGCAAATGGAAATCAAAAGAAAGCTGGAGTTGCAATATTCATATCAGATAAAATAGACTTTAAAATAAAGAATGTTACAAGGGACAAGGAAGGACACTAGACAATGATTAAGGGATCAATCCAAGAAGAAGATATAACAATTATAAATATATATGCACCCAGCATAGGAGCACCTCAATACATAAGGCAACTGCTAACAGCTATAAAAGAGGAAATCAACAGTAACACAATAATAGTGGGGGACTTCAACACCTCACTTAAACTGATGGACAGATCATCCAGACAGAAAATTGATAATGAAACACAAGCTTTAAATGACACAATAGACCAGATAGATTTAATTAATATTTATAGGACATTCCATCCAAAAACAACAGATTACACTTTCTTCTCAAGTGCACACAGAACATTCTCCAGGATAGATCACATCTTAGGTCACAAATCAAGCCTCGGTAAATTTAAGAAAATTGAAATCATGTCAAGCATCTTTTCCAACCACAATGCTATGACATTAGAAATCAATTACAGGGGGAAAAAATGTAAAAAACACAAACACATGGAGGCTAAATAACTCAGTAAACTCAAATCAGTAAAATTAGAAATAAAAAAGGAGAAGTTACAATGGACACCGCAGAAATACAAAGCATCCTAAGAGACTACTATAAGCAACTCTATGCCAATACAATGGACAATCTGGAAGAAATGGATGAATTCTTAGAAAGGTATAATCTTCAAAGACTGAACCAGAAGAGACAGAAAATATGAACAGACCAATCACAAGCACTGAAATTGAAACTGTGATTAAAAATCTTCCAACAAACAAAAGTCCAGGACCAGATGGCTTCACAGGTGAATTCTATCAAACATTTAGAGAAGAGCTAACACCTATCCTTCTCAAACTCTTCCAAAAAATTGCAGAGGAAGGAACACTCCCAAACTCATTCTAGGAGGCCACCATCACCCTGATACCAAAACCAGACAAAGATACTACAAAAAAAGAAAATTACAGACCAATATCATGGATGAATATAGATGCAAAAATCCTCAAGAAAATACTAGCAAACAGAATCCAGCAACACATTAAAAGGATGATACACCATGTCAAGTGGGATTTATCCCAGAGATGCAAGGACTCTTCAATATATGCAAATCAATCAATGTGAAACACCATATTAACAAATTGAAGAATAAAAACCATATGATCATCTCAATAAATGCAGAAAAAGCTTTTGACAAAATTCAACACCAATTTATGATAAAACTCTCCAGAAAGTGGGCAGAGAGGGAACCTACCTCAACATAATAAAGGTCATATACAACAAACCCACAGCAAACATCATTCTCAATGGTGAAAACTGAAAGCATTTCCTCTAAGATCAGGAAGAAGACAAGGATGTCCACTCTCGCCACTATTATTCAACATAGTTTTGGAAGTCTTAGCCACAGCAATCAGAGAAGTAAAAGAAATAAAAGGAATCCAAACTGGTAAAGAAGAAGTAAAACTGTCACTGTTTGCAGATGACATGATACTATGTAGAGAGAATCCTAAAGATGCCACCAGGAAACTATTAGAGATAATCAATGAATTTGGTAAAGTTGCAGGATACAAAATTAATGCACAGAAATCTCTTGCGTTCCTATACACTAACAACAAAAGATCAGAAAGAGAAATTAGGGAAACAATCCCATTCACCATTGCAACAAAAAGAATAAAATACCTAGGAAGAAACCTACCTAAGGAGGTAAAAGACTTGTACTCAGAAAACTATAAGACACTGATGAAAGAAATCAAAGATGACACAAACAGATGGAGAGATATACCATGTTCTTGGATTGGAAGAATCAATATTGTGAAAATGACTATAGTACCCAAAGCAATCTACAGATTCAACGCAATCCCTATCAAATTACCAGTGGCATTTTTTTTTACAGAACTAGAACAAAAAAATCTTAAAATTTGTATGGGGACACAAAAGACTCCAAATAGCCAAAGCATTCTTTTTTTTTTTTTTTTAAATTTATTTATTTATTTATTTATGGCTGTGTTGGGTCTTCGTTTCTGTGAGAGGGCTTTCTCTAGTTGTGGCAAGCAGAGGCCACTCTTCATCGCGGTGCGCGGGCCTCTCACTATCGCGGCCTCTCTTGTTGCAGAGCACAGGCTCCAGGCGCGCAGGCTCAGTAATGTGGCTCACGGGCCCAGTTGTTCCGAGGCATGTGGAATCTTCCCAGACCAGGGCTTGAACCCGTGTCCCCTGCATTGGCAGGCAGATTCTCAACCACTGCGCCACCAGGGAAGCCCCAGCCAAAGCATTCTTGAGGGAAAAAAAACGGAGCTGGAGGAATCAGGCTCCCTGACTTCAGACTATACTAGAAAGCTACAGTAATCAAGACAATATGGTACTGGCACAAAAACAGAAATATAGATCAATGGAACAGGATAGAAAGCCCAGAGATAAACCCACGCACCTGTGGTCAACTAATCTATGACAAAGGAGGCAATGATATACAATGGAGAAAAGACAGTCTCTTCAGTAGTGGTGCTGGGAAAACTGGACAGCTGCATGTAAAAGAATGAAATTAGAACACTTCCTAACACCATACACAAAAATAAACTCAAAATGGATTAGAGACCTAAATGTAAGACCGGACACTATAAAACTCTTAGAGGAAAACATAGGAAGAACACTCTTTGACATAAATCACGGCAAGATCTTTTTTGATCCACCTCCTAGAGTAATGGAAATAAAAACAAAAATAAACAAATGGGACCTAATGAAACTTAAAAGCTTTTGCAAAGCAAAGGAAACTACAAACAAGATGAAAAGACAACCCTCAGAATGGGAAAAAATATTTGCAAAGGAATCAATGCACAAAGGATTAATCTCCAAAATATATAAACAGCTCATGCAGCTCAATATTAAAAAAACAAACAACCCAATAAAAAAATGGGCAGAAGACCTAAACAGACATTTCTCCAAAGAAGAGGTACAGATGGCCAAGAAGCACATGAAAAGCTGTTCAACATCACTAATTATTAGGGAAATGCAAATCAAAACTACAATGGGGGGCTTCCCTGGTGTTGCAGTGGTTAAGAATCTGCCTGCCATTGCAGGGGACATGGGTTCAAGCCCTGGCCCGGGAAGATCCCACATGCCGTGGAGCAACTAAGCCCGTGCACCATAACTACTGAGTCTGTGCTCTAGAGCTCATGTGCCACAACTACTGAGCCCGTGTGCCACAACTACTGAACCCCACGTGCCTAGAGCCCATGTTCCACAACAAGAGAAGCCACTGCAATGAGAAGCCCGCACACCTCAATGAAGAGTAGCCCACGCTCGCCACAACCAGAGAAAGCCTGCACACAGCAACGAAGACCCAACGCAGCCAAAAATAAAAATTAATTAATTAATTAATTAATTAAAAAAATTAACTACAATGAAGTATCGCCTCACACCAGTTAGAATGGGCATCATCAGAAAATCTACAAACAACAAATGCTGGAGAGCGTGTGGAGAAAAGGGAACCCTCTTGCACTGTTGGTGGGAATGTAAATTGATACAGCCACTATGGAGAACAGTATGGAGGTTCCTTAAAAAACTAAAAATAGAATTACCATATTACCCAGCAATCCCACTACTGGGCATATACCCAGAGAAAACCATTATTCAAAAAGACACATGCACCCCTATGTTCATTGCAGCACTATTTACACTAGCCAGGTCATGGAAGCAACGTAAATGCCCATTGACAGACGAATGGATAAAGAAGATGTGGTACATATATACAATGGAATATTACTCAGCCATAAAAAGGAATGAAACTGGGTCATTTGTAGAGATGTGGGTAGATCTAGAGACTGTCATACAGAGTGAAGTAAGTCAGAAAGAGAAAAACACATATCGTATATTAACGCATATATGTGGAACCTAGAAAAATGGTACAGATGAACTGGTTTGCAGGGCAGAAATAGAGACCTAGATGTAGAGAACAAACGTATGGACACCAAGGGGGGAAAGTGGCGGGTGGTGGTGGTGGTGGGATGAATTGGGAGATTGGGATTGACAGATATACACTAATACGTATACAATAGATAACTAATAAGAACTTGCTGTATAAAAAATAAATAAAATAAAATTCAAAAATTCAAAAAAAAAACCCAAAACAAACAAATTTATTATCTTTTTTTTTTTTTAAGTTTTTATTTATTATTTATTTATTATGTTTATTTTTGGCTGTGTTGGGTCTTCGTTTCTGTGTGAGGGCTTTCTCCAGTTGCGGCGAGTGGGGGCCACTCTTCATCGCGGTGCGCGGGCCTCTCACTATCGCGGCCTCTCTTGTTGCGGAGCAGAGGCTCCAGACGCTCAGGCTCAGTAGTTGTGGCTCACGGGCCCAGTTGCTCCACGGCATGTGGGATCTTCCCAGACCAGGGCTCGAACCCGTGTCCCCTGCATTGGCAGGCAGATTCTCAACCACTGCGCCACCAGGGAAGCCCCACAAATTTATTATCTTACATATCTGGAGATCAGAAATCCAAAATGCAGCTTACAGGGCTGAAATCAAGGTGTCAGCCCAGCTGTGTTCCTTCAAGAGGCTCTAAGAGAAAATCTGTTTCTTGCTTTTTCCAGCCCCTAGAGGCCACCTACATTCCTTGGCCATATCACTAGGACTTCTGCTTTCATTGTCACATCTCTTTTTCTGATTGACTCTCCTGTTTCCTTCCTTCTCTTATAAGGGTCCATGTGATTGTATTTGGCCTACCTGGATAATCCAGGATAATCCCCCCATCTGAAGATCCTTAATTTAATCACATCTTCAAAATCCCTTTTGCCATGTAAGGTACCACATTCACAGGTTCCAAAGATTAGGACGTGGACATCTTTGGAGGGCCACTATTCCACATACCACAGTGCATTTTTCTTCAGTAATATAACATTGGTAGCTTAAAGTTGGCCATGGTGGGAGTATTTACAATACAGAAATCGGCAAATGCTACAAATCCGGTATTTTACCCATGGAGGGCATATTGTTAAAGTTTACCTGCATACCTCTGATTATGATGGTTGGTTAGGTGAATGAGCCATTATTAAGGCAAAAGAGAATTGTCACTATGCAATAGAGGGAGGGAGGATTATGATATAATCCAGAGGATACCTAGGGCACCTCCTAGTTCTGCCATGCTTAGTGCAAAAAATTATGGAAATATTATACAGGCAGGACCACCAAGGTCTTCAATCCCTCAAGAAAAAAGATTTGGGTGACCTACAGAAAATCAGTTGTAGCCCCAACTAAGTTATGTGATTAAGTTCTAGTTAATGAAGTATAAGTGGAAGTGATACATGCCACTTCTGGGTCAGGAACTTTAAGACAGTAGCATGCTTCCTTCATGTCCTCTTTCTTTTCCCATCGCTATGACCCTAATGAACCTAGGTGTTGGTTGAAGACAAAGAGAATATGGAATGGGTAGTGGATATGTGAAGTCACAACTATCAACTAAAGCCTTGTGGTCAGTTACAGAAAGGTTTCGTGTCACGTCAACTCAGCACCGCAATGAGAAGCCTGTGCACTGCAACAAAGAGTAGCCCCCGCTTGCCGCAACTAGAGAAAGCCTGAGCACAGCAATGAAGATGTGACGCAGTCAAAAAAAAAAAAAGTTAGTGATATAAAGGGAATTCCCTGGTCCAGTGGTTAGGACTTGGTGCTTTCACTGCCGAGGGCCCGGGTTCAATCCCTGGTTGGGGAACTAAGATCCCACAAGCCAAGTGGCCAAAAAAAAAAAGTTAGAGATATAAAGAAGCAGATATTTTTGGAGATGGGGCAGTAGTGGCGGTGCCTCTGGTGGCACCATCCAGTGTGTTGACCCTTCAGACCTTATTTTGCTTCCTGGTGGCCTTTACCAGGGACACAGACAATAGACTCTCTGTATCGAATAATAATTGTTACTACTCATTGCATATTTACTGTGAGCCAAATGTTTTATAAATTTTCTCTCCTAATTGCCATCTCAACCATTCAAGATGGATTTTTTTAAAATTTATTTATTATTTATTTATTTTATTTATTTTTTGGCTGCATTCGGTCTTCGTTGCTGTGCGTGGACTTTCTCTAGTTGCGGCGAGCGGGGGCTACTCTTCATTGCAGTGCGTAGGCTTCTCATTGTGGTGGCTTCTCTTGCTGCGGAGCACAGGCTCTAGGTGCACGGGCTTCAGTAGTTGTGGCGCACGGGCTTAGTTGCTCTGCAGCATGTGGGATCTTCCCGGACCAGGGCTCGAACCCATGTCCCCTGCATTGGCAGGCAGATTCTTAACCACTGTGCCACCAGGGAAGTCCCTCAAGATGGATTTTAATATCTTTTTCTAAGGCTAACTGACTTGACCAAGATCACACATTAAGTGGAAGAGCTGGGGTTCAGGTTCAGGTCAGAGTGATGCCAAAGCCAGATCTTAACCACTACATTATTATATTGCCAATATCTCTTTTGCCTGCTTGTAATTTTTGGACCTGAGACCTTAACTCAGGCTGGAGCCAGGGACTCTATCCTGGGAGGAAAAGAAAGATGGGCTCACATAGATCGTTGTCTGTCATCAGCCCCTCTGGCAGGGGGATACAGGATCTGCCCAAATGCAGAGAGGCTCTGGGCCAGGCAGCACAGATGCAGGCGCTCCTCTGAGCCAGGCTGGGAAACACTCCAGATGAACCACCAGACTTCTGTGTCTGAAACTCTGAGCGATAAGGAAGAATCTTGGGTGGCACCCTCAGAGACAATGCGATTCTGCAGGTTTAGAATGTTGCTGAAATCCAGGCAAAATACATGAAGAGGGGGCATGTGTGAGAATCAATCAACTCTCTGCTGACAATTCTTGTTTGAAAAATGATTAACTGCACTCTTTTCCCCCTTTCTCTCCCCAGGCTGGATTTTGAAGGTCTGAGGCTGAAAACCCCAAAATCCAGTCTTCTACCCATCTCTCATTCACCTATCTCCAAGTCTCAGAGCCACCCAGGCCCTTCCCACCCTTTTCACTTAGTCACAACTTTCCATAACTATCCATTGAGACAGATTTTTGTGCTAGAGAGGCAAGGACTCTAACTTCAAGGTACTTAGAGAGAAAGAAGATATTAAAAAATAATTGCACAAATAATTATTTAAGATTGTGATATCTGCCAAGAAGGAAAAGTAATATTCAGTGGGAGTGTATCCCTGGGGAACTAGATCTAGTCTGAAGGTTCATATTCAAATCATCCCCTTTCCATCTGTCTTCCTCCTCCTCCCTAGCCCCTTTATAAGAATGCTATCTCCTGCATTGTCCCCTTTGCTGCATCCCCGATACCATAGCTTTGATTCAGACATCACTACATCTTTGCATCTGTTTTCTGATGGGTCTCCCTGCTTCTTTTCTTACTCACTCAAGCCCATGCTCTACACCACAGCTAGAATTGTATTTCTAAAATGTGATATGACCAGCTCCCTCTCGCTTTCACACTAGGGTTTCACCTCTCCTGCCTGGCACAGCTTGCTCAACCTCTTTTTGTTTTTTCAGCCTTATCTCCTATTCCTCTCCTACAGGAACTTCTCACCTCATCTAGACACAGATTCCCATCTCCACTACTGTTTACTCACGTTTGCCCTGCAATGTTCCACCCATCCATCTCAGTCCAGGAAATGACTGTTCTGAATTCAAGAGGCTCACTGAACATGAGCCTGATGAGAGCCCACCATGGATGAGGCACTGAGTATTGGGCACTGGGCAAGATCAGTGCGGAGGAAAAAAACTGGAAGCCAGTAGTCAGCACATCTACTGATGACCTCCCCAGATGGTGATACTGGTTTCTACAATAGACTGTGGAAGGTCTACGAGGGCAGTGACACGGTCTGACTTGTCTACTGCTATACTCCTAGTTGTGCCTAGTACAAAGTAGCATCGTGCTTAGCACAGAAGAACTCAGTAATTTTTTTTCCATGTATAAATAAATGAATAAATAAAAGTCATGGACTTCCCTGGTGGCGCAGTGGTTAAGAATCTGCCTGCCAATGCAGGGGAC
Source organism: Balaenoptera borealis (assembly GCF_965194805.1). Lineage (NCBI taxonomy): Eukaryota > Metazoa > Chordata > Mammalia > Artiodactyla > Balaenopteridae > Balaenoptera > Balaenoptera borealis. The sequence goes on along the minus strand of NC_138860.1, from coordinate 161,759,080 downwards.
ATGGGTTCAAGCCCTGGTCTGGGAAGATCCCACATGCCGCGGAGCAACTAAGCCCATGCGCCACAACTACTGAGCCTGTGCTCTAGAGTCCGTGAGCCCCAACTACTGAGACCGCATGCCGCAACTACTGAAGCCCGCGTGCCAAGAACCCGTGCTCCGCAACAAGAGAAGCCACCGCAATGAGAAGCCCACGCATCACAACGAAGAGTAGCACCCACTCGCTGCAACTAGAGAAAGCCCGCACGCAGCAATGAAGACCCAATGCAGCCAAAAATAAAATAAATAAAATAAATTTATTAAAAAAAAGTCACAGATACTGTTCTTAAACTGCCTCCCATTGGAGTTACAAGTACCTGTGTTCAGACTTCTTAAAAGATTAGAAGTTCCTGAAGGGCAGGCATTGTGAACATTGCTTCTGTTTCTCATTACAACCCCATGAATTATTATCCCCAATTTATGCATGGGGAAACTTTCTTCCTTATTTTCTTCCTTCTCCTTCCTGTTTCCCACTTTCTCTCCCCTTCCTCTAGGAAGCACGTATGGTTTTGGTATTCCCTGTCTCTAATCCGGAAAGAGATTTAGAAGGGCTAAATGTAGAGCTGATTACGATAAGGGCCAGGGAGGCTATTTGCTCTAGGTTACACACACATGAATCACTCAAATATAACCTTTTAATTTTATGTCTGAATAGAGTTGGTGTGCATGTGTGAGTGTTTTTGTTAAATGTAAATATTTAAAAGGTACTGCACTTTTTGTTCCATATTTTGTCATGTGGTCATTTACTTGTAAATATTCTGCGAGTCATAAAATTGAGAAGAGGCCCAGGTTCAGAGAAGTCAGGTAACCTGACCCAAGTCTGACCCCTGGTAAGCGCCTAAGCCATGACTGGAACCCAGGATGTCTCCCCACCAGGGGCATCACTGCCTCCAAATTGCAGCAAATGATTCCAGTACGGTCTATCATAGGGGTTAAGTTCTGGGATTTAGTTAGATAGATGTGTCCCCTTCAAAATTCCGACACTTTATGAACTTGGCAAGTAATTCAGCCTCCTCATTTGAAAACTGTAGGCCGTAATGGTACCTACCGCAGAGAGTTCGTTAGAATTAAATGAAAATGCGCTTGAAGCACTCAGCACAGGCCTGGCATGTACTCAGCGCGCAGTAAATGGTAGCTGTTATTATAAGAATTGTATTTGTTGAATGAGTGACTCTGGCATATAACGCTTGCATTCAGCTTGAAGCTTGCAGCCGTCACAGCCGTTCAACTGAAGGGGTGGGAACTTGCCACTTTTTTCTGTAAATAAAATCTTTGTAGGAGGATAATCACTGGTTGGAAAGTGTGAGCCTTGAGGGAACAAAGCTCTGATCCCCAGGCCCAAGAAGCACCGAAGAGAAGTCTTCCCCGCGCGCCGCGGCCACCGTGCAGAGCCTCCCCCGGTCTGAGTGGCAGCCGGCTGGCCACGCCCAGCCCGGGCAAGGTGCCTCAGAAGCCGGGTTTTAGCCGAGTGGAGCCGGATCCCTTCTAATTCCGCTCATCTTTTTTCTCTTTTTTTCCCCCGCTCATCTTATTCTCGGGGACAACACCCTGCGCGCGGAGAGGAAGGACTCCCAAACCGCTAGACGGAGGCTTCCGCGCGGCCCCAGACCTGACCATCTATGGTCACAGAGCGCACCGAACAAACAGGAAGTGGGGCGAGCTTCCACCTTCTCAGCCCGGGGCAGAGCGAGCGGGGCGGCGGCGGGCATGCCCAGAAACGCGGGGTTGGGCCCGAGCGCCCCCGTCGACCCCTCCCCACACCCAGCCTCCGCAGGTCCTCCCGAAACACTGTCCAGAGCAATGGCCTCCCCACGTCACAAACGAGGAAACCGAGGTTTGAACGTCCAGAGGGAGGCGGAGCTTAGCCTTGATCCCCCTCGGAGAGTAGACAGCCGCCCGTGATACCCGCCCTCAGAGAATCCTCCGGCTATGACCCTAATAGGGACTGAAGGATTGAACCCCTTCCTGACTACTGTGAAAAGGAACCGGCCTTTGCTAATGAGGCCAAACTGACAGGAGAATTAACCACTCATCTGTCCTCCCTCTCCGGGGGTGGAGCTTAGCCAGTAACTTCGGCCCTTCATTGGTCCGGGTGATTCCGGCAGCAGCAGTTGATGGAAGGGCGTGGCCTAGCCTTAGGCACGCCCCCCGTCGATCCCGCCTTGAGGGCGGGACTCTTTTCCCAGGCTAGTGGGGATTCTCTCTCCCGGGCGTGGCGAATAGGGGGCGGAGTCAAGAGCGGAGCTGCCAGACTTCCTCCCCGGTCCCTCCTCTGGGCCGGCGTTTCGGCTGGCGGTTCATTTCCGGTGGGGGTGCCGCGCCCAGTGAGGGCCCGGAAGTGGGTCGCGCGAAGATTGCTGGGCGGTTCTTGCCGGAAGTGGAGAGCGGCAGGGCTGATCGCAGTCCCGAGGTGAGGCAGATCTCTGAGGTGAGTGTGCGCGGCGGGGTAGGGACTATGGTCCCCTCCGCGGCCCACTGGCCCCTGGCGTTGTTAATGACCCTTCTGGCCTAGGCGCGTGCGGTGAGCCCCCCTGAGGCGGCCGGCTCCGGGGCCCTCAGGCCGACCCGGGATCCTGGGCGCGGTCTTTTAAGGTGGGGCCGCGGTGACCAACTGAGCCAGGCTCTCCTGGGGAGGTCCCTTCCGCTGGACTTCGCGGTTCTGGCCATCAGCCTCAGCGGAGGCCTGATTCCTAAGGTGCTCTAACTGAAAGGAACCTCCGAGACCTTAGAATCTTCTCTATCCCTGGTCTCGCCCCCATTGCTTGGATGGGTAAATTGATCCCCGGAGAGAGGAGGCTGGTCCAAGATCTTACAGCGAGCGAGGGAAACAATCGGAATCTAGACCTCAGTTCCTTAGATTACCAGCCCCAGATCCTTCCCCCGTTCATTTCCCAGGAACCTCTCTCTGCCTTGGGGTGGTCTTCCAGTAGGTATCGTCTCGCGGGCAGTTGCAGGTTAAAGGCTACACGCTGCTTGGAACTTTTTAAAAATGCAGCCTGTTTGGAACGCCTGGGCAGTTTTTTTAAAAAGAGAGGATCGGGTTTTTGTGTTTGCAATCAGAGAGCCTCCCCTTTCTCCTAGTCTATAGCTCTGATCCTGAAAAGCCAAGTTAACTTTGTTGAAGGTGTTGCATACTTCTGGACGTGAAACCAGTTGGCTCAGTTTTGGTCTGGTCCCACTGTCAAGCATCGGTAGCCATAGGCGCTTTGTTTAACTTGTTTGAGCCTGATTTTTCTCATCTTTTAAGTGGAGATCTCTGCTCACCTCACAGGATTAAATTCAGTGCAACAAATTGTGTTTATTCTTTGTTAGGCACTCTGCCATATCCAGGGAAGGCAGAAACAAAACAAGGTAGACCCTGCCCTCACGGAGCTGACAGTGTTTGCAGGGAATCTAACAAATAATTATAAATGTGATTAGTGCTGGGAAAGAAGAGCAGGGTGCTTTGGCAGTATGTAACGAGGGGCTCAGGAAAATCCCTTCTGCAGAAGCAGGATTTAAGATGAGTTTCGAAGCATGAAGAGCTCAATGAAGAGAGCATGAGAAACTTAAGGCAGAAGTTAGTATCAGAACTGTCAGTTGAAGCTCTTTATAGGGATCCCTGTTCAAGTGAAAACCGGGGCAGCCCAGCACATTAATCATTCACCAGCCATTTATTGAGCCCTTGATACGTGTGAGGCACATGTTCAATGAGGCACCTAGCCCTGGTGACTAAGGATACAGTAGCTCTCATGGAGTGGAGGAGGAGGCAGACAAGTAAATCGGGGGTGGCTTACAGTGTCATAGTGTGTGAGCACGGGGCTCTGAGAGGAGGAATACCTGAGCCAGCTTTCCAGGCTTTGGGGAGGAAGTGGGAGGCTAAGTCCTGCAGGATTTGTTTAGCCGTATGGTGAATCTGGAAAAGGGATTTCCAGCCAAAGGGTCCAGTGCAAGGACATGGAATCTGGACATGTGAAAGACCATGACTGGAATTCCAGTAATGCTCAGAGAAGTGGAGGAAGTGGGTGGGGTGGGGGTGGATCACATATGAAGGCCCTTGTAAACCATGCTAAGGAATTTGGAGCTTACCCTGAAAGCTGTGGGGAGGCTTTGCAGGCTCTTATTTAGGAAAATGATGTGGTCAGATTGATGTTTTAGTTCGGCCTGGCACGGGGGAAGGAACATAATGGGGAAGTAGACCAGTGTTTGGAAGCTTGAACATGGCTTGAACCATGAAGACAATGAGAATGGGAAGGAGAGGAGGGATCAAATTTGAGCAATATTAAAAAGATGGAATCCATAGAGTTGAAGGCTGATTGTTTATGGAAATGAAAATGTAGCAGTAGCCTAGGGTGATTGTCTGGTTTTCTGGTTTAGGGAACTGGGTAGCATCATTCACCGTTATAGGTACTGTGAGAGGAGGGTTAAGTTGGAGAGGTGACATGGAAAGAAAATGAATTTTGGACATATTTAGTTTGAGGTATTTGCAGCACATCTAAGCAAAGATGTCTAATAAGGTATCTCAACTAGAAGAAAGAGCAAGAGAAAGATGTGGAGGCAGGAGAGGGTTTATATTGTTCAGGGAAGTACTGGAGCCTGGGGTTTGTAGGAGAAGATAAGACCAGAAAAAAAAGGTAGGTGCTGCCAGGTTGTGAAGGGCTTTTGATGCCTTGTATGAATGCGTTTGGATTTATTCTATGGTTGGTATTTTGCTAATTGTTTGACTTGCTGCTGTCCAGTATAAAGAAATTTCTGTTGGAATTTCCCCCCTTTTTCTTCCCCAGAAATACTTCATCAATCAGATGGACATAATTTATGTTTCAGAGGAGTTTAAATAAAATGGTAACTGTGAAAGTACTTTCTCAAGTATAACCTGTCAAGCAAACCAAAAGTGGTGGTATTGTTAAGATTCAGTGAGTGTATTTTTGCTTTGAGGAGGTTAGCTGTTTAGTTTGTAAAATGTTTTGTTTCCAACCTGAAGGATGAACTTTTTTTTCACCCCTTTTCTTGCTTATATATACCTTTGTTTAGTTGCAGTTATTTTTTTAACTAGGGACTGAGCCTTTAAAAAGTGACTTCCTCCTTTCAGTTTTCTGTGAAGTATGGTGAGTCAAAGATTCATTTTACTTAAACAAGCAAATGCAGTGTCATTGAAAGTTGAACCCTCTGGTTTGAAATTTAATCCTGAGATTTGAAATCTGAGTATCCTCAAGCTATATCTTAGCCAGTCCTAGTGATTATTCCTTTGACTTGTCCTCATCAGTTTCTTTCTTTACTTTCTACTAAACTGGCTTTCGTATCTATACTTCAGCTTCTCTACCATAACCAGACTACTCTTTTAAAAAGAACCATTTTCATCTTGTTAACCCTTCACTGGCTTCATTTTCCCAAAGCATGAAGTCTAAACTCTATTGTCCAATTTACAGAGTTCTCCACAGTCAGACCCTCATCTTAGTTTTCATTGGGTGAAATTCTAATTTAGAAAGTCCTGAACTATTACATCAGCATTTTATTTGTACCTCTTGCACTTACCTTTTGCTCATTATTACATTAGAACAGGGTTTCTCAACCTCAGCATAATTGACATTTTGGGCCAGGTGATTCTTCATTTCGTGGGGTTGTCCTGTGCATTGTAGGATTTCAGCAGTATCCCTGGCCTCTACCCGTTAGATGCCAGGGGCACTCCCTCAACTGTGACAACCAAAAATGTCTTCAGACATTGCCAAATGTCTCCTGGAGGACAAAATTGCCCCTGATTGAGAACAGTGCATGAGAAAATATCATAGCTCTGACTGTGCGGTGTCTTATCTCTCCAACTCAGTTCTCTGAGGGCAGGCTCGATGGCCGTGGTTAGCACAGTGTATGGCACATGATAAACGCTGGGTACCTTGCAAGGAATAAATCATGGGTTTCACTGAGGCATCAAGAATTATTGTTCATTCCAGGAATTTCTGGGTGGGCCTTGAAGAACTTGCCTTTTTGTGTTTTTTTTCCCTCAGAGGATATGATCTTAATAGAGAAAGGCCATTGTTTAGGCCCTCACTAGAAATGAGGTTGGTGTTAGTTGACAGCGCAAGTCAGCAGATTTATATTTCCCCTATACTGGGGCTATATAAATTCCTGTTTTCTTTGCCTGCATTTAGACAGCTTGGTTTAGTGGACAGGGATTATCATTTATTTTACATTGGATGTAGTTTATGATGTTGCTACTCAAGATTTATTTTGACTGATAAAATTATTGTACAGTTGACCCTTGAACAACATGGATTTGAACTGCGCAGGTCCACTTGTACGGGCAGATATGGAGGGCTGGCTGTAAAGTTATTGGAGGATTTCCCACTGCACTGAGGGCCAGTGCCTGTACCCCCATGTTGTTCAAGGGTCGCTGTAGTTTCATCATCCTTAAATTAATGCAGCTCTAGCATTCACCATGAAACTATTTGTTCTTGATATACCATCATGTAAACCTAATAAAAACCATCAACTCTAAAAATACTCCTCAGCTACAGGGCAGCTTTGTTTGCCTTGTATTACCAGACCTGTTGTATCAAATTTTTCTATTCTACTGGAAAGTAGTTATAGTTGAAATGTTTAATGGAAGAAGTGAGCTTGCTTTTTTGTTTATTTTTTATTTTTTTTCCCCTCCAGAGGTCATTAAAATTCCTACACTTAAGTTAATTATAGACTTACAGCCGCAGATCTTTTCGTATCTCTAGCTGTAGCTGAATCATGGCTAGGGACAAATGGCATCCTTGAATCTATCTTTATGCATGAGAATGGGAAATGCTGTTCTGTTTACAGCAACTACCAGTTGAAATCAACCAATGCAGTTTTTCCTTATACAACATAAAAGATTCCTGCTGAATGCTTTTATGGTGTTAGTCTTCGTAATATTCCTTGAATGTGAGAGAGAGGGGAACCCTTGACCACACAAGGTTATCTATTTGCCCCAGAGCATTGAAACAGCTAGTGCTCAAGTCTGACTTCAGCTTGTACACTATTACTAGCTTTACTCACTCCTGGAATTTTAGATAGAGGACCATGTTTAATGGTCAGGAGACAAGTGCTGATATTGGGTAGAATTCTTTCCCTCCGCAGGAGACAGGCCTTTCTTTCTGTTTTAATCTAAACCTCAGGTGGCAGTGACTCAGGCACTAAATGTCATTGGTTTCATCAGAGAAACCAAATGCTTGGGGAAGAACAGTGGCTCCTGATTTGGGTTAGATTTAGATGGCATCTTACTGGGGCAAAGTGGTGTCTGTTCTTTGGTTTCTGGGTTAAATCAGCCAACTTGTAAGTATCCTATTAGCATGTGTAGATTTTGCTCTGTAACATGTTAGAGCCTAGTGATGAGAATTTCTATATTGTTAGGAGTAGAACTAACTAATGCCTTATAGTTTAGTGGTAGCTTAGGAGAGATATCCAAGTGGAGCTGTTTTGTTTTGTTGTCTTCTATTATAAAGAAATTATATTACTATGTTAAAAAAATTTTGGAAAACGGGGAAATTGTCTAAAACTCCATCACTCGAATGTGACAAATACTGTAAATTTTGTGTTCTTTTTCAGGTCTTTTTCCACAGTGCATTTAGCTCTTCCCCTGTAATTAGAAGTCTAAGCTAACACGGCATTGAACATCTTCATGCCTATCAGTTTTCCCATGTTAGTATTATTTTCTTAGGATAACATCTAGGGAACAGAATTACAAAGCAAAGGCCAACAGAAGCATTTTGAAGCAGATCAGTTGGGCTACCATAGCATACAGGGTGACTTGTATAGTTGCTTTCTTTTCGATTTTACTTAAGGGTATGACTTAGAGGAACAACTACCTGGCAAAGTAGAAAACATTTTAAGCATAGCAACTTCTTATGAGTAGAAATTCATTCCACTGCCTTAATTGCCTGGTGAGAAGAGGCAAGAACTGCAGGAGTAACCTGGTTCCATTTGCTTCTGAGTGACAGGCAGAAGGAACTGGGTTGCTTGAATTGTTAGAATGATGAGACTATGAAGCAGCTTTGGCAGGAATCACTGACCATTTCTGATTTTGCTTGGTTTCAGACTACAGAAGAAATTGCTGGAGAATCAAGCTCCTGGTTTCTTTTCACTCTGCATGATATCCCTCCAAAAGCCTATGCAGTCTCATGACTTTATGACCTTTCCTTGCTGATGACTTTGTAAACATTGATCTCTAGCCTTGATCCTTCCCCAAGCTCATTTCTAACTATTTACTGGACATTCCCACTTGGAAGCTTCATCTTCTGTTCAAACTGTGTATCCAAAACTGACCTCATCTTCTTGCCTTAGCTAGACGTGCCAGAAACCTGTTTTTTCCTATAGTGTCATCATTCTCTTACTCCCCTGGATTTGCAACTCTGGAGTCATCTTTGACTCCCTTCTTTGAATGCTGCTGTAATTCAGTAGTCAGTACCACACAGTTAATACTTGTTCTGTGTTTAATGCTCAGTTGTTTTGTGTGACCTCCAAGGGCAGAACCAAGATCAGTGGGTGGAAGTTGCAGGGAGACTGGTTTTGCCTCCATATAAGGAAGAACTTTTAAATACTTTGAGCTGTGTGAATGGAATGGGCTGCCTCCAGAAGTCTTGGGTTCTCCACACTGAAGGTGTTTGAATAGAGGCTATCTGACTAATTGCTGAGAATGTTGAAAGGTCTGTTCTGTCATCAGATGGTGCTTTCTAGACTCCCTCCTGATCCTGAGAGCCAGTGATTCAGTGGAAGGTAGCTTTGTCACTCCTGCTAGACTCCCTCAGGGTAGAAAAACTATTTTACTGTTAATTCAGGTGCTGGTCACTTAGCGGCCTAAAAGTGATTATTTTTTTCCTTTGCAATACCAAAAATATTTTTTACAGTACCACTTTTTTATTTTGCAGCTAGTTGAACAGCTTTCAACCTAACCTAGACCCTAATATCTTCCGGTTTTTTCCCCAAAACCCATTCTATCAGACAGTACTTGTAAAAATTTTGCTTTCATCACATTATTCCTTCTCTCAGAACCCTTGAATGGCTTCACATTTATCACAACATCAAATTCAAATATTGCCCAGGTTTCAGTGTCCTCCATAACCTAGCCCAGCTTGCTTATTTCCCATGAGACTATGTGGGCTAACCTTCTCACACTTTCTGTACATAGCCTTCTTGGTCTCTCTTTGCTTTTGATTGCTCTGGAATGTCTTCCCTTTTTTCTTTTACTTTTTCTGTCAAAATGCCCCACTTCCCTCCTGAAACCTCCTGAGACTACCTTTAGTCCTCATTGATTTCTTCTCCCAGCATGTAGTCATCTATACTATATAATTCAGGACCATACAACATTCTGCAAAGAAAAAGCTCCACTGTATTAACTGATAACTTTAACTTTTCCCAATCCAAATGAAATTAGTTAATCTCTAACAGAACTTTAAAAAATATAGTCTTCAGTATTTAGTCGATTGGCATTTCATTTGCGTTGCCCTTCCCAATAAGAATGAAAGCTTCTAGAGGGCAGAGACCGCAAGTCTTCTGTTTCTTCAGTAGCTGTCACAATGCTAAGCACTTTCATGTTGAGTGTCTTCTGTGTGCCAGGTTGTTCTAGGTGCTGCAGATTTGGGGGGTGGGGGCAGCTGGGGGAGCAGGGGTGGGGAGAATGGATAAATTGCCATGTTTCTGGAGGCTGTATTCTAGTACATGGTATGCAGCGATAACATTTTACATTTGAACTGCATTTTAAGGCTCCCAAAGTAACTACTCATCTGTAAAACCAACTCCTTTGATCCTTACATCTCTGTGTGCTAGGTGAGGGTCCATTAAATGACTATCCTAAACTTACACAGTTAATACGTGGCAGAATTGGGACTCAAACCTTGGTCTCCTGAATCCAAGTTTTATTTAGACTTGGGTAATTAGGACTGCCTCTCCTTCTGAAGCTTTTATGATGAATGCTTAAATAGTTGGGAATCTGTACCTTCATTTACGGAGGCTTACATATAGTTCTTGGCTACTGTCAGTTAGAAATGGCAGGGAGCAAGATTAGGCAAAGCTCTAGTTTTCTGCTCTGGCAATTCTGTATTCTTGGGAAAAACCTTATTTTAAATATTTGCTTTCCAAACATGTGTCATCTGTACTGAATGTGAAAAAATATTGGCCTCCGTAGAGGAAATTGAGAGCAGAGGAATTGAAAGCTGCTAATAATGTGCCTAAAGACACCATAAAGAGACCTTAAACCCACAGTGCTGTGCTCAGCAAACAGCTGGGGCTGGATGCTGTGAAGAACCCGTTAGTCACTTAATTGCTTAAAAGAGCCTCAGAAAATTTGTGCTCAAGGCTAGGTTCTCTCCCCACCGGTTGTTTGATATCTAGCAAGCTTTTTAACTTCTGTCAGTTTCTTCATTCTAAAGATGGGGATCAGTATCTTTATAACATATGTCACAGAATTATTTTAAGTCTCAAAAGAAGCAGCAGTTTGATGATATAAAGCACCTACAATTCTAAAGGAGTTCTGTTTTTAATTAATATTATATCGTCTAATAAACAAGGTTATCTACCTTATGGCACTTGGTTTGAAGATCTCTATATCAATTTAATTTGTGCCCAAGAAGGCAGCGTTTATTTGAAAGATGGGAATGTTTGTTAGAGCCTACAAACAGGCAAAAAAAAAATGTTTTTTTAAAGAAAGGGAAACGCCCCTCGCACTTCTCCCCAGATTTGACACAGAGAGGAGATAGCCAGACTTGCGTTGAGGGGAGAGGGGGTAAAGGCACTTATGTATTTATTTTTCCCAAGGACCTTTATTAACCTATTGTATTTATAGTGCCTACCATGTTTATAGTACTGGAATTACAAAGGCAAGACATGGTCTCTTCTGTAGGGTGACTAATTGCCTGTTGACTATTAAATGATTTTAAACCAGTGTGTTAAATGTGTGGTAGAGATAAGTACACAATGATATGTGGGAGCACATATTGGAACTGCTTCTTGGGGAGGTGATACCTTGGCTGAGACTGAATGGACAGTAGGAATTCTGGAGAGGGGGCAGATTGAGAAGGGAAAACATACCAAACTGGAAAAGCTTCCTAGAGGAGGTGACACCTTAACTGAATCTGAAAAAGGCAGTAGGAGTTATGAGAAAAGGAACAGGTTGGGAAGGGAAAGCAACCAAGCAGAGTGGATAGCACTGTAAAGGCTCAAAAGTGAGAGAAAGCATAACTCTTTCTGGAAAATGCAAGTAGTTCTGGGTTGCTGTAGAATGTTGAGGAAAGGTGTGGCAGGAGATAAAACTGGCAGAGTGGTAGGAAATAAAGCAGGGCCAGATTATGGAAACCCTTGCTTGGACTTTACTCTGAATCACTGTGGTAATAAGGAGAATGGATAAAGAGGGTTTGTAACTGGAATTAGAGGAGACTAGTGAAGAGGTTATTGCAGTAATCTAGGCAAAGTCATGATGACCGAATTTTTATCAATCAGGATGAAGACAAGGGGCATCTATTTATGATATGCAAGATAGAGCCTATGGATTTTGATGACTGATGAAATTAGTAAGAAGATCATTTAGTTAATGTTTATGGAATCCTAACCATTTTTCAGGACTGAGCGAGCCAGTCACTTCCACATGTATTTCCTCATTTATTCTCACTACAGCCCTTTGGATTTTATATTGTTGTTGTTCCTGTTTTACAAATAAGGAAGCTGAGGTTGAGAAAGTTTGGTAACACTCAGACACAGAGCCAGTGAGTACCACTGTTCAAACTCCCAGTCTCTCTGACTTCTCTAAAGAACAACGCTCTTAACCACTATACTGTACTGCTTAACAGTTTCCAGGTTAGTATCTTGATTGCTGGTAGTGCTGGATTACTGAGACAGTGAGTCTGTGGGAGCAGTGCTAGGGAAAATGATGAGTTCTGTTTGGGACATTTCAGATGTCCTTTGGGACATCCAGGTAGAGATGTCTAGGTGGAAGCTGGATCTAAAATTCTGAATCCCAGAAGGATGGCCTGAGCTGAATATACTGCTCTGGGAGTTGTTAGTCTATAGGTGGTTGTGGTGGTATCACTCAGCAGGTGGACTGGATAGTAACGCGATAATGGTAGTTGACGGCTTTGGAGTGGACATGACCACCTAAAGAACGAATATGCGTACATAAAGAATAAGACAAGGTGTGTCTTTCGGTCCTTCAATTCTAGACATTCTTTCCCATAACATATCAAATTTCACTCCACCCCCATCAAAAACAAAAAACTAGGAACTGTTCTCCTATATTTGATTAGTGGTGGAATGAGATTAGCTATGATAGCTGTTTTGTCTTTTCTCATTCTGCTTAAGTTAAACAGCAGAACCATAGCTTGTTTAGCATTGAAAGCTTACAAGTACAAGTAAAAGATGGAAAAGAAGGAAGCAAAATCCATGAAGCTGTATTATTAAACTTTTCAGATTGGTAAGTATTCACGAACCCTGGCAGCCTTTAGAGATGCTTGTACTGTGTTACCATGTTCACATTGGCCGCAGCTTATAGCATCCATTATGTCCGAAGGAACATGTTTTATAACAGAATGGGTGGTATTTATTAATGCAAGGTAGCTTGGGAGTTTATTGCAGTCACTGCCTTTTCCCCTGGGATTTACAGAGTGTGGTGGATTATATGTGTCTGTCCCTGGATAGTACCCAGAATGAACAGGGCAGCAGTTTGGATATCTGGGTGATTGTGCCATTACATAAGGGAGAGTATATTGGATGCTTCTAGTCTGCTCCATAGTCTGTTCCATTTTGAGTAGAGTACAGATTTGGAGGCTTCTGCTACCTCTTCAGGCCGGCGAATGGAAAGGTTTATTTGGTTCGCATTCTTATTTTTTTCCTTGATTCTTTTTTAAACAACATTCTCTGGCAAATCACTGGGCTCTGAGAGATCAGAGCCTGTACACGGAAAAGAATGGACAGGGATGATAGTGTCTTCCTTAGTTTATCTTTTGAGTTGCTTCTCTCTTCCACAGGGAAGACAATGTGTGTTAAATGAGATATTCTGTCATGTAGCTGTCTTTGAGGGAATTATAATTGCTATGGTCATTTTAGGTGGCTTCAAGGGAGTTGAGTTCATTCGGCTTCAGTTGCCTGAATAAATTAACGCTTTGAAATGGAATCTCTCCAAGTCAAGTCTTTGATTGTGATTACACTGACTGATTTTTATGAGATCACCTATAGTCTAAAGCACTTTATGTCGGTGCATATTGATAACATTAACACTCATTTATGTATATTTGTGGGTAACTTTCAGAACCCTTGTCTCTCTGGAGTTCTGGGATACTATACTTCAGGTTCATTAACTTCTAAAATATTTATTGAACACCTTCTACCTGCCAGGTAGTGGTCTAGATGACAGAGGGTAAACTTGTTTAGGAAACAAACCAGAGAAGGTCCCTTCTCTTTTGGAGCTTACTTTCTTTAGGATATTAGACATTGAATGAGGCTAGTTCAGATAAGTTGGTACTTGTGAAAGATCTGTAACAAGCTCTCTGGGTGTGTCTGTTCTCCTTCCCTGCTGCATATCCAGATCCTACCCACCCTCATGTGAAGCCCAGCTTAATTGGAAGCTTTGCCATAATAGCCTTATCTGATCCTTCCAGCTGATACATTCTTCCCCTCTCTGAAATCCTGTGTTATTCTCTCTGCAACTTATGTCACCTTAATTTTTTTTTTTCTATTTGTTTTACAGTTGTTAGTGCACATGTAAAGTCTCCTCTATTAGACTGTAAGTTATTGGGGGCAGGATAAATACCCTATCATCTTGGTTTTGGGCATTCCATATGTAGGCAGCAGGATGTTGTAGGAAAAAACACAGAACTTAGAGCCAGAAGGCTTGAATTTGAGGACTGGCTTCCCTACCAGCTAACTGTGAGACTATAGGCAAGTCATTTAACTTCACTGAAATTGTTTCCTATCTCTGAGAGGATAGTAGTTATCTTTCCATTCCTAAATAGTTGTTGAGAGGCTTAAACTGAGATAATATATGAGACTGTATTTTGTAAATTCTAAATTCTTACACAAATATTTATTTGATGATATCATAGTAAATATTCAGTAAGTATTTGAATGAGTAAGCATTTGCTTTCAGTTAACACTGTTTCCTGGGTAGTTCTTTTGCTTAATGAAGTCTTTATGATTTTGCAAATATGCTAGACTATCTTCCATCTTATTTTACTGTAAAATGATTCTGTTCCTCAGAATTGGCATCCTCTTCACTCCCAGGGCATTCTTTTTTTCTTTTCTCCCTAGGTTCTATGTAATATTAAAGCAACAAATGATATTTGATCTGTTTCAGCAGGTGCTACATTATGGCTGACATGCAAAATCTGGTAGAAAGGTTGGAGAGAGCGGTGGGCCGCCTGGAGGCAGTCTCCCAGGCCTCTGGCACGCACTGTGGGTATGCAGACGGTGCTGCAAAAGGTAAGCAGCATACAAGCCAGCAGAATACCTTGAGTGGTGAATACTTGGTGTCCTGGCCGGAAATTCTTCTGTCACAGTATATTCCTTCCTTTGGAGCTAACTCCCTAAAACGTTTAATCTAGAAAGTTCATTGCCTATAATTCGTATTGCTGTGAACAGATAAGGGAGGAAGTGACTTGTGCAGGGAGGCCTGTGGTTAAGTTATTTTAACACGAGAACTTCCTGCTTGTGTGATATTTCCTGTTCTTTCTTTAGCAAAATGACTCTAGTATAAGTCAAATGACAAGTGATATTAAATTTCCTCTCTCCAGACGATTGGCAAATTGGCCATTTTGCACATGCCCAATTGAATCAGATTGTTAGAGCTAAAAGGAACCTTGAGAGGGATCATTTTGTTTATTTTCATTCTATTGATAAAGAAAATTAAGCTCAGCAAGAAAAGGGGACTTAGCCAGGGTCGCACAAGAAGTTAATGGTGGTTCTGGAGCTAGAACACAGGCTCCTGACTCATGCTCCAGCCTTCTGTTTACTGTGTTACCTTGCCTCTCTGCTTTCATATGGAAGTGCCTTTAACAAATCCTCTTTCTGATGTGTGACCAATTCTTCGTGGTGTGTCTGTCTTCAGCAGGAACGACTCCGTATGTGCAAGCATTTGACTCTCTCTTGGCCGGTCCTGTGGCAGAGTACCTCAAGATCAGTAAAGAGATTGGGGGAGATGTGCAGAAGCATGTAAGGAGGTTTGGCCCTTTATTCCCTCTTTTAAGGACTGGTGGCTCTCTTCAGATCCTACTCATCCTTGGTTGAAGAGCCCCTTGAGAGGCTCCTGGCTCCTTCTCTTCTACCTGCACTGAGGAACTCAGTCCACGCACTGGAACATTTCCTCAGGTTTTTCCAGGCTCCCTGCTTTTATCACATATTCCGCATGGGCTTCTTTTATACAGATAGTTTGCTTGGTGCATAAAACGTGGCTTGGTTCATCTTTGTAGTGAGAACATGCTACCAGTCTGATCCCAGTGTGTTATATAACCAAGCCTGGGGTGGCTTATTCAAAGGAGTCATCATCATGACTTAGCATTTATAAAACTAAGCATGGTACTTATGCTAAAGCTATGCTAATGTGAGTTATTTTCACACTTAGCCCACAGTAAGAATGTGAAGTAGGCAATGACAGGTGCCTCTCCACCAACCTCCCTTCATGTGCTGCTACCCACGTTGTCACCCCCACCCCTACTCTGTCTCTCTCTCTGAGACCCAGAATCCTCCTGCTAGTCTTCTAAGTGATCCTTTGTCAGCAAGAACCATGTTTAGGATCTTCCTGACCCGTCAGCAAAACTGGTTGCTTGATCTTTGGAAGAGCTATTTGGAGCCTCTTATATACCATCTGTTGGCAATGGTGTTAACTCTAGAGAGTGGGACTGGGACTTAGGTAGGAGTGTGAGGCTTGCATTTTTACTTTATACAGTAGGTCACATTTGAAAAGGTTTTAAAACGTATCACTTTTATATATATATTTTTTACTTTTATATTTTAAAAATACAAATCCAGAAAAAATATATGACTTCAATTTGAATTTTTGTATTTGTAGTGCTTATAGCCTCATGTTTCTTAAACTCTTGGTCATGACCTTCAGTAAGAAATACATATTTGTGGGACTTCCCTGGTGGTCCAGTGGTTAAGACTCTGCACTTCCACTGCAGGGGGCATGAGTTCGATCCCTGGTTGGGGAACTAAGATCCCGCATGCCGCACGGCGCAGCCAAAAAAAGAAAGAAAGAAAGAAAGAAATGCATATTTGTAACTAAGATATAAGTTTCACATTATGCTACTTGTGTTGCCCTTTTTTTTTTGGAAATAATTTCCAGTTGATGTATTGCACTCATTGTTCTATTCTCCTTCACTTAATAAAGTGCTGGTTATGGGGTCACAAAGTTGATTTAATTATCTGTGATAGGTCATGGTCCAGCATTTGAAAAATAGCTTTAACACAGAGGAGTAAATACCTTGAGAATTTGAGGCATAAATTTAGGCTTTTGCTTTAACTCTTACCTCTAGTTCTTGAGAACAGATTTGGGAGGGCGGGGGAGGTGATGAGAGGTAAGAGGGATTTTCAGTGCACTTCATATCACACTGCATGTTCAGTTGCTGACTTGACTTCATCGAAAGCTAGCCCCAGTTATCTTCATTTCCAACTCTGGATTATATCCCTGATTAGTTCCAGCAGGAACAATGATATATTAGTCTGCCATCAGTCCCAAGAATCAGGAGTACTTGAAGAAATCAGCGTGAAGTGCCTGGGTTGCTACCAGAGTACGTGGAAGTGGAGGTTTCAGGTTATTCTTACCAGGACCTCTCCAGTTGTAAAGTGTCATTGATAGCTGATTCTTCTCCTTTCCTCTCCTTTTCAGGCGGAGATGGTCCACACGGGTCTGAAGTTGGAACGAGCGCTCTTGGTTACAGCCTCTCAATGCCAGAAGCCAGCAGGCGTAAGTTCATTACTAGTTGGTTTGATGCACAGGACAGGTTGAGAGCTTTCTGCTAAGCTATCACAACATGCTAAGATAGACCTACTAGGCTCATGTATGTTCACACCAAGTCCCAGAGGGAGAGTCAGATTTTAAGCGCCACTATGGGAATGTGCCATTGAGTATATATTTATTGGGCTCTAATGGCTTTTTTTCTGTCATTTTACTTAAGACTGTAGTTATCCCTGGGACTTTGCTGCTTCTCTCAATAGACATTCTTAGCCCAAATTCATCATATTGTCCCTTATGCCCTTTGGGACCTAGAGAGTGGTTCTCTCGCTCCACTATGAGTGGGCTCAGTAGGGCTGCTGGGGAGATCCTAAAACTCCTAAAGTACTGCTTCTCCAAAGTACTGCTTCTCCCCTCACCCTTCAGTGGTTAGGCATCTCTCTTTAACTTTATTCCTACCTCAAGATTTTATGCTGCCACAAGTATGAAAATAAATTAGAGAAAATTTAGATTTTTCTCAGAGCCAAACATTTTAGTTTTGTTTCATTTCTTCTTTTTGCATTTGGCTTTCCTAGGCAGAAGGCTAATAAAATAAGTCTTCCTACTAATGCTGTATTAAAACCTGTGAACCCTTGGCATGCCTAAATAATGTAAAAATAGCGTAAGATAATGTTAAATATGTTAGACTCTAATTTTTAATCTATCTCGAATAGTTAAAGCATTTTGTCTAAACCTTTTTTCCAAGCCCACACTTTCCACAACAAATCAGGCAGCTGAGACATTATTATCTTTCCCTTGCTTTAGATCGAGGATTGGCAGACTGTAGTCTGCAGGCCAAATCTGGCCTGCCACCTATTTTAAATGAAGTTTCTTTTGGAACACAGCCATGTCCATTTTTTTAAGTATTGTCTGTTGCTGCTTTGTGCACTACAACGGCAGAGTTGAAAAATAGCAACAGAGACCGTATGGCCTGCAAAGCCTGAAATATTTACAGTCTGGCTCTTTACAGAAAGTTTGCCGACTCCTGCTTTAGACTGTTCTCATGCTAAGATCTGAGAAATGAGATGTTCAGGAAACCAAGCTTCGGATGAAGGATGAAAACACAGAAACACAAGATTCATCCATTTTGCTGAGCTGTCTGCTCAAGTGCCAAGCCCTCTAATTGCATTTGATTCAACAGATCTCTTCTCAGCAGCTGCTATATGGCTAGCAATGTGTTTTGATTCAACAGATCTCTTCTCAGCAGCTGCTATATGGCTAGCAATGTGTTGAGGGCTATACGGATTATAAAAGAGGGCTAAGACAAAGCCCTTGTCTTTGAAGAATCAATGACAAAGAAAAGCATGTTTACATGGGTCCATTAATAAATTGTGCTGGTGTGTGATAAGGTGCCAGAATTGGTTATGCTGATGATAGATGCTGTAGGAGGCCGGTGTGGTTGGTGGAGTGCTGTCCCTCATGACGCAGAGGAGCACATGGATAGATGGAAAAAGAGGAGCCCAGAAATGAACTAGTGTCTCCTGTTAGTGGGACAGAAAAGAGGCAAGTGGCAGAAATGGTAGAATTTTGTGGTACAGCTGGAGTATGGGTCCTGATCATGAAGAACCACAAAATCCAGCCTGGGGAGTTAGAACTGTCTAAGGAGAGTGAGATGATGAGCAGTATTGTAGCCATGTGAATCTTTGCACGATAAATACAGAGTTTATTTGCATGCTTGTTGTAGTTCGTGAAGAATTCTTGCCTTGAGGATCAGAGTTGAGCAACATAAAGGCTTTTATAAAAATACACTAACCTCAGTCTTTTCTTGCATCTTTTTCTAGAATAAGCTTTCCGATTTGTTGGCACCCATCTCCGAGCAGATCCAAGAAGTGATAACCTTTCGGGAGAAGAACCGAGGCAGCAAGTTGTTCAATCACCTGTCAGGTGTCAGCGAAAGTATCCAGGCCCTGGGCTGGGTGGCTATGGTGAGCAGCACAGCTTCCATGGGAGGGAAGGGACAGATTGAAAGAGGCAAGGAGATATGGCTGGAGAGGCCCCAAGTCACTGACAGCTTCTCTTTTTCTAGTCTCCCAAGCCTGGTCCCTATGTGAAGGAAATGAATGATGCTGCCATGTTTTATACAAACCGAGTCCTCAAGGAGTACAAAGATGTGTAAGTCCAGCCTGTGCTCAAGGGGTAAAGGACAAACCCAGCTGGTTACTTGCTGGAGTAGTGCTTTGGGTTAAGTTAAGACTGCCTTTGGCTGCTGTGTTGGTTCTCTTATCTCAGGGCTGGTTTTTGGAAAGTTTGATAGATATTGGCTCATAGAAGCTGTATTTGCAAGCAAGCAGGAAGTGTTTCTGTTTCCTCTTCTGCTTTTTCTCCAGGGTTTGTAGAGGACTTTTGAGTCTTCTCATCCTTACCCTTCCAGGTTTAGGAGGTAAAATGGACTAATGCCCTTTTATTTGCCTATGTGGTCAAGATTTTGTTCCTTTGTTGAAAACTTCTAACTGGCCCAGTTACAAAAGATTCAGTAAGATTTACTAGAAAATGACCCTGACTATTCACGTGGTCAGGTAAAGTGAGATGAAGGCTGCCTGACCACTGCAGGTATTGCATAAGGGGAGTCATTGTACGTCCAACCACACATGTACACCAGTGCCTACTTCTCCATTGCTGGTTTTGAGCTGGAGTGACTGCAGGCAGCTATTACTTAGCTGCATAACTCTCCAAACCCTTCCTTTCTTCCGTCCATCATCAGTTAACCAACATCTGTGAAGGATTAAGCCTTCATGTGGGTGAAAAATGTCCCAGAACACCAGGCCGCTCCTTGATCCTTCCAGTAACCTGGGGTTAAACATCACAGTGTTTTCATTATACTCCACCATATACTCTGCAATTTACAGTTGAGGAAATTAGGCTTTATGCTAAACAATCATAAACTCTTCCAGCTAATAATGTATAAGAAGAGAGGAGGACTTACCTGGTGGCGCAGTGGTTAAGAATCCACCTGCCAATGTAGGGGACACAGGTTTGATCCCTGGTCGGGGAAGATCCCACATGCCGCGGAGCAGCTAAGCCCGTGCGCCACAACTACTGAGCCTGCGCTCTAGAGCCCACGAGCCTCAACTACTGAGCCCGCGTGCCACAACTACTGAAGCCCACGCGCCTAGAGCTGGTGCTCTGCAACAAGAGAAGCCACCGCAATGAGAAGCCCACGCACCGCAACGAAGAGTAGCCTCCCACTCGCCACTACTAGAGATAGCCCACGCGCAGCAGCAAAGACCCAAACGCAGCCAAAAAAATTAAAAAAAAATTTTTTTTTTTTAAATTAAAAAAAGAGAGAGAGAGAGGATACTTGAACTATAGTGCAGTGCTGTTTCTATAATTTAATACTGATTATTTCCTCCTAACTGGAAGTTTTTATTTTTAATTTCTTAGGAGGAGGGCATATTTTTGACATAAGGCATTATGCTATAAGGCAGTTGAGTTTCTTGGAGTCCTAGAGATCCACAGTGATGCTTAAGAGACCTCTCTACCATGGCTTCATGCACGGAATGTTTGCTTTTATCAGTTTTGTATATTAGGCTCTGCCTAAGGTCTACATTGAAATAGTGGTTTTGCTACTTTTAAAAAAAGTTTGAGGAATACTGCTGTAAGAGATAGAAAGATATAATCTGGAGTCCCTATCCGTATGGACTTTGGTCTAATTAGGGTAAGAGAATAGGTTCAAAGAAAGAAGGAAGGCTCAGTTACGATAGAAAAGCTGCCGTTGAGCAGAGCCTAAGAAATGCCACAGGCAAGAGGATGTGAGTTCACAGATAGGAGGGGATCTGGGATCACTATTGTAGTGTACCCTGCCTGTCTGTGATGAGTTCTTCTTTAATTCTCCCAGGGATAAGAAGCATGTGGACTGGGTCAGAGCTTACTTGAGTATATGGACAGAGCTGCAGGCTTACATTAAGGAGTTCCATAGCACTGGACTGGCCTGGAGCAAAACGGTGAGTGCTCCTCCCCTCCCTTCATCCCTCCAGGACTGGATCTACAGGTTTCTTAGACTTTAGCACTACCAAGGTCTAAGAAGGAATGTTAGTCTTCTCAGTGGAGGGTAGAAAGAAAAAGGAGAGAATGAAAGGGGAAAAAAGAGAAAAGAAAGCAAGGGTCAGAGAAGGAATAGTCAGTTCTATTCAGCGTCAGTAAACATGGGTCAGGGACAGTGATTGGGCTGGAGGAGAGATAGATGAATGAGTTACACTGTGCCAACCCTCAAGAAGCGTAAAAATACAAGTACGAAACCCCACTACAAATCACCAAGCTAAGTGCTGTAATAAAGGTACACACTACAGAGTATGAAGACGAGAAGAATGATTCTCACTGGGAGAGACTGTACTTTGAAGAGGTATACTCTGAGACTTTTCAGGTATAGGACAGAAGTGGGGGAAATGGGAATACTAGTAAACAGCAAAGCTTAAACAAAGTAAATGCAGAGTAAATGTAGAGATTGGTCATCTGGCTTCAATAAGGAGAGAGAGTCACCTATTTAGGAGGAAAGGCTGGAAAGGAAGGTAGTTGAGACTTTTAGACTTTATAATAGGTGATAAGTAACTATCAGAGGTATTTGAGCAAGAGAGTGATAATGATCCTATTTGTCCTTAAAAGAGTCTTAGTATATAGGTTAGGGGTAAGGGCTTATGCTCAGACTATGGAGGTGCTCATGGTGCTAGGGGCTGGTACAAAAAAGAATGAGATATAACCAAGGTAATAAACTGATTTAATGAGATTGAGGGGGTTGGAAGACTCAAAGAAGATGGAACGGTCAAGCTTGGATGATAATATCTCTCACTGAAATAGAGACATGGGTGTGATGGTGAAATCAGTCTTGGACTTTGTGAGTCTGAGGTACCAGTGACACACTAAGTAAGTATTTAGAACTATAGGTTCAGAGCTGGAATTAGGTAGAGGCCAATGGAAAAATGTGAAGGTTGAAAAATGGAGTTGAGTTGGATCCTTGGGAAAGGGTGAGAAGGAATAAAACCAAGTTGGGTGTGGGTAGGGAGCATTAATCATTGCATCAGGGGCCACAGTGGGTACCCCATGTATCTTGGACACATGCAGGGCCCTATTGGGGATGGTACAGAGGAGAAGAGAGGCTGATTGTGTTACCTGCACTTACTGTTCCAGGGGCCTGTGGCAAAAGAACTGAGTGGATTGCCATCGGGACCCTCTGCTGGATCGGGTCCTCCTCCCCCCCCACCAGGCCCACCTCCCCCCCCAGTCCCCACCAGTTCAGGCTCAGATGAGTCTGCTTCACGCTCTGCACTGTTTGCACAGATTAATCAGGGGGAGAGCATCACACATGGTAAGTGAATGCTTTGGCAACAAGAGTTGGTAAATAAGTTGTTTTGGCAAGAACTTACCAACTAGAGACCTGACAGTCTGTAAACCAGAACCGTGATTTGTATATGGGAGATTCATTTGGGGTGTCACATTCCTTCAGGTTGCCTAAAGGGATAGCAGAGCTGGCTCAAATGGAAATTGAAAATGGATCATTATAGTTGGGGGAATCTCTCTCCCCACAGGAAAGTGATTTAATATTAAGGGGCATATACAGAGTAGCTACCCTGTTGTGCCAAGACATGGTGCCGGCAGTTTTCCCCAGAGCTTTTTCCAGGTTACCATGTGGTCTCTTTAGGAGGTCATCGTGGAGGGGGTGGTTCATGTCCTCAGAGGGTGTATATTAGTCATATGGAAAATTTGCATAAGAATGACCTGATGTTGGTATAGAGAAAGTAGACACCCTTATACACAGTAGGTGGAGGTCTAAATTATACAGCACTCTCCTAGGAATCTACCTATAAAAACACTGAAAGAACAAGTTTTATACATTGTTATTCATAGTAGCTAAAAATGGTGTAACAACCTGTATATCCCACTGTAAGAGAAGTGGTTAACTGTGGTGTGTTCCTCTTGACACAATACTATGCAGCCATTAAATCTTTTTCTGCAGTGAACCATGCAGTGTTTAGGAGTGGTGGAGCTAAAACGCCAGTATTGGTTATATAGATTGGGCCGTGTCCATAAGCAAGGCATGTGTCAGCCTGTTGAGGGTGATTATGGAATGTTTTTCCTTAAAAAGAAAGATATTTTTATTTATTTATTAAATTTGTTTATTTACTTATTTTTGGCTGTGTTGAGTCTTCGTTGCTGCACTCAGGCTTTCTCTAGTTGGGGCGAGCGGGGGCTAATCTTTGTTGCGGTGCACAGGCTTCTCATTGCGGTGGCTTCTGTTGTTGTGGAGCACGGGCTCTAGACACGTGGGCTTCAGTAGTTGTGGCATGTGGGCTCAGTAGTTGTGGCTCACGGGCTCTAGAGCGCAGGCTCAGTAGCTGTGACGCACGGGCTTTGTTGCTCCGCGGCATGTGGGATCTTTCTGGACCAGGGCTCGAAACCATGTCCCCTGCATTGGCAGGCGGATTCTTAACCACTGAGCCACCAGAGAAGCCCCCAAAAAAGATATTGTTAGAAACTATAGGTTAACTTGAGAAAATTTTTATTTTGTTAATTGGTTAAACCAAATTTCTTAGCAGTGTGCATGCTTATATCTAAATAAAAAACAACTATGAATAGAAAAATTATTGGAAGGGGAGTTTCAAATGCTAACACTGATTGGGGATCGTAGGTTAGCTGTGGGTGTGGTTTTTTTTCCTTTTACCAAATTTTCTTTATTATCACATACTACTTTTTCTTCCTCTGTTGCTTTAAAAACTACATACTTATTTTGTGAGTATATACTGATACTTAGTATGTGTCTTTCTAGATCTTTGTACATACCCATCCCCCCATACACACACATTCCACTTTTTTTTTTTTTTTTTTTAAGTGGAACTTTATAATTTAGTCTTGGGGTAGAAGAAAAATTATAAAAGTGCTTCTCCAAAGCTGTGTGTGAGAGAACATCTCAAAGGCTCTGGTTTTGGGCTTTGAATTTTTTCGTAAGGGTCAGTTTAACTTCTGATAGCAGAAGTTGGTTATTGCCTCAGCCCAAAGCCCTGGTATGAAGGACAGGAACAAGGCAGCTGTTGTTCTTACAGCCCTGAAACATGTATCTGATGACTTGAAGACTCACAAGAACCCTGCCTTGAAGACTCAGAGTGCTCCAGTACGAAGTGGCCCCAAACCATTCTCTGCATCTAAACCAGGAATCAGTCCTTGCCCCAAACCAGTCACAAAGAAGGAGCCAGCTCTACTTGAACTGGAGGGCAAGAAGTGGAGAGTGGTGAGTTAAAAATGCCAGGACTGGGGGAACAAGGAGTGGGGACAAAGCGGTTAAACGGAGCACAGCCAAATGAGTACAGGGTTCTGGCTTAGATTGCAAGAATGAAAGTTTGGCATAGCCTGTGTTTTGGGGTGGCATGTGCTTAATGATGAGATTCCTGAAAGGGGTATCTCTTTAACAGGAAAATCAGGAGAATGTTTCCAACCTGGTGATAGATGACACAGAGCTGAAACAGGTGGCTTACATATTCAAGTGTGTCAACTCAACATTGCAAATCAAGGGCAAAATTAACTCCATTACAGTAGGTGAGTTCTTGTTGACCTAGGCAGGCTCTGTCCTAGAGCTTGAGAGGGCTGGAACCATACCTACCCTATTTCTAGAGATTCTTAAATTCTTAATTCTTATATCGAGTACTTTCCTTTGAAGTTACACTGTTGACCCGCTCCCTTTCTTCTCCTAGATAACTGTAAGAAACTCGGTCTGGTGTTCGATGACGTGGTGGGCATTGTGGAGATAATCAATAGTAGGGATGTCAAAGTTCAGGTAACTTGATATCTTGGCTCCTTCCTTTAGTCCCTGAGGAATTAATTGAAAGAGACACAGCCGACCCACAGATGTTGCTTTGGTGGGAATCTGACTCTACAGAGTCTGTAAGCTGAGCTGCTTTGGATGTGGCAGGAAAAGAAGTTGGCCCTTATCACGAGCTCTTTCCAGTACCCATTCTCACCCGCCCCTAGTATCCAGTATCCGTTGTACACCTGTGAGTTTTTCATGTAATCCCGTGAAACAGTGAAAGCTTTTCCCACAGCTAACTTGTTCTGGCTGCTGGGACTCAGTGCTCTTGGTTTCCCCTGCAGGTAATGGGTAAAGTGCCAACCATTTCCATCAACAAAACAGATGGCTGCCACGTTTACCTGAGCAAGAATTCACTGGATTGTGAGATAGTCAGTGCCAAGTCTTCTGAGATGAATGTCCTCATTCCTACAGAGGGCGATGACTTCGTAAGTTCCTTGATCTCTTTAGTAGTATGATCTGAAATCAGAAGGGACTGAAGACTTGCGTTGGAGGAGAAGTCTTCCAACGCAGCTGATGGACACTCCGCACCAAGTGGGTGCAGCCCAGCAGTGCACACCTCAGGCACACAGACGCATGAGGTAGTCCCACGAAGCAGACCCCCGAAGGAGGGTGGTTTCTGCCTTTCTTAGGCAGAGCAGATGCTCAGGGTAGTCAAAAAGGAACGGGATTGAATCACAGCACCCTGTTGAGCTGGTGCCATGAAGCCATACACATTCCCATCTACGCCTCGGAGGTTTAACAGTCTGCAAGTTCACTGATCAGTGAACAGTAAGAGACAGACTCAAACCTACATCTGTCTAGCTTTGGAGCCTTTGTTCTCGTTCCTACACTGCGCTGCTCCTTCACTGTCAGCGGTGGGGGAGGTGGTCTGGAAGATGTGGCGCTGCCAGTTCCACAGCCTTGCTCTCAGGTGGATTCAGTTTCTCTCTCATTACATCCTACTTGCTCTCAGTGTAGTGCAAGCGAGCATTGAAAGTTAAGACTTAATTAACCCCAGTGTATTGCCTAGCTTGGGTTTAAAACTGTTGTTTCTTTATTTGCAGAATGAGTTCCCAGTCCCTGAGCAGTTCAAGACCGTATGGAATGGGCGGAAGTTGGTCACCACAGTGACAGAAATTGCTGGATAAGCGAAGTGCCACTGGGTTCTTTGCCCTCTCCCTCACACCGTGGGATAAATCTGTATCAAGATGGTTCTTTTTTTAGATTTCCTCTACCTTTCTGCTCTTAAACTGCTTCTCTGCTTTGAGAAGCACAGCTACCTGCCTTCACTGAAATATACCTCAGGCTGAGATTTGGGGTGGGATAGCAGGTCTTTGATCTTCTGCAGGAAGGTGCAGCTTTTCCGTATCAGCTCAACAGCCAGTCCATTCTTAAGGAACTGCACAGCAGGACAGGTGTGTTTTAGCTTTCAGCCTTTGGGGTTATTTGACCAACAAATAGTCTTTGGGGAAGGATAAAGTAGTCCCCAGGAATTAACAGATCACAATGTTCACACAAGTTAATATTTTTCTAACAATGAGCGTGAAGGTAGCAGAAGCTGGTGTGATCCTAGTTGGTTCTTCTAACTTAAACTAATTTTCACTGTTGACAAGTGAGGCAAGGGTTTGCACAGGACCAAAGGCTGAAGCTTGGCCATCTAGCATTCCAAGCAAAATGATTTCCTGTAAGCATTCCTTTTCTTCTGCATTCCATCCTGCATCTGCCCGAACCTGAGATAGTAGGTTGTCCTGTGTTAGCTGCTGTGGTGGTGCCCTGCACCCAGGCCAGCTAAAGGAGTCTTGGACCCTTCCTCTCTCTGGGGCCCCTGCCCAGCACCTTCCTACAGAGATGACTTAAAAAGAAAAAAAAGGAAAACCACACCATTCCCAGGAATCTGGCTTCTCTTTCTCCTTCCATGCTGGGTGCCCATCATCCATCTTCATTGCTTCCTTTGCCCTGTCATGCTCAACAGCTTTTGGCTTCTGTCTGGGCACCTGAACAGAGGACTAAAATCTCCACTGCAGGCTGGTTTTAGGTCTTGTGTAAAAATCTTGCACAGCATTGCTAATGTAAATTTCAGTTTTTCCTCTAGGACAAACACTTTACCAAAATATGCAACTTTTTTTGGTGGGAAGAGAGATTGTCCTGTGATTTCTACCCATTTCCTGAGGCCTGCGGAAATGAACCTTTATGTACTTAAAGTTATACAGAAAATAGAATAAAATTAATACCAAACTTGCTTAGTATTTATGTATATTTGCTGTACAGAGATGTAAGAACTTTGAAAAGAAAAATGACACCAAGGATAAGAAACTACTCTTTATTTTAAACAACTTCATAAAATTATTTTCACATGTCCCCACTTCTTGCCTTTCATCCTCTTAGTTGAAAAGTCTTGAGAGAGGTGAAAGAAGAATCACAGAGGGTAAACTTTGCAGCACTAACAAAGTGCTTCCCTCAAGTATAGCTACCCATTTCCGCAAACTGGCATTCTGCAGAACAATCTTCCAAAAAGTGTTGCTTGGTTTTCATGGGATAAGGGATTGGGCGTTAAGACGTCCATGCTCAAATAGCGTGGGAAACGGTAGATTACAGTTAGTTTTCTTTACTGTAACAGAAATTCTCAGAGTCCTTAATATTCTAAGGTGGGTTGATCTTCAAGAGGAGAAAAGGGATATGGAATACTCCCTAAGCTTTTTGAGCACTCTTTATTTCACAGAACACATCAGAAGCAGTTTGAAGTGTGCGGTAATCTCAAATTTTTGAGATGGAAGTTAGAAAGCCTGATCTCTTTGCATTTTTCCTCCCATTCTTTGCTAATGCCAGCAATAGAGTGACTCTAGAATCCACACCACTAGTCATATTTAGAAAGGGCAGGTTCTTCAAGGATGGAATGGAAAGAACCAACTACCTCCTCCTATTTTTCTTTAAACCTCCCCCGCCCCATCTAAGTTAAGCAATATGTACACTTGCTCCCTTAAGCAAGCCAATTGGGTGCTATTTCCCTCCTTTTGTGACAGAGCAACAAATTCATCACTACCTGAGGAGACAAAAAAAAGTGCTACCAAGGCAAGATGGTGGCCTGCCCAAATTTGTCTAATAATAGCTAAGACACCACAGAAAGCAACACACTGAAAGAGAGGAGGACAGCCTCAAGAAATTATGTGGACACATCATCCAAGCAATACTTCTCCAAGCACTGGTCAAATCTCCACCAGCACAACTGAGAAAGCATTTATGTGAATACCTTAGGCCTGGGTACTGGCCTCTTGGTTTGAGATGTGGCTAGATTTTCCTGAGAAAGGCATCTGCCTTAGACTCTATCTCATTGGTTTAGTTTGTTTAGTCTCTTCCAGGCCTGGGCACAGTTCTGCCACTGACCTGCAGCAAACTCCTGATTCCTGAAACAGTCTGACCACATCAAAGGGTTGTAAAACAATCTCCATGGTTATTAGCTAATTAAACTTGCATTCAACACCATATGCTGATAGGATGAGGCAAAGGATAAGATTCCTATCTTGGATCTTTCCAAGCAGGGCATGTTAGACGGTGACAAGAGAAGGATTAGTTTCTAGCTGGATCTGAGCTCAGGCTTGGGCATGGAGGGAACTGGTTTGGAAGTGTGAGGGGTTCCCTGAGCTCTGGTGCAAACTACAAGGGTTTCACTCAAGGAAGGGTATGATGTGGGCATAAAACCATGCTTCAGACAGTTGAAGATGGTCCCCTTCGAGAGCCAGGAACACCAGCTGTCCTGCGTTGTCCATTGCCTTTAGCCCCAGGCGGTCCTGCAGAGAGAAAGGCCATAATTAATCAAGAGGCTTAATGAAAAGCTTCACAGTGAAATCGTAAAGAAAGTTAACTTGAGATATATTCTCAAAATGCAGTCTTTTCTCTTTTGAGTATTAAAATTTAGGTGTATTGTTGAAAATGCCAAAAAGGATACTTGCCTCTAGTTTTTCTCCTAAGCATTAAAAATGTATGTGCAATTGAGGTTATTCTATACAGTTTTATATTCTGCTTTCTGAAAAGTTTCCCAAAGCTTCTGGAGGACCACCTATGAGTGGGCAAGCCATGGACAAAACTGCCTCAAAATGTCAAGTTAAGTGGGACTGAACCAAAGACAGGAGAACATTAGCTAGATAACTTACAACAGATCCAACCCTTAGATAACAAAACTCAGACACTTTCATATCCTGCAGCTGAACATGTCATGACCCACAGCTGGGGTGCTGAAGAACAAGTATGGGTGGGAAGATGAGCAGTTATGATGGTGCCAGAATATTGCTTCTGCTGTAGCTACCATCAGTTTGAGTTTCATGACAAGTTCTTAGTTGTAATATCCAAAACTCTTAACAGATCCTAGCTTCCCTGTCCTTTTACCTCACCCAAGATGGGGCACCAGATGCAGGAGAAAAGCCAAGAGATGACAACTGGCCTCTGAAATTACTTGGAGGAATCTGAATAGAAAGAAGGCAAGTGGTTCAGATGTAACACTTCTGCATTTTGGGGAGAGTATCTCCCAAGATAAAAGCCTTAGAGTACGGAAGGCCTCAGAACTGGAGGTGGTGAAATGCTGCCACCTCTGCTTGAGAAACAGGATCTACTGCTGAACAAAATTCACAGCTCTGTTCCTCTCAGTCTCCTGCAGGAGTTCCCCGTGTCAGTGCCTGATTTAAAAACAGGACTTGCGCATCTATTGTTTTAAAGTAAGGATTAGTTTGGAAGTGTGTTTCTGTCACGCGTGGGGGCTTCTTGGATTTGTAGTGGACTACGCCTCAGCAAAGGAAGCCGGTTCTAAACCTTGTTATCAGAAGGAAGGAGTCAGAGATGATGTGTCCCTTGTACATGCCTGAAAACATATGCCGTACAGGTCCTTCAACCTTCAGGATGTAGGCTTCGGTAAACCAATGCCTGATAAGCTAGTGCAACAATCAACAGCCTAACAAGCCTCGCCCACATCAGACACAAGTCAGACGCCTCGAGCACCTGCTGTGCTGGGGTGTACAAGACAAGGTCTGTCACCAAAGCACCTAGCAGCTTCCGGAAGCAGGAGCTGAAAAGGACTGCGCCTCTCTTCCCCAGTTACCTGTGTGTACAGGGTGCTCTCCTGTAAGGGAATGGTTTCCTTGGCTTGGCCGCTTCTGTAAAATCCAAACCACTGCAGGAGAGAAGGAAGAAATGAGGTCAGATCAGACACATGGCGCGTACTGCCAAACTGGTTTAAGACTGGCTAGTAGCTAAGACTACCAACAAACTGAACACCCTAACACTGCAGCAAGGAGGGAAAACAGCGTGTCTCGAGTCATCTCTTCTTAAGGGTGGGTCCTGAGGTATGAGTTAATCATTCCAAAGAGCTTTCCAACTCCCCAGAATTGCTGCTTCCTACAATTATTGAGCACCTACTCTGTGAAAATCCTTGTGCTGAAGTCTAAACATTCAAAGATGAGTATGTATACAGCCCCTGTTTTCAAGAAGCTCTAGTCCAATGCACAGAAACAACTAATTGTTCAGCATGGGGGTCAGGAAACTTCCATAAAGACCAGATACAAAATATTTTAGGCTTTAAGGGCCACGTGGTTGCAGCTACTAAATGCTGCCATTGTAATGCAAAAGCTGCCACAGGCAATGTTTCTGAAATGAATATGGCTGCATTCTAATGAAACTTTATTTATAGACATTGACATTTGAATTTCACATAATTTTCACATCATCAAATATTCTTTTGACTTTTTTCTACCATTTACAAATATAAAAACCATTTTTAGTTTGTGGGCCATACAAATGCATGTGGCAGGCTGGATTTGGCCCACAGGTGTAGTTTGCTAGTCTCTGGTGCTCTGACACAATGTGATGAATGCTGATAGAACAGAGGCTGATGATTCTTTAAAAGAGGGAGCAAAGGCAATTCCCTGGCGGTGCAGTGGTTAGGACTCTGCGCTTCCACTGCAGGGGGTGTGGGTTCGATCCCTAGTCTGAGAACTAAGATCACGCATGCTGTGCGGCGCGACCAAAAACAAAGCAGGTGGGGGCTTCCCTGGTGGTGCAGTGGTTGAGAATCTGCCTGCCAATGCAGGGGACACGGGTTCGAGCCCTGGTCTGGGAAGGTCCCACATGCCGCAGAGCAACTAGGCCCGTGAGCCACAACTACTGAGCCTGCGTGTCTGGAGTCTGTGCTCTGCAACAAGAGAGGCCGCGATAATGAGAGGCCCGCGCACTGCGATGAAGAGTGGCCCCCACTTGCCACAACTAGAGAAAGCCCTCGCACAGAAACGAAGACCCAACACAGCCATAAATAAATAAAAAAATAAACCCAAAAAGTTAAAAAAATTAAAAAAAAAAAAAACAAAGCAGGTGGGTGGTAGCAAATTCTGCTTGGAAGAGGGGTGGCATCCTGGATGGAGGAAGTGACACTTGAGATTGGCCTTGACAGCTGAATAGGAACTTGTCAGGCGGAGAAGCCCACAGAAGGGCGTTTTAGAGACTGAAAAGCATGAACAAAGGAACAAAGACACACAAAAGAAAAAGCACATGCCAGGCCCGGGTCGTTTCAAGTAGTACAGTATGGCTTGATCAGAGAGGATATGAAGTGGTCATGAAGCTAAGATTAGGTTGGAAAGACAGGTCGAAGCCAGGTCAAGGCAGACCTTGAATGTGAACCTCAGGAATTTATAGACTTTGGACTCGTAGTTCCGAACCTTTTTTGGATCACGGATCTCTGAAAATCTGATAAAAATTATAGACCCTTCCTCAGAGGATGCAACTACAGTTGACCCTTGAACAACATGGGTTTGAACTGCTCCGGTCCACTTATAAGTGGATTTTTTTTCCAATACTGTGGATGCTGAGGGCCAACTATAAGTTATATGTAGATTTTTGACTGTGCGAAGGGTCAGCATCCCTAATCCCCACGTTTTTCAAGGGTCAACTAAGTTTGCACACAATTTTGGGCGGTTGGGGGGCTACAACACTCAGTGTCCCGTTTATAGACCTCAGAACCCCTGCTCTACACAAAGGTGGGTGAAAGGGACTGACAGTTTTTCCCAGCAGGCAGCTCATTTCATTTGTTTGTTTCTTGTCTTTTTTTAGTTCAGCTGCACTCGGTCTTTGTTGTGGCGCGCGGGATCTTCATTGCGGGCTTCTCTCTAGTTGCGGTGTGCAGGTTTCTCTAGTTGTGGCATGTGGGCTCCAGGGCGCATGGGCTCAGTAGTTGCGGTATGCGGGTTTAGTTGCCCTGCGGCATTTGGGATCTTAGTTCCCCGACCAGGGATCAAACCCACGTCCCTTGCATTGCAAGGCAGATTCTTAACCACTGGACCACCAGGGAAGTCATGCAGCTGTGTTTTAATGCCATTTACTCTGATGGTCTCCTGGCATGTTGTGGCCTAAGCAGCATCTCACCTCAGAATCCACGGGGTCCACAATGGAATCATTGAGGAATTTCACCATCACAAACTTCTTCAAGGCCATCAGGTTTTTCTTGTATGACTCATTGACACCCTGGAGAAAAGGCGAACAGTAAGCACCTCAGGGACACCACCATCAGGTTATAGCTGGGGAATTAAAACCTTTCAGTGCTCTGGTCTCCCTGACCCTGGACCACCATGTTTCTTCTCCATGGTATGGGCTGCCTTCCTTCCCAGAATATACCAGGTACAGCCTTTTCTTACCATCGTATCTGACTGACAATGCTCCCACCAACCATGGCATACTGGTGCCACCATGAATCCGTCACTGCACTCCAAAGGCCTCCATCACATAGGTTAAAGGCTTCTAGCCAGAGAAAACCAAGGCAAAATAAGAAACTACAAACTCTGAGTGGTTCTGCTATACTATTCTATTCCCACCGCCCCCCTTCAAATTCTGCTTTTGTTTGCTTTAAACCTCCAGATAAGCCCAATATAAATTGAGCCATCTAGTTTACCAGAACCTCCCAAAGCATGCTCAACTTTGGGACACACTCAGTCCCCTCTGCAGTCTCTCTTCTAATTACTCTTCTGAGAAATATGACCCAAAAAGGATCCACTAGAAAGGCTTCCCTCAGTAAGGCAGCAGCTGAAGTTCCATGTAAGCCAGCCAGCACCTACTGAGCTCACCCTGCTGCTTCAACACTAGGAAAGAGGAAGAACCTACAGGAAGAAAGCCACATAAATTTCAGCCTCCCTAAAAGGAACGGAATCTCATAAGTACCGCCTCCCTAAAAACAGAACTTCTTGTTTCCTGGATTCTGCCTAGGGTATTATGAATAAACGGTCACTGCTAATCTCTTTATAATGCCCTAAACAGGAAAATGAATGCACATCTATGGTAGCCTGGG
This sequence comes from Balaenoptera borealis, assembly GCF_965194805.1. Lineage (NCBI taxonomy): Eukaryota > Metazoa > Chordata > Mammalia > Artiodactyla > Balaenopteridae > Balaenoptera > Balaenoptera borealis. Next base: position 161,726,050 of record NC_138860.1, on the reverse strand, counting down.
TTGGGTGCTTACTCTCTCCTGATTAATATCTGCCAAGAAGATGCTGTGGTTGCGGTATATGTCCTCCTTTATGGGGTCGTGCCAGTATTCTGCTTGCACCAGGCTGTGGGAGAAAAAGAAAGAAAGGTGACCAAGCTGCACTTCGGTCAGCACTCCCGGGGCATGCCCCTGTGCACAGGCCACCAAGAGACTTCAAAGGGACAAAGGACCAGAGTCTTCTGTTCCCTCTGCCTGATCCCTTTTTCCTTAGCATCTCCTATGCTCCCTCTCGTCGTTGAGATCCCAGCTTAAATATCTTTTCTTCAAAGACTGTTCTGTCCAAAGTAGGCACCTCCTCCATTACTGTCCATGGCTGCACCCTGTTTCTTTCTGCCACGGGCTTAGCACTGTTATCTAGTGCATCTGTTTACTTGGAGACCCCCTTTCCCCAAGTAAACAGAGTATGTTACCCTAAATGTCTTATTTACAAGAGCATGTTACCCTAATTGTCTTATTCTCCACTGTATCTGCAAGACTTACAATGGGGCCTGGCAAACAGTAATAGTTCAGTACTTGATTAAATTATGAACAAAATATTTTAAGTGCAACTAAAACTTAGAGACAACACAACCACCGCAATACTTATAAATAAAGGAAAGAGAAAGCTAAAGTTGAATAAATATTTTCAACACAGCACCACTAGTGGTACCAGCCCAACGCTGCCTACTCACTATGAGCTGAGCACTGCACTGATGGCTTCACACTCCATTGGTCTAATCCTCACAGCAACCCTGCAGGAAGGCACCATTAGCCTCATGCTGGAGGTGAGGAGAAGCAGGCTCAAGGACATCCAAGGCCACACAGCTGGACAGTGTAGCACTGAGCCTCTCCAACAACCCCCTAGAGAGAGAATATGGAAGGCCATGTCTCTTCTTTTTACATGTCTGAAGATGTCTTTATTTTCCCTTCACATTTGATTGCTACTTCCAGGTTCAATAGAGAATTCTACGTTGGAAATCATTTTTTCTCAGAAGACAAAGGTACTGCACCATTGCCTTCTAGCTAGTAGTTTTGCTGTCAGAGAGTCAGTCGGCGGCCTCACTGGGGTCTGCTCTTTACCCACAGTGTTCTGACACTTCACGGGAATATACCTGGATGTGGGTCTTTTTTCACCCCTGACTACTTGGTGAGTCCTTTCGATCTGGAAACTCATGTCCCATAGTTCTGAGAAGTGTTCTCATATTACTTCTTTGATAATTCCAATCCACTCTTTCCTCTGTTCTCTTTTTGAAACTCCAATCAGGCAGGTATTGAACTTCTTGAATGGCTTCTCTAATTTACCTGTTTCCCCCTTTTTTCTACCTCATTGAGATTTTGTTCTAATTTCCAAGAAATTTCCTCAACTTTATATTCCCATACCGCTAACACATTTTTGTTTTGGTTATCTTATTTTTAACTTCCAGGATCTCTTTCTCTCTGATGATTGGTTTTATTTGCATTCTCTTCTAGCGTCATGGATGATCTCTTATCTCTGAAGATAATAATACAGGCTTTTTTTTTTTTTTTTTAAGGTTTTCTTCAGCTCCTTGAATTGCCATCTGTTTCTTCCAAGTTCCTTTTTACTTTTTGTTTGTTTTGGTCTTTCATTTTGGAAGCTTTCCCCAGATGTCTGACTGGGGGTCCTTGGCTCACTGTTCATATTTAAAGAAGCTGACTGAAAGTTCTTCACGCAAGAACAGAGCTTATCTACTGGTGGCTTGACTACGTGGTAGTCAGGAGGAGTCCTTACTTGTTGAAGGATTCCAAAACATGAACCTGTAGGTCTTTTGTCTGGGACCAATCAGTTTTTTCAGAGAGGGATCTGTCAAACTTCTGCCTAGCAGGTAATAAGCCTGGCTGCTATCATTCTAGGAGCAGAATGGGACAGGGTGGGTTTTCAATATGGTGTCTTGCCACTGTCAGGTGCTTGTTATCTCGAAATCTGGTACTACTTTTTTTTTTTTAATTAATTTTTTTTTTTTTTTTTTGGCCACGTGACACGGCAGGCAGGGTCTTAGTTCTCCGACCAGGGATCAAACCCGCGCCCCCTGCAGTGGAAGCACGGAGTCCTAACCACTGCACCGCCAGGGAATTCCCCTGGTACTTCTTTAGTCAAACTGCTCCAGAAAATAAATTTGGCTTCTCTTGTCAGGGTGGGGGAGGAGCAGTCACTTGGACGTGCATTTCAGGGAACTAAGGAGTTTGATCATTGTTTATATAGATTTTCAACAAAAAGTCCCATGCACTTACTCTACCTTCCAAGGCATCTTAGGCATCTAATTCCTGAGTCTTTCTGGGACTGTAAAAAGTGAAGCTGGTTCCTTCTTGTCAGTGTATCCCTCCACAGACATAAAGGTTTCAGAATTTTCTGCTCTGCTAAAACAGTTATCACTCATTAATTTGCTTTCTGTCTTTCAAAAGAAATGTTGACGTATTTTATTATCTCTTCTCTCCTCTCCTGTTCTCTTTGCCCTTGTGGGTTTATCACTTTTTCTTCTTTTGCTACCAGTTTACTAACGGTTAAGAAGGAAGTGAAGACAAACACATCCATGTACCACTTTTAATCAGTACTTAGGTGTCACTGTCCCCCCACCCCCCAGCTGACTGCTCCTCTACAGTGAATAATAATTCCAATTGTGTTTGGTTCACCAAAGAAGGAAACACAAAGAAAGAAAAGGGTGGATTCTTTCTGAGGCATCTGGGCAATAGTTAGAAGAATAAAGAGTAAAGAATAAAGAACAATGTAGTTTAAACAGATCATACATACCCATGAGAATAGAGAATATTTGGACATAAATAACCAAGCTGTGACTAGTCAAACCAGGGAAGGGGTAAAGCTTAGCAGTGGTTTGAGTTGCCTGAATGGGTAGGAGGTGGAGATATAAAGTCTCTTAGTTTCCTTCACTGACCATCAGGTGGCACTGTTGACCCAAGACAGCTTTGTGGCTACACGTGTAGCCAGCCAATGGGTAGGAAAGGAAAAGAGAGGTAGCTGCAGGTCTCTTCTACAGGCCAATCATTCACAAGGCTGTACCTTGGACAGGCCTTCAAGGAAGTGTTGTATTGAAGAGCTGCTATCAAACAAGAATCACACACTTGGAAGACCCACAGGATAGATACCAAAACCATACTAGTTGATCCCAAATCTCAGTTATCACCCAGAATACTCCAGACCTACTGAATTCAAATTTCTAGGGATGGAGCCCTGGAATTCATTGTTAATGAATTTCCCAGGGGGTCTGATGTATAATTTAAGTTTGGAAACAACTGAAGGAGAACACACCCTGAAAGTGATTTTGTATATTGTTAAATACCCAAACACAGGTAGCTAAGAACACTGACGTAGGAGGCTAACCCCTCACTGCTGACAACAGAAAGAATCTGTCCTCCAAATATTAACATCAATTCCTTGGGTTTACTACTTTCTAAAGGCTTTTTTGTTTTTTGTTTTACAGATGAAAATGTATTGTTGTGGGGACTTCCCTAGTGGTCCAGCAGTTAAGACTCTGCACTTCCACTGCTGGGGACCAGGGTTCAATCCCTGGTTGGGGAACTAACATCCCACATGCCTCGTGGCATGGCCAAAAAGTAAAAAAAAAAAAAATATTGTTGTAATTACATTCTTCTTTCATAGAAAAATGTCTTCCCTTCCTTTAAATTAATATTAGAGCAGTTTTAGGTTTACAATAAAATGAAGCAGGTAGTATAGACATATTTACAATAAATATCTCATTTGAAAATCACTAGCAACTACTCCTAGAATCACGGTTAGCATGAAAGTCAGCATGATATTTTCATTAGTGACAGTTCTGTATCCTTTTCAGCTAACCATACATACCGTTCTTGTATAGCTTTGTTGTAAGCTCCAGCATTCAGTGTTTTTCTGATCAAGTCACAGATGTGAGAGCTCTCTCCTGGGCACCGAGGGAGTCCAAAAACACCTATAGTAGTAGAAGACAAACATCCATGCCTTCAGTAGTCATGTATTGAATACCTACTATGTGCAGGGCATTGCAAGAAACAAAAACCAGAACTAGACCCTGATCTTGTTCATTTATTCCTCAAGAAAATAATGTTTTGAGAATTAATACTATAACCAGCTTCCTCCTGGTGTTCCCACACTCTTTTCTGCCTCAGGACCTTTGCATCTGCTTCTCTCTGGAGTATGTACTTCTCTTACTGCTTCAATGGCTGGCCTCATTCACATCTCTTGGGTCTTGGTTTAGAGAAGTCATATCTGAGTGCCCTAACTCAAGCAGTGCCCAACCCCAGTTCCTTCCCCTCCCCCAATTATACTTGCATCCTCATCATCCTCATTAATAACATTTTGGGGGTTACCAGACATACCAGTTCTAAGCATATATTGGCAATAATTAATTTAATCCTCACAACCACCCTGTAGAGTAGAAATCATTTGTACCATATTACAGATAGGAAACTTTTTTTTCTTTTTTTAAGGAAGCTTTCAAACAGAGAGGTTAGATACCTTGTCCAAGGTTAGACAGTAAGTGATGGAGCCAGGATATGAACACAGGCAGTTTGGCTCCAGAGCCCACACCTTTCACCAATACAACCACCATTCTTCCTATTATCCTATTTTTTTTCTTTATCATAGTTACCACTATCTGTATTTATTTTATTTGTTTACCTATTTCATGTCTATTCTCACCCCCACTAGAATGGAAGTTTCATGAAGGCAGAAACCTTGTCTGTCTTGTTTCTAGGTTTCTAGGTTTTTAATAAATATTTGTAGAATCAATGAATGAATGATAAAGCTGTTCCTACCAACTTGCATTTAAATAATACGTGTACTTTAAAAAAGTATTTTCCTACTTGTTATTTCATTTCATCCTCTGAAAAATTCCCACAAGATGGGCAGGGTCTTATTTTAGTTTCCCTCATCTGTGAAACGGACCTACGATACCAAATTACTTGCCCATCAGTAACCGTTAATTGGGTGAGGCCAGTTTCCTGATTATAAGGAGAATCCGTCTGTCCCTACACCCTACCAGCTAACAGCTATATCCATCAGAACAGAGATAACGTTCTATCCCAAAGACACATCTTCCCCCAAAAGTAAATAATTCTGTCTAAATAGCAAACCTGTTGTTTTTTGAAAGATTTAATCTCTACTGTTAATTATAAAATTAACAAAAAGCCTAGACACTATTCTTTGCCTAAGTCTAAATTCAGTAGGACATCACCCATGTCAGAAAACAGGAAAGGTTGCTGGGGGACTTCCCTGGTGGCACGGTGGTTAAGAATCCGCCTGCCAGCGCAGGGGACACGGGTTCGAGCCCTGGTCCGGGAGGATCCCACGTGCCGTGGAGCAACTAAGCCCGTGCGCCACAACTACTGAGCCTGCGCTCTAGAGCCTGTGAGCCACAACTACTGAGCCCACACGCCACAACTACTGAGACCGCATGCCACAACTACTGAAGCCCACGTGCCTAGAGCCCGTGCTCCGCAACAAGAGAAGCCACAGCAATGAGAAGCCCGCGCATTGCAACAAAGAGTAGCCCCACTCGCCGCAACTAGAGAAAGCCCGCACACAGCAACGAAGACCCAATGCAGCCAAAAACAAACAAATAAATAAATAATTTTTTTAAAGAAAAAAAAAGGAAAGGTTGTTGGACTTTCCTAACTCCTAAACCACCACCTGCTACGTGGCTGCAAACATCTCACCTCCATGAAATCATGTCAATTAAATTAGAGAGAAGTAGGTGGTAACCTAATGATTCACCTGTGTTCCAGGCCTCTGGAATCCTATTTCGTCATCTCTCCTGGCTAATTTGTTATAAATTAGAAAAACAGGATTTTTGCAAGGATGGCTGACTTCTTGTACAAATAGAGCTGCTAGAATTTCTTAGGCAAAGGGGACAAAGTTACCTTGATGTTGTCCCCCAACTGATATGAGATTGATCATAGGAGGTGATGGGCATCTCTGAACCACTGCCCTCCTGGAGAAAAAAAAGGATTATCAGTTCCAACTGTCAGATGGAAATGTATCATCAACAATTAACTTCCCAGATTAAGCTACTTAATCCTCTGTGGCTCCCCAAAGTCACAAAGTTTCAGGACTTTCCTCTGATACCGCCAAACAAATCTTCACTCCTTCACAGAAAATAAACTAAGCTTCATAGAACTTCTTCCATGGGGATATTTTAGAAGAGTTTCCCTTCCAAAATAGGTGAAGATTCCAAAAGAACTGAATGGGTAGATCTATCTGAATCAAAGGAAAAAAAAATCAGTTCCATGTAAGTGATATAACAAAAAGGGACTTACAGAAATTGGCCTCCCTGGGAGAATCCCATAGCATTGTAGCCTTGCTGCAATTTAGGATCCTTAGCAAGAATCTGACACACCGTTGTTACTTGGGAGTTGACATTCAAAAAGAAGCTGTTCTCCACATCCTAAAAGAAGAGCCATGAGAAGTGAAAGGATGGGGCTGAAAACTATCACTGGCACCTTCTCTAAGAGCAAACTTGTTTAGGTTGGTACCCTCACAGAAGCCACTCAAGAACTAAAGTATCATGTATGATCTGCTGCTAAAAATACAAGGTTAAGCATCTTAATAGTATATTCTATGAAATCAGTCAGCAAACCTTCAAAGGAACAGAGCCGTGAGGGGCCTCACCTCTACCAGGGTCTTCCCAATCTCTAAAGACAAGACGTAAATTCCAGGTATTTTCTTCTCGACCATTTTTTTAATAGCGCCCATGCTTAAGGGATTACAACAGCTGTCTCCTAGACAACAAAGGCAATCGTGGAAACTCATGAGTAAAAAAAACATTATTTTTTTTAAAAAACTTCTGTGCTTTAAAGGCATTAATGAAAATGTGAAAAGACAACATACAGAATGGGAGAAAATATTTGCAAAACATATACTTGATAAGGGTTTAATGTCTGGAATATACAAAGAACTCTACAACTCCACAACAAGAAGACAATCTAATTGAAATGGGAAAAGGATATGAACAGACATCTCTCCAAAGAAGATATACAAATGGTCAACAAGCACATGAAAATATGTTCAACATCAGTGGTCATTAAGGAAATGCAAATCAAAATCACAATGAGATACCACTGCACAACTACTAGGATGGCTTTAATTTTTTTAAAAATTAATTCATTTAAAAATGGAAAATAACAAGTGTTGGCAAAGATAGGGAGAAATAGGAACCCTTTACATTGCTGGTGGAAATGTAACATGGTGCAGCCACCATGAAAACAATTTGATGGTTCCTCAAAAATTTAAACATACAATGACCATATGACACATCAATTTCACTTCTGGATACATACCCAAGAGAAGTGAAAATGTATGTCCCTACAGAGGTTTGTAGAACAATATTTAAAGCAGCATTATTTGTAATAGCTAAAAGGTGGAAAACACCCAAATGTCCATCAATGGATGACTGGATAAACAATTGTGGTACATATATACAATAAAATATTATTCCACCATAAAAAGGAACAAAGTATTGACACATGCTACAATGTGGATGAACCTCGAAAACATTATTGTAAGTGAAATAAGCCAGAGACAAAAGGTAACATATTGTATAATTCCTTTTATATGATACATCCAGAATAGGCAAATCCATTGAAACAGAAAGCAGACTGAACATTTCCTGGGGATGATGGGAAGTGGGGGCTGAAGAGTGATTCCTTAATGGGTACAGGTATTTTCTGGGGTGATGAAAAAGTTTTGAAACTAGAGAGAAGTGGTGATTGCACAACGTGAATACACTAAATGTCACTGAATTGTATACTTTAACATGGTTAATTGTATGTTATATGAATTTCACCTCAGCAACAACAAAAAGAGAGAACAACATTTTTTGCTCAGCTCATGTTTATCAGGTAATAACAAACTTCAAAAGCCCACACAATAAAATGGGGACACCAAATTCACAACTGAAAATAAGCAGGGGTGCAGATTCCCTTATCATCTAGAACATTTGGGGTTAATAGACTCAAAAGCACTTTGGAATCTGATTTCTCTTCAGGGCCAGGACTACAGTAAGACAAGTAAAGTGACTAGGACACAAAATTTAAGGAGGTGCTAACTCTTGCCTTCATGTAAGTGCTGGCCTTGAACTTACATTTTACTTTTTTTTTTTTCCTGTTTCAAGGAACCAGAACTAAGAATAGGAAGCAAAGTGGCCACTGAGTGGGAGAACTGGGCTGAGATCATTTTCCATTTTGAACTTAATCATCCCATTTTCAACCTGAGAATAAGCTTAAGAATTTGTTTTTAAAGAAGGAAAAGACCCCAAGCATCTTTGATTTCTTGCACTGAACTATAATCGTGGGTTACTTAACTGCCTCCCATACAGAGTGACTGTGCTCTGGGAGGGCACGGAGCTCCCCTGTTCTCCTTTAACTCCACTGTAGTAGCCCCAGGCCCTGGCACAGAGCCTTGAAAGAACTGTCTCTATTTATTGACTCTAATTCCTCTCTGAACGTTTTTCTTTAAGCCATTTCAAAAAGGCTCTCACTCTCACCACTCCCCTAAAAGTGCTTTTGTCAAGGTCATTAGTGATCCTCCTATTCCTAAATCCAATAACCAATTCTCAGCCCTCATCTTATTTGACCTGTCATCAACATCTCACAGTTTTTTACTCCCTTCCTTTTGAAACATTTTCATGTGGCTTCCAGGACTCTGCCCTCTCCTGACTCTACTGCCTCCCTAGTCATTCCATCACTGTCTCCTTTGCTAATTCCTCCCCATCTCCTCAACCTCCAAATGCTGGGACCGCCTCAGGTCTCGGTCTTTAGACCTCTTCCCTCCTCTGTGTACACTCACTCCCTAGGTGATCTCTCCCAGTTCCATGGCTTTCAATACCAGCCATATGCCAAAGGCTCCCAACTTTAATCTCCAGCCTGTATCTGTCTTGGACTCCACATTCCAAATGCCTCTACATCTCCTGGATATGTAACAAATATCTCAAGAGTCCCAAAAGCAGACTCTTGGTTTTCATCCCAAATTTGCTCACCCTACAGGCTTCCCCCCCATTTTGGTAAAATGACAACGTCATCCTTCTCACTGTCCAGACCAAAACCCGTGGAATCATCCTTGACTCCTTTCTCATCCCACATCTAACCTGTTAGCAAATCCCATTGGTTCCATCTTCAAACTATATCCAAACTTTGACCACTTCTCAACATCTCCTCTATTACTAAACTGTTTCAAGCCACCATCACCTCTTGTTTAGATTACTGCAAAAGCTTCCTAAGTTTTCTCCTTGCAAAGGTCCACGACCCCCTACAATCTATTCTCCATATAGCAACTAGAGTGCTTTTAAAGTGCAAATCAGATCATGTCACTCATCTGCTCAAAACCCACAAGAACTTCCCATCTCATTCTAGCCAAAGTTCCTACAGTAGCCTTAGTAGGCCCAACAACATCAGCAGGCCACCCCCATCCCCCTCCCATCCCTGAACTAAACACCTATTTTCTTCTTGCTCACTAAACACCTATTTTCTTCCAGCTACAATGACCTGAATGCTGTTCCTTGAACATACCAGCATACCTGACATACTTCTGCCTCATGGCCTTTGCATTTGCTGTTCCTTCCACCAGATATTCACAAAGCATCTTCCCTCATCGACTTCAGGTCTTTGCTCAGGTGTCACTTTCTCAGTGAATCCTTTCCTGACCTTGCTCTATAAAACTGCAAGCCCCCACTTGCAGTCTCTATCCCCCTCTCTGCTTTATTTTTCTCCATTGCACGTATCACCATTTGACGTATTATATTACATTATATTATTATATTATATTATAGTCTGTCTCTCCCACTGGAAAGTTCTAAAAGAGCAAAAAATTTAGTCTATTTCGTTCACTGCTGTATCCTCAGCATCCAGTAGGTATTCAATAACTATGTGTCAAATGTATAAGTGAACTACTGGTGCCTAACAAATCTCTTCAATGTGTGAATGAACAAAAGGATGGATGCGCCGGTCATGCAGCCACAGCCCAGCCTTCCCCGAGCAAGTGTCTGATGCTGCACCCTGACGCCACTGCCATGGGGATTAAACCAGGACACCACGTAAAACCCTACCGCAGTGCACAGCCCTCTGTGAGCGCTCACCAAAAGATAGCTCCTTCCGCATCTCCCTTTCCAATGCAGAGTAACCCCCAAATCCTAAACCGTGGGGACAGCCGGGTGCTGTGTGACCACGGTCCTCGCCCACCACACTTGCACTTTGCAGACGCGAACACCGGTTGGGAGAGGGAAAGAGTCGCCAAAACCTTTTGACTCTCTTCGCCTCCTTCCTTCACTTACCCATCCCATGCCAGATCACCAGAGGCAGCGGGGCCGGCGGGTCAAGATGCCCCAGTGCCAGGGAAGCGCAGGACGCCGGCAGGAAAGCGAGAGCCAAGAGCCACAAGGAGCTGGACGACGCCATCTTGACTCAATCACATGACCGCCCTCCCCTCTCCCCGGCCTGGCGCGGGAGGGGCTGGGCCGCATCCTCCACAGCTCCGCATGGGCAGCTGCGCGGACGGGTGTCTGTCCTGGAGTGTTACCCTAGCGAACAGACCGCCAGCAGGAATCAAATGCAAGCCAACATTTATTCAGCGCTTCCTACGCATCAAACACTATTCTAAGCGCTTTACATCTGGTATCTGATTTAATCCTCGTAACAACGCCGAATACACTTCTCCCCATTTTATGGGTCAGGACACTGAGGCACTGAGCATTTGGGTTAGGAACCAAGTTCACAGAGAGTAAATTGGCGGATCCAAAGTCTTTGCTCTTAACCTCTGCATTGCACTGCCTTTGGAAGAAAAGTACTTTGTGGAAGGAAGAAAAGAAGGAAGGACTCAGCTCTCTATCAGAAATTGAAGGGGAGGGATAATTTCCAGGGCTAATCATGGCAGTGTGGTATTCTCTATCATGAAGGAAAGATAGGACTTCAATAGGCAAAGATGAAATGCGGGAGAAGGACTGTTATGAGCTAAGGTAGACAGGAAAGCTACCTGTTTTTTAGAAATGGTAGAGCTTCCAGACTGACAAGAGCATCTGATGGATGCAAGAGTGATGGAAAAGGCCACTGCCACTTCCTGGTCTAATCTTAGAGCTGGGTTATTGCAGGAAACTCTCATCCACCATTTTACCCTTTTTCATTTGCCTCCAGATTCATGATCTCAATCCACTTTCACCATTTTAGTTCTCTGCTCAGAAATTTTTTTTTCAGAAAAACATTGAAATTGTTTAAATGGAGAATACGTTAAGTGAATTAAAGTGTATCCACTACACAATGGAATGTTGTGAAGCAGAGTTTATAAAGGATAAGGTAAATTTGTATATAGTGACACGAAAAATGTTTTCGATATATTGTAAAGGAAGAGCTAGTAACTGTATTTTTGTAAGAAGTACATGTGTTGTGGTGATGGTTGTACCGCTCTATAGTTACCAAAAATCATTGGGTTGTATACGTGAAATCGGTGAATTTTTATGGTATGTAAAACCTACATTAAAATAGCTGTTTTTTAATCTATATATTCACGTGTTTCTAGTGATTTTGACTGAAAGGCCTAAGAACTGACAGCAAAAAGAAAGAAAATAAATATACAAAAAGATCAGGGAACTGTTAAGAGTGATATTCTTGGAGCTGTATTATGTTGACTGAAAAAAAGTGCACAACATGAGAGTTGTGAGTTAAGTTTTATCTGGGGCAAAGTGAGCCCTGTAGCCCCGGATGCAGCCTCTCAGATAGCTCTGAGGAACTGCTCCGAAGAGGTAAGGGAGAGGTCAGTATATATGTGATTTAGGTGAAGGGGGATGCATGCAGTCAAACACACGTTTTGGCAGAGGGTTGCTGCTAGTGACAAGAAGGTAGCTGCTAGTCAGGAGGAGCAGATGTTTCTGTTAATGATTTCAGTGCTTTCCTGGATATGAGAAGATGCAAGAAATTGGGCTCCTAAAATCTTCTCCTGAAAATATCTAACTATCTGGAGGCCTGTTCTGCCAGTTTTTTCAAGCGGAGAGCGCCTCATTCCTGATCTCCACCCTGAACTCCTTTCAGGGGGTGCTGAAGGTCAAAGACTACAGTGGCTAGTGACTTCATTCTTGTAGTGTGACATGATGAGCAACAATTTTTAGCTGACAATTATAAGGAACTTTCATTTTTTACTTTATATGCTTCTGTATAGTTTGAATTTTTATAGGAAGGATACATAACTTTTATTTTTCCCAGGTTTTCCCCCCAGTTTTATTGAGATATAATTAAAACATTGTATTAGTTTAAGGTATACAACATGATGAATGATATATGTACAGATACATAAATTTTATAGTCAGAAAAAAGGATATATATATATACATTAAAAATTATTGTATTTCTCAGTTAAGATAATGGAATAAAGCTTTCTCATAGACTCTGTTTTCCACCAATACCCAAGAAAGTTTTAAAAGTTAAAATTTCATCCACAGCAAGCAAAGGGTTACAGCTCAGTATCTTAAATGTCAATAAGTGGCAGTCAAGGAAAGAAGTAGAAGATTCTGGTCTGGAGCAAGCATGTCACGGCTTCCAATCCTGCCTCCATTCCATCAAAACTCATACTGTTAGGTCCACAAAATCCTGGAAAATAACACATACATATGAGCATATATTCCAAGAGAGAAGAAAATTAAGTGGTTTCCTTATCTTTTATCTCTTCTCTCTGGAAAAGTGAAAATAGCTACTGGGGAGATGAAGGTGGAGTGAGAAGTGAAGAATAGACTAAGTCTTTAGGTAACAGTGAAGACTCCAGGAAAGCATACTGAATCGGAGGAGGCTCTTTCCCATAGGAGAGTGAATTCTGGAATAGACACTTAAAACCTCAGAAGTGATTGCAGAAGTTTGTATTCTAACAAAGACTGCACCTCACCTTCCCTGAGTTCTTCCCCCTCCCCTCCTTCAGACAAGCTTATAAGTCATAGAAAAAGTGCATACAGCATAAAATAACAGCCTCAAGTTGCTGTTCATTAGGAAAACCAGACCAGTTTCAGATCAAGTGGGAAGGAATTCAGGAGGCAAGTAGAGAAACAGAAAAAAATTCACCCCAAGTGCTTTGAGCACTAGAATAACCTAAAAAGAAAATGAACTCAGTAGATGAAATTCAAAAATGAGATAATAAAACAACTGAAAGAGATGAATAGGGAAATTGCACATCTGACAAAGCGAAGACCAAAACAATGTCATTAAAGAACTAAAAAATACATCAAAACAGCAAGGAACAGAATAGACATGGCTGGAGGTTGAATTTTTTTTTAAATTTTTTATTTATTATTTATTTATTATTTTAATTTTTGGCTGTGCTGGGTCTTTGTTTCTGTGTGAGGGCCTTGTCCAGTTGCGGCGAGTGGGGGCCACTCTTCATCGCGGTGCACGGGCCTCTCACTATCGCGGCCTCTCTTGTTGCGGAGCACAGGCTCCAGACGCTCAGGCTCAGCAGTTGTGGCTCACGGGCCCAGCCGCTCCGCAGCATGTGGGATCTCCCCAGACCAGGGCTCGAACCCGTGTCCCCTGCATCGGCAGGCAGACTCCCAACCACTGCGCCACCAGGGAAGCCCGAGGTTGAATTATTGATTTGGAAAAAGGCTTGAAATAATCACAATAAAGGGAAGTGAAAAACACTAAGAGATTAAAACAATCAGAGAGAAGCTACTAGATATGGAAGACAGAGGTTGTTGGTGTCCCTGGAGTTGAGAACTCTTAAATGGAACAGAAAAAGCATTCAAAAATGTAAGTACAGGGCTTCCCTGGTGGCGCAGTGGTTAAGAATCCGCCTGCCAATGCAGGGGACACGGGTTCAAGCCCTGGTCCAGGAAGATCCCACATGCTGCGGAGTAACTAAGCCCGCGAGCCACAACTACTGAGCCCGCATGCCACAACTATTGAAGCCCATGCGCCTAGAGCCCATGGTCCACAACAAGAGAAGCCACCGCAATGAGAAGCCTGTGCACTGCAATGAAGAGTGGCCCCCACTGGCCGCAACTAGAGAAAGCCCGTGCGCAGCAACAAAGACCCAACACAGCCAAAAATAAATAAATAAAATAAATACATTTACTTAAAAAATATATATATATATATAAGTACAGAAGTTCCTCTAAAATGATGAGTTAATCTGTAGCTTGAAAGGTCAAATATCTGATACAAAATATTTAACCCTGAGACATATTTTAGTTAATTAATTGAAATTCAGACATCCAGGCAGAAAAAGAATCAAATTGCCTACAAGAAAAAAAGTCAGGCTGTTCTCAGATATCTCAACAGCAACATTCAGAGACAGAAGACGTGGAGCATTGTCTACAGAGTTCTGAAAGGACAAAAGTGTGATCCAAGAATAGTATACCCAGCCAAGATGTCATTCAAAAATAAAGGTACTGGACAGTTCCCACAAATATAAAAGAACTCCTAGAAAAGAGAAATACTTGAAAGTGAAATTCAGCCAATTAAGAAATAGGGCAAAATTAAGATTTTAAGAATTGAGAAGTCTTGGTAAAAGGATGTGTGATGATCATTGAATCCATTTAAATACAGAATTAATAATGAACACTTGCATGAGTTATTGTTTTGGAGCATATACATGTTATACAGATTAACAATGTAAAATAGTATGACTAAGAAATATTGACCCCATGGGAAGGGGTTATGAAAGATAGGATGAGTGCGCCAATGTCCTGATCTTCCACATCAAGGTCAATTGATTTTAATTTAAAACATGTTTTTTGAAAACAAAAATAAGAATAACATAATAGGGCTTCCCTGGTGGCACAGTTGTTGAGAATCTGCCTGCCAATGCAGGGGACACGAGTTCGAGCCCTGGTCTGGGAAGATCCCACATGCCGCGGAGCAACTAGGCCCGTGAGCCACAACTACTGAGCCTGCGCGTCTGGAGCCTGTGCTCTGCAACAAGAGAGGCCGCGATAGTGAGAGGCCCGCGCACCGCGATGAAGAGTGGCCCCCGCTTGCCGCAACTAGAGAAAGCCCTCGCACAGAAACGAAGACCCAACACAGACAAAAATAAAAATTAATTAATTAATTAAAAAAAAAAGAATAACATAATATCAAAACCATTTTTTCTAACCTTAACTTGATATTTTAAAAAATGATAACTCTTGTAGTGAATAAACCCTTATTTGATGTCCAGCTTTTCTTTTAGTTTTTTTAAATTCTGTTAAATTTGACTAAGCTTGAATGCAATACTTTTTAACTTTTAAATAACACATATATTATGATACTATTTTTAAAAATTAGGTATATCCATTGACATACCTATTTATCTATCATTCTATCTGTGTAAAAGCATGGAAAGATTTAGAATGATGTTAACCAAATGTTAATAATTTTTATTTTAGATGGTGGGTTTTAAGGGGTTTAAAATGTTTTCCCTGTGTGTGTGTGTGTGTGTGTGTGTGTGTGTGTGTTGCATTGCTTAAATTCTTTACAATGAAAATGTTATTTTTTATAAGAACAACAACCAGATTTTTCTTAAAGCAAAACAAATTGAAAAACAAAATTTCCACACTTCTCCCTAGTCTTCAGGATGTGGTTGATGCTTTTGTTTTAAAAAAAAAACAAACTATCTTTCCAAACCTATCTCCCTTTAGTCTCAAATTAACGGGGCTGATCTATAAGAGATACTCCCTGAAAATCCCTGCTCTGCTCCTTTTCCCAAATAATTTATACCATCTTGAATGGGGTCACCATCCTTATTCCTGGCAAATACAGTCCATCACACAAAGCTCAACCTCTGGTCTGCCTCTTCCATTGACCTCTTCAGAATTCACCCCCTGCCCAAGCATTTTTTAATCAAATAGTTAAAGGTATCCACGTAGAGAAGTAGCAGTAGAGTTCTTACTTCCTCTGGATTTGGTTTTAAGAGGAACCATTTAGAATGAGACAAAGTTCTTTCAATTTAAGTCAATTTCAGGTTGTTATTTTAATAAGTAGCTTCTGACGCTTATTAATATTATAATAGGAAGTGAGAGCTTGCAAAGTCCAAATTTCAATGTAACTTCAAAGAGTACTGGAAGTTCATAAGATAAGTATACATTCCCTGAGTAGGCAGGGAACAATGAGAACTTAGAGGAGTATCCGAACACTCATAGGTTTCAGTTTTCTTTTTTGCAGAGAAGAAATGAAAATGCTTTTTTGTTGTTGTTGTTAAAATACCCAATTTTTAAAATATAAATTTATTATTTTTTTATTTTTGGCTGCATTGGGTCTTCGTTGCTGTGCATGGGCTTCTCATTGCAGTGGCTTCTCTTGTTGTGGAGCATGGGCTCTAGGCACACGGGCTTCAGTACTTGTGGTGTGTGGGCTCAGTAGTTGTGGCTCGCGGGCTCTAGAGCACAGGTTCAGTAGTTGTGGTTCACAGGCTTAGTTGCTCCGCAGCATGTGGGACCTTCCCGGACCAGGGCTCGAACACATATCCTCTGCATTGGCAGATGGATTCTTAACCACTGCGCCACCAGGGAAGCCCAAAAATGCTTTTTACAGATTAAAAAAATTTAATAAAGTTGCTTGCTATTAAAAAACCTGATTATTGATAACCGGGATCTAGACACCCACTGACTTTTCAATAAAGTAAACAGAGATTTCACTAAGTGACAACATATTATAATTCTATAAATATTAACTG
The DNA here is from genome assembly GCF_965194805.1 of Balaenoptera borealis. Taxonomy (NCBI): domain Eukaryota; kingdom Metazoa; phylum Chordata; class Mammalia; order Artiodactyla; family Balaenopteridae; genus Balaenoptera; species Balaenoptera borealis. The sequence continues at coordinate 161,709,390 of NC_138860.1, read as the reverse complement.
TAGAACCAAGTAACGTGATTAGATCCTTAGTGATGGAAATATACTCCTATATCATTAAAACTTTGTAACTCAAAAGGGAGCCTTCCATGTATCAGGATCTTATGGATCTTTAATTTTTTCCAAGCTTTTTTCACTTTGTTTAGTCTTATACCTCTATTATTTATATTCCATATGGTCCTCTTTGTTAGATTCCATTTTCATTTTGCTGAAGTATATCTATGAGTAATTTTTCCACATAGACTATATGGTGTTAAGCATTTTAAATTCTACATGTTTCTTATTTTGCCCTCACATTCAGTTGGCAGTTTGGCTATGTATAGAATTCTGACAAAGACTCTCTTCTTGACCAAACTTGAGACAGGCTACTCTGAGCCCTCTTTTTGACTATTCCTCCTCACCCTTGGGCTCTGTACTCAACTTGCCTAGCCCAGTTTTAGCAAGAATCCTGCTAAGTTAGCTTAGCAAGAATTCCCCCATTCTTAATATCTGATCACCATTGATATCTGATGAAGTTATTCATTCCCCACCCTTGATGTCTAAGTCCTTGTCCTGCCCTTAGCAAGAATCCTGTTAGGCAAGTTTAACAAGAATCCCCCTACCCTTCAGGTCTCTCCTCTTAGTAGTTTCCATCCACTGACTCCCTCACTCTGCTCTTTGCCAGCTGTCTTTGCTATATTTGGAGTTGAGCTCAGTTTTACTGAAGCCTCTCTCCCTTGTTGCAATGGTACTAAATAAAATCTGTCTTTATAGCCTTTAACTAGTGTCTGGCTCTATTTCTTTTTAACAATTCTAGGTTCAAATAATTATTTCCTCACAACTTTGAAGACATTCATTGCTAATGATGACAAGTCTCATTCCTTTATAAGAGATCTTATTTTGTTTGTTTGCTTTTCTTCCTCTTTGGATGCTTGGTTGTCCACTCATATTCCTACATAGGGAGTTAGCTTGAATTTCCTCTGCATCTGAGATTTTCCAATAGACCTATCCCTTAACTTTGAGCTCTATGTGAGCAGGAGGTGAATATCATATCATCAGGCAGTCTTCATTGTAGCGTGCATGGGGAGTAGGCAGGTAGGCTGGTGACCTCTATAACTGACTCCATCATGATGGTGGAGTGCATTATGTGAATCATTCCTGAGTGAAGCTGCTATCCCACCCACCCACCCCTTCCTTTTATACAAAATCTACCTTTTGTCAGACGAAATATTCTCTCTAGGAGCCTGCTCCAGTCAAGTCCCCACTGTCTTCAAAGAGCAGGTATGATGTGATTAGCAGACAACCCCTTAAAAGAAAATAGTTAGGTTCTTCCTTTGATGAATGGCTGTGTCAGATTGTCTGTTGGAAATTCACCAGTGGAGTTCAGGTTACTGCCAGTCAATGAAAGGCATTCAGATGAGATTTGGAAAGCAAATAAGAAGCGGAAGCTATATATTATTGCTTCTTGGCCAGCAGCAGGAAGACAAGAGGTTTTACAGTAGCCTCCAAGTAGTTCCCCACAGATTACCCGCCTTGGTGCTGCATGCAGGACTAATCATTGCAGTTCCTAAAACTTCTGACTCTTTGAAAGCTAGTGACAAGTCTGAGAGCAAAGGATGACTTACTCTGACCTTCAATCCTCCGGCTCTTCTAATGGTTTGATTAAAAGACTATTTCCCTGAAACGAATTCCTTCCTGCTTGAAATATCTAAAATAGTTTCTGTTTCCCTGACTGATCTCCAACTGACACAGTGACAAAGACAAGGAGAGCTTGGAAGATAAACATGCTTTAAGACAAAATTAGGGGAATTCCCTGGCGGTCCGGTGGTTAGGACTCAGTGCTCTCATTGCCGAGGGCCCAGGTTCAATCCCTGGTTGGGGAACTAAGATCCCACAAATGACATGGTGCAGCCAAAAAAACAAACAAATTTTTAAAAAAGACGAAATTGGCTAGAGAAGATCCCATGTGGTAAAGGCAGGAGGTGACAGCTCTGAGAAGAGAGAAGATTGAATCCCTGGGGCTCACACAAAGAGTAAATAACTCAAAAGTCCTTCAAGAAGAAAGTGCCTGGGGGGTTGCTTTTAGACTGTGAGGACACATCCTTGTTTACTACTATATCCCTGGAGCATAGCACATGCTTGACACAGAATTGGTGTATGATAAACATGTTTAACAAATGCATACCCCAGTAGAGAACTGTGCCTTTCTTTGTGCTTCAGTTAGGATGCTTTTGGTTGCAATTAATAGAAAGTCCAACTCAAACTGGCTTAAGCAATAAAGGGGATTTATTATTCCACATAACTGAAAAATTTTCAGAACTATGCTGAAACTTACTATCAGAACTTCAGGCAATACTTAGTCCAACAGCTCAACAAGGACGTAATTTATTTTCATCCCTTAACTCTGCCTTCTAAAATGTTGGCTTCATCATAAGACTGACTTCTTTTGTTGATTGATTGATGCCCAGACCTCCACAATTACGCACTTCCTCTTTTTTTTTTAAGTAAAATCACTCATTTTATTCATTCATTCCATCAGCTGAGAATTGCTCCATTGTACAAATACAGTATTGTACAAAAAAATCACAAAACATTACAAAATTAGAAAGTACAAACTGCCTTACTTAATAAATACGACTAAAAGTAGTTAAAGTGGAAATGAGATAGACTTTAGGTTGGAACCATTGTTTGACCCAGCAAACCTTACAAGCTCTGTATAGACATTTTTATTTGTACATAATACAGGGCAATCCTATTTTGCCTTGTGAAAGAATTTAAAAGGAATAGACTATGAAGACAGTATTCTCCTGCTAGAAAATAACTGCAAAGGTTGGTTGGGGGCATTTATGCCATTAGTTTTTAAATCTCTCAGTTGAATCCAAGAAGCTATATATAAAGCAGGAGGCTTATCTTGTCACAAAGTCTTCTATCTCGTTAAAATTTTTTTTCCAGAAAACAACAGATATAAATAAAAACAGTTGAGAGCCCCAGTCAATCTACTCTAAACATCAACCAGAGTACAGAATAATCACTCTGCCATCAGCAAATATCAGACTTTCATGTAAGTAAGAGCTGGTACTATTCTCGCACTTTCTCTTTTATATTTTATAGAAAACAGGGAATCTTTAGCCTAGCATTCCTAAAAAAGATATGATTGGATTGGATTAGATCACATGTCCACCCCTGGATCTATGACTGTGGTCAAGTGTGCACTGATCTGCTCCACCCCTGAATTAGAGTCAGCTTCCTTGGACAAAATGAATACTATGAGGAGAGACACACACAAAAAAGTTTTCTATTCTTAATATCTGACCTACTCAATTTTATTGCTAATTCTTGGGGGGACCCCCATCTCTGTATGGCTGGGACTGGGCTTGCTGTGAGAGTCACTAGATAGATGCAGATTCGACAATGGGTAAGACACATCCAAATGACTCCACTTAGTGAGAGAGGATTCCATCTATCTCAGTGACCAGCCCCAACCATGCTTTGGGCAAAGATACTCATTCCCTGGAACCAGTGCTGATAAAGAAGGGGGTCTGCCTCTACCCTAGGACCTGACCCACAAGAGGCAAGGCCTGCGTCTTCAGAATTTCCTGTAGCTACTGAAATGAGTGATCTACAACCCTAGATTCCACTTCCTCTTAACTACTCCAGGAATTAGCTCACTAATTTATTTCCTCTCACTTCTACAGCATCAGAATTTCCCTCTCTATTTGATTGTTTCCATGAGCATACAAACATGCTGTAATTTCTCCTATCTTAAAAAGCGTACCTCCCTTGAACCTCACACCTTCCTCTGGCAATTACCACATTTCCCAGCTTCTCTTAACAGAAAAAAAGGTCCCTTTTAAAGTTGTATGTATTAGAAGTCTCTATTGCCTGTCCTCTCATTTTCTCTCTTTTTAAAAAATACTCCAATTTTTATCTTGATTTTTATTTATTTATTTTTTATTTTTGGCTGTGTTGGGTCTTTGTTGCTGCGCGTGGGCTTTCTCTAGTTGCGGCGAGCGGGGGCTACTCTTCGTTGCGGTGCGCGGGCTTCTCATTGCGGTGGCTTCTCTTGTTGCGGAGCACGGGCTCTAGGCACGCGGGCTTCAGTAGTTGTGCCGCGTGGGCTCAGTAGTTGTGGCTCGCGGGCTCTAGGGCTCAGGCTCAGTAGTTGCGGCGCACGGGCTTAGTTGCTCCGCAGCACGTGGGATCTTCTTGGACCAGCGCTTGAACCCATGTCCCCTGCACTGGCAGGCGGATTCTTAACCACTGTGCCACCAGGGAAGCCCTCATTTTCTCATAAACCCATTTTAATTAAGCTCTTATGCTTATAACTCCACTAAACTGCTCTCAGCAAGGTCACCAGTGATTACCACTTTGCTAAATCCAAGGGTTATTTTTCAGCCCTCACCTTTCTCCAGCTTCTCAACAGCATTTGGCACAAGTGATCATTCCCTCCTTCTTGAAACCTATTTTTCATTTGGCTTCCGAGACCCCACACTCCCTACACTTTCCCTCCTATCTCACTTGCTGCTCCTCTCAGCCCCCTTAGCTGGTTCCTCCTCCTAGTCCTAACCTCTAAAGGCAGAGTCACAAATCAGTTCTCTGACCTCTTCTCTATTTACACACACTCCCTGGGTAATGTCATTTGTTTAAAAACAATCTATTACATACTGAAGTATTTATGCGGAAAACAATAAATATCCAGAGTTTGCTTTAAAATACTCCAACCCAGGGAGGAGCAGGGGAGGATGGGACAAGACTAACAAAATACTAATAATTGATGAAGCTAGGTGATGGGTACATAGGTGATGGGTATATTATTCTCTCTACTTTTGTATGTGCTTAAAATTTTTTTCCATAATCCAAGCAAATAAATACTATCTATATACTGAACTCTTCTGTATTTATGCTTCAAGCCCTGACTTTTTTTCCCCTAAACTTCAGACGAGAATTTTCAACTGCCTATTCAACATTTCTGCTTGATTGTTTAACAGTCATCTCAAACTCAACATGTCTAAAATGAACGCTGGACCATCCCCCCTCTCTACCGCAACCCTCCCAACCCCTGCAAAACCCTCTTCCTCTCCCAGGGTTTCCTGTCTCTGTAAATGACATTACATGCATCCAGCTGCTCATACCAAAACCTTTTTTTTTGATTTGTGTTTTGAATTTTATTTTATTTATTTTTTTATACAGCAGGTTCTTATTAGTTATCTGTTTTATACATATTAATGTATATATGTCAATCCCAATCTCCCAATTCATCCCACCACCACCCCCCCGCCACTTTCCTCCCTTGGTGTCCATACGTTTGTTCTCTACATCTGTGTCTCTATTTCTGCCCTGCAAACCGGTTTGTCTGTACCGTTTTTCTAGGTTCCACATATATGCGTTAATATACGATATTTGTTCTTCTCTTTCTGACTTACTTCACTCTTTATGACAGTCTCTAGGTCCATCCACGTCTCTACAAATGACCCAATTTCGTTCCTTTTTATGGCTGAGTAATATTCCATTGTATATATGTACCACATCTTCTTTATCCATTCATCTGTCGATGGGCATTTAGGTTGCTTCCGTGTCCTGGCTATTGTAAATAGTGCTGCAATGAACACTGAGGTGCATGTGTCTTTTCGAATTATGGTTTTCTCTGGGTATATGCCCAGTAGTGGGATTGCTGGGTCATATGGTAATTCTATTTTTAGCTTTTTAAGGAACCTCCATACTGTTCTCCATAGTGGCTGTATCAATTTACATATCCCTTTACATTCCCAAGAGGGTTCCCTTTTCTCCACACCCTCTCCAGCACTTGTTGTCTGTAGATTTTCTGATGATGCCCGTTCTAACTGGTGTAAGGTGATACCTCATTGTAGTTTTGATTTGCATTTCTCTAATAATTAGTGATGTTGAGCAGCTTTTCATGTGCTTCTTAGCCCTCTGTATGTCTTCTTTGGAGAAATGTCTATTTAGGTCTTCTGCCCATTTTTGGATTTGGTTGTTTGTTTTTATAATATTGAGCTGCTCATACCAAAACCTTCGGAGTCATCCTTCAGTCTTCCCTTTCTCTTATAATCCACATCCAATCCCATCAGCAAAATATATTCAAAACCTGACAACTTCTTACCACCTCCACTGCTACCATCCTTGCCTGTCATTTCTCCCCTGAGCTACTGCAGAGGTCTTGTAACGAGTCCCCTTGCTTCCACTTTGGTCCCTACAGTTTGTTCTCCACAAGCAGCCAGAGTGATTCTTTGAAAATGTGAATCAGATCATGTTAATCCTTCCTCTCAACTTTCCAGTAAGGTCCCATCACACTTAGAATAAAGCCCAACATCCTTACGATGGCCTGCAAGGCCCTACATTATCTGTACCCAGCCTCCAGTGTCATGTCCCTGGCTGCATCTCTCACGGCTCTCACTTTATCCCCTGAGCTCCAGCACACTGGCCTTCTGCTACTCCATGAGCCCACCAAACCTACTCCCACCTCAAGATACCTGCTATTGGGAGTTCCTTGGTGGCTTAGTGGTTCAGATTCTGGGCTTTCACTGCTATGGCCCAGGTTCAGTCCCTGGTCAGAGGACTAATACCCTACAAGCTGCCCAGCGCAGCCAAAAAAAAAAACAGAGAGCGATACTTGCTATTCCTTCTGCCTGAAATGCTCTTTCCCCCAAGTATTTGCATGGCTGACAACCTCACTTCATTCTTACCTCTGTCCAATGGTCACCTATGTAAAGCTTTCAGCAAATAATACGTGTTAGGGCTTCCGTGGTGGTGCAGTGGTTAAGAATCCACCTGCCAACACAGGGGACGAGGGTTCGAGCCCTGGTCCGGGAAGATCCCACATGCCACGGAGCAACTAATCCCATGCGCCACAACTACTGAGCCTGTGCTCTAGAGCGCTCAAGCCACAACTACTGAGCCCACGTGCCACAACTACTGAAGCCCGCACGCCTAGAGCCCCTGCTCCGCAACAAGAGAAGCCACCGCAATGAGAAGTCCACACACCACAAGGAAGAGTAGCCCCCGCTTGCCGCAAATAGAGAAAGCTCGTGGGCAGCAACAAAGACCCAACTCAGCCAAAAATAAATAAATAAATAATAAATAAAAATAATATTACGTGTTTATATATATACAATTATCTATCCCCTTTCCTGTTTAATTTCTACCTATTATACATACATTAGTTTATTACTTGCTTTGTAAGATACATAAGAGCAAGAATTTTCTCTTGTTTACTACTATATCCCTAACACCTAAAACAATTCATAGCATAAGCAGATAACCAATATTTGTTGAGGGAAAGGATGATTGAATGAATGGGTCTTAGGTAAGGGTGGAAGATAGCTCTGCTTTTGAACACTCTGGGGTGAGAGGATATAACTCTTCCCTTCCCCACTGCCAGCTTCTCCTGAACCATGGTGTGTCCCTTTAACATCTACAAGGTTTGTTCTTAGGGTAGAGCCAACTAAGTGGGTATAAGTTGGAGCCTTCATAAAGGAGTTGTGAAAGTTCTGCTTGTGATGGTCATGCCCCGAGAGATGAGAAAAGGAGTACAGGGGTTAGTCTGTTCATGTGGGAAAGTGGGAGATAGTTCAGTGGCAGAGAAGACTGGAAACCCTCTAAGAGGACTGAGTGCTCTGGGCGTAGGCCTCCTGCTGGGTGCATCCTGCTTGGTCAGATGATATCCTGAGACCACAGATGACTCAGTGGCTTTCTCCTTCTGAATACACAACTTATTGTTAGCCCAGGAATAGTCTTGGTTCAGGGGGGACCATGAGCAGCACTTCTAGTTACCTCCACCCCGAGGGAGAGCATTGTTGGGAGAAAGATGGGCACTTAGGGAGAATGAGGCCATTGGTGCCATGATTTTTCCTCTGTCTGCTGGTACCCAATAAACAAGCACCTTTCTCCCGTCTATTAATAGCCTCACATTAGGAGGGACCCTTTCAATTGCCTCTTGTGGATGGATTAGGAAGAACTGGAATTTCTTCTATTCTTAATTCTCCTGGCTCACTTGAGAACCATTCAGAACAAAAGAGATCTCAATTTATTAAAAAAATATTCTCTTTGAGGAGTTGCTCTTGTCTGCTGAGAAGCAAAATAAAAGGCAGCAGGTGAGCCCTGAAAAGCACTGGGATGCTTGAAGCTCAGCTTTATTGGATATTAGCCAGAAACACTAAGCCAGCAGGGCAGACGGAGTCTATTCAAGTGGACATGGTCATTTATTTGCTTAAAACAAATAAAAACTCTTATCTAAGTGAAATAAAACATGCACACAAGATAATATCACATGGGGCTTCCCTGGTGGCGCAGTGGTTAAGAATCCGCCTGCCAATGCAGGGAACATGGGTTCGAGCCCTGGTCCGGGAAGATCTCACATGCCGCGGAGCAACTAAGCCCGTGCGCCACAACCACTGAGGCTGCGCTCTAGAGCCCGTGAGCCCCAACTACTGACTTCGTGCACCACAACTACTGAGCCCACGTGCTCAGTAGCATGTTAAGGGGGGATCTTAACACCATCTACGGGTCAGATAAAAACCACCTGAAGACTATGTATTTGTTTGTTAGTATTTGTTAGTAGCCATAGCCTCCTTGGAGGCCCAGAGAAAAGACAAAGACCAGTCATTATCACTGTGAAAATTAATAAAGGGAAACCTCACTAACGTGAAGTCAGGTGGCCAGCAGGGGGTGCTCTCACTGCAGTAGCACTACAGGACGATTACAGGAGGAGCCGTCAATTACAGACCCCAGAGGAAGAATCCACAGGAAAGAACCATCAATTAAAGGCCCTAACAGGAAAAGATGTACACTGCATCTCCTGCAAGAAACTGACTACACCAGCAACTCAGTCAATGAGAAACCATCATCACCCTGAACTCTCACTTTTCTCCAATGGACTTTCATTCAGAACAACCCCTTCCAACTTCCTCCTTTTTCTCTATAAAGTAACATTCCTCTCCTTTAGTTATTGGGTTTGCCTACGGCTTTTGCTATGGCTTGTTTGTCCCAATTGCAATTCCCCTGCTATTCCTGAATAAACCCATTTTTGCTGGTAAAAGAACCGACTGTTTTATTTTTAAGGTCAACAACACTAACATTTATGGGGCACTTGCTATGAGCCACAAACTTTGTAGGAGGTCATAAAGGAAAATCTACACTCCTGTGTCTTTCTCCTTTACTCTCACACTACTATGACACTTTGCTTCTGACACCAGATGTGTGGGCTTTCCACACATCAAGCGATTCTCCAACAGCAGCTGGATGTCCTACAGTTTAATTCAGTTCTGACACTAACTTGTCAGATCCCACAAGTCAAGGGCTCAGCCTCACGAGACTGCCTGCCCCCTTCAGATGTTAATCACAAGTCCGGGTTGTCACTTGTACTTCTGACCAACCGGCTGTAAATCCAGTTTCCCATGATCCTTTCCTTAGGTACAATAATTTGCTAGAATGGTTCACAGAACTCAGGGGTACACTTTTGTTTACTGGTCTATTATAAAGGTTTATTGTAAAGGTTATAATAAAGGATGTGAATGAACAGCAAGATGGAAAGATATGTAGGGTCAGGTCCATGGAGCTGGGCTGTGCCACATTCCTGGCATGTAAATGTGTTCACTAATCCAGAAGCTCTCCAAACCCTGTACATTTGGGATTCTTATGGAGGCTTCATTGTGTAGGCATGATTGATCTTAACTCAGTTTCCAGCTCCATTCCCCTTCTCACAGGATGGAGGTGGGTGGGGCTGACAGTTCTAAGCATCGAATCATGGCCTGTTCTTTCTGGTGACCAGCCCCATCCAGGAGCCCACCAAGAGTTGCTTCATTAGAACAAAAAAACACTCCTGTTGCCTGTCAAATTCCAAGGGATTTAGGAGCTCTGTGTCAGGAACCAGAGACAAAGACCAAATATTAGAACAAAAGATGCTCCTAAGTGTTCTTATCACTTGAGAAATTACAAAGGTTTTAGGAGCTGTGTGCCAAGAACTGGGGGGCAGAGAACAATACATATTTTTTCTATTATTCACAGAAGTTTATGGAGATTATCTAATTAAGCCAACAACAACCTTATGAAGTGAGCCCAATCATCCTCAATTTTCAGATGAAGAACCCAAGATGTGAAGTTGTCAAGGTGAGAGAGCAGGTAAGAAACAGAATTTGAAGCCAACAGTTTTGACTCCAGAGAACCACTGCTACCTATGACTTGCAAGTTCTTATGAGACTTACGAACCCACAAGGCACAATGGCATCCTGGAGTCACAATTCTGAGGAATCAACTTTTATAAAGGGTTTTATGTGGTCTAAGCCTGCACATGCTAAACCATTCCCCCCGGTCCAGTCCCGCCTTGTCCATCCCAATCAAATCCTATATACTAGTAGCATTTAAACCCTGGTGGGTGGAACAGATTTTTAACCAGGACAGCTGGAAAGAGGAAACCATTAGGCCCAGATTAAGAGCTGTTTTTCTGGGGAGGTGTGGGGTTCTTGCTGCCTTATCTTCTTGTGGCATCATGGAGTGTTGTGATATATGGCACTTTCCTATGAACCTTTAAAAGCCCTCAGATGGCCCCCCAAGAAGGCCTGATACTTTCAAAACAAGGCTATTCCTTCCCCATATTATCTAGCAATACACCAAGAGAAGATAAATCCTGAGAACATTTTCCCAACTGTTGTCCACACTCCAAAGGAGATTGTAAAACATACTATTGAAAGAGAATCAAAGACAAGAAAGAGATATGAGGTCAAGATGTCCAAGGACGGCAGGCCTTTGCACCCAAAGCTGGGTGGGTGCCTGGCTTTCTCAATGGATATGGTGCTCCATTTCAATTTCTAGTTTATTGCATGTGTTCTGGCTGTGAGTTGCTTCAAATATTTTTTATCTTGTATGAGTTTGAACACAAATAAATCTATTTAATAAGTCATATATTGTTGGTACAGAAACTCCTTTTTTACTTATGAGAGGTGGATGTGGTATAAAATGATCAAGAGAAGGAGTCAGACCATTCTACAACATCTCTTACCAGAGTTTTTTCACTTATAAAGCTGGGAGTGGGGTGCAATGGGCTAAGTTACTGTTTAATTCTTTCAGCTCCAAGATTCTGGGGTTCTATGGGGTCAGATTTATCAGCAGACCTTAATTTAGTAGTTTCCTACTTCATTTTTTAAAAAGAAGAGAGCAAAGAAAATTACCATATTTTTATGGTAATAAAATGGTACCAAAAGTACCATATTTAGTACCAAAATGGTACCAAAAGTACCATATTTAAGAATTTAAAGTTGTAGGCAACAGCTCCATATTTAATATGAAAATAAAATACTCTTAAATTTCAGTTTAAGACAATACAAATTTAGCAAGCTAGTTTATTAACTATAAGACATGTACTGAGCAAAACATAGAATAAAATAACATTAAAATATATTAAAATACTCATGCTAGAGATCAACATTTAACACACCTTCTTGTTTTTTGAACCCCTTTCAGTGTAACCTATACTCTAGTAAAACTTCTTTTAGTTTAGCATATTTCTAAATATGTTATTATTATAAAGTTCATTTTTAACACAGTTTTTAAATTATATTTATGACAGAGAGATAAATTTAAACTTTTTCCAATTTGACAACTGACACACACTCTTTAACTTATTTCAACTTAATTATTTAAGAAAACTCATAATTTATCAACATATAAGTTTTAAAATGATATGTTTGTTGACCGAATATATTACAAAGTGAAAAATAAGCAAAAGCTGTCTTCCTGACCAATTTTTAAGTTATTATGGGTTAAAAATTAGGAATTATTTGATTCGATATGGTGGGGTTGTTGACTGCCAAATAAGAGCTGCCTGACTCATGGAAATAATCTGGGAGCTTTCCAAATTTTTATGAACAAAAAAACCTGTTGTTTTTAAGGAGAAACTTTTCCTGTAATTTGTGTGCATGTGCGTGTATGTTTGTACAGGGGGAGTGTTTTCTGTGTCTGCAGTTATTTGGAAAATTTGGGGGCAAAACCAAAAATGAACAGAGTTTAACTTAATTTTGTTAATATCTAAATGCAATGCATTATCAAAATGTAATAGACAGAGTTGGGGTAAGCAGGGTGGCCCACTGCTTTACAAGAATGCAATTTTATCTTGAATTCTTAATATGGAAGCAGTGAGATTCTGGGAACCCAGTTAGAGTTTAACTGGCTGTGCAATTTATCTCCTGGAGACCAGCACAGATAGCCTGATCGTTTCCTACTTCAATCCATGGACTTTCAAAAAAGTCTTGTCTGCAGGTGAGAGTGTATTGTTAGGTATAATTTGTAATATGTAATATGGATTTTTTGAAAATTCTTGATTTTTAAATGTCTTCTGGAAATTTGGAATTGGTAGTGAATAGAGAATACCTATATATTTTAAAAATTTACTTTATTGAAGTATAGTTGATTTACAATGTTGTGTTAATTTCTGCTGTACAGCAAAGTGATTCAGTTATACATATACATATACATTCTTTTCCATTATGGTTTATCACAGGATACTGAATTCCCTGTGCTATACAGTAGGACCTTGTTGTTCATCCATTTTATATATAAGTTTGCATCTACTAATCCCAAACTCCCAATCCATCCCTTCCTCGCCCCCCTCCCCCTTGGCAACCACAAGTCTGTTCTCTATGTCTGTGAATCTGTTCCTCTTTCGTAGATAAGTTCACTTGTGTCATATTTTAGATTCCACATATAAGTGATCTCATATGGTATTTGTCTTTCTCTTTTGACTTACTTCACTTAGTATGATAGTCTCTAGGTCCATCCATGTTGCTGCAAATGGCATTGACAATACCTATATGCTTTAAAAGGCTTTGGAAATTATCAAGTTCACTCATTGAATTCATGCAATTAATATTTGTTGACAGCTGCTATATGCCAGGCACTGTTCCAGGCACCTGGGGTAGGTCAGTGAGCAAACTGGACAAAGTTCCTTGTGGTGCTTATCACAGGAAAGACCGACACCAGCAATAAATACAAAAAATAAGTAAAGTAAATAATGTTAGTAGGCAATAAGTAAAATGAAATTAAAAAAATAATAGAACTGGACAAGGATTGCTAGTGCCTGCAAGGGTGTTGTATTTTAAGTAACATGGTCAAGGTAGATCTCATTGAGAAGGGACATTTGTTCAAAACCTGTAGAAGGAGGGGGATTTAGCCATGTGGTTAGTGGGAGAAGAGGCTCCTAACTAAGGGAACTAACACATGCAAAGCCTCCAAGGTAGAAATGTCCCTGGTGAGAAAGAAGAATAGACTAGTGTGATGGAAGGACAGTGGAAGGAGCTGACAATAGAGGCAGCCAGCCCAGGGCAGGTAGAGCTGTATCAGCCATGGTAAGGACCTTGCTTTTTACTCTAGATCAATATGGCACTATTGACATTTGGGGCTGGATATTTCTTTGTTATGGAGGACTGTCCCGTGCATTTTAAGATGCTAAGCAGCATCCTTGGCTTCTCCCCACTAGGTGGCAGTAGCACCCTGCCAGTGAGACAACCCAAAATGTCTCCAGCCAATGTCAAATGTCCCCTGGAACAAACCCTCCTCCCCTCTGACCCTTGTCATGAACCTCTACCCTTTAGCATCTTTCCCACTTTCACCCCCCGAACTTCTATCCTCTGTATTTTCACTTTTACATGATCAAGATTGGAAATACTTACATCCGGTCTTCTGTGCTTTGTGTATAAGTTGATTCCAAAAGTGGAAATCAACAACATAATACTTCTGTTGTTTTGACTATGTAATTATTATTCAGAGCAAAGCCAAATCATAAATTCTAATGTATATAAATGTATATAAATTTCCTTCCTTGTGGGTTTTTTTTTTTTTTTTGGCCTCGCCCCATGGCATGCAGGATCTTAGTTTCCTGACCAGGGATCAGACCCTGTGTCCCCTGTGTTGGAAGCGCAGAGTCTTAACCACTGGACCGCCAGGGAAGTTCCTCCTTTCTTGTGATTTTCAGCCAGAAGGCAGGAGGAATAAAGCAGAGTTAAAGCTGTACTTGGGAAAGAAGCAGTAGTCATTCATATTATCCAGAAAAACGGAATACTTTATTGTGGTTTAGACAACACTCTGATTTCCATCTGCTCAGACATGATTATGGAGTGGTCTTGTTTTGTCTGCCTCTGTCAAAATCAGAGTGGCCTTCTCTGACGTTTGTGTTTATGTTCAACAGGAAAACGCTATGGCCAAGCTGTGAGTACCAGGCTAGCTCCTAGCTATGCTAAGGCCCAGATGTGAGTGCCAGGACAGTTCCAGAAAGCATTTAGGTACTGCTTCCACTTTCTCACGATATTAAGAATGTTTGTGATATGAATATACTATGTATTAAAAATTTTAAAGCTGACAATTTTAGGTAAGAAAAGAAATGAAAATTGAGAGAGGTCTGTTGGAAAATATAAGCACCATGGTAAAAATAGAGCAAAAGAGGAGGGATCAGGAAGGTTGGAGAGGGGGAATTGCACTGTTAAATGATTAGAATGAAAATTTTTATTTAGAATTGTTATTTATGTTAGACTAAGATAAAAGTAATGAGGTTGGGGTTAAATTGAACTCATGACTCTGAAAGGCTTCCACTGCCAGTGAAATGGTTAATGTTTATTTTTGGCCAGCTGACACCCAACAGTCACTGAGAATGATACAAATGCAGCCCTAGAGCCTAAATCCTTCTCACTAAAAGGAAACTGTGTTTCTTGGAAGGCAGCTAGTGCCAAATCTCCAGGCAGAGAAACTCCTGGTACGTTTTGTTACCGATGGGAAGCAGAAGTTCTTTAGGGATTTCATGTATAGTGTTGGAGGAGGCAAACAGGCCAGTCTGAGAAGAAAGTTTTCACACCCGGGGACAGTCAAGCACGACAAGCTGAATATTGAAAATAAATGACTGTAATCAACTGGAACAAGTTGAAGCTATAAAATTGCCTTGAATCCAGGACAATATGGAAAAAAAGAGATCTTAACATGAAGTATGGTTAAAATATAATGGCATTGTAGAGGTAAATTATTGATATATCTTTATAAACATTTGGAAATATTACTTATTGATTAAGCGAAATTATGAGAAGTCCAGTTTAAAGCTGTGGTCGTGACTTGAGTAAACGATCACAAATTGTTATCCTATGAGGCAGCACTGTGCAGTAGAAATGACATGTTAACCACATATGTAACTTTATTTTTATGAAAAAAAATTTTTAGTGGACTTTATTTTTTAGAGCAGTTTTAAGATCACAGCAAAATTGAGGGAAGGTACAGTGATTTCCCATATACCTCCTGTCCCCACACAGGCACAGCCTCCTCCATTATTAACATCCCCCACCAGAGTGGCACATTTACTACAACTGATGACCCTACATTGACATATTATTATCACCCAAAGTTGATAGTTTACATTAAGGTTCACTCTAGGTGTTGTTCACTCTATGGGTTTTGGCAAGTGTATAATGACATGTATCCACCATTATAGTATCATATAAAATAATTTTACTGCCCTAAAAATCTTTCGTGCTCCACTTATCCATCCTTCCTTCTTCCCTATCGCCTTGGCAACCACTGATCTTTTTACTCTTTTCACAATTTTGCCTTTTTGAGAATGTCATAGAGGAATCTCAGTATGTAGTCTTTTCAGATTGGTTTCTTTCACTTAGTAACATACATTTAAGTTTCCTCCATGTGTTTTCATGGCTTGATAGTTCATTTCTTTTTAGACTTGAATAATATTCTGTTGTCTGGTCATACCAGAGTTTATTTATCCATTCACCTACTGAAGTGCATCTTGGTAGCTTTCAAGTTTTGGCAATTATGAATAAAGCTGCTATCAATGTTCATACACGGGTTTTTTCATGGACGTAACTTTTCAACTTCTTTGTGTAAATGGTAAATACCAAAGAGCACGTTGCTGGTTTGTATAAGAGTAGGTTTAGTTTTGTAAGAGGCTGCCAAATTGTCCTCTAAGTGGTTCAACCGTTTTATAGTCACAGCAACAATGAATGAGAGTTCCTGTTGCTCCACACCCTCACCCAGCGTTCAATGTTGTCAGTGTTCTGGATTTGGCCATACCAATAGGTGTATAGTGGTATCTTATAATTGTTTTAACTTGCATTTCTCTAATGACATATGTGGAGCATCTTTTTATATGCTTATTTGCCATCTGAGGTGTCTGTTAAGATGTTTGAGGTGTCTGTTAAGATGTTTGGCCTATTTTCTAATCAGGTTGTTTGTTTTCTTAGTGTTGAGTCTAAGAGTTCTTTGTTTATTTTGGATAGCAGTCCTTTATCAGATATATCTTTTGCAAATATTTTCTCCCAGTCTGTGGTGTCTTTTTAATCTCTTGACATTGTCTTTCACAAAGCAAAAAATTTTAATTTTAATTAAGCTCAGCTTATTCTTTATTCATGGATTGTGTCTTTGGTATTTTATCCAAAAAGGCATCACCATACCTAACATCATCTAGGTTTTCTCCTGTTACCTTCTAGGAATTTTACAGTTTTGCATTTTACACTTAGGTCTATGATCCATTTCAAGTTAATTTTTTTGAAGGGTGTAAGGTCTGTGTCTGGATTCTTTTTTTTTTTTCATGTGGATGTCCAGTTGTTCCATTTGTTTGAGACTATGTTTGCTCCATTGTGTTGCCTGTGTTCCTTTGTCAAAGATCAGCGGATTACACTCATGTGGCTCTATCTGCAGGTGTTCTATTCTGTTCCATTGATCTATTTGTTTATTCTTTCGCAAATAACACACTGCCTTGATTACTGTAGCTTTATTGTAAGTCTTTATTTTTTTTAAACATCCTCATGACTTATTTTATACCTGGAAATTTGTGCCTTTTGACTCCTTTCACTCATTTTGTCAGTCCCCTCCCCCAACCCTCACGCCTGTCTCTGGCAACCACTAGTCTGTTCTCTCTATTCTCTATATCTATGAGCTCAGTGCATTTGTTATTTGTTTGTTTTAAGATTCCACATATAAGTGAGATCATACAATATTTGTCTTCTCTCTCTGACTTATTTCACTTAGGATAATGACTTCAAAGACCATCAATGTTGTTGCAAATGGCAGGATTTCATTCTTTTTAATGGCCAAGTAATATTCCATTATACATATATATCACATTTTCTTTATCCTTTCGTCCATCGATGGACACTTAGGGCCACAACTTAGGTTGTTCCTGTGTCTTGACTATTTTAAATAATGCTGCAATGAGCATGGAGGTACATATATCTTTTCGAATTAGTGCTTTCATTTTCTTCGGATAAATACCCAGAAGTGGAATTGTTGGATCCACTGGTGGTTCTATTTCTGATTTTTTGAGGAAACTCTGTATTGTTTTCTATAGTGGTTTTGCCAATTTACATTCCCACCAACAGTGTATAGGGTTCCCTTTTCTCCACATTCTCATATATGTAACTTTATTTTTAAAATTTCTTTTTATAAATTAATTTATTTTATTTATTTATTTTTGGCTGCATTGGGTCTTCGTTGCTGCGCACGGGCTTTCTCTAGTTGCGGCGAGCAGGGGCTACTCTTCGTTGCGGCGTGCGGGTTTCTCATTGCAGTGGCTTCTCTTGTTGTGGAGCACAGGCTCTAGGCACGTGGGCTTCAGTAGTCGTGGCACGTGGGCTCAGTAATTGTGGTGCACTGGCCCAGTTGCTCTGCGGCTTGTGGTATCTTCGTGGACCAGGGCTCGAACCCGTGTCCCCTGCACTGGCAGGCGGATTCTTAACCACTGCGCCACCAGGGAAGTCCCATATATGTAACTTTAAATTTTCTAGTAGTCATGTTAAAAAAACAAGGTAGGGCTTCCCTGGTGGCGCGGTGGTTGGGAGTCTGCCTGCCAATGCAGGGGACACGGGTTCGAGCCCTGGTCTGGGAGGATCCCGCATGCCGCGGAGCGGCTGGGCCCGTGGGCCACGGCTGCTGAGCCTGCGCGTCTGGAGCCTGTGCTCCGCAACGGGAGAGGCCGCGATGGTGGGAGGCCCGCGCACCGCGACGAAGAGTGGCCCCCGCACCGCGATGAAGAGTGGCCCCCGCTTGCCACAACTAGAGAAAGTCCTCGCACAGAAATGAAGACCCAACACAGCCAAAAATAAATAAATTAATTAATTAATTTAAAAAAAAAAGACTGACCACATGCCTTAAGGTGTAACATAGGTAAATATTAAATAGGGATTGTACAAGGTAAAACAAGAATTTAAAACAAAACAAAACAAAACTGATGTGTAATTTACAATCATAGCTCATCTCATTTTGTACAAGCCGCGTTTCAAGTGCTCAATAGACATATGTGGCCACAGGCTACCATGTTTGGAAATGCAGACGTAAGGTCTCAAAAATGAGTTGCTTGGCTGAAGAATAACTGTGAAAAAAAAATATCAATGCTTACTATGATAACATATTCATCATATGTCCAAGTTGTGAAGAAAGGCAAGATGTACCTAATAAAGTGGTGGGCTTCATAGGAAATCACAGAAATATCTATTTATAACAATAGCCAACACTTATTTAGCACTTTCTATGTGTCAGGCACTGTACCATGAGCTTCACAACGGTTATCATTTCCTTTAATCTTCACAATACCTGATAAGGCAACAATAATGGTTGACATTTATATAATATTGTTCTAAAAATTTTGCATATATTAATGCATTTGATCCTCAGGCAATCCCATGATGCTATTTCTTTTTTATTTTAATAAATTTATTTATTTTATTTATTTATTTTTGGCTGCATTGGGTCTTCATTGTTGTGCGCAGGCTTTCTCTAGTTGCGGTGAGCGGGGGCTACTCTTCCTTGCGGTGCACGGGCTTCTTATTGCGGTGGCTTCTCTTGTTGCAGAGCATGGGCTCTAGGCACGCGGGCTTCAGTAGTTGTGGCACGCGGGCTTCAGTAGTTGTGGCACGCGGGCTTCAGTAGTTGTGGCACACGGGCTTAGTTGCTCTGCGGCATGTGGGATCTTCCCAGACCAGGGCTCGAACCCGTGTCCCTGCATTGGCAGGCGGATTCTTAACCACTGCACCACCATGGAAGCCCCCATGATGCTATTTCTATCATTATTCCATTTTAAAGGTCTGAGGCACAAAGACATTAAGAGACATCTAAGTGCAGAGCCAGAATTTGTATGCATATTTTAAAAATATATATTACTTATTATTTTTCTTGTCTTAGAGAAGGGTCATGTTGAATGATTTGATTTCAAATGTATTGTTTGAGCAAATTAATCAAAGATCATTTTATACAGCTGAGTGATACTGGGTCATTAAAGATGTTGTGACTGCATAGTATTTGTTGAATTATTTTTTCTCCATGAATAGGATAAAGCAATCCTATCAAGAACCACTAAACTCCTCATAGCTCTGAAAAGGTCTTTGGAACAAACACTAATGATAGATAAGCTCTCTTTTCCAATGTAATAGCCTTGGGGAAAGTGGACCTGGAGGGTTATTGAGCCTGATCTCTTATGGGTAGAAACAGGGGTGGGAGATCTCATAAAATACTGTCTTGGGCTTTTCAACATTCTTTGTTACAGGGATCCAGTACTAGTAAGGCATGTCTCAAAAGGGTCCCGAATTTCACATCTGTGGCTAGTCACGAGCTTTCTAAGGAGACTCTTGAATTATAAGAATGTGTACCAGAGAATACCCTGGCGGTCCAGTGGTTAGGACTCGGTGCTTTCACTGCCATTGCCCACCTGGGTTTGATCCCTGGTTGGGGAACTAAGGTCCTGCAAGCTGCGTGGCATGGCAAAGAAAAAAAAAGGACTCCCCTGGTGGTCCTGTGGCTAAGACTCTGAGCTCCCAATGCAGGGGGCCCGGGTGTGATCCCTGGTCAGGGAACTAGATCCCACATGCCGCAACTAAGAGTTCATGTGCCTCAACTATAGATTCCCACATGCCACAACTAAAGATCCTGCATGCTGCAGCTAAGACCCAGCACAGCCAAATAAATAAATAAATAAATATTAAAAAAAAAAAAGAATGTGTACCATTTCTTTCCATAGAAAAATATTTTTTTGGTTTTTTTTTTATGTAAAAAAATCATCCTGTGGACTTCCCTGGTGGCAGTGGTTAAGAATCCGCCTGCCAGTGCAGGGGACACAGGTTCGAGCCCTGGTCTGGGAAGATCCCACATGCCGCGAAGCATGCCACAAAGCAACTAAGTCCGTGTGCCACAACTACTGAGCCTGCGCTCTAGAGCCTGTGAGCCACAACTACTGAGCCTGCAAGCCACAGCTACTGAAGCCCATGCACCTAGAGCCCATGCTCCACAACAAGAGAAGCCACCACAGTGAGGAGCCTGTGCACTGCAATGAAGAGTAGCCCCAGCTCGCCACAACTAGAGAAAGCCTGTGTGCAGCAACAAAGACCCAACGCAGCCAAAAATTTTTTTTAAAATAATAATTAATTAATTAATTTAAAAAATTATCCTGAAATTCATATAGAATCTCAAGGGATCCCCAATAGCTAAAACAATCTTGAAAAAGAAGAACAAAATTGTAGGTCTCACAGTTCCTGATTTCAAAGCTAATCCAAAGCTACAGTAATCAAAAGAGTGTGGTACTGGCATAAAGACAGACATATGGGCCAATGGACAAGAATAGAGTGCCCAGAAAAAAACCCTTGCATATATGGTCAAATGATTTTTGATAAGAATGGCAAGTCCACTGGATGGGGAGAGGTCATGCTGGAGGCTCTAGGGGAGAATCTGTTCCTTACCTCTTCCATCTTCTGGTGGCTGCTGATATTCCTTGCCTTGTGGTTACACCCCTCCAGTCTCTCCCTCCTGCCTTGTCATCTTCTTCCATGTTATCCTTCTCCACCTCTTTCTTAAAAGAACACTTGTGATTGCATTTACAGTCCACCTAGATAACCCAGGATAATCTCCCTATCTCAAGATCCATAACTTAATCACATCTGCAAAGATCTTTTTTCCATATACAGTAACATTTACAGGTTCCAAAGATTAGAACCTGATATCTGTGGGGGCCATTATGTAGCTTACTACCTCCTCATTCTTTGACCACTTCCTTTCTTTAATGAGGAACCAGTAACATGCTTTACTGCCCCAGTCATGGGATCAGCTGTTTCTCCAGAAGTTTTTGTTCCTTTTTAGTGAAGAATGATATTTGAAAGTCAAAATGTAGATGCTAGGTGGGCTTATTGCTACTAGGGTGTCATTCTTGTACGTCCTTTCACTAGGACTAGGAAATAGGACACCAACTAGGAAATAACGTATGGGTACACGCACACACATACACATACATACACACATACATATTGTGTGCATTCTGAAGTGTTGGGCTGGAGTCAGCTTGTATAGCCAAAAGCCAATAGTTAAATATTCAGGAATTCTGTGAGTGACTGTTAAACTAATGGCAGTTTGAATAAGCTATGGTGGGAATATTTATACCATGGAAATCAGCAAACATTACAAATCAGTGGGTTTTTTTCTTTTTTCTTTAAAATCAATGTTTTTTTTAAATGAGAAAGCCACTTTACCAGCACACTACTACATATGTATCACACACATATACCCTCTCTCTCTCTTTATACATAATATTTGATATTATATATGTAAGTATACACACACACACAGATACACACACACACACATACATACACCCATTGGGCTCACACCTCTACCTCTAATTCTAGTCCAACATCACACAGTTTGTTCTAGTCTTTCCTGTTTCTATATTTGTAACTATCTTCTTCAGTAGTAAGAAACCTGACTCCCATTATTCTCAGTATATTGACTGACTTACTCACTTTCCTGACTGCACGAACCATCTCCTTGGCCCTGTCTCCGCTGACACTGACCAAGACAACTGCCTCCTTTGCCCTGAGCATGAGGGCCATTTATCTGGCCCTGGACCTACTGGTCCTGACAGACCTTTCAAGCTATACCTAAGCCCCAGCCCTGCCAGCCCAGACCATCAGAATTGCCTCCTTGGCCTGGGCCCCACCTGCCCTAAACTCACCAGCCAAATCTTGACCTTAGCTCCTCATATTTCCTTCTTTGTCTACTCTTCCCATTAAAAATGCTTATTTCCCTATTGTTTTTAAGTGCATGGTGACAAGCCATCAATTTGACTCAGTCATGTGGGTTGCCATCTGGGACATGCTTATAAATAATAAAACATTATTTATTATTTATCTGAACTGGAAATCTAACTGATGTCCTGCATTTTTATTTGCCAAAATCTGGCAATCCTAGTTAGAGAGAACTACAAATAAGCTTCCTTTAATCCTGAAACACCACCTATAACTCAAGACTTCCCTGCCCACGCTGGGCTCCTAGCTCTTCCTATACTGAGTTCTTTCCACCTCACACTTCTGCTTCAAAGGCACAAGGTGTGCCCCTTTCTACGCTTACTTTCTGTACCACACCTTTTCTCTACGCTTGACCTGCACATATTGCTTTTTCTCCCCTCCAAAGAGCTGTCAGAGTTACAGACAGTTGCACACAGTTTAGTCTACAACTAGAGAGTTTAGTTTACTAATTAGTTCATGTGTTTTTATCTCGGAATACTCATAAAGGAGATGCCATCCTCCAGAAAGCTTTACATAGTTAGCCAGTAATTTGTACACCCACGGCATTCTTTTCATTCCTCTACCAGTA
Source organism: Balaenoptera borealis (assembly GCF_965194805.1). NCBI lineage: Eukaryota > Metazoa > Chordata > Mammalia > Artiodactyla > Balaenopteridae > Balaenoptera > Balaenoptera borealis. The sequence continues at coordinate 161,686,788 of NC_138860.1, read as the reverse complement.
TTTTTATCTTCTGTTAACCAAAATTTTAGAAACAAAGACCTGATTGAAATGAAAAGGTGTTTGTTTGTGGTTTGTTAGAACTGCAGCCCAGGAGACACAGATTCAAGAAGCACTTGAATTGTGTTCCACCGAACTACAAAATGAGGGAGGCTTATAAAGGCCAAAACTGCAAGGTTACAGTTAGTTACATGAGTTGTTTATCAAGAATTATAATTGGACCTGGCAAGCAGTAAGGGTACTTGTTAAGTAAGGATTGGTTGGGATCAGAAATGGTTGCATAGTTACAAGGGAGACCTTGAGACCATAAGGTTGCAGCTGGCAGGTGTTGTTCCGAATACAGCTGGTAGTGTTCTTGGGTCTAGTATGGTTCAGAGAAAGTTCAAGTTCTCAGTGGTGCAGAGAGGTGTCTGAGACCAGATCCTCAATGGCCACCTGACTTCATTTTTGTATGCCTGAACTGTGATTACCCCCATTATAATTTCAATTTGTCATCACTTTTTATATTGAAGACTATCTATTTTATATGTTTGTTGTGGAATTATCTCCAGAGTAGACTGTTCAGTGAAAAAATAAAATAAAATAAGGAGAAGAACTAGAATAAAGGGAATAAAGCTACTGTATGCAAAGCTGTGAATAAAGTATCTCTGAAGGGAATAAAGCTACTGTATGCAAAGCTGTGAATAAAGTATCTCTGAAGGGATAAAAATAAACTGTTTTGCAGTGGTGACTTTCAAGGAGGGAAACTATGAGACTGAGAGACAGGGATGTGAGGGAGACACTTTTACTATCTATTCTTTTGTACTAATTTTAAAAACTAAGTGCATATTTTAATTATTCAAAAATATTTAATTTGGCGGGGTGGCGGGGGGGGTGGGGATTCCCTGGCCATCCAGTAGTTGGGACTTCCACTGCAGGGGACATGGGTTTGATCCCTGGTTAGGGAACTAAGGTTGCGCATGCCGCGTGGTGAGACCAAGAAAAAGAGAAAAATATAATTTTTTAAAGGCGAAATTATCTTCTTATGTAGGTGTGCCCCTCCTTAGACAGTAAGCTACTGCTTGAGGTCAGGGACCACGTCCATTTCAATTTGTACTCCAAGAGCCCAGCACTGTGTCTAGGACAGAGTCATAATTTTGGCTCTTTATACGTATATAAAAATAGCCTTCCCCCCACTGATTCATTTCCATTGCATTACTGATATTACCTCAGTTAAATTAAACTGTATTAAATTATTTAATGTCAAACATAAAAATTAATGAATAATAAAAATGATAAATTTCAAATTCAATTATTAAACTAATTTAAATGACATAACTGTTAAAATATAAAGCCTATAAAAACACTGGAATTTTTTAAAAATTAGCTCTATTGAGAATTGGACACAAACAATAAAACACCCATTTAAGTGGGTTTGATGAATTCTGACAAAGGTATGTACACATGTAATAACCACAATCAAGAGATAAAAAATTTCTGTTACCCCAAAAAGTTCTGGGTCCCCCTTCTCAATCAATTTTAACCTCCCACCCTTGGCCACTGGCAACCACTGAATAATCACATTACCATCTATTAATAGATTTCAAATATATTTAACTAAACACATTTAATTTATTAACAGGAAGTCTGTATTTTGCTATTAAATCAAAAAGCAAATGCTGGCCCCCACACACAAAAAAATGCACAGTTTGACCATGTTCTTGTTTCAATTCATTTTTTTTTCTCATTCTTTATGAGAGAGTAAAGTTGTCATGTGGCATAAGAAGGAAAAGTGGAAAGGCTGCTGTATCTTCAAGAGCAATAATAACAATTGCCGTTTATTGAGCATCTAATATGCACCAGGCAACATACTGACACTTTACATGAATCCATTTTCTCATTCCATCCTCACAGCCACCCTAACAGCTGGGTATTCATTATTAAAATCATTTTGCGTGTGGCTTAGAAGTACCGCTGACCTAAACTAAGTATGGTTAACACAAATGTATCACACATTTAATAATACCCCAAATCTCCAAGCTCTAAACAACCCAACACATACTTAAGTAGCAGTAAATCCAGTTAAACCAGGTGCCCTCCCTAGTTCTCAGAAATAACCAGAACTACCACTGTCACTCTGTGGCTCAAGGATTGCTGATCTTGTCCAAGTCTGTGCTGCCCTTTCCTTGACCAGTGAACGTTTCACCTCTGGCCCACTGTCTACACTGGAGCCAACTCCCACAGGGCTGTGCTGGAGCCCTCCTACCTCTCCAGGGTGTGAGGGTTGCTCACAAAGATTCTCCAGTAGTCCTGGGATTCTGAATCCACTATCCCAGAAACACAGATCTTCTAGGAGGCAGTGTAGATTTACTCTTTGGGCTGACCTAAGGAGGTAGCTCTGCACAAGTTGAAATTCAAGTTCACATAAAAGATGAAGCTTGAGGCTCAGAGAAGTTAAAAATCTTGGTCAAGATCACCAGCTGGTCAGCAACAGAACTAGGATTCAATCTCAATCTGCCTGACTTTCAGACAACGACTGCTTTTCACTCTGTTGGGCTATCTTCCTGACCATTCTTTAGACTAAAGGGAAAAGGACATAGCAAGTAAGGAGTAATTAAATAAATATATGCGGAGCAACTGCTCTGTGCCAGGCCCCAATCTATGATGTGAACAAAAGAGAAAAGACAGAACTTGTGAGGAGAAACGTTCTTTGGGGAGAACCAGGTCTCAGTTAAAGCAGAGAGGAGACTGATGCGCTAGGGGATTTTGCTGATGAAAAATTACAAGTTCCATGCATTGTAACCCATTCAATCACTCATGAAATATTCAAGCTCACAATGGCCTGGGGCTGTGTTAGGTGCTGAGATGGAGAGGGGAACAAACAGATATGAACACTGTCTGCAAGTTTACAGTCTCGTGGAGGGGGAGGGATAAACAAATAAATGAACACTCACATGTATAATTACAGATTGTGGTAAGTGCTATGAAGGGAAAAGAACAGGTTGCTAGAAGAGAGAAAAGAAAGGAACCTACTTTAAAAGAAGAACCCCAAAGATTGAGAAGGCACTGGACAGGTGAAGAATGTTTCAGAGAGAACAACAAGTACAAAGGCCCTGAGGTAATAAAAAATGAGGGCTTGAGGAGTCGAAGGAAGGCCAGTGTAGCTGGGGCCGCTCAACCATCACTGGATGATACTGTGTCTCAGTTCCATTTAGTGCAAGTGGGAGGGAGTTCCAGGAAGAGGTGACAGATTGAGCAAAGACACAAAGGCAGGAAAACTATAAAGTGCGGTGGAGTGGTGACATGTTTGGGGAGCTAACAAGCAACTCCGTGCTCTTAGGAGTAGCAAGCGGTTGAACTTAAAAGCCAGGTTGAGTATTTCTTTTCTATTTGAAGCAAGAAGGGGCTAACATGTTTAAGCAATGGAGGTAAATTTAAGAAGATGGTCAGGGAGTAAGTGGATGACCTGGAAACAGCGATATCCCTTGGAGCGCTCTTGCAATAGCCCAAGCAAGAGGAAAGTAAGACTTGCCTAAGGGTAGGTGGTACAATGAAGGAACTGCCCCTTCCTTATATCCAACAGATATAAAATTCCCCAAAAGGAAGAGCAAAGAAGAGTTCTCCAGGGGAAATCTCTGGCAGGAGGGAAAAGGTTGAAACAGTGTCTGTGAGGTTTTCAGAGTTTCCACCTCCTTTGGAGGTTCTCTACCTTTGAGGCCCCTGACTCTTCATCAAAACACAGCAACAAAGCCTCCTAGCAAGGAATACCTAAGTTCCTGGGGTTCCTGTGAGCTGATGAGAGCAAGTCCAAAGGAGAGGGCCTGGGAAGGAGTGGTGACAGTCTTGGGGGATAATCACTCAAAAGGAGGTTCTAGGGTATAAATACTGCTACCTCACGTGGCAGCTACTCCCTCCCACCAAGCTCTTCTTAGACCTTTAGAAGATATGTTCTCCTTCCCTGGGCATGGCTAAGTGGAAATAGGTCAGACATGGGTGGAAGAAAATTTCCTATGGACAAATTGGTAGGATTTGGCATCTAACCTGATTAGATTTTGAGGAAAGGAAAGAGAGAATAGAAAATAATTATGAGAGAAGCCTGGGTGTTGGAACAGGGGTGATTTAAGATCTTCTAGCTGCCTTTACACTGATTCTTACCCTCCGTAAGCAACCTTCTGATGCTAATATTTTTCCCAAGCCAACTTTTCTATAGGTATGCCATTATATTTCTTAGGATAAATTAGTAAATTGGGCTCTTGTGATTTAATCACCACCTAGGTGGAATGACAGAATCAAGTTCTTGAATTTGCAAGTCAGAAATTCTAGCCTGGGACTTCCCTGGTGGCACAGTGGTTAAGAGTTCGCCTGCCGGTGTGGGGGACGCGAGTTTGATCCCTGGTCCAGGAAGATCCCACATGCCATGGAGCAACTAAGCCCGTCCGCCACAACTACTGAGCCCGTGCGTCACAACTACTGAAGCCCGCGCACCTAGAGCCTGTGCTCCGCAGCAAGAGAAGCCACCACAATGAGAAGCCTGCGCGCTGCAACGAAGAGTAGCCCCTGCTCGCCGCAACTAGAGAAAGCACACGTGCAGCAACCTCACATCCCCTTATAGCACAACCCCATTTTTATGCCCTTTTTCACAGAAAAACTTTCTCAAAGGGGTTAATTCTCCCCACCCTATCTCTTTGCTTTTCACTTCTTCTTGAATTAATTCTTCAACCCTCTCTAGTCAGGGTCCATACCAGACAGCCACAGAAACTTCTGTAGTCAAGGTTATCAACAATACTCATGATGTCGTATCAAATGATCACTTTCTGTCCTCATCTTACCCAAACTCTTGTTAACGGTCTACACCGCTGACTATTCTCTTCCTGCTACTTTATTCTTTTGTCCTCAGAAATATCACATTCCTCTGGTTTTCCCTCCACCTCTTTGGTTGCTTCTTCTCAACATTCTTTGCTGGCTGGATCCTATTCTTCTGACATGTCGATCTTGGAGTGGTCCAGGACTCTCTTTTTTCTGTTTGAGGTCACAAACTGTCAACTCATCACCCAAACTGAACTCACAGGTGGGTATTATATGTCCTGCAGTTTTTAAAATGGGGAATTGTGTTTAAAAAAAAACAAAACAAGCCCATATTTCCAATTTCTCTTGGAGAATTAGAAGATCTAGCAAAATAGGGTTTGCATTCTCACACTGCTGTAATTTGCTGGAGCTGAGTACCTTCTGCCTGGGTCATTTCTTTTTGTGTGTGTGGTTTAAACAGCAGAAATTTATTTTCTCACAGTTATAGAGTCTTTAAACCCAAGATCAAGATGTCAGCAGGATTGGTTTCTTCTGAGGCCTCTCTCGTTGGCTTCCAGATGGTCACCTTCTCACTGTGTCCTCACATGGTCTTTCATCTGTGCACATGGATCCCTGGTGCCTGTGCATCCAAATTTCCTCTTCTTATAAAGACACTGGTCAGATTGGGTTAATATCATGCTTTGTAACAGTCAGATTGAATTAGTACCCTAACAACCTCACTTTAACTTAATTGTCTCTTTAAAGGCTCTGTCTTCAAAAACAGTAACATTCTGAGTTACTGGGGGTTAGGGTTTCAACATTATCAATTTTAGGGGGCAAAATTCAGCCCATAACATCTTTATGATCTTTGTTGATTATAAAAGTAATCCATGCTTTTTTTAAATCAAATTATACAGAAATGTGTAAGTAGAAAGCCAAAGTCTCCTGTCACTCACTTCTCATGACAATATCTCCCAACAGTTAGGCATAATCAGTGTTTCTTGAAAGAATGAGTGAGTGAACATGGGGTGGGCTTCATATTACACCTGAAAAAAATGAGGCACCGAAGAGGCTAAGCAACTTTTTCTAGGTTATAAAACTTGTTAATGAAAAGAGAACCAGGACTTCCCTGGTGGTATAGTGGTTAAGAATCCACCTGCGGATTCAGGGGACAGGGTTCGAGCCCTGGTCCGGGACATCCCACATGCCGCAGAGCAACTAAGCCTGTTCGCCACAACTACTGAGCCTGAGCGCCACAACTACTGAAGGCTGTGCACCTAGAACCCATGCTCCGCAACAAGAGAAGCCACCGCAATGAGAAGCTCGCACACTGCAACAAAGAGTAGCCCCCGCTCGCCACAACTAGAGAAAGCCCACGCACAGCAACGAAGACCCAATGTAGCCAAAAAATAACTAAATAAAATAAATTAAAAAAAAAAAGCGAACCATACCCAGTTCTACTAATTTCTCATCCAACGTTCTTTCTACTATCTTATGCTACTCCTTTTTTATATTTGTTGTAATTTTTGAATAAAGACGTGTTCCTCATTTTTAATGTTAAAGTGGGTAAGTTGAAGATTTTATATTTCTCTTTAAAAGTTACCAAACTTGGGAATTCCCTGGCGTGCCTGGGTCATTCCTTAACCAGTTCACTACTTCCAAACATCTGATATCCAGACAGCTTTACTCATTTAGGTCACCTGTCTAAGTCATGTAGGAATATGAGCTTATGATGCCTGATTTACCTTTCCCCAGGTAATCTCATCTAGTCCCACTTAAATACCATAAACTTTTACATTTTCTTCTTTTGTTTAACAAATATTGATTGCCCGCATGCCAGGAACTACCTTACCAGACACTAGGGATATAGCATTGAGTAAAATAAGTTATCCTACTTTCAAAGAACTTACCTTCTAGCAGGTGAGGCACACAAAATAGTGATAATGTAAAGCCAATTAATATGAACAAAATGAAAAGAGAGCAAGGGATAGAGAAGGCTATTTTAGACAGGGTCATCTGCCCCTGTGAGGTCATACTTGAACCTGAACGAAATGAAAAAAAGGAAGGATTCCCCAGAGAGAGGAAACAGTAGGTACAAAAGTCATGGAGCTTGTCTGTCTTGTTTAAGAATGGCAAGGTCAGTGTGTGGCTGGAGCCCAATGAGTGAGGTGAAGTGGTGGGAAGAGCATTTGGAGAGGTAACAGGGCAAATACAGATAGGACTTTGTAGGTTCTGGTAAGGATGATGGGGAGCCACTAGAATGTTCTGAGCAGGGGGGAGTGACATGATCTGAACTATGTTTTGTTTTGTTTTTAATTTATTTTGGTTGCACTGGGTCTTAGTTGTGTCTGGCAGGCTCCTTAGTTGTGGCTTACCAGCTCCTCTAGTTGTGGCATGTGTACTCCTTAGTTGCGGCTCATGGGTTCCTTAGTTGTGGCATGCGAACTCTTAGTTGCAGCATGCATATGGGATCTAGTTCCCTGACCGGGGATCAAACCCGTGTCTCGTGTATTGGAAGGTGGATTCTTCACCACTGCACCACCAGGGAAGTCCCTGAACTATGTTTTAAAAGGAGTTATGTGGCTATCCTGTGGAGAACTGACTGGAGGAGGGCAAGAATAGAAATAGCTGGTTCACTGAAAAGGTTATTACCTAAGTTTAGATGGGAGGTATTAGTGGAGGGGTCTAGGGTGCTATATCTTGAGGAGGTGAGAAAGGGTCAGATTTGAGAATATATTTTCAATTTAGAGCTGGGATTAGCTATGGAGTGTGAGAAAATGGAGTTGAGCACGAATCCAACATCTTTGGCTTAAGCACCTGAATGAATAGAGGGGTCACTTACTGAGAGAGGAGCAGTTTTGACATGTTTTCTTGTGAGATGACTACTAGATTGCCAAAGGAGATAGTTAGGGGGCAGAGGCTGGATTCCAGGGCAGTGGTGATAGCATGTCCACCTCTATTATTTGTAGGGCCTGGAAGCATGAGCATAAATGGAGGCACACACACCATATGTCTAACTATTTAGAGTTATAACCAAGCTAACAACACACTCTTAGATAAAACACGTTCTATCCCTCTAACTTAATAAATACACCGTTACAACCATGAAATTATAAAAGATACATTACAAAACTGTAATATTTTTGTGTGTGTGACTGAAAATTGGCAAAATATCAAAGATGACTGAATTTAATTTTTATACATTTCTGGGTGCTCTATTGATCGGCCAGGGATTTTTTAAAATATAAATTTATTTATTTTATTTATTTATTTATTTTTGGCTGCATTGGCTTGCTGCGAGCGGGCTTTCTCTAGTTGCAGCGAGCGGGGGCTACTCTTGGTTGTGGTGCGCGGGCTTCGCATTGCGGTGGCTTCTCTTGTTGCGGAGCACGGGCTCTAGGCGCGCAGGCTTCAGTAGTTGTGGCACGCGGGCTCAGTAGTTGTGGCTCACAGACTCTAGAGCACAGGCTCAGTAGTTGTGGCGCTCAGGCTTAGCTGCTCCGCGGCATGTGGGATCTTCCCGGACCAGGGCTCGAACCTGTGTCCCCTGCATTGGCAGGTGGATTCTTAACCATGGCGCCACCAGGGAAGTCCATGTGCATCTTTAATTTTACTAAGTATTACACATTCTTCTCCTAAATGATGTACCAATTTATACTTCCACCAGCAGTACATAAGTTCCATTTTCCTAACTCCTAACACATGGTACTAATTTAAAATTTCTGCCAATCTGATGGGTATGAAATTATATCTCACTGTTGTTTTAATTTGTACTTTGATAGTTACAGTAAAGTTAAATATTTTGTCACGGGTTTATTGGCCATTTGGGTTTCTTTTTTTGGTGATCTACCTCAATAACCTTTCTCTACTTTTCTATTGGATTGTTTGCTTTTTTCCTTTTGATTTTGGGAACTTCTTGGGATACTAATCCTTTGATGGCTATATATATGGTGAATATTGTCTAGTCTTTGGCTTGTCGTTGTGTGCCATCTTTTAAAACTTCTGTTATTACAGAATTAACAAATTTTAATGCAGTAAAACTAACAATATTTTGCCTTATGGTGTGTGCTTTTTGGATCTTATTTAAGAAATTCTTCTCTATTTTGATATCATAAAGATATTTATATTTTCTTTACTCCATCCAGCATTTATTTTTTGGATATGCTTTGAGGTAAAAATCCAATTTAAATTTTTTTTTCCCTTTTGGAAAAAAATGTTCCAGCGCCATTTATTGAAAAGTTCACCCTTTACCTACTGACTTGTAATGCCCTCTCTATTATAAACCACGTTCCCATGGGCTAGTCTTCATTTCGGCCTCACAACCTCCACAGGCTTGCTTATTTTTCCTCTACTGGGGATGCTTCCCTTTAACGCTCTTCTCAGGGCTGCATCTCTCTCGTTCTTCAGATCGCAGCTCAAATGTCATTCCCCCATAACTAGATTATATCTACAAGTATGTCCGTCTCGGTGACCCCACGACTCCAAAAGGTCTGGAAGGACTGCAGTGGGCAGAAGCCCCCGGTCAGCTGTTGCCAGGCTGTTGCCCAGGCGGCTGTCGTGGAGGCCGCGGAGGGGAGGAGCACCCCGAGTTCCAGTGACGGAATCCAACGGGCGCCGGCGGCGCCCAGGGGTGCGTCACAGAGCGCGGTCGACCGGGGGCGGGTCCAGGTCTGAGTCACGTGGCTTGGTTGCCTACGCGCTGCTGGGCCGTGGGAAGATGGCGGACGGAAAGGGAGACGCCGCCGCCGCCGCCGGGGCTGGGGCTGAGGCTCCGGCGGGAGTCGGAGCCGGAGACGGAACCGAGACAGAGTCCATGGCTCGGGGTCATAGCCCTGCATCTCCGGCGCCGGGAGTCTCAGGGCTGCGACCGTGTCTGTGGCAGCTGGAGACAGAGCTGAGGGAGCAGGAGGTGTCGGAGGTCTCATCTTTGAACTACTGCCGGAGCTTCTGCCAGGTGAGGGGCGGACTGGCTGGCTGAGGGCGGCGGGGCGGGGAGGCCAGGGGAAGAGGCCCCAGACCCGTTGCTGCAGCCGGGGCCGGACTGAAAGGCGCCACCTCCATGTCTTGCCGCGCCCCCGGGCCGGGAAGGCCCAGTTCGGAAGCCCGACCGCTGGCCCCCCTCAGCCACTGCCCGACTTCGGCCACCGCCAGGGCGGGTTGCGCTGGGTTAGACTGAGAGCCCGAAGGGCGCCGGCAGCTCCCTGGAAGGGCCGTGCCCTGTCGTCGTTGCCTGTCCCCCCGGCTGGTGGTTGGAGCGCCATTGCCTCCTGAGGGATTGATTGCTCGTTCCTTCCCGGAGATGCTTTTTTGAGTAGAGTGCAGATCTCCAGATTGGAAAACCTGGGTTTTCCTAAATAATCCGGAGATATATGTTGGGGCCAGAGACTTATGTTTGGAGTCAACGTCTTCTGGGCCCCTAAAAGGTATGACAGTTGGCTTTGAAAGGCGTCTAGGGCTTTCTGCTTAAGGATTGTGGAGCTGGTTGGTTGTTTGGTTTTTGCTGCCTTTTGGGGGGGGGGCATCAAAGCTGTTTTATCGCCTCTTCTATATTCCTTTGAGAATTGTGCTGCCAGAAATGAGGCTCGTGATCCTTGTAGTGGTTATTAGGCGCTTTGAGTAGAAGAGGATTGGGAAAGATGAGGAGTGTGGTCTCTTTTGGCAGTTCTGTCACCATTTCTGTGCCGTAGTAGGTCCTAAACCTATGATTACGTATTTCTTGGTATGCTTAGTTTCGTTTCCAGGATCACGCTGAGATTTTTCTTTATAAATTTAAAGATGTGCCATTATTATTTCTACGTCTGCTTGTTTGTTCTAATCAGGTTTTGGAGCCGCCCCTCTGCTTCTCACCTGGTGCACCTTAGAAAATGCAAAATAATCGTTGGCACTTGGGCTCTTAATGAGTAGTTGAGTGTGCTGAATAAATTGCGGTGTTCCAAAGTTATAATTTTGTGGGACAATTTGCTCTGTTGGTCCGGAGAAGAATCAGAAATGACTTGATTGAATGTTTTTCTCCCTCCTCTCTGCTGAGCCAGAAGCACTTCATCTCTGAATGGATTTTGTCCTTGCTAATCTTTTCCATACATTGTATCACTCCAGTTTTTATGTCTATAATCCTCAACCTTTCCCTGAACTCTTAAGTACTAAGGTGTTCTTTGCTTCTTCACTAGCAGTGAACATTCTTAGTACACATATTTACTCTACAAACTTTTACTGACTCCATAGGATGGTGCCAAACACTTTACCAAGTGCTGAGGAAACATAAATAAGACTGCACTTACCCTCGATGAGCTTACGGTTGGGAGGCGGTAGTGGAAATAACAGTATTGCCAATGCAGTTTTGGTAATGATGGAAGAGGAGGCGTTGTAGAAATACTGGGAGAGGCCAATTTAGATGGGGTGGCCTGGGAAGGCCCTATGGCTGAAGGGATGAAAATGAGTCTTGAATATCGGGGAAGGGGGTGGTATTCCAGTGTCAAAGGTAGAGATGAGAAGGAAAACAGTGCTGTGGGAGAAGAGGGAGCTAATTCGACCCGGATTAGTGAGGAGGAGAGCAGAAAAACTTGGTTTTGGGTAAGCCTCCTAAGCGTGCGTTGTCTTCCTAGAAGAATAGCAAGAATGGATATAACCCATCAAATTGAAGCTTGTCAGAGGATAACATATATATATATTCTGCTTTATGCCTACTGCTGGCAGCTCTGATGTTATTTTAACTGAATTTTAATGTATTGAGTCTTAGTGATACTTAGATATGTGAGGGCACAGAAGAATTTTAAAAAGAAAGTACTTTTGTAATTTGTCTTTTTTATGAAGTTCTTTTTTTTGGCCTGAAATTTTCCCAAAACAATTTTTTGCACTAATAAAATAAAAGGAGTATCTGTGACGGTATGTTGTAATAGAAAGCACATTGGATTGCAAGTTAGTTGGGTCTTAATTGTGACTCTGCCACTTACTAGCTAATAACCTGGGACAAACTATGACTGTGAGATTATGTTTTGTTTTCTGACCTTTATATTGTAGTGCTTTATACGAACAGTAGACAGAAAGTTTATATTCAACTCTTCACAGTATTTATCACAATATTTTTGTCACATTTTCCCCATAGCCCAGATAAAATCAATAGGGTATTCTTTCTTACCAGATACAGAAAAGTTTTTAAAAATTTTATGATGAAGTAGGAATAATTTCACTATACAAATTTGGTTGAATAGCTTTTGGTTTCACATTTGAAAGGCAGAATAAAATTTATTCATCTACTGATTGTGTGTGTGTGCCTGACCTTGCATTAAGTGCTGGAGATAGGAGCCTGTCCTGCAGGAGCACCTAATGAATGTGTAGAGAGATGTAGTTGTATTACATTATCATAAAGGCCTGACCTGTACTCTCTGGGATGCTTAACTGCCACAAAATTATTTCCATCATGTGTTTAGTATAGAGATATTGTCTTAAGGACTTATACTGTGCCAAGTAGATCCCTCCTGCAACAGGCTGGGACCGTATTCTCTCTAGCTCTTGCAGCACTTAAAAGAAATGGCTCTGTCTTTGGAATTGCACCAAATCAAGAAATAAACTAACATATGAAAGGATAGAGAAGCTTGTTTCATTCTGGGCATGTTTTCAATTTTCAGAAGTTTGTGAAGATGATCAAAATGAAACTTCAGAAGTAATAGTTACTAAGAAAATGATATTTAGATGAAGTTGTAGTCAGTGAAAATTTGTATTCAGTGATTATGGGATGTGTGTGTGTGTGTGTGTGTGTGTGTGTTTTCTTCCCCTTCCCTCAGTTCCTTTTCTGAAAACATTGTCTGCCAGACAGACAGTGTGGATAAGATTAACTCCAGAAAACAGTCTTTCTTTGTTTTGCTGAAAAATTGATGATATCCTCTCAAATTCTTGCTATATTTTGGGAACCCAGATTCCTGAAGTTTTCCAACTGGTTGTTGTATTTGTAACACAAATTTTGAACACTTTTAAAGTAGACTTCATTAACAACTTGAAATTATACTTTGAGACTATCAAGCATAGTTTTATGAGTAAACTTTGTTTGTTTATGAGACACTTTGAGTTCTGGAACTAACAGTGACTTTGTAGATTTTTAAGTGTTAAATTAGGTAAGTACTGAATGTATTTCATTTTTCCCTAGATTAGTGATTGAGTTCAGAGGGTCTAAATCAGATGGGCATACTGGCTTTACATTTAAACTAGCTGTGTGACCTTGGCGCATGTTATTTTCTTTAAACCTTAGTTTTCTCATTTGCAAATGGATAATAACAGTACTTACTGTTCTCTATGTAAATACACTGTTGTGTGAACTAAATAAAACAATCTCTGTAAAAAACAGTGACCTCAGAATTATCTGAGTTATCCAGATTTCTTGGAATAAAAAGTCTTAACAGCCTTGCCCCCAGCTTACTTTTCAGCTCTTACCTAGCCTATCCCATCACCCCAGTTCTACTGTTACTTATTCAGGAGTACTTTACTTGGAGTTCATGGATCAAAGTGGGATCTCAGTTACTCCTATGATTAAATTTTGCCTGTGAATTTCCAGGTGCATTATTTTGGAAAAGATAATCTTAATTTTCATTGGATTCTTCAAGATCCAAGACACATGTTAGGTTTTCAGTAAATATTTCCCAAGTGACTGATCTACAAAAGGATGGAATTACTACTTTAACAAAAGCTCAGCTCATTAAGCATTTTTATGTCTTTCCCTTTCATTGTGCTGTTCTATCCTTTTCTCTCATTTTCTGCATGGCAAGTTTTCCTTCTCTAGGGCCCAGTGCAAATGTCACCTTGTCTGTGAAGCTTTCTTTGATTTTACTAGATAGATTTCCTCTTAGTTGTTTGTGTTCTTTTGACACTTTGCACATACCTATGGTTTTAACTCCTTTCCTTGCTGTCACCGTCTTAGTTCAGGCTTCATAATGTCTTTTTGCAGCAGCTCGTCACTGATCTTTCTTGCCTTCTTACTGGCCTTATCAGCAATGCATTTTGGTGTTCCTTTTAAATTATAAACATAATCTTGTTAGTCACTTTATTCCCTAAAATTCTTCAATGGTTTTTTTCCCCAAAGGCAAGATAAAATTCACACTTATCAGCCTGGCATGCAAAGCCTTTTAGGATCTGGACTTGCTCTACCCCTTACACCCAACTTTTTTTTTTTTGTCTACCTTCATCCCAGTGTTCATCTCTCAGTCCACTTGATTAACCCGAGTCACCCCTTCCTCATCTGCTTATTTATCCTTTAAGACCTGGCTCAAATAATACGTTTTTTAGAGCATTTTCTGATTTCAGCAGACAGAATGAGGTGATTCTTTCACTTAGAATATGTACTCCAGTAGCATCTTGTACATCGGCATGGTACCTGAATGTTTTTGTCCATGTTTATCTCTTGTATTGACTAGTAAGCCAACGAGTCTTTGTTGTATACCTGGTACCTAGCAATTAATACAATGCCTGGCCCACAAAACTAATCTGTTGAATGAATTACATTGTAGGAACTTCATAATATACTCAAGACATGAGTACTTCAAAAGAAACACCTAATGTAAAATCTAGTATGTTAAAAGGCAGTTTTACCATAAGAAATTCCTGTAAAGGAACAGGATAGGAGATTTTGGTCATTTCTTCGAGACAATACTTGTCAACTTAGCTTACATTCATATAATAAATATAATAAAATACACATTTACATGTGTGGGTTGAGGGCTAGTGTTGATGGAGGGAGAAAATAGGAGGCATTACATAGTATTGAGGAAGAGTTACCAGTCTAATAGGACAACAGTTTGGAGATGTTGAGATAGGGAGGATCAGTCTTCCTAACTCCTTGAGGTTGTTGGCCATGAAGACTCTTGAGCATTACCTCTTTCATTTATTTTTACCTTTTTCAATTATTTATTTTAAAGGGCTTTTATTAAATGCATTAGCTTTTCTTCTTGTGCTGCCTTCTCCTGGGAGAGGTCTAAATAGGAACTAAATGACAGTTATAACAGCAAAAGCCAGCTTTTCAGTGTGTGTAACCAAAACATATTATAAATGTGACCTGTGAAGCAGAACTTTGGGTGCTGTTATTTACTGTGGTACCACCCAGTCTCTTGTACTGTGGCCCCTAGTGACTTCTGTGTCTACCTGTGGATCATGCTTTTCTGAACAATGTTAGTTAAAAAATCTAGATAGAACACACCACTTATTTCAAGACTGCAAAGGCATTGGCAAACTAAAATGTGCTTTGTTTTCATTCAGTTCTAGACATCTGTCATCTCTCCCAGAGGTCTTCTTTGACTATCTTATCTAAAACAGCACTTCCCCATCTTCTTTCGACTCCTTAACACTGCTTTATATTTCTTTTAATCACTGACTCTGTCTGATACGTGTATTTGTCTGTATCCCCACCTGGAATGTAAACATCATGAGGGTGTTTATTGTTTTGTTTACCTAGTGCCTAGACTAGTCCCTGGCACTTAATGGCTACTCAATCAGTATTTATTGATCTTTCATCTCCTTCCTTCCATAAATCCCTGACTAGACTTCTTAAGAGTAATAAGCAAGACTTTAGCTTATCTTTATCAAGAAATAGGAACATTTCTTGTCAACAGGTTTATGCTGCTTCCTAGTAGGGATCAGGTCTTATTGTTCTTTGTATCTTGATTAGCTAAGAGTAGAACCTCATTTTAATTTTATTTATATTTTCTAAGAACTTCTCCTGGTTGCTTATATTCCACAAATATTTAAAGTAATGAATTTTTCAGCAAGCTTTCTTAGCCAGATTGAAGCATTTATTTTGGATATGATTGACATCATACTCTAAAACCCAAACATAGATTGCAAGATGGTATAAAAAATAGATTCCTCAAACTTTCATTGCTGACATAAGCCAACATAGAAACCATATGAAAAAATAGAAGGATATTTAATTTATTGAGCATCTTTTGTGTGCCAGGCACTTGGGTAAGTGGTGGTATTTTCCTTTTACAGGTAGAAAACTGAGACCCAGGGAAATTACGAAATTTTCCCAGGATTACACAGCTGTGGCGAAGTCTTTGACTCCAGAGCCCATGCTGTTTTTCTTATATCAGCATTTCCTAAATTATGTTTTGTTCCATGAAATATATGTATTCATAAGCATTTCTTGAAATAAGGATTATTTGTTCATATAAGTTGGGAAAATGTTGGGATAAACGTTTTTTGTTGTTGTTGTTTTTTAATTAATTAATTTATTTTTGACTGCGTTGGATCCTCGTTGCTGCACGCGGTCCCCCTCTAGCTGCGGTGTCTTTGCCGCAGTGCGTGGGCCCCTCAGTGTGGTGGCTTCTCCCGTTACGGAGCACGGGCTCCAGGCAAGCGGGCTCAGTAGTCGTGGCTCGCGGGCTCTGGAGCGCAGGCTCAGTAGTTGTGGCGCACGGGCCCAGCTGCTCCGCGGCATGTGGGATCTTCCCGGACCAGGGACCGAACCCGTGTCCCCTGCATTAGCAGGCGGACTCTCAACCACTGCGCCACCAGGGCAGTCCCTAAACATTTTTTTAATATGACACATTATGACTCTTCTAGAGAGACATTTAAATATTGTACAACATTTGCCAAAATTAAGGTGTCTAAAACATTTAACATTTGGGAGATTGGGATTGACACATATACACTATTTATACCATGTATAAAATAGATAACTAATGAGAACATACTGTATAGCCCAGGGAACTCTACTTAATGCACTGTGAGGACCTAAATGGGAAGGAAATCCGAAAAAGAGGGGATATGTGTATATGTATAGCTGATTCATTTTGCTGTACAGTGGAAACTAACACAACATTGTAAAGCAACTATACTCCAATAAAAATTAATTAAAAAAAATAAATGAAACATTTTGCCATGTTCTAAACCTTATATCAGCCGCCAAATCGCATGCTTTACTTTCATTATAGTAAAGCAAATTACTGTGGTGAAGAGTTGGTGGCTTTATGTTTCTGCACACCACCGAGTTTTGATTTCCTGGTTTTAGCCTAAACATGACTGAGGTTTTTTTTTTTTTTCCTTTTTGGCTGCA
This sequence comes from Balaenoptera borealis, assembly GCF_965194805.1. NCBI lineage: Eukaryota > Metazoa > Chordata > Mammalia > Artiodactyla > Balaenopteridae > Balaenoptera > Balaenoptera borealis. The sequence goes on along the minus strand of NC_138860.1, from coordinate 161,669,990 downwards.
TTGGGTCTTTGTTGCTGTGCGTGGGCTTTCTCTAGTTGCGGCGAGCAGAGGCTACTCTTTGTTGCAGTGTGCGAGCTTCTCATTGTGGTGGCTTCTCTTGTTGTGGAGCATGGGCTCTAGGCGCATGGGCTTCAGTAGTTGTGGCATGCGGGCTCAGTAGTTGCGGCTCGTGGGCTCTAGAGTGCAGGCTCAGTAGTTGTGGCACACGGGCTTAGTTGCTCCATGGCATGTGGGATCTTCCCGGACCAGGGATCGAACCTGTGTCTCCTGCATTGGCAGGCGGATTCTTAACCACTGTGCCACCAGGGAAGTCCTGACTGTGAGCTTTTTATAAAAAAAATTTCCCTCCGAAGTTTTCGCAGGTGTAAGATTATACTTATTGTCCCAAATGAAAAATATTTTAATGTATTATAATTTTTTGGAAGTTGAGAATGAATTATATTTCAGACATATTTTGAGTTCAAGTTTATTAATCTAGGTTTACCTATATTTCTGCACATAGCAAGCTTGGGAACTACTGATGTATTTGTTTCTCCTCACTTTTGTGCTGTGCCTGATTTCTCTAATGTGTTTTTTAGAGGACTCTTCTTATCCTTTTTGGGGGGATCTAGTAGCTTATTGTGCTGACATTTATCTCATAGTATTTTTACTACCAAAGAAATAACCTGAGTGTGTCACATTAGCCAGCACAGTAATGCCTTTTAATATGGACACTTATAAGAATTATTACCAGATATGATAGAATGAATGACTTAGCTTGGGAATTGTATTTTTATGATATGTGGTTGTATAAAATAGGCATATTTTAATTTGGGATTTCATTTTCTTTTTTCCATATGTATGTTTAAAATATATAAGGTATCTTAAAGAAATAAAAGTAATTATATATATTTTTTGTTTTTTGTGACTCCAAACTGATACATGCTCATTCTAGAAGCTTAAGGCAAGATGTGTAAATGCGTAAAGTAAAAAGTGAAAGTACCATGTAGTCTCACTGTTAATAAATTGATGTATTATTCTGATTTTTGGAAAAGCACATATAGTATATGTGTGTATATAAATATTAAAAATTTTAGTTGCCCAAGCAACTCATGAACACATTCTAATTGTAAAAACTTAGAAGAATGTAAAAGAAGAGAAAGTAAAGATGAAAACTACCATATACTCCCTATACTTCAGTACTACGTTTTCTTAGGTTAACAGTTTGGGAATGTATACTTACAGAATTTTTCCATATGATATGTATTATTTTTAGAAAAATAGTGTCAAGTTTATATACTAAAACTTGCTTATTTTATTTAATATATTGTAGATATCTTTTCATATGGAACACACACATATTAACTACGTTAAAAAAACTGCATAGTATTCCATTGAAAACTGCATTGATTTTATTTTTATTTTTTAATTAATTTATTTTTGGCTGCGTTGGGTCTTCATTGCTGTGCACGGGTCTTTCTCTAGTTGCGGGCTCTAGTTTCTCTAGAGCGGGGGCTGAGCGGGGGCTACTCTTCATCGCTGTGCGTGGGCTTCTCATTGCGGTAGCTTCTCTTGTTGTGGAGCGCGGACTCTAGGTGCGTGGGCTTCAGTAGTTGTGGCTCGCGGGCTCTAGAGCGCAGGCTCAGTAGTTGTGGCGCACGAGCTTAGTTTCTCCACGGCATGTGGGATCTTCCTGGATCAGGGCTTGAACCTGTGTCCCCTGCATTGGCAGATGGATTTTTAACCACTGTGCCATCAGGGAAGTCCAAAACTGCATTGATTTTAAATTATGCAGGTAGCAAAACCTTCAACACTTTTTTTTTTTCTAATTTATATTTATTTATTTATTTGGCTGCGTTGGGTCTTCGCTGCTGCATGCAGGCTTTCTCTAGTTGCAGCGACCGGGGGCTACTCTTCATTGCGGTGCGCGGGCTTCTCATTGTGGTGGCTTCTCTTGTTGTGGAGCATGGGCTCTAGGGAGCAGGCTCAGTAGTTGTGGCACACGTGCTTAGTTGTTCCGCGGCATGTGGGATCTTCCCGGACCAGGGCTCGAACCTATGTCCTGGGCACTGGCAGGCGGATTCTTAACCACGGGGCCATCAGGGAAGTCCCAAAACCTTCAACACTCTTAATTTAAAAATTTTTTAAACTGTAAAAGCTATGCTCAAGGCAGAATATATGAAGCTACAGAAAGGTTTAAGGGAAAAGTGGAAGCCCTTTTTTGCCTTCAGTTTCTCCAGTCACTCCCCAGAGCAGTTAATGGTGTCTTGTGTGTTCTTAAAAATTAAAATGCACACTCTTCTGCAATTTACATTTTAATTAATTTTTGAAAAGATTTAGTTATTTTTTTTTATTTAATTTATTTTTGGCTGCATCGGGTCATAGTTGTAGCACTTGGGATCTTCCTTGAGGCATGCAGGATCTTTTGTTGTGGCACGTGGGCTCTTCGTTGTGGTGCACAAGCTTCTCTCTAGTTGTGGTGTGCGGGTTTTGTCTTCTCTAGTTGTGGCACGCAGTCTCCAGGGCGCATGAGCTCTGTAGTTTGCAGCACGCGGGCTCTAGTTGAGGCACACAAGCTCGGTAGTTGTGGCGCACAGGCTTAGTTGCCCCGTGGCATGTGGGATCTTAGCTCCCTGACTAGGGATAGAATTCGCATCCCCTGCATTGATTGTAAGGCGGATTCTTTATCACTGGACCACCAGGGAAGTCCCTACATTTTGATTTAATATACCGAGGACAACTTTCTGTATCAGTACATGTTGAACATTACCATAGTTAAATAATTTGTATTCTTTTTTGTTGTTACCACAAATAATGTTGAAGTGAACAACCTTAAACATTAAGCATTATTTATATCCATAGCATAAATTCCTGGCATTGACATTACAGTACTGGACTAAAGAGAGTGTTTTTTTAAAATTTTGATAGATACTGGCCTACGAGAAGTTGAGTATGTACTTCCACCAATAGTGTTATGGAGTCCCTGTTTCTCTATATCCTTGCCAACCCTGGTATTACTAAACTTTTAAATATTTGCCCATCTGATAGTGGCAGATAATTGCTATCACACTATTAATTTGTATTTTAACAGCATTTAAAAAAAATTTATATATTTATTTATTTTGGCTGAGCCAGGTCTTAGTTGTGGCACACAGGATCTTCGTTGTGGCATGCGGGATCTTTAGTTGTGGCACGTTGGCTTCGTAGTTGCGGCATACGTGCTTCTTAGTTGCAGCATGTGAACACTTAGTTGCGGCATGCATGCGGGATCTAGTTCCCCAACCAGGGATTGAACCTGGACCCCTGCATTGGGAGCACAGAGTCTTACCCACTGGACCACCAGGGAAGTCCTTGTTACTTTTTCATGTGTATTAGATATTTACTTTTTTTTTCCTGTGAGGTTTGTCTTTCCCTTTTTTTTTTTTTTAAACATACTTCTGTTTTAAAATGTTATTATTTAAAAGTCATTAAAATTTGGTTGTGTCTAATCATCCAGTGTGACCTTGTAATCTTAAGATTCCATGCTGCTTTGAGGTTCTCAAGAAGCAGAACATACTACAGAGAGTTAGTTGCAGCCTAACCTGAGGCCATCAGAATGTATGATACAATTTAGTGATTGATTGTTGCTGTGAGAGATTTGTCAGTGTACTCATTTCCGACAAACATTTATTGATCGTTACTGCTTTGGGGAGATTTGGGAATCTTTGGGAAGACTGAGTCATAGCTGAATAAATGGAGAGACCCTAGTGCTTTACATTAGCTAACTTTTTCTTATGTTGTTATCTTTATATGTTTTCAAATAAAGTGTCACTGAATGGATGTATTACCTTGCACCCAATCAGTTTGTTATGGGGCCTCAAATTACTGCTTAAATGAGATGACCTTTTAGGTGTGATTCTCCTCCAAAACTACATAAGTCTATTGGGAAACATTTGCTAAGGATTATTTTCTAAGTCATCTCCAAACATTTGCCTTGTGTATCCTTATTGAAATAAATAAATTTTAAATGTTTTATTTATGCAGTACCAGTATATAAATTACAAGCAAACACAGAAGTATAAAAGGGATGAGACTTTTAAAACTAATTTAAATAAAAGTTTCAATATTATATTTCTGCCCCTTGGTGGGTTATCATTTACGCCTTTAGGGTAAATGCCCATCCCAGTGGAAACCACTCTACTAATTTGAGCTGAAATTATTTGTTTACATTAGTTGTTATGCTCACTATCCTTATTTGGCTCTTTCCTTCATAATGAAAGCTTGATTTTGGTAAATGAAAATGTTAAACCTAGAGCAAATTATCCCATGAAGTTCTAACAGTAAATGTGGGTAAAACATCATGTTTCGTCAGTATTATGTTTTATTGTCTTATGAAATGGAGAACATATACAATAGAAAGTACATTTGAAGTCAAGAGGTTTCACTTTAAATCCTCATTCCAACACTTTTGTGATCTTAAGCCTTGCCGTGGGTCTGTATTCTTGTCTATAAAATTGGGGGTAATAGAAAGCTACCCCGTAGGTGGTTGTGAGGATCAAATGGGACAATATTACAGTACCCTTAGCATAGTTTTTGGTAGCAGCAGATAGGTACCCAGCGTGTCCATTTCTTTATTTCCTTTCTATACTGAATATTGTTTTAAAGAAGTATTTCATGTAGCGTGGTTTTCCTCCATTTTCCTGTCAATGTAGAGCTCACTGAAAGAAAAAAGTTTCCTAAATGCTTTCAGAGCATTTGCTAACATAGTTTTAGATTCAGAGAGCCTATGATGAGTTCTGTAGACTGGAAGTGTAATTTACAGAAAATTTCTATTACATTGAAGCAATATGAATGCCTTTTGGGGTTTGTAGTAGGTATAATGCGTTTGACCTGTTGCAACTAATAGATCATTCTATATGAAATATTTTTTATTCATTTGGCTGTTGGCTTTAACTTGGTTTATTGTTTGGCATTTAAATTATGTGTTTCATTTTATTGAAATGTGCATATATCAAAAGTGATTTGAATTTGTAACATGTTGGATTTGAGTTCTTGGGAAAAAGTTGGCCATGTTTTCATGAAATTGTAGAATCTTATGTTTGGGGGAAGAACTTTGGAGGTTATCTGCCCTATTCCCTTTCCAGCTTAAAACTTGTAAGTTAGAAACTCCCTCTCAGTCGAGGATGTGAGCTGAGGATCAGAATAATTATATCAATATTGTGTGATATTATATGACAGTTGTAATATCAAAGTTCTGAACTTTGGCATATCTACTTACTATCAAGCAAAATTCAGGATTATCATTGTAATCTGACGTGAGCACCTTTCTAAAAAATACTGTGATCTTAAGCATTTTCTTTTTAAAATTCCCACAAGTGCAGTTTGGTCAACATTATGCTGCTTTCCTCCTTTACAAGGTTTGAAGGAAGCAGTGAGAATTTGGAGTTCAATCTACTTAGTTGAATTTGTCTTAGTATACAGGCATATTTCATGCTAATCAAAGATATGTATCAGAAAAATTGTCTTAATCAAACTTCAAAAATAAGTTAGCATATCCTTTAATAATTGGGCAAAGAATTAAAAGCAAATAATTACAAAATACCTGTTATGTGCTACTTGGGGTTCTGGTCTGCAGTGAGCTTATTGTCTAGTGGAGAAGATAAATATTAAGCAGTTTTTCCTGTTATATATGCTTATTGGTACAATAGAGCAGTAGTCAGTGTTTCACGGTTATATGTATTTATCTGCCTTCCAACTAGTTTGTCCTTAGGTAACGCGAACATAAGTAAAACAGTTCCCTTGACTAACTATTGCATAGTAATTTTGAGGTCTAACATAAATGGTTTTGAGTAAGCAACATTATTGCTCTTTCCAATTGTTATAGATTATAAAGAAATGATTTTCCATGCCACTTTTCTATAATCAGCTTCATTAGTGTTTGTTGCCAAACTGAAAATTTGAAGCAAGTGTATGGTTAAGAAGGGAAGACCCTACTAATTTAAGGGAGAGAAGGAATGCCAGGAATCCATCTTGGACTAGATGAGGGCTTTTATAAGATATTTTAGATTTGGAAATGCCAAAAAATAAGTACCCTTTGAACATCCCAGAGCCATAAAACATTTGAGCCCAGGAGATTATTACAAAGAATTAGAAAGCTTTTGTTTATGTATATAAGGCATATGTACCAAATTGTATTTATCGGGGTTATTTGGCGATAGAGAGTAGGGGTAGAATTAGATGGAACACAGGTGTGATCTTTCACTTCTTTGTTGCATAGAAAATTTTAAAGTGGTGGAATTATGAGTGGATTTTCCCTTTTCGGTGTATTTCAGTATTTTTTCAGATAAAATTTAAACAGGCAAAAAGGTAGTACTATATGTATTGGTATGAAAGGATATCCAAGATCTGTTGTTTTAGAAACAGTTAGAAAACTATATAGTATCCCATTTTATAAAGCAATGATGTATAGAAAAAGTTTTGAAAGACAGTTACTAAAGTGTTATCATTTGTTGCATTTCAGTGAAGAATAAGTGAGACATTCACTTTATGTTTCTTGTGTTTTTGTACGGTTTGTACTTATATATTACCCTTTTAAATTAATTTTCATTTTATCAACTATTGTTTCAGTACTTGTCTTTGCTTCTTTCCTTTGGTAGATACTATTTCCTGGTCCTCCTGTCTTTGTCTTGTTTTACTCCCCTATTTGGGGTGTGAGGAGTTACCCTCCAGTAGCTTCCTGAGGAGGTTTCCCCTCTCTTTTGTGTTAGTTAGGCTGGGTATAGGAATCTAGGTTGAAAATCCGTTTTGCTCAGAACTTTGAAGGGTATGTTACTTTTCAAAAAACTCAAATATTTCCAACATACAGGTAGTAAAGTGCACGCTAAAATGAACACAACCTAAGAAACAAAATAATTGAAGCTACCTGTGTACCCTGTTACAGACATCATCTACCTCCCACCATCATCCTGATTTTGATATTTAATCTCTCCTCCATCTCTTTACTTTGTATTTGTGTATTTTAATATAATGTGTAATATTATTATGTTTTCCAGCTTTGCTTAAATGATGTACTGTATGTATTCTTCTTAAGCTTTTTGAATTCAACATAATGTTTCTAAGGTGTATCTAGTATGTATGTATACTTTTTGATATGTATAGTCTTTTTTTTAAAAGTATTTATTTATTTATTTATGGCTGTGTTGGGTCTTCGTCTCTGTGCGAGGGCTTTCTCTAGCTGTGGCAAGTGGGGGCCACTCTTCATCGCGGTGCGCGGGCCTCTCACCATCGTGGCCTCCCTTGTTGTGGAGCACAGGCTCCAGACGTGCAGGCTCAGTAATTGTGGCTCATGGGCCCAGCTGCTCTGCGGCACGTGGGATCTTCCCAGACCAGGGCTCGAACCCGTGTCCCCTGCATTGGCAGGCAGATTCTCAACCACTGTGCCACCAGGGAAGCCCTGGTATGTATAGTCTTGATACATTCATTTTTCACTGGTGTGTAGTATTTCATTATGTAAATATATCACAGTTCATTTGTCCATTCTTTTACTGATCGATTTAGAGGCATTTACATTAACTGCTGGGGTAGGTATCTTTTCCTTATATGTTTATACATGGGTGCAAGAATTTCTTTTAGGGTATATGCTTACAGTGGAATTGCTAGCTTCATATATAAGCCTATCTTCAACTATAATAAATACTGCCAAGTTACTCTCCAAAGTATTTGTAGCAGTTTATGCAGTTATCAGTGTATGAAAGTTACCATTGCCCTTCATTCTTGCCAATACTTGGTATAGTCGACAGTTTAATTGTAGCTGTTCTGGCGGATAGACTGTGGTATCTCATTGTGGTTTTAATTTTTTTTTCTGTTTACTTGTGAGGAGTTGCTTATCTTTTTGGTTATATTTATTGCTATTCAGATTTCCTCTTTTCTGAATTACTTTTTCCCAGTTTTTGCTCATTTTTCATTTGGGTTTTCTTTTTCTTAACAGTTTTTATGAAATTATATTCTAGACATGAATTCTTTGTTGGTCATTACTTTGGAATTATCTTTTCTTCTGTTTATCTTTTCATTTTTTATATTGTTATTTTTAATGTAATTTTTAAACTTTTTAAAATTTTATTTATTTTTGGCTGCATTGGTCTTCGTTGCTGCACGCGGGCTTTCTCTGGTTGCGGCGAGCGGGGGCTATTCGTTGCGATGCAGTGGCTTCCCTTGTTGTGGAGCACGGGCTCTAGGCATGCGGGCTTCAGTTGTTGTGGCACACAGGCTCAGTAGTTGTGGCTCGCGGGCTTAGTTGCTCCGCAGCATGTGGGATCTTCCCAGACCAGGGCTTGAACCCGTGTCCCCTGCATTGGCAGGAGGATTCTTAACCACTGTGCCACCAGGGAAGTCCCTTATATTATTTTTATGTACAGAATTTTTACATTTTATTGCAGTAAAAATAGTAAATCTGACAATTGAAATGTAAAATTTATTTTAATTCCTTTTATGATTTTGTGCATTTTGTGGAGCATTGTGTTTTTTTAAAAAAAGCTTTATTGAGGTATAATTGACATACAGTAAACTGCTCATATTTAAAATGAACAATTTGATAAGCTTTGGCGTATCTGTGTACCCATGAAACCATAATCAAGATAACAAATACATCCATCACTCCTAGAACTTTCTTTCTACTCCCATTGTATTTCCTCTTTCTTACTTTCCTCCCGTACATAACCTTCCATCCTCACTCAGCTATGCTGCTTTCTTTCTATATAGGTTATATTGCATTTTTAGAATTTTACATAAATAAATCTGTAAGTCTCTTTTTGGTTTCTTTCAGTATAATTATTTTGAAATTCTTTTATGTTGTTGTATATATTAATAATTAATTTCTTTCATTGCTGAGTATTCATTGTATAGCTTTATCATGATTTGTTTATTCACCTGTTGGTATATTTGGCTTGTTTCCAGTTTTTAGCTAATACAGACAAAGCTGCTATGAACATTCATGTGTAAGTCTTTGTGAGAACAAACGCCTTCTCTTTCTCTTGGGTAAATATCTGGAATGGCTGGGTCACATGTCAGGTTTTTGAGAGTAGTTGTATCATTTTACATTCCTACCAACAATGTATGAGAGTTCTAGTTTTCCACCTCCTGATCAACACTTGGTATGGCCAGTCTTTTTAGTTTTAGCCATTCTAAAATTAGTGGCAGCTCATTGTGGTTCTCATTTGCCTTTCCCTAATGACTTCTGTTGAGTATCTTTTCATGTGCTTAGTTACCCAACCATATATCTTTTTTGAGAATGTATCTTTTCAACTCTTGCTCATTTCAAGAAATTGGATTGTTTGTTTTCTTACTGTTGAGTTTTGAGGGGTGTATGTGTGTGTTTCTGGACCCAAGTCCTTTATGCAATATATTCTTCTTCTTTTTTTCCTTTTTTAAATGTTGTGACTTAGGTGGCAAAGGGTAGACAGATTGGGGATGGTGATTTGTATCACTTTTAAGTTACACACATTCTGCCTCTGGTTCACTTGGGATCTCTGGAGGGAACACCCTTGGCTGTGACACAGATTCCATTGTGTTGATGTGGGCATGGAGAAAGCCTGAGGTGCTCTCCACCAGCTTAGAAGGAGCAGATCATGACAAGGATGAACTGAGGCAGAACAACATGGTGGCAGACACACATGTGGACAGAACTGTTCTAAACTCATGAGAGACACTATCAAGAACTTCAAGGAAAAACTGGGTGAGACATTAACAGGAACAAAAAGTCCTGCATTACTAGATGGGCATAAGAGCGGCCAAGCCATGGCTTGTTGGCATGTATTCTCCTAGGCTGTGGTTTGTCTTTTTATTCTCTTAACAGTGTCTTTTGAAGGACACAAGTCCTTAATTTTGATAAAGTTCAGTTTATTAACTTGTTCTTTTATTTTTTTTATTAATTAATTAATTTTATTTATTTCTAACTGTGTTGGGTCTTCATTGCTGCGCGCGGGCTTTCTCTAGTTGTGGTGAGCAGGGGCTACTCTTTGTTGTGGTGCACAGGCTTCTCATTGAGGTGGCTTCTCTTGTTGCAGAGCACAGGCTCTAGGGTGCGCGGGCTTCAGTAGTTGTGGCACACAGGCTCAGTAGTTGTGGCTCGCGGGCCCTAGAGCACTGGCTCAGTAGTTGTGGCACACGGACTTAGTTGCTCTGCGGCATGTGGGATCTTCCCGGACCAGGGCTCGAACCCATGTCTCCTGCATCGGCAGGTGGATTCTTAACCACTGAGCCACCAGGGAAGCCCAACTTGTTCTTTTATTGATTGTATTTTTCATGTTATATCTGGGAAATCTGCCTAACCCAAGAGCACAAAGGCTATGTTCTCTTCTATAAATGTTACTGTTTTAGGTTTTACATTTAGATCTGTGATCCATTTGGAGTTAATTTTTGTGTATTGTGTGAGTGATGGGTGGAAGTTCTTTTTCTAAAAATATGAACATCTGAATGTTCCAGAATCATTTGTTGAAAAGACTGCTTTCCCATTGAATTGAGAAATTGCCTTTGCGCTTTGCTGAAAATCAGTTAGCCATATGTATGTAGGTCTGTTTCTGGACTTTATTCTGTTCTGTTGATCTATTTGTATACCCTGATGCCATTACCACACTCTTGTGTTGCTTTTTTCAAACAGAAAATACAATGTTATGAAAGCTATATTACACATAGAGACAGGAAGTAGAATGGTGGTTGCCAGGGGCTGGAGGGAAGGGGAAATGGGGAGTTATTGTTTAATGGGTCAGTTTCAGTTTTGCAAGATGAAACAAGTTCTGTGGATGGATGTTGGTGATGGTAGCACGGCAGTGTAAATATACTTAAATGTCGCAGAACTGTACATTTAAAAAAACGGTTAAGATAGTAAGTTTTGTTACGTGTATTTTGCCACAGTTTAAGCTATATTGCACAATGTCTGGTGCAAAATAAGTACTCAGTCATTTCAGTTAAGTGATTTTTAAAAATCAAGACCCAGAGAGGTTAGCTGGCAAATGATGGGGGTAGAGGTTTGAATCCACAGCCGAAAGGTATGTTATTTCACTCTATTTATTACACAACTGCCTCAGAATTGTGATCCTTTTCCCCAGTGTGATAAAGCTTGGATTTAAAAATCTCAAGACTTAAGAGGTATTCTAGATCAATCTCTTTAGTACTAGTGACTTACTAAAACAGAAATGTGGGGTATTTGAATTTATCCTCCTCTTTCCCCAGTCTTCCTAATCATGCTCACCCACTTCTGTTTCTTGAAAATTGCTCTTCTTAAATCTCAAGACATAAAGTTAACTTTTTTGGGTATTTTTTTATATTGTGGTAAAGTATGCATAATATAAAATTTGCCACTTTAGCTGTTTTTAAGCATACAGTTCAGTGGCATTAAGTATATTATGTTGTTATGCAACTGTCACCACCATTCATCCTCAGAACATTTTCATCTTCCCACACTGAACCTCTGAACTCATCAGACATTAATCTCCCATTCGTCCCTCTCCCCTGCCTCTGGTAACCACCATTCTGCTTTCTGCCTCTATGAATTTGACTATGGTGCATTCTTATAAGTGGAAACATATGTCTCTTTGTGACTTGCTTATTTCACTTAGCATAATGGCTTTAAGATTCATCGAGGTTGTAGCATGTGTCAAATTTCCTTTCTTTTTAAGGTTGAATAATATTCCACTGTGTTTATACACCACAGTTTGTTCATCCATCCCTTGATGGATTCTTGGATTACGTCCACCTATTGTAAATAATGCTGCTATGAACATGGGAACAAATAGCTCTTCAGGTCCCTGCTTTCAGTTCTTTTGGGTGTATATCCAGAAGTGAAATTACTAGATCATATGGTAATTCTGTTTAATTTTTGGAGAAACCATCAAACATTTTGCACAGTGGCTGAACCATTTTACATTCCCACCAACAATGCACAGGGGTTCCAAATTCTCCACATTTTTGCAAACAATTGTTATTTTCTGTTTGTTTGTTTTTGATAATAACTATCCTAATGAGTGTGAAATGGTATCTCATTGTGATTTTGATTTGCATTTCCTACACTGATGTTGAACATCTTTTCATGTGCTTATTGGCCATTTGTGTATCTTCTTTGGAGAAATGTCTGTTTAAGTCCTTTGCCCATTATTAATTGGGTTTTGTTGTTGCGTTTTAAAGCTTTATATATTTTGGATATTAATCCATTAACAGATAGATGACTTGCAGATATTTCATCTGTTTTGCAGGTTTTCTTTTTACCACATGGATAGTATCCAAATTTCGGGGTACAAAAGTTTTTAATTTTGATATAGCTCAGTTTATCTGTTTTTACTTTTGTTACTTGTACTCTCAGTATCATGACTAAGAAATCATTTCCAAGTCCAATATCATGAAGCTTTTCCACTGTTTTCTTCCAAGAGTTTTATGATTTTAGCTCTTAGATCTATTTTTTCCTTTTTTCTTCTCTTTTTTTAATTGAAGTGTAGTTGATTTACAATCTTGGGTTAGTTTTAGGTGTACAGCAAAATTATTGTTATATATATATTTTTCAGATTATTTTCCATTATAGGTTATTACAAGATATTGCATATAGTTTCCTGTGATATACAGTAAATCCTTGTTGCTTATCTGTTTTTTTGGTTTTGTTTTGTTTTTTAATTTATTTAATTTATTTATTTTTGGCTGCGTTGGGTCTTTGTTGCGGTGTGCAGGCTTCTCATTGCAGTGGCTTCTCTTGTTGCGGAGCCTGGGCTCTAAGCCCATGGGCTTCAGTAGTTGTGGCGCACGGGCTTACTTGCCTCGCGGCATGTGGGATCTTCCCGGACCAGGGCTCGAACCAGTGTCCCCTGCATTGGCAGGCGGATTCTTAACCACTGCGCCACCAGGGAAGCCCTGCTTATCTGTTTTATATGTAGCAGTTTGTATCTGTTAATCCCATAGTACTCCTAATTTATGCCCCCCTTCCACTTTGGTAACCATAAGTTTGTTTTCTATGTCTGAGTCTGTTTCTGTTTCGTATATAGATTCATTTTTATTATTTTTTAGATTCCCCATATAAGTGATATCATGTGATATTTGTCTTTCTCTGTCTGACTGACTTCATTTAGTATGATATTCTCTAGGTCCATCCATGTTGCTGCAAATGGCAATATTTCATTCTATTTTATGACTATGTAATATTCCATTGTGTGTGGTGTGTGTGTGTGTATACACACACACACACATACCACATCTTCTTAAGCCAATTGTCTCTTGGTGGGCGCTTGGGTTGTTTCCATCTTGGGTATTGTGAATAATGCTGTTATGAACATTGGGGTACATGTATCTTTTCAAATCAGAGTTTTTGTCTGTTCAGGATATATGCCCAGAGGTGGAATTGCTGGATGATATGGTAGCTTTATTTTTAGTTTTTAAAGGAATCTTCATGCTTTTTTCCATAGTGGCTGCACCAGTTTATGTTCCCACCAACAGTGTAGGAGGGTTCCTTTTTCTCCACGTTCTGTCCAGCATTTGTTATTTGTAGACTTTTTGATGATAGCCATTCTGACTGATGTGAGGTGATATCTCATTGTGGTTTTGATTTGCGTTCTTCTGATAATTAGTGATGTTGAGTATCTTTTCATGTGCCTGTTGGTCATCTGTGTGTCTTTTTGGAGAGATGTCTGTTTAGATCTTCTGCCCATTTTTTATTGGATTGTTTGGTTCTTTGATACTGAGTTGTAGGTATATTTTGGATATTAACCCCTTGTCAGTCACATCATTTGCAAATATTTTCTCCCGTTCCATAAGTTGTCTTTTCATTTTGTTGGTGGTTTTGTTTGCTGTGCAAAAGTTTTTAAGTTTCATTAGGTCCCATTTGTTTATTTTTGCTTTTATTTCTTTTGCCTTTGCAGTCTGATGTTAGATCTATTTTGAGCTAATTTATGGTATAAGGTAAGAGTCTAATTCTTTTGCATATGGATATTCAATTTTCCCAACACCGTTTGTTGAAAAGACTGTCCTTTCCCCCACTGAAAGGTCTTGGCACCCTGGAAAATCATTTGACCATATATGCGAGGGTTTATTTCTGGACTCTTTTATTTCATTGGTCTGTGTGTCCGTCTTTACTCGAGTACACACTGCTTTGATTACTGTAGCTTTGTAGTAAATTTTGAAATCAGAAAGTATCAGATCTACAACTTCATTCTTCTTTTTCAAGTTTGTTTTGGCAGTTCAAGGTCCCTTGAGATCCTCTGTTAATTTTAGGATGGATTTTTCTATTTCTGCCCCCCAAAAAAGTCATTGGGATTTTGATAGGGATTGCATTGAATCTGTGGGTTGCTTTGTATAGTATTGACATCTTAACAGTATTGTCTTCCAATTCGTGGACATTTTCATGACATGTCTTGCCATTTATTTGTGTCTTCTTTAATATCTCTCATCAAGTTTTTTTAATATATACATTTATTGATTGATTGCTTGCTACTGCACTGGGTCTTCGTGGCTGTGTGCGGGCTTTCTCTAGTTGCTGCGAGCAGGGGCTACTCTTCATTGTGGTGTGCTGCCTTCTCCTTGCAGTGGCTTCTGTTGTTGCGGAGCACACGCTCTAGGCGCGCGGGCTTCAGTAGTTGTGGCACTCGGGCTCAGTAGTTGTGGCTCGCGGACTCTAGAGCACAGGCTCAGTAGTTGTGGCGCACGGGCTTAGTTGCTCCGCGGCATGTGGGATCTTCCCAGACCAGGGCTCGAACCCGTGTCCCCTGCATTGGCAGGTGGATTCTTAACCCTGTGCCACCAGGGAAGCCCTCTCATCAAGTTTTAATAGTTTTCAGTGTGCAAGTCTTTCACTTCCTTGGTTTATTCCTGTTTTTTTGATGCGATTGTAAATGGAATAGTTAACTTCCTTTTCAGATTATTTATTGTTAGTGTATAAAACCACAACTGAGGGAATTCCCTGGCAGTCCAGTGGTTAGGACTCTGTGCTTTCATTGCTGTGGGCCCGGGTTTGATCCCTGGTTGTGGAACTAAGATCCTGCAAGCTGTGCGGCGTGGGCAAAAACAAAAAACAAAAAACACAACTGGTTTTTGTATGTTGATTTTGTATCCTGCAACTTTGCTGAACTTGTTTATATGAATAGTTTTTTGGGTGTGGAATATTTAATATTTTATATATGTAAAATCATGTCATCTGCAAACAGTGATACTTGTACTTTTCTTTCCAATTTGGATGCCTTTTATTTCTTTTTCTTGCCTAATTGCTCTCACTAGGACTTCCAGTACTGTATTGAATAGAAGTGGTGAATGTGGATATCCTTCTTCCTGACCTTAAAGGAAAAGCTTTTAGTCTTTCACCATTGAGTATAATGTTACGGTTTTTCATTCATGGACTATATTATGTGGAGGTAATTTTCTTCTACTCCTAGTTTGTTGAGTGTTTGGTTTTGTTTTTTTTTTTAATCATGCATGAAAGGTTGTTGAATTTTTCAAACACTCTTTCTGCATCAGTGGAGGTGATCATGTGAGGTTTTTTTCCCTTCATGCTCTTAATGTGGTGTAGTACACTAATTGATTTTTATATGCTTTACCATCCTTGCATTCCAGGAATAAATCCCACTTGGTCATAGTGTATAATCCATTTTAATATGCCATTGAATTCAGTTTGCTGGTATTTTGTTGATGATTTTTGTATCAGTCTTCATAAGGCATATGGATCTGTAGTTTTCTTTACTTGTAGTCTTTGTCTGGCTTTTGTATCAAGGTAATGCTGGCCTCATAGAGTGAGTTAGGATGTATTCCCTCTTCAGTTTTTTGGGAAGATTAACTGTTGATGCTGTTCTCATCCAAGCTCTCTTCCGTACTGTTATTGATAACTGAAATGAAGATACCATATGGGTGCTGTAAAAGAAACATGAACATTTTTATTCAACCACAGTAGTAATGAAAGGATTATAAATTGAATAAACAAAATAATGTATTTCCCTTATCCAGTTGACCCTCAAAAAGTTGTATTTAGGTTGTAATGTACAATAATTATGACAGTTCCTCAATCTGTCACTATCTTACATAAATAATAGGAATGTAAATTGGAACAAATTTTCTGGTGCAGAATTTGGTACTATGTAAAGTCTTAAGAATTATGCATCCTTTGACCCAGCAATTCCATTTATAGAACATTGTCCTAAATATTATATATAATAATGCAGAGTTAGAAACCATCATGCCCAGAAACAGGGACTTGAGTAATAAACTGTGATACACACATGAACTATAAAAATACTGATGTTGAAGAAAATTTTACAAAACAATGTATAGTTTGAGTCCATTAAAATACTGCTATTTACGCATTAAAAACCTCTCTAACTTAATATTACCTGTTAACAGTGGTCTACTTTTGGGTAGTGATAGTGTAGATTGTGGACATTTTAATTTTTACTTCTCTATTGATCTGTATTTTTTAAACAATAAAGGATATTAATTTTATGAAAAAACAGCAAAAGATATTTTTGAAAATGAAATGAAGTTAGAAAGCATAGTTAAATCCCATGACAGAATCACTATCTAAAAATAATCTTGGTAGGCTGGGATGATGAGCTGAATCCAGGATAGATGAATAGGTAGGTAGATAGAGTAATAAGTAAGTCATATTTCTGGATTTTAAAAAAACAACTGTAACCAATATAGAAAGTGTGAGGTGGGGCCTAATAGCAACATATGTAAAAGACTTAAAAGTTGTAATTTACTCTAGCCACTTTCTGAATGTAAGCAGCCAGCTGTTCTCTTCCCATTCCATCTCACACCCAGCTTAGTCTCTTCTAGGGAAACCTCCCGTGCTTCCTCACCAACGAATGTAAAGTATTGTCACTGTTTGCCCTATCTGTTCTATTGGTCTTTTCTGACTTTGTTCAGGTTACTGTCTACTTGGAGTCCTGTTCCCCTCACTTTTGCATTTTCAAACTTGACGCATACCTCAGAAATCCAGCTCAAGTGCTACCCCCTGCTGGAAGTCTATCTGTCATAGTGCAATCATATTTTACTCAAATTTATGTAGTTCTGGGAATTTCACGAGTTGAGAAATTAAAATCAATAAGATTTCTCGCTTTATGTGCAAAATTTGAAATAATGAAAATCCTCCTCTATTAAAAGTCATATAATTTCCTGTTGCCATAGGACGTGCAGCTTTAACAGGTACCAGATATTTTTTGTCATTTCTTTGTGAACCACCGGCATTCTGAACTGTGGAGTGTCAATCAGCACTATTGCTGGAAAACTTTCCCCAGAAGCAGTCACTTTAAATGGAAATTAAATGTTGTAAACTCTCAGGAAGAAGGCCAGATGATGACCATGATGCTACTTGCTGTAAAAGATTAAAGTTAACACCTGGTGGGGGAAGTAGAGTTTGTTTTTTTTTAAATTATTTATTTATTTATTTATTTTATTTATGGCTGTGTTGGGTCTTCGTTTCTGTGCGAGGGCTTTCTCCAGTTGCGGCGAGCGGGGGCCACTCTTCATCGCGGTGCGCGGGCCTCTCACTGTCACGGCCTCTCTTGTTGCGGAGTACAGGCTCCAGACGCGCAGGCTCAGCAATTGTGGCTCACGGGCCTAGTTGCTCCGCGGCATGTGGGATCTTCCCAGACCAGGGCTCGAACCCGTGTCCCCTGCATCGGCAGGCAGACTCTCAACCACTGCGCCACCAGGGAAGCCCGGAAGTAGAGTTAAAACACACCTAAAACAGTTGTGAAATTGTGCATTCTGAAAAGTCTTGTAGCAAAGTAATTAAGTGTGGGCTCTGGAGTCAGATGACCCTAGTTCAAATCCTAACATTTACTACCAGGTGTCTTTTGGAAAATAACTTAATCTCTCTGTGCTTTGGTTTCCCCATTTAAAAAATGAGCTGATGATAAATCACCTAGCTCATCAGGTTGTTGTATTAAATGTTCATAGCATGTAAAGCTCTTAGGAAGATACCTAGTGCATACTGTGTGCTCAAAAATATTAACTATGGTTATTCCACTGGAAAAATTAGTCTTGAACCATTTGAGTTTTAAATTGGAATGCATCCCCGCATAAAATATGACCATCATGAAGAAAAAAATTCTCCTTCCTTGATAGTTTCAGAGAATAGTCAGGATGCTACCAACCTCTTTGAAACCATGTAGTAAGGAATGTATGAAACCATGTAGTGAGGCATATAGATAGAATTGGGATAGGGAAGAGATTCTTTCCTTCAATGTAAACATAATAATACTTATTAAAGAAAATTTGGGAAGAATTTCAGAAAATTATAAAAATGGTAGAAAATTGTTTATAATCCTACTACTACTCCAGTGCTAATAACCATATTAGCTGAGTTCCTTCTAGTTTTTTTCCCTGTGCATTAATTTTTTGTGTGTACAAATACGTTATGACTACAACACATACACAGAACTGGAGGATATTTAGCCTAGAGAAGTAAACTGTTGTAGCATTCCAGGTGAGGGATGTTGGGGGCCTGGTCTAGGTCGCTGGCTGTAGAAATCAAAGCATAAGATCACAGACAAAGGTATTTCTGCAGTTGAATCAGCAAACTTCGGTGTGGTGGTTTCAAAGACAGGTTTTTTTAGCTCTGGCTCCTGAAAAGAAGCAGATGGAACATAGGAGGAAGAACATATTTGCTGGGGAAGATGTTTGTTTTCAACATGTTGAATTTTAGATTTGACTAGGACATCCAGATGGAAATGTCTAACAGGCATTTGAGGTATACAGCAAGGACTTGAGAGATAATCTGCCTGGGATATGAATGAGAGCACCCCAGTAAGAATGTTTAAAATAATCAAAAATGGTACCTGATTGGGCTAATTTATCTGACCTCTCAGTGTATTTAGTTCTTTAAGGACAGGATAAGAGTCTTCATCTCTAGTACCCAGCACAGTATTGCCACATAGTAAGCTTTTGTAGCGTAAATGAATTTACTGAAACAAAGAGAAGAGGCCATTAATTTGGTCTCTGAAGAATGCCAGTGAACTTGAGGGAGTCATAGTTATCATTTATTGCCCCTTTCTTATTCAATTTTGTTGGTGTCTAAAATTTAAATGTCTATAAAAAATAAGAGACTTCCACTTTACTTTTCTGCTTCTGATGGAATTTTGTTTACATGAGGTACTTAAAATGTCATTTGGATGGCTATAATTCATTCATTTTAATCTTGCATTTTTTAAAAAGATGATAATGAAGATTGTTCCAGTGATTCTTCCAATGTCCAGAGTATGCTCATAGTGGACATGTTAAGGACACCTTAATGTGATTAACATGTAAGGGGGAAAAGATTTAGGAATATAAAAAATATATAAATCAGTATAGGGAAAAATGTAAACATAAATAGTCATGGGGTATTGAATCTTTGAAATTGTGTAACTTGTTGGGAGTCTTAATGGAATGTCTGTGTCAGAAGATACTAGATTGGTGGCAGGAGCTTCTGAGTGGGAAGGTGGACTGTGGAAAGAATAACCTCATCTGTATGTACTGTGCCCTTCTCTTTGCATACTTTAGCCAGTAGTGGGTTAATTTGCATGTGTGGTTTCAACTATCATGCTGTGTTGACTCATTCTGAAAGCTCCATGAGGATAGGCCCCCATCTCTTTCCCCCCAGTACCTAGCTCCTTACTAGAGTAGGCTATCAAAAAATATTTGTCAAGTGAATAGAATGATGAGTTTATTCAGTAAAATGGTAAATTTATTCAGTAAACATTTGATGAGACTTGAATGTCCTATCAAGATGGAAGGGGGTAGAAGAGTGTTAGGCCTGTAAAGATTGATAAGATAAATCTGACCTCAGGAGCATAAAATCTGGTACTGAATATAAATTTGTAAAGCCCTCTGGTTTTCAGATTAGCCAATGCAGACCGTAAGTAATTTGCTGACCTAAAACAATTTCTTTCTGACATAGATTTTAATAAATTTCTTAAGAGAGATTATGTGAAATGTTATTTACGTAACTGATAAGTACACGATTCTGTGTTCCTTCTCTTCACTGTTTTAGCTAGAAAGGATTGGTGTGGGGTCAGTTTTATGATCCTCTGTTATTATTGTTTTTTTCTTATTTTACTAAAATTTGGGATTTGATTAGATGGGGATATAATGCTTTTCTGAAAATAACAGAAAGAGCCCACTTCTCTAGAGTGACTGTGATAAAGCAGCAAGATACTGAATTGAAATGGGTGTACTAATATAGCTTAACTGGCTTGATCATTCAAGTATGCAAAGATCAGATAATCCAATGTGTTAGTTAAGAGAGCTTTTACTGTATATGGTATAATGGTTGATCATATATTTCCCTGTTAAGTTTGTTTGTTTGTTTTAAATAATCAAGACCAGTCAGTTCTTAATTATCAGAACAGATATAGGGACTGTTACTGTGAAAACTGCAGAAAAAACTGCAGAAGATCAGTGGACTCCTGCAGTGCCACCACAGTTATTTGTAGTTTGCTAAGCAGAAAAATCAGAAGACAGGAAGTTAGAAGAAATTATTATTGAAGTAGCCTTAACTCCCTAGCCCAGTTAGAATGTGTGTTCTAGGGGGGAAAAGTTGCACAATTCAAGTCTTAACCTAATGACATATATCAGTTAAGCATAAGCAAAACCTATTCAGTTGTTAGAGGAAAGAAATATATTAATAGTAGGGAGAGCAACTTTGTGGAACCTAGAAAGAGAGACCCCAAACAAGAATTTGGCAGATTTTCCACACTGTCCAGAGAGAACAGAAGCCAGCTTTCTGTCGTCATTTGAACACATGTAATTTATCAGGCTTTATTGTGGTTGTGTTTTCCTTTGTTTTAGATTTTAAACTCACCAGATAATCTCTTATATCAAAGTATGGGGAATGGGACCTCTTACATCAAAGTATGGGGAATGGGGACCCTAGGTGGTAATATGACTGTCCCCCATTGTAAACAAATAAACTGGCATTTGGCATGTATATTAGTTTTAGAAATAAACTTCATTAAAAATAAAAACCTCAACCTTTTATAAATTGGTAAGTATAAATTAAGCCTAATAAGTTCTACGTGTGTAGAAAAAAGAGCTGAGAGGGCTACACTCAGCAATAAGTCTCTTGTGTAAGTCAGGGATCATATTCTTATCCTTGTATACCCAGTGTATTGGCACATGGTTGGTGTTCAATTTAATGTTGTATTAATGAAACATTACTGAATTTCAGAGATGGTAACTCCAGACCTCTAGTGAGAACAGCTATAGGCGTTTTATGGCTTTATTCTTAGATTTATTCTCATGTCAAAAGAGCAGTTCTGCCTTTTCTTTAACTCAGCAGAAACAGTTCATTAAGTGATGAAAATAGAATCCTCTAAACAAACCAGAGCCTAAAAAGGCAAATAAAAGGTGTATGCATCTGTTAGACAAAAAGGAAGGGGTAGTGCATTTGAGAACAAAGATAGTCTTGTTTGTTTCATTGTCTTTATTTTTTTTTAAATAATTAAAACTCTAACTTTATTTTTTAGACCTTATTGCAATATGCAAGCAGCAAGAATGCATCAGAACATATTGTGTATCTTCTGGAGGTATATCGACTTGCCATCCAAAGCTTTGCCAGTGCTCGCCCGTATTTAACTACTGAATGCGAAGATGTCCTCTTAGTGCTTGGCAGATTAGTACTGTAAGTTTAAGAACTTAAATCCCTCTTAAAATTGAGTATTTTTGGTTGTAATGTTTGCCTGACTTCTCTTTACTATGGCATCACACTGTTCAAAGCAACATCAGGGTCATACCTTTGAATGAAATTTCCTTTGCTCTGAGCACTTTATATTCACATTTTCAGGAGATAAAGTATAAGTGAAGCTCCAGCCAAGCAACATAATCTTTAATTGCCTTGAGTCTCTTTTCCTACTCAGGCTTAGAATGATGCATTTTCTCTCTGTCCTTAGGAATAGATCAAGTGAAGTGACAAGAGTATCTGGAAGCTGTGGTGGTCTTTGAGGAACACTTTGGGGGGAAACACTGTGAAATTCTTCAATACAATTATATTATTTGAACTAAGAATTATACTAGCAGAAAATATCAGGGTACAGTATAAGATTACCACCCCAAGGGTCCATGATAATCTAGCTGCTATTTTAGTATTTGGCTGCCTAATAGCAGAGTTACACCTTTAATGTATTTATTTGCAAATTGAAAAAATACAACAGCTGTTAGTTTTCAGTTGTGGAATCACCTTGATTCAGTTTGCAGATTGTTTGGTGGGATAAATTCTAGTCTGGGTGGTCCATTTTATTTTTCTCTGGTCTTAACATGTTTTCCTTCCTATTTTCCCAAACCTCTAACTTTATACTTTTTTTTTTGCAACATAAACATTCCTGGTTTTATAATCCCATTATTCCTCCTCTGAAGCCTCATAGTTTTTCTTTTTTCTCTTTTTTAAAGTTGAAAAGTTAATATAACAATGTTGAATGAAACTTTGAAGAGTGAAAAGCAAATTTAAAATGGTCTAAATAAATGTAAAATGTATATTCAGTATCACTGTCATACTGTACTTGATTATGACTATAACCACCGTTATATACTGACTTAGTTATTCATATTCTAGGAGTTGTTTTGAATTACTGCTTTCAGTGTCTGAAAGTGAACTGCCATGTGAAGCCTGGGTACTCTTCCTTCAGTCTTTACAGGTGAGTTGATGTGGCCTCAAAAAAGGTCTCTGTTTAGGTATTCAAGACACGTAGTTAATTTCTCCCAGCAAACTAAAATTGGAAACTTAGAACAAAAACAAATTCATTATATATTGGTAGTAAGTTCATGAAATGAGAAGGAGGCCTTCCAGATGAAGGGAGTGTGCTAAAAGTTGTTGTTTTTTTCCCTATCATTTGGTTTTGTTAGCCTTTACGTAGCTTAGAAATCAACAAAAAAAGTTTTCATTCTTCAGAAACAAAGTTTTAGGCAGAATAAAGCTATTAAAAATGTAAAATTGTATATGTTTATAAGGTAGCAGTATTTGCTTCATTGATAGTACACTTATCTAGTAATTTCCCCCTAACACTTCAGGGACTTACAATGCTAAGTCTCTTAAACCGTCAAAATAGTCATCAGAGATTCTGTGCATGCATTTTTCTTACAGGAGAGCTACGTTGGCTCCTATATTGGCTTGATTATCAGAATTCTTAGATGAGCAGATCAGAAATTAGCAAGTTGGGGAGGGGAGGGTAAGGTAGGAGGAAAAACAATAGGAAGCAAATTTGCCTGTTACCAGTAGAGGTAGAAAAACTATTTAAAGAAAATAGACATAATAAGTAAATAGCTACCATTCATTTATTATCATTAATTATGTACCAAACAGTACTCTACATTGTTTTTACATTTTGTATCTTTTAATCAAATTGCAAACCTTATACCGTAGAGATCATTTGAATCTCCATTTATAAATGGGGAGACAGGCATAGAGAGGTGAATTAGCTTGCCCAAAGTTACACCTAGATTTATACCTAGAGCTTGCTTTGTTTAACTGCTTCCTCAAGGACACAAACTCCATAGTAGCCTGCACCTGTTTCATGAAGGCATACGTAAAGATTTGCATGTTAACAGACACACCTCGTTATCTGGAAATTTCTTTCCTCTAGGATAAAAAATCCAAAATGAAATGATATAATGTTAATCTTTAGATTTTCTGTTTGAGGAGAAGAATTCTTTGTCATGTTCTTGGCCTGATTTAATCCCTATAATGTCCTAACTCTTCACATATTCATACAGCTGCTGTTAAAATCATCTTTCATGCAGAGCATATTGATTTTGTCATTCGGCCTGCCAGTAGTTTTGTCCTGGCATACGACATTCTAGAAGGGCAAGTGTACTTATTCTTATTAAGGCTGTTACTGTTATTATTAGTAGTATCCTTTGAAGAGAGAATACTCTCATATTTCTTCGTTCTTTTCTTAGATCGTATGCCTGAATAAAATATTTGCCTTCCCTCCGACCTGTGTAACTTTGCCCGGTATTTATCAGACATTTAGGATATATATATTCACATTTCTGAATATGTGTTTAATAAATGCAGTAGAGGTACAGATAAATACAAGACATGGTCCCTGTAGAAATCTGAAACATAAAACCTTGAGGTTTTCTTATTTTAGGTGATAAATGGATAAGGCAGCAGGTAGTTTTGAGGATACTTTTGGTAAGAGAATAGTTTTACAAGAGCAGGCCACAGAGAGCATTCTCAACCACTGTTTACAGCTTGTGTAACCCTTCCAGACCTTTTCTTTATGGATATAAAAATACGTTCTGAAATGAAATTTTAAATAAAGAAAAATGAGATCCTGTTTTTTTGCAACTTTTTTTAACTTAATGATTTTAACATGGACATGTATCTAGGATTGCATATGTAGCTCTCCCTTGATGACTGCCTGGGATTCTGTTATGTGGTTGCACCATAAATTATTTGGCCAAATCTCTTTGCTGTTTATTGTAAACAGTGCTAGAGTGAACGTCTTGTGCTAGTATTTCTGTATTGTAGATTTCAAGATAGTTTTACCTTAAAAAAGAAACAAATCTAAGTTTTTAAATTACTTTTAAAATTCCATCATAGTTTTTAAGGACTATTTAATGTTATTTTTTATTTTTTTAAAGTGCCTTCCTCCCTGCCTCCCTCCCTCCCTTCCTTCATTCCTTCCTTCTTCTCTCTTCATTCATTCATTCATTTATTCATTCATTGGCTGCACTGTGAGGCTTGTGGGATCTTACTTCCCTGACCAGGGATTGAACCCATGCCCCCTGCAGTGGAAACGCAGAGTCCTAACCACTGGACCACCAGAGATTCCCTAATGTTTTTAAAAGTAACTTTGCTATAATATATATATGTGTATGTGTATATATATGTAATAAAGGATTACACATCATTCTTACTCAGAATAAACTGTATTTTGAACAGATGAAAAATTAGAAAATTGTTTTTGTTTTTAACCCAAACAGTGGCTTTTTATTTTAGTTGCTATGTGTCATGGGGGTGACAGTGTTCTGCTAAAGTGTAATGGTATAGGTCTGTTAGGTATTACAAATATGGTAACCAGACACAGCACATTCTGACATAGAATCTTCATCTTCACTGCAAAGTAAATGCCTGTTGTCCTAAGTTAAGTAAAAAGAAGCCTGAGGACAGGTCAAGCCATTTCAAGCCATTAAAGGAAAATTATAGCATTTAAATATTGCTGTTAGTTAACTGTTAATTGGAAATATCACTTTCTGTGTCAGTTTTATATTTTAAACCCTTTCTTAGCAGAAGATAACTCAGTATATGGTGTGTGTGTGTGTGTGTGTGTGCGTGCGTGCGTGCGTGTGTGTGTGCACGCGTGCGTGCGTGTGTGTGTGTGTGTGTGTGTGTGTGTATTAAAACCCTGTCATTCTGACATGAAAATTAAGGGGGAAAAAGCGAACTTTATTTTTTATATTTCACTTAGGTGAATATAAGATTATAGTCTTAGGTCTGTGAACATTTTTAACCTATATTTTATTTTCCAAAGAAATACTGCTACCAGTGAAAGCTTATGTTCCTTGAGAATTTCAGCAGTCTAAACTAAGGGAAAACAAGTTAAAATTTTAGAATATGGAAACAACCAATAATCCTCACTAGTAATAAAGGACAGTGAGATATATGCTTAATCATTTATGTCAAGTTAAACTTCTGACCCCTTACCTCCCCGCCCTTTGTGTTTATAAGTATTTTAAAGAATAAACTATTGGCAATTATATTGTTTGTTTTCTGAGGAGATAGAATGACAGCTAATAACTTACATTTCCATGACTTTTAGCTAGAGCCATCTATCATTTTTTTGTGTACTTTTTTTTTTTTTTTTTTTTTTTAATTTTTTGGCTGCGCAGCATGTGAGATCACAGTTCCCCCACCAGGGATTGAACCCGCGCCCCCTGCATTGGAAGCACAGAGTCCCAACTGCTGGACCGCCAGGGAAGTGCCTGGAGCCATCTATCATTTTAAAAGTCCTTTTTTTTTTTTAAAGCGATCTTTCTCTGTTTCTTCCCAAGAGTTACCACTTTTTTTTTTTAATTAATAGCTACTTTATTTATTTATTTATTTTTAGCTGTGTTGGGTCTTTGTTTCATGCGAGGACTTTCTCTAGTTGAGGCAAGCGTGGGCCACTCTTCATCACGGTGCGCCGGCCTCTCACTATCGCGGCCCCTCCCGTTGCGGGGCACAGGCTCCAGACGCGCAGGCTCAGTAGTTGTGGCTCACGGGCCCAGTTGCTCCGTGGCATGTGGGATCTTCCCAGACCAGGGCTCAAACCCGTGTCCCCTGCATTAGCAGGCAGATTCTCAACCACTGCGCCACCAGGGAAACCCAAAAGTCCTTTGATAGAAGAATTTAAACAATTAAAAAGATATATAACAATAGATGTCATTAAGTCATACTTCTTTTAGAAGGAATAGGTTGCCTGTGTGAATACTGCAGAATCTTTTTAAAAGAAATCTGTGCCAGTGGCCTTAAAATGATTGAGTAATTCAAGGATGTAAATTAAATTGTGATAATTTTACCTAGGAGAATTCAGGAAAACATTTTAAAGGTACTCTTTAACTTAGTGAAAATGCCCTAGTTTCATTTTTTAAAAAGCAGCAACAGAATTTCACAAAACTTTGATAGTTTTTTTTCTGCTTATTTATTTTTAGGAAATCCAAGATATAGGTCTTTTCATAGACATTCAGATATATTGAAAGGGCAAAATGACTTTTTATATTGCCTGTTTTCTGGATATGCTTTTTTTTTTTTTAAGGAGTCACATGATGCATTATTGGAATTTGGGAATAATAACCTACAAATACTGGTTCATGTTACCAAGGAGGGGGTGTGGAAAAACCCTGTTCTTCTTAAAATTCTGTCTCAACAGCCAGTAGAAACAGAAGAAGGTAAGCTTAAAACTATACTGACTATTGAAGGAGGATTTAGTTCTAAGAGAATTAAAATTTTTTTCTGGGTTAAAATTTTGTGAATTTCACCTGTGTATCTATAGCCAATCATTCTCTTATCCTTTGAATAGTAAAAACTAACCATTAGCACTTAATGTTTTGCTTAAGGATTCTTAAATATTTATGTAGTGTTTTAAAAGTATCCCTTTATACTTGTTTTTAAATGTTGCATTGACTGACAATGTTTATACAGAGTTCCTGAGATAGAAATCAATAATCTGCTTCCAGTCCTTGGTATTTAGTAGAGCTTTGCTTATAATGATATTTTGTTTACTGGTTACTACAGCTGAGGATTATGAAAAAAAATTACTTCTTATTTTAAATTTATGAAACATTGGAATTTAGCATTTTTATAGAGATATGCAAAGAAAGAAAATTCTTACAAAGTTGTTAGTTTAAGTCCAGAAGATTTATGGATTTGAGTTGACATAGTTGACATTTGCATTTTAGACACACAAAATATCTCATTTTATATGTCCAACAATTATGATTTCATTTGCTTTAAGTTAGTGGAAAGTTAAAAAGGATCACGTTCTGTTAAGTATGTTTCTGGAATAAGAATGAGTTTCAGGACAGTTTTTATTTACACTTTAGATAGATCTTTTTTAAATTTTTATTTTATTTAAAAATTTTTTTTAAATTTATTTTTGGCTGCATTGGATCTTTGTTGCTGCACGCGGGCTTTCTCTAGTTGCGGCGAGCAGGGGCTACTCTTCGTTACGGTGCGTGGGCTTCTCATTGTGGTGGCTTCTCTTGTTGCAGAGCATGGGCTCTAGGCGTGTGGGCTTCAGTAGTTGTGGCACGGAGGCTCAGCAGTTGTGGCTCGCGGGCTCTAGAGCGCAGGCTCAGTAGTTGTGGTGCACGGGCTTAGTTGCTCCACGGCATGTGGGATCTTCCCGGAGCAGGGCTTGAACCTGTGTCCCCTGCATTGGGAGGTGGATTCTTAACCACTGTGCCACCAGGGAAGTCCCATTTTTGATAGATCTTTAGTTCAGGTCTCAGGACAGACCTTTTGAATGTTGATATCTTAAAATATTCCAGTTAGCTTATTCATTCACCAAGTTTGATAACCTATTGTATACATGCTGTTTGGGTTTTTCTGTATAGTCAGAAGATTGATAATAAGAGTGTTTAGATTTTCTCTTGGTCCCTTTCCTCTGGTAATTCTACTGCTTGTCAGTTATACTGACAAGAAAAAAAAATGAATAAGGAGAATAGCTGTTAAATAGAAAATAGATTGATATTTATTGTTTTCTGTTGAGGTTCCCAGTAAATGGCATCCTTTTGTAAATGTAGGCAGGTGGAGGCTAAATTATTGCCTTTATTATTATTAAAAGTTGTTAGAGGACAGAGCCAAATAGTTGCAAAAGGATCCCAGAATTAGGCAGATCCCAGTCCAGATAAGGCTTCAGGAGTGAAGAATGCATGACCTTTGTAGATAGGCCCAAACCCCAGAGGGAAAAGATGGAGTTGCATTAAATGTCCCCAATTTATTTTCCCCAATGTACTAATCAAATATATCCCCCCCACCCCAGGAGTTAACGGTACTCAATTTCTTTTCACATAGAAAAAATCAAGAAATGGGGAGAAGCACTGTTTACCTAATATCCCATGGTATCCTATATATTCAATAAAGATTAAGTAAGTACCCACTATCTATAAACTCTGAATGGGTATAGGTTACCTACATATGTAAGGAATTTTTCTGAGAACCACAGTATAAGTGGTGAGCAGCCTGTTGCCTGCTTACTTCTGCAACTGGCCCTTACTAATTTCAGGTCAACAGATTTAGAAAGCCTCCTTTATAGCTCCATTGTCCTTGCAGCCCAGATATCAACATATTTGATGCTAGAAAGCAGTGACTATCATTTCATTAATTGCCTTTTTTCAATAACATAGTAATCAGAAGCATAAAAGTACAAAGTGTTTAGCCTCCAAGTAACTCAGTAAATGCTTTTTGGTTTAGTTTTTTGAATTAAAAAAAATAAGTGTATAAGATTTTTATTTTTCCTGCCACGAATTCTTGAATTTTGTAACCCCGTCCCCACCAAAAACCAGTTATTACTGAAGTATGTAATAAGTACCAGCTGTTGACACTTCTGCCTGGCATGATCAGCAGGGAAATGAGCAGGTCCTCCCACCCAGGTATCAAACGCCTTTCTACCCCAGGTCACCCCGGCAGCCTACCACAAAACGTAGGGCTGGCAGGACCAAACCCAGCCCCACTGATGGTTCCTGACTTGAGCCCCAGTGCCCACAAACCACCCCTGGTTCCAATGGTGATGGCAGCAGCCCACAGCCCTAAAGACCTCAGGCCCATCAACCTTGGAGACCCCCCTTCCACTGTTCTAGAGTGGTTCCAACTAGAGGAAACCCAGAGCTACCATCTGGTATCTGCCAGTTTTTCCAGCTGACCTGTGCCCTACCCAGTTCCCTCCTCCCCTCCTTAATTCATGACATCAAAGCACTGGCTTTTCCCCATTTTCCTTGAGACTCAGGAGAGCCAAAGCAGCAGCAGCCTTTTGTTCTTTTTTTTCTCTCCCCTACCAAGGGTTGAAGGAAGAGATCCATCCTAATTGTTCAGAGGTACTAACTTCCTCCCCTAAATCAAGCTGAGAAGGAACCAGCCAGCTCTTAATTCTTCCTGGTTGTTTTTCTTTCCCACCCCAGTTCATTTTTTCCCTTCTACCACCTACCTCTGAAGCCATTTTATGAATTGTCATGTGCCACCTGAGCCTTCAGTTAAAACAAAAACACTCTTTTCTGTTAAAAAAGAAAAAAACAAAAATTTTAGCTGGACCTTAAATGTTACCATTTTTTACATGTTGAAGTATATATGAGGTAAACTGTCATGATGTTTGCACCTTACTTTTAAGTGGCTGAGAAAAAGAAAAGCTAGATAAAGAAATATGGCAAAACAGTTCAGTTGTTGAATCTAGATGGAGGAGAGGGTATATGATTAAACTTTTTTTTTGTATTAAAATGTTTAGAAAAAATAATACACAGAAGGGATCACAGTTGGGAGTGAGACATCTTAGTGTACACTTCATTATGTCATTTTAAATATTGAAATGTATGGATGGATTTCCTTTTTAAAAATACAGTTAAGTATTGATTTTAACATAACTTAAAATGATTTTTAAAATGCAAGTTTGATCTGTGTGTTAAAAATTGATATAGTGGTTTAACTGTGGCTGTAATATGTTGAGTAAAATAGTTTTACCTCATAGAAATAATAGCTACGATTTATAGAGTGCCTACTCTGTGATGGGCACAGTATTAGTGCTTTCTATCTCCTGTAATCCATTAAGCAGGCAAGAGATTACACATGCCCAAGGCCGTGTAGTTAAAACTGTGGAGGCAGGATCTGAGCCCAGATGAGGAGATATCTAAAAGTTTTTGTTTGTTTGTTTTTTAAAGTCATGTTCCTTTATTTATTTATTTATTTATTTATTTATTTATTTATTTATTTTGGCTGTGTTGGGTCTTCGTTTCTGTGTGAGGACTTTCTCCAGTTGTGGCAAGCGGGGGCCACTCTTCATCGCGGTGCGCGGGCCTCTCACTGTCGCGGCCTCTCTTGTTGCGGAGCACAGGCTCCAGATGCGCAGACTCAGTAATTGTGGCTCACGGGCCTAGTTGCTCCGCGGCACGTGGGATCTTCCCAGACCAGGGCTTGAACCCGTGTCCTCTGCATTGGCAGGCAGATTCTCAACCACTGCGCCACCAAGGAAGCCCTAAAAGGTTTTGATTGATTAAAGTGATAACCATTGGTTGCTAAATACATGGTTTTATTAAACATCTGTAATATATAAAGCATTGTGCTTAGTGCTGTAGGGAATACAAAAGTTAACAAGGCATGGTATTTGTACACAAATTGCTGACAGTGTAATAAGGGGGATATCAGGGACAAATAATAGCAAGTAGTATTGAGCATTTACTCTGCCTGGCCCTGTGCTCAGTGTCTTACTTGCATTCTGGTATTTCATTTATGATTCTTTCATCTCTTTGGGGTAGATATTACTAACCTTTTCATAGATGAAGAAACTTGAGGCTCAGACAGGTCTACTAATTTGTCCAAGGGCCTCACAGCTAGTATATGTGAGAGTCATGATTCAACCTCAGTTTTGTGATTCCACAACCTGAGATCTTAACCTTCATACACTCTAATCATTTATTATTGCACTTAAAGAGAAAACTAAGTGTGGTAAAAGTAGTAAAATGCTGTGGGAATTTAGAAGGGGGTGGGTTGTATAGATAACATGCCTGTTTTCAGGTGTGAGATTTGTGAAAATGCATACAACTTGGTAGAGCAGATAAATAGAGCATAATCTGATATTAGCCAGTTTAGGATGTAGGGGACAGATGTGGCAGGAAATAATATGGAGGAACTAGGTTGGAGAGAATTTAAAAAATAATTGCTAGGACACAGTAACTAAGTTGATTTCCTTAGGAAAGGAGTTGGCAAGGAAGGATAATGCCAAAATTTCATTTCTTTATGATTGAGAGAATACCATTACTGAAAATAGAAGTAAGGAACGAGGAGCTATTTGAGATATGATTGTGAGTTCATTTTGTGGAATTTAGTGCTTGTGGGACTAAAATAGGGAAAAGTCCAAATGCAAATGATCTATTTTCTGTCCATGCCTTTTGACCTTGACTGTGTATTAGAGTATCTATGGAATTTAAAACCAAAACACACACACACACCCCCAAGGTCCAGGCTCTACCTGCTAAACCAAAATCTCCAGGGTTGGAGCTCTGGAATACAGACCTTTCTGAAGTGCCACAGGAAACGGGCACCTTCCACCTATAAGTGCTGGGAGTGTAAATTGGTACAATCTCTGGAGATTAATTTGGCAGTAATTTCATTTATAGGAATTTTTGCTATAGATACAGTCGTGCATGTGTGAAATGGCCTCTGTACAGGACTGTAAATTGTAGCATTATTGACAGTTGTCAAAGATTGGAAACAACTTGCAAGTGTATCAGGAGGGGATTGGTTAAATTAATTATATCCCTACAGTGGAACAATACTTATTTGTTAAAAGTATTGAGGTAGCTCTCAATGTACAGTGATGTGATAGAATGACCCGTATGATATAGTGGGTGGGAAAAGAAATATGTCTTCTGTACTAAGAATGTTTCTGGAAGGATAAACAAAAAATTGGAAATGATTATTGTTTCTTGGGGAGAGAGACTAAGGGACTGGAGTCAGAGTAGAACGGAGACAACTTTTAACTGTATACCTTTTGGTGTGCCTTTTGAATTTTGTGTCGTTTGCATATATGGTGTTACCTATTTTTTTAAAAAGAGAATTTTAAAATCTCTACAGTTGATTCTGATATGTAGTTAAGATTGGGCCAGTGGTCTCTCCCTCCCCTCCCCACCATCCCGGTGGTTTATCATTAATATTAATGATTTCTATTCAACATGTGGCCTGTAGACCTAGTAGCATGGCTCTTACCTGAGAGGCTTATTAGAAAAGCACAGTCTCAGGTCCCATCCCAGACCTACTGAATTAGCATCTGCATTTTACTACGATTCCCCCAGTGGTTCAGAAGGCACTTTCAAGTTTAAGAAACACTGTTTTAGGTGAACCACCTAACGCAGTTTGTTTGCTTGCCACTCATCTTGACATGTATATTCCCACCTCTGTTCTTTAAATAATACTGTGTAACGATGCCACACACTTGGTAAGTATTTACTATTTATAAATCGAGGGCTTGTCCAGAACACTGTACAAATCGGTGTTCAGGTGCTTAATATTGAGTACTGCTCAGAGCAGCATTTTCCAAAGTGTGTACTGAACCAGGAACGTAGATTTTACGTTGTGCTAATGATATGTGTAAAAGGGTTCTCTGGTCAAATCAGTTTGGGAAACATTGGGTTAAATAAAAGTGAACAGTTTTCTTCATTGCAGGACTGTTCAGAGATTTGACCAAGGAATCCTTTTTTTTTCTAGGACTATCTCTCAGGTCTTTTGGTCGGTGGAACACACTTTGAGAAATGCCTGGTTTAGAGGAAAGACCACCACTGGCTTTGGAATCCTTGGCAAGTTACCTAATTTCTCTGAGTATTAATTTTCCTAACCTTAAACTGGGGATAACAATACTTGCCTTGGTGGTGGTGTGAAGAATAAATGAGAGGTATATAAAAACAGTCAGCTTAAAGCTTGGTACCTCATAAGTGTACAAGTGGTAGTTGTTAATATTACACAGGATACTTGCCTTTTTGCCTTGTACTTATGTTTATAGTTCATTTCATTCTTCCTTACTATCCTTATCAGAAAGTGAGGGAGGAGAAGGTGAAAGAATGAATTTTGATGAAATGTTAGTAGTAGCTTTATTAAAAGGTATGGTATTCAAAATAAAACTACTTAGTAATGTGGGAATAATTAGCAACATTAATTTATTTTGCTCTTTGCTCTGTTAGATGAGTACTGAGATCAGAATAAACTTCCAGTTATATCAGCTGACTTTTTGTCCACTAAAAACAAGCAACAACAAAAGATATCAAACTTTCATCTTTACAACCTTGACATGTTATGTGGTATGTTATCAAACTGTTTTATTTTTCCTTTTTTCTAGTCAATAAATTGATTGCACAAGAAGGACCTTTCTTTCTGCAAATGCGAATAAAACATTTGTTGAAATCTAACTGCATCCCCCAGGCTACTGCTTTATCAAAACTATGTGCAGAATCTAAAGAAATTTCAAATGTGTCATCTTTTCAGCAAGCCTATATCACGTGCTTATGTTCCATTCTTCCTAATGAAGATGCTATTAAGGAGGTAAGTAAAGCAAATAACTGCTGTTGTCATTCACACTAACTATGAATTTAATAGATTTTAATAATTGTATGCCAGGCTGAAACCAAAGACTCATTTTTTTTCAGGCTATGAAAAGTACCATTTTAATTGTATATTTAACTGTTCAACAGATTGGATATAAAGTTATGTCTTGTAGGTGGATTTGAAAAGTAGATAATTAAAGAATATGCAGATGAATGTTTATGTATTTGGGTGATGGTTTGCTTTGAAATCTTTAAATATGAAAGTTGCTTTTTCTTCTTAAACTAATGATTTCTCTCTGGGAAATGTGGAAATTATTAATACTGGTGTCAAGAGATAAACTAAAGAGAATGTCAGTTAACTTTATTTAAGTTAGTTTATATATTTAACTCTGTAAGCAGAGAGGTGTAGGACTTTAGAAACCATGAATACATTTTGAACAATGATTAAGCAGACAAACAGGGTTTTTTTTTTTTAACCTGAATCATTGTTTTCCTTAGAAAAGTTGGAATTAGTTTTCTCTAAGAGTTTTTGATAAATTATACAGAGAAAATGAGGAATTCCAAGGCTATATTCCATCATCTACCTTTAATTCTCTTACCTGCCATTCAAGTCTTACACATGGATTCTCATTTTACCTCTACACTGAACTTTCTTATTAAATGTAGGAATCCCAAGGATCTGGTTCTATGCTGTAGTAATTCTTAACCTTTTATGACAATTTCAGCTGTAAATATCTTACTCTCCAAATGAAACTCTCCACCTTTACACTTCACTCCCTTTAATATTCAGACTCCACCAGGACCAGCAGTCTATCAGTCTGATCAGCTTTTCACTCTCCTTACTCTGCTTTTCCATAGTCAATCATTATTAGCACTCCTTTGCATACACCCTCAATTCCTCTGCTGGTCTCTCCCTTAATTGTACTTATTTGACTAACCTGTATCCTCATTATCCCTACATCTCCACCTGTTTTGTATCTTTACCTGCGCCAGTGGGGCCAAACTTAGGTGGAGAATAACCTGGCAACTGATTTTACTTTAATTCAGTCACACTGTGTTTCTTTAGTTCATTCACTCTCCCACTCTCTTAGATTACTATTTCATACTTTTTCCTTTTTCTTTAAACCTATGCTACAATACCTTCTGTCCCATCTCTGTCTCCACTGATGAACTTTCTTCCTATTTCTCTGAGGAAACTGGGACAGTTGGAAGAGAATTTCCATGACATCTATTCACCTACCTGCATTTATGCATTTACACCTTCTCTTCTGTTACTAAGGATAAACTATATCTGTTTTCCCCTGCTAAGGCCAATAATCCCCTTGACTTCAGTATCAGATCCCATCTGCGCTTGCCCCCTCAAGTATAATGCTGCAGCAGTTTTCCCTTTCTCTACTGCATTTATCAATTTCCCCCTCTGCTGTAACTATCTCATCAGCATTTATGCTGTTATTTCTAACATTTTTAAAAGAGAAAGACTTCTTCCAGCTACCACCCCATTTCTCTCCTGCCCTTTCAGTGTAATTTCTTGAATCATTGTCTGAATTTACTGTTTAACATTTTTCTCCTTGAATGTTTTCTAATATGGCATTGACTTGTGCCAGTCCACCACATCACTAAATCCACCTGCAAAAGCAGTTCTAAGAGGGAGGTTTATAACATCCTCAGGAAACAAGAAAAATCTCAAATAAACAACCTAACCTTACACCTAAAGGAACTAAAACAAAAACAAAAACCAACAAAACCCAAAGTTAGTAGTAGGGAAGAAATCATAAAGAATCAGAGGAGAAGTAAATGAGGGACTTCCCTGGTGACATAGTGGTTAAGAATCTGCATTCCAGTGCAGGGGACGCAGGTTTGATCCCTGGTCAGGGATCTAGATCCCACATGCATGCCACAACTAAGAGTTCATGTGCTGCAGCTAAGAAGCCCACGAGCTGAAACTAAGGAGCCCACCTGCAGCAACTAAGATCCGGCTCAACCCAAATAAAAATAAATAAATGAAATGAAGATTAAAAAAACAATAGAAAACATCAGTGAAACTTTCAATGAGCTGGTTCTTTGAAAAAATAAACAAAATTGATAACTTTTAGCCAGACTCATCAAGAAAAAAAGAGGGCCCAAATCAATAAATTCAGATATGGAAAAGAAGTCACAACTGACACCAGAGAAATACAAAAGATCATAAAAACTTACTACAGACAGCTATATGCCAATAAAATGGACAACCTGGAAGAAATGGACAGATTCCTAGAAATTTACCATCTCCCAAGACTGAACCAGGAAGAAATAGAAAATATGAACAGACCAATTACCAGTAATGAAGTTGAATCAGTAATTTAAAAAACTCCTAACAAACAAAAGCCCAGGACCAGATGGCTTCACAGTTGAATTTACCAAACATTTAGAGAAGAGTTAACACCTATCCTCCTCAAACTGTTCCAGAAACTTGTAGAGGAAAGAATACTTCAAACTCATTACATGAGGCCAACATCACCCTGATACTAAAACCAGATAAAGACACCACGAAAAAAGAAAATTACAGGCTAATACCACTGATGAACATACATGTAAAAATTCCCAAAAAAACATTAGCAAACTGAATTCAACAATACATTAAAAGGATCATGCACCAAGATCAAGTGGGATTTATCCCAGGGATGCATGTATGGTTCAGTATTCACAAATCAATCAGTGTGACACACAACATTAAATTGAAGAATAAAAATTATATGTTTATCTCAATAGATGCAGAAAAGGCTTTTGACAGAATTCAACATCCATGTATGATAAAAACTCTCAAAAAGTGTGTATAGAGGGAACATACCTCAACATAACAAGGGCCATATCTGACAAGCCTACAGCTAGCATCATACTCGGTGGTGGAAAGCTGAAAGCATTTCCTCTAAGATCACAAACAAGACAAGGATGTTCACTCTCACCACTTTTATTCACCATAGTATTGGAAGTCCTAGCCAAGGCAGTCAGACAAGAAAAAGAAATAAAAAGAATCCAGATTGGAAAGGAAGAAGTAAAACTGTCACTGTTTGCAGATGACATGATATTATATGTAGAAAATCCTAAAGACAGGATACAAAATCTGTTGCACTTCTATACACTAATGTGAACTATCAGAGAAATTAAGAAAACAATCCCATTTACAATTGCATCAAAAAGAGTAAAGTACCTAGGAATAAATCTAACTATGGAAGAAAATACCTGTACTTCAAAAACTGTAAGACACCAATGAAAGAAATTGAAGATGACACAAACAGGTGGAAAGATATACTGTGTTCATGGATTGGAAGAATTAATATTGTTAAAATGACCATACCCAAGGCAATCTACAGATAAAGTGCAAACCCTATCAAATGCCAGTGGCACTTTTCATAGAACTAGAACAAAGAATTCTAAAATTTGTATGGAAACATGAAAGATCCCGAGTAGCCAAACCAATCTTGAGAAAGAAGAACAAAGCTGGAGGTATCATGTTCCCTGACTTCAGACTACACTACAAAGCCACAGTAATCGAAACAGTGTGATACTGGCACAAAAAAAGACACCTAAATCAATGGAGCAGAATAGAGAGCCCAGAAATTAACCCACACTTATATGGTCAATTAATCTATGACAAAGGAGGCAAGAATATACAGTGGGGAAAAGACAGCCTCTTCAGTAAATGATGTTGTGGCGCATGGGCTTAGTTGTTCCGCGGCATGTGGGATCTTCCCAGACCAGGGCTCGAACCCATGTCCCCTGCATTGGCAGGTGGATTCTTAACCACTGCGCCACCAGGGAAGCCCCATCAGGGAACTTTGAATCAAAACTACAATGAGGTATAACCTCACACCTGTCAGAATGGCTGTTATCAAAAAGACAACAAATAACAAGTGTTGACGAGGATGTGGAGAAAAGGGAACCCTCATGCACTGGTGGTGGGAATGTAAATTGGCACAGCCACTATGGAGTCAGTGTGGAGGTTCCTCAAAAAACTAAAAATAGAACTACCATACGATCCAGCAGTTCTACTCCTGGGTATTTATCTGAAGAAAACCAAAACACTAATTAGAAAAGATATATGCACCCCTATGTTCATAGCAGCATTATTTACAATAGCCAAGATGTGAAGCAGCCTAAGTTGATGAATGGATAAAGAAGATGTGAGATATATATATATATATATCTCACATTGTGTGTGTATACATATACGTATACGTATACATATATGCAATGGAATATTACTCAGCCATAAAAAGGAATGAAATCTTGCCTTTTGCAGCATGGATGGACCTAGAGGTTATTATGCTAAGTGAAATAAATCAGACAGAGAAAGACAAATGCTGTATGATTTCATTTATATGTGAAGTCTAAATAAACAAAACAAGTGAACAAACTTAAAATAGAAACAGAGTTCTAGATGCAGAGAACAAACAGGTGTTTGCCAGAGGAGAGTGGGCAGGGAGGAGGAAAGAAATAGATGGGTGAGATTAAGAGGTACAAACTTCCAGTTGCAAAATATATGAGTCATGTGTATGAAATATATAGTATGGGGAATACAGTCAATAACTATGTAATATCTTTGTATAGTGACATAGCATAACTAGACTTATTGTGGTGATCAGTTTGAAATGTATAGAAACATTGAATCACTGTGTTGTGAAACAGGAACTAACATACTGTTGTAGGTCAATTATACTTCAAAAGCAAACAATGTCATAGAAAAAGATCAGATTTGTGGTTACCAGAGGTGAGGAGTGGAGTGACGGGGAGTTGGATGAAAGCAGTCAGAAAGTACAAACTTCTAGTTAATAAGATAAGTAAGTACCGGGATTGTAATGTACAACATGATAAATATAGTTAACACTGCTCTATGTTACATATGAAAGTTGTTAAAAGAGTCAATCCTAAGAGTTCCCATCACAAGAAAAAAGTTTTTTTTCTATCTCTTTAATTTTGTGTCTATACGAGATGATGGATGCTCACTAAACTTATTGTGATAATGGCCTCAAGATGTATGTAAGCCAAATCATTATGCTGTACACCTTAAACTTATACTGTGCTGTATGTCAATGTTATCTCAATACAACTGGAAGAAAAAAATCCAACGATGACTTCCCAGTTTTCACCTTACTCCATCTGACTTATTAACTCTGTCTTTTAAACTTTTAACAGATTTTTCCACTTGGCTTCTAGGGTACTGTACTCTCTTGGTTTTCTGTCTACCTGGCTGATTGATCTTTCTCATTTCTACTTGCTCTTCCTCCTCCTCTCTCTGATGATTGAATGTTATATTACTCTAGGACTCATTTTGTGTCTTCTCTTTTCTATTTACACGTATTCCCTCGGTGATCTCATTTAGGCTCACGGTCTTAAATGCCAGTTATGGCCTGAATCCCAGATGTTTTATCTGCAGCTCAGTCCTCTCCTCTGAGCTCCAGACTCATATATTCAACTGCCTAATCACTATCTCGACTTGCATGGCTAATGGCATCTTAAACTTAACATGTCCATAACTAAGCTCCTGATATTCCTGGTATTAGGGCTTTGTTTTGTTTTTATGAGCTTTCCTCTAAATGAAGTCAATTGTAAAACAACTATACTCCAATAAAAATTAATTTAAAAAAAGACAATAGTTAAATAAAAATTAATGAAAGAATAAGAATAAATATAAATGAAGTCAATTGCCTTCCAACTATATTCTCATTGTTGGAGGGGGAGGAGGCGGGTAGAGAATAACCAGCTACCACTTTTTTGAGCTTTTACCATGTATTAGGCACTATGCTAAATGCTATGTATACACTGTCACATTTAGTTCTCACAACTCTTAGGTAGCTCCATTTTGGTAAGGAAGTGAGGCTCAGATTCAGTAATATGTTCATGGTTATAAAACTTAAAGTAGATAAGCTGAGATTCAAACCTGAGTTTGGTGTACTACCACTAATATTATATTAAAGATATAGGATGATAAATACTATTCTAGGTGGTGTATACCTAAGTATCTATATGTCATATGCTGTCTTAGGCATTGGAGATACAAAGATGAATCTAGAAGCCTTTGAGCTGGTGTACTTGCTTTCACTCTTGCCTTCTACATTTTATTTTTCCCCAAAGTAGCCAGAATAATCTCTAAAACTTAAATCAGGCCATGTCACTTCCTTGATCAGAACCACTCAATAGCTTTCTGTCTTGCTCAGAATAAATCCAGAAGTCTTTATATTCTGTGTGCCATGGCCCCTGGCTACTTGTCTAACCATCTCTGACTATATCTTGTACAACTTAACGCTCACTCCTCT
The DNA here is from genome assembly GCF_965194805.1 of Balaenoptera borealis. Lineage (NCBI taxonomy): Eukaryota > Metazoa > Chordata > Mammalia > Artiodactyla > Balaenopteridae > Balaenoptera > Balaenoptera borealis. The sequence continues at coordinate 161,630,022 of NC_138860.1, read as the reverse complement.
CCAGCCCTCTTGTCTTTGCTGTTGTTTGAACAAGCCAAACATATTCCTACCTTAGAGTTTTGCCTTAGATCACTCCCTGGAATGCCCTGCCACAAGATAGTTTGGAAAGCTCATTCCCTTACATCATTCACATCTCTCCTTAATATTGCCATATCAGAAAGACCTTCCTCACTGTCCCACCTAAAATAATACCCTATCTCCCCGTACTCAGTCTTGTTTTTCTTTAAGAAATATCTCCTGTAAATTATTATAAATGTATACAAATCCATCTAAAATGGCCCCCATCACTCTCTGCCCCCTTACCTACCTGTTTTTTTATTTATAGTACATACCACTACTTCTGGACATAATGTTTGCTTATTCTCTGTTTCCTCCCACTAGATTGAAAACATTGTAAGGACAGGGACGTAAGTTTGTCCATTGCTGTATCTCTACATCCTAGACAAATACGTAGCCACATAGTAGGGACTAAATATAAGCCTGTAAATTTATTTGTTTGCAATGTTGGGAAGGGTAAGGAGATGGGAGACTGCTTACCTCTAATAACAGCTGCAATATCATGTGTTTGGGAAGCTTATTCAGAATAAGATGGAGTAATGGTTATTCTCAGCACCTAATATATGCCAAAAGAATTCAGAAGAAGCAAAAATGCTAGATCTTGGATTTGATTCCTCTTTCTCCTATAACAATAACAACTTTTCCTTTAATCTCTCAACCTTTGTTTATTTAAAACCTATTTTGTTTTTAGCATTGTATTAGGCATTGGCAAATACATAAGGGTGTACATGGCCTAGTTTGGTTGCCAGAAACAGTAATAGGAAGATAAGTACTAAGCCATATGATAGTGCCTCTAAATTCCGTAGAAGTGTAGAGGTAGAGAATATCTTTGTGGACTGGCGTATAAGGCTTTATAAAAATTGATCCTTGAGTTGGACCTTGAAATAATGGTGGGGTTTAGGTAGGTAGAAAGAATGGTTTGGGGATAACTGACTGTGGTAGTAAAGGCACAGAAATGAATATGCACTTTGTAGGGAACCACTAGGGAACACCTTGCCTGGGTCAGAGAGTGGATGTTTAGATCTTGTGAGAAATAAGACCTGTTGGGTGGCGAAAAGTAAGCCCTTGGAAACTCCAGTGCATTTGAACTTAGATTCAATGCAGTAGAAATTAGGAAGGTTTTGAAGATAGGAAGTGAAATGACTGAAACGGTGTTTTAGGAAGCATAGACAGAAAGAGTATATATTAGATTTAGGAGAAGAGATTGGAGTTAGCAAGAGGAGAAAGGATGGGACTTGCTGACAGGACAAAAATAAGGGATAATGTGCAGAGATCTCTTCAAGAGACTCATAAGACCTGGGAGACTGGAAGAATGGGGGTGCTCTGCTACTGACAAGAATGGCAAAGAAGAGGGGGGTATGGGAGAACAGGGAGGATATGGGATGCTTTGTACAGGATCTTTCCTGGTTTATTAATAACAAATCAAGAAAACAGGATTTCTTCCTGAAGTTATAGAATTAATTCCTTTCAACAAATTTGTGGAGAATGCAAGGAACCTGGGTTATTGGAAATGTGATCTGATTTACTATGGTCTGTGGATCAAATCCACCCGGCTACTTGTTTTTGTAAATAAAGTTTTACTGGAACACAGTCACGCCTATTTGTTTATTGTTTATGACTGGTCTTGCTCTACTATGGCAGAGCTGAATAGCTGTAACCAAGACCATCTGGCCCACACAGTTGAAAATATTTTCTGTCTGGGTGTTTACAAAAAATATTTGCTGACCTTTGCTATGCAAGATTCAGATTTCCTAGTATATTACAACCATTAAATATCATTTAGTCTAACCTTCCATGATTTACCAATGGTGAGACTGAGGCCAAGAGGTAATGTTTCCAAGGCCCTACCTTCATTAAGCTAATTATTAAGTCCAAGCCCAGGCTAGAACACAGATCTCCTGGCTCGCTGGCCAGCTCTCTTTACACTGTACAACTTACTTCTAGTTGGTAAACACTGATGAGTCATGTTCTAACAGGAAACATTTTGGTGGTATTTTCATTCCATTCATAGTTATACATTTATGTATAGGTGCAACTTAAAATATTTTTATAATGATTGGGATTCATTTGTTAAATATGTCAGTGTGACAACATTTGGCACACATCATAAAATTATTTTAAAAGGAACACTAGTACCATCATAATTAGTCTCTTATCCAGTGATGCTTTCTTTTGCAAGTGAGAGCAGAATTAAATCTTTAAAAATTTGCTTTGGGGAAGGACCAGTGAATCACTAGATGTTCATTAATTGGAGTTTAAAATCAGCACATGTTCTAAGGCAGCAAAGTTATAACACAACATTTGCCATCTACTTCAGCTGTGTTCAGGAGAAGAGTCAAATTAACTTGAGTAACAACTGGGAATAAAAGTACTTATATTTTGGCACCTGCGGATATCACAATAATGGGTGTGTGTAATAGGAAACCTCTGCTGGGGAAGATTTAGCCAGACACGCACAATTAAGATTAATTGATGGGGTCAGCTTGAAAGCCAGAATTCAGAACCCAAAATTTAGAACTCCATGGAATCCTCAAGTTCTAGGTTGTAAATACCTTATTTAGAATTGGATAAGATGACACTGTTATTAATTTTACATATGAAAGGATTTTTTAAAAAATATTTTTAAAAATATTTATTTATTCATTCATTTGCCTGCACCAGGTCTTAGCCGCGGCACAGGCGATCTTTGTTGCCGCGCGAGGGATCTTCATTGTGGTGTGTGGGATCCCCAGCTGCAGCGTGCCAGCTCCTAGTTGTGGCATGCGGGATCTAGTTCCCTGACCAGGGATCGATCCCAGGCCCCCTGCATTGGGAGTGTGGAGTCTTTAACCACTGACCGCCAGGGAAGTCCTTTTACATATGAAAGGATTTTAAGGAAAGTTACAGACTTGGCCATGGCCTAGTGTCGCAAGTGGATGTTTCCTATGTGTATATTTTTTATTACTGAAAGAGGAGATTCTTTGCAAAGGTCAAGTTTCCCACATATAGTATAAAGGATAACGATATTTTAAACATGAAGCACTTCTATTATTATGAAGAGCAAGTAATCTGTCTGCAGAGTTCTTGGCACAGATAAAGAAGTGGTTCATTTCAGTCTTGATCCCTGAATGAACTGCATCTTCAGTGTCTAATGTGGTTACAAGGCTTACTTCTTCTCTTGATGAGGAAAGGAAAAGACAAACAGGACCCAGTTTACTCACCAGTCTAACACTGTTGGGAATTGACACAGTCACTAGGTATATAAATGATAAACAGAGCAAATACACTTAAACAGGACCCATTGGGAATCCAGTTTGGGAGTAGAAGAAACAGTAAACAACAGCATAGAGATTTGAGATGTACCTTTTTTTTTTTAATTTTTATTTATTTATGTATTTATCTTTGGCTGCGTTGGGTCTTCGTTGCTGCGCACGGGTTTCCTCTAGTTGCGGCAAGCGGGGGCTACTCTTTGTTGCGGTGCACGGGCTTCTCATTGCGGTGGCTTCTCTTGTTGCAGAGCAAAGGCTCTAGGCCCGCAGGCTTCAGTAGTTGTGGCGCACGGGCTTAGTTGCTCCGCGGCATGCGAGATCTTCCCGGACCAGGGCTCGAACCCGTGTCCCCTGCATTGGCAGGCGGATTCTTAATCAATGCGCCACCGAGGAAGTCCCCAGATGTACCATAAATAAGAAGATTAAGATGGATCCCGAACAAGGAATAATAAAGTGTATAATTAAAATTAAAATCGATAATATTACTTTATGTATCCTTATGGTCATATGGTGAATGAGATGTACTTTCAGAAAATACACTAAAGGTAGAAAGCCTGTATGAAGAAGTGGAAGATTTGCCTATTTAAGTATTTTATCTCCGAAAGCAGAGTTCTTTTAAATAGCTTTGAAGAGACATCTTCCTAAAACTTAGTATATATTTGGATCTCACCTCTGCTGTTACTTTCATGGGTTATGTGTGGGTATTTTGGTTGATATATGATTATATTGGAGAGGTCATCATGGAGAGTTAGACACAGTCATGTTCAAGAATTCAGTAGGACAATTCAGGCTTCTCTCAGATACTCAGAGTCATAGGATTTAACTAGAAGCATCAGTGACCATTTATTTCTTTAGGAAACATACAAGTGACCACTCGATAGCATAGTGTTGGTCTGTGGTATTGCTGCAGTTTAAAAGAAACCTGGTTTTTAGAAGCACAACCTTTTTTCCAGGTGATGTCTATGAACCTAACAGGGATGATTCTCTCAAAAGTAGACCCAGGGTTACATGAAATGGAGGCTTGCTAAGTGACTCCTCCCTTTCTCCTACTCAGGGATGCAAGTGAGAGAAATCTTATTATGTGGATAACTTCCACTTTGATTCCTTTTTGAAAAGACCATTTACCAGCTTGTTTTTTAAAATCCATTATTAGGAATAAATTATTTGCATTATACGCCGGAACTGATCAGGAAAATACTAGATTGAAAACCATAGTCCTAGAGAAAGGTAAATGTTAAAATATGCCAGTAGTGGCACTGGCCAGAATACTAGTTTACCTTGGTTAGCCTAAGCATGAAGATAACTTAAGACAAATAAGCCATCTCTACCCACCTTCTCTTATGCCAGTTGGCTACCTGTTGTACCATTGCTGTTTAACTCGCTGATTATTATGAAAGCCTTCTAATTGCATCTGTTCTTGTCCCCAAAATTCATTCTCTGCAATAGCCGAGGTGATCTTTTTTCTTTCTTAAATAAAATTAGGCATTTTATTTTGAGATAATATTAGATTCAGATGTTATTGTAAGAAATAATACAAGCATGCCTTCCAGTCATTTAATATATATTCACTGGAGACTGTGTTAGGCACTAGGAATACAGAGGTGAAAAGACACAAGGGAGAGCAAAAGCAGACAGTATTCACACAATGTGAGGCTTGGGGAAAGGTCTGTGCTGGAAATTGAGTTCCAAGTTATCAGCATTTAAAACCAGAGAGTGGAGGGCATTAACTTTTTCAGAACTCTGGAAATTAACTAAAGGCTTACCATAATCCTAGGAAGTTTTATTCAAGAAAAATGCATGAATCTCAGAACAGTGAGCTTGGTGGCATTTTAACTTGCCCTACTTCTCATTTCCCTCTCCCTAGCTTCACAGTAACCTTGAAAACCAGCAGCCTAGCAGCCACCCGAGGAAGCAGAATGGTTTTGGAACTCTGCAAAAGCCCATCCCCACAGAATTGTCACTATTTGACCTACTTGGCAACTTTCTGAAAAGCTGTGTTCTCAGGATTTGTCTTTATTTGACTCAGAGCTCACTCCACCAAAAGTTCTGTCCCGGGGCATTTATCAAAAATAATGATTGGTACTTGTTTAACATGACAGTTGTCTGAGGAGGAATTACCAGTTGGGCTTAACAAAAGACTGACAAAAAAATTAAAAAGAAAAACTGGGATATAAGATATCCATAGAGGACTCTGAAAACCTCTGATATATTCCTAGTACTCTGGAAGGTAACACAAATGTATAGTGCTGTATGTGTGCCGAGGAATGACCTGAGAAGGCTTTAATCCCTCACCTCTTGGTTACCTTGAGGCTTCGCACAAGTAGGAAATGAAGGGCAGGTTAGAGCTGTAAACTGCCTACTGAAATATTGAAAGGATTCCCCAACACACACACACAGCTGCTTGGCAAAAGCAGAGAGACTTGCTTGTTCAAGGCATTTAAGCAGCATATTCAACATCTTGAATTAAGCTAACCAAGCAGAGACTGTAGTGGCCACACATGACGAAGAATACAGGCTTTACAGAATTATTCCAAGAAAGTCAGTAAACAAACAGTAACAATAATAAACCCCAAAGAGGTGAAAGATTCTGATTTCCAGAGTTGCCACAATATATTATTTAAAATATCCACTTATCATTATAAAGAAATATGGTAGTCCATACACACGGAAAAAGGCAGCCAACAGAAACTTAGGATGCCCAGGTGCTGGATTTACTAGAAAAGGAACTTTAAATCAGTTATTGCAAATACACTCAATTCGTGGTAGTTATGTTCTATATAGTCACTGCAAACACTGAGTTAGCTTATACTGAATCCATTGCTCCTAGGGGAAATACAAGGTTAGGTTCCTGCAAGCCTCTGGTCACATAATTTTTGTCAACTGATCAATACATAACCTTGTTTTATGTGCGCTTCTGTTTAAAGATACCTTATTTAATTTATATTATTGATTTATTAACATTGAACTCATAGCCAACAGCAGTGTAACTCATGCCTGCATGAAACTTATTTAACACATGTATTTTCTCCATAAGGCACATCACAGTCTCTTGCACTTAGGAAATTAGGCAGCACTTTGGCACTACAACTAGGGGCTATTCTAAACAGTGAAATCACCAATGAAAAATACAAAAACATTAAAGAGTGGCACTAAATAGAACATGAAAAAGATACTTGTTACAGTATGAGAACTGAAACAAAAAGGCAGAGCAACACCTTGTTTGACCTTAGCTGGGAACATGCTCAAGAGAGGATTCAAATTTTTTGCCATTATATGCATGTTCATGAATGACTGTGATAGCACTGTGAGTATTGAATTTTGGGGTTAAAAATAAATTTCATCAAGTAGGCTAATTTATAAGTACAGAATCTGCAAATAATGAAGATTAACTGTATATTCAAAGAACTAAAGCAACTAAAGAAAAGTATGAGAAAAATGTCTCAAGACGTAGACAATAGCAGTAAAGAAATAGAAAAAAAGAACCAAATAGAGATTGTGGAGTGAAAAAGTACAATAATTGAAATTAATTCACTGAAGAGGCTCAACATCAGATTTGAATTAGCAGAAGGAAGAATTAGCAAACTTAAAAGAAAGAAGTCGATTGAGATTACTCAATCTGAGGAACAAAAGAGCCCCAAAATACATGAGCTGGCGTTGAAGGGGTAAATAGACAATTCAAATATAATAGTTGGAGACTTTAATACCCCACTTTCAATAGTGGATAAACCAACTAGACAACAAGGAAATGGAAGGCTTGAGCAGTACTATAAACCAACTAGACCTAGCAGACATTTATAGAATACTCTATCCAAGAGCAGCAGAATATACATTCTTCTCAAATGCACATGGAACGTTCTCCAGGATAGACATATGTTAGGCCATAAAACAAACCTTGATAAATTTAAAAGGATTGAAATCATACAAAGTATGTTTTTTGGCCACAATGGAATGAAATTAGAAATCAGTAGCAGAAGGAAATTTGGGAAAGTCACAGATATGTGGAGATCAAACAACACCTCAAAATAAGCAATTGATCAAAGAAAAAAAACGGGAAGTTAGAAAACACATTGGGATGAATGATGAAAACACAACATATTGAAATTTATGGGATGCAACTAAAGCAGCACTTAGGGGAAATTTACAGTTGTAAAATGTCAATCTTAAAAAGAGAAGGATCTTGGGAGTTCCCTGGTGGCCTAGTGGTTAAGATTCTGGGCTTTTACTGCTGTGGCCCAGGTTCAATCCCTGGTCGGAGAACTAAGATGCCCCTGCAAGCTGCGCAGTGTGGCCAAAAAAAAAAAAAAAAAGATCTCAAATTAATAACCATCTGTCCTAAAAGACTAGAAAGAAGAGCAAACTAAACCCAAAGCTAGCAGAAAGAAGGAGATAATAAATGATTAGAGTATAAATAAATGAAATAGAGAATACAAAATCAATAGCAAAAAGTAATAAAAGTTTGTTTTTAAAGATCAACAAAATTGATAAACTTTTAGTTAGACTGAACATGAAAAAAAGAATACTCAAATTACTAAAATCAGGAATGAAAGAGAGGACATGACTACTGATATTACAGGAATCAAAAGGATTATAAGAGCATACCATGAACAACTATACACCAAAATGTTAGATTTACTTAGATGAAATGGACAACTCTTAGAATGAAACAAACTACTGAAATTAACTCAGAAAGAAATAGAAAAACTGAATATACCACGACTAGTAAAGAGATCGAGTAGGTAATTTAAAAACTTCCCACAAAGAGAAGCCCACACCCACATGGCTTCACTGGTCAATTGTACAAAACATACACAGAAGAATTTACACCAGTCCCTCGCAAAGTCTTCCAGAAAATAAAAGAGGAGGGAATCCTTCCAAACTCATGCAGTGAGGCCATTATTATCCTGATAACCAAAACCAGACTAACATATCAAGAGAAAGAGAGGTACAGACCAATATCTGTAACAAATATGGATGCAAAAATCCTCAACAAAACCCAGCAAAACAAATCCAGCAATATAGAAAAAGGAGTACTGTCTGCACTCTGTATCCATGGGTTCCGCCTCCAACTGTGGATTGAAAATATTCAGGGGAAAAATTTCCAGAAAGTTCCAGAAAGCAAAACTTGAATTTGCACCCTCCAACAACTACTTACATAGCATTTACATTGTATTAGGTATTATAAGTATTCTTGAAGTGATTTAAAGTATACAGAAGGATGTGCATAGGTTATATGTAAATACTGTGCCATAGAATAAAGGACAAAAGCTACATGTTTGTCACAAGAGACAGAAGAAGCATTTAACTAGATCCTACACCCTTTCGTGTTAAAAACACTCAGCAAACTAGAAATAAGCTGGAAACTTCCTCACCCTGATAAAGAGCATTTGTGAAAACCCACAGCTGACGTAATACTTAGTGATGAAAGATTGAGGGGTTTTCCCCAAAGATCAGGGACAAAACAAGAATGTCTGCTTTTGACACTTGTGCTGGAAGTTTAGCCAGAGCAGTTAGGCAAGAAAATAGCTAAAAGGCATCTAGATTGGAAAGGAAGATGTATAAGTATTTCTAATTGCATATATCACGATCTTGTATATAAATGATCCTAGTAAGATCAATATACAAAAATCATTTTTATTTATATACATCTAACAATGAACAGTACAAAAAATGTAAGGAAACAATCCCATGTATGATAGCATCAAAAAGAATAAAATATTTAGAATAAATTTTTAAAAAGAAGTACAAAACTTGTTTGTATACTGAAGACTTTAAAACATTGTTGAAAGAAACTAAGTAAATGGAACAACATCCATGTTGTTGGGCCAGAAGACAGTATTGTTAAGATGGCAGTACTCCCCAAATTGATCCTCAGATTCAATGCTATCTCTGTCAAAATTCTACCTTCCTCTCTTGCAGAAATTGATAAGATGATCATAAAATTCATGTGGAAATTCAAGGGACCCTGGATAACCAAAACAGTCTTGTAAAAAGAACAAAGTAGGAGGACTCACTTCTTTATTTCAAAGCTCACTAAAAACTTTCAGTAATCATGCCGGTGTTTTCCTGGCAAAAGGGTAGGCGAAAAGATCAATAGACTAAAATTGAAAGTCCAGAAATAGGACTTCCTTGGTGGTCCAGTGGTTAAGACTCTGCTTCCAATGCAGGGAGCATGGGTTTGATCCCTGGTTGGGGAAGTTCCGCGTACTGTGTGGCGCAGCCAAAGAAAAAAAGAGAGAGAGTCCAGAAATAAGCCCTCACACTTACAGCCAGTTGATTTTCTACATGGATGCCAAGATAATTCAATGGGGGAAAGAATAATCTTTTCAGTAGTTGGTTCTTTAACAAATGGATATCTACTTGTAGCAGAATGAAGTTTGACCCTTAATACCACACGTAGAGATTAACTCCAAATGAATCATAGACTTAAATGTAATAGCTAAAACTGTAACATGTTAGAAGAAAATATAGGAATAAATCTTAAGACCCTGGATTAGGCAGTTGTTTCTTATATGTGACACCAAAAACACAGGTGACAAAAGGAAAAGTAAATAGGACTTCATCCAACTTTGTGTGTCAAAGTCAAGAAAGTGAAAAGTTGACCCACAGAAGGGGAGAAAATATTTGCAAACCATATATGTGTAATATAATCTGATAAAGGACTTGAGCCCAGAATACATGTAGAACTCTTTAAAAATCAGTAATCAAAAGACAAATAATTTAATTTTTTAAATGATCAAAGGGTTTTTTTAATCATTAGATTTTTTTTTTTTGGAGCAGTTTTAGGTTTACAGAAAAATTGAGTGGAAAGTACAGAGTTCCCGTATGTTCTCCCTCACCCCCAGAGTCACCTATTGACGTCTTGCGGTTGGTGTGTTAGATTCGTTACAGTAGGTGAGCCAGTACATTATTATTTACTAAAATCCATAGTTTACATTAGGCTTCACTTTTGGTGGTGTACATTCTATGGCTTTTGACAAACGTATAATGACATGTATCTACCATCACAGTATCATATAGAATAGTGTCACTGCCCTAAAGATTTCCTATACTCTGCCTATTCATCCCTCACTCTCTCCTCTCATGCCCCTGGCAACCACTGATCTTTTTACTGCTTCCATAGTTTTACCTTTTCCGGAATATTACGTAGTTGGAATCATATAGTATGTAGCCTTTTCAGATTGGCTTCAGATTGGCATTAAAGGTTCTTCCATGTTTTTGTCTCTGTCTCTCTTTTTCCCGAGTTATTATCAAACTCATATTGCCCTTATTTAATTTTTTTAAACCAACCAAAGTCCATGGTTAGGGTTCAGTCTTTGTGCTGTGCATTCTGTAATCTGCAATTCTCAGGAGTCTAATCCTGCTGTTTATTGTGTGTGCTGACATTTTCTGGAGTGGCTTGTTTATTTGTGCTTTTTATAGTTTGGGATTGTGAGCCTCAGTTTTGGTGGATTGAGTGGGGGTAGGGAATACTTTATGTCTGAGAATTCTCATAGGCCTTAGTTAGCATATATCTCTATAAATCATTTTTACGTTTGCTTCTGCCAGGTGATTTAAAGATATTACCAGCCAGAATCTTCTTTTTATTTGTTTTTCTCAGTTTGGGTTTTTTAGACAATACAATAGTATTATATCAGACTCCAAGTTTGAATGAGGAAAGATTATAAATTCTCAAAATTTTTTTGATCCCACAAGAACCCAGGTTGAGATGGACAAATACATTTTCCTGTTATATCCCTGCCCCCCCGCCCACCTTTTTTTAGTCTACACTTTCTCTGAGTTTTTAGCTCTTCAGGGGTTCCAACTTTATGCCAGAGGGTTCAGTGCCAACTTCTCAGGTTCAGGCTTTATCATCTCCTAACACGACTTGTAAAACCCAAGCCTCTTAGTGAAATTACCTACAACCCAGCAAGTTAAGGCAGTTGTCCATTCACACTTAAACTTCTTTCTTGAGTTTTCAGCTATGTATTTAGGAAACATATTTGTTGTGTTTTATCCAGGATTTCTAAGTGCTTTGCCACAGGAGAATTTTAAGCCATTATTCTTGTTAAGTCCAACTCTTTGTTTTTATTCCTTATTCAGCACCAGGGCTGGCAGGAAAGTATGTAACCATTATATATAAAATTCATAGGGTAAGGTGGTATGTTTTCATCTTTGACCCCTGAGTTCCCAGCATTAGCCACTTCTTGTCTTTATCCTAAAAATTTTTGATTCTGGTAAATTCAAATGTCATTGATAGTGCTTATGTATGATTTATATTTTTGTATCATTAAGCTTATCAGACTTTCGTTATGAGGTAGACCTTGATAAGGAAAGATCTGAAGGGACTGGTGAGGATTTGAAAGAGGCTTAAGGTGAGAACATGGTGTGAAATGAATGAGCCTGAATAGTCTTTCACATGCTTCTGAGTTCTTGGCTGGTTCTGCTCACTATCCATTCATTTCAATTCAGTAAATGTTTATTGACTACCCTTGGACATAAAACAGTCACTGTTTTCCTAGCCTTCAAAGAGCACACAGTAATAAGGTATTATCATTTCCACTGTTAAAGCATCTCACTGTAGCATAGTAGCTAAGAGTATGGAGTCTGGAGCCAGACCATCTGGGGTAGATCTGGGGATGTTTATGTAAATTTGTAGAACAGTACCTGATATATAGTAATGCTGTATAAGATTTAGAAGTATTATTATCATTAGTATTACTTTTTCACTGCCTTTTTTTTTCTTCTTCACATCTCCTTATTGCTCTCTCTGCCTGGACAGTCAGCTTACCCTCTCCTGTCTATCTTGTGGACTGATAAAAACTCTTGCTTAAGTCACACCCGAATATTAGGGTAAAAGAACAGATATACAATCAACACAATCCAACCTTTCTTTAAAATAGGTACATATTTGCAGTAGTCATGTTTTGTTTGCTATACAGTTAGTGTGTATAGACAGAATACTGGAGTAAAACTCACATTGGTTATTATTGAGTTGTAAGATCTAAGGCTAATTTTTATTCTCTATATTTTTCAGGTTTTCTATTATAAACATTTTTATAATCAGGAGAAATCTAATAAACAGAAGTTAATCAAACTAAAAACTATACTGATTTCAAGTCATTCCTTTCAGATATATATCCAGAAAGCCTTGCCAGTCTTACAGATCTTACCATGTTGATAAAATGAGAAATACAATAAAAGTTATTTGAAATGGATAAAAAATATTCTAGAAATATAAGTTGTGTGTTATTTCCATTCTGATTTATATGTCTGGCATAGAGAGCTTCTCATGCTATTTCTCAGCTTGGAGATGTTATATTGCTGCCAAAATGGAATTTTAGAATTCTTGGTTTTCAGCAGGAGCGATAACATGGTGTGGATGGTAGGTGGTGGTTGTTCTGGAACAGCTGGTTTTACTTGCTGTGGAATTCTCACTTTGGTCCTTCAATCAGTACAATTTTAAGTGGTTCTGTGGTGAGCATTTCCTCTCTGGATGACCCTTCTGATTCATTCAGCTATGGGTGAGGATATGGTTGTTTAGGGCATCAGTAAAATTCCATCTTCATAATGTATGATTTTATTTTTTTCCCTGAAACCTGAGTTTAACTTTAATTATGTTTAGGCTTTAACAACTTAACTTTCCCTCCCAATACTCGTTAGATACAAATTTACATCGAGTGATTTTGCATCTGAGAGTGATCTTTTGAAATACTTTCTAGTATTCTTAAGGTTCACTTTCTTTTTTATTTTTTCTTTTTAAAATTTATATATTTTGTGAAAACAATTTTTTTGTCTAGCATTTTATTTATACTTTTAATGAAAACAATTTTTAACAGCACTTTTAAAGTGCTTCCTTTTTGCCAATCCCTTTTTTTTCTTTTTATTAATTTAATTTTATTTATTTTTGGCTGTGCTGGGTCTTCATTGCTGTGCGCGGGCTTTTTCTAGTTGTGGCGAGCGGGGGCTACTCTTCATTGCGGTGCGCCAGCTTCTCATTGCGGTGGCTTCTCTTGTTGCGGAGCGTGGGCTCTAGGCGCGTGGGCTTCAGTAGTTGTGGCTCGCGGACTCTAGAGCGCAGGCTCAGTAGTTGTGGTGCACGGGCTTAGTTGCTCCGTGGCGTGTGGGATCATCCCGGACCAGGGCTGGAACCCGTGTCCCCTGCATTGGCAGGCAGATTCTTAACCACTGCACCACTAGGGAAATCCCACCAACCCCTTTTAAAACATATTTTTTTTAGACTTAACTCTAATAGGTACACATAGCACATTTTTAGAAATTGAGGTATAATTGACATATATTAGTTTTAGTTGTGCATCGTGATTCAGTACTTGTATATATTGTGAAATGATCATCACAATAAAGCTAGATAACATCTGTCACCATACATAGTTACAAAAACTTTTTTTCTTGTGATGAGAACTTTTAAGATAAACTCTCAGCAACTTTCAGATATGCAATATGGTATTATTAACTATAGTCACTGTGCTGTACTGAAACATGTTAAAAATTCTTATAACTATGAGGAAGGTTCTGTTATTCCCATTTTAAAGATGAGGAAACTGAGGCACTAAGTTACTGAGAAGTTATGTAACTTATCCAGGATCACACAGCTAGTAGCTATAGAGCTGGGAAGAGAATGTATACAGTCTGGTTCTACAATAATTGCTTTTAACCACTGCACTACACTGCTTATTATGTCATTGCATTATCTTTCCGAAGATTAGAAAACACAGTATTAAATAAGTTTCACTTTTTCAACACAAACTTTTTACCTTTAAATTAAACTTGATTCATTTATTCCATTTATCAGCACGTATTTACTGAGTGTCTTCTATGTTCCAGACACTGTGATAAGTGCTGAGTTTTGAACAAGATGTACATAATCCTGACCACATGGATTTTATATTCTAGCAGAGAAGACATGCTAATAAGTTGTTCAACTAATGATTGAATTGCAGTTGTGGTAAATGCTACAAAGGAGAATTTGAGAGTAGAGTTTTTGCCAGGGATTCTAACGTGCTTTTAGCAGTTAGGGAAGGATTCAGTGAGAAAATGGCATTTGAGCTAAGCTGAGAAAGAAGCCTTTCTGTGCCTACCTGAGGGTATAACTAAAATTAGAGACTTAGAACCACCAGAGTGGTTCTGCATAGCACTCTGGAAGGAGATGAGCTAAACTCTGTATGCCTCATTTGCCCTGATGCACACTTCATTTGTCCTGAAAGTATCACTGTTTTGTATATTTGGTGCCTAGTATAATTGACATTTATAATGCTGACACAGTCATGAAATAGACTATGTTCTTCATATTCTGTTTATTAAGACAGGGAAATGATAAAATAGAGAGTGAGAAAGGGTCTTCAGAAGTCTTAATCTACTGTTTTACCACTATACAAAAAGAGCCCCGGAAAATTCTACTGATTTGCCCAGAGGTTGGTTGTTTTTGTTTTTTTTTTTTAAGATTCCTATAAATAGTGTAAATGAAAAAGATGTGTTTCTAAAAGTGTTTTAGTTGTGTGAAAAACTCAGTTATACAAAATAGTTTTTCCTTAATTACATGAGAAAATGATATGTTGATATAGTATTTATATTTAAAACAGTTTCTCAGCTGGCCTCCTTTAGCCCTACTGGGAGTAAGGGTAAGCTTGTTATTTTTCTGTCTATAACTAGAGTGACTTGAATTAAATTGAAAAAGAAAGAAAGAAACAAAAAACAGGGGAAAAAAAGTTGATGGTACTTCAGGTGAAAATAACCTGAAGTTATACATAATTTGATTCTTTTACATAGTAACAATGTTCATGAGTAATTTTTTTAACTGTACAAAAATGTTTTATCTGTGTTGGGACTGCAGTGGAACTTCCTCATAGCATCTGTTCTCTTCTCTGTTTAATAATTTCTTATATGAAATTTTTATTCCAGAAGACTCAGCTATTAGTAGAAGAAAATTATATATCCCTAATTCTTGCCTCATCAATTACCAAAGATAGAAAATGTTATAAAGAAGCTTCATGTTATATAACAAAGTTTACAGAAAAGTCACCATTTTCTTTTTGACTTAGTCATCTCATTTTTGATAGATTGCAAATGTCGACTGCAAGGAGGTACTAGACATCATATGTAATCTGGAATCCGAGGGTCAGGATAACACAGCATTTGTTCTTTGTACGACTTATCTTACCCAGCAGCTCCAAACTGCAAGTGTATATTGTTCTTGGTAAGTATATTTAGTTTTTATTCCCTTTATTTGTTAGTACATAGTATATAGCATTTAGGGTTTATGTAAAATGTTGGTTTATTTCAAACTTAAAGACTAAGCAGATTAAATGATGACATGAGAATTAAATCTTTCTTAAAAGCTAAACCATTTAATTAAAAATATTATTGGTTTAATCTTTTCCAGGAGAGTCCAAAAATAAAGAAAGAGTAAAAAGTCTGAGCTCCTCTTGATTATTCCATGGAGAGTTGTCTGTTAACTTCAATATATATCTTCTTCTTTGAAGATAAAATTATGGCAGTATAAACCAAATTGGTGTTAGGTTGTTTTCCTTTACATTTATTACATCTTCTGATAGTCACTTTTCCCCTCTTATTTGGAAACTCACTAATTATCTAGGTTTCTAGGTCAAACTTGCACTAGAGAAGGAAACCCATTTGAATTGTAATCTTTTTTTGCAACTTTGGTACTGTTTAGCACAATTGCATTATTTGGTTTTAATTCAATTTATATCTTGTTTGCCTACAGAGTACTTAGTTGCTAAAAAGGACACAGTAAGTGTAACCCTTTGTTCTTTCATCCTAACTGTATGAAACTGTTTAGGACAGCAGGACAAATGTGGTACACAGGAAACCTCTAAAATGCAAGACTCTATCTATAAGTATCAGATTCGTGGTATGGAAAACGCTGTAAGAGATTAGAGAAGGGTTGCTCACTGTACACCAGTGTTTAAGGAAGTTGTCAGGGAGGAGGTAGAATTTGAGCTTTAATTCAAAGGATGGGTTGGATTTGCATAACCTTGATTAGAGGAGCTTCTAAGAATGACTTGAAGTTGGAAGTAAGCATTTTGTTTATAGGAAAACCTAATAAAACCTTTCATATACTTCAGCCCTTATTGATCTCCCTCTGGAGCATCTGTGTATATCTATAAAGTTTTATAGTTATTAGCACTTTTTATGTTGCTGTATTTCTTTTTATTTACTAATTTTTATAGAAATACTATTTGAGTTCCTTAAATTCTCTCTCTCAATCCTCCTAATAATCATCGTACAGATAAGGCAGTGGAGGATCAACGGGATCTGAGAAGTCTTATAATTGCCCACAGTCTCAGAGCTAAAGGGGTAGAGGGTAAAGCCCAGGCATTTCGACCCCTAATACAGTGCTTTTCTTCTGTGCAGTTGTTTTCTTGGCACAGGGACAGAATTCACATCGCAGTCTTCTACCAAGTCCTCTGTGCCAGACTTATATCTCCTCTGAGAAAGGAGATACTAGGATAGGGGCTTAAATATCATTGTGGGCATTCTGTTAGCTAACCAAAAAAAAAGGTGCTAAAAGTAAAAAGAATTTTAGCAGAGCAGTGAGATTTTTGATCACTATCAAGTAGAAGAATTTGTTTTTCATGCATT
This sequence comes from Balaenoptera borealis, assembly GCF_965194805.1. Taxonomy (NCBI): domain Eukaryota; kingdom Metazoa; phylum Chordata; class Mammalia; order Artiodactyla; family Balaenopteridae; genus Balaenoptera; species Balaenoptera borealis. The sequence goes on along the minus strand of NC_138860.1, from coordinate 161,613,121 downwards.
AGAGATTAGAGATTTAACCTCAGTAAAGCAGATGTATTTACTTGTGGAATAACCCCCATTTTTTCTTTTTACAGTTGTTTTCTTTGCCTATAATGAAAAAATATCTGCTAGCTATAGCGAGGCTTTTAGGGCAAAGAATACATTAAATCACATATGGGATGTGTTACAGATTATAAAGTGTTTTTCAAACTATAGTCACACAGTTCTTTTAATATTCTTGATATAGCTTCCCTTTTTTTTAGTGAGTCTAGGATTAATGCTGTTCTCCTGCAGCAGGAAAGGATTAAAAGGGATTTCCCTCTTATTGGCCTCCTGAGGAGCTATAATGAGTAAAGGAGAGGAAAGAAAATCTTAAATCACTTCACATTTTGTTAAAAGTAAGCTTCTTCCGAGCAATTCAGAGGGAAATAGAATATAAAATTTTAAAACATTTTTTCCGCCCTTCTGTTGTTTTCAAAGGCTTTGGGGGTGGGTGGGTGGGGAGGCGGTGGTAGTGGGATATTGGAGTTAGCATAGCCATAACATAAAAACAGTGAAGTTTACTAAGGAAAATGAGTCCCAGGAATTCTGTTCAAATAGGATAGATTCTTTTGTTGTGCTAGAGGTGTCCTCTGTTGAAGATAGTAGGCTATATGGGAGTATTTGTCTAGAAAAGAAAAAAAATTTTTATTACTTGGTATTTTATTGATGACAATAAAGTTGGAATATGATAATAAAAGCAGTCACTTATTTTAAATACACATATTAGAATTTATTAAGTGTCATTCTCGAATTTGGTCACCAGTGAAGATATTTGAAAGGTAAACTATGTAACTATCACCCAAAACAGTTTTTTATTCTTTTAGAAATTTCCTTCAGAGACATTTACAGATTACAATAAAATATATCTTATTACTTTATAGCAATTACCATATTACTGATCTCAAAAGGTATATCACTCAGCTTATTCATTAAGCTTAACCCCAAAAGATTTTTGGCTATTTGCAAAAATCAAAGAAGTGCTGGAGGAATGAGTTCCCTATATATGTCTAGCAATGGTAACATAATTAGAGTAGCCATGCACGTGAGAAAGATAACCCTTTTGAATGGGACAGTGTACATACAGATGTGTAATTGCTACTGCTTCTTTAAAAATAAAATGATACAGTTGAACCTTAAACCTCCACACTAAGCTTTCAGTGAGTATTTGATAGGTTGACCTTTGGTTTCTGTAACACCTCTGAGCTTTAAATCTTTTATGTTGTATATTTGTGTTTCTTCAGATGTAATTTCGTGTCGCTTCTCTCCCAACTAGACTGTGATATACCAGGGTCGTCATGTATGTTGTCTAATTTACAGTTCAGTCCCCAGCACCTGGCGAAGACCAGATCCAGATATCCATTCATGTTTTATTTAACTGAATTTTTTAGAGGAAAAATGAAGTCATGAGAATCATCTATATTTGCAGGAGCCCTCTTTAGGGAGTGGTCATTCCTTAATTCCACAAAGTTTTCTTTGCCTCATTTCTAAAATACCTAAATTCTGGATCACAGTGTGACATTGTGGGCCTCCTGCTTTGCACAAACAGTGCAGTTTAAGGTTCTTGCTTGGTAGCTAGATGTCTGCCAAAATGTGTTTCCTACTATTAATAGAACTAAATATCCTTTCCAATTTTTATGAATTTGTATATAATTTGTTGTCTTGAGGTAGGTGGTGGGCTAATTTGAGTGTGCAGTAAATAATCTGAACATTGGAAGCATCCATACAGTAGAATCATTTTCAGTATATTCTTTAATGGTTGTCCATTTTTTAAAAAATCACATCATTGTAGTGGTTGAAGAAGTATTGTCCTAGTGCATGTATGATCCAGGAGGCTATAAGTTGCTGTTGGTGGTTTCATTGTTCCAGTGTGCAGATTTGAATGGACGATTAAAGTGACATCTTGGCGTTCTCACTAGTAGTCCACCGGTTTTCATGGTGTCAGGCCTGTTTGTATGTTTGGGTGGGTAATAGTTTTAGTTTGTTTTGGTAATAGTTTTAAATCGCTCAATTGTAACTGTGGAAATAAGTGTACAAATATAAAATACATGATAGAAATGTTCTTTTTTGATCATGGTTATTTGGAGTTAAGTTAACTTAACTCTAGTTAACTAGAGTTTGAAATATTTAATTTGGAATAAATCAAGCCCTAGACATTCTGATTTTTTTAAAAAAATCATTTTGAGAGACTTTAATTCTCAACGTACCTTTTATCACTTTATCAGATTTTCCTAACTTTAAACTTGTACCTAGTTGGTGAATTTTAGATAGTAGATATCCTTTACCCTTTATCTTCATAATCAGGTTTTACTAGCTTTGATAATTTTGTTCTTTTCAAATAGCATAGATTTCACATATATTTTGGTAGGTACTTCTTTTATCTCGGAGCATATGTAATTCTCCATTTCCTTTGTTATTCAGAATTTTGCATTATTCTCTAAAGTTTTATTAGTAACATGCTTACATGTGAATGAAGCAGTCTTCGAAGTTTAAAAGTGAACAGTCATCCCAATTACTTGCCTGCCTGGTAGCTATTTTCAAAGCTGGCCTATCTCAGTTTTTACTTTTTCTGGTTAGGAAAGCAATGCTAGTCACCAACACAAATATTTAAAGGCATTTTAAGTTAATTTTACTTGTTATATATAGCTCAAATTTTCCATCATTAAATATTATAAGCTTTAATCATATATGTCTTTTGAGACATATATTTATTTCAATCTTTGAAGCGAGTTTTATATCTACGTAAGAATTTTACCATATGGGAATCCCAGTTACCTCCTTAAAAGTATAAGAAAATACGTTCTGTTAAACATGTTTGTTTTTAAATCTATTATAAAAAGAGGTGTATTCATTTCTTAAGCTTTGGATTTGTACCGTTTCCTGGAATAGTCTGTGTTAATAGCAATAATAGGATATTAGTGTTCTAAAACTGGCTCGTGAAAATAATATTATTTTTTAATGGAAATCATTTAACAAATACACAGTATCCATTGAGGTTGTACAGAAAAGAGTTACTTTAAAAAAAATTTTTTAATAAATTTATTTATTTTATTTTTGGCTGCGTTGGGTCTTCGTTGCTGCGCAAGGGCTTTCTCTAGTTGCAGCGAGCGGGGGCTACTCTTCATTGCAGTGCGCGGGCTTCTCGTTGCGGTGGCTTCTCTTGTTGCGGAGCACGGGCTCTAGGTGTGCAGGCTTCAGTAGTTGTGGCGCACAAGCTTGGTTGCTCTGAGGCATGTGGGATCTTCCCAGACGAGGGCTCAAACCCGTGTCCCCTTCATTGGCAGGTGGATTCTTAACCACTGCCCCACCAGGGAAGTCCCCAGAGTTATGTTTTTTAAAGTGATAACATTCTCTTCTGTTTTGCTAAGGAACTTTCCTTGAATTCACATTTCATATTAACATTAGCATTTCTATTCTGGGCATTTGTTGAGTTTCTAGTGCTTTTGCTTTACAGTTTTCTCTTAGCCCATTCAGTACTTTTATTTAACTTATTCTTTTCAAGCTTTTCTTTGTTTTCATAATGAATATTTGTGGGATTCTTATATTTTAGCCATTTCCAAGAGTGCCATTTTAATAATTTTATTAGTAATATTTAAGATATTATCGTTCCAAGATACAGGCCTAAGTAGCATCATGACATTTTAGAGATGGAAAGGGCCCATGAGGTTAACGTGGTGAAGTACCATACCATTAGAATATTTCATAGTTGTATACACTTTGTTGGCAGCATATTGATGTCTGATGATCCTTGCCCACTAGGACAGGGCTTAATTCAGTCAGTATAATTACCAATGTAAGGGGTAAAACCTTTTGGAACAAGATGGGATCTAAGTAAGTCTTTGAAAGTGTCAGCATAAAGGAAGTAGTCTTTTGTTGTTTTTATTTTTCCCAGGTACAAAGAAGAAAGAAGTGGGGGAATTTTCAAGGAGGATTCTTCTTAATAATTTTACTAGTTTGAGAGGAAGCAGAATATAGACATTTTTTTTCTTCTAGTTTTTATTTACTGTCACCTTTTTTTCACAAACCAAAAATTGGGGTAGCAAATACCAGTTGCTTTAAATGTTTTACCGTAATCTTTCTTTTTATAGGGAATTGACTCTCTTTTGGAGTAAACTGCAAAGAAGAATCGATCCTTCTATAGACACTTTTTTGGAGCGCTGTCGTCAGTTTGGTGTCATAGCTAAAACACAGCAGCATTTATTTTGCCTGATTAGAGTTATACAAACTGAAGTGAGTAATTTATGCTTTTTATGCTGATTGTTGTGGAGGGAAGAAATGAGTGGGGAGATAACTTCTCAGGCAACTCCTTTTAAATAAGGGAAAATGAGAAATAATGGGGTTTAATAAGGTTATGGAATGGGACATATCTAGCTGTTTCTACAGACTTACTTCCTAGGAATCTACAGTTTTTTTTCATGGGAAATAGTGATTGACTTGACAGACCACTGGAGGAAGGAAAGATTATGTTTCTTGGTTGTCACCTCAACCACCCTATATCTGCTTTTCCTAGAACAGCGTTCTATATTTTATACAGGCATGTTTGTTTGCAAATTAACATAATAATTATAAAGAAAGAAAGTAAAATTGTATTTTTCAGCTCCTTGAGGATAGAGTGATAGATTCTCTAGGTTTTGGAGTAACAGAACAGTTCCAGAATCGACTGTACACAAATTATAAACTTCTGTGCAAATTAGGAAACAAGTTAGGTTTTTTTCGTTTTTTGTTTTTCTTAAAGAAATAAATATTTCCTAAAATGAAATGAAGTGCCTTGTTTTTTTAGTTCAGTCCCATAAATGTATGCTAAGACTGCCAGTCTGGAGATTTGAGATGATTCTTATGCTATGTTCTGTTTCTGTTTTGTTTTTAATACCTACTCATGACTGAGGTCTCTATATACCCATATCTGTAATGGTTTATGTGTATGTTTTATGGGTTACATCTTTGACAACATCCAGGGATTGTTTATACTAAAGTCAAGGCACAGTTGTATCTTTGATACCTCACATCTCCTTTAATGTAACCTTCCATATCCTATACTTTATTTGAAATACGTGTATCTAGTCTTCTCCAGTGAAGATAGGAAAAGGTAAAAGTTGTCAGAAGCAAATTCATGGTCAGATAAGCTAGGTGATAATTATTTCTAATCACTGCGAATGAAGTTGTGTCTCCTATCTCAGAGAGAACATGTTCAAGTAATTACAAAACTTGCCTTGTTTAAAAAAAATTAGTGGTACAACTGGCCTTTACAAAGTTGTGTTCTTTTTTTTTTCCCATCTTTAAGGGAAGTATGAGTTTTCTGTTGCTGCATAACAGATTACCACAACTTAGCACTTCAGTTAACACCCATTTATTAGCTCACAGTTTTGTAGGGCAGAAGTCCAGCACAGTGTGGCACGGTTCACTGCTCAGTATCACAAGGCTGAAATTGAGGTGTTGGCCAGGCTGAGTTTTTATCTGGAGGCTCTGTGGAAAATCCACTTTTAAGCTCATTTTTATTGTTGACAGAATTCAGTTCCTTTCAGTTGTAGGGCTGAAGTCCTCATTTTCTTGCTGGCTGTCAGCCACGGTCTGTTTTCAGCTCCTAGAAGCCACCCTCATGCCATGCCTTCATTTTCAATCCAGCAAAGGCACTAGGAATTCTTCAAATCTGACCTCCTCTACTTCTGACTTCCAGATCTAGATTTAAAGGGCTTGAGTGATTAGGTCAGGTCTAGGTAATCCACTTGTCTTAAGATCAGTGGATTTGAGGCTTTAATTACATCTGCAAAGTCCCTTTTGCCATGTAACGTAACGTAATTATAGGAATGATATTTATAGGTTCTGCTTATACTCAAAGCAAGGAGATTATACAAAAGTGAAGGTCAGTGGGGGTCATCTTAGATTTCTGTTTACCTCAAGGAACCACAAAAAATGGGAAAGCTGCTAGAGGATTAGGGAAGATGGGCTTCTGACACAGACCAAGGAATTTGCTGTCCATTTGTATAACCAGAACCCATTTCTTTTTCATCTCAGTCTAGGACATTTTCCACTGTAATCCTTGTTTATATTTGTCCTGAAGGGTAGGAAAGATCTGGACTGGTAGGTGGAAGGGGAGTGAGTGTGGAATTCTTTTCAAATTGAGAGACTTACCTCTAGCTTTTTAAAAGAGAGGTGATCTAACCTGTATCAGTTGGGATCTAATTCTACTGTGAATGGTAGATATCCCACAGTGATAGTGGTGTAAAGAAGAAAGAAGTTTCTCCCTCTCCTATACAGGTAGATAACCCAGGTAGACAGGCCAGGGTTGCTCTCATGGCTCCACATATCAGAAACCCAGGTTCCTTTTATCTGCTGTTAACACTTAGCTTCCATCTCATATTCCAATCCCAGCTATAACGTCTCCATTCCAGATAGCAAGAAGTGGAGTGGAGAGCAAACCACACTACAACACACCTTTTCCCCCACTCCTTGCAACACACACACACACACACTCACATCTGGCTGCAGGGGAGAGCTAGGAGATAAGTTGATTATTTGATTATTCCAGGTGACTTTGTAACCAGATAAAACCAGGTGTTCTGTTTTTATAAAAGAAGAGGTGAAACGATATTAGCACAACTAGCAACCAGTCACATAGCCCTTGGGAAGGAAAAGGTTAATGATGCTGAAAAGCTTTTGTGGGCGTTGGGTCTCTTGTGGAAGGAGGGCCTTGTAATAGAACTTCCTTATTTTCTGGGCTTCAGTTTTCTATAAACAAAGAGCTTAAACCAAATGATCAATTAAAAGTGCTCAGAGTTGTTAAATTTTGATTCTGTGACTTGAGAAAGTCATATTGGAAGGGATGACTTTAGAGAATCTAGGGTCTCTCTCAAGATTTTAAAAATAGTATGACAAGAAAGGATGTGGATGTGGTTATATTTGAAGTAGAAGGCATAGGAAGAGGGATAATCTTGAAGCCAGTTTATTTGGCCTTAGGGCCCTTCTTGGTGGAACACATAAGTAGTACTGTTTGGCAAAACATGACGTTGTTTAGTTTAATCCCTTCTCTTTAGTAATAAAGAAGCTGAAAATTAGAGATGCGTGACTTTTAAGGATCTAGACCATGGGTATCTTGACAAATGGCATAATGTGATGTAAGGTTATCATTTGTAAGTCAGAGCACAGAGGACTTGGAGAAAGTCTGTTAAGTTTTAAAATCATAGGTTCTCAACAAGTTACTTAACCCCCTTGGAAGACTGTGAGATAAAGAGCAAAGAATGTCTTTTCTTTCTTAAACAGCCTAATCTAGTTGAAATGGTAAAATTTTGTGAAATCATTAAGAACACTTTTCAAAAAAAAAAAATAACTACCATTATACATTCTGAACAGATATACCAAGAAGTTACTTGTTAAAGGAGTGATGAATAAATTAGAATTAGGATATGGAATGTGAAGCTGAATTTTGAAGAAACTGATAGATATGGATAATTTGATAAGTTTTAAACCAGGAAGCTGAAGAAGTGCCTTGGCATATTGTATCAAGGGCACATGGGATATAGCCAAGTCAATTAACTTTGGAGTTGGTATAGAGTGTAAAGTGGTTAAGACTCAGACACTGGGAAAACATGCTTTAAGTTTAAATTCTTGCTCCTCTGCTCACTAGCTGGTGACATTGGGCAACTAATTTTCTGAGCCTTGGTTTCTTCATCTATAAAATGAGGAGGATGTATGCAAAAAGTTTATTTAGAATAGTGCCTAGGATGTAGTAAGGAGTCTGTAAATTGATGGCAATTATTTCTTTGTGTTCTCAACACTTAGAATGGTGCCCAACGAGAATAATTGCTTAGCAAATTGATGTTTGAACAGTGGAATTTATCCTCAAATATTTTACATGGGGTTCTGTTGAATATTTACTATGTGCCAACATTGTAATACTCATTTTGTGTTACCTTATTTCATTTTTATAACAACATTAGGAGGAAAATCCAGTACTGCCACTATAATTATCATTGTACAGATGAGGAAACTGAGGCTTAGAGGAGTTAAAAACTTCTCACTGTAGTGAAGCTGGGGTTCAAAGTCAGTCAAAGTCATACTCAAAATTCTGTGCTCTTAAGTACCGTATTTTAAGCCACTCTGCCATAAGATCCTGCTTTTCTTGGTTTATATTATTTTCACGCACCCTTTCAGCCTCTCACATGAAAGAATCATCTTAAATGCACTTGCCTTTTATCATATACGACCAGATCTTTTTTGTGATTTTTGACTGATTTCTGAGAACCTGCTGCTATAGAGAAATTTTCTGTTGTTTTTCCATGGGAAACTGAGATTTCAGTACACCTGTAACTATAGAGTATTAATTCTTTTAGGAGGAAATGGAAAGGATCATTTATTCTAAGCCTTGAGGTTTGAAAACACCCAATTGTTCATGACATATGAGTTTTTTAAATTGAATTCAATCTTAGACTCACTTTTATACATGTGTTTCCTCTTGCACCCATTTATTTAAGCCCTATCCTTCCTGCCCAGCTTGAGACAATTCTTTTTTGAATCCTTGAGTGACCTTATTTATCCTGAGCTCCTTTGAATTTATGTGCCTTTAATACATTTTGCACACAGATAAATTCCTTGAGGGTTAAGGACTGCTTTAATATGCAGTGCCTTATAAAGTTGGATACTCTATAAATGTACATTGTTGTTGTTCATGGTTGTAACATCTAATCCAGTCCTTTGCATGTTGAAAGAAGGAGGATCTAAATGTAACTTGCAGGAAGAAAGATTTAAGATAAAATTTAAGAACTTTACGTTTTAAGAAGTAATTGTGTGTGTGTGTGTGTGTGTGTGTGTGTGTGTGTGTATCTTATCAGTGAAAGTTATGTAATGTTTCCAAACTGGGAAAAAAAACCTTTTCTTCCCTATTTTTCTTAACAGGCACAAGATGCTGGTCTTGGGGTGTCGATTTTACTATGTGTCAGAGCTCTTCAACTCAGATCAAGTGAGGATGAAGAAATGAAGGCATCAGTTTGTAAAACAATTGCTTGTCTTTTACCAGAAGATTTAGAAGTCAGACGAGCCTGTCAGCTTACAGAATTCTTAATTGAACCCAGTTTGGATGGATTTAATATGTTGGAAGAACTGTATTCCCAGCCAGATCAAAAATTTGATGAAGAAAATGCACCAGTTCCGAATTCTCTCCGATGTGAGCTTTTACTAGCTTTAAAAGCCCACTGGCCTTTTGATCCTGAATTTTGGGACTGGAAAACTTTAAAACGACACTGCCACCAACTTCTAGGACAAGAAGCCTCAGATTCTGATGATGACCTAAGTGGCTATGAACTGTCTATTAATGACACAGATGTTTTAGAGTCATTTCTTAGTGATTACGAGGAAAGTAAAGAAGATAAACAATATAGAAGAAGAGATTTGACAGATCAGCATAAGGAGAAAAGAGACAAAAAACCCATTGGTTCTTCTGAAAGATACCAGAGATGGCTTCAGTATAAATTTTTCTGTTTGTTATGTAAGCGGGAATGTATAGAGGCCAGGATTCTTCATCATTCTAAGATGCATATGGAAGATGGAATTTACACCTGTCCGGTTTGTATTAAAAAATTCAAGAGAAAAGAAATATTTGTTCCTCATGTGATGGAACATGTTAAAATGCCACCAAGCAGAAGGGACCGCTCTAGAAAGAAATTACTGTTGAAAGGCTCTCAAAAGGGAGTTTGTCCCAAGAGCCCTTCTGCAGCCCTGGAGCAAGGTCAGTCATTGAATGAACAAGCCAAAGGAGAGTCACATGAATATGTTACATTCAGCAAATTAGAAGATTGCCACCTGCAAGACAGAGATTTGTACCCATGTCCTGGCACAGACTGTTCCCGTGTGTTTAAGCAGTTTAAATACTTAAGTGTGCATCTTAAAGCTGAACACCAAAATAACGATGAAAATGCCAAGCACTACTTAGATATGAAAAATAGAAGAGAGAAGTGTACTTACTGTCGACGACATTTCATGTCTGCTTTTCACCTGCGAGAGCATGAACAAGTGCATTGTGGTCCTCAGCCTTATATGTGTGTATCTATAGATTGCTATGCTAGGTTTGGATCAGTGAATGAACTGCTTAACCATAAACAAAAACATGATGATCTGCGTTATAAATGTGAATTAAATGGCTGTAATATTGTTTTCAGTGACTTGGGACAGCTTTACCACCATGAAGCACAACACTTTAGGGATGCATCTTACACATGCAACTTTGTTGGCTGTAAAAAGTTCTATTATTCCAAAATTGAATACCAGAATCACCTCTCAATGCATAATGTTGAAAGTTCAAATGGAGCTGTGAAGAAATCAGTGAAACTTGAGCCTGCAGCAGGGGAAAAGCAAGATTGTATTGATCAGCCCCATCTACTTGACCAAGCTGATAAATCACATTTACCAGAGGATCTTCTTTTCTGTGCAGGATCAGCTAGTTCTCAAATAGAAACTGCAGAAAATCTGAAAGAAAACAGTGACAGTAATTCTAGTGATCAATTAAGTCATAGCTCTTCAGCTTCCATGAATGAAGAGTTAATTGACACACTGGATCACTCTGAAACCATGCAGGATATATTATTGTCTCACGAGAAAGTCTTTGTGCCCTCCGGTTTAAAAGAAAAATGTTCCAATGTGGCAGTTTGTTTTGATGGGACTAAGTTTACCTGTGGTTTTGATGGCTGTGGTTCCACGTACAAAAACGCAAGAGGCATGCAGAAGCATCTAAGGAAGGTTCATCCATACCATTTCAAACCCAAAAAGGTAAAGACAAAAGATCTCTTTCCCTGTTTGGGTAATGAACATAATCCAACAACTGAAAAGTTTGATACAGAACCTAAACCTAGCTCAGACACAAACAGTGACTCCCCAGATGAAGGTCTAGATCACAATATTCATACTAAATGTAAACGAGAACATCAGGGTTATTCCTCAGAAGCCTCCATTTGTGCTTCTAAAAGGCCATGTACAGAGGATACCATGTTGGAACTTCTGTTACGCTTGAAGCATTTAAGCTTGAAAAACTCAATAACACATGGATCTTTCTCAGGGTCATTGCAGGGGTACCCATCCAGTGGTGCTAAGTCTCTTCAAGCGGTGTCACCTACAATCTCAGACCTTAATTTTCAGAATCAAGATGAAAATATGCCAAGTCAGTACCTGGCACAGCTGGCAGCCAAGCCTTTTTTCTGTGAGCTTCAAGGATGCAAATATGAATTTGTGACCAGAGAGGCTTTGTTAATGCATTATCTTAAAAAACATAATTATTCAAAAGAAAAAGTCCTTCAGCTAACCATGTTTCAACATCGGTATTCCCCGTTCCAGTGTCATATCTGCCAAAGGTCATTTACGAGAAAAACACACCTTAGGATTCATTATAAAAATAAACATCAAATTGGCAGCGACAGAGTAACTCAAAAACTGTTAGATAATGAAAAATGTGATCATGAAGGCCCATGCTCAGTAGACAGGTTGAAAGGTGATTGTTCCGTGGAACTTGGAGGTGATCCCAACAGTAACTCTCAGAAGCCACACTGTCATTCTAAAAAGGATGAATGCAGTTCAGAAACAGATTTGGAGTCATCCTGCGAAGAAACAGAAAGTAAAACATCTGATATTTCATCACCAATAAGTAGCCATAGAGAAGAAGGAGAAGGAAGAGAGGGGAGAGGTAGCAGGAGAACTGTTGCTAAAGGAAATCTCTGCTATATTTTGAATAAATACCACAAACCATTCCATTGTATCCATAAAACTTGCAACTCCTCATTCACTAATCTAAAAGGCTTGATTCGCCATTACAGGACTGTACATCAATACAACAAAGAACAGTTATGTTTAGAGAAAGACAAAGCGAGAACCAAAAGGGAACTTGTCAAATGCAAAAAGATATTTGCTTGCAAATATAAGGAATGTAACAAACGTTTCCTGTGTTCCAAAGCTCTTGCTAAGCACTGTAGTGACTCTCATAACCTAGACCACATTGAAGAGCCGAAAGTGCTTTCTGAAGCTGAGTCAGTGGCCAGGTTTTCCTGTAACCAGCCTCAGTGCCCTGCTGTTTTTTATACATTCAGCAAGTTGAAGCACCACTTGATGGAACAGCATAATATTGAAGGAGAAATACATTCAGATTATGAAATTCATTGTGATCTTAATGGCTGTGGCCAGATTTTCACCCATCGCAGTAATTATTCTCAACATGTGTATTATCGACATAAGGACTATTATGATGATCTGTTTAGAAGCCAGAAAGTGGCAAATGAAAGGCTACTAAGGAGTGAAAAGGTGTGTCAAACAACTCACACTCAGGGGCATGAACATCAGACTACGAGGAGATCGTTTAATGCTAAGGCTAAAAAATGTGGCTTAATCAAAGAAAAGAAAGCTCCGATTAGTTTTAAAACAAGAGCTGAAGCCCTCCATATGTGTGTGGAGCATTCTGAGCACACGCAGTACCCTTGCATGGTTCAAGGATGCTTATCTGTGGTAAAGTTGGAGAGCAGCATAGTGAGGCATTACAAACGTACCCATCAGATGAGTAGTGCCTATTTAGAGCAACAGATGGAAAATCTTGTCGTTTGTGTTAAGTACGGTACCAAAATTAAGGAGGAGCCCCCTTCTGAAGCAGAGCCCTGTATAAAGAAAGAAGAAGATAGAAGCTGTGAATCAGAGCTCACAAAGCACAGCCATTCCCCAGGTGACAGTAGCATACCTGTCCAGACCGCCGATTCCCTTTATCCAGGTGAAAGGGATGGAGGTCAGAAAGGATGTACAGAAAGCAACCCAGTTTTTGATGCAGATACTCTGCTCTACAGAGGAACTTTGAAATGTAACCATAGTCCAGAAACCACTTCTTTGGAACAGTGTAATACAGTTCAGCCTCCTCCTTGTAAAATAGAAAATTCCATTCCTAATCCTGATGGGACTGAAAGTGGGACTTATTTCACAAGTTTCCAGCTGCCTTTACCAAGGATCAAAGACTCAGAAACCGGGCAGCAAAGTTCAGGGCAAGAAAACACTGTAAAAAATTCAACCCATGTCCCAAAAGAGAATTTTAGGAAGCATCCACATCCCAGGTCATTTGATTTGAAGACTTACAAACCTATGGGATTTGAATCTTCATTTCTGAAATTTATTCAGGAAAGTGAAGAGAAAGAAGATGATTTTGATGATTGGGAGCCTTCAGAGCACTTACCATTAAGTAATTCTTCACAACCCAGTAATGACTTAACAGGGAGTGTTATGGCAAATAATATGGTGAATGACAATGACCCTGAAGTTGACATACCTCATTCTTCCAGTGACTCTGCAATTCATGAGAACCTGACTGCAATCCCACCTTTAATAGTAGCTGAGACGACAACAGTTCCTCCCTTGGAAAACCTGAGGGTTGTATTGGACAAAGCATTAACAGACTGTGGAGAACTTGCCTTAAAACAGCTTCATTATCTTCGGCCAGTGGTTGTCCTTGAAAGATCTAAGTTTTCCACACCAATTTTAGAGTTGTTTCCAACAAAAAAGACAGATGAGCTTTGTGTAGGAAGTTCCTAAATAGCAATTTTGTTTTAGAAACAGACTGGCTCCAACACTGCAACATGGGGACAATTGCCAACTCGAACAAAGGCTGAGAACCAGCCACACCATTGTTTAGGGTAGAATAGGCTGTGTATTTACATGAATGTATAATATCTATGTCAGCAGTATTGGCTGAGTCCATTAGCTCTCCAGTTGGTTTATTGATTGGGGTTTTTTTTGTTTGTTTATTAAAAAAAAATGGAACTGTATTCTTGTTTGGTGCTAATTAATACATCAAAATATATTGGGGCTTCCTTTTTCAAATTAAGTGTGCATGATTGTATATGGAACAAATACTAAGATCCCAGGGTGGGAGGGCTAGGGAAAGGGATATGTTCTTACTTGACTTGAATGTGCACCTGAGGGTGCTCTGTGTAATATATTGTACACTACAGCATCTTATATTTTTTGAGTTGAGTTTCAATAAATTACAATTTTTCACCCATTTTTTGTTTAGTCATAATGAGTTTTCATGCCACACATAAATTGGAATTGCACTTATATTTTCTGGAATGTGCACTTATATTTTACCCCAGTAGTTTTTTGTTTCTTATTAACCAAACCATTCAGATCAAGCTTCTTTTTGAATGACTATTGTCTTAAAATTTTTGTGGAAAGAAAATTCCGAGATAGAATAATTAGCTCTGGGAGTCAAGATAGCTCCCAGAAGAGGATGTCCAGGAGTTGTCCAGGTAGAAAGGAGAGCGTATGCCGAACATAATGTGAAGGGCACAGCAAATTCAGAGATGTAAAGTCATGTTTCCAGGCAACTACAAATAATTTGATAGGCTGGCAGTAAAAGGGGAGCACTGGAGCAGATGAGATTATTGTAGAGATAGGCAGGAACCAAACCATGAACACTAAGGACTTTGGACTTGAGTCCATAGGCAGCTGAGAGCCTTTGAAGAATTTTAAACAAAACAGTCATATTAATAATCTATAGATCACTTGAAATGAGTGTGATTTGAGGGGCTGAGAATGGAAACAGTAGATATTAAGACTATTGAAGTAATTGAGGCAAACTTGGTGAGAGTCTGTACTGACAACTGCAGTAGAGGGATGAGTAGATGAAATTGAAAAATTCAAGAGGATTATTGGATGTTGGAGGGTGAAGGAAACGTTTTGAGGAAAACTTAAGGTTCAGTAGTGATGAAGCCAATTGAGGTGGGACTACAAAAGGAAGAAATGGATTTGGGGGAAGAGGATGGAATGTATTCTTATAAATACAGAAGCTTTATTCTCTGTTCCTTTTAAAGTTTTCAGCCACTTTCATTAGCTAGCAATGAAACGACTCATACTCCTAATATCCCTCTCTTATGCCTCTGGTTAAGATTTTAAGATCTTTTCTCTGACCCTTAAACCTTGTTTTATCAGCTCTTCAGGGATTTCATTCTGCCACCTCCTCACCCTAAGAGTCTAAAGCACCCCCCAAGCCCAAGTCATTTTTTGGCTCAGATCCTAGTAGGTAACAGGATTCTCAAACAAGATTCTGTTGAAAGAAAAAGTGACAGAGTGGAACATCTTAGAGGTTGAGGTCACTACTGACTCCTTTGGGATCTTTGGCTAATTTCTTCTGTGGGCTTCAGTTTCCTCACTTACGAAGTGAGGAGGTGTAGGTGATCATTTTGAAAGGTCCTTATCTGTGATCTGAGCATGAGAAATAACCAGTGGCCTCATTTAAAGAATTCCTAATACTAGAGATTTTTAGATCAGAACAAGAGAAAGCTGCTAATTTGTTTAAGACAACTATATCCAGCCAAAAAAAAATTGTAAAAATTTAAAAATAAAGGGGAGGGCTTCCCTCGTGGCGCAGTGGTTAAGAATCCGCCTGTCAGTGCAGGGGACACGGGTTTGAGCCCTGGTCCAGGAAGATCCCACATGCCGTGGAGCATCTAAGCCAGTGAGCCACAACTACAGAGCCTGCGCCCTAGAACCTGCGAGCCACAACTACTGAGCCCATGCACCACAACTACTGAAGCCCGAACACCTGGAGCCCGTGCTCTGCAACGAGAAGCCACTGCAATGAGAAGCCCGCGCACCGCAACAAAGAGTAGCCTCGGCTCGCTGCAACTAGAGAAAGCCTGCACACAGCAATGAAGACTCAACGCAGCCAAAAATAAATTTTTTAAATAAATAAATTAATAATAAAATGGAATTCCTTGGTCGTCCAGTGGGTAGGGCTCTGCACTCCCACTGCAGGGGGCAGTTTCGATCCCTGGTCAGGGAACTAAGATCCTGCATGCCGCCCAGTTCGGCCAAAATAAAATAGACAACTATATCCCTTCAACCACCTCTGACTCCTACCTCCTGAAAGGAACAAGTGAGTCCATTTGCAGTGGAACCAAACCCTAATTTTCAGAACCCAATTGAAAGTTTGCTTTAAGATGACCCTAAGATCATTTTCTGTTCCAGTTGTGGCTTGCTTCGTTTGATCTTTATTGAAGACAATGTTCTGTTAAAAACCAGCATGTGTGATTATATGATAATATAGAAGATCAGAGGGTTATTTTTGAAGTTTTTAGTACTGTCATTTTTACTTGATGTCTCTTTGGGGTTTGTCCCCAACCCCTGACACAGACCTGGAAGCACTGAGTTTGTGCCTCCTAAAATGATAGGTGGAAGTTGAGAATGCCAGACACTTTGATTCTTGAATTTTACCCAGAATTCTCTTGCTTCCGTGTTTCCCCATGTTCAAGAGCACATGTGTGAAAGAGAGTGAGTGGGGAATAATGGAGAAGAAAGGTTTTGATTAGCCTTCCTAGGGATTTCATCCCTAACCTATCCTCTCGGTCCCAGGTTACCTACTTTTGACCTGCACTGCGAAGGACAGTCACTGGAGAACAGAGTCATTAGCCAAATATTTAAAGATAATTCCAGATGTTTTGGGAGATTAACAAAGCAGATTTGTGACAGGATCTGCCATCATGGAGCTTTAGTGTGAAAGCGGGGGTAACTTACACGTTCTAATCCAAGTGTGGCCGTGGGTCAGCAGCATGGGCATCACCTAGGAGCTTGTGCAAAATGTAGAATGTCAAGTCCAGACCTCCTGGTCCAAAATCTGCATTTCAGTAAGATCTCCAGATGATTCATAGGCACAGAAAAGTTCTAGAAGCAGTGGCCCAGAATACGAAGTGGGAAGTGCTGTGAGAATGCAGGATAATTACACTTTATTTTTTTAGCACTTTACATAAAATTATCTTGTTGAATTTTCATAACAGCATGAAGTCAGTACTGTTAGTATTCTTATTTGACAGATAAAAACTTAAGAGAGGGATGAAGTGTCTTGCCTAGCTGATAAAAGCTAGGAAGAGGTGGAGCCCAGTTTCCAATCTCATCTGACTGGAAAAATATCAGGGAGGGGAACTTAATGTGAAGGAAGAAGGGTGGAAAGTGGCAGGTGGTATTTAAAGTACCAAAAATACCACAGTTCTGTAATTAAGCTGTATTTTTTGTGAAAGTGAGTAGTGGGAGATAAAGTTTGAAGCATAGGTAAAAGCCAAGTCATGCAGATCCAACTCCAGTCATACGTCCAGTGTTGACAGTTACTCATGTGAGAAAGAGGTGGAAAGGAGAAACTATTGTTTCTGTGAATATCATGTGACCTATGAAAAAGTCAGTTTTTCTTTGGGAAAGAAACTTCTGAAAGTCAGAAAAGTTGCTTGGTCCCCTCTTCACCCCCATGGTCGACTGTGAGGCCTCGCGGCTTTATACTCCAGATTCGGGACACCGCCTCCAATTATGTACAGCTGAGTCTGCAAAGAGTGGCCCACTGTGCTAGCAGGCCTGCCTTGTCTACACTTGCAGAAATATAGTCTGTGACGGCCTGCATTTGGAGGCCTGAACCTCTCTGAGGAAGTAACTGGGATAGTCAGGAGATTTTAAAACCTGTCAACCTGTATTTGGCAGGTTTAGCCTGGAAAAGAGAAGACAAGAGGCATAGGAAAGCTATAGCCAAATATTTACTAAGCACACACCTTCTGCCAGCTCCTGGGGAGAATGTTGAACATGACAGGGTAAGTTTCCTGCATCCTGGAGATTAGAGTCTAGTCAGGAAGACAGACATTAAACAAAACACTACAAATAATTAGTTAAATAAAAGTGCTACAAAAGATGCCCTGACTGAGGGAACCAAAAAAGAGGACAGGAAAATCTTCCTTAAAGGAAGCAGTGTTTAAACCTGAAGAAATAATAGGAGTTAGGATAATCCAATTATGTGCCAAGGCTTTGTGGTACAACAGCTTGGTGTGTTAGTGACATTGACAAATCTAGTAGAGCTATAGAGTTAAGAGAATAAAAGGGAAAGGGGTAGGAGAGAAGATTGGATAGGTCAGCAGGAGCCAGGTATTTTAGTGCCTATAACCATGGTCTAGATTTTGGATTTTGTTTGAAAGACAATGAAGAACCTAGTGAAGGTTTGAAAGTAGGCACTGCATAAAGCATAAGCTGCAGTGTAAGCCAAGAAGTCCTAATAGGGCACAATGTGGAAGTGACTGAGGGATGGATGGATGGATGACACTAAAGGTGGGCTGAGGTACCTTGCATGGTGATAAAGTCATCATTGGAGGTGTTCAGGTGTCCGAGAGGGGAGTCAAACAATAAATGGGTTTTCAGACTAGATTCTCTTTGAGGGACTTTATACTATTGAGATCCACAATACCTTGCATTTGGTCATAAACATCACTATAAATAATAGTTGCCCTCTTTTACACAAATTATCGAATTCTCATTATAGTAGCCCTACAAGGTAGGAATTACTCTCACTTTAACAATGAAGATATTGAGCCTCAAGTTAAGTAACCTGCCCAAGGTAACAAAGTTAGTGAATAGTACAGCCAAAATTTGAACCCAGATCCATTATACTCCCAAAGGCCTATCCTCTTAACAGCTACTCTATAAAGCTTCTATAGAAATGAGTACACAAATACGGTAATAGGCACTTGATGATTGAACAGTTTAGGCTATAAAGATATTTGGAATTCTTCTAGGGGACTTTGTATTTACTTAAAAATATTCGAATGCCTGCTAAGCACCAAGCACTAGGGATACAGTAGTCAATAAAATGGACATGGTCCCTGTCTTCCTTGAGTTTACAATAGTCAGGGAAGATACATTAAACCCAAAATTGCACAAATAACCTTAATCGTGTTAAGTGCTTTGAAAGTAAAGTCTAAGGTGCCATGTAACAGGGGGATCTCATCTAGTATAGGAAGTCTTGGGTAATGATTCAGTTGTCACAACCATATTTTTCTCCAAAAAGTTTTTGGTTATCATTCTTTATGGTTTCTGACCTAGGTTTAACTTGTTATATAGTAAAACCCCAAGTCTTATCTGAGTAATTTGTATTCCTTTCTAGAAAAGATTCTGGTTGTGGTCAGTCACTAGCTGACTATGGGTTTAACATCATTAGCAGTCGCTCCTAAATCAGTAGGTCATTTCGCCCTGACATGGTACTATATATCCAACAACATTCTAGACTCCACTTTCTGGATGTGTCCCTGACATCTCAAGCAACTTGCCATACCTCTGCTTCCTGCAAGAACAAAACAGTTATTCTTTCTCCACCAGGCTTCCCTATTCATTTTCTTTCTTTCAGTCAACCAGATGAACAAATCAGAATAGCATCAGACAATATTTTTCTAGAAGTTGTCATAACTGACCCTTTCTCTCCTTACTTACCATGCCCCTCCCCTCCTCTTGGTGCAAACCCTCTTTTGGATTCTTGCTGTCTTGGTAACTGATCTCACAATTTATATTATACGCTTGTGTGTGAACTACCTTTTTTCATGTAAGATTTTTGGGAACAGACCTTATATTTTATACTTTCATACCTCCTTGTTGAGTAGATAGGTACTAGTCAGTAAATAATGGATTTGATAACATGGCATCTAGGTTATGGTACAGCATGCTACTGTTTACAAAGTGCTTAGGAAATTATACCATTTGTTCCTAATATAAATCTTATGAAGGAGATGTAAACAGATGAGCAAAATGAGGCTCAAATATGTCAAAAGCTTTTCCAAAGATCACGATTTCTAAGCAGTAGTGACATATGAAAAAGGAAATGCTACAAAATGATCCAGTAATAACCTCCCTCCACATTTACCAAGTAAACTATTCGCTCTTTAGGAAAGCCCTTTTTAGATCCTGTCTCCTCTAATCTCCACTTAACCTCGGTTTTCTCAGTTGAATTGTGAAAATAATTGCTCTCCATCCCATGGATTGTTGGAAATGTTCTATACACTGTTTAAGAGGGTAACCACTAGCCACATGTGGCTACTTAAATTTACATTTAATAAAATGTAAAATTCAGTTCCTCAGCCACACTGTCCACATTTCAAGTGACTAGTGGCTTCCATGTTGGACAGAGCAAATACAGAACATTTCCATCATTGCAGAAAGTTCTGTTGGACAGTGCTGTGTTAGAGCTAGGACTTGCCGAAGATTAGAGAGAGTGCTGTGACTGAACTGAAAACTCAGGCCACTGTCTGCTTGATTTTGAGTGAGAAGGTTCAGTGGGTGAGTGGGAAACAAGCTGAGCTTCAGAACAGTGATATCACAAAGCACGGCTCACAATGGCTTCAGAACTGGACTCCCAGACCACTCTTCCTAACTCGTATCTAGGTTCCTAAAGCCTCTGCATACGCAGTTCCTGGAGCTGCTGTTATATTAAAATGTCACCTTTGTCTTCTATCTGGGACATCATAATAGATTATCTCTCTCTGAGCTCGATATGGAATTATCTACAAGCAACTTTTCTGGGAGAGACTAGTGTGCCTCAGCAAACAAATTTGGGGCTACTAGATAATCTTGCTCCGGCTGTGCAAGTTATCCTGGGGATTTCCTTTTTGATTTTGTTGGGAATAGGAGTATATGCCTTATGGAAACGAAGTGTTCAGTCAATTCAGGTTATACTCTTTTGTTACAGAGAAATTTAAATAGTTTTACATTGAAATTTGGTCAGTTCTCTCCCATATGGCTGCCACCCAGTTTTAAGGCCATGCAGATAAACCAAAGTGAACCTTTGTCTCTGAAGTTGGTTGAAACTACGTTATCCTTAAAAACTTCCATCAGTTAGGTTTTTGGCATAAAAATGGTCTTTCTCACAATGATCTTTGGCTTGTCTTATAATGAAACACATTAAAGAAGTTCATAATCTGAGAAGGCAGCCTTACCTCCAAATTTATTTGATCATATATTTGTATTCATCTTTGAGTGTCTAACCGTGTGCCAGACACCGTGTGGAGTACCTCTTATAGAATAGCACTGCAAGTAGAAGTGGGATCTTGGGTTTTGCCTTTCTGTTCTTACTGTGCCTTTGCTCTGTAACTGATGAGGAAGCATGTATATTTATTTAGTCATCACAATGAATATACGGGGGCTCTTTTTGGGAATAGGAGTACAATTGGCTGGGATCATGAAAAACATTTAGGATTTTACATACCTGTTTAATTACCAATAATAGCTATATTGACAATACAGTTAAAATGCTTTGAGAATCGCAACAATTCCATGAAATAGAGGTTATTTTCACATGACGAACAAGGAAACTGAGGTGCATTGAGGTTCAGCCTAAATTTAAGGAGATGGGATTTAAAAAGGGCTGTGTTAAAGGGTGACTGGTTTACTTGGTAAATGCTGAGATAAGTTATTACTGGATTATTTTGTAGCATTCACTTATTTTCATGTCACTACTGTTGAGAAATCAGTCACATGCATTCTCTTAACCTCTCAAAACCTTGCATGGTAGGCAGGGCAGGGTTATTATCTCCACTTTGTAGGTGAGGGAACTTGGTTATCACTGACCCAAGGTGACATAGATTGTAAAAGCTGGCAAAGCTGAGATTTGAACCCAATTTTTAGGATTCTAAATTAAATTCTTCTCCAAAAATCTCATTTAATATAGTCCAAATGACCTAAATCCCCAACAGGGATTTGTGTGTCTACATATTCATATACATGTATTTCAATTAGAATATAGAAGAATAGAAGGCAAAACACCAAACTCTTATCTGTACTTCTGGGTTCTGCTCTTGTTTGGTTATTGTTTAATTCAATCAGAAAGATGAATTCGCAGCCCTCCAGACACCTCAGCCAAGAAAAAGAGGTAGTATAACAGAGTGATTAATAAGCTCTGGAGTCAGACTACAGGGGCTTCTTCATTCTGTCACTTGCTGTGTGATCTGAGAGCAATCACTTAGCCTGTAAACCCCACTTTCCTTATCTGTGAAATTGGCTTGCTAACAGTGCCTCCCTCAGGGTTTTGGTGAGGATTAAAGGAGATCTTGTATGTATAAAGCCTAGCACACAGTAGTACTCAATAAGCAGTGCTAGTTATTATAAGGAAAAAAGATGATTTTTCTTTCTTTTCCTACCAGGACTCTGTCCTAGCACATTAAAAAAATTTTTTTTCTATGACCAGGAAATCCAGTGTTTCAGACCACTGTGTCCTAAGAGAATATAC
Organism: Balaenoptera borealis; assembly: GCF_965194805.1. Taxonomy (NCBI): domain Eukaryota; kingdom Metazoa; phylum Chordata; class Mammalia; order Artiodactyla; family Balaenopteridae; genus Balaenoptera; species Balaenoptera borealis. Next base: position 161,591,079 of record NC_138860.1, on the reverse strand, counting down.
ATGGAAATCAGAATTCCTGGATTCCAGTCCTGGCTCTACCATTTCCAAGTATATGACCTTGGACAATGACAGAGGCCAAACTGGAAGGCATCTAAATGGTTATCCAGCTCTGTTTTTTTCTACATACGTAGGTCCTGCATAGGGAAGGAAACTCCTAGCATAGAGCCTTGCATGAGGCGGACTTTCAGCAAACAGTATCTACTATTATAATCTTTATTAATTATATTAATTATAATAATCCCTGACCTGCCTACCACTCCATTCTGTGGTAAAGATCAAAAGACAAAATAGGTGTGAAGATGTTTTGTTAGAAGGCTTGGCATAGGAATGAGGGATTATTATTACTTTTAGAGTCGTCTTTTGTTTTTGCATCTACAGTAAACTGTGGCATTTCACATGAATAAACAAGTAACGTTCAACTTCTGTTTTATTTTAGAAAATATTGTTGTTTGCAATCACACTCTACAAACTTTACAAGAAAGGCTCAGATTTTTTTCAGGCTTTGCTGGTCCACCCAGAAGGGAATGGTCTCCCATTTCAAGACAGTAATATCTTCTTATCTTTGGGTCTGCAAGAGAAAATTCTGAAAAAACTTCAGACAGTGGAAAACAAAATGAAGAACCTGGAAGGGATGATCATTTCCCAAAAACCTGCCACAAAGAGAGATTGCTCCTCTGAGCGCTACTGCAGCTGCTCCGACTGCCAGAGTCCCTTGCTTACATCAGGGTTTACATCCACATCTGAAATGTGATGGACTCCAATGTTTTCTAGAAAAGCACTGTTTCCCTCATGTGTGCAGTGGTGTATCAATAAAGAGAGAGAACTATATTGAAATTACCCAGCCAGGACTGGCTCTCTATTCAGCAGGGCCCAGCTCCCACTTGTGTGTGTGGTGGGGTTACGTGGGGGATCATGGTGGTTAAAAATGTCTGAGATTGTGGTGCCCACTTGGCAGGCTGGAGACCCTAAGCAGCCATATAGAAAGAATCATGGGAGTGGGAAAAGAAGGGAGAGTGGTCAGGGATGTGGCCTTGAGCTCCATGCTGAAGAGGTTGGATTCGATATAATAAAAACAGCAAGAAAGTGCTGTTAAGGGTGATGCTGTGGACTGTCCTATAGAGAGGGAGGCTGGCTCTTGTGCTGGTTTTTGGCCTAAAGGTAAATATGTGGCCTGGAGTCTCCCTGCATTAATTATTCAGAGGTGGGCAAGGGTGGGGCTGGACATAAAGGAGATTGTTTGATTTTATCCAACTTTTTCTTTTTAAACATTCTATTAATTAATTTATTTATTTATTTTTGGCTGTGTTGGGTCTTCATTTCTGTGCGAGGGCTTTCTCTAGTTGCGGCCACTCTTCATCGCGGTGCGCGGGCCTCTCACTATCGCGGCCTCTCTTGTTGCGGAGCACAGGCTCCAGATGCGCAGGCTCAGTAGTTGTGGCTCACGGACCTAGTTGCTCCGTGGCATGTGGGATCTTCTCAGACCAGGGCTCGAACCCGTGTCCCCTGCATCGGCAGGCAGATTCTCAACCACTGCACCACCAGGGAAGTCCTATCCAACTTTTACTAATTCTTTTACTAATTCTCTGTGCTAAGAAAGCATTGTGATCATCCTTGGGAATCTATTCTGAGTGCTTCTGGAGCACTCAGTTTGGTTGGTTGGACAGGTCATTTCAGAACAAGGAATTATAAAAATAATACAGGGAATTCCCTGGCGGTCCAGTGGTTAGGACCCCGCGCTTTCACTGCCGAGGTCGTGGGTTCAATCCCTGGTCAGGGAACTAAGATCCCGCAAGCCGTGCAGCCAAAAAAAAAAAAAAAAAAAAGATAATACAGAACAAGGGTCATATCTTAACTTAGGTGAATTCTCCTCATGTGAATGCTAGCTTAGCAGGGAGGGAAGAAGGGAAGGAGGCACCTACCTGCCATTCCACTCAGTGAGTGTGTCCCCTGATGAGAAAGATGGCGTACTGGGGAGATGGTGGTAGACGGTCGTCTCAGTGGGTCTCAGATTCCACAAGCCTTATAGTGTGTGCATTTTGCCACAGTAAACGTGATTACAGTCATTGAAACAGTTTGTAACCATCTGACACCTAAATGAAATACTTTATAAACAGTGATTTGTTGCCATGCTGGAGGAAAACTGGCTGCCTTGTTCCACAGGAGACAACACAGCAGTCTCCCAAGTGATGCCGAACAGAGCCCTGTGGGGTTCCCGGGCATGGAGGGTGTTTTGTCCCTCATTTCTTGTAGGCAAGATTCCAGCCTCCATGACCTTCCCTGAGTTCCAAAGGGCAGATTCGAACAGTTGCTAATCTAGGGAGGAGCAGCCAGGAAACCACCTGAGGCAAGATTAAAGGGACCAGAGAAGCTCATCAAGATTAGGAGACCACCAGAGACCCTTCACACACGCTAATCCTGTCAGCAACCCCACCCTTTTGAAACTGTGCAGAAGAAAGAAGAATGCAAGACTTGTCGCTGCCTTGATCCTTACCACATACCTCTGACCGCTACCCCGGACTGTATAACCTCTCCCTATTCCCCAGTGAGGGGGGCACAGTTCTTGAGGCACTAGCCTGCTGTGTTCCCTCTCTGCCTGGCAAAGAAATAAAGCCACTCTTTCTTTCTCCTCCATAGCTCTGTCTCTGTATTTCTGTTTGGCGTTGGTGTACAGAGAACCAAGGTTTTGGCATGACAAGTGACATCTTCCTAAGGGATTTCTGCAGGTAATTCTGATCATAATTTTTGTCCAGTGCATGGGAGTTAAAATGCGACTCCTGAATAAAGATGAGACTTCACTGTGTAGTGCAAAAACAGGCTGGTGAATACAGGGCGGGGCCAGGAAAGCCTTGGCAGAGGAGATGACACTGAGTTGTCCCATAAGGGGTTACACAGGCAGACACTGAAATGGAAAGTATTCCTGCTGGTGGGCTTACCACAGAGCCATGTGAAAAAGAGGATGGCTTACTTGGAGGGCAAGGAGAGTTTCAGGGTGACTGAGAACTGCCTATTTCCAGAGCGACAATGAAGGATTTTGGCTTCAGGGAAGGACACACTAACCTCATCCTCAAATCAGCTTTAATTTATGATGTGAACAGAACAGACAGGAGTTATCAACAATGTGCATTATCTGACAGTGTAGGTGGGAAGGTTTTTAACTGTGCTGCTGAAGGAGTGCCATGCAATCTTTTAAAGTCAGTGTCTCGATTTTTTGTGCTAAATTTCAGTGCCTTCATGCATAGTTCCAGTCTTCTTGTCTTGGTTACCGCTCTGGGGTATATCAAAGGAAAGTGTCAGAAGAAGGCCTAGAAGAGTAGAGTGATGTCAGGTAATGAAGGGCCTTAAAGTTCATGCCATACTGTTGGGAATGGCCCAGTGAAGGTTTTTAAACAGGGGAGTAACATAGATTTGGTAGTCTGTGTGGGAGACAGAGGATAGAATGAGCTAGATGCAAAAGAAACTGATGAGGTTGAAACAGGAGGGAAGGGGGCAGGGCACAACCTTTAAAAGAATGACGTAGCCCGAGGACACGACATAAACTGATTAGAAACAAAGAGGTCCAAGATGGCAGACAAGTCGACTTCCACTAGACCTTGAGCCTCAGTATACACTCATTGTAATACAGCGTGATAAATGACACACCCAGAGGTGCCATGACTGTTCCAAGGCCGACCATAAAGGTCAAAAAGTGCTCCACAACAAGAGAAGCCACTGCAATGAGAAGCCCGCGCACCTCAATGAAGAGTAGCCCCCGCTCGCCACAACCAGAGAAAGCCTGCATGCAGCAACGAAGACCCAACGCAGCCAAAAATAAAAATTAATAAATAAATTAATTAATTAAAAAAAAAACTACAATAAGGTATCGCCTCACACCAGTTAGAATGGGCATCATCAGAAAATCTACAAACAACAAATGCTGGAGAGGGTGTGGAGAAAAGGGAACCCTCTTGCACTGTTGGTGGGAATGTAAATTGATACAGCCACTATGGAGAACAATAAGGAGGTTCCTTAAAAAACTAAAAATAGAATTACCATATGATCCAGCAAGCCCACTACTGGGCATATACCCAGAGAAAACCGTAATTCAAAAAGACACATGCACCCCAATGTTCATTGCAGCACTATTTACAATAGCCAGGTCATGGAAGCAACCTAAATGCCCATCGACAGACGAATGGATAAAGAAGATGTGGTACATATATAAAATGGAATATTACTTAGCCATAAAAAGGAACGAAATTGAGTCATTTGTTGAGACATGGATGGATCTAGAGACTGTCATACAGAGTGAAGTAAGTCAGAAAGAGAAAAACAAATATCGTATATTAACGCATGTATGTGCAACCTAGAAAAATGGTACAGATGAACCGGTTTGCAGGGCAGAAGTTGAAACACAGATGTAGAGAACAAACATATGGACACCAAGGGGGGAAAGTGGTGTGGGTGGGTGGTGGTGGTGTGATGAATTGGGAGATTGGGATTGACATGTATACACTGATGTGTATAAAATGATGACTAATAAGAACCTGCTGTATAAAAAAATAAATAAAATAAAATACAAAAATTAAAAAAAAAAAAGTGGGCAGTGGCCCAATTCCTGAAAATCCCCACCCCTTCCCCAAAATAGCTGGAATTCTCCTCCCACTCATTAGCCTATGAAATTACCCACCCCTATAACAAATGACAACCCCATACCCTGGGGCCACTCTCACCTTCTGAGATGGCCCACACTGTCTGTGGAGCCTGTTTCTCCCTAAATAAATCCACTTCTTACCTATCACTTTGTCTCTCACTGAATTCTTTCTGCGATGAGACATCAAGAACCTGAGCTTCATTAAGTCCTGAGACCAGGTGTGATCTCAGTTAAAAGACCATGGGTTTGAGAGAGGAACCAAGATGGCAGAGTAGAAGGACGTGCTCTCACTCCCTCTTGCGAGAACACCAGAATCACAACTAGTGGCTGGACAATCATTGACAGGAAGACACTGGAACTCACCAAAAAAGATACCCCACATCAAAAGACAAAGGAGAAGCCACAATGAGACGGTAGGAGGGGCGCAATCACAGTAAAATCAAATCCCATAACTGGTGGGTGGGTGACTCACAGACTGGCGAACACTTATACCACAGAAGTCCACCCACTGGAGTGAAGGTTCTGAGGCCCACGTCAGGTTCCCAACCTGGGGGTGTGGCAAGGGGAGGAGGAATTCATAGAGAATCAGATTTTGAAGCCTAGTGGGAATTGATTGCAGGGCTTCGACAGGACTGGGGGAAACAGAGACCCCACTCTTGGAGGGCACACACAAAGTAGTGTGCACATTGGGACCCAGGGGAAGGAGCAGTGAACCCAGGGGAGACGGAACCAGACCTACCTGCTAGTGTTGGAAGGTCTCCTGCAGAGGCAGGGGGTGGCTCTGTTTCACCTTGGGGACAAGGACACTGGCAGCAGAAGTTCTGGGAAGTACTCCTTGGCGTGAGCACTCCCAGAGTCTGTCATTAGCCCCACCAAAGAGCCCAGGTAGGCTCCAATGTTGGGTTGCCTCAGGCAAAACTACCAACAGGGAGGGAACCCAGCCCCACCCATCAACAGTCAAGTGGATTAAAGCTTTACTGAGCTCTGACCACCAGAGCAACAGTCAGCTCTACCCACCACCAGAGCCTCCCATGAAGCCTCTTAGATAGCCTCAACCACCAGAGGGCAGACAGCAGAAGCAAGAAAAACTACAATTCTGCAGCCTATGGAACAAAAACCACATTCACAGAAAGATAGACAAGATGAAAAGGCAAATGGCTATGCACCAGACGAAGGAACAAGATAAAACCCCAGAAAAACAACTAAATGAAGTGGAGATAGGCAACCTTCCAGAAAAAGAATTCAGAATAATGATAGTGACGATGATCCAGGACCTTGGAATAAGAATGGAGGCAAAGATCGAGAAGATGCAAGAAATGTTTAACAAAGACCTAGAAGAATTAAAGAACAAACAAACAGAGATGAACAATACAATAAATGAAATGAAAACTACACTAGAAGGAATCAATAGCAGAATAACTGAGGCAGAAGAACGGATAAGTGACCGGGAAGACAGAATGGTGGAATTCACTGCTGCGGAACAGACTAAAGAAAAAAGAATGAAAAGAAATGAAGACAGCCTAAGAGACCTCTGGGACAACATTAAACGCAACAACATTCGCATTATAGGGGTCCCAGAAGGAGAAGTGAGAGAGAAAGGACCAGAGAAAATATTTGAAGAGATTATAGTCGAAAACTTCCCTAACATGGGAAAGGAAATAGCCACCCAAGTCCAGGAAGCACAGGGAGTCCCATACAGGATAAACCCAAGGAGAAACACGCCAAGACACATAGTAATCAAATTGGAAAAAATTAAAGACCAAGAAAAATTATTGAAAGCAACCAGGGAAAAACGACAAATAACATACAAGGGGACTCCCATAAGGTTAACAGCTGATTTCTCAGCAGAAACTCTACAAGCCAGAAGGGAGTGGCATGATATACTTAAAGTGATGAAAGGGAAGAACCTACAACCAAGATTACTCTACCCGGCAAGGATCTCATTTAGATTCGATGGAGAAATCAAAAGCTTTACAGACAAGCAAAAGCTAAGAGAATTCAGCACCACCAAACCAGCTCTACAACAAATGCTAAAGGAACTTCTCTACGTGGGAAACACAAGAGAAGAAAAGGACCTGCAAAAACAAACCCAAAACAATTAAGAAAATGGTCATAGGAACATACATATCGATAATTACCTTAAACATGAATGGATTAAATGCTCCAACGAAAAGACACAGGCTTGCTGAATAGATACAAAAACAAGACCCATACATATGCTGTCTACAAGAGACCCACTTCAGACCTAGGGACACATACAGACTGAAAGTGAGGGGATGGAAAAAGATATTCCATGCAAATGGAAATCAAAAGAAAGCTGGAGTAGCTATACTCATATCAGATAAAATAGACTTTAAAATAAAGAATGTTACAAGAGACAAGGAAGGACACTACATAATGATCAAGGGATCAATCCAAGAAGATATAACAATTATAAATATATATGCACCCAACATAGGAGCACCTCAATACATAAGGCAACTGCTAACAGCTATAAAAGAGGAAATCAACAGTAACACAATAATAGTGGGGGACTTCAACACCTCACTTACACCAATGGACAGATCATCCAGACAGAAAATAAATAAGGAAACAGAAGCTTTAAATGACACAATAGACCAGATAGATTTAATTGATATTTATAGGACATTCCATCCAAAAACAGCAGATTACACTTTCTTCTTAAGTGCGCTCGGAACATTCTCCATCTTGGGTCACAAATCAAGCCTCGGTAAATTTAAGAAAATTGAAATCATATCAAGCATCTTTTCTGACCACAACGCTATGAGATTAGAAATCAATTACAGGGAAAAAAATGGAAAAAACACAAACACATGGAGGCTAAACAATACGTTACTAAATAACCAAGAGATCACTGAAGAAATCAAAGAGGAAATAAAAAAATACCTAGAGACAAATGACAATGAAAACACGACGATCCAAAACCTATGGGATGCAGCAAAAGCAGTTCTAAGAGGGAAGTTTATAGCTATACAAGCCTACCTCAAGAAACAAGAAAAATCTCAAGTAAACAATCTAACCTTACACCTAAAGGAACTAGAGAAAGAAGAACAAATAAAACCCAAAGTTAGCAGAAGGAAAGAAATCATAAAAATCAGAGCAGAAATAAATGAAATAGAAACAAAGAAAACAATAGCAAAGATCAATAAAACTAAAAGCTGGTTCTTTGAGAAGATAAACAAAATTGATAAGCCATTAGCCAGACTCATCAAGAAAAAGAGAGAGAGGACTCAAATCAATAAAATTAGAAATGAAAAAGGAGAAGTTACAACAGACACCGCAGAAATACAAAGCATCCTAAGAGGCTACTACAAGCAACTCTATGCCAAAAAAATGGACAAGCTGGAAGAAATGGACAAATTCTTAGAAAGGTATAACCTTCCAAGACTGAACCAGAAAGAGACAGAAAATATGAACAGACCAATCACAAGTAATGAAATTGAAACTGTGATTAAAAATCTTCCAACAAACAAAAGTCCAGGACCAGATGGCTTCACAGGTGAATTATATCAAACATTTAGAGAAGAGCTAACACTCATCCTTCTCAAACTCTTCCAAAAAATTGCAGAGGAAGGAACACTCCCAAACTCATTCTATGAGGCCACCATCACCGTGATACCAAAACCAGACAAAGATACTACAAAAAAAGAAAATTACACACCAATATCACGGATGAATATAGATGCAAAAATCCTCAACAAAACACTAGCAAACAGAATCCAACAACACATTAAAAGGATCATACACCATGATCAAGTGGGATTTATCCCAGGGATGCAAGGATTCTTCAATATATGCAAATCAATCACTGTGATACACCATATTAACAAATTGAAGAATAAAAACCATATGATCATCTCAAGAGATGCAGAAAAAGCTTTTGACAAAATTCAACACCCATTTATGATAAAAACTCTCCAGAAAGTGGGCATAGAGGGAACCTACCTCAACATAATAAAGGCCATATATGACAAACCCACAGCAAACATCATTCTCAGCGGTGAGAGACTGAAAGCATTTCCTCTAAGATCAGGAATGAGACAAGGATGTCCACTCTCACCACTATTATTCAACATAGTTTTGGAAGTCCTAGCCATGGCAATCAGAGAAGAAAAAGAAATAAAAGGCATACAAATTGGAAAAGAAGTAAAACTGTCACTGTTTGCAGATGACATGATGCTATACATAGAGAATCCTAAAAATGCCACCAGAAAACTACTAGAGCTAATCAATGAATTTGGTAAAGTTGCAGGATACAAAACTAATGCACAGAAATCTCTTGCATTCCTATACACTAATGATGAAAAATCTGAAAGAGAAATTATGGAAACACTCCCATTTACCATTGCAACAAAAAGAATAAAATACCTAGGAATAAACCTACCTAGGGAGACAAAAGACCTGTATGCAGAAAACTATAAGACACTGATGAAAGAAATTAAAGATGATACCAACATATGGAGAGATATACCATGTTCTTGGATTGGAAGAATCAATTTTGTGAAAATGACTATACTACCCAAAACAATCTACAGATTCAATGCAATCCCTATCAAATTACCAATGGAATTTTTTACGGAACTAGAACAAAAAATCTTAAAATTTGTATGGAGACAAAAAAGACCCCAAATAGCCAAAGCAGTCTTGACGGAAAAAAATGGAGCTGGAGGAATCAGACTCCCTGACTTCAGACTATACTACAAAGCCACAGTAATCAAGACAATATGGTACTGGCACAAAAACAGAAACACAAATCAATGGAACAAGATAGAAAGCCCAGAGATAAACCCACACACCTATGGTCAACTAATGTATGACAAAGGAGGCAAGGATATACAATGGAGAAAAGACAGTCTCTTCAATAAGTGGTGCTGGGAAAACTGGACAGCTACATGTAAATGAATGAAATTAGAACATTCCCTAATACCACACACAAAAATAAACTCAAAATGGATTAGAGACCTAAATGTAAGATCAGACACTATAAAACTCTTATAGGAAAACATAGGAAGAACACTCTTTGACATAAATCACAGCAAGATCTTTTTTGATCCACCTCCTTGAGTAATGAAAATAAAAACAAAAATAAACAAATGGGGCCTAATGAAACTTCAAAGCTTTTGCAGAACAAAGGAAACCATAATCAAGATGAAAAGACAACCCTCAGATAGGAGAAAATATTTGCAAATGAATCAACGGACAAAGAATTAATCTCCAAAATATATAAACAGCTCATTCCACTCAATATTAAAGAAACAAACAACCCAATCCAAAAATGGGCAGAAGACCTAAATACACATTTCTCCAAAGAAGACATACAGATGGCCAAGAAGCACATGAAAAGCTGCTCAACATCACTAATTATTAGAGAAATGCAAATCAAAACTACAATGAGGTATCACCTCACACCAGTTAGAATGGGCATCATCAGAAAATCTACAAACAACAAATGCTGGAGAGGGTGTGGAGAAAAGGGAACCCTCTTGCACTGTTGGTGGGAATGTAAATTGATACAGCCACTATGGAGAACAATAAGGAGGTTCCTTAAAAAACTAAAAATAGAATTACCATATGATCCAGCAAGCCCACTACTGGGCATATACCCAGAGAAAACCGTAATTCAAAAAGACACATGCACCCCAATGTTCATTGCAGCACTATTTACAATAGCCAGGTCATGGAAGCAACCTAAATGCCCATCGACAGACGAATGGATAAAGAAGATGTGGTACATATATAAAATGGAATATTACTTAGCCATAAAAAGGAACGAAATTGAGTCATTTGTTGAGACATGGATGGATCTAGAGACTGTCATACAGAGTGAAGTAAGTCAGAAAGAGAAAAACAAATATCGTATATTAACGCATGTATGTGCAACCTAGAAAAATGGTACAGATGAACCGGTTTGCAGGGCAGAAGTTGAAACACAGATGTAGAGAACAAACGTATGGACACCAAAAGGGAAAACCGCGGTGGGGTGGGGATGGTGGTGTGCTGAATTGGGCGATTGGGATTGACATGTATACACTGATGTGTATAAAATTGATGACTGATAAGAACCTGCAGTACAAACAAACAAACAAACAAAAAAACAACTAATACTAAACTTTCTTTGGGTTATTTGTATGGAAATATGTTAATATAAATGTTTCAGACATTACATGAAATTTCTAAAAATCTTATATGTTCTGGTATAATGTTATAAGTCATAATTCTAGTTATTACTTTAAAATGTGTATCTCAGAAATTAAAAAAAAAAAAAAAGACCGTGGGTTCAAGTCCCAATCTGAGTTACAAGGTTTTGGGGTCACCTTGTTCCTGGCCCTCAATTCCCCAGAAAATATATGTGATTCTCACCACAATCATAAGAGATTGATACCAAGTATTCATTCCTAGTGGGGGGTCATTCTTTTCTTGAGATCAGATCACTTACGTCCAAGGCATCAATTAAGAGATCTTGGATGCTTGGCAAACAGAGAATCAAGGCAAAATAGGGAAAGGGTTTGAGAGCCATTTTATCATTCAGGTTAGATGGGGTAGATGAACTACCTTACACCAGTGGCCACCACTCTAGGGAGGAGCATCCTTATCCTCTTCTTTGGCAAAACCCTGACAATAGCCTGTTTTGAGGCTCCCATGTCAGTCTCCACATGGACCAGCCCATCTATTAACACTCTCTTTCTGCAAAGGGGAACAAGTTATTACTCACTTTCCATGATTCCCTTCTCCCTCCACCCCTACCACCCTAATCCAAGCCACCAGCATGTCTCACCTGGATTTATGAATTGGCCTCCTAACTGGACTCCCTGCTTCCATCTGTGTCCCCTTTCAATTTATTCTCTACAGAGTAGCTGAAAAGATCATATTACTTCTCTGTTCAAAACCTTTCAATGGCTTATTATTTCCCTCTGAGTAAAGGTCAAGTTCTTAACTAAAAGACTATGCATTACGGCATGATCTGCATACCCCTCCTTCTTATTTTTTCCACTCTTTCCCCACTCTCTTTCTACTCCTCAAATATGCTAAGCATTGTCACACCTCAGGGCCTTTGCTCTTGCTGTTCACTGTGCATAGCACACTTTTCCCAGACCCACACGCCTTGGCTTCTTCTCTTACTTTCTTTGGGTCTGTACTCAAATGTCAGCTAATCTTGTAAGCAGATAGGGTAGGGGTCCTCAGAGAAAAAGAACCAGGCATGGCTTTCTTGATATAAGAGAAGCCATTTTAGGCCTAAGCCATTTTGTGATCTAAGCCTGGCCACAATGCTTGCCCTTGAACAGGTCTCAGTAATTAATGAGCTTAAGGGAACAAAAGAAGGCAGGAACAAAGGAAAAGCAGTCAAGAAACAATAGTCCAAAATATCGTATATTAACGCATATTTGTGGAATCTAGAAAAATGGTACAGTTGAACTGGTTTGCAAGGCAGAAATAGAGACACAGACGTAGAGAACAAACGTATGGACACCAAGGGGGGAAAAGAGAGGTGGGATGAATTGGGAGACTGGGATTGACATATATACACTAATATGTATAAAACAGATAATTAATGAGAACCTGCTGTATAGCACAGGGAACTCCACTTCGCTGTCCAGTAGAAACTAACACAACATTATAAAACAACTATACACCAGTAAAAAAAAAAGAAAGAAAAGAAACAATAGTTCAGCGCTAAAACAGAGTCCTGTAGCAATCTGGTACATATCTTTGAGCTGTTCTTCAGGAACTCAAGTCCCCACCCAGGTGAAGGATGGTAACTACATGCAAAGATCCCAAACTGGTGGAACCTAAAGAATGATGATGTTGACCTTTTCTGACCCTCATGACTTCAGTCAACTAGAGCTTGGGCTCTGGCAACCTTTGCCCCAATTCTATGCTGAATTCTCCTCTGCTCAAGCTCCTTCATGAATATGCTTAAACTTCCCCAATTTTGCTGTTCGGGGAGACACTGCTTTGGGAAAGATCCTTGGTGTTCTCCTTACTTGCTGCAAGTAGTAAATCCTTCCTCCTCCCACTCTTTGGCTAGGTTGTGTCTTTTGTTTTGTTTTTGTTTTTGTTTTTGGCTGTGCCACGCGGCTTGCAATATCTTAGTTCCCTGACTAGGGACTGAACCCAGGCCCTCGGCAGTGAAAGCACGGAGTCCTAACCACTGGACCGCCAGGGAATTCTCATTGGTTGTGTTTTTTGGCTCGATACCAACCAAGAGGTGACCCAGTCTTTGAGTAACAACCTGAGAGGTCTTCCTCGACCATCTTACAGTGCCCCTGCCAACACACTGCATCCCTCTTTCCCTGCTTTTTCTTCACAGCACTTATCACCTCCTCTGCTTTTACTGTTACATATATGCTTCTTATCTGTCAACTCCTCATCCACTCCCAGCCCACTAAGAATATTAAGTTTCAGGAGAGGAAGGGGCTTTGGTTCACTGCTATATCCCCAGCAGTGACAGCACCCTGTCACAGTGAAGTACCCTGTCTGGTACTTAACAGACACACAGTATTTGTTGAATAAATGAGTGAATTCCAGTTTTTACTTTTAGAAAACTCATACCAGCTTCCTGATCCCTTATCTCCTCAGACACATGGTGACAGATCAACTATGGTGCAATTCTCCCACTTATGGTGAGCTAGTAGCTAATCTTTATTGGGCACTTATTCAGAGCCAGACACATGACTAAGAGTTTTATGTGATTTTTCTCATTTGATCCTCACAGTGTGAGGGGGTAAATACTATTATTCTCATTTTACTGATGAGGAAGTGATGCACAGAGGGGTTAAGCTGTTAATATGTGGTGCAGCTGTGACTAGAACGTAAACAATGACTCTAAACCTGTGCCCTTAGCTACACAGTTTGGGTGGCAGGGGCTTTGTGAGGATTTGGACTAACTGCAGCAGGCTGGATGGACCCAGACAGGAGAAGACAAGACTGAAGAGGACATAGCAGTGATAGTCCAAGTGAGCATTCTGAAAAAATGTTTATCCCCTCATATTTTTAAGTTGCTATCTAAAAGTTTCCATCATAAATTGAAATAGTTGCAATGGATGTAAATTCTGGCAAATTGTAAATAATGACAATTTAAGATAAAACTGTTAAATCATTCTTCATAGTGTGTCCAACAGAATCTACATAACGATTGAATAACCATCACCCATTTAAAAGTACATGAATGAGCTCTTTAACATTCGATAATTCTACACTGTTCCTTTATATTTATGTTCCACTTCCCCATAAAATGTTATCCAAATGTAACAATTTTTATGTTTGAAAAACATTTTATTGATTACATCTTTGCAATAAAAATATGTATGTATTAAAGTAAAATTTTTTCCTGTAATTGTATGGCTCTACATATTAGAAAGAATTCTTCTTAACTGAGTAATTTTGCAATTACCTTTAACATGTAGCTGCTCTTTTGACACGATTACAAATTTGATAATACATAAACGTAAAAGGTAAAATTCTACTGGAAATGCATCTCTCAGTGAGATAGATGGGGCTTCTCCACCTATTAATTCATATATCTGAATGACTATTTCTTACTGTTAGATAAGCAGGGTTCACTTTCATTTCTTTTTTGTTTTAGTAGATACGGTGCCGAGAAATATTACTCACATTAATGTATGATAATACTGGTAGCTTTGTTAGAATATTAATCAATTCTTTGGTTTTGTGGACAAAAAAAAAAATGCTGCCTGCCATTTCAATAAACAAAAAATGTTGCCCATGGGACTTCCCTGGCGGTCCAGTGGTTAGGACTCTGGGCTTTCACTACCGTGGCCCCGGGTTCAATCCCTGGTGGGGGAACTAAGACCTGCAAGCTGCACGAGGGGTTCAAAACAAAACCAAAACTCATTACCCACTCTCTAATATGCCTGAATTCAGAACAGCCCAATATAGGCCAAAACACACTTATAATGCCTAGTCCCGCTCTTAACTTTAGTCTTAAGGTATCCCAGGGATGAACACACCACAGTCTGAGTAGCACCAGTTCAGAGGAATGATTTCTAGAGCCTGGGAAGCCGGCTCCTCTGCTGTTCCTCCCAGCTACCTCAGGGCCGGAGCGGCGGCCCACTCTGTCCGTTCCCGCTTAGCCCGAAGACCAGTGGTCCTGACCGCGGAAAGACCGGCGCAGGCTGCAGCCCAGCCAGGGCAAGCCCCGGAACGAAGAGAAGAAACTGCCACTCGGGAGGCTAGAAAGCGGAGAGTCCGCGGCTCTGTCAGGCCCAGGAGGGAAGCCGGACCCTCGGCAGGAACACGCCGTGGAGGGGAGGGGAAACAATGTCGGTGCAACGCAGCTCAGGGAAGCAGGGGCTGGCGGAGGTCGGGACTCGGACTGTGGGCCGGAAGTGAGGAAGGCGGAGCTTATCCTGTTCCTACAGACACTAGGCGGCCCTAGGGAGCGTCAGCCGGGGGAAGAGTGTTTGTGTAACACTGCGGGCTGAGCCGAGGGAGTGGGATGGGACGGGTGTCGGTATAAGGGCTCTCGGGAGGGACGGATATTGCTGTGACACTGCGGGGATGCTCTGAGGGGACGGGTGTCGGTGTGGCACCAGCGCACGCTGAAGGAGCCGGCGGAACGGGGTGGTCATGGGGATGTGGGCGTCGGTGGACGCGATGTGGGACATGTCGGCCGAGAAGCGTATCTTCGGGGCCGTGTTGCTCTTCTCCTGGACAGTGTATCTTTGGGAGACCTTCCTATCACGGCGGCAGGTGAGCCTAGACAGGGCCCACCTGACCCCGACACCCGGCCAGCTCTAGGCCAGCCTCGGTCTCGACTCCAAGTCCCTGGATGATTGCTGCGGCCCCAGCACCGGCCTCGACCTTATGGGTCCCTACTGAGCCTCCTAACTTGGCCCGATGATGGGGTAGGCCTTGAGGGGATCTGGTGTCTCAGGACGTTTTCCGCAACGTGATCATGGGCCCCAGGCCATTTAGGGTCTGGTGAAAGGGAAGGCAGGGCTGCCGCCTTTTCAGGCCTGAGCTCTTGTACCTGCCGCACAGCTTCCTAAGGATTCTCGGGCACAGACTTACTTCCTTTATTTTTGGCAGCAACTCATAAACCTTCAGAAAGAAGGTGCTAAAATTTTAGAATCACAACTTCCCCATGATATTTGTGTCATGCTCAACCACAGCACTGGGAAGCCATTTTCTGAAAATGAAGATTTCTCAGTCCTTCCAAAGACCTAAACTCTTTTCCCTTTAAAAAATAAAAAAGAAAGAAAAAAAAAGTGTATATGTTGTTTTTGCCCAAAGAACATTTTCTTAAAAGCTTCTTTATTGTTTTTATTCAAACAATTAAACAGTAAAGTAGAAAGTGAAAGTTACTTAATAACAGTTCCCTGGAGATAATCACAATTAACAGTTTGATGGATTAGAGATACGAACTTTATTTATTTATTTATTTATTTTTTGGCCGCACCATGTGGCCTGCGGGATCTTAGTTCTCCCACCCTGGCGGGCAGTAGAAGCGCAGGAGTCCTAAACACTGAACCACCAGGGAATTTCTGAGATCTGAACTTTTAAATGAGATAGATTTGAAGTTTAATTGACCACTTTATGGCAGTCTTTCACTAATGGTTTTCTTCTGTGTTGGCACTGAATCAAGTCAACTGGAATGGTTAGGAAAACCTTTCTTTTTTTAACTGCTGGAACCTTTCCTTGAGTACTACAATCTTCTTCCTCTGCAAATTTCTCCTCTCAGATTACATTCTGTATGAATCTTTAAATTGAAAATTAAAAAATTTTCTATATCTGTCATTGTCTGGGTTATATCTAGATTTCTTTCTTTAGTCCAGGATATTCAAAGAGATGTTAAGCTGTATAACACTAGGTTCTCTGATTAGCTCTTAAGATAGCTTCGTTGGTACAGAATGCTGTAGGCCTAGAGAAGATCCTTTGCAGAAAGTAAGCACACAGTATGTACTGTCTAAATTGGAGATGGGGTATTGAACATCTACCTACTTGTCTTACCTTAATAATAAGCCTAGTTACAGAAACTACTTTTCAATAATGTCTTCTTTCTTCAGTTATGCTTTAATGTAATGCCCTTTATCAAGGGTTTGGTAAGATATCCAATAATAAATAGAGAATAGAGATTTATTGTAAAACCATTGTAGAAAATGCTGTCCATTATATTGTTTGGTATCTGTTCTCTGTATTATGTACCATGGGCTGAAATTACTTTCTAGAATTTGGTGTAATGAGAAAGTTTGTCTTTCTTGAAGACCTGATCTGTTTCTGTCATTCCTCAAATTTCCCTTAATTTGGCTTCTAGAATCAAATTTAATGACTAGCCACATTAACTGTTAAAACTCATGATTAGCATATTTACTTCCTTCTGTCCATGAATTTGTTTTCTATATTATAGGATGTATGCTATACCTGGAATGAGTAGTACTCTTTGTAATGTTACAATTTTGGTTTACCTGTGCATACCAAAGTGTGTGACAGCTTTGATTTTAATTTCACCTAGTCAACTAGTTGCAGGTTTTCTCGTGCTTTTACTTTCCTGCACGAGTTGTTTTAGTGGTCAGTGTACTTCATCAAACGCAGTATTTGTGTATGTATAAAGCAAATTCAACAGGCTTAAGTGACAAGTTAATGTTATAAACCATTCAAAGTTTGATCGTAAATGACTATTGTAATAAGTAATGAGTTGGCTTGACTGTTTCCTTAAGGTGTTTTCTTCAAAATATTTCAGAGACGGATATATAAAACAACAACTCATGTACCACTGGAGTTAGGACAGATCATGGATTCAGAAACATTTGAGAAATCTCGACTGTATCAGCTGGATAAAAGTACTTTCAGCTTCTGGTCAGGACTCTATTCGGAGATTGAAGGCACCGTGAGTAATTTACTTCTTGGGGAGACAGTCTGTCAACTTATTTAATACTTTGGAATGTTTATTTTCATTTTTGTATTTTTGTGACACAAAAGAGGGTACCACACCTACAAATCCCAGAATGCTTTCTTAACCTTTGTTATTGATGGTAATGAGTGTGGAGCAAAAGAGGCAGAAACATAACTGTTTAGGCAGTTGAAAACTGTAGAATATGGTAACTGTCACCCTGAGGCAAGGTATGAAAAAGAACCTTTTTTTTTTTTTTTAATATTTATTTGGCTGCGTTGGGGCACGTGGGATCTTCATTGCTGCGTGCCGGATCTTCCTTGCAACGTGCGAGATCTTTCCGTTGCAGTATGCAAACTCTTAGTTGAGGCATGTGGGATCTAGTTCCCTGACCAGGGATTGTACCTGGGCTCCCTGCATTGGGAGTGCAGAGTCTTACACATGGGACCACCAGGGAAGTCTCAAAAAAGAACCTTTTGTTGTAAGTTATTCTTGTAGCAATCCCAGCTCCTCTTTCTGCCTCTCAACTCTGTAACCTATCCTCTACATTGTAGCCCAAGGAATCCTGAAACACGATTCTGATCATGTTATTCTCCTACATAAAACCTTTTGCTGGCCCGCTGTTTCCTTCAGGGTAAAGTCCAAATTTCTTGGCATGCTTTATGAGGTCCTTTTGACCTGGCAGTTGCTTACTTGAGCTTCATCTTTTTATTCCTTCCCCCTAATTCTTTCCGCGTCTTTATTGTCCATCTCATACCCAGCTTGGTTTCTTATGACCTTGAGTCTTTTCACATGCTGGTATCTCTGTCTGGGGTGCCCTTCCTCTCCCCCTTCGTCTCCACTCTCTCACTGGGGCCTGATAAATCCCTACTGTTCCATTAGGATCCAGCTGAGACATCATCTCTTCTAAGAAACCGTTTGAAACTTCCCCATCCCTCAAGTCTGGATAAAGTAGCATCCCATCATTATTCCTATCAGAGTACTTAGCATATTGTATTGAATTTGCCTGTTTAGCTGACAGACTGGTAGTTCCCTAAAGATAGGGTACTTTAAAGTCTTGTTCATCATTTTATACCTAGTACCTGACATACAATAAGCACATAATTCATATATGTTGAATGAAATAATGAGTGACAGATAATTTTTACTTAGTAAAACAGGGCCAGTCTTCTCCCATGCTAAAAGAAGAGAGGCTGTAAAGTACAGAGCCATGTTTCTCAGTCTTCTTTTCATGATCTCCCCTGGCCCCTGACCCTGGTGCCTTTTTAGCCAATTTTCCTAGTTGCCCCTCCATGAAATTTTAATACCAGAAATATACTGTATGTCTGTTTCTGTACTGTATGTATATATATACACATATACATATGTGCTTTACACATAAAATGAGTAAGATTCCCCCTGCCACCGCACACCAGTTCTTGGTTTTCTACCCCTAAGAACAATTGAAAGTGCATGGCATTGAGGTTGAGAGCTGACTCTGAACTCAGGTGGCTTGAGTTTGAGTCTCAGCTGTACCATACCACCTATGAGACCTCAAGCAAGTCACTCAACATTTCTGTGCCTCGGTTTTCTGTTAAAATCGTATGGTGGGCTTCCCTGGTGGTGCAGTGGTTGAGGATCTGCCTGCCAATGCAGGGGACACGGGTTCGAGCCCTGGTCTGGGAAGATCCCACATGCCACGGAGCAACTGGGCCCGTGAGCCACAATTACTGAGCCTGCGCGTCTGGAGCCTGTGCTCTGCAACAAGAGAGGCTGCGATAGTTAGAGGCCTGCGCACCGCGATGAAGAGTGGTCCCCGCTTGCCACAACTAGAGAAAGCCCTCGCACAGAAACAAAGACCCAACACAGCCATAAATAAATTAAAAAAAAAAAAAATGACTGAGGCTTTTATATTAAAAAAAAAAATCGTATGTTAATAATAGTTCCTCATTCATAGTGTTGGTGAGAGGATTGAAAATTAGTTAATATATGTAGGATGCTTAGAATAGTGCTGGATCTGCTGTAAGTGCTCCAGAAGCATTGGCTTTTGTGTTTTTTATCATCATAAGCATGATTATCATCACTATTCCTCCAGAACTCTTTTACTTATTTATTTACTTTAAGTTTTGGGGTGGTTTACTAACAGCAATAAATAACTGGAACATGTAATAAACATTTAAAGACAGATCTAATACTCTTTATTCATTTATAAAACAGTTTAAAATTCAGCACCATTCTGTCATTCTGAAATGTAACTAATTCTACATATCTATCATATATTTAACTGAGCCAAACCACCATACTCTACTTATTTCATTAGGCAAAAAAATAAGTTGTTATATTTTGTTGAATTTTTTTTTAAATTTATTTATTTATTTATTTATTTTTGGCTGCATTGGGTCTTCGTTGCTGCGCAGGCTTTCTCTAGTTGGGGCGAACGGGAGCTACTCTTCGTTGAGGTGCTCGGGCCTCTCATTGCAGTGGCTCCTCTTGCTGCGGAGCACAGGCTCTAGGCACGCAGGCTTCAGTAGTTGTGGTGCACGGGTTTAGTTGCTCCTTGGCACGTGGGATCTTCCTGGACCAGGGCTCGAACCCGTGTCCCCTGCATTGGCAGGTGGACTCCCAACCACTGTGCCACCAGGGAAATCCCTTGTTGAAATTTTTAAGGGCTACAAAATAGTGCAATATAAAGTGATATAAACATGAATAGAATCCAGAAGTTTATATTAATGAAAAATGGGTATATATTCTTTTTAAAAAATAAACTATTTTTTAGAGCAGTTTTAGGTTGACAGCAAATTTGAGCAGAAAGTACAGAGCGTTCCCATACACCCCATGCCCCCACATATGCGCAGAACTCTCCCATTGTCAATGTCCCGAGTCACAGTGGTACATTTGTTAGAATGGATGAACCTACACTGACACATCATTATAACTCAAAATCCATAGTTTACATTATCATCGCCTTTGGTGTTTTCCATTCTATAGGTCTGGACAAAAATATAATGACTTGTATTCATCATTACAGTGCCGTACAGAATAGCTTCACTGTCCTAAATATCCTCTGTGCTCTGCCTATTCATCCCTGCCTCCCACTAATCCTCGGCAACAACTCATCTTTTTATCATTCCCATAGTTTTGCCTTTTCCAAAATGTTATATAGTTGGAATCATATAGTTTATAGCCTTTTCAAATTGGCTTCTTTCACTTAGTAATATGCACTTAAGAGTCTCCCATGTCTTTGCATGGCTTGATTTTATATTCTTTTTTCAAAAATGCTCTGTCATAATTCCTCCAGAACTCTTTTAGGTCCCTCAGTACCACTAAGAGAAAGATTCCTAAATTGAAAATAAGGTTGTAGGTACTTTCACCGTAAGCATCTTTGCTGTAGACAGCTTTGCTGCAAGCATTTTCACCACATAACCAATTGACTGTAAGGCAATTTTGCAGTAAAAGATAAAATAATGACAAATAAAAGAGGGACATTAAAAAGGACATAAACACGTAAAATGAATAACAAAATTAAAAAGACTTTATTGCAAAATACAAAACATTTGAATACATTTAAAATGTGTGTGGATTCATGACAATATGCGCAAATAACTGATTTTATTTTGTGAATTGTACCTAAGCACTTGTCTTCCAAGTCTTCTGTTCATAGTATTTTATACAATTTTTTTCTTGTTGATTTGTCTCATCGTTCAGCATTGCACTTTTTCTTTTTTGCTAAAACTTCTTCCTTTGTTAAGAGAAGTATCAGTTTTCAAATACTAGGAGGCATATTTGTAACTGAGCTCTGTATTGCGTTGTGAAAGCCTCTATACCATAGTTCATTCTTGGTATGTAGTCATATGTCCACTGATAGATGTTCCGAAGCTCTATGGGAAATGTGGGTTCACCTCTGCACCTTCGAGACCTCTTTCTCCTCCAAAGTAGTGTGTTTCAAAGTAAGAAACCAACTCTTGGGGCAAATCATCTGTCAGCTCAACAAAGCCATCAATAACATCGCTAACTGGAGGATGTGCTAACCAGTTGAAACCAAACTGTCAACCCCAAAACTGTCAACCAGTTATTTTATCTTTCACAGCAGAATTTCCTTACAGCCATTTGGTTATGCAGTGAAAATGTTTGCAGCAAGGTATTTAAGGCAAAGAAGCTTATGGCGAAGATACAGACGTAAAAATAATCGAGATTGGCTACCATAATTGTTTCCTCACTTAAAGAGAAGTAACTGGCTGTTTGTAGCTTTGTTAAATGATTACAAAATTGTCTAGTTAGTCACAAAATTTGCATTGACAAATATTGAATACTAAGACTAGTGTGGTTAAAGCAAAGACTCAGAGAAATTAAATGGCTTGCCCATATAATGGCCAGGTGACACTCACTGCTAAATAGGAGAACTGAATTTCAAACTCTGCTCTTCTGAGTCTTTAAAATTACACAGAAGAAACCATTCTTGAAACTCTAAGGACTGCAACATGAATGTGCTAAATTTATCCTTGGGGAATTAGTAAACTACATTTGCCATTAGATAGGAAGTATTTTGTGTTACTTTGAAATCCTGTTCTGTTTGAAAACAAGTTCATTAATTCCTGTTTTGTGTTGATTAAAATTAATTGGTTTGTAAGCTTTGGTCACAAAGAACAAGTGCAAAGATTAATTTAGACTTTTTTTTTGCCATGGTTCTTTCTACCTGAGGGAACATAAGAGGCCCTTGTGACCAATTACAGATGCCACTGTTCACACAAATGTGACAGAGCACGTAGAGATAAAATGTCCCCCCTTTCTGAGACAAACTTTCCTCATATCTCATAGGTGTCAATAAAGAGCCCTCTCAAGAAATGGAATGGCTGGGGAGTAGAGTAGGGCAGAGTAGAAAAGTTCAAATTGTAACTTCTCCAATTTCTGCTTGTTTCAGAGTCAGCAGTTTAGCCTCTTTGAGTCTCATTTTTTCTCCTCTTTAAGATGAGAAGAAGATAGATATTAAACCATATTTCATATGTTTTGTGGCAGGGACTGAGTAAGATAATGAAATGAAGCAATTAGTATAGTACTCAACACATAGCAATTACTTAGTCACTGGGTTTCTCTGGGCAAGTTACTTTAACATTTCTGAGTTTCAGTTGCCTTATCTGTAAAATCGAGATGACTATGCTCCCTGCCCTGCCTGCTTCTCAAGACTTTAGTGAAATAATATATGTGGAAGCACAGGACTTGTTTTTGTAGGCATCATTAGTTCTTTTTACAGGACATCCTATAAATACAGAGAAACTTTACTGTTCACCGTGTTTTGTTTTTCATTCCCCAAAGCATGCTAAGCAAGTTTGCAATAGCAGTTTCCAAATGCATTCATAAATGCATTCAAAGTTCATATTAAAGGTACCCTTGATACTTAAAAGCTGGACTTTTGGGACTTTCCTGGTGGCGCAGTGGTTAAGAATCCACCTGCCAGTGCAGGGGACATGGGTTCAAGCCCTGGTCCAGGAAGATCCCACATGCCGCAGAGCAGCTAAGCCCGTGCATTACAACTACTGAGCCTGCACCCTAGAGCCCGCGAGCCACAACTACTGAAGCCCGAGTGCCTAGAGCCCATGCTCCGCAGCAAGAGAAGCCACCGCAATGAGAAGTCCGCGCACCACAACGAAGAGTAGCCCCCACTCGCTGCAATAGAGAAAGCCAACGGGCAGCAAAGAAGACCCAATGCAGCCAAAAATAAATTAAAAAAAAAAAAAAGCTGGACTTTTAATAGTAGGTGTTCCAGCCTTTCCCCCAAAGCATTATAAATCCTTAATTCTGCATTATTTATTAGTATTGAGAATAGGATGAAGGAAATGCCATCCCAAGTCCATTAGTTCAACAAGTGGAGCATATACCACATACAGTGGTGCCAAAGCATGTCTTCTGGGAAAACAGTTTATATCCAAGATTGAGTTAGTTAAAGTAAAGTGGAAATAGCCGGATGTAGAGTTAAGGGGCCTTTAAAAAGGCAGTCTATTAAAACAGTGATTTTCAAACTTTGGTGTACATCACATTTAACTGGAGACTGACTCTTGGGCCCCACTTCCAGTTTCTGATTCAGTAGTTCTGGGGTGGAGGCTGAGACTTTGCATTTCTGACATATTCCCAGCGATGCTGCTGCTGCTGTCCAGAGACCATATTTGAGACCCATGGTATTGCATCAATCCCCTGCATACTGGTAAAAGTCTAAGAGATGGATAGCATCAAGTATGAGTGCGATTGTGGGGAAATAGGAATGCTCAAGTATGGCTAGTGGGAGTGTAAATTGATGTAAACACTTTAAAGAACAAGCTGATAATGCCAAATAAAGTTAAAACTCACCATATATTGGTCTAAAAAGATGTAGAGTGTAAAAAGTAAGTTGTAGAGTGATAAATACAATATGATGTCATTTATATGTGTATATATATATATATATTCATTAAAAAATTTTTTTTAAATAAATAAATTTATTTATTTATTTTTGGCTGCGTTGGGTCTTGATTGCTGCGTGTGGGCTTTCTCTGGTTGCAGCGAGCAGGGGCTACTCTTCATTGTGGTGCGCAGGCTTCTCATTGCAGTGGCTTCTCTTGTTACGGAGCACGGGCTCTAGGTGCTCGGGCTTCAGTAGTTGTGGCACGCAGGCTCAGTAGTTGTGGCTCGTGGGCTGAGAGCGCAGGCTCAGTAGTTGTGGCACACGGGCTTAGTTGCTCCACGGCATGTGGTATCTTCCCGGACCAGGGCTCAAACCCTCGTCCCCTGCATTAGCAGGCTGATTCTTAACCACTGCGCCACCAGGGAAGTCCCTATGTGTGTGTATATATATATATATATATATATATATATATATATATATTTATATATATTTATATATTCTTAAAAAGCATATGTAAACCACTTTATTATTTATGGATACATATATAAAAATGGAAAGTAGATTGGAAGGACACCTAAGAAATATATGATAGTGCCCAAAACCCTCAAAGCCACAAGGAACCATGTCTGAACGGATGGAAATATTGTGCTTCTAACCAAGGAGTGTGATCATCGTGTTCCCGGGGCTCCACAGGTGAAGAAGCAGTACGTTGACTCCTCTGGGCAAAATGATTCCACGAACTTGGTATCTGTTGTGAGAAGTCGTGTTTTGTAAGCATGTATTCTTTTCACATTTTAAGAGCTGCTCCCTCATTCATATGTCTTGTTGGTTTGGTGAATATCTGTGTTCGCTTTATCTGCCCAAGACGAAGGGTGGTGCTGAGAAAGGGCCTTACTCCTATGATACCCTGACTCCTACCTCAGGATTCACTTTTTCCTGACCCAGAGAAGGCTCTGATAGCCCATTCTGTCCCCCAACATGGTAGGTGGACATGACTCTCTACTTATACCGATACTAATACTTGGTCCTAACCAAGAGGCTATTTCCTTTCAAGGAAAAGCCAGCTATGGAGCCGTAAAGCCTGGCTCAAATTCCATTTCTTTCACTTGTTAGCTGTGGGATTTTTGACACGTTGCTTAGCCTTTCTAAGCTTAGTTCCTGATTCTTAAGGTCTTTTGTGGTCTTTTGGCAAAAGTTTTTTTTTTTTTTTCTCTAAACAGCTTTATTGAGGTAAATTAGCAAATCATACAGTTCATCCATATAAAGTGTACAGGCAAAAACCTTTTAACAGTCTAAACTTAGTATCTCAATTGGTTTGTATCTGTCTAAATGCGTATTTTATCCTAAATAAGATCTCTCTTTTTTTTTTTAACATACTTTCATATGATAGTTTCTAGTACTGCTTCAATGTGACCAACATGTGCTTTGTTTTATAGCTTATTCTTCTCTTTGGAGGAATCCCTTATCTCTGGAGACTCTCTGGGCGGTTCTGTGGCCATGCTGGCTTTGGACCAGAATATGAGGTATGTCATTCATTAGCATATATTTGTCAGTCTTTCTTTTTCCTTGGCCAGCTTTCTACTAAAGTTAATTTTTTGGCTCCTACCGTTATTAGGCTTCTCTGTCTCTGCAGTCCTTGTTGACCTGTGTTAGCATAATGCAAGTTACTGTAGCAAACCCCAGAATTTCAATGGCTTATTACAATAGTTAATTTCTTAATCACATAATAGCCCAGTGTGAGTATTTTGGGTGTCAGCAGGTGACATCCTTTTATGTGGTAAGTCAGAGACCCAGTCTCTTCTTATATGGCTCTGCCATTCCCTAAGTGCCCCTAAGTTCTCTGCATCCAACAGGCAGATGGAATAAGAGTGTGTTGAAAGTACATCCTCTTCTTAACTCCCTTGGCTCCGAAGTGATACCTGTCCTTTGCATTCACATTTCATTGGTGAGCCAGTCATTTAGTCTCAGATGCAAGGGCGCTGGGTAATGTAGTCTCTGGTAGGCAGCTGCTTCTTGGGAACAACTCTATGAAAGGGGAAGCATGAACTATGTTGAACTCACGCTAAGCAGATACCCTGTGCCACACATGCTTAGCAGATACTTTCAACAGAGACAGAGAGTATACCTCTTAGAATCTCCACTGAGCTGCTTGAGTTGACTGCCCACTCTTCCAGGAATACCAGTTATTGGAATCAAAGCCTTCGACCTGAGACTTTCTGCCTATAATGGATGCTGGGACACTGCTTTTGACTTTTTCTTGGAAATTGCCAAGTCTGTTCTCTCCTTCCTGATTGTTTATTTGAAATGATGGGTCTTATCTATACGTGTAGGTACCTTGGGCTTTAATTCAGCTCATCCTGTATCCCTTTTCTGTGTACCGTTTTCTAAAGGAGCCAAACTCTTTAAGACCTCTTCTTCCTGTGATATCTCTGTATCTTCACAGACTCTGTCCTGACCTGCTATATGCGCTGTTATAGTTTAATTGCATGTCCTCTGTATTGTTTCATAAACAATTTAAGGTGGTTTTGTATAAACATGACTGGCTCCTATTTTAGTTCCCATCTTCAATGTCACTTTCTCAGAGAGGCCTTCTCTGACCACTCTCATCTAAAATAGCATCCCTCTGTCACTCTTTTTTTTTTTTTTTTTTCCCCTGGCCGAGCCACCTGGCTTGTGGGATCTTAGTTCCTCAACCAGGGATTGAACCCAGACCCTTGGCAGTGATAGCGTGGAGTCCTAACCACTGGACTGCTGGGGAATTCCCCCCTGTCACTCTTTAGTGAAGCATATCACCTTATTTTATTTTCTTTATAGAGGCACTTACCACTATTTGCATTTATCTTATTGTTTATTCGTTTACTTTTTATCTGTCACCCTGACAAGACTTTTAAGCTCCAAGGGGACAGAGACCTTACATATTTTCTTCACTGCTGTGACTTGTGCCTAGAACAATGCCAGTCACGGTGTAGGTACTCCATAAGTATTTGTTGAACGAATAAACCCAATTTATATACATACATATAAAAATATTCCTTACGTTAATGAGACATTTTATATAATGTTCTGATACATTATTTTTGTATTTAACAATGCTTTAGAGATCTCTTCCTGTCTGTTTATATAGATCTTTGTTTTCTTTAATGGCTGCATGGTACTGGCAGTCCTCACTCTGCACAGTTCTGATATACACACATTTCACTTACCATGGTTTAGTTAATAACACCAGTCCCTCAGCAGGTTCAAATTTCAGTTACCACAGTATGTTACATGCATAACTGCATAAAGTACAAGTTCCCTGCTAGCTCTTCAGTCCACAAATCACTGTGCAAATAACAGATGCTCATGCAGTGACCAATCATGTCACTCTTTTCAAATTCTGCTGGTGACTGGTCACTGCACATCTGCTATTCAGTGAATCAGAGCGTGCAGTCGTCTTGCCTCCTGGTCTCCCAGCTATAAATCCACATGACATTTTACAAAGATGGATCACTGAAAGAGGGAATTGGCCAACAAAGATGAAAGTGTAGCAAAGAAATGGAAGATGATAACACTGGACTTGAAATTCAAATCTAGAAACTTCCCTGGCAGTCCAGTGGTTAAGACTCCACGCTTCCACTCAGGGGGCATGAGTTCAATCCCTAGCTGATGTACTAAGATCCTGCATGCTGTGTGGCACGGCCAAAAAAAAGAAAAAGAAATTCAAATCTGATGTACATGGTACAGAGGAAACAGCTGACCAAATTCCCACCTGAAACAGCTTATTTGGTTTTTGTTTTTTCATAATGTATGAAGCACTAAAATACCCTTTCCCTGGATCCTCACCGGTACTTATATACATGATTTTTAACTTTTGCCAGTCAGGGAAAAAATGTTATTGTGCTGTTATTTCATACAACTTATTGAATGGAAAAGTCACTTATGAAGCAACATAAGTAAGTAAAAGTGTGTGAATATCCATACAGATTCTTAATATAACTAGTGTCCTGGTGATGAACATTTAGATTGGTTCAATCTTCCTTCCTACCTCCCTCCCTCCCTCTCTGCCTTCCTTCCTTCCTTCCTTCCTTCCTCCCCCCGCCTCCCCCAGCTCCCTTCCTTCCTGTGTTGGGTCTTCGTTGCTGTGCGTGGGCTTTCTCTAGTTGTGGCGAGCGGGGGCTACTCTTCGTTGCAGTGCATGGGCTTCTCATTGCAGTGGCTTCTCTTGTTGTGGAGCACAGGCTCTAGGTGCTTGGGCTTCAGTAGTTGTGGCACACGGGCTCAGTAGTTGTAGCACACAGGCCTAGTTGCTCCGCAGCATGTGGGACCTTCCTGGACCAGGGATCGAACCCGTGTCCCCTGCATTGACAGGAGGACTCTTAACCACTGCGCCACCAGGGAAGTACGGTTCAATTTTTCTTAATTGCCTACACTCGTGCCCATCCTTGTACACATGTCGTTGTGCACATATTCCACATCTATAAGAAGTCTGAAATAGTATATACCAAAATTCCAAAAGTGGTTTTCTCGGGAGAGAATTTTGGCAATTTTTATTTCCTTATTTTTGCTTATCTCTTAAGAAAATTCAGCAATGAGCATCTACTTCTCATATAATTAAAACCAATTTCTTCACTAAAAAAAGAAGAAAACTAAGTGGACCTCAGCTTGTCCTTAGGCATAGGCAGTGTGTCTTTTGGCAGGACTTTCTGCTTTCCAAACTACCAACAAGTGGTCTCATAATCAGTGTCCTTATGTTCTGACAGTGATATTTGGCCCATCCTTTTTCAGCGGGTAATCGACGTAATGACTCAGGATGCTCCAGAGTTCTGTTGCCACATTATGCATATAAGATGGAATGAGTAGGTTCATCTCAGACAAGAGGTGAACTGTGCCATCAGGATGTTTTGGTCTGGATCACTCTGCCCTCATGGCGCAGCACTTTATAATGTTCTGTGTCCTGGAGTCTTCAAGTGTTCACTGATAGGGCTAGAGCCCAGATCTTGTTGCCTTTGAGAAGCTATGCGTCAAAACCCCTTCCCCTCACTACCCAGTAGATCTTATTCCTAGGATATTTTCTCCTTCCTGAATTAGAATTAGAGATCTTCTGAGAAAAACTCCTGGAAGTTTGTGTATTCTCCAACTTCCCCAGTGTGACTGTCACAACTCCTTTTTCCAGCTAGAGTATCTTCCTTAACGCAGTCACCTGTCTAAACTCCAGCTCACAGTTGTGTGTTAGGAGTAGAAGGGTCTTAGAGAAGAGTAGTGAAAAGTAGCATTTTGGGGTTGGATTATGAAAATCTTTAAAAGCATAATGAGTTTGCAGTCTTATAGAGCAGTGGTCCCCAACCTTTTTGGCACCAGGGACTGGTTTCGTGGAAGACAATTTTTCCATGGATGGGGTGGGGGTACAGTGGGGAATGGTTTCAGGATGATTCAGGAGCATTACATTTTTTAAAAAAAATAAATTTATTTATTCATTTATTTAGACTATGTTGGGTCTTAGTTGCTGCACGTGGGCTTCCTCTAGTTCCGGCGAGCGGGGGCTACTCTTCGTTTCAGTGCGCGGGCTTCTCATTGCGGTGGCTTCTCTTGTTGCGGAGCACAGGCTCTAGGCACGTGGGCTCAGTAGTTGTGGCTTGCGGGCCCTAGAGAGCAGGCTCAGTAGTTATGGCGCACGGGCTTAGTTGCTCCTTGGCATGTGGGATCTTCCTGGACCAGGGCTCGAACCCGTGTCCCCTGCATTGGCAGGCGGATTCTTAACCCCTGAGGCGCATTACGTTTATTGTGCACTTTATTTCTATTGTTATTACATTGTAAAATATAATGAAATAATTATACAAGTCACCATAATGCAGAAACAGTGGGAGCCCTGAGCATGTTTTCCTGCAACTAGATGGTCCCATCTGGGGGTGACGGGAGACAGTGGCACCCGAAGTGTGTTGCTTATGTCCATCTACTCCGTAATCTCGTTTTGGTTGCTGTCACCGCAGAAAACCCTGCTTCACAAAGACAGGATGTTGGAAATGGAAGCAGGCTTTTCAGTGCTTTTGTGGCAATCTCAGGATATTCCACCTTGACTTTCATCCAGAACGTATGGAGATTTGAAGTTGTCTTAAACATACTTTTAAGGCCACCGTCATTTACGATCTCAAGCAGTTAATCCTCTTCTAGCACAGACAAAGTTAGTTCACATGGCTTATTCACAAATGGGTCACAGATCCATTCCTTCCCAGTTCGGGGGTCTTTTGTGGTTGGGAAGTAATGCTCACACTCTTTTGAAAGCTGAGATATGTGATCATGCACCAGCTGGGAGAAAGAAGCCCCTCGCTCAGTCTCTTTCAAAATCTCTGCTAATGTTTGAAACACGTCAAAAATCCCAGTGTTCACTTGTCGACCCCATAATTCCAGTTTGGCTCTGAATGCAGCCACTTTATCTGCCGACTTGAACACAGTTGTCGTTCTCCCCTGAAGTGACAGATCGAGTTCGTTGAGCAGGTTGAATATGTCACACAAGTAAGCAAGTTTTGTGACCCATTGTGTGTCACTGAAATGTGCGGCCAGTGGTGACTGTTTTTCTAAAAGAAATCTCTGGAGCGGCTCTCGTTAACTCAAAAACTCTGGCCAGTGATCTACCTTTAGAAAGCCATCTCACTTCTGTGTATGAGGGAAGGCGCGGGACTTCCCTGGTAGGCTAGTGGTTAAGAATCCACCTTCCAATGCAGGGGACGTGGGTTTGCTCCCCGGTCGGGGAACTAAGATCCCACATGCCGCGGGGCAACTGAGCCCTTGCGCTGTGGATCCCGTGTGCCACAACTAGAGAGAAGCCCGCGCACCGTGACTAAGACCTGACTCAGCCAAATAAATAAAGAAAAAAAATACTTTTTTTTAAAAAAAATAGAAGATGTGTGTGCTCTGCGTCCATCTCCTCACAGAGCTGCACGAACAGACGTGAGTTAAGGGCATGTACTTTAATGTGGTTGATAATTTTAATCACATCCTGCAAAACGTTGTTAAGCTCAGGTGACATTTTTCGGCTAGCCAGCAGTTCTCTATGGATGACACAGTGCGTAGATTCACATTCAGAAGCGACCTCTTTGACCCGAGTAGTGAAACCAGAAAGCCATCCAGCCGTGGCAGCCGCTCTGTCCATGCATATACCGACACAAAATGACCAATTCAGTTTTCCTGATATGTAATCGTTCAAAGACTTGAATAGTTCCACAGCTGTGGTGCTGGTTGGCAACAAAAGTGCACATAACATCCTCATGCACATCCTCCTGAAAAATATATCGCACAGAAATATATCGCAAGGCAAACATTGCTGCCTTGTCAACATCAGTAGACTCATCAACCTGGATTGCGTTCCATGGTGACTCATTAATCCTCTCTAACAATTGTGCCTCAATATCCTCTGCTATTTCATCTAGTTATGGTGCTAGCTGAAAGAGGAACACGTGCCACCGTTTGAACTGCAGCCTCTCCTAAAAGTTCATGACAAATGTCCTCAGCAGCAGGCAGGATCAACTCTTCACCGGTAGTAAAGGGCTTCTTAGCTTTAGCCATGCGGTTAGCCACTAAGAATGATGCTCTCAGTGCAGACACATTTGATGACGTGGTGGCCTTCAATAATTGCTTCCGTTCTTCGTGCTCATGGTTTTTTCCCTTTGAAAAACTCCAAAGGCTTGTCTTTCAATGCAGGTGCTTGGTCTCCATGTGGCGAAGCAGTTTTGAAGGTTTCATGGCTTTGTTGGATAGCCGGTGGCCACATATTATACAAAGCGGGCTTGGAGAATGTGAATCACCTGTTGCAATGAACCCATAATTTAAGTAGGACTCTTGGTATTTTCTTTTAAATGTAGCTTTATTTTTGTTGGCAGTCTTAGAGTCTTCTGCTGTCTCATCACTGGGTCTTTCTCCCTTTTCAAAGAAGCTCTCCAGTGATGTTTGTTTTTTTACTCATCCTGGCTAGGGTTAGCTTGTGGGCTTACCAAAACTGTGGCTGAGACAAGTGCACAGTGTGGGAAAGAGGCGTGGATGGAAGTGGATAAAATAATGGGCGGGCCACGCGCAGACTAAAATGTGTCGGATTCTGACTTAAAGCCTGCCACCAGATGCAGCTGTACAATTGAAGTACATCAACTCACTTGCCACAATAAAGCCTGCCACCTGATGCTTAATTGTCGCTTGCCACTCACTGATAGGGTTTTGATATGAGTCTGCAAGCAATTGATTTATTATGGTCTCTGTGCAGTCAAACCTCTCTGCTAATGATAATCTATATTTGCAGTCGTTCCCCACCACTAGCATCACTGCCTCAGCTCCACCTCAGATTATCAGGCATTAGAGTCTCATAAGGAGTGCACAACCTAGAGCCCTCACATGCACAGTTCACAGTAGGGTTCGCGCTCCTATGAGAATCTAGTGCCGCAGCTGATCTGAACAGGAGGCGGAGCTCAGGTGGTAATGCAAGCAATGGGGAGCAGCTGTAAATACAGATGAAGCTTCGCTCGCTCCCCCACTGCTCACCTCTCGCTCTGCGGCCTGGTTCCTAACAGACCACAGACAAGTACCGGTCTGTGGCCCGGGGGTTGGGGGCCCCTGTTATAGAGCCATTACGAGCTTTTAAAGTAGAGAAGTGGAGTTTTAGATTCATCTGGTGTGTATGTAGGATGGATCGAAAGGGGAGGGATTGATATTAGGCAGGGGGACCATTTAAGAGGCTGTTTTACTGTTTAAGGCAAAATAATTTACAACACTCTTGGAATCTTAGTGTTTTAAGGAGGGAATAAGCCTACTGATTGGGGAATTAGACTTACTGTTCATCTTCTTTAAGAAGAAAAATGGTTTATTGATAGAATTATTCATTTAAAAATGGTATTTATGCATAAGGTAAGTGAGATTAAGAAGGAATCAAGTTGTCTTAAATTAATTCAAGGCTCCAGACGTAGATGATTTATGTGTTAGCATGCAGAAGGAAATTGAATTTATGGCATATGTTGATAAACTAGGGAGAATGGAGAATGTTTCAGAAGACTACAGGTGAGCAAAATCTAGATTTTCAAAAGGAGAAAATGGTAGATTCTGTGCAGAATGCTAAACTTGATGATCAGTGCCTTATCACAATTCTTCAGTGAATTATTAAGGAAGAGATTTATGAACTTTAAAAAAAAGAGTAGAGGGACTTCCCTGGTGGTCCAGTGGTAAAGAATCCACCTTCCAATGCAGGCGACGCAGGTTCAATCCCTGGTCAGGGAACTAAGATCCCACATCCTGCAGGGCAACTAAGCCCGGCACCACAACTACTGAGCCCCCGCACCTCATCTAGAGAGCCTGTGTGCCGTAAACTACAGAGCCCACGTGCTCTGGAGCCTGTGCCATAACTAGAGAGAGAAAACCCACACACCACAACTACAGAGAAGCCTGCACACCGCAACTAGAAAGAAGCCCGCATGCTGCAACGAAGAGCCTGCGTGCCACAACTAAGACCCGATGCAGCCAAAAAAAAAAAAAAAAAAAAAAAGAATAGAGCCCAGTTATAATCCCAGAGCAGCTTGTGAAGGGCACATGATAAAACATTTTATAGTTAATCTGAATGACTAAAGACAGAGGAATAGCCAGAAAGATTCTGAATAAGTAAAATAATGAGTGGTAACTTTTAGATATTAAAATGTATCATAAATCTTAAATAGTGTATTGGTACCAGAAACAGGCCTAACTAAGTATATGTAATCTTGGTATATGATAAAGGTGGCATTTCAGATTGGTGAGGAATATATAGGTTATAAATTTTCTTAGGACAACTGAGAAAAAAATAAATTCCAATTTTATATCCTCCAAGAAAAAGACTTAGATGAATTGAGTATTTAAATATAAACAAAGATACATTGACAATACTTAAACAAAAAAAAAACTATAAATTTTTTTTTAACTTTTTATTTGATATTGGAGTATAGCCAATTAACAATGTTGGGATAGTTTCAGGTGCACAGAAAAGGGACTCAGCCATACATATGCATGTATCCATTCTCCCCTAAATTCCACTCCCATCCAGGCTGCCACATAACATTGAGCAGAGTTCCCTGTGCTGTACAGTAGGTCCTGGTTATCCATTTTAAATAT
The DNA here is from genome assembly GCF_965194805.1 of Balaenoptera borealis. NCBI lineage: Eukaryota > Metazoa > Chordata > Mammalia > Artiodactyla > Balaenopteridae > Balaenoptera > Balaenoptera borealis. The sequence continues at coordinate 161,557,131 of NC_138860.1, read as the reverse complement.
AGCAGTGTGTACATGTCAATCCCAAACTCCCTGACTATCCCTTCCCCCCTTCATTCCCCCTGGTAACCATAAGTTCGTTCTCTAAATCTGTGAGTCTGAAGAAACTATAAATTTTAATATGATCTAGAGTTTTAAATTAATTAATTAATTAATTAATTAGGCTGCGTTGGGTCTTCATTACTGCACACGGGCTTTCTCTAGTTGCGGTGAGCGGGGGCTACTCTTCATTGCAGTGCACGGGCTTCTCATTGTGGCGGCTTCTTTTGCTGTGGAGCACAGGCTCTAGGCACGCAGGCTTCAGTAGTTGTGGCTCGCGGGCTTTAGAGCGCAGGCTCAGTAGTTGTGGCGCACGGGCTTAGCTGCTCCGTGGCATGTGGGATCTTCCCGGACCAGGGCTCGACCCCGTGTCCCCTGCATTGGCAGGTGGATTCTTAACCATTATGCCACCAGGGAAGTCCCGAAAGAACACTTTAGAAAAAATTGAGTACCTCAACAGAAAAATGGGCAAAGGCAGAAATTCGTATGATTATAAAATACATGAAAAATATAAATCCATACTGACAATCAAAGAAATGTGTTTTAATACAACAATGAAGAATCTAGGAGTTGTGCTTCTTTCTTTGTTTTGGCCTATCATATCATATTGGGGAAAAAACAGTTAAAAGAATCATAGGACAGAATTGTTGAGGGATAGGGAACTAGTCTCATGCTGCTGTCAGACTGAAAACTAGTATAGTTTTTCTAGAGGACACCTTGGCAGTATGTATCAAAAATCTTTTAAAAGTTTGACACCAGACATTTCACTTTTACGAATTTATGGGGAATGAATGAAAGGGGTTCATTGTAGCATTGGAATGAATGCTATAATGGAAATATGTGTAATGGAGCCATTAGCAATGAAGAAGTAGATCTATATTTATTGATATAGAAAGATGTTCGTGATATGTTAAATGAGTAAAGCAGGTATTCAAACAATCTATACAATATGGTTGTATTTTTTGAAGATGGGATTCCGATTCAGTAGTTTTGAGGAAGGTCCTGGAATCTACTTTTTTTTTTTTTTTTTTTAAGGAGGCTTTTAGCCCTTCTCACGGGCTCTCTCCTTGCCTATGTTACTTTTTTTTATTTTATTTTATTATATATTTTATTTATTTATTTTTTTGGCTGTGTTGGGTCTTCGTTTCTGTGCGAGGGCTTTCTCTAGTTGTGGCAAGCGGGGGCCACTCTTCATCGCGGTGTGCGGGCCTCTCACTATTGCGGCCTCTCCTGTTGCGGAGCACAGGCTCCAGACGCGCAGGCTCAGTAGTTGTGGCTCACGGGCCTAGTTGCTCCGCGGCATGTGGGATCTTCCCAGACCAGGGCTCGAACCCGTCCCCTGCATTGGCAGGCAGATTCTCAACCACTGCGCCACCAGGGAAGCCCCTGGAATCTACTTTTAAAAAATTTCTCATTTCCCATTTGGGGACAAATGCTGGCATAAACCACCCTGCATGTTGTAGCCAGACAAATCTCCTTTCTTCCTCTTCCCTTCTCCCTCTTCCTATGTTTAGAAACATAGTGGCTGCATCTTTACTACCAAGTCAAATATGCTTTGGTGGTGTACTCACACTTAAAAGAATTCAGTTTTACGCTGGGGAGTAAGAGGGAGAGTGATGGCGTGGTGGGAGGGAGAGCGAGGGTTTTATTTGCTTCATTGCCTTCCCCTCCCCACAAGTTCCTTCATACCAATTAGCCCTCATCCTCCACTGTCATAGGAAAAGATATTTGTAAAGAAAAATGAGGCAGTTCTTGGCTTTTGATCTCCTAAGGACCTGTTGTTAAGGCAATTAAAGGAGTTCTAGAGGGTTATTTTCTCTCTTGAATTTTGGCTCTGGTAAAACTTTAGCACACTCTGCCCCACCTGCCCTGGCCCAGCTTTCCTGATGCTCCATTATGTTTCTCTGCCTGGTCCCAACTAGGCCCATCATCTTGTCATCTTTCACTTTTAAGGTGCTCTTTTCTCTCTCCTTGCTTTTGCAAATTGTGTGGAATTCCTCCTTGCCTCTTCTATCTCTCTAATTTATCTCTTTCTTCAGAGTAGCATTCCATTTCTCATCAGCGTTGTAAGCCTTTCTTGAATTCACCAGCATATGTGGCTCAATTTAAGTTCTTTTAACCATTTTGTCTCTATGACTTCAGTTAACTTTCATATGGTGCCCATGTAATAAAAGAGGAAGTGTTTTATTGCCTCCCTATCTTGCAAATAAACTCTGAGGGTAGTGGTGATATTTCAGGCCTTGTATGACCCGTAGAATCAAGCACATTGCTTGAGTTATAGTAAGTACTCAGCAAATACTCGTTGATTTGTTCCCTAATAATTCATTTGAAGAACGAATTAATATTAAAAAACTGCCTCTTTTTTTCTTGTGTTTAGATCACTCAGTCCTTGGTGTTTCTGCTGTTGGCTACACTTTTCAGTGCATTGACTGGTTTGCCGTGGAGTCTTTATAATACTTTTGTGATAGAAGAAAAACATGGTTTCAATCAGCAGGTAAAATAGAGAATGCAAATGTTCTCTTTTGTGCTTTTGTCCTCTGCTGGGAATAATTAAAACATAATTTGCTATTTTAGAGCATGAATTAATCGAGGAAAAAGGAACTGCAGATATGGTAAAGATCATAGTTTAAAGTCTTGCCATAAACTCCTCTAATGTCTAATGCACTAATGTCTAGTGTTTTTCAGCTAATAACATTTAAATGAGTTTATTTTAAACTATAAAATGCAAGACATTGACTTATTGTCTTAGGCTACCTGTTGTCATATAGGCTCACTGCCTTTTAATTTTTAAAATTGCTTTAATAATGTATCCTTTCTATTCACTTATTTGTTATTTTAAAAGCAGTTTCTTAGTTTCTCATGATGACCTTTTATTTTTTCAGACTTTGGGGTTCTTCATGAAAGATGCAATCAAGAAATTTATTGTGACTCAGTGCATTTTATTACCTGTGTCTTCACTTCTACTTTACATTATTAAAATTGGGGGAGACTATTTTTTTATTTATGCCTGGCTGTTCACACTAGTTGTGTCTCTGGTAAGTGAAATCTTTGTTTCGATTTTCTTTTACAAAATGTTCCTTGGTGAGATAACTATCATTTAATCTTCATTAGCATCTAAATTGTTCTTAAGAAGCAGAAGAAATATAAATAGGTGCTCATATAAATTCCCCTTCTGTTTTCTGCTTTTAGCTATAGAAATAGGAGAGTTGACTCTGACCATAGATTTTCTTCTCCTTATACTGGCTCTTATAGATTCTAGAAGCTAGTTGTTAGTTACCTTTAATGATCCAGTTGTCAAGCAGTTTGGGGCTGTGCATTTGTGAGTTGCCACCAGAATGATGACTAAGTTTGACAATTTGATGACTCTTGACTGAGCTCCAGTGTCTAAAAACCATGGATATTTTGGAGAGAGAATAGATGTAAGCGGGATAAGAAAAAGAAAGCATAAACTTACCTGCTTTCTCCTGCCCTCCTTCCCCTACCTTTCCCTTCCTCCCCCTTCCTCCTCTCCCCTTTGCCCTCTACCCCTTCTTCTCTGTCCCTTGTCCCCTCCTCCTCCCCCTCGCCCTGCCTCTTCCCTTTTCCCGCCACAGCGCCCCCCTTCTTCCCTCTCTTCCTTCTCCCTCCTTTTTCCTCTCTCCGCTTCCCCATTGTCCCTTCTTCACGTCTTCTTTTCCTCTTCTCTTTCCCGTATTCCAAACTGCTTCACAGCACAAACACTACAACACGATCAAAATGGTCTGTTAACAACCCCCAGAAAATACGTCCTATCAGCTCTTCAGCTGCACTGATGATGAGGTTTCTTTTAGTCTGAATTACCATGATGCTCATTGCTTCACCTCCTGCTGGTGGGATCATGACTGGAAAATGGGTGCTAGTTGGACTTACAAATATATGTCGTATGGCAAATTGAAGTGACAGGAGAGAGAGCAGAGGAAATGCTCCCAAAATGCTTAAGGAAGTGCTGTTTCAATCAGTGTGTATAGTTATGAACTGCAGGTCAGTAATGTTAGCAGGCAAACCAAATAATAGCACACAGTCAAGCTCTAGTAGTTCTTTTTTTAGCAAACACTTCAAGTCTATTATGATTACCTTGAAAGACAGAATTCCAAGTTATGATGGGCTTATGAAGTGTCAGAAATCCCCAAGATAGTTTTGAATGGACCATTTGGCTTTTCAGTTATTACCATATAGAGACTATTCATTTTGATTTAATTCATCAAACAGATATCGAATGCTGTACTGGTACTGTTTCGGGAATACCAGAGCAAATAAGATAAGGTCCCTGTTCTCAGGGCTGGGATCACAAAGTTTTAATATTGAATCTGTATAGTGAGTAGTTTCTCTTTAAGGACATATTCATAGGTTGTTCTCATATTTACGTTTCAGGTGCTTGTCACCATCTATGCTGATTACATTGCCCCTTTATTTGACAAATTCACACCTCTTCCTGAGGGAAAGCTTAAACAAGAAATTGAAGTCATGGCAAAGAGTATTGACTTCCCTTTGACTAAGGTGTATGTTGTTGAAGGTAAGGCTCCCTGGGGTAAGAAGATTTTATTTGAGTGATTTGTTTTATTTGATTAGTTTATTCTTAAAACTTTAATAAAAGAACAAATCAGTTGGTTTGGGGGTATTTTTGTTTGTTTGTTTTTGTTATTTAAAGATTAGGATTTACATTTTGGCTTTTGAAGATTTATAAGAATTGATGACATAGTCCAGGGATAGAAACTGGTGGCCTGATGCCAAGTCCTGCTCTTGCCTGCAGCTATGTTTGGTTGGCTTTATTGTTTTTAATTCTGCACCACGGCCTTTATCACTCCCTGCTATGTCATGCTATTAGACTGATTTATTCACTTCTATTACCTGCCTGGCTCCTATATGTAATTGAGTTGGACTCTTGCTTAGTTAGATTCCATTTGGCACTTGGTTTGGGGGCTCAAAAACAAAACCAATGTTATTGGCTTTGTCTCCACCAAGAAAACTTCCAGTGTTCTGCAGGACTCTGATTTCACCTGCAGATTACCCATGATTGGTACCACTTGGTACTTTAGATTAGTTATACTCTGCTTTTCTGATGATTGCTTTTGAAAATTAAGCTATCTATCTGTTAGCTTGTGTAAGACTACTAAAGTCTCAAGGAAACCCACAAAGATGCAAAGAAAAACTGTGTGGTACCATGACTTTCAGAATCTGTAAATTAAAATCCATGTAAATGAGTGAGTGTAGTTCTGCCTCTGCCACTTACCAGCTGTGGGATCTTGGACAAGTCACTTTGCATCTCTGGGTTTCAGTTTTGCTTCCTCTGAACCATGGTCTGGCAAATGCTTTCTGTAAAGGGCTAGACAGTAATTATTTTAGGCTTTGCAGGTCACATGGTCTCTGTTGCAACTATTCAACTCTGCCATGATAGTACAAAAGCAGCCATAGTAATAATACATAAAGAAACAAGCATGGCTGTTTTCTAATAAAACTTTATTTATAAAAATAAGCGGCAGGTTTGATTTGACCTGCAAGCCATAGTTTGCCCTTTCCTCCTCTAAAGTAAAAATCACCATTGAGAAGTAGCTATGGCGGATGAAGGAGTAGAAACTGAGAAGTAATTGCAGGGTCCGGGAGGACAGAGATGGTCACAACTGGAAAGAATGAATTAACAGCAACGAGAAGAGTATAGAAATCTCAGGCATTTGGTGGCCAACTAAAGGCACAATTAGAACATGTCTATGGGGAAATGGTAGAAAAAGAAGCCAATTCATACTACTGCTTTGGCCTCTGAGATTACTAGTCTTTTAATAATATTAAACTAGTAGCACAATGATCAGGGCAGTAGAACAATCTCTGAGGCGCTTTTCCTGAAGGGGCAACCTAAGTTGCCGATCACTTATAATCAGATAACATGAATGCTAATGCTATGACAATAGAGGTAGTTGAGAAGATATGTGATATATACCATCAGTGCTATATGATTTTAGCTGAAATAGTCAGGGAAGGCTTTATGGAGGGTTATAACATGAGCTGGGACTTTGTGGAAAATCAAGATTTGAGTAGGTGGAGGGTAGCATTTCAGAGGTCAGGCTGTGAAGCCAATAGGCTTGCGTTTAAATTCTAGTTCTAGCACAGATTCCCCGTGTGACTTTGGGCAACTTACCTCTGCTAAACAGAAGTTACTCATCTGTAATGCATGCTTCTGTTGTTGTTAATAATGTTGTCAAAAATATTTTGAGTGAATGAATGTTGTTAATAACAATAACAACACACATGATGGATTTGTAAATTGAAAGGAAAAACTGAGTGAAAAATCAAGAGTCTTGCTCTCAGAAAATGTCAGATAGCAAGTACTGCACAGAGAATTAAACTGATGTGAAGTGATAAAGAATGGCTGAGTAGATACTTTCGATTAGGTCATCAGACAAGACATCTCTGAGCAAATGAATTTAAGCTGAGATCTGAAGGAAGGAGCCATCCATGCCAAGATCAATGGAGAGACCCTCCAGAGCTTTGTATCTTCAAGAAACAGAAAAAAGTCCAGTGTGGCTACCACATGGCAGGAAAGTGTTATGACATGAAATCTGAGACATAGGCGAGAGTCAGACCACATAGGCCTTTGTAAATCAGAGTAAGGAGCTTGGATTTTATTTTAAGTCTAGGGTTAAAGCTATTGAAGGTTTTAGGCAGGAAAGTGACATGGCCTAGTTTGTACTTTTTACCTATTTTAGGTTGCTTTATAGAGAATAGACGATAGGGGAGGCAAGAGTAGAAGCAGGGAGAGCAGTTAGGAGGCCAGTGCTGTTCAGGAGGAGATAATGTGGCTTAGACTAGAATAGTAGTAATTGATGGAGAGAAGTGGATATACTGGGGATGTGTTGTAGAGGTAGAGTTGATGGAACTTGCCAGTAGATGACATGTAAAGGAATAAGAGAGAAAGACATCAAAGATAACGACCTAGATTTTTGGACTAAGCAGTTGGATAAATGGTAGGTTACTGAGATGGGAAAAAACTGGGAGAAGAGCAAGTCTGTGAGGGTTTAAGTTCTGACGGGTGTGTTACGTACCTATTGAACATTGTACTAGAGTTCTATAAGCAGTAGTTAGTTGCACGCCAGCCATAGAAACCAACTATGGCTGATTTAACCAGAGAAATTCCTTATTGAAACAATATTTGATAACTCACAAAGTCACCAGGAAAGTTAAGTTTACCAAACTTGGGAAGTGGGCTCTCCATTGGGAGACTAGGAACTCAGAATCATCCTGCAGAACCAGTCTGGGGAGGACACTGCTAGTGGCTCCTGATGTTGGAGTCAGCAGTGTGTATCCCTAACATCCCTTCCACTAGCACCTGCAGAATTCATTCCTCACTGCCCTGCTTCTTTGTGTAATTAGCTAACTGTTTCAGAGTCCCCAGTGGGTGCATCTGATTGACTGAGCGAGGGCATTGGGCTAGCTGCCAGGAGTGCTTGGGGAAGCAGATACCTAGCTTTTTAGATTTCTCAAATGAGAAGCAGTCTCTCACAAGACTTGCATGATGTGAAATTCCCTAAACTCTGCAAGGGAATTCTAATACTGGTCAGGGAAAAAACTATACTTGAGAATATAAACAACAGATAGGCACTTTAGCCATCCATGTGGAGATGTAGGCCTGTCAAATAAGCAGCTGGATATATAAATCCAGAGTCCTAGGGAGAGGTCAGGGCTAGAAATAGTGATATGGAAGTATCTGTATCTGGCATGTAGATACCTCCTTGGATGAGGGCACTTAGAGAAGAGAAGGGGGCTCAAGTCAGAGTCAGCAGAGGAGGAAGAGCCAGCAAAGGAGGCTGAAGAGGAGAGACCATTGAGGTAGGAAGAAAACCAGGAGAAGATGGTGTTTCTCTTGAGATAGGAGAAGAAAGTGTTTCAAGGAGGGAGTGGTTAACGGTATCAAATGCTGCCAAGAAGCTGATTAAGATAAGACATCATAAGTGAAAGATGAAGAGACAACTGGCCATGCCTTACAATTTCATAGAACGTTTTGGTTTTCAGAGTTCCCAAATACATTACTTCATACCTCAAGTGGTACGATAAATCCATTCAGTAAACAAGCATTATTGAATAAATACTACATGCAAGGCATAGTGATACAAAAAGCTTATGGTCTAGTGCAGGGACTCTTAAAACTTTAGTGAGTATAAGAATTCCCTGAGAGTTTGTTAAAAGATTCCTCGGCTCCATTCCCAGATATTGGGTGTTTCTAGTATTTATGTCTAACAAGTACCCGTAGGTGATTTTGGTGTAGGCATTCTTTGGGCCACACTTTGAGATACTTAGACCAGTGGGAGATACTAAGACATTCATTTTGTTTTATTTATCTGCCTACTTCCATAGATAACTTCAGGTAGCTTCTAAGAAATATTTTTAAATTAATTTAAAAATTAGAATCAGAGAAGATAGAAATGAGATAGAAGTATAAGATCCAGATACCCAGCTTTCCAGATCCTAAGGTCCTATATTATTGATAAAATTGGACCACATGTTTGGCTCTTAACTTCCAGGCAACCAAACCAAAAAGTCCTGGCCTCATATCATAAACGGGAAAATAAAACTTAAAGAAATTAAGAAAGTTTCTTATATTTACACAACTAATACATGGCAGAGCCAAGATTTGAACCTAAAGTCATTCTTAACCACTAAATTCACTGCACATACTAGAACATAAAATATAAAGAAAATAAAGTATAGAAAATAAAGAAAAATATAAAGAAGAAGATAAAAATCAACCATAGTTCAGCTACTGTTAGCCACTGTTAAAAATTTAGGGTTTTTTTTTTTCAGTCTTTTTAAGATAGTTTTAATTTTTTCTGATTAAATAAGTATACTGACTTTAAAAGCCTTGGAGCAGAGAAAAGTATAAGGGAGGGAACAAAAATCCATATTTCTAGAAGCCAGTGATAAACACTTCAATATTTTAATATATTTCTTAATAGGCTTGTGTTTCTGCTTTTCTATTTACATGTACATTTTTTCATGATAATAATGGAATTTTATATACATGAAATTTTACATCCTTTTCAGTTATGTTGGTGAGCTTTTTCCTATCTTGTTAAAATATTTCAAAAGTATACTTTTTTTCTGGCTGCTTAAAATTCCATTTCATAGCTTTACCATAATTTAATCATTCCATGACTGTTGGATATTTAGGCTTTATTTATTTACTTATTGCTATAAAGCTGCAATGAGCATAAATATTTGTTGTCAAGACTGCAAAGAAACAGACACTTTCCACTGCTGGTGGTGATTTATGTTGATATAATACTCTTCAGGTGTTAAACAATTTGAAAATGTTAACGTCCTTTCCAGTAATTCAGTTTCTAGGCGTCTCTCCAAAAAACCCCATACTTTTTAATTATTTTCCATGCTTTGAACTGTCTTTTCCTTAGGATCTAAACGCTCTTCCCACAGCAATGCTTATTTTTATGGCTTCTTCAAGAACAAGCGAATAGTTTTGTTTGACACTCTACTAGAAGAGTATTCTGTACTAAACAAAGACAACCAGGAGGAGTCTGGCATGGAACCCCGCAATGATGGAGAAGGGGACAGTGAAGAAATAAAAGCTAAAGTTAAAGTGAGTTCTTCTCTTCCTAAGAGACCCTGGCTTAGTTTTTATGAACAGTTCCTGTGACAACTCAAAATAACATTAATTTCTATGTAGTGAGTGTTGATTCAGGGAGACTATCAAATAAAAACACAGTGGCACCTTTATAACTGTGGTATTTGGGAGAGATTATCACTATCGTTACACGCTAACTACCTTGCAAGCTTTCACAGAAGGTACACAAGTATAAGGTAGGAAAATTCTTATGATTATAAGCTGTCTTTAAAACAGGGACTTTATATATAATTCCTGACATGTTTATGATTGAAGAATTCCCACAGGCAAGATAAAAAGGCGATAAACATCTCATTTTTAGCTTAATTGAGATATAGTAACTATAGGCTTTGGCAGTGGAGAGACTTGAATTTGAATCCTGGTTCTGTCATTTAGTAGCTGTGCATTCTTGGGTATACTATGTAACTTGGTCAGTTTTCTTTTGTTTGTTTAACAAATGTTTATGAAATGTAAACTCTGTGCTGAGATACTTTCCTTGGCACTAGGAATACAAAAATAAAGAGGCAAACCTTGCTCTTAAGGAGTTTATAGTCTAAAGGGGAGAAAGTCATACAAGCACAGTACAATATGGTAATTGCTGCAGTGAAGCTATAAATACTGGATGCAGTGAGAGCACAAGATAAGATGTTTGTTAAATCTGACCTTTTAGTCTGAGAAAGCTTTTTCTGAATCTTCTCCTGGATGAGGTCAGCTAATGCTGATTAGCAAAATCTAAAGTATACCAAGACTAAATGGGGAGGGGAAACACTGATAAGAAAACAGTACATATTTCATCAGAAACAGTCTCCAGTAGTTGTGTGTGTGACGGAATGTGCCATTGGCTTTGGTGTCATTCAGAGATGATTTGGGATCTGTGTAACTCTGGGCAAGTAACTTAAGCTCTCTAAATCTTTGATTTCTTAACTGAAAGACAGTGCCATCAGGGTTTCTCATCTTGGCACTATTGACATCTTGGACTGGACAATTTTTCATCATGGGAGGCTATCTTGTGCATCATAAGATGTTTAGCAGCATCTCTGGCCTCTCCCTTTAGATGCCAGTATCAGTCCCTCCTTTCCCAACAATTGTGACAATGAAAAATGTCACTAGACATTGCCAGATGTCCCTGGGGTTGGGGGGTGCTGGAGGGAGGGGGCAAGATCACTCCTAGTTGAAAAACACTGGGATAAAGATGCCTACCTTTTAGGGTTGTTAAGATTAAATTAAATAATATATGTGAATAACCTTGTACTCTATGTACTTTAAGTACCAGAAAATAACTATTATCACTGAGCATCTGTTTTGACTCTAAAGAGATGGTCTAATAGAGTGCCTAGCCTGTTTTAAATATGTAGATGGAACAAAATTCTGTGAAGGGGTTAAACAGCATTGGGTGAAGGTTAACTCCTTTGATTATATATTTATTTTATTTTATTTTTTTTAATAATTCTTTATTTTATTTATTTATTTTTGGCTGTGTTGGGTCTTCGTTTCTGTGCGAGGGCTTTCTCCAATTGCGGCAAGCAGGTGCCACTCTTCATCGCGGTGCGCGGGCCTCTCACTATCGCGGCCTCTCTTGTTGCGGAGCACAGGCTCCAGACGCGCAGGCTCAGTAATTGTGGCTCACGGGCCTAGTTGCTCCACGGCATGTGGGATCTTCCCAGACCAGGGCTCGAACCCGTGTCCCCTGCATTGGCAGGCAGATTCTCAACCACTGCACCACCAGGGAAGCCCCAATTATATTTATTTTTAAGTGGGTTTATCAGATTTCCCTAGCAGTCCAGTGGTTAAGACTCTGCGCTCCAAATGCAGAGGGCACGGGTTCGATCCCTGGCTGGGGAGCTAAGACCTCACATGCCACGTGGCGGGGCCAAAAAAAAAAGGGGGGGGGGAACAAGTGGGTTTATCCTGTCCGGATATTGGAATAAAAGTCGTTTTGGTCTGACCAAGAGTCATAGGACTTTAAGCTAGGAAGAGCTCTTAAGGTCATCTTATAGACAGGAAAACTGAAGTCCAAAAAGAGTAACCAGGTGACAACAGTGGGGAATCATGCAAGTTCAGCAAGTCAACCTGCTGAAGAGGTATCCACATACAGGGTGGATTACTTTATAGCCAAACCTGGGTGTTAGATAGTGGTCTGCTGATTTCAGTAATGAAATAACTGACCTTTAGTATCTGTGAGAACAGTATTCTTTGGCTTAAATCTTAGAAAAGATTAGTCTTTTGAACCCTGTTGAATGGAGTTTGGGTTATTTTGTTGGCTTCTTGAAGAGTAGCTGCAAATATTTTAGCATCTATGTATAAGTTACATAGTCCTACCCTAGAGAACCTGTAGTAGAGGAGAGTAGATATGTATACAAATAGCCCATAGTTTAAGGCAGAGGGTGGTAAATGAGTGGCTGAAATAGTGTGGCTTTTAGAAATTAAGAAATTAATGCAGATGCTAATGGTCAGACAGTTTCTTAAAAGAGAGGATATTTGAACTAGGCAAAATTTTGACTTGGGGATGGAGCTTTTCAGGTTGAAGATATGGAATGAATAAAGCTATAAAGACAACTACACAATGGCTATTCTGAGACTAATGAATAAATGGATTCTTGTAGAAGGGGATAGAAAGGTAGGCCAGGACCAGTTTGTAAAGTACTTCTTCCTGAAAACATTGAGTGCTTGTTTTCAGTGGCCTGGAAAGTTTAGATTGATTTGGGTAGAGGCCAAAGCTTGTTTTAGGAAGTTTAAAATTTGGTGGCAACATATATGATAGAGCAAAGATTAGAGGCAAGGGGGACTTCTAGGGGCCTATTGCATCAAGATAAGCAAGATAAGCATGAAATAAGGGCCTACACTAGAGTGAGAGGTGAGAATAAGTGTGGAGTCATAATAAAAGATGGATTTAAAGTACTTGGGTGATTGCTCTTATGGGGAGTAAAGGAGAAAGTCAAAGACTGACGTAGAATGCCATTGCATGTACCACAGGTAAGGTAATTTTAGGTAGTATATCAATATTTAAAATTTGAATGGCTATATGTGTATTAATGTATATTAGGAAAAAGATAAAACTGGCTTATGATTTCATGAAAATTGTCATTTAGGATAAGACTAAGTTTTAAAAAGTGAATTGATTTTTTTTAAGATATTAAATAATCACACAGAGAATACACAGGTGTGGCAGTAGTTTAGGAAATAGTGGTTTATTCAGCACCTGCTACTGAACGCCTACTATGTACAACACAGTGGGGGATACAAAAATGGTTTTAAGTCTGGATCACGTAGAAAGGATGAAGTGTTTCATTTTGAACAGACGTTTAAAGAAGAAAACTAAAGTTATCTGAAATCCCTCCTCTTAGAGATAACTACTATTAACATTTTGATGAATATCTCCATACTGGCTATTCACATTTTAAAAGATGTCTAGGAAACTTACTCTCTGCAGTTTTATCCTTCAGAAGATAAATTCGATCATTGGAACAACCTGTCTCAAAAGCAGTTTAAGTAAAAGCAAAAATTTTAATATATAAAAGCTGTATATAAAAGCTGTCCTTTTATAGAAGAAAACAAGTATTTCCCCAGCAAGTGCTAGGGTCATGTGAAAGTCTTCCCAGCTGATAAGTATAATAGAGGACAAGATCCTGAGATGTGGGTTTGGCTTTTACCCACTACTTATTAGCAAGATGATCTTAAGACATTTTAACTTCTCGGTGTCCTTTATCTCTAAAATGAAGATATTACTTCCCATCTTGTGCAGCTTGGTGTTGTGAGGATCAAATGAATCAGCATATGAATTTTATGAAAAGGAAAGTGCTATAGAAAAGTGAAAGATATGTGGTACTTATTTTTGTTCTTGTATGTGAAATTTGCGAGGGAAGAAAAGAAAATCCAGTTTTGTCTAAGAATCTACCACCAATAAACAAGTCTCCTTTCTGCAGAAAGTGACCCTTATTTAAGCTCTTTTCATTCCATATCTTTGAATGTGACTCCATGCAGTTCTGAATAACTTCCTAAACCCAGACATCAAACCAAGAGACAAGAGCCTATGTTATCTAATAGAGACCTGCTTGTTTTATAAAAGAATTAATTCATAGCTCATACTGGGAAGCAGGTAACTAGTGAAAATAGAAGCCTAAAGACTGTGTTACTTTATATAAAATGAGGCTAATGATAGCTGCCTTCTAGTAGTGGAGATTAACAAACTGTATGTAAAATATCTAATAATACAGTGTCTAGTACATAGACCATTTAATGAGTGGGAACTGTTATCATTATTATTAAACAAAGCAGCCTATTTTGGTTATTATTAAACTAATAGACAAATTAGAAAACATGAAAAATCCAACTAACCATAAACATCTTACTATATATATTTCTAGTCTTTATAAACCATCATTTTTTAAAATCATTCTCCTCGGGACTTCCCTGACGGTGCAGTGGTTAGAATCCGCCTACCAATGCAGGGGACACAGGTTAGAGCCCTGGTCCGGGAAAGTCCCATATGCTGCGGAGCAACTAAGCCCATGTGCCACAACTACCGAGCCTGTGCTCTAGAGCCCACGTACCACAACTACTGAAGCCTGCGCACCTAGAGCCTGTGCTCCGCAACAAGAGAAACCACCGCAATGAGAAACCCGCACACTGCAATGAAGAGTAGCCCCCGCTCACCGCAACTAGAGAAAGCCCACACACAGCAACGAAGACCCAAAGCAGCCAAAAATAAATAAATAAATGAATAAATTAATTAATTAATTAATAAAATAAAATCATTCTCCTCTTATTGGGTATATGGGTTGTTTCCAGTGTTTTGCTGTTAAAAATATTCTTGCAATGAATATTTTTGTATATAAATCTTCAGCTGCACCTCTTAATTTCCCCCTTAGAATACATGTCTATTAATTGGTGCTTTGTTCGTTATTCCGTCTTGATGGCCATTCCCTGAAGGTACAGGTACACGTGTCTCTTAGCCATTTAAGAAACTAGGCTAGTTATCTCATTCTTTACTTTCTCTACCAAATGTATTCTGACCTAAATACTGATGTTTAAAAGGAAAAGAGATAATAAATGTAAACGCTATCTTGCCAGTCATTTTAATCTATCCCTCTTTTTCATGCATCTACCCAGCCTCATTTTTAAGTGGTCATTTTCCTTAAAAATGAGGAATTGGTGAAGGAGTGGAAAAGTGGTAGAATATCTAGATTCCAGTATCTTGCTGCCTGTGTTTCCATTAGGTTGCATTTTTCTAAGGTGTATAAAACAAGATAAATTCCCTTTTTGTCTCTTTTTTTTTTGTACTTCACTCTTTTAAGTAGCTGGAGTTTATTTCAAAACTGTTAGCCTTCACTTTCTAGGGTATATATTGTGTAATTGTTGCGGGATAGATATGTGTCCCATAGATGAAGCTTTTTTATTATTTTGTTTATTTTTTTTAAAACAAGAATATTTTTTAAATATTTATTTATTTTTTATTTATTTATTTATTTTAATTAATTAATTTATTTATTTATTTTTGGCTGTGTTGGGTCTTCGTTTCTGTGCGAGGGCTTTCTCTAGTTGCGGCAAGCGGGCGCCACTCTTCATCGCGGTGCGCGGGCCTCTCACTATCGCGGCCTCTCTTGTTGCGGAGCACAGGCTCCAGACGCGCAGGCTCAGTAGTTGTGGCTCACGGGCTTAGTTGCTCCGCGGCATGTGGGATTTTCCCAGACCAGGGCTCGAACCCGTGTCCCCTGCATTGGCAGGCAGATTCTCAACCATTGCGCCACCAGGGAAGCCCTAAATATTTATTTTTAAATAGCAACATACTTTATTTTTTAAAGTAATTAACTAATTAATTTTTGGCTGCGTTGGGTCTTAGTTGCTGCGCACGGGCTTTCTCTAGTTGCAGTCAGCAGTGGCTACTCTTCGTTGCAGTGTGCGGGCTTCTCATTGTGGTGGCTTCTCTTGTTGCAGAGCACGGGCTCTAGGTGCACGGGCTTCAGTAGTTGTGGCTCGCGGGCTCAGTAGTTGTGGCTCGCGGGCTCTAGGGCATAGGCTCAGCAGTCGTGGCGCACGGGCTTAGTTGCTCTGCGGCATGTGGGATCTTCCCAGACCAGGGCTCGAACCCATGTCCCCTGCATTGGCAGGCAGATTCTTAACCACTGAGCCACCAGGGAAGTCCCGAAAAATATTTACTTTTTAATAAATTTTTTTTATTTTGGCTGCGCCAGGTCTTAGTTGCGTCATGCGGGCTTCTTAGTTGCGGCAGGCAAACTCTTAGTTGTGGCATGCGTGTGGCATCTAGTTCCCTGACCAAGGATTGAACCCAGGCCCCCTGCATTGGGAGCCTGGAGTCTTATCCACTGCACTACCAGGGAAGTTCCTGATGTGGGCCATTTTTTTAAAGTCTTTATTGAATTTGTTACAATATTGCTTCTGTTTTATGTTTTGGTTAAGTGTACAGTTCAGTGGTTTTTAGTATATAATGTGCAACCATCACCATATCACATTCATCCTTTTACTTTTAACCTTACTGTTTTTATATTTTAGATGTCTCATACATAGACTTTGTTGTTATGGTTGCTTTTAAATCCAATCTAACACTCACTGTCTTTTTTTTTGACAAGCTTTATTCATTCATGTATATTGTGATTACTGATATATTTGGAATTATTTTTACCATATTATTTTATGCCTTTTTTCCCCTCTATCCTTTTCATATCCTCCCCACCTCCACCCCAAACATATACACACACATCCTCCTGTTGCTTTATTTTTAGAACTTATTGAAGGTTTTTAAAAAATGATATTTGGGTTGTCATTAAGGTTTGAAGGTTCATATATGACTATTCTTTTAATGGTTGCTGTTAAAAATAAATCATGCCCATATAACCTAAAATCTTAAAATATACAGTATCTTCACTGCTTCCTGAACAATCCAGGAAACTTAAATAAACACTTTGATCTAGTTATACCCCCTTCATATTATGTTTTAGTTTTATCTTGTTTATTTTTTACCCCTAAAATTAGCATTATTATTATTTTATACAATCATTATTTAAGTTTACCTATGTGCTTACCTGTGTCTTTGCTTACCATTCCATATTCCTTTTAGAAATTACTTTGCTTCTTCCAGAGTATACGCTTTAGAAATTTCTTTGGAAAGTTGTTTTTGTTTTATTTATTTATTTATTTATTGGCTGCATTAGGTCTTTGTTGCTGCGCGCGGGCTTTCTCTAGCTGCGGCAAGCGGGGGCTACTCTTCGTTGTGGTATGCGGCCTTCTCATTGCAGTGGCTTCTCTTGTTGTGAAGCACAGGCTCTAGGTGCGCGGGCTTCAGTAGTTGTGGCACACCGGCTCAGTAGTTGTGGCTCGCAGGTCATAGAGCGCGGGCTCAGTAGTTGTGACACACTGGCTTAGTTGCTCCGCGGCATGTGGGATCTTCCCCGACCAGGGCTTGAACCTATGTCCCCTGCATTGGCAGGCGGATTCTTAACCACTGTGCCACCAGGTGAGTCCCTGTTTTTGTTTGTATATCACTCTCATTCTAGATATCAATTCAAGATTGACAGCTATTTATCCTAGCATCCTAATATTTGTTTATTTATTTTTTCCTATTCTGTTCTGATTTCCTTTGTTCCTGTTGAAAAAGTCTGCTCTGTGAGAATTCCCTGGCAGTCCAGTGCTTAGGACTCCACGCTTCCACTGCAGGGGCCATGGGTTCGATCCCTGGTTGGGGAACTAAGATCCTGCCTGCCACATGGCCAAAAAAAAAGAAAAAAAAAGTCTGCTCTGAGCTTATTGTCTTTTTTTTTTTTTTTTAGTTTTCTCTGGTTATTCTTAAGATTTTTCTTTGATTTTCGTGTTGTGAAAGTACGGACTTCTTTATCCCAGTCCTGCTTGGGATATACTGTGGTTCCTAAATCTAAGGACTCATATCTTTCCTGAAGTTTTAAAAATTCTTTGCCATTATCTAAAGTTTTCCTTGTTTCCCGTTCTCCCTAGTCTATCTTTCTGGAGTTCCAGTTAGATGAATGTTATACCATCTCATTCTGTCTCCCATGGGTGCTAACCACTCTTCTATATTTGTCTCTTGGAGCTGCATTCTGTAATTTTTCAGCTCTACACTCCAGTTCATGGATTCTTTCTTTAGCTATATTTAATCTGTTCTTTAACCAGTCCATTGTGTTTTAAAGTTCTAATTGGTTCTTTTTCAAATCAGTCGTTTCTGGTAGTCTCTTATTCCTTCCTCATGTTTTTAGTTCCCTTGTTTGTATAAAACATGCTTATTTTTTATTCTGTATCTGATAATTCCAGTATCTGAAGTCTTAAGGAGCTAATGCAGCTCCATATTGTTTCTGCTAACTCTTACTCATTGTGGCTTGTTTTCTGAAGTATTTGGTAATTTTTATTGTGAGCTCATAATAGGTCAATGATCTTAATCTTCGGGAATCTTGAAGGGCCTGGGTTTAGGGTACATTCCTCAACAGAGGATTTGTATTTGCTTCTATCAGTTGGCCCCAGTGCTACCAAGCCAGAAGCACTTTAATATCTCATCTTGGGGTTTTCTGGACCATGCAGATAATGTTTTTGAATTTTAATGGAGACTTTTCTTTTTTTTCCACTTTAGATGAACTTGACTCAGTTGGGTTACTTTGCCAGCATTTTTTTTTTTTTTTTCTGGTTCACTCTTTGACTCAGAGTATACCCCTTCATGGGATTATGCAAGGGATGTTAATTTCAACTCCTCACCTTTGGCTTTTTCTTACTTTAAAATAAACTAAACTGTATGTTTAAAGGATATTTGTTTTACCTTATTAAGCATTTTTAGATGTTTTTCAGAGTATGTGTGTGTTGGTGAGTGAATGTGGGTATGCACATGTGAGAGTGTGTGTATAAGATTAAATTGTTCATTGTGTCTTGGCACTATTTAAATTGAATCTGGAAAGTTTATAAACAGTGAGAATTTTATTTGGCTTTGTAAACATTATATTTTATCATTCATATGACCACCTACCATTTAGGTTTAGTTATTTTATTTTATTTATTTATTTAATTTATTTATTTTTATGCAGCATGCGGGATCTTAGTTCCCAGACCAGGGATCGAACCTGTGCCCCCTGCAGTGGAAGCATGGAGTCCTAACCACTGGACCACCAGGGAATTCCCTATGTTTAGTTATTTTTAAAGCAGTACTATAATAATATGCAAATGATTACATATCTGTTAACTAAAAAATTGTTTATTTGATAAATGTTGAATAATTTACTTTTATGTCTATAGTTGTGTGAAAGTTGAAAGCACAGGTCTCTGGCATCAGACTACTTGGCTTCACATCCCAGGTTTTCTATTTATTGGCTGTATGGCCATAGGAAAATTAGTTAATTTCTCTGTACCTAGATTTTCTCTTTATTTTTTAAGTTTTTTAATTTTTTAAATTAATTTTTATTAATTAATTGCTTTACAATGTTGTGTTAGCCACCACTGCATAAGAAAATGAATCAGCCATACACATACAGATATCCCCTCCCTTTTGGACCTCCCTCCCATTTAGGTTACCACAGTGCATTAGGTAGAGTTCCCTGTGCTATACAGTATGTTCCCATCAGTTGTCTAGATTTTCTCATCTTTAAAGGGCAGTAATAAGTGTACTTATCTCATATTGTGATTATGATGTATAAATGAGTTATAATACAGTATTTAGCACAGAGGACCTGGTACATAGTCACTGTTTAATAAATGTTAGCAACTTTGTTGTTACTTTTTTAATCTTTCCTGGACTATTCTTTATATGTGTTGAAGGAAGAAAAAATATGTATGCATTTGTGTGTGTATGTGTGTGTGTGTATGTATGTATTTACATATATATTTGTAATGTTGGTTTGAGAGGCTATAATAAAGTTAGGGAAGCAGAGCTCCAATAAATTTTAACATTAAATTTTACTTTATTAAAGTAACACAAACATATTGTTTAAAAGTTCAGAGTACAAAAAAAGCATATAATAAAATATAGCAGTTTCATGTTTCTCGCTTCTCTGTGCTGCTCACGTCCTGCCAGGTCCCTTTCCCCAAAGACTGCAACTCTTTTAGCTTCTTCTGACATTTACACATATCATTTTTCTATATTGTATGTGTACTATTATTTATTGACACTATCTCTCTCTTTTTTTTTTTTTTTCTGTACCACACGGCATGTGACATCTTAGTTTCCCCAACCAGGGATCCACCCTGCGCCCCCTGCAGTGGAAGTGCAGAGTCTTAACCACTGGACCGCCAGCGAAGTCCCTGACACTGTATCTCTTGACTTTCACTTACGGTAGATGAGCATTTAGCTCTTGTCCTAACATCCGCTCTGCTCCTCCTTTCCCTCAATTCTTGCAATATAGTCCCTGTTACAGTTCTTGGTTTAATCAGAAGCAAAACATTTTTGTAAACATTATTGTAAAACAGCATTGTACCTACTCACTGCTGAGCATGCCTTACCTTTTTTCCCTCTTGCTTAATAATTGCTTTTTTTTTAAAGTGTGCTTAGTTTTCCTTTTATCTTTTTGCTAATTCTTCTCATGACTTCTGCTGTCTTTCAGTATAATTTCCTCAAGTTTAATTGCATCATTTACCTTATTAGTTTTAGTCCCCCTCACCCCTGCCACACCCCGAGAGAGATCTCTGTTTTCTTTCTTTGGGGTGGTTTCTCTGAAGCCCTGCTCTTCAGCTCTCATACTGGACTTCCCTTGTGCTCATCCTTGATTCCATGTTGATTTGCTGTGTTCTCTTGATAGTGTACGTCTTCTGCTAGTTTCTTCAAGTTAAAAAGATGGTGTGGTGACTGAGAGTGTGATCATGGCAGCCCTCAACAGATTTTCTTTCGAGCCACACTGTTCAAATCTGGATGGGTTACCCTCTCTAGCTGGTGTATAGATGTCATTCTGAGGTTGCCCTTTACCATTAGAGATTTCCTTCACTTCTCTCCTGCATTGGGTCTCCTGTGTTCTGTATTCCATGACTTTTTTTTTTTTTTTTTAATTTGTATCCTTTTTTTTTTTTTTTTAAAGATTTTATTGATTGATTGATTGACTGCTATGTTGGGTCTTCATTTCTGTGCGAGGGCTTTCTCTAGTTGCGACAAGCGGGGGCCACTCTTCATCATGGTGCGCGGGCCTCTCACTGTTGTGGCCTCTCTTGTTGCGGAGCACAGGCTCCAGACGCGCAGGCTCAGTAGTTGTGGCTCACGGGCCCAGCTGCTCCACAGCATGTGGGATCTTCCCAG
This sequence comes from Balaenoptera borealis, assembly GCF_965194805.1. NCBI lineage: Eukaryota > Metazoa > Chordata > Mammalia > Artiodactyla > Balaenopteridae > Balaenoptera > Balaenoptera borealis. Next base: position 161,536,246 of record NC_138860.1, on the reverse strand, counting down.
ACCAGGGCTGGAACCCGTGTCCCCTGCATTAGCAGGCAGATTCTCAACCACTGTGCCACCAGGGAAGCCCTCCATGACTTTTTGTTCCTTAATTTACTCCTTCATTTTGGTAAAGAACATCCTCAATCCAGTACCTTCCTGAGAAAGACTGCATAGTAAAGTTTTTGAGTTCTTGCATCAAAATGCCTTCACTTTTCTGTCACATTTTATTCTGTCACTTTGACTGGGGTTTAGATTTCTAGATTGGAAATACTTTTTCTTCAAGATCGTGAAGGCATTGTTCCATCATCTTTTTTTTTTAATTGCTTTATTTTTATTTTTAAAAATTAATTAATTAATTTTTTTGGACGTGCCACACAGCTTGTGGGATCTCAGTTCCCCTACCAGGGATTGAACTTGGGCTGCAACAATGAAAGCCCGGAATCCTAACCACTAGGCCACCAGGGAACTCTCTCCATTGTCTTCTTGATTTCAATGTTGCTGGTGAGGTGTCTGAAACCATTCAGTTTACTTATCCTTAGTATGTTACCTTAATTTTTACGCTTCTAGAAAATTGTTGGATCCTTTCTCTGTGTTCTGAAATTTCACATGCCTTGTTGTGAGCCTTTTTTTTAAATTGAAGTATAGTTGATTTGCAATATTATATTAGTTTCAAATGTACAACATAGTGGGTCTGTTTTTTCCCATTGTGCTGGGTATGCATTGGGCCCTTTTAATTTGGAAATTGAGGTTCTTTGGTTCTAGGAAACTTTCTGGAATTGTTTTGTTGATGATTTTCTCCTCTCCATTTTTTTATTCTCTCTTTTCAGAGTTCCTATTATTTGAATGTTGGCTTCCTTATATTGAACTTTCTTAGCTTTTCTCCCCTGCTTTTCCATTTCTTTATTTCTTCTATTTTCTGGGAGATTCCATCATCTCCCAATCTTTTTTTTTTTTTTTATAAATTTATTTATTTTTGGTTGCATTGGGTCTTCCTTGCTGTGTGCGGGCTTCTTATTGTGGTGGCTTCTCTTGTTGCGGAGCACAGGCTCTAGGCGCATGGGCTTCAGTAGTTGTGGCTCGCGGGCTCTAGAGTGCAGGCTCATTAGTTGTGGTGCACAGGCTTAGTTGCTCCACAGCATGTGGGATCTTCCCAGACTAGGGCTCGAATCCGTGTCCCCTGCATTGGCAGGCGGATTCTTAACCACTGTGCCACCAAGGAAGTCCTTCCAATCATTCTATTAAGCTTTAATTTTCAAGATTTATTTTTCTCTGAATTTCCCATTTTTACAGTATCCTCTGTTTTTCCACGAATGTAATATCTTATCTCTGAATTTTCTCCTTCTATAATTTCTGTTTCTTCCATACTGCATTTTTTCTGTATCTGGTCTTCCATCTTAACAGATGTATACCTGATAATCCTGATAATCCTTGTTCCTGTACTCCTTAGTAAAGGAATGGAACTGAAAACCTGATTGGAATCTCTGAGCCTATAGATAAGGCTTATCAACTTTGAGCTTCACTGTAGCTTGGCTTGGGTGTGCTTGTAGTTGAGGAATACCTGCTGTTAGTATCTTCAGGTCTTTCCTGGTAGAATGGTCAGTTCCCAGGGAGTACTCTTCTAATCTTTTGCCTGGTGGGTAGTTATCTGGGAGCCAGGTATGGGGAGAGGACTAGTTTGGGAGAGGGAGTTCTCAGTGTTCAGTGTACCATACCATTAGGTAAGCAAATACATGGTCTGTTGCTAGTGTACCCAGGCCCTCAACTATGTCGAACTCCCAGTTGAAGTGTCCTTTTCTTTTGCCCTATCCAGGGAGAATGAGCTTTCAGGCTTTTGCCAGAACGAGGGAGGAGCAATTGCCTTTTGGTGTGGAGTTGGAGAAGGAATCTGGAGCTTTAACCATTTCTCAAACAGCTCTCAATTCTTATTTCAGCCACCACCTCCTGTTCCCCAGTTCCAGAATTACCTGGTACTGTTTGTTCTTGAGCCCTTTAAAGACTCTCAGTGTTAATCAGTGTTCTCAGCCAGTGTAAATCAGGCTGGTTCTCTTTTCTCCACTGCTAGCTTATGATGTAATTTTCTTTGGCCTGCCTAGTCCATTATCATTTGTCTGCTTTCCTGCTTCCAAAATGTTGTTGCTATTGCCACCTCACCTGTTTTCCCTATCCTTGTGGGTTTATATCTTAAAAAAAAACAACTCTTGATTGTAGTTTTACTGGAGTTTTTAGAGGGAATAAAATTAGTTGTGAATGTTCCCTCTGCCATCTTAGCTTGGAAGTCTCAGTTTTTTAAATAGCATTTCCTGGTGTTTTTGGAGGTCATAAGTGATACGTGCTTATTAGTAGATAATTTGGAAAATAGGAAAAATATGAAATAAACATCACTGTAATTCTACCATATAGAAAAACTATTGTTGACATTTTGATATACTTTCAGTCTGTTTTCTATATTTGTGTATTTTTACATACACATTTGCATTTTTTCATAATTGGAATCATACTATATATTTTTGGTTTTGTTTCCTGCTTTCTTCACCTAATGAACCATTTTCCCATGTCAGAACGTAATCTTTGAAAACATCTAGTGGATGTATAACATAAATGTTATTTGGCACTATCATGAGCAGTTTCCCATAGTGCAACATAATCTTTGAAAGCAAAATTTCTAATGGGTTTATAATACGGCTGTCACATGACTGTGTCATGATTTATTTAACTCTTGTCCTATTGATAAAGATTTATACTTTTTCTAATCTAAAGTAGACTCATGAAGTCAGAATATGTCTGTCTTGTTCATGATTCTGTGTTCTAGCTTAACCCGGTGTTTAATGTGGAGTGGTTCAGGGAATGTTTTGTTAAGTGAATGAACAGTTCTGCACAAAAGTCCGATTGTTTTCTTAAGTTAGAATCTAAGAAGGGCTCTTTCTGGGTTAAAAGGTATAAACTTTTTGACGTTTGTTGATAATTTATTTTCAATTTGTTCTTCAATTCAGAATAAGATACAAGGATGTAAAAATGAGGAAGTGCTTGCTGTGCTAGGCCATGAACTGGGGCACTGGAAGTTGGGACACACAGTCAAAAATATCATTATTAGCCAGGTAAGTTTGGAGTGACAATTCTCTTTTTATGGCAGGATAGTCAAATTATAAATATAGCAGGCATGAGAGTTCATATGGTAGAGAGGTTAAGACAGACTCTGTAGCCAGGCTTCACATCACGGCTCCCTGACTTACTACCTGTGTGACCTCAGGCAAGTTCCTGAGCCTCTCTCTGCCTCCATTCCCTTATTGAGTGATGATATCTCATAGGACTGATGTAAGAATTAAATGAGTTAATACATGTAAAGAGTTTGGAGTAGTACCTGGAATATGGTAAGTACTATATAAGTATTTATTGTTGCTATCATCATCATCATCATCGCCACCTCCTGAGTCGCTCAGCTAAGGAGCTGTGACGATCAAAAGGAGTGAGCCCAGATAACTTGGACATTAAAATACTTTTTAAAGAACATCTTTTCTCTTTTAAAAAAGTCATTAGATACCCATCGAAAAAAAATTGGAAAAGGTAGTAAATATAAAGAAGATAATAATTTCTGTAATACTCCTGGGTATTAATACCACTAAACCAACAGAGTGACCACAGTTTTAAGGCTCTAAGTGAAGTAGCACTGTGTTTTGTTGACTGGTTCTGAGCATCTATGGCCTCAACTGAGTCTTAAATGGGTCCTTGTACCTTTCTAAAAGGCCAGCTGGTTCTGGGTGATGGATTATATGGGAAGACTTGTGTACTCCTGTACGTACCTTCCTGTTGCCTTACATCTATAGGTATAAAAATGAATTCCTTGGCTGGAAGCTATGTTGTACGGATACATGGCAGTGAGTAAGACATTAAATAAGTCCAAATCCAAGTTTAATGTAAGTTATTCAGTTTAATAAGGAAAATCACTGCTCCTTTCATGAAGGAAGGGGTCCAATAGAATCAGCCTACCATGAGGGTGGTGGGCTGGTCCCTGAGGTACCTCATCAGGGCTGGGGTTGATTGCCTCTTCTGAAAAATTGGACACTCAGCAAGAGCCAGTGGGGGGATGTCTGTGTTGTTGATTAATGCATTGACTCCATCCCTATCACCATAGCCACTCTGTTCATGAGCCCTTGACCAAGTCCTAGAGTGGCTAGGGAAAGAAGCTGGCTAACATCCACAGAGCAGGTATCTTCTCCACCTGATCACTGAGAGGGCCTCCTCTACCGTGGAACGCTTTTGGTGAACATTCACGTTAGATCCGAGTATTATCATACTCTGGGCTAATTTTGGAAGTTTTACCACATACCTCTTTCCAGATCTTCTTGTTAGCCATCCACTAGTTTGCTCCAAGGCCCTAATCATCCAGCTAAACCATTATTTGTCCACTAACAATGAATTAGTATATATATCCTCAACTCAGGCCCTCTCTCCTTCTAGAATAAAAGTAAAACTATAAAACTACCTAAATAACTTTTTCTGTGGTTACACTAACATCATTCTTAAAGTCACATCATGATGTCTTGTTCTACTGATCCCACAGTGAAATCAGCTTAGAAATAACTTAGAAATTTTGTATCCTTCTTTCTAGATGAATTCTTTCCTGTGTTTTTTCTTGTTTGCTGTATTAATTGGTCGAAAGGAACTTTTTGTTGCATTTGGTTTTTATGACAGCCAACCCACTCTAATTGGACTATTGATCATCTTCCAGTTTATTTTTTCACCTTATAATGAGGTAATGTATACTCTTTAAAATTATCTCACATATGCCCTTGTCTATTTCAAATCTAGAACCTTTAGGGTAGTGAAAAAACAAAACAAAACTATAGTTTTAACAAGCAGATGAAACAAAGTTTTAGTCCCTTGATATACTAGCTAGTATAAGAAAGTAGCAGAAAAACCCAATCCCAAATAATAAGTGCTTGCATACTGTTAGGGGAAAAAAAAAAGTGGAGAATTAGACTTTAGTGGTGAAAACCTTGATATAACAGGTACCTAGAGACTTGGTAGATGGAGATTAACTATTGGAATGCTATGTCCTAGACCACATATTCACCAGTGCTTGGGTGAAAATCTTCTGTGTGTGAGGGGACAAAGCAAATAATAATTGAGTGTAAGTATGACTGGATAAGGGAGGCTGTATGACAGTATTCCTCTGATTGCATTCCCTGACCACCTGATTCATAATAGCCTTAGCATCCCACCCCAGACCCTCTGAATCAGAATTGGGTGTTTTATGATAAGTGTAGTTTAAGAACCACTCAGTAGCGGGACTCCGTATATGTGATAAGACATAGATTAATGAGACTGTATATGAATAAATCCAGTGATGGCAACATGTCCTGATACTAATTGATTAGGCTTCCACATTAAGCCAAGAAATAGTATCGGGGATCTTGAGATGTCTCCATTCAGAAGAATTCTTTCTTGGGACAGGTTGTAGAGTTAAGGTTTTAACTTTCTCCGTAAAAGGTGGGGGTGGGCTGGGGTGTAAGGCACCAGCAAAGAAAAATGGAGAGGAATAGATCATGTTTGTATAGCCCTGTCCACAGAATCTACATTCATTTTCCAGAGAACTGAGATTTATTATCTTTAAATTCTAAATGTTTTAATTTTTTATTTTACCTTTTGTTGAGAATATTTATAAAATGCTGTATACAGACTCTTACTTCTTAAAGAGGTTATAGAACACCTTATAGTGGTAATTGTCATGTCTGTCTTCAGTCACAATTCAGGAATGCCTTAAGGACACTGAGCTATATGTATGAAATGCCCCAGACTGCTTTGCTCTTTAAGCAGTTATGCTGTTTGTTTGTTTATTTATTTGTTTAATTTTCTTATCTCTTCACTCACTGTCAGGCTGATAATCCCTGCTAATATCAGTGTAACTTTCTGTTATGGTCATTATCTGTTTATAATTTTCTTCTTCAACCAATCATAGACTGGGAAATCAGATAATCAAACTCATTAAGTAAAAGTTACTAGATTCTGACTGAGTATAAGCGTCCTCTTATAAGTAAGGCACCAGTAACGTTAGTGGTTCTCCTTTGGGCATCTAATTTGGCCTCTCAGTTTTTGTCTTTGTCTCCTTATATTGAGTAGTTGAGTTCACTTCAAAAATATCTAAGTAAATTGTGGGGTATTAGAGTAATTTGAAATGTGAGATATTAGCAACTGTTTTAAAAACCTTGGTGAGCCCCGGAGATTCATTTCAAAAAGACTAAATATTTAAACAGAAAATCTTACGTTTAATGTCAGCATTTAAGAGGTCATGATAGGAAAGACATATTTTCCTGGAAAATGGGGAAATTGCCCCATCAAGAAGAGCTTGGAAACCTAGGTATGTATAGGTTAGGTAGGTATAGGTTAGTATCTGCTTATGTTTCTATTTATGTCTTATAGTGAGATTCAGGGAACAGTTAGCCTGGGACACTTGAAATTAGGAGATAGATAGATAGATAGATAGATAGATAGATAGATAGATAGGTAGATACTAGTTAATGATTCTGTCCCAAAAAGTACATTCAAGATTTGGAAAGAAATTTCAGGTAGAATTCAGATATTAGCTTTGAACATATCTAAGAAGGTATCAGGAACTCCCAGACTTTATGTTGAAACTCTATATCTGCTAGGGGCAATAAGAGGTACAGAGGAGAGACTTTTTAAACTTTTTTTTTTTTATTGCTGACATATTTTAAGGTAAGAAATAGACATCATGTCATTCAACCTGTAATACTTCAATATGCAAATAAATTACTTTTCCCTCAAAATTTATATTTTCGGATGAAATTTGTCCTCTTCATAGTTGTCACCTTCAGGGACTGAACATTTATTCTGATGAAGCTACCATAGCTCAGAACCTTTAGAAAATTCTATTTTGAGATTGTCATTAGTGACTATAGTATATATATATGTGTGTGTGCGTGTACACACACATATATATATTAGAATGTTCTCAGTTATCATTTAAAGGTGGATAAGTGAGCAAGAATTTTTTTAAAAAAGAAAAAAAAGAGTCTGAATATAAATCACCACATCTTACCTGTATCTGAGGAAGGTAGTGTCCATGGGCTTTGGAATCATCAAGAATTTCAGCACTGCCACCTTCTAGCAGTGTGACTACTAGCAAGTTATCTCATCTCTCTGAGATACACCTTCCACATCCGTAAAACAGGAGTAAGAGTAATTACCTTGTAGGATTGTTGGAGAATATGTAAAGTGTCAATTCAGTGCCCAGCACATGGCAGGTTCTCAAATATTAGTATTTCTTTGTTAAGACTGACATTCCTTTGGATATATATCTGTTTCTGGTCTGTTGGCTTGGGGGGAAAAGGCTCAATTTTTAATAATTCCCCCACCCTGGGTCCCCTAAATATGAGTGATCTTTCTTTTGGCCTGCTGTTTCTCTTATCCTGAGCCAAACTTCCTCTACAGTTTTGGCTCATGAAACCTTTAGTGACAACAAAGAGGGGAGCAGTGGTTAAAACACTTTTATTTACTTTTTCAGGTACTTTCTTTTTGCCTAACAGTCCTAAGCCGCAGATTTGAATTTCAAGCTGATGCATTTGCCAAGAAACTTGGGAAGGCTAAAGACTTATATTCTGCTTTAATCAAACTAAACAAAGATAACTTGGGTTTCCCTGTTTCTGACTGGTTGTTTTCTATGTGGCATTATTCTCATCCTCCACTACTAGAGAGACTTCAGGCTTTGAAAAATTCAAAACAGGACTGAGTTGCCCAAGGTCTGCAACTGAAGACATTTCTGATTATTTCTGTCCTGGCAGCATGTTCTGGCTCTTGATGTTTTTAAACGTTTTTTTTTTAAGAAAAATTATTAAGTATGGAAAAGCCAAGATTTAAATACATTTAATATCTCATTTCAAAAATGATTTTAATAATCCATTTCTTAAAGAAAACACTGGATGAAATTTTGAGGCTTCATGTTTTTAAAGGCATAGTTTTATCTTTAAAATCTAGTTTACCATCAACTTGTAAAATTACTTGAGAAAATACAGAACTTGTTTTATTTACATGCTTATATGGAACCTGCATATAAGGGGTTTGGGGGCATATGTTTAAAAGGGAACACCACCTCTGAATCCTCTCTGTAAGACAGAAACAGTGGTCCTGAATCACTGTGCTCATACCTAAGTTGAGACTTATTTTTACTTTCATGCTGTTATGATTTAAGCTGGCTAATCAGTGTTTTAAATAAGGAAGAAAGATAATAATTGGTAAGGCTGATGTTTTGTAAATGAAAGTAGTTAGAAATATGCTCTCTCCTGTTCTATCAAATTTCTCTGTTCCCTCTCTTGCTATACACTGATCAGGAATTTCTAATAATGCTTTGAAATCAGAAATTATGTGCAGAATGTTTTAAATCACTGGGTTTTGGTTTTGTTTTTAAGAAAGTCTTTCTCTTTCTTTCCACCTGGTGGGTATGATCCCATTAGGGGTAAACGAGTATTTTTCTAAACATTCAGCTTTTTCTCATTCATACTCTTGTATTCAATAAACAGTGCATCCTTTTACTTAGCAGAAATTGCCATGTTGAACAGGCTTTGCTATTTTAAAAGTGGGAGAATGTGGAAAGAAGAAGAAATGACATTTTAAGAGATATAAGATTGAAATACTGATGATTCTTCTATGATGTTACAGGAAAAAATATAATTTTCTATCTCTTTCAAGGACAGAAGAGTTTCTGTTTTTATTTTTCTAATTTTTATCAGTAGGTCATAAGTGCTATTTAATCAGGCCTGATTCCATTTTAGAAAATTATAGTTCTTGATATGCAGACAATTTTTATTTTCAAAATAAATGTCATGAAAGATTTCCAGTTTTTGAAGCTGCATGTTTGACTGATTCAAATCTCTGTCCACTTTCTGAATGAGACCCAACTTTGTGCCTAGAGCTCCCACCCGCTGGTGATGTGTATCTTCTGGGCATTTATTCCAAAGTGGGATCAACTGTGCATGCTTGGTATATGGCCAGAAAGTCTTTTGCTCAGCTGATATTTGGGTGATGTCTTTACATGGAAATACAATAAAAATAAACATCTAGTTTAGTAACGCATTATTTATTTTCCTAAGGCTAAAGAGGAACAGTGCTATGGTTTGATCCAGCATCTTTCATCTGTGAACTCATGCTGTGATAACTGCCTTTCCTTCCTTCCGTGCCTTTAAATACAAAGTTCAGCTCTGCACAAGTGAAACATTAAAAATTGCCAATGCATATTGATGTTCTTTGTCTTTAATTTGACAAAATTTGTCTGTCATTTGTTACCTAGTAGATATATGTCTATTACCCTAGAGGAACCAAGTGCTAGTACTGGGTTGGCCAAAAAGTGCCTTTGGTTTTTAAGTAAAAATAAAAGACACATTTTTCACTTTCACCAAGAACTTTATTGAACACTGTATTCGCCCTTTTGTTCCACTACCTTCTGCCATTTTTCAGGCAACTTCATAATTCCGTCTTCCCAAAACGTTTTATCTTTTTGAGCAAAGAACTGTTCCAGGTGCCTTTTACAGTCTTCCAGGGAATTGAAATTTTTTCCATTAAGAGAATTTTGTAAAGACCAAAATAAATGGAAATCTGAAGGTGCAATGTCTGGTGAATACGGTGGATGAATCAGAACTTCCCATCCAAGCTATAACAGTTTTGCCTGGTCATCAAGGAAACACGCGGCCTTGCATTATCCTGATGGAAGATGATGCGTTTTCTGTTGACTAATTCTGGACACTTTTCTCATTGAGTGCTGCTTTCAGTTGGGCTAATTGGGAGCAGTACTTGTTGGAATTAATCGTTTGGTTTTCTGAAAGGAGCTCATAATAGAGGACTCCCTTCCAATCCCACCATATACACAACATCACCTTCTTTGGCTGAAGACCGGCCTTTGGTGTGGTTGGTGGTGGTTCATTTCGCTTGCCCCGCGATCTCTTCCATTCCACACTGTTGTACAGTATCCACTTTTCATCGCCCGTCACAATTTGTTTTAAAAATGGAACTTTTCATTACATTTAAGTAGAGAATCGCATGTGGAAATATGGTCAAGAAGTTTTATTTCGCTTAACTTACTTGGAGCCCAAATATCAAAGCGATTAACATAACCAAGCTGGAGCAAATGATTTTCAGTGCTTGATTTGGGTATTTTGAGTATGTCGGCTATCTCCCGCGTGGTATAACGTTGATTGTTCTCAATTAATGTCTTGATTTGATCGCTGTCAACTTCAACTGGTCTACCCGGCTGTGGAGCATCGTCCACCGAGAAATCTCCAGCACGAAACCTCGCAAACCACTTTTGACACGTTCGATCAGTCACAGCACCTTCTCCATACACTGCACAAATCTTTTTTTTTGCATTTCGGTTGCGTTTTTACCTTTCTTGAAATAATAAAGCATAATATGCTGAAAATGTTGCTTTTTTTCTTCCATCTTCAATATTAAAATGGCTACATAAAAATTCACCAACTTTGATAAGTCTTTTTTTAAATGCACGCTGATATGACAGGGCTGCAGCTCTGTCACATACAATCTAACAAAATTGTTTTGAATGAAGTTAAAGACAACTAAGTGCTACTAGAGCCATCTTACGGAAAAAACAGAATGAACCTTTTGGCCAACCCACTACGTCAAGAGTAGTGTGAAGGAACGGCCTGAGTGCCGAGTGGCAGCAGGACCATCACTGCACCTCACTCGGAGTCCTCTTCAGTGCCTTTCTCCTGCTCCACCCCAGAGTGTCACTGGTTCTTGCTGATGTTTCCTCAGAAGTGTCATTCAGAATCATTCCTTCCCCATTCCCATAACCTCTCATTGTCTTGGGCCTGTTTGGTCTGCTCCAGCTGCCTCTTTGGTCTTCCTTTCGTGTGGCAGCAGTAACTAGCTTTTTTTGGGGGGGGGGGCGCCATACCCCGTGCCATGCAGAATCTTAGTTCCCTGACCAGGAATCGAACCCATGCCCCTTGCAGTGGAAGCGCAGAGTTTTAACCACTGGATCACCAGGGAAGTCCCAGTAACTAGCTTTTTAATATGTGATTGTTTTGACCTGGTCACCTACAGTTTATGGGAGGCGTAGGGATGGCCAGAGGATACTGGTAGGTTCCTGAGGTATTGACCAATCAGGGGAAGGAGTAAAGAGGTCAGCCAAGGAGGGAAAGAGGTGGCACTCTGCACCCTAATATTTGGTGGATGTGCACGGGGCAGAATGAAGTAGATCAAGGCCTCAGATAAAATGGCATGACCTCAGCAGGGTTTATCTCTGAATCTAAGGCGGAGTCCTTGTTGTGTGTACATACTGCCTTTATCTGACTTGGCTCTTTGCTGAAGTCTGAGAGCTACTAGTAAATGCTACCTCTGTTTAGGATAGGAGCTGGGATTAAATCAACGACTTTAGTATCAATGATGGTTCCAGCTTGCCCTTTACCTGTATATTCTCATGCTCACCCCTAATCCTTTATGTGGTGTTTCCCCTCCCTGAGGACTCCTTCTTCCACTTGGTCTTTGTCATCAATCTTTTGGATTCGTTTGTACATATATACTTTATGTAGCTTTGACTGTTTTGAGTTTTCTATTGTCATTTGCAGAAAAGCTTTACCTTAGCAGAAAGCTTACCTTGAGGGCCTTCAGTTCTGTCATAGATGCTATACAAAGAAAAGTACAGAGAACTTCTTTCCAGAAACTCCTGATTCAAGATCATGATGATGTGAGCAAGTAACTCTTGTGTCAGGCTATGTACAGTTTGGTGGAAAAGCAGGAATAATCCATAGTGGGATGGTATAGCCCTGTTCAGACAATATGGATAGGGAAACCTCTGGCTCTTCTCTTATTATCCAGGGTAGTTTCCAGGGAGGAGGGTTTCCCAAACAATATGACCAGAGACAGATAGGAAGATACCTCCATGTGTTCTAAAAACCTGTGAAACCAGGACTGTTCTTACCCAGCGAGCAGGATGAAGCTGGCATCTCAGTTAACAAATAACCTGTGCCTTCAGGTCAGAGACCCTCTCTGGCTCTCTGCCTGATGATTAACAAGCAGGGAAGCATAACTGAGGGTTAAGATCCGGGGCAGGGCTCTAGAATGCAACACACCACTTACTATGAAGACCTCCGGTAAGGAACTTGACTGAGCCTTTATTTCTCCATCTGTCATTTAGTCAGCAAATACTGTGCCCACACGCTGTACCAAGCTCTGCTCCAGGTGCTGGGGAACACGTTAGTAAGTAAACGATAGAAAATCCCCACCTCGTGGAGTTTACATTCTAGTATGGGAAATAGACAGTCAGAATACACAAAACAGGTATCAAATGGTGATACATGTCTTAGAGAAAAAGGAGGGCCTGAGGTGTTTGTGGGGTTGGGGGAGGAGGGGAGTTGATAAAAGGTGTCACTGAAGGTAATGTTTGAACAAAGACCTGGAGAAAGTGAGTGGGTGATCTCTGCAGGTGTTTGGGGAAAGAGCATTCCAGGAAGAGCGAACAGCAAGTGTAAAGGTCTTGATGTGGGAGCAGGCCTGCTGTTTGAGAAACACCAGAAGGCCAGAGAGGCTGGGGTGGGGTGTTCTAGGAAGAAATGGTGGGAGATAAAGTCTGAGGGGTAGGGATGCAGCAGATTTACAGGGTCTTGTAGGCCATTGGAGGGACTCAGGCTTTTATTAGACTACAGTGGAAGTCATTGGAGGGTTTTGGGCCAGGGAGTGACATGGTCTAAGTTTTAACAGGATCACTGGCTGCTATGTTGAGGAGCAAGGGTACAAGCAGGGGACTAGTTGGGAGGCTCTTGCAATACTTCCACAAGGGACTTCCCTGGTGGCACACTGGATAAGACTCTGCGCTCCCAAGGGCAGGAGGCCCAAGTTCGATCCCTGGTCAGGGAACTAGATCCCACGTGCATCCCACAACTAAGAGTTCACGTGCCACAACTAAGGAGCCCACGTGCTGCAACTAAGGAGCCCGTCTGCTGCAACTAAGACCCCATGCAACCAAATAAATAAATAAATAAATATTAAAAAAAAAAATACTTCCAGCAAGAAGTAAAAATGGAACCTGGGGTGGTAGTCAGGGAAGTGATGGGAAGTGGTTGGATTCTGGAAATATTTTGAAGGCTGAGCCAACAGGATTTGCTGATGGATCAGAGGTGAGGTGCAAGAAAGAAAGTGGAGTAGAGAATGCCTCCAGCATATTTAGCTTAAGTAACAGAAGGGATGGTGTTGCCAGTAACTGAGATGGGGAAAGGGGGACAAGGGAGGAATTTTGGAGGGGCAGAGCATTTTAACATTTCCCTCATGTTAAAATTGAGATGTCTACTAGATGTCTAGCTAGAAGCCAGATTATACAACCTTTTATTCCCATAAAAGGGAGCAAAAAGTATGGGATGGTAGCCATAGGGAGAAGTGGGGTTGAGAGAGATTTCATTTTTTAACATGACAAATGGGGATAATACCTGCTTTGCAGGGCTGTCTTAAGGGTAGAATGAGATCATGTTTGCAGGGTGTTTAGCACAATAGCTGATAATAATAAGAGCTCAATAACTGGTTAATAATGATAATTGTTAATAATGATATGAATAATTCACCATAATTGCTATGATGTAAATAAGCACAAAACCAGAAATGCCTAACCCAGCTGGCAGTTGGGGTGAGGAGAGGATTACTGGAAGACATGATCAAGTTTTGAAAGAGGAGTAGGAATTGGCTAGACAAGGAAGGACAAGGGGGTGGTATTCCAGGGACAGAGGTACAAAACCATGAGAACATGGGGCATTTGGGGGATTATGAGAAGTCAGAGTGAGAAATGTGGCTAGAGAGGAAGACGGGCCAGGTGTAAAGGCCTGTGTGCCATAATAAAGCAAATGGATATTATCCTGAATAATATAATCATGCATTTTGCTAATATGTATTAAGTCCCTGCTAAATACCATACATTGTTGTAGGCTCTGAGGGTACAGCAGGGAACAGGACAAAATCCCCTGCTTCACAGAGTTTACATTCTATTTGAGACAACAGCGCTCTCAGAATGAATGAATATTTGCTAAACAAATGAGTGAAAAGGTGGTTGACAGGGTTGGAGATGAATTAGCAAGAAGGGGTGAAGGCAGAAGGAGTTAAAGATGATGCAGGTTTCAGGCCTGGGTACTGGCTAGATGGTAGAACTAGTTACTGAGATAAGGGACCCTGAAGGAACAGGTTAGGGGCAGGGGGTGACCAGTTTGGGGTGAGCTGAGTTTGAGGTGCTTATCAGAGAGGGTGTGCAAAGGGGCAAAGGACACATTTCTTCTCATCCACTTGACTTTAGTTGGTTGTAACCTCATGAACAGCATGACAGAGGTCTGTTAACCAGGACAACTGGCTATGGGTCCTGTCACCAATGGAAGCCTTCCTTTACAGGTAAGATACAAGCCCACCATTTATCCTGGGGAAATGTCTGCCCCCACCAGGATCTTTTGGATTAGGCTGTCTGCTGCTGCTTCACTGCTCTTGCCAGTGCTTACCTGGCAGAGGGTTTGTCAGCTTCTAAGCCCACCTGGTGCCATCATATGATACCCATTCCTGGCGGTGGAGGGAATAACCTGGATGCTCTGGGTCATCTTGGAAAATGCCTCAGCCACACACACGCTGAGACCAAATCCCTTCCTTCCTGGTTTGACGATTGGTGGGGTCTTCTTTGAGCACCCTGAACATATTATTCATTCACTTAACAACTATTTTATTGAGCACCTGCTATGTGCCAGGCACCGTTTTGAGGTTTTGTTTTTGAAACTTTCTTTTGTTTACTTTTCTCTTTTCAAATGATTTTTTTCATATGAACAGAGGTATGTATGTATATATCTCTGGTGAAACATTTAAGTTCTACCCTCTTAGCAAATTTCAGTTATATAGTCTTATCAACCAGAGTCACTTATGTTTTACCAGGCACTGTTTTACGTGCTGGGGAACGGAGTGGCAAACAAGACCAAAGTTTCTGCCGTTATGGAGCTTATATGTTGTATGTTATATGTTGTATGTTGAATAGTGATAAGTGCTAAGGAGAAATAGTAAAACCCAAGGTGGGTATCAATATTGGGGTAGGGATGAGAAGGTCACTTTTGAGTAAAGACCTGACGTGAGGTTGCTGACCGTGACACTTTGAAAAAGAACATTCCAGGTAGAGAGCATAAATAGCATGTGTGTTGGCGCAGCATGTTTGAGGAGCAGCACAGGGGCTGGAGTGGCTGGAATGAAACGTACCAGGGTCCAAGCGTGGACATGAGGTCAGAGAGGCTTCTGGGAGAATTGTAAGATCAAAGTAAGGACGTGTGTTTTTCCTGAGTGAATCACCCTCCAGAAAGTATCAGAAAGGCTACCAGCCACTAGTTCCTAGGAATCAGCCCCCTTTTGGCTCCTTCAAATGCCTGAGTCGTAAGGAATGAGGTGTAACTCTGCATAAGATCTGTGAATCGTGTAATTCAAATCCTCCAGTGGAACTACTCTCAGGGAAAGTCAGAGAGGGAGAAGGAAAGAGGCCAGGGCCAGCGCATGAGGAAAGCTCAAGGAATAGACTGGCTCTCTAAGCCCAAAGTTTCAGGCACCGGGACAAGTAAAGTGACATGGCCTTGGGAAGGAGAACCCTTCCCCAGCAGGTATGAAATGCCTGAGGGCCTGCTGCTCAGGGCCGGGATGCAGCTGCCTCCTGCAGCCCTCATCCTCTAGCCCTCCACTGAGCTCTAGATTCTGCGTTCCAGCGGCTCCCCTGGCAGCCACAGCAGCAACAACGGGGCCTGGGATGCTGTGATTCCGGATTTGCCAAAGCTCTGAGAGTGAAGCCACCTCTGTGGCCCTTAGGGCTACCCTACCCTCTCCTTCCTGTCTGTCCCTGGATTGAGGTAAGGGGGCTGAGAGGTCGCCCATGGTGTGTGTGTGTGTGTGTGTGTGTGTGTGTGTGTG
Source organism: Balaenoptera borealis (assembly GCF_965194805.1). Lineage (NCBI taxonomy): Eukaryota > Metazoa > Chordata > Mammalia > Artiodactyla > Balaenopteridae > Balaenoptera > Balaenoptera borealis. The sequence goes on along the minus strand of NC_138860.1, from coordinate 161,520,337 downwards.
TGTGTGTGTGTGTGTGTGTGTGTGTGTGTGTGTGTGTTGGGGCAGGGGAGGCTACTGAGGGGAGTTCTCGGCATCTGCTGGCCAGAGGAAGAGAAGGCTGCTCCAACGTTAAGTGGAGACTTACAGCCAGGTTTAGGGTGAGGTGTAAGAGAGCCCAAGCTTCACACATGCTGGGACCTCAGGCCGGAGTCCTGTGCCTCCAGGAGGAAGATTGGCAGAATGCTTCATTTGGGGGAATAAATGCCCAAATCAATAATGGCACAAAGGGATGGGTCACTCCCTGAATTCCCAAAGCTCCCATCATTGCATGGGTCAGAGGTACCTGCCACGCCCTTTCCTGCTCCTGCTGCTTGCAGTGGCCTTGCTGGCCTACACAGCTATGAGGCTGGGAGCCCCCGGACCCACACATCAGATCTGAGTCAGTCTCCCCTAGATGTTCCCTCAGTGAAAGTGGCATGAGTGAATGTCACTTCTGCCCTCATCATCCAGGTCCAGGTCTGTTTTTCTCACAGGCCTAGAAGACCCTGGAAGGCAAGAGCCAGGACTTCCAGTCTTGGCTGCCAGCTCCTGCCCCAGGGCCAGCACACGGTGGGTGCCAAAACTCACAGAGGACCTCCTGTGTGTCAGGCCCTGGCAAGATACTGGGTGCGCTCTACTGAATAAGTGAGGCAAGGCCAAGTCCTTGCCCAGCTGTACAAAGGCTGGGAAGGATCTGCCCAAAGTTAGACAGAGGGTCACCATCCTAACTCTACCTGCAGGTTCATCCCACAGGTGTTCCTCAAATATGCTGTGCCATCCTCATAATTCAGGATGTACCCAGAGGAAGGTACCCCGCCCTCCACCCTCCCCTTCTGGAGCCCTTGACCATCCTGCTCAGGTCGTGGAGGCCCACCCCTAATCCACAAGAAATTAAGTCCAACACTCACATCCTGGTTTGTACCCAAGTCAGGGGCTTTTATTTACAGAAAGGCCTGGGTGGATCTAGCAGTTTGGTGGGAGAGGGTGATGCCAGAAAGGGAAGGGAGATGGGTGTTTAAATACTCAGATGGGAGGAAGGCAGGGAGGAAGTAGTGGACTGGCTTAAGGATGGCCACCTCCAGGCAGTCAGCCAGTAAGCCCAGGGGGTGAAAATGGAATCAGGAACCAGCAAAGGCGTCAGTCCACTTGCCCCAAGGACAAGATGGCCAGTGGAGGATGGTGCAAATTAAGGAGACATTTGTTTTGGTGACATTTGAGCGGTGCTCCGGGAAGGAAAGCCACCCCATCCTCTGGACCTTGCACTCTCCGGTGCCACTTGCCCTGTCTGTTAGCCTCACCTTTTCACTCCGATGTCCTCCCTTCCCTTCCCCCATGTTTTAGAATTTCCTTTTCCTCAGGACTCCTGGGTCCCAGACAAAGGTCCTGGGAAAGCTAGTTTCCTGGGCAGAGGAATGGGATGCATGTCCACCCAGAGGGCACCTAGTCCTTTCCCCCTAGGATGCCCACTGGGCTCCGTCTTGGCCTGATGCTCATGGCCCCTTGATGGATCCAGGCTCTGTGAGGCGTGCAGACGTGTAGGCTGAGGCTCCAAGGCAGGCCGCAGGCTCACAGAAGCCTGGCAGCCCCATGGGGCCTGGCAGGCCAGGTCGGCCTGCCTCTCCTGGGGCCCCTGGGACCCCTCGATCTCCATCTTTGCCGTTGATTGCCTGGCCAGGCCGGCCAGGCAGTCCTATGAGAGGGAGAAGGTCAAGACATCAAGGTGGGGAAAATGAACCCAAGGACACACAGAAAGGAGGGACTCTGCCCCAGACACACAGGTTCTGAGAGAGTTGTGTCTGATTGTCCTTTCCTCCCAACTCCCAATCAGTGACTCTGGGGAGCACATGCCCCGTCCTTTCCCTCCATGAAGCAGATTTTTGTGCAACCCAGGAAGTCCTCAGAATCCCAGCTGTCCAGTTCTCAGCCAGACCACACCCAGAGGCTCCTGGGTGCTCCAAAAGTATCAAAAATCGGATGTGTGGGACTGAGTTGGCTGAGCATGAGGCCTCCATGGAGGAGACCCAGTTGTCTTTGGGTCATTAATCCCAGAGCTGAGGGACACAACTGCCACTGGGCAGCGCCAAGATCTTACCTGGGATCCCTGGGGGCCCAGGCATCCCGGGATGCCCTCGTCCAACTTCTCCCCTATCACCCTTCTCTCCACATTTTCCTGCAGAGAAAGAATCAAGCCTTAGTTTTTCAGAATAGGAAAATGCTTTTTTTCTACTCGGCTTGCTACTTAATTTCTATTTCACACACAATTATTTGTTTTGTGCTAGTTTATAATAGGGGAAAGTTGGAAATGACTGCAGAACTGATTAAATAAAGGCAAGTCCAAAGGATGGAAGACTATACAGCTGATAAAGTTCTTTACAGGAAAGTGTCTAATAATAACAATAGTTGGCATTTGCTATGTGCCAACTCTATGTAAGTTACCTATAAATGTAATCTTCATGACAACTATGAGGTTGTTGCTATTAATATCCCCATTTTACAGATGATAAATCTAAGGCCCAGGAAGATAGACAGGTAACTTGTTCAGGAGCCACAATGAGAAAGTGGCAGAGTCTGGACTCACACCTGTCTTGTGACTCGAGCTTGCCTTCATTAGTATTTTCTTAATCTGCCTCCCCACTTTTAGAGACATGGAAGGAGGTTTATGGAGTACCACTAAGTAAATTTAAAACAAACAAAACCCCCCAAAAAGCCCAATCTGTAAAACAGTACATTCATTTCTATCAATTAGCTACTGAAAAAGCAAGCCCAGGAGTCACATGTGGGAGAAATGGGTGAAAGTGTCTATACCTCATCCTGGGAAGGACAATGATGAAAGATAAAACAGGAGGCGGAGCAATCAACTCAGTAACTGAGACCCCCCAGGGGCTGGTCTTGGCCAAACCCCCATCCCCTGGCCACCACAGAATAGCACTCACCCTTGGGCCCGGTGTTGCCAATCTGACCCACGGCTCCCACGATGCCAGGAATGCCCCGAGGGCCAGGGTGCCCAATGGGTCCCTGTTTGCCTGGGTACCCAGGAGGCCCAGGGGGTCCTGGGAGACCCATCATCCCGGTCGCACCCAGAGCCTCCCGCTTGGCACTCACAGCCATCTCTGCCAGTTGCTCTGGAGGGAGGGAGGGAGACAGGGAAGTCTGTAAGATGGGTGTCAGCTCAGTAAAACTGGGGAAGGCAGAGCATCCCGGCCCCTGGCCCCTGGCCCCTACGTGTGCACACAGAACAGCCTGGGGGTTAACCTCCACCTTCCTCAGGCTGTTTTATGGAGGTCAAAGGTCCTGAGAGGGCAGGGATGTAGGTAAGGTCCCCAGACCCTTGGAGGCAGAGCTGGAATGGCCGCCCCTGACTCCAGACTCTCCAGCAAGGCCACTTGAAGAGGCTCCTGAAGGATGGCGATGCCCTGACTGTGGGGAGGAGTTGTTGCCCCCCCGCCCCTCACCTTGCAGCATCTTCAGCACCACATCCTCGATGTGCTGGTCACTAGCATCTCGGCCCTGAAAGCAGAGGAGGTCTTTCAGGAAGAAGCCCCTGGCTGCCAGGGCTGACTGCTCCAGCGCTATGACCCCCTCCTGTTCCCATTTTCTCACCAGAAGTATTTTCAGCATCTGACTGAAATCCCTCCTGCACCCACACCCATCCTCTCTGACCCTGAGGTTTGGAATCAGCCTCAGGGAAGCCAGCTTCCTCTGGGAATTCCCAGCCTTTGGGGCGATAAGCAGCAACCCAAAGAGATGTCCTTCCAAAGAGACTCCTCCACCCCTGGAGGCCAACTTACCGCCACGCCCTGCCTCCCGGGCTGTCCGGGCAAGCCTCGGTTTCCAGCCAGTCCTCGAGGGCCCGGGGGCCCGGGGTAGCCCTGCACCCCCGGGGCGCCTGCATCCCCGCTGGGGCCCGGATAGCCGGCTTCTCCGCGGACTCCTTGCTGCCGAGCGGGGTGGGTGCAGAGCCGGGGTCAGAGGACGAACGCGCTGGGGGCAGCGGGGGGCGGGGGCGGGGAAGGATGGGATGGGGGGGAGGGAAGCCTGGGGAGCCGCGGTCCTGGTCCCCAGCGGCGCCGAGGGAAGGGGGATGGCGGGAGAGGGGGAAGGTGGTGTCGCGGCTGCAGGACTCACCTGTCCCTTGGGCCCCGGCTCGCCGGACTCGCCCTGAAGGCACAAGGAAGCACGGTCACGAGGGGTCCCAGGGCCCGCCCGCCGCTCCCCCCACCCCGCCGCCCCCCACAGCCGGCTCACCTTCTCGCCTTTCTCTCCTGGGAGGCCAGCCACCCCCGGGTCGCCCTGCAGATTGAGACCGAGTCAGACCGCGGTGGCCCCGCGTGGCGTGGGAGCAGGGGTGGGGCGGCTGTGCTGGCCTGTGACACCCGCGTCCCCCGCCCCGACGCGGGATGCCCAGACGGCGGGGGAAGGGGACATGCTGGCACTCACCACTCCGCCGCGGGGCCCGGTCTTCCCTGGGGAGCCCTGGAGAAAGCGGGGCGAGGGGGGGGGTTCCGGGGCTTGGTGAGCTCGGGTCCAGGGGAGGCTAGGTCCACAGGGTCCCCCCAACCCCGGCTCCTGGCCACACGCCCCTCTGCAGCTCTGCCGCGCCCCCGCCCCCACCCCCACCCCGGGGTCCCTTGGGACCCGCAGGGAGTACTTTTTCCACGAAGATTTGCGGTGCTCAAGGATCTCACTGCCCTCCACCGACTCCTCCCCCAGAGTCTTAAGGCTTCTTTCCCTGGTATTTTCCAGCCCCATTTGGTACCTTGTCTCCCTTGATTCCTGGCAAGCCTTGGGGCCCTGGAATTCCGGGGGGACCCTGTTCCCCCTTGGGGCCCTGAGGAGAAAAGAAACCAGAGGAGTAAGTCAGATGAGGTGCCCAGACATGCTCCCCATGCCCATCTCAGCCGCCCTGCACTTACCTGTAGGCCTTGAGGGCCTGGCGGCCCCACTGGCCCCCTCTCACCGTGGTCACCCTGAAATGGAAAGTGAAGGTCACATCCGGCTATCAGCGGGGGCAGCCTCTCCCTGCCAGATCCCAGACCCTGCGTGGTCAGGGTGCCCTGCATTCCTGCTGTCACCACCGTGGAGGTCCTTGGCTCCACTTCAGACCAGCAAACTGAGGCCCTGACTGGGAGGCCTCACGCAGGCTGGGCAGGACTGGGCAGGTACTGGAGCCTTGAGAGGACCCAGATCCTGGGTCCAGCAGTGCCAGCTGCTGCAGAGGCCCCCAGGGAGGGGCCACTGTGCCAGGCACTTACCTTCTGCCCCATGATGCCCTGGGGACCGATTTCTCCTCGAGGCCCTGGCTCTCCCTGGGGGACAGAGAAATCAGAGGTGAGCAATAGCCTGGAGGATCCCTCCCTTCCACACCTGGCCAGCCCCTACCCACCCTTGGGGCTCAGCTAATTTGCTTCATCAGGAAGACTTCCTTCACCTCCTCTTCTTCCGGTCCCTGTACTTTTCCTTCATAGGACCCAATACAGTTGTAGTCATCATGCGATCATTTATTTAATTTAATGTCTGTCTCTCCCACGAAACTGTAAGCTCCATGTGAGTAGGAGACTGTCTATCTCAGCATCTAGCGGGTTGCAGATATTTGGTGAATGTTTATGGAATGAATGAATCAATGACTTCCTGCTGGATTCTCAGCCCCAGTCAGTTGGGCCACCTGGAGAGGTCCTACCCCAGGACAGAAGCAGCTCCCACCCTCTCTGCATTGTACACAGGGAAACCAGGGCCCAGAGAGAGAAGAGAGCTTCCCTGGGTCAGTGGCAGAGCCTTGACTGGCACCGAGGGCACCCCTAGGCTAGGGGTCCACCTCACAGTCTCACTCAGGCCCCATACAATGAGTGCAGGGTCCTCAGGCCTGGGGGAGCGGCAGAAGGGAGCAAAGCAAGAGCCCTTGTGTCAGAAGAGGGGACACTCACCTCCTTCCCGGGGGAACCAGAGATTCCTGGGAAGCCTTGCCGGCCTGGCTCACCCTGCAGGAAAACAGAGTTCTGAGGTCAGTCTGTGTAGCCCAGTCAGGCCCTTGGCCTTGGAGAAGCCCAGGGAACCTTAAAAAGACTCTGGAACCAAATGAGTTGGGGAGAGGAGAGGGTTATTGGTGAGGTCCTCTGGACTCCATTGATTTTCCTGTTTCTCGTCTAGGTATGCAGCCACGCCATCCTGTCTCCTCTAGCCAGGATGAGGGTGGGAGGGAGGTGACAGGAGGGAGGTGGTTAGGCCCAAGGGACTTGTGTCCAGGCCAAGTCTCTGAGCTTGGGCTGAGGACTGGGCCTTGCAGTCTTTAAGCCGTGTCGCTGGTCCCTGCCCCCAGGCTCCCTTGTCCAGATGAAGCCAACTCTGCCCTCTCACCTTGTCTCCAGGGCCTCCTTTCGTCCCAGGCTGGCCGGGCACACCCTGTAGAAGGAAGCTGATGTCAGTTTCTCCCCTGGCAGGGGGAGCCCTGTGCACCTATTGCTTTACCTCCCGGATTCCTCCCCTGCCTTATGGGAGCTGAGCAGCAGAAGGCCCAGCCATGAACTTGACTGTGCTTAGCCGCGAATCCCTGGTGAGAGAGGAGGTGGGTACAGAAGGGCCTGCCTACAAGTGCCTGTGGTCCATGGGAAGAAGAGGACCACATGTGAGTGCACACAGGAACACAGTCTGCACGTGGACATGTTAGCGGGCCTCGGCCTCAGTACCCCTGGCAGGGAGGGACGGGGGTTCCCAGAAGGTGTGGGATGGAGGTGGGCCTGACGGTGAGAAGGCACAGAGAGATGGGAAGGGCATTCCAAGCAGAGGGACCAGTAAAGGCTTGAATGTGTGGAGGCAGAAAAGCCAAGGCCATGTTGAGAAGGGAGAGGATGAAGAGAGGCAGTGGCTGATGAGGCGGAGGGATAAGCTGGGGTCAGATTATGGTGGTCCTTAGATGCTAAGGTGAGCTGCGAGGACGAGGGGTGTAGCTGTCCTGTTCATAACTTTCCCTGCCACTTACTGGACCTCAGTAACTCTACTGAATGACTGGACAGAACGACTTTTTCCTGGAGGCAGCAGGGGAGGGGGAGCACGGAAGGTGTTTAGCAGGGAAATGGTCAGATTCCACTTAGCCAACATGGACGGTTGGAATGGTCAAAGAGAAGGCTGGAGCAACTGTCCAAATGACGAAGCCCAAGCCAGGCCAGACTTGGTGAGGAGGCCTGAGCTGGGTGGGGACAGGGACTAGAGCACGAGCCCTGGGTGTGTGACTTCCATCTCATCAGCCACTCACGCCACCGTGGGGAGGTGGGCCACAGGGTGCCTGGCCTCCTGGAGGATAAGCAACTTGCTGTGTGGCAGCCCCCACGGCTCCGCCCCATACTCACCACTAGGCCCTGGTGGCCCGGGTTTCCTGGCCGCCCCACCTGTCCTGCGCTGCCCTGCGAGAGACAGAACCAGAGACACAGATGAGTCTCCCACCCGAGTGGAGGCAGGGAAACTGAGGCCCCGAGGCAACCAGGAATGTGTCCGTGACACGCGTGAGGATCCCAGGCTCCTGGGCCTCCAGGCTCAGTGTGATGGGACTCAGAGCCTCAGCTGGAAAGGGCCCTGACCCTTGCCCCAATCCCACCAGCCGTCCCCACTCCTACCTTCATGCCAGGTGTGCCTGGGGTCCCGTCCTTGCCGTCAATGCCTGGTGGGCCCTGCTCAGGAGGAAAGTCGAAGGGACACTCACAATGGGGAGATGCCTAGGGTCAGGCCACACACCCATGTCCCTGTGCGTAAGAAGTGAGTCAGGTCATCTTGGGAAGCCCCACCAGCCAATTGGGGGTGGGAGAGTGGAAGTGGGAAGGGATTTCGTGGGATGGACCACAGTCCTTCCCTTGTGTGGGTGATGAGTGTCCCAGGACCTCTCCTACATCACCACCCTATTTACAGGTGAAAAAACTAAGGCGCAGAAAGAGGGCATTTCCCGAGGTGACAGCCCACTGGCAACAGAGTTCAGTCTAGAATCCCAGGCTCCTCCTCCTCTGGGGGCTTGGACAGCTGCCTGGACCCCGCCCTCTGTCCACTTACAGTTGCTCCCTTCGGGCCTGTTATTCCCTGGGGTCCTCGGATACCTTGGCTGCCCTGCAAAGTAGACAGAGATCAGATCACCTTCAGGAGGCTGAACTCCTGTCTGGCTGTTCAGAGAAGGGAACAGCTGAGAACAGTGACCTCCGGGTCCCAGGGTCCCTGTGGCACAGGCCATGCTGTGCAGGGGCTGGAGGAGAGGGGCCTAGTTGTGTGAGTTTGCCCTGGACCTAGCGGGAGGGAGCAGAGGTCAGCACCAAGCAGGCTGGGCTGGAGCAGGGCAGGGGAGGAGCCAGCGCTCCTGAGACCCACCAAGGCCCCGAGTGACACTGATGTGAAGAAACACAGCCACTAAAGACAACGTGTGCACTTGGTTTGGGTCTTGATTTGAACAAGAACCCTGAAAAGACATTTTTGAGATCACTGGGAAAAACTGACTACAAGCTGATGATTGGATGATGTTCAGGAATAATTGATAATTTTGTTGGTGTGATAATGATATCGTGGTTATGTGAGGAAAGAGCCTTATTTGTAAGAGATACATTCAAAAGTGGGTAACATGACGTAATGTTAAGAATTTGCTTGAAAATATCAGAGCAAAGCAATGAAGTGAAGGAAAGAAAGGGAGAAGAGGATGGATGAAGTGAGAGCGGTAAAAGGTTAATTTGGGGAGGTAGGTACATAAGAGATCACTATATTATTCGCCCTACTTTTGCATTTGTCAAAAAACTTGCACAATAAAAAAACTAACAAAAAGAAAAACAACCCTAACTTTACTTTCTGCTCAATTTTTCTGTAAACTCAGAACTGCTCAAAAGAGATAGTCTTTTACTTTAAAAAAAAAAAGAGAGAGTTAAGAGAACTGGGATCTGGACCAAATCCCATTAGCCCCATGACTGATTCCCTGGAATTTCATTGTCTGGCCCCAGTGACCGTGGGACTGCATTACACGGTTCTCCCAAAGTCTGAATTTGATCAGCAACAGGCTGGGCTTGGAGGAGGGGGCTGCTGGGGCTGGCTGGGCTCTGGGCACAGACGTTCCTCCCTCACATCAGTCACCCACACGCACAGACACGCAGAATAACGTATGCACACACACACACGTTTGTGCACGCACGTGAGCCTTGGGTGGAGCTGAGTTCACCCAGTTCTCCCCAGGGGCCGTGACTGGACAGGGGTGCCTGAGGACTCACCACGTCACCCTTCTCCCCAGCTCGGCCTGGTGGCCCCGGAGGACCTTCCTCACCCTGGCAAGAAGGACAAACAGAAATGCAAGTTATGTGGGCTCAGGCGGAGCCGCACCCCTCTGCAGCCCTAGGAGCTGTGTCTGGAGGAGGTGAGTGTGGGCGGAAGCAGGAGTGGACTCACTGGTGACCCGGCGGCGCCGATGGAGCCCACCATGCCTTTGTACCCGTGAGGACCCTGGGGAGAGGAGAGGTCGCGGGTCAGTCCTGGCTGGACCCCAGAGGCCAGAGGGCTGGTTCCAGCAGCTCTTGCAGGACACCCCAGACCCACTCACCGTCTCTCCTTTGGGTCCCGCCATGCCCGGGTAGCCCCTGACGCCCTGGGGACCCTGTCAAGACAGAAGAATGACAGCGATGGCAACTAGAAGGCCCACTTCGTGACACCTTCCCTGACCCCCACCCAATTTTCTCAGTGCCTCTCTGAGGCAGGCACGGAGTCCCTATCACAGACGGTCACTGATGCTCGGAGATGGGAGAGACTCGCCAGGGTCACTCAGAAGGGACAGTGGCAGAACCTGGGCCTCAGGTGAGTCTTCTGGCTGACAGCCTTGGTTCCTGTCCCCCAGTCTCTCACAGTCAGCCTCAGCCTCCCTCCCCCCCCACCCAGAGACACACCAGCTGAACACAGGTGTCTCTTTCACAAGTTAGAGCCCAGAGCAGGAGAATGACTCCACTAAGGTCTCCCAGGAGAGGTGAGGAGGGCCCTTGGAAAGTGTTCCTTACCGGCGGTCCAGGGATTCCTTGCTCTCCAGAGGCACCCACATCTCCCTTGGGACCCTAAGGGCCAGGAAAGAGCAGTCAGATAGGCAGGCAGATCGAGAGACAAACATACAGACAACCAAAGATACCATCCTCTTCCCAGCAAAAGCAGACAGGAAGGCCTCCTAGAAACCATATGGTCCCATGTGATGGACGGATGGGGAAATGGAAGCACAGCAAGGAGAACGGACTTGCCCAGGGACACATTGACCTAGAATCTAGGCCTCTTGCCTCCCAGCTCAAGGCTTTATCCCCAGAGCCCCACAGGGGAAGGGGAAGGGAGAAGGATGGGGGGGAGGCTCCTGTAGGGCCCTCTCCACACACACCCTCCCAGGGCCCTCAGCCCTCACACTCACCGGCTTCCCCTGGCGGCCGGAATCTCCCAGAAGCCCGCGCTTGCCAGGATGCCCCTGCAGGGAAGGAGAGAGCTCAGAGTAGGTCCCCTCCCCACCCCCCATCCCCCAAGACTTGGGCCAGGAGCTCACCTTCACTCCCTGCAGCCCCGGGGGCCCTTTCACGCCCGCTGGACAGTTGGTTGGACACTGGAAAGGAAACCCCGCAGGGCTCTGAGGTCACTGGCCTGCCCCAGGCCAACTGGGCAGTGCTTCCCCATCTTGCCAGCTCCGAGCCCTCCTCCCACCGCACCTGGCTGCACCTCTCAGCTGCAGCCCCTCCCCTCTCCCTCTGACCCTACCTCCTGAAGGAACCTATCTCCTTGCCCGCCCCTCTCAACATGACCCGCCCCTTCCCCGGATTAGCCCCGCCCACCCCCACCCCCGCACCGCCTCTCACCAGGAAGTCCGCGCTGCCTTCCAGACCCTGAATGGTTCCTGGGCGGCCCTGAGAAAAGATGTATGGAGACGGAGCCTGAAGCAAACTGTCCCCACCCCGGGCTTGCGCCAAGGACTCTTGTCCTTCCCCAGCCACACACTGCCGTGTGGGAGGTCTGAGGACACTTACCGGTTTCCCAGGGGGCCCCGGGGGCCCTGCTGGTCCCTCTGGTCCAGGATCCCCCTGGAAGCAAGAAGGGCCCAAATCATACCCTTGTCCAGTCCTGCCTAGGTCACCCCTGCCCCCTCCTCCAGTTCCTGCTACTGCCCTGTCCACCCTGCCCTCCAGGTCACCTCCTGAGATCTGGGCTCTTGGGGAGATCAAGGCCTGATCTTCGGGGGGATGGCCCCAGCCCTTGGCCTCCCTGGAAGACCTACCACAGGGTGGGCTCAGCAGGAGGGGTTTCTGCCCCAGACCTGCAGGAGCTCCCTGGTGGCCAGAGGCAGACTCAGGAAATCCTGGAGAGATACTCAGCTTGCCAGCTTGAAGGCAGAGGGCAGGAGGCAGAGTGAGCAGAGGGGTAGCTGGGGCTCACCTTGGGGCCCGTGATTCCCATCTCACCAGGGAGGCCAACAGGTCCAGGTGGTCCCTAGGGACAGAGATATCAGTGGCTGGGATGCCTCAGAGGGTCAGCCCAGCCCTGGCACAGAGGGACCCAGAGCCCTCTTCCCCACTTTCACTTTGCAACCAACACCAGAGAAGCTGACAGATTAGGGCTTTAAGGGCCAGAGAATCTCAGAGCCAGTGGATACGCCCAGAGTTCTCTGACAAGTCTGCCCACTTCCAACACCATCACAGCATGCTGGCCCCTCCCCATGCTGGTCAGTCCCCTGGAAGCCCTCTGTACCCTCCTTCCCGGAGAGTCCCAGGGACTCTGCCCCATCCCTGAAGACTTACAGGAGGTCCGGTGAAGCCAGGGCCCTGGAACAGAAGAAAAGATTAGGTTCATGGCTCCTTTTACAAGTCCCCCTACCCACAAAGGGTCCTTTAAAGCCCTTGCCAGTTATACTCACCGGCAGGCCGGGGGGACCTGGGAGCCCAGGCTGGCCCTGCAAGAGCAATGGAGAGGCTCAGAGGCTGGGGTCTCCTGGGTCCCTGATCCTGTCTGCAGAAGCCCCTCCCAAACTCTGGCGCTAGATTGCCCTTGCTGAGGCCCCCAACAGGCTACTTACCTTGACTCCAGGGATCCCCATAGAACCAGGCTCCCCCTTGGCTCCAGTTAGACCCTGGCGAAGAAAGAGAAGGTATATCCGTGAGAGACGAAACTGCTCCCTGACCCACGGGGCAGGGCGGGTCCAGAGGTCTCTCCTGGGTGGGCCCAGGCTGCCTTTCACCACACTCCATGAAGGCCTAAGGGCGTCAACACCTCACTTTCCCTTCCGCCGGTTCCCACCATAGCCCTTGACAATTATTGTCTTTTGAAAGATGAGAAACCCAGGCCCAAAGATTTGTCAGCCCAAACCTCATGCCTCAAGTCTAGGAGTCTAGAAAACCTAGATAGACATAGGTCTGGATTAGCCATTTTCTTGATGTCTGCCCTTGGCAACTTTTTCTGAGCCTTAGTTTTCTCATCTGCAAAATGGATTAATAATCATGCTTGCTTCTCTGGGTGGCTATGAAAACTGATGTGGAAGGCAATATGCTTTGTAATCTTTGCAGGGTGTGGACGAGTTGGAACGGCCCTGGTGGCTGGTCACAGCCCTAATGGGCACCTCTTGCACCAGCAGGGCAAAGGCAACTCATGGGGTCCTCTTCTTCCTCCCATCTTTCAGTGACTGACTCAAATGTATGCCCCAAGAAGAAGACTTCCCAATGCCCCTGGCTGTGTCCAGGAGCCTGTGACCTTGGGGTCCCCGGGAACTCTGTGGTATCAGCCAAATAATGTTCCTCTCCTGAGTGGTGCCTGGGGCTGTGATGGGTGGAGTGGGGAAGGAAAAAGGAGAGGAAGGGAGAGGGAGCATAAGGGCAGCTCTGCCCAGAGTATTCAGTTTGATACTTGGGGGCCAGAAATGTGAGACTAAATTCTGGCTGCTGCTGATGAGCAGAACCCGTCTCTGGACCCCCATTTGCTTGTGATTCAATGCTCCTGGGGTGGGTGTGAGGTCACAATCTCATATGAAGGTGAGCGGGGCTCACAGCTGTAGAGTCTCCATCCTGCTCTGAATAGCAGATCAGGGAAGATGCCAGAATTGGGTTCTGGAAGTCAGTGGGTGGAGCCCTAACCTGCTCTACCTGACGCTCAGGTAGGTACTCACGTCAATCCCGGGCTTGCCGTCTGGCCCATCTGGCCCCGCTTTGCCAGGCTCTCCCTTAGGTCCCTTGAAAACAGAGGTGGAGCAAACATTAGACACAGGAGGGCAAGACCTGGAAGGGTCAGAGGTCAAGGAGGAAAAAGCACTCACCGGAGGGCCAGCTTTCCCAGGGGGCCCCTTGTCACCCTGCAAGATACAAGTTGTTGAGACAGCACACTATGGCTCATGCTCCCCCAGATGGGCACACACAAGCCCTGGCTGGCCCAGCCCACACGCTCCTCTCCTCACTCTCCTCTCTTCTGTCCTGGGCCCTCTCAAGCCTTGTGCTTTTTAGGAAAATAGCTCCTTTTCCCGCAAGAAAACCATAGGTGGATTGAGACCAATCCCAGGCAGGCTGCAGAGGGTGATAACAGCATGTGAGTGGGTTCTCGTCATGCCAGTGTTGGTAAGGGGCCAGATAGGAGACCTGCGAACAGGGTTGTTCGCTCCAAGTTACCTCGGAGAGCAGGTGCCTCTTGGATTTGAGCAAGTGTGGGGAGAAACATGGAGTTTTTAGGAAAACATGAAGGGGAGGTAAGCGAAGGGGGCAGTGACGGCCTTCTGGGTTGGGGTCAGGAAAACGAGATGGGGCAGGGGCAAGGACCAAGGGGACAGATTCAATCTGTCACCAAGGCAAGAAGGACCTCCTTCCCCTGTGACAAAGGACCCTTGATGGAGGACAGACATGGGCTGTGGAATCACATTCAGCCCCAGAGAGACTTCCAGGCATTTCAGAGCCTGTGGCGGCCAGAGAGCCTGGCAGGGACCCTGTGCCCTGTGTTTGGAGGGTGGGGCACCAGGTTGAATAGAGGGCTGTCGAGATAAATAAACATGGGGTTGACCTCCTGGGGGAGCATCCAGAATGAGGTATTTAACCCTCACTGTGGTAGGGAGAGCAGGGAACGAGACCAGCTGGTTCTAAATCGGGGAGAAAAATGCAAAGGGAAGAGACGGGAGTCTGGCCCTAGCTGGTCAGCGGTCTGGCCAAGGCTCCCAAGCTACCCTGAAGAAGCATCCAGACGTGCCAGGGGGCAGGGCGAGGAGGCAGGGCGCCTCCCACCCCAAAAAGAAGGGAGGAGGGGGCGAGGGATAAGGAATCGCTGTGAGCTGTGGCGGGCAGACCGAACAGCAGCTCCTTGTCCGCCGGCGGCTATAACGGGCTCTGCATCTCGGGGCTGGTTTGAGGTTTTTGTAGAACAAACGGTCTCCTTGTGGTGCAGGCCGGCGCCGCCTACTGGCAACAGGGGGCACTGCATCTCCAGGCGTCAACCTCACCGCCCCGCCCCCCGCCCCCTACTCCCAGGGCTCACAAAGTTCCCCTTTGTCCGCCGCCTCTCTCCCCCTCCCGTCCCAGGTTAGAGACTCACGTCGATTCCGTCGGATCCAGGCACTCCCGGTGGCCCTGGGGGGCCCGGGGGGCCCCGCTCTCCTGGTGGACCTCTCTGAAAACACATACAGGGGTGCAGCCCTCAGATAGTGCAGGGAACTGGGCATCCACGAGTGCACCTCTCCCTGAGGAAATGGAGCTCCTCAGGGAGCCGCGAACTCCCCGTTTATTGAGAACCCACTGTGTACCAGATATTGTGTACCATTACATATATTATGTTCTTGAATGCTTAGAACTGTGAGGCCGAAACTAAAAAGCCCCAGTTTGCAGTTGAGGAAACAGGCTCTGAAAGATGAAGGGGTCCGTGATCACCGGAAGTAAGCGGTGGAGCCAGAATTCCGTCCTAGGTCTGCCCAACTCCTTCCACTGTACCATGTTGCCCTTGCGCTGTCGTGTGTGGGAACAGATGGAGATGCTAATGGTTCAAATAAATAACCGATGGTAAGGAAGATGGTGCCTAGAGACGCTTTGTCCTCAATGGACGGTTGCTCGGATTATTTTTAGGTGAACAACAGATACTGAAGGTGAGTACGTACCCCTTCCTCTCCCCCCGGTGCGGATAAAGTCCGACGGGACAGCTGGGGAGGCGCAGAGAGACGGGGCGTGGGGGGACCCAGGGAAGGGAAGCCTGTTCTCTCCTCCTGTTCAGAGCACCCCTCTCGCAGCACCGCTCCTCCGTCCTCCCTTAGGTGGCTCTCTTACGGGGCCACCCCCGCCTCGGGTGGCGGTCCCCCGCCTGCCAGGTGCCCGCGCCCTCCCCAGGCCGAGAAGTGCCAGGTTGGCGCCCGGCAGGCGAGCTGCGAACCTCACCAGGCCCCAGATGGCGCCCGGGCCCTGCCCCTCCGCGCCCGCGTCCCGTTAGGCCCCCTCCCCCCAGCCGGCCCTCGAAAGTGAGACGCGAGCGCGCGAGCCCGGCAGAGAGGCAGCAGCCAGCGAGAGCGGCGTCTGGCTGGAGCCGGCGCCCCCTGGGAGGCGGCGGGGGCGGAGAATCCGGAGCCCCGTGAATGGGCACCATTGTGTCCCCCGCCACCTGGGCTCTCCGGGCTGCCAGGACCCGGCGCCAGCTCTCGCCGCACACTGCCCGTCCCAGGCAGGGCCGAGCATCTCGGGACAGGGTCCCTCTGGCTCCCCGGCTCATCCACCCCCTTTCACTGTGCCAAGACGTCCCCCGTTTGTGCCCCTCCTAAGGGGACGTGCGCCGCGGGACTGTCCGAAGCTGCCCCTCGCGCTAGGGAGTGTCAGCAGAGGGTGGGGGTCAGGCAGAGAGAGCCCTTGGCTAGACCGCGGGATGCTGAACCCCGGACCCAGACCCCGCACTCCGGACCCCGGCGCGGGACTTACGATCTGCGCCAGGGCGAGCCCGAGCACCTGCAGGAGAACCAGGAGGCTGCGGCGGGCGGCCGCAGGGGCCATGGCGGGCGGCGGACTCGAGGAGGATGGGTGCCGGCTCCGCGCACGCACCGACCGCTGAGGCTCCCGGCGCGGCCGCGCTAGCTGCTCTCGGACGGGGCGGGTCCGGCCTCCTGAATATGCGGCGGGGCGGGGCGGGGGGCCCGCGGGGGTCTGTCACCTGAGAGGACCCGGGGAGGGAGGCCGGCGCCCTCGGCCCAGCTCCGCCCCGCTCCGTCCAGCCGCCAGCGCCCACCCTCCATCCTCGCCTCGGGCTTCCCCGAGGCATCGGCCGGATAATCCGAAGAGCCGCCAGGGTGCGGGACGGGGACCACGCCTCCGTTTCTCTCTGAGGAGGCAGAGGGCCTTCCCAGGTCCCTGTACAGCCTGATCTCCAGGACCCAGCCCCTTCCCCCGACCCACAGTCCGCGTCCCATCCCCTGAGCCACGTCTTCGGCCACTTCTGCCTGCGAGCCCCGGCCTGGGTGCTCTACGCCAGGGCCCAGGCCCAGGGCGCCTCAGGTTCTGCAGACCTTGAAGCAGGCTCTGCCCCTCCCCACCCACCTCGTTCCTCTCCACATACAATCAGGCCTCTTCCATATTAAAACATACCAAGACCCTTCCTGCATCAGCCATCCTGTGAATACCCACTCCGCCTCCTCCCTCTGGCTTCACTGCTAACACTAGCACTTCTAAACTTCCTCATCTTCCTCTCATCTCCCTGCTTCTGCCCCTGCTGGAGGTCACCACTGAGGCTTAACGCCTCTTCAGTCTTCCGGTCCGGTCGTGAAGCTGTTGGCACCTGGGTCTGCCTTGGCCATTCCATCCTTGAAGTCTTCCCTGTCCAGGTGTCCACCATCCAGCCCTTCTTCTATTGCTTTTTCTTCTCTGCAGCTCCCGTAAGCACCAGAGTCTGTGGGATTGGCCAGCTCTCTCCCTCCAAGTGATCTCCTCCATGATCATGGAAACAACCATCACCTTATTTACCGGTTTCCAAAATAACCTCTCTCCAGAGTTTCTTACCTTCCCTTTCATTCACTTAAGCAATGTTGGTAGAGTGCTTTGGAATCTGACTCTGTCACTGAGCATGACCACAGGACCTAAAACCATATGAAGTCTCAGTTTGCTCATCTGTAAAAAGGAATAATAGTCCCTATCTTACAGGGTTTTTGTGAAGACTGAACGGGATGATGCATATGATGTCCTTAATCTAGCAAGCAGCACATAGTAGGTGCTTGATACATTTCTGCTTTCATTATGATTTATTGAGGACTTTCTGTGCACCAGCCCTGCACCCAATGTGGGGAAGACAACCGCAAGCAGGTCAGCTAAAATAGTGAAGGAGAATACTCTCTGGAACCTGGGAAAGTTCAACTCCATTGGGCATGTTGACAAAGGGCCTTGGGCTTTGAAAGGGGTTCCTGGAGCTGAGTTTGGGAGAAAGGGCTTGAGAGAACTTAACTGCACTGCCTAACAGAGTGAAGAAGAATTTGAAGTTTGTAGGAAGTAAGATGAGAGGAGGAGGAGGCGACAGAGGGCTGATGGGTACTGCCTGGGTGCGCAGAACGATTTGTAAAGGACGTCTAAGAAATGGGATGTACAAAGTAGTTGGTTTTATGTTGTTTATTTCTTCCTCTCTTTGTAGACTAAGCACACAAAAGCCTCTGAGGAGTAAGTGTTGTTTGTGTGTGTGGAGACTGTGGAAAGGGGATGAGCTTCACATTTGGACAGCACACGAGTGTATTCATTGTTTATCGCAGCGTAACAAACCATCTAAAAACTGAGTGGCTTAAAACAACCATTTCTTGGATTGGGAATTCAAGAATGGCTCTGCTGATTGGTTCTGACTTGAGGTCTATTATAAGGTTGCAGTTAGATGGTGACTGGAGTTGGAGTCAGCAGGAGCCTTCTTCACTCATGTGTCTGGTGTCTGTACTGGGAAGCCTCCAATAGGCTGGAACAAATAGAATTTCTTGGGCAGCTCTCTCCTTGATCCCTTTGTGAGCTTGCCACAAGTATCTCCCACATGGCAGCTTCAAGGTAGCTGAACTTCTTACACAGCAGTTCAGTGAGAGCACGACAATACCAGACTAAAGCAGAATTGCCTCCCAGGACCCAGGCTCGGAAGTCACACAGTGTCAATTTCAGCACATTCTTTTGGTGCAGGCAATCACAAAGGTTTGCCCAGTTTCAAGGGGAAGGAACAGAGACCCCCAACTCTTGATGGATGAGTGTCAATGTCACAATTCAAGAAGAGCATGGGGGCCCAAACAAGATGTCAGCCTTCGGGTGAGTACTCCCAGGTATGTTCACCACCAGCTTTTATGTCCCAAGAGAGGGCCCCCCTCACCTCCCCAGGAGACCCTCCAAGACCAGTAGGAAGAAGCAGAGACATGAGGAATGCACATGCATAAAAGAAAGACCATGTGAAATCACAGCGACAAGGCAGCCACTTGTAAGACAAGGAGAGAGGTCTCAGGAGAAACCAACCCTGCCAGCACATTGATCTTGAACTACCAGCCTCCAGAATTGTGAGAAAATAAACTTCTGTTGTTTAAGCCAGCAACAACAAACAACAACCAAAAAAACAAAACAACCCCCCCCCCCCAAAAAAAAAGAAGAAGAGCATGGAGGACGGGACATATATTGGTGCAGCCATCTTTGGAAAGTACAACCTAGCACACTCGGGCTTATAAACTGAACCAATTCAGTGGAAGCTTAAGCTCAAAGCAGGAGCTGATCAAGAGAAATCTTAGACACAAGACATGGATCAGAGGTTCCAGCCAATCTCATATAGCTGTTAAGGAACAGGGAATAAATGGAGAGTCATGTATCCACATTCCTGGATAGGAAGTCTCAATGTTGCAAAGATGTCAACTTAGTCTATAAATTCCACGCAATCCCAATCAAAATCGGAATGCAGTTTTTATGAAATTTGACAAACTGATTCTAAAGAGAGATTCTAGGAGAGAAATGACACAAAAATAGCCAATAAAAAATTTAAAAGCAAATGAGAAACATCTTTCCCCACCAGAGATCAAAACATACTATATAGCAAGCATTGTTTTATCAACCCAAGGATAGAAGAGAGAAAGACAGGAGACACATACACACACTTATCACATATATTTAATCTATGATAAAGGTCTATATATTTAGTTTATGATAACGGTTAACTTTAAGATCATTGAGGAAAATGTAGATCAGTCAATAAATTTTGAAGCAATTGGATATATATTCAGAAAAAAATGTCAATTTTGTAGTAAGGAAAACTTTCCTGAGCAATAGACAAAACCATGAAAAGATGTTTAAATGTGACTTCACAACACTTTTAAAATGTCTTTTATTTTATTTTATTTAAAAAAATTTTTGGCCACGTTGGGTCTTCGTTGCTGCACTTGGGCTTTCTCTAGTTGCAGCGAGTGGGGGCTAGTCTTTATTGCGGTGCAGGCTTCTCATTGCAGTGGCTTCTCTTGTTGCGGAGCATGGGCTCTAGGCGCGTGGGCTTCAGTAGTTGTGGCACACGGGCTCATTAGTTATGACTCATGGGCTCTAGAGCACAGGCTCAGTAATTGTGGCGCACGGGCTTAGTTGCTCCGCAGCATGTGGGATCTTCCCGGACCAGGGCTCGAACCCATGTCCCCTGCATTGGCAGGCAGATTCTTAACCACTGCGCCACCAGGGAACCCCCTAAAACGTCTTTATAATAAAAATGTTTAGATAAAATTAAAAGATGGAGAGAAAATATTCACCATCTACATTAGCAGACAAAGAATTAATATGGATAACATACAAAGAACTCTTACAAATCAATAAAGCAAGCTCTATCAAACACTTCAAAGGAATATCTAATTTGAATCTTCTACAAGCTTTTTAGAGAATGGAAAAATAAAGAACACTCTCAAACTCATTTTATGGGGCTGATATAACCTTGATATCCAAACCAGTGATGGGCTGTAAGAGAAAGGAATATTGGAGACTAATCTGTCTTATGAACACAGATGGAAAAATCCTATTTAAAATATTAGCAGAGTGAATGTAGCAATCTATTAAAAGATACATCATGACCAAGTTAGTTTTATACCGAGTTTAAAATTAGAAAATCTATTAATGTAATTCACCACATTATTAAAGAAAAAAGGTTTAAAATCACCTCAAAATGCCAAAAAAAGAAACTCAAATGTCTGCTCTTGTCTTTCCACCTACCATAGTAATTACCTCTGCAAGAATAAACCTGAAAATGGTGGCCCAAGAAGCCAGGTACTAGACCAGAAGGAAACATTGACATCACACCCTACCAGCCTCATCTCTCCCAAAGGATGCACAGAGCCTGGATGCAGCATCATTAGTCATTAGGGAAATGCAAATCAAAACCACAATGAGGTAGTACTTCACACCCACTGGGGCGGCTATAATAAAAAATCAGGTAATGAAAATGTTAGCAAGGATGAGGAGAAATTGGAACCCTCATACACTGCTAATAGGAATGTAAAATGGTACTGCTGATTTGGAAACAGCCTGGCAGTTCCTTGTACACAAATGTCCATTGTAGCATTATTCACAATAGCCAAAAAGTGGAAACAACCCCAATGTCCATCAACTGATGAATGGATAAATAAAATGTGACATATACATACAATGTAATACTATTTGGCAATAAAAAGAAATACATGTAGCATTGTACATGCTACAACTTGAATGAACCCTGAAAACATCCTAAGTAAAGGAAGCCAATCAGAAAGGACCACATATTCTATTATTTTATTTATACAAAACGTTCCTAATAGGTAAATCTATAAAGGTGGAAAGTGGATCGATGATTGCCTAGAGCTGAGGGAAGGAAGTAGTTGAGGAGAAATGGGGAGTGACTGTTAATAGTTGCAGAGTTTCTTTTTTTGAGATGATGAAAATGTTCTAAAATTAACCGTGCTGATGATTGTACGTACAACTTTGAGAAAATACTAGATATCATTAAATTATATGCTTTAAGTAGATGAATTGTATGATATGTGAATTATATCTCAATAAAGCTGTTATTTAAAAAACTGATAGAATTGAAAAATAGAAATAGACAAATGCACAGTTTAAGTTGGAGACTTCAACATCCCTCTCTCAACAACTGATAGAACAACTCAACAGAAAATCAGCAAGAATATAGAACTCAACACTCTGTTCCAGAAAATATGAGAGAACACTTTTCAATTCATTTTATGAAGCTAGAATTACTCTGATAGCAAAACTATATAGATATTATGTTACAGATACATAACATCCCATTTTATCAGTTTGAGGGAAGTGTATAAAACTTATCTCCCTTCATGTCCTTTTACTCTTCCACATTTATAATATAATTATCTTAAACATTTATTTTACGTACACTTAGAACCACATCAAAAAGTGTTATAATTTTTGCTTCAACCTCCAAACACAACTTAGAAAGCTCAAAGAAGTATTTACCCATATTTTTGCTTACCATGTTTTTCTTTCCTTCCTGATGTTCCTAGATTCATTTAAAAAAATTCTTTCTTCTTTGTTTAGACAACTTTCTTTAGCTATTATTTTACAGTAAGTCTGCTGGCAACAAATCCTTTTAGTTTTCCTTTACCTGACAATGTCCAGATTTATCCTTCATTATTGAAGTTTATTTTCACTGATTTTGGGTTGATAGTCTTTTCTTTCAGCACTTGAAAAGTGTGCCACTTCCTTCTGGACTTCAGGGTTTCTGGTGAGAAATCAGCATTCACATTGTTTTTTCCTCCCTTGAGGTAATGTAGTGTTTTTTCAACCGCTGCTTTCAAGATTTTATAAATGTCAGTTAGGCGAAGTTGACCGGTAGTGTTGTTCAAATTTTCTATATCCTTACTGATTTTTGTTGGTCTATAAATTCTATCAATTATTTTAAAAGGGGTGTTAAAATCTCCTGCTACAATTGCAGATTTGTCTAATTTTCAATTTCATTTTGTCAATTTTTGTTTTGTATATTTTGTAGTTCTGCTATTAAGTGTGTTGATATTTAGGATTGTTATGTATTCTTGATTAATTAATCTCTTTATCATAAAATTACCCACTTTATCTTTGGTAATACTCCTCATTTTGAAGGCTATTTTGTGTGATATTAATATACTCACTCCAGCTTTCATGTGTTTAGAGTTTGCATGACATCATTTTTTTTTTTTTTTTTTTGGCTGTGTTGGGTCTTCGTTGCTGCGCATGGGCTTTCTCTAGCTGCAGCAAGTGGGAGCTACTCTTCATTGTGGTGCGCCGGCTTCTCACTGTGGTGGCTTCTCTTGTTGTGGAGCACAGGCTGTATGCAGGCGGACTTCAGTAGTTGTGGCACGTGGGCTCAGTAGTTGTGGCTCGCGGGCTCTAGAGCACAGGCTCAGTAGTTGTGGCACGTGGGCTTAGTTGCCCCGCGGTATGTGGGATCTTCCCAGACCAGGGATCGAACCCATGTCCCCTGCATCAGCAGGCAGATTCTTAACCACTGCACCACCAGGGAAGCCCCTGCATGACATCTTACTTCATCATTTTACTTTAAACCTTTTGTGTCTTTATATTTAAATTTCATCTTTTGTAAACAGTATATAGTTGGGTCTTGATTTGTTTTCCAGCCTGATAATCTTTGCCTTTTAATTAGAGTGGCCCACCTACATTTAAAGTAATTATAGACATGATTGGGTTTAATTTTATCAACTTGTTATTTTAATTTTATTTTTAAAATTTATTTATTTTTGGCTGTGTTGGGTGTTCGTTTCTGTGCGAGGGCTTTCTCTAGTTGCGGCAAGCGGGGGCCACTCTTCATCGCGGTGCACGGGCCTCTCACTATCGCGGCCTCTCTTGTTGCGGAGCACAGACTCCAGACGCGCAGGCTCAGTAGTTGTGGCTCACGGGGCTAGTTGCTCTGCGGCATGTGGGAATCTTCCCAGACCAGGGCTCGAACCCGTGTCCCCTGCATTGGCAGGCAGATTCCCAACCACTGCGCCACCAGGGAAGCTCTCAACTTGTTATTTTCTTTTATCTTCTCTCTTGTTTCTTGGTCCTTTCTTTCATGTCTTCTTTTGGTATAATTGAGTATATTTTAGCAATTTATTTTATCTCCTCTACTGGCATTTTATTTATTTATTTTTAAAATTTTATTTATTTATTTTTTTATTTTTGGTTGTGTTGGGTCTTTGTTGCTGCGCGCGGGCTTGCCGTGAGCAGGGGCTACTCTTCGTTGCGGTGCGCGGGCTTCTCATTGAGGTGGCTTCTCGTTGTGGAGCACGGGCTCTAGGTGCACCGGCTCAGTAGCTGTGGCTCGCAGGCTCTAGAGCGCAGGCTCAGTAGTTGTGGCGCACAGGCTTAGTTGCTCCGTGGCATGTGGGATCTTCTCAGACCAGGGCTCGAACCTATGTCCCCTGCATTGGCAGGCGGATTCTTAACCACTGCGCCACCAGGGAAGCCCCTCTACTGGCATTTTAATGATATTTCTTTGCATTCTTTTATTAGTGATTGCTGTGGGGATTTACAATATGCAACTCTATCTTATCACAGTCTACTTAGAAGTAATATTATACCACCTCATATAATACACCTTATAATGTAAGAACCTTACGAGAGTTTAATTTCATTGCCACTCCTCTTGTTCACTGTACTGTTTTTGTTGCATATTTTACTTCTACATATGTTATAAACCCCACAATATGTTGTTATTATTTATTGTTTTAAGAAGTCCATTGACTTTTTTTCCAAGAGAAATAAAAATATTTTATCTTCATAAGAACCTATAACGTTTGTATTTTTAGAATTAAATTCCACAAATAGTTTAGGTACTATTTTCTATTACTGTTTCAACATGGCTGTTCTTGGCTTTGCATTTGCCTGGGGTACCGTGACTTCTTAACTGGTTTCTTGAGTTCCCATAAAGGCATTCTGAACTGTATATTGTTATTAAGTCTGTGTCTTTGTTGGGGAGCAAGGTCTGGACTTCCTATTGCACCATCTTGCTGACATCACTCTCCAAAAGTCCACTGACTTTTAAAGAATTTAGAAAGTAAAAAATAATATACTTAATGTTTATCAACATATTTACCATTTCCAGTGCTCTTCCTTCTTTTGTGTAAATCCAAAGTGACATTTCGTATAATTTCCATTCAAGCTGAAGTCCCTTCTACATCATTTCACACATTTGGGTTTTTGGTGACAAATTCAACTTCAATCTAACTGAAATTTCTTCATTTTGTCTTCATTTTTGAAATATATTTTCATTGGACCTTGAATTCTAGATTTGCAGGGGTTTTTTTGTTTGTTTTGTTTTAGCACTTTAAAGATATTGTTCCAGTGTCATCTGGGCTCCACTGTGTCATCTGGGCTCCACTGTTTCTAGTGACTACTCAGTTGTCATTTTTATAGTTGTTTCCCTGTATGTAATATGTTTTTTGAAAATCTCTGGCCACTTTTAAGTTATCTCTTTATTTTTAAGTTTTCAATAGTTTGACTATTATGTATTCTGATGTAATTTGATTTGTACTTATCATACTTTGTGTTTCTGAGCTTCCTGGATATATAGATTGCTGTGTTTTGTTTTATTTTTAATTAAATTTAGAAATTTGTTAGCAATATTTCCTCAAAAATTTGTTATTCCTCATAATCTCTCTCTCATCTTTCTGGAACTCTAATTATACATATATTGGACCCTTCAATAGTGTCCCATAGGTCATGAAGTTTGGGATTATTTTTTCCCAATCTTTTATTTTTCTCTATGATTCAGGCTGCTTGATTACTATTATCTTGTCTTACATGTATGGATTATTTCTTTAGTTGTGTCAAATCTGCTATTAATACATCCAATACATTTTAAAATTTCAGATATTGTATTTTTCATTTCTAGGCTTTCCATTTGGTTCTTTTCTACTGCTTCCAAGTCTCTCCTGAACTTCCTCATTTTTTTACCTAACATAAAATCCATCTTTTCTTGTAGACTATTAAACATATATTTTCATGGTTATTATAAAGTCTTTGGGTCCTAATTCCAATATCTGGATTGTCTATAGCTCTGTTTCTTTTTTTAATTTTTGAATTTTATTTATTTTTTATAGAGCAGGTTCTTCTTAGTTATCTATTTTATACATATTAGTGTATATATGTCAATCCCAATCTCCCAGCTCATCCCACCACCCACCCCCACCACTTTCCCCCCTTGGTGTCCATATGTTTGTTCTGTACATCTGTGTCTCTATTTCTGTATGGCTCTGTTTCTATTGACTTATTTTTCTACTTGACTATGAATCACATTTTCTTGGTTTCGTCATATATATATATATATATATATATATATATATATACTGGGCATGAATGATGTGCTATAGAGACTCTGAGTTTTGTAATATTCCTCTGAAGAGTGTCAAAATATTTTTCAGCCAACAGTTAACTTACTGGTGGATCATCCTGAACTTACGGATGTTTGCTTTTACTCTTTGTTGGGGTAAGTCTACTTTTGGTTTTGCTCCTAGATCTAGGATATATCTCTTAGTTATAGGATATAGAGTTTTTTCCTAAGCTGTGGTCTTTCTGGGATTTTAATAGAATGTCCTGGGTGTTTACCAAGCATTTCTAACCTGGCATAATTTAAACTCCAAGCTGTCTTTCTTGCAGTGGACAGCAGCTACAATCTTTGCTCAGTTCTCTCATCCTTCATTATGAATTTCTCCGTGGGTTACTTGGAGTCTTGTTTGTGCATGTGCAATTCAGAAGTTAGCCAAGGATTAGAAGGCAGTTTATGTACAAATTTTTGGCCATCCCTCCTTTTGGCTCTTTTGTTTCTGGGGTTTTCCCCTAAATTTTTAGGCACTGTGGCAACTCTGAACTCTGTCCTCTAATTCATCAAACCAATAGGATTCTGGATTTCTGTTTGAATTTTAGTTTCCCTGTGCTGTGAAGATTGAGAAATACCTTTGGCAGAAAATCCACATCTAGCGTGGCTCACTTATTTTAAATGCTGAATCCTCCTTCAGTTTATGCCTGCTTTTGGTCACTTTCCTGTTCCATAATTCAGTTTTTTTGTTGAATATTTTGACAACTTCCTCCACTGTTACCAGAGCTGGAACTCAGCCCAATTTAGGAATTTAACAACTATTTAGTGAACACCTGCTTTATACTGGATAGGTATAACTTTGAACAAGGTAGACGCTTCACAGAGCTCACACTTGGGGGTGGGGGGCTCAGATAAAAAAGAACCGTGCTGTAGGCTGTGTTATGGGAAATTTGGAGGACTATGGGGGCCAAAGGTATATTGATGTCAACTCTCTAATAAGGATTTTGCTAGGGATCCTATTTGTAGTTCCTTCTCAGATATGCTTAGCTCAGCCAAAAGATTTCCTTGAGCTTTTCTTTCTTTTTGCTCTTCCTCCCTCATTTCCTTCCTTCCATTCATCCTCTTTCCCTTCCTTCTTTCTAAAATATTCACTGGGGCTTCCCTGGTGGTGCAGTGGTTGAGAATCTGCCTGCCAATGCAGGGGACACGGGTTCAAGCCCTGGTCTGGGAAGATCCCACATGCCACGGAGCAACTAAAAACCCGTGAGCCACAACTACTGAGCCTGCGCGTCTGGAGCCTGTGCTCCGCAACAAGAGAGGCCGCGACAGTGAGAGGACCACACACCGCGATGAAGAGTGGCCCCCACTCACCGCAACTGGAGAAAGCCCTCGCACAGAAACAAAGACCCAACACAGCCAAAAATAAATAAATACATTTAAAAAAAAAAATAAATAAAATAAAATATTCACTGCACCTTTTTTCTATACCCAGGCACTGTTCTGTATACTGCAGAGGGTGTGGTTATCCTTAGCTGGTCCTTAAAGACTCCACCTCCAGAAAGTCTTCCCAGCCTCTACAACCTAGATTAGCCCAGAGCACATGACTGAAATTCATTAAAAAAATTTTTTTCCCACTATTATTTCCCACGGGCCTACTTACTATGTGTCAGGCCTATAGTGTGAGGAATTAATTAAGTGACAAAATCATAAAAAGGATAGCTAAAAACTACTATTTATTAGGAACATTTATCATTTATATATTTGTATTATTATAATATAATTATATATTTATAACAGTACATATTGAGCATTTGCTATATGACAAATATTGTACTAGTGTGTTATGTGCATTTTGTTGTTAAGTCCTCAGAACCCCTCGATGAGGTGGGTCCCTTGATTATTCCCATTTTATGAAAAGAAGACTGAGGCTTTGAGGAATGAAGTGATTTCCCCAAGGATGCTCAGCTGGGTTTCCCCTGTTTCTGGTTATGGTAGGTACCAGTAATATGCATTTCCTCCCTTTTCCACTAAGATCACCGTTTATGGCTGTGCAATTTGAGCTCTGCACAAAAGTGGATGACAGAGCAGGGAGTGGAATGAAATCCAGCCCCACCGCAAGCCTGCCATCACTTTTATTTTGCTGCTCCTAGCCCTTCTTTTTTTTTTAAAATAAATTTATTTATTTATTTATTTGTGTATTTATTTTTGGCTGCGTTGGGTCTTCGTTGCTGTGCAAAGGCTTTCTCTAGTTGCAGAGAGCGGGGGCTACTCTTCCGTTGCGGTGCACGGGCTTCTCATTGCGGTGGCTTCTCTCGTTGGGAGCACCGGCTCTAGGCGCGCGGGCTCCAGTATTTGTGGCACTCGGGCTTCAGTAGTTGTGGCTCACGGGCTTTAGAGCGCAGGCTCAGCTGTTGTGGCGCGCGGGCTTAGTTTCTCCGCGGCATGTAGGATCTTCCTGGACCAGGGCTCGAACCCGTGTCCCCTGCATCGGCAAGCGGATTCTTAACCACTGAGCCACCAGGGAAATTCCTCTTAGTGAATTCTTAGACTTGAGGCCTGTGCCACTCCAGTTTACAATACTCGGACCTCTAATCTCTAATCTTCCAATCCCTGATCCTTTCTCTGCAATTCTGATGGGAAGGAGATGTGGACTTGGATCAAGAAGAAAAGGTCACACCCCCTTCCCCACCCATTCCTCCCTCTCTGGGAGAGTCCAACTCCTGGCCTGCAGAAAATCAGGCTTCTGGTCCTCTGGTGCCACCTAGTGGTTCTCTTCCGCATAACACCATGCTGAAAACTTCACAAGGTGAATAAAAGCCTTTTTCTCAGGTAGAAAAATTCCTAGGGAGATGGAATGCAGAGAGAAGATAAAACACGGTGGGAAGTCAGTGAGGGAGAGATCACAGCTTCTGGGGAATTACAGCTTAGAAATTGTATTCAGCTAAACTTGGGTCCTGATTCTACCACAAACTAATTGTGTGACCTTGAGCAAGTCACTTCACCTCTTTGAACCTCAGTTTCCTCGTTTGTAAAACAGAGGCAACACTAATGCCTCTTGATGTCCATGAAGTGCTTAGCACAGTGCCCTGCAAGCTTTGGATATTTATTTTAGGTAGAAGGAACTTTGTAAGCAAAGACAGGGAACAGGACGAATGTTCAGAACACTGGGTAGATAACATGATCCCTCCTCCCTGCTGGAATGGGGTGGGGTAGCGGAGCACGGGTCTCTTAGCCACAGCACAGTGAGAGGAGCTAGAAGCCCTTCTTGGAACCAGCTGCCCATTCTAAGCGGAGCCCCAGCCGTTAAGTAGGTTTGCTCTCCTGGACTCTGGCTGCTGTCATATGCCTAGCAGAAAATGCCAACCACCATACTTCCTTCTCAAGCTGGAGCAGAGCTCCTCCAGACTCCTGTGAACTGCCCGATCCTGGTCTTGGTTCCATATTCCCCGCTATTTCTTGCATCTGATTCTTTCCCAGTTCTGGTACAACATTGGTAAACCCCAGTGCTGGCTTCCATGAGCTATATTCTCCTTGTTTTCCTCCTGCTTTTCTATAGGTGTCCCTTCTCAAGCTCCTTTGTGGGTTTCTTTTCTCTGCACACCCTTATTTACCACTCCAAAGGGTCCTGTTTTGTCCTTTTCTTCTTAATGCGTATGTTCTTCTTGGGCCACCTAACCCACTCCACTGACTTTAGCTATCACTTATGTTTTCCCCAGAGCCTCAGAGCACTTATCCAACTGCTTCTTGGATGTTCCCCAGGTACCACCAACTTGATATGTCCAAAATGAAATGATCTGCTTGCCCCCAAGCTTGCTCTTCTTCCTGTGTGGCCCACACAGCCAGTGGTTCCTTTGACCTGTTGCTTAAGCCAAAAATCTGGGTGTCAGCCTGGACTCTTCCCTCTCTTCTCCCCCAGAAGTATTATCACCATGTTCCAGTCACAATACCTCATATATGTTTATCAATCCATCCCCACTGCAACTCTGGACCCCAGCCTCTTTTGCTTGGATTACAACCACCTCTGAATTTGACTCTTTGCCTCAGTTTTGCCCCTTGTTTGTTTGTTGTGTTCCCTTCTGGAGGCTCTAGGGGGGAGTCCATCTCCTAGCCTTTTCCACATTCTAGAGGCTTCCCACATTCCTTGGTTCATGATCCCCATCCTCCATCTTCAAAGCCAGAAAAATTACACCTCTCTGACCATTCGTTCATAGTCAAATTTCTCTACGCTTCTCTCTTCTGTTTTCCTCTACTTAAAAAAAAGAAAATCACCTTTCCTTGTGATTGCATTTGGACCCACGTATAATCTAGGGTAATCTCTCCATCTCAAGATCCTTAACTTCATTATATCTGCAAAGATCCTCCTGCCATGTAGTGTAACAAATTCACAGATTCTGAGCATTAGGATGTGGACATGAGAGCTCTTATTTTACCTACCATAGTCGTCTCTCTGCCCTCCAAATATGTCTGTCTTACATGAAAAATACATTCACTTCATTCCAAAAAGTTCCCCCAAAGTCTCAGCCCATTAAAGTATCAACTCAAAGTCCAAAATCTCATCAGCTCAAAAGTCCCAAGTCTCACCACTGAAATTGTCTGTGTTTGTTAGGTATTGGATGACACTCAGTATAATCTAGTGAAGTTTCTCTCCATCTGTGGACCTGTGAAACTAGAAAACAAGTTCTCTGCTCCCCAAATAGAATGGTGCTACTGGCATAAGGTAACAGATATAGACATTCGTGTGCAAAAAGAGAGAAAAAGAAGAGATAAAGGAATGACCAGTCCCAAGTAATTTCAAAATTAAGTTGGACAAACTCCAG
This sequence comes from Balaenoptera borealis, assembly GCF_965194805.1. Taxonomy (NCBI): domain Eukaryota; kingdom Metazoa; phylum Chordata; class Mammalia; order Artiodactyla; family Balaenopteridae; genus Balaenoptera; species Balaenoptera borealis. The sequence goes on along the minus strand of NC_138860.1, from coordinate 161,490,281 downwards.
TAAGTTTCAAGGCCTAAGAATAATACTCTGTAGCTCAAGGCTCAGCTCTCCGGGCCCACAGATTTGCCTCCTGAGTCATTTTCCTTTTTTCTTGAAAGATAACAGCTGTTTCAAGGCTAGTTTTATCAGCCTGTTTCTGGCCTGTAGAATTTTGGGAGTCATGTAGTCTTCTTTCATTTCATCCTCTCTGTCCCTTTCAGTCCAAGTTCCACTGTTTCTCCTGGTATAAAATTCTCAAGAACCTTGTAGGTCTCTCATGTAAGCCCACGAATTCACTCCATTAGACAAGAGGCTCCTCCACAGATCTTCCCTAGATCATTTCATTTCTATTTTTGGCTTCTGTTGAGATAGATGAGGGGAATCTGTGGGTCACATACTTAATCTCTCCAAAAAGCCTTTATGTGGCTGAATACGCAAATCTTTGGATCTTTCAGAGAAATTAACAAAAGAATGTCCAGCACATCCTCAGCTTTTCCCCTTAAACAGCTTTCCTGGCAGTGAATCTCTTCATTTTAATATCATGTGCAATTTAGATAGGCTGAGAATTCCCCAAATCATCAAGTCCTGGCTCTTTTTTGTTGGTCAGTTCTTCTTTCAATTTATCTGTTTCCCCTCTCATTTTACCATAAGTGGCAAGAAACCAGGCCATACCCTTCAACTCTTTGCTTGGAAATCTCCTCAGCTAAATATTCAAGTTCATTGTTGATAAGTTCTGCTTTCCACAGAACTGCAGGGCACACAATCCTAAGGTTTTGGGGGTTTTTTGGGTTTTTTTTTTTTGCCACTGGGTATCACCCTTTCCTCCAGTTTCCAATGACATGTTCCTCATTGCCTTCTGAGCCTGAGGCCTCACAGGCAGCACTCTAGCATTCATATTGCTACCAAGTTTGTTCATGCTGATTTAGGTATCCTCCAAGTCGATTTATGTTTTCTCTGCCATGCTTTTTTCTGAGTCCTCACTGGCAGAGTCATTAGTCTCCATATTTCTACTAAGGTCTGTCCAAGGTGATCTCGGTTTTTTTCTTTCATACCCCTCAGAGTTTTTCCCGCCTCTTCCCACAGTCCAATTCCAAAGTCACTTCCACTTGTTCAGGTATCTGTTACAGCGGCACCAAATCTGTATCATTAGTTCTTATTGCTGTTGTAACAAATTACCTCAAACGTAGTGGCCTAAAACCACACGAGTCTGTGATCTCAAAGTTCTGTGGGTCAGAAGCCCGACACTGGGCTAAAATCAAGATGTGAGCATGGCCATCTTCCTTTCCAGAGACTCTAGAGGAGAGTCTATTTCCTTTACTTTTCTACATTCTAAAGGCTTCCTAGGACTTCCCTGGTGGTGCAGTGGTTAAGAATCCACCTGCCAATGGATGGGACACGGGTTCGATCCCTGGTACGGGAATATCCCACATGCTGTGGAGCAACTAAGCCCATGCACCACAACTACTGAGCCTGCACTCTAGAGCCCGTGAGCCACAACTACTGAGCCTGCGTGCCACAACTACTGAAGCCCGCGTGCCTATAGCCTGTGCTCCGCAGCAAGAGAAGCCACCACAATAAGTCAGCCGCACCCCACTAAAGAGTAGCTAAATAAATAAATAAATAAATAAATAGGACCCAATTCATTATTTTAAAAATAAATAAATAAAAAAATAAATAAAGGCTTCCTCCATTCCTTGGCTCATGGCCCTCCTTTTCCATTTTTCACGGCCAGCCATGATACATTTTTCTTATCATTCTTCCATAGCAAATTTCCTCTGCCTCTCCCACCTGCCCTCCCCGCCTTCCACTTTTAAGAATGCTTGTGATTACATAGAGCCCATCGGCTAGTCTAGGCTAATCTCCTCATTTCAAGAGCATTAATTTAATCATGCCTGCAAAATCCCTTTGGCCACATAATGTAACATATTCACAGGTTCCAGAGGTTAGGATGTGGAAATCTTTGGGAAGCCATTATTCTGCCTACCACGCCCCTGCAAATTTCAGCCAGTGTGGTCTCTCCAAACAAATTCAGTCATGTTAGTTCCCTGCTTAAAATTCTTTTTCTTAATTAAAAAAAAATTTTTTTTAATTTTTAAAAAAATTTAATTTATTTTTTGGCTGCATTGGGTCTTCGTTGTGGTGTGCGGGCTTCTCATTGCCGTGGCTTCTCCTGTTGCGGAGCACGGGCTATAGGCGCACAGGCTTCAGTAGTTGCATCATGCAGGCTCAGTAGTGGTGGCGCACGGGCTTAGTTGCTCCGCGGCATGTGGGATTTTCCCGGACCAGGGATCGAACCCGTGTCCCCTCCATTGGCAGGTGGATTCTTAACCACTGCGCCACCTGGGAAGTCCGTTGCTTAAAATTCTTAAATGAGTTTTGTCTTGGGGGCAAACATATCATGTTGTACACCTGAAATTAATATAATGTTATATGTCAATTATACCTCAATTAAAAAACTGAAAAAACAAACCAAAAATGAATCTTGAATGGCTCCCCATGGACTTCAGGATACAGACCAAATTCCTACTGTAGTTGTTATAAAGCAACTTTTGTGATCTGGCCGTCCTTACCCACTGGACACTCTCTCACCTTCCCCTGCAGTCCTGCCTCAAGCACCCTGCAATACAGCCACATGCAGCCGCTTAGTTCCCATGCTGCCCCAAGGTCATTGTTCATTGAGTTCAGTATCGAGTCTAGTTGAGCATCATCTTCTTCTGGAAGCCTTTCCTGTGTTAGGCGTCCCCCTCCAACACCTTCCAGCACGTTTCCCAAGGCAGGGTGTGTCCTATGGCATTGGAATGACCCGTGGACTTCTCAGTCTCCCCCACTAGATTGTAAACTCCAGGAGGGCAGGGACTGTGTCTGCCCCGTTGCTGTGTCCTCTATGTGTGCCCCGCAAGGGTCCACTATGAGATAGGCTCTTCATGAGTTTGCTTTGAGAAGTAATGGACACGATTCCTTCCAGCTCACACATTCTGTTCTGTGAACTCTCACTGCAGGATGCGCTGGAGGATTTTGGCAGAGGTGTCCAAGGCAATCATCATGCTCGTGGGAGTGATGCTGAGCTGTGAATGACAGAGGCAGAAGTGAGAGCCTTGAGCGGCCAGACCGTTGCCTCGCTAATGGTTTCCACTGATTCCCAGCTCAGAAGGCAACACTTCTAGCCCCAACTGTCACACCCCAGGATAGTCAAGGAGTTTCCCTTCTGTTGATGGAAAGGAGACTCCTCAGCTCTAAAGGTTCACGTTTGCTTTTATTTTTTATTGTTTTTTGTGAAAAACAAAATAGTAAGTGGCATCCAGACTCCCACCTCTTAAAAATGCTTTCTCTCTCAAGCTCTCTCTCTCCCCGCCACCATACACCCAATCTGCTTTTCTTCAACATATCAATATATCATGGATTTCTTTGATCAGTACATAAAGACTCCTCTTTTTTAAAAATAAGTTTATTTATTTATTTATTCATTCATTCATTTATTTATTTTGGCTGCGTTGGGTCTTCGCTGCTGTGCGTGGGCTTTCTCTAGTTGCAGTGAGCGGGGGCTACTCTTGGTTGTGGTGCGCGGGCTTCTCATTACAGTGGCTTCTCTTGTTGCAGAGCACAGGCTCTAGGCACGCGGGCTTCAGTAGTTGTGGCTCACGGGCTCTAGAGCGCAGGCTCGGTAGTTGTGGCACACCGGCTTAGTTGCTCCGTGGCATGTGGGATCTTGCCAGACCAGGGCTCGAACCCGTGTCCCCTGAGTTGGCAGGCGGATTCTTAACCACTGCGCCACCAGGGAAGCCCTTTTCCATTATAGTTTATTACAAGATACTGGATATAGTTCCTTGTGCTATGCAGTAAATCCTTGTTGTTATCTGTTTTATATACAGTAGCGTGCATCTGTTAATCTCATACTCCTAATTTATCCCTCCCACTCCCCTTCCCCTTTGGTAACCATATGTTTGTTTTCTATGTCTGTGAGTTTGTTTCTGTTTTGTGTATAGATTCATTTGTATCATTTTTTAGATTCCACATATAAGTGATATCATATGATATTTGTCTTTCTCTGTCGGGCTTACTTCACTTAGTATGATGATCTCTAGGTCCATCCGTGATTGCTGAACATCTCTTAATGTGACTCCATGTAAAGACTGGACTGCTTTGGATGTGTTAGGATTACATAAACAGTGGATGCCACTGAATACACATCTTAAGGTGCTTTTGCTATTATTTCTGCAGGATCCATCCCCAGAAGAGGAGTCCTTTGTTCAGTAGTATGTGCATTTAAATACCACTCCAAAAATGGATCGAACCACTTTCTGAGAAGTTTGTAACCTCTTTTATGCTCCCACCATGATTTGTGAGCCTGCCATTTTTCTACACCCTCACTAATACCAGACCTTAGCTATCTTTCATGTGTTTGCTATCGTGATAGGAAAAACATGCACTAGCCAAGTAATTCCTTTTCTTTTTATTAGTAGGGAGGTTGTGCCAGACATTTTGATGACACCATTTTGATCTGGTTGATATTTTCACTCTATGTTTATGAATATAAATGTTTTAATCAGAATTGTACCCAGTGTTTTACAGACCTAATACTTTCAACACCTCTACTGTTCCAATGAGTTACCCAAAGGTATACCACAAGTGGCAGAACTAGGTTTAGAAATCAGCTCTCTTAAACTCTAATTCGAAAAGATACATGCACCCCAACGTTCATAGCAGCACTATTAACAATAGCCAAGACATGGAAGCAACCTAAATGTCCACTGACAGATGAATGGATAAAGAAGATGTGGTACATATATACAATGGAATACTACTCAGCCATAAAAAATAATGAAATAATGCCATTTGCAGCAACATGGATGGACCTAGAGATTATCATACTAAGTGAAGTAAGTTAGACAGAGAAAGACAAATACCATATGATATCACTTATATGTGAAATCTAAAATATGATACAAATGAACTTATTTACAAAACAGAAACAGACTCACAGGCATAGAAAACAAACTTATGGTTACCAAAGGGGAAAGGGGGTGGGGGAGGGATAAATTAGGAGTATGGGATTAACAGATATACTGTTTATACTATATATAAAATAGATAAACAACAAGGTCCTACTGTATAGCACAGGGAACTATATTCAATTTCCTTTAATAAGCCATAATGGAACAGAATATGAAAAATAATATATATATGTATGTATAACTGAATCACTTTGCTGTACACCAGAATCTAACACAACATTGTAAATCAACTATACTTCAATTTAAAAAAAAGAAAGAAAATCAGCTCTCTTGAATCCCAGTTCCACGCTATTTCCTCTAGCTCATGCCCACTCACCATGGCAGGAAGCAGCTGCGTGAAAACAGAAAACCCCAGGTTACAAACAAAGGCTAATTTCACAGTCTTTTCTCTGGTTCCGAGTTTAAGCTTCTCTGAAAGAACCAGTCATGTCACTATTCTACTCCATCACATAATTTATTCATTCTATAATTTTTTTTGAGTGCTCAGAACTGAGACTGCAACAGTGAAAGTGATGTTTAGGCAAGAACCTGCAGATGAGCAGAAACAAGCGAGATGATCCCTTGAGTGTTTTGGGCAGAACACTAATTTGTCACCCACTTAAGCCAATAGTCTTTAACTATTCATTCAAAATGTATTCAACAGAGAGCAGAATACTATACAAGGGAAGGTTGGAGAGGGAGACCTATTGAGGGAAGTATTCTTTTACTCCTCCATTATCCTAAGCAATTCAACTCTAGCCCAAACTTGCAAAACAAAAGCCCTACTTTTAACCAAATCCACCCATCCTCTCTAAAGGCAGTTGCTGGAACACATGCTTGTAGGTTTCAAACCCTCCATCCCACCCAACAGTAGTACACATTATTCTTGAAAGGAGTTTGTTTTGTTTTGTTTTTTAATATAACCAGTCTTTATGTTTCCAGGGTTTCCTCTTATGATTTGGGGTCTGGATCTGTGTGGGAGCTAGCCAAGTGAAGAGGAGGGATGGAGTGGGGATGAGGGGTGTGGAGTAAGGCATGGTCTTCCGGGCAGCGGGACCAGCCAATGGAGGTCCAGAGGGGAAAAGAATCCTGACCTAGAAGGACCAAAATTATGTCAGGCTGGAAGGGAAAGGAGGTGGGGAAAGTCTGACATCAGAGTTTTTTCCTTCTCTTCTACCTATTATATTAGAAAAATATCTTCAAATCTGTTATTTCTATCACAGGTCATACTTTTCAACTCATTTTTATATCTCTTAGTATATTTTTGTATTTGTTATATCATTTTTATATCAAATCATGTATACCTGTTATATTTGTGGTGTCTTCTAGAATATGCATCAAGGAGATAGATGATGAGATCAATGCCAATGGTCCCCTTACCCTCACCCTCCGCCCCTACAGAAATATGTTACTTAACCAGTCTCTATGTTTGCAAAAATAGTAATGCTGGGAAGAAAGTTACAATACATAATTAATTGTGGATTTACTGGATTGTCTCCTTTGTACAGTGCTAGAATGGGAGCTCAAGGTCTGATTTTTTGGGGAATTCCCTGGTGGTCTAGTGATTGGAACTCCGAGCTTTCAGTCTCTGGTCAGGGAAGTAAGATCACACAAGCTGCATGGTGACTAAGATCCCGCAAACAGCGCAGCTCGGCCAAAAAAAAAGTCTTGTTTTTTAAGGTATTTAATATACTGCTGGTGGTTTTCCAGAAAAAAAAAATTAAACCAATTTAAATTTCTAACAATAGTAAATGAAAATGCATAGTTCCCTATATCTTTAACAATGCTGGGTATTATAATTAAACTTCTTTTGCTAACCTGGTAAGTTTTTAAAAACCTCGTTTACATATGCATTTCTTTCATTACTAATAAGGCTAAATATTTTTCTTATGTCTATTAACCATTTGTACTTTTTCTGTGAATTGTCTTCGAATGATTCTTTGTCCATTTTTCTATTGGAGGGCATTTGATTGATTTATAGTGTAGTATTAGGATATTATCATTTTGTCAATTTTGTAATACATATTTTTCCAGCTTGTTGCTTGCTTTTATATATAATTTATGATTTTTCTAGCATATAGATTTACATTTTTTGTACATGTGAATTCTTCTATGGTTTTCATACTTAGATAATTCCATGGAAACTGCCTCTAAATAGTCACCTTTACAAAACTGATTTTGAGGGCTTCCTTGGTGGTGCAGTGGTTGAGAATCCGCCTGCCAATGGAGGGGACATGAGTTCGAGCCCTGGTCCGGGAAGATCCCACATGCCGCGGAGCAACTATGCCCGTGTGCCACAACTGCTGAGCCTGTGCTCTAGAGCCCTCGAGGCACAACTACTGAGCCCGCGTGCCTAGAGCCCGTGCTCCACAACGAGAGAAGCCACTGCAATGAGAAGCCCATGCACCGCAACGAAGACCCAACACAGCCAAAAGTAAATAAATTAAATAAATAAATAAAACTGATTTTAATGTGTTATAAATTGTGCTTAAAGATATCCTTGCATTCAACTATAATTATTACTTTTGAATAAATTCATTAAAGTGGAATTATCATGACTGAATATGCAATATTCTAAGACATTTAATATATATTTCTGAATTGTTCCCCAGAATTGTGTTAACAAATCTGTACCCCTCCCCACAGCAGTATACAAGATTACTGGTTTTCTACCTCCTAGACCAAATGAGGGTATCATAATTTTAAAATCTTTGCCAATATAACAGGTGAAGCCAATTTTATTATTCTATTAATTTGTATGTATTTCTAGTGAGAGCAAATTTTTTTCCATATGTTTATTGATCATTTTGTTTTTTAGTGAAAGTGCCGGCACATATCACCTACCCTATTTTTCTATTGGGACATTTAATGTATTAAATGCTCCCACAGTTGCATTTCTCTGAATTTTTCTTAGACTACTATTTCTGCCTCTTGTTGGTGCTATGTTATTTAACGTATTATGTTCTGTGACTTCAGTTATAAAGTGGGGTCAAAAATAGGCCTGCTGCTCATAGTTAATAATAAGGATAGGCCCCCTTTGTTGGGACTTCCCTGGCGGCGCAGTGGTTAAGAATCCGCCTGTCAATGCAGGGGACACAGGTTCAAGCCCTGATCCAGGAAGATCCCACATGCCGCGGAGCAACTAAGCCCCTGCACCACAATTACTGAGCCTGCGCTCTAGAGCCCGTGAGCCACAACTACTGAGCCTGTGCACCACAACTACTGAAGCCCATGTGCCTAGAGCCCATGCTATACAACAGAGAAGCCACCGCAATGAGAAGCCTGCACACCGCAACCAAAAGTAGCCCCCGCCCCTGCTCGCCACAACTAGAGAAAAGTCTGCGTGCAGCAACGAAGACCCAACGCAGCCAAAAATAAGTAAATAAAATAAATAAATTTATTTTAAAAAGAAAAGGATAGGCCCCCCTTTTGTTAAATACCTACAATATCCCAGATACTTCTCAGGTACTTCTCATATATTATTTCAAATGTTCATAACCACCATTTTAATCCCATGTTAGAGATAAGAACACCGAGGCACATAAAGGTTAAGTAGGTAGAGGTCATGTAGAGAGCAAGTGGAGAGATCTTTATTATTTCTAATCCTCATGACAACTTGTGTGGTGTTATTTTCTCTGCAATCCAAGCACCCGTTTTCCATTCTTTCTAAGGTCACTCACAGGAGCCCCTTGTCCAATATGGTATCTTGTAGGCGGTTTTTGGAAACAGCAGAGGGCTGGTGAGTCAGATAGACAGGAAGAACTGTCTCCAGCCTTTTCAGAGAGCAAAGGTTGGTGGAGTGGGCAGTACTCTCCAGCCCTCTCAGAGGCTGTGGAGGTAAATCCTCCACCAGTAATGAGGAGCAGGTGTGTGGCCATGGGATCTCTGTCTCAAGAGGCCATGGAGTGGCTGCCCAGCTGGGTTCAGTACCAGAGACCAGGCCAGAGGAGCCAGGGGAGAAGTCACGAGCTTCCCCAGCCATGACCTTCAGCAGGGTACCCAAACAGAACCAGCTGTACCTCAGGGTACATCAGCACCAGATATGCAGGAATCAGATCAGACCCATCACACCGTTTTGGAGATTACCAAAAGGCACAGAAGGCAATGTACAAACCTGAGGTCCCTACTCCATGACACCGTAAGAGCATGACCAGAAGAGGTCCAGGAATCAATGAGGACTTCAAGAACAGAAGAAAGTGGGCTTCAAGAATGGGTGATACATCTGTTTCCTGGTAAGAGACAAAACCAAGAGAAAGACTGTATTATTGGTGCAAAACTGAATTTGTGTGGCAATTTGCAAATCTGGACTACTTCCTGTTCAGGCACTAGTTGTGTAATATATTTGGGTAATAGGGCACCACCTTGCTGGATCAAGGGAAAGTCCCACCTTACTCGAGGGTACTGACAAAGTTATTTGGAGGTCTGTTGAGTCTACCTGGATGAATATTTCAAGTATATGGTACTTAAAGGGCTGAGAACCTAAAAGCCTTCTTAAACTCAGGAACTGATTGGAAAGAACCAAAAGAACACCATTGTCGAACAGGTTTAGTCATGTGAAGAACATTTCTGTATCATCTTCTAAAACATTTTTTAATAAAGTAATTTCTCTTTAAGAAAAATAAGCAATTATATTCTGTCCTGCTATGATTGTTCATTCATTACAAATAATGGTTGCAAGCCTCCAGAGTTGAGAGACTTCTGAAGACACAAAGTAGGGAACAGATTCAACTGATCCTACTCTACCGGGAATCACAGGGACAAGTCGTAGATGAGAAGTTCCTCTGCACTTATCCCACTCTCCTTGGAAACATCCACTCCTGTTGCATTTTTCTGGTGACTTCTTGGTGCAGGCAGTGCCATTCTGGAGTGTCCCCACTTTGATGGAGAGCAGTGGTTCTTGCATCATAGATGTCCCATCTCCTCCTTTCCCATCATTTGGAAGAGGTGATAGAGGGCAGGACTGAGAGGTTTATGGAGAGAGGAGGAACTCTGTGACCTCGCAAGTGTTTCTCATACACTGGAGGAGTACCCGTCTCTCTCTTGGCATTTGTTGGAGATTGCCCGTTTCAGAGATTTCACAGGAAAGGGCTCTGGACAGGAAAACAGAACCCTGGTTCTAGTCTGAGCCCTGTCCTTCTCTAGTTAACCTGGAGCTAGAATCTGGTTGGAGTCTGAATTTATTCTGGTGATACATACAAAATTTAATGACTAATTCTTTGATTCCTCAAAGAAGTGATTCTTTTTTTTTTAATTTTTATTTATTATTTATTTATTATGTTTATTTTTGGCTGTGTTGGGTCTTCGTTTCTGTGCGAGGGCTTTCTCCAGTTGCGGCGAGTGGGGGCCACTCTTCATCGCGGTGCGCGGGCCTGTCACTATCGCGGCCTCTCTTGTTGCGGAGCAGAGGCTCCAGACGCTCAGGCTCAGCAGTTGTGGCTCACGGGCCCAGCTGCTCCGTGGCATGTGGGATCCTCCCAGACCAGGGCTCGAACCCGTGTCCCCTGCATCGGCAGGCAGACTCTCAACCACTGCGCCACCAGGGAAGCCCCAAAGAAGTGATTCTTAACCTTGTTTGGGTTATGCATATTTTTCAAATCTAGGACCCACTCCTCAGAAAAGTGAGCACACCCACACACCCATGAAATTTGTCTTATAGCTTCAGAGGGTTGACAAGGCACTAAAGTCCATCTGTGGACCCAGGTTAAGATACCCTCCAAGCTTTAATGATATTAGGAACAGTGTGAAGTTCAACTTCTCAGCACAGCAGACAAGGTCCTTTATAATATGGCCCTTTGCTCCTTCTCCAGCTTTTCCTAACACTCATCACATGTACCCTTTCTAACAATTCACAGTTCTCCTTTTCCACTTCTGCCTTTTCATGAATACTTATATCTCTGCCTGGAGTGTCCTCCTGCTTGATTGCCTGGAAACTAACTCTATTAAGACAGAGTTAAGCACTTCTTTTTGTGTGTCATGGGTACCAAAACAGGGCATTTTGATGGGCTGTTTGATCAATGGTATCAAACAGTCACTATGTCAAATCTCCATGTTAACATGTAAAAACAGTGTTTCTTTCAACCAGTGGACTGGAGAGGATTTTCTGTCCCCTCTTTCCTCTATTCCTTCCCCTGCTTATTTCTAATGGAAAGGGATTCTTTCAGCATAATGAATTATGATCAGAACCACCATTCCATGAGAGGCAGATAATATTAATAAGAATTCGATTTCTATGTCTTGTAGATTCTCCCATCTGAAGAATTCGCAAGTTCTAAGGCTACTTTTGCAGAAAAGTGACAAAATCTTCTGCTGCTTTTCCAGGATGGGGTCAGGAATGATGTTATCTATGACTCTGACCATCATAAACCCTGTGGCAGATACTGTCTGCTGGCTGTCCACAGCCATTCCCAGCCCCCTTCTCTACTGTTGCCTTCCAGTATAGGGCCTGGAAAACCAGACATACACTTTCCTCACCACCTTTGTAGTTAGGGGTTGAGTCATGCAGCCTGGTTCTGGCTAAGGAGCCTTAAAGGAAAGTCTGCTGGGAGGTTCTGGGGAAAACTTTGCTTTCCTGATAAAAGGGATTGAAGGCATTCTTTCTTCCTCTTTCTGTCTTCAAAGATGATGTGATATTTGGAGCTGTGGCAACTATTTTGTGACCATGAGGTTATTAGTATGAGCAGTGGTTCTCAAACTTGAGTTTGCAGCAGAATCATGCAGAGGGCTTCTTAAAACACAGACTGCTGGGACCTATTCCAGAGTTTCTGATTCCTAGGTCTGAAGTGGGCCTGGGAATTTGCATTGCTAACAAATTTTCATGTGATGCTGATGTTGCTGGGCTGGGGACCACTCTTCGAGACCCACTGAATGTGAGAGTGGGAATTCAATAGCCTAATGAGGGCAAAGCAGAATGATAGAGTCTGGATGCTGATGGCCTTGTCAGGTAGCTTAATCAATGTAAATAACTGCCCCGCCTGTGGATTTCTTGTTCTGTGAGAAAATAAACCACTGTTTGTTTAAGCCATGGTTATTTGGCTTTCTTATGACTCACATTCAAAAGCATTCTGAACTTACAGAGAGCTGGACTCCGTGGGGAGGGCAGATGGAGAGAAAAATCCAGAAGGATGCTTATTTGAGGCTAACTTAGCATGGAGTAAAAACCGCCTCAACAGGAAATACTTTGAAACATTTCTCAGAGTCCATGGGTATGATTATAGTAAAATTGTGGTTTTTTTAAAATATTAGGTTAACTAAAAAAATTTTTTTATCAAACTAAAACGTTACAATATATTAAAAATCTAATTATGCAAGGCTTATAATGACAAATGATAATGATCTGCCCTACCCCTACCCCTACCCCTACCCACCCTGCTCCTACTCCTCTGAGGCAACTGTTTTCAGGGGGGTTTTTTGTTTTTGTTGTTCGTTTTTGTCTCTTTTTTTTGGCAATCATTTTCTTTTTTTTTTTAAAATAAATTTATTTATTTTATTTGTTTATTTTTGGCTGCGTTGGGTCTTCGTTGCTGCGCATGAGCTTTCTCTAGTTGCGGTGAGCGGGGGCTACTCTTCACTGCGGTGTGTGGGCTTCTCATTGCGGTGGCTTCTCTTGCTGCAGAGCACGGGTTCTAGGTGTGCACGGGCTTCAGTAGTTGTGGCACGTGGGCTTCAGTAGTTGTGGCTCGCGGGCTCTAGAGCACAGGCTCAGTAGTCGTGGCACACGGGCTTAGCTGCTCCGCGGCATGTGGGATCTTCCCAGACGAGGGCTCAAACCCGTGTCCCCTGCATTGGCAGGCAGATTCTTAACCACTGCGCCACCAGGGAAGTCCCTGGCAATCGTTTTCAACGCTTCTTGTTTCTTCTGGAATTTACAAATTTACCTAAATGACATGCTTATACTACCATTATATACCTTTTTGGCTTTGTTTATTCATGTCCTGCTATGGAAGATGAGCATTTAGATTTCTTTTTCTGTATCCTTCCCCCCCCACACACCACCTACTTCCTGTCCCACATCTTCCCAATATAGTTAAATAACAATATTTTGCCCAATTAATACTCAATATCTCTCATATTATGACTAAATATTATTGACTGCTGAGCCTTGTATTCACTGATTACATTTTTTCTGGCTAAACTTTTTTTTCTTCTGGAGTCAATAATTGCTCCATTTTTTATTTGCTTAATTCTCTATGAATCTATGATTAATTCATACCCCTTATCCTCTGACAGAAGAGAATTTCCTCTTGGTTCCAACACATCACTTAATCTATAAATTTCATTTTTCTTGGCACTGGTCATTCTACTGCTCCAATCTGGGGTAGCTACTCTGCTGTATAACTGTCACCCTGGAATTTCCCTTCTCCATCACACTGGGAATAACCTCTATCTTTTTCCTGTTGAATTCTCTCTTTTTTGGATTTGGTGTTTCCCTTTTCCTTGATTTACTCTGTCATTTTGGACAAAGTATGCATGGGAGGTGAATCAGGTTCCAACAGGAAGCATATGGCCAACACAAAGAGGGCAATTGAAAAGAGTTTAAAGAAGGGACCATTTTACAAAATGTGGGCAGGGTTAAAAAAAATTCAAGGGGCATGATGTACCTCGGGGCTAGCAACAGCCGGAAGCTGCTACCCTCAAAGCTGAAAGGGGCAAAAGGAGCTGGTGTTCCCAGAACGTGGTGAGAGCCACAGCCACAGGAGAGGGCCACCTCATAGGCACTCTGGCTGTCACTTAGGAATGTGGTGGTTCTGCCAGCAGGGAGAAAGCAGGGAAAATAAATAATTCAACTTCTATTTACTCCTGCCCTCTGATATCCCACTCATGCCTCCAACTGGCTGAATTCAACCAGAAGCCAGTGTGCAGGGGAGCTGAGCTGATACCCTACACAGAGGTTGCCTCTTGGGGCACAGAGCAGGGTGAAGGGTGGAGAGTGGATATGGGGTGTGGGTGCAGTGGAGCACAGCCAGCATAGGAGGTAAAATTTTGAAATCTAGTGTATCTGAAAGTGTCTTTACTCAATGCTGCCTCTAGAGCAATAGTTCTGCTGGTATAGAATTCTGGGCTGGCAACTCTTTTTTTTTTTGCTTTTTGAAAACATTTTTATTGGAGTATAGTTGATTTACAATGTTGTGTTAGTTTCTGCTATACAGCAAAGTGAATCAGTTACACATATACATCTTTTATAGATTCTTTCCCCATATAGGCCATTACAGAGTACTGAGTAGAGTTCCCTGTGTTATACAGTAGGTCCGTAATAGTTATCCATTTTATATATAGTAGTGTGTATATGTCATTCCCAATCTCCCAGTTTATCCCTCCCCCACCTTTCCCCCTTGGTAACCATAAGTTTGTTTTTTACATCTGTGACTCTATTTCTGTTTTGTAAATAAGTTCTCTTGTACCATTGTTTTAGATTCCACATATAAGCAATACCATGTTTGTCTGTGTCTGACTTACTTCACTCAGTATGACAATCTCTAGGTCCATACATGTTGCTGCATATAGCATTATTTCATCCTTTTTTATGGCTGAGTAAAATTGCATTGTATATATGTACCACATCTTCTTTTTTTCTTTTTGAATTTTACCTATTTTTTACACAGGAGGTTCTTATTAGTTATCTATTTTATATATATTAGTGTATATATGTCAATCCCAATCTCCCAATTCATCCCACCACCACCACCCCTGCCACTTTCCCCCCTTGGTGTCCATACGTTTGTTCTCTACATCTGTGTCTCTATTTCTGCCCTGCAAACCGGTTCATCTGTACCATTTTTCTAGGTTCCACATATATGCATTAATATATGATATTTGTTTTTCTCTTTCTGACTTACTTCACTCTGTATGACAGTCTCTAGATCCAACCACGTCTCTACAAATGACCCAATTTCATTCCTTTCTATGGCTGAGTAATATTCCATTGTATATATGTACCACATCTTCTTTATCCATTTGTCTGTCGATGGGCATTTAGGTTGCTTCCATGACCAGGCTATTGAAAATAGAGTTGCAATGAATATTGGGGTACATGTGTCTTTTTGAATTATGGTTTTCTCTGGGTATATGCCCAGTGGTGGGATTGCTGGATCATATGGTAATTCTATTTTTAGTTTTTTAAGGAACCTCCATACTGTTCTCCATAGTGGCTGTATCAATTTACATTCCCACCAACAGTGCAAGAGGGTTCCCTTTTCTCCACACCCTCTCCAGCATTTGTTGTTTGTAGATTTTCTGATGATCCCCATTCTAACTGGTGTGAGGTGATACCTCATTGTAGTTTTGATTTGCATTTCTCTAACAATTAGTAACGTTGAGCAGCTTTTCATGTGCTTCTTGGCCATCTGTGTGTCTTCTTTGGAGAAATGTCTATTTAGGTCTTCTGCCCATTTTTTGATTGGGTTGTTTGTTTTTTTAATATTGAGCTGCATGAGCTGTTTATATACTTTGGAGATTAATCCTTTGTCCATTGATTCGTTTGCAAATATTTTCTCCTATTCTGAGGGTTGTCTTTTCGTCTTGTTTGTAGTTTCCTTTGCTTTGCAAAAGCTTTTAAGTTTCATTAGGTCCCATTTGTTTATTTTTGTTTTTACTTCCATTACTCTAGGAGGTGGATCAAAAAAAATCTTGTTGTGATTTATGTCAAAGAGTGTTCTTCCTATGTTTTCCTCTAAGAGTTTTATAGTGTTCGGTCTTACATTTAGGTCTCTAATCCATTTTTTAAAAAATTTATTTATTTTTTATTTTTATTTTTGGCTGCATTGGGTCTTTGTTGCTGGATGCGGGCTTTCTCTGGTTGCGGCGAGTGGGGGCTACTCTTCGTTGTGGTGCGCGGGCTTCTCATTGCAGTGGCTTCTCTTTTTGTGGAGTACGGGCTCTAGGCGTGCGGGCTCAGTAGCGTGGCACACGAGCTCTAGAACACAGGCTCAGTAGTTGTGGCACACGGGATTAGTTGCTCTGCAGCATGTGGGATCTTCCCGGGCCAGGGCTCGAACCCATGTCCCCTGCATTGGCAGGCGGATTCTTAACCACTGTGCCACCAGAGAAGCCCCTCTAATCCATTTTGAGTTTATTTTTGTATATGGTGTTAGGGGGTGTTCTAATTTCATTCTTTTATATGTAGCTGTCCAGTTTTCCCAGCACCACTTATTGAAGAGACTGTCTTTTCTCCATTGTATATCCTTGCCTCCTTTGTCATAGATTTTCACAATACTGATTCTTCCAATCCAAGAACATGGTATATCTCTCCATTTGTTTGTTTCATCTTTGATTTCTTTCATCAGTGTCTTATAGTTTTCTGAGTACAGGTCTTTTACCTCCTTAGGTAGGTTTATTCCTAGGTATTTTATTCTTTTTGTTGCAATGGTGAATGGGATTGTTTCCTTAATTTCTCTTTCTGATCTTTTGTTGTTAGTGTATAGGAATGCAAGAGATTTCTGTGCATTAATTTTGTATCCTGCAACTTTACCAAAGTCATTGATTATCTCTAGTAGTTTTCTGGTGGCATCTTTAGGATTCTCTATATATAGTATCACGTCATCTGCAAACAGTGACAGTTTTACTCCTTCTTTTCCAATTTGTATTCCTTTTATTTCTTTTTCTTCTCTGATTGCCATGGTTAGGACTTCCAAAGCTATGTTGAATAATAGTGGTGAGAGTGGACATCCTTGTCTCGTTCCTGATCTTAGAGGAAATGCTTTCAGTTTTTCACCATTGAGAATGATGTTTGCTGTGGGTTTGTTGTATATGGCCTTTATTATATTGAGGTAAGTTCCCTTTATGCCCACTTTCTGGAGAGTTTTTATCATAAATGGGTGTTGAATTTTGTCAAGAGCTTTTTTTGCATCTATTGAGATGATCATATAGTTTTTATTCTTCAATTTGTTAATATGGTGTATCACAGTGATTGATTTGCATATATTGAAGAATCCTTGCATCCCTGGGATAAATCCCACTTGATCGTGGTGTATGATCCTTTTAATGTGTTGTTGGATTCTGTTTGCTAGTATTTTGTTGAGGATTTTTGCATCTATATTCATCAGTGATATTGCTCTATAATTTTCTTTTTTTGTAGTATCTTTGTTTGGTTTTGGTATCAGGGTGATGGTGGCCTCATAGAATGAGTTTGGGAGTGTTCCTTCCTCTGCAATTTTTTGGAAGAGTTTGAGAAGGATGGGTGTTAGCTCTTCTCTAATTGTTTGATAGAATTCACCTGTGAAGCCATCTGGTCCTGGACTTTTGTTTGTTGGAAGATTTTTAATCACAGTTTCAATTTCTGTGCTTGTGATTGGTCTGTTCATATTTTCTATCTCTTCCTGGTTCAGTCTTGGAAGGTTATACCTTTCTAAGAATTTGTCCATTTCTTCCAGGTTGTCCATTTTATTGGCATAGAGTTGCTTACAGTAGTCTCTTAGGATGCTTTGTATTTCTGTGGTGTCCGTTGTAACTTCTCCTTTTTCATTTCTAATTTTATTGATTTGAGTCCTCTCCCTCTTTTTCTTGATGAGTCTGTCTAAAGGTTTATCAATTTTGTTTACTTTCTCAAAGAACCAGCTTTTAGGTCTATTGATCTTTGCTATTGTTTATTTTGTTTCTATTTCATTTATTTCTGCTCTGATCTTTATGATTTCTTTCCTTCTACTAACTTTGGGTTTTGTTTATTCTTCTTTCTCTAGTTCCTTTCGGTGTAAGGCTAGATTGTTTATTTGAGATTTTTCTTGTTTCTTGAGGTAGGCTTGTATTGCCAAAAACTTCCCTCTCAGAACTGCTTTTGCTGCATCCCATTGGTTTTGGATCATCGTGTTTTCGTTGTAATTTGTCTCTAGGTATTTTTTGATTTCCTCTTTGATTTCTTCAGTGATCTCTTGGTTATTCAGTAACGTATTGTTTAGCGTCCATGTGTTTGTGTTTTTTGCGTTTTTTTCCCCCCTGTAATTGATTTCTAATCTCATAGCATTGTGGTTGGAAAAGATGCTTGATATGATTTCAATTTTCTTAAATTTACCAAGGCTTGATTTGTGACCCAAGATGTGATCTATCCTGGAGAATGTTCTGTGTGCACTTGAGAAGAAAGTGTAATCTGCTGTTTTTGGATGGAATGTCTTATAAATATCAATTAAATCTATCTGGTCTATTGTGTCATTTAAAGCTTGTGTTTCCTTATTAATTTTCTGTCTGGATGATCTGTCCATCGGTGTAAGTGAGGTGTTGAAGTCCCCCATTATTATTGTGTTACTGTCGATTTCCTCTTTTATAGCTGTTAGCAGTTGCCTTATGTATTGAGGTGCTCCTATGCTGGGTGCATATATATTTATAATTGTTATATCTTTTTCTTGGATTGATCCCTTGATCATTATGTAGTGTCCTTCCTTGTGTCTTGTAACATTCTTTATTTTAAAGTCTATTTTATCTGATATGAGTATTGCTACTCCAGCTTTCTTTTGATTTCCATTTGCATGGAGTATCTTTTTCCATCCCCTCACTTTCAGTCTGTATGTGTCCCTAGGTCTGAAGTGGGTCTCTTGTAGACAGCATATATATGGGTCTTGTTTTTGTATCCATTCAGCGAGCCTGTGTCTTTTGATTGGAGCATTTAATCCATTCACGTTTAAGGTAATTATCGATATGTATGTTCCTATTATCATTTTCTTAATTGTTATGGGTTTGTTTTTGTAGGTCTTTTTCTTCTCTTGTGTTTCCCACTTAGAGAAGTTCCTTTAGCATTTGTTGTAAAGCTGGTTTGGTGGTGCTGAATTCTCTTAGCTTTTACTTGTCTGTAAAGCTTTTGATTTCTCCATCGAATCTGATTGAGATCCTTCCTGGGTAGAGTAATCTTGGTTGTAGGTTCTTCCTTTTCATCACTTTAGGTATATCATGCCACTCCCTTCTGGCTTGTAGAATTTCTGCTGAGAAATCAGCTGTTACCCTTATGGGAATTCCCTTGTATGTTATTTGTTGTTTTTCCCTTGTTGCTTTCAATAATTTTTCTTTGTCTTTAATTTTTGTCAGTTTGATTACTATGTGTCTCTGCGTGTTTCTCCTTGGGTTTATCCTGACTGAGACTCTCTGAACTTCCTGGACTTGGATGGCTATTTCCTTTCCCTTGTTAGGGAAGTTTTCGACTATAATCCCTTCAAATATTTTCTCGGGTCTTTTCTCTCTCTCTTCTCCTTCTGGGACCCCTATAATGCGAATGTTGTTGTGTTTAGTTGTCCCAGAGGTCTCTTGGGCTGTCTTCATTTCTTTTCATTCTTTTTTCTTTATTCTGTTCCACAGCAGTGAATTCCACCCTTCTGTCTTCCAGGTCACTTATCCATTCTTCTGCCTCAGTTATTCTGCTATTGATTCCTTCTAGTGTATTTTTCATGTCAGTTATTGTATTGTTCACCTCTGTTTGTTTGTTCTTTAATTCTTCTAGGTGTTTGTTCTTTAATTCTTCTAGGTCTTTGTTAAATATTTCTAGCATCTTCTTGATCTTTGCCTCCATTCTTTTTCTGAGGTCCTGTATCATCTTTAGTTGTTTTTCTGGGTTTTTTATTTTTTTTTAAGTATTTGTTTTGTTTTGTTTATTTATGGCTGTGTTGGGTCTTCTTTCCTGTGCGAGGGCTTTCTCCAGTTGTGGCAAGCGGGGGCCACTCTTCATCGCAGTGCGTGGGCCTCTCACTATCACAGCCTCTCTTGTTGCGGAGCACAGGCTCCAGACGCGCAGGCTCAGTAATTGTGGCTCACGGGCCCAGCCGCTCTGCGGCACGTGGGATCTTCCCAGACCAGGGCTCGAACCCGTGTCCACTGCATTGGCAGGCAGATTCTCAACCACTGCACCACCAGGGAAGCCCTTTTTCTGGGGTATTATCCTGTTCCTTCATCTGGTACAAAGTCCTCTCCTTTTCATTTTGTCTGTCTCTCTGTGAATGTGGTTTTCCTTCCACAGGCTGCAGAATTGTAGTTCTTCTTGCTTCTGCTGTCTGGCCTCTGGTGGATCTGGGCTGGCAACTCCTTTTCCTCGGGATTTTGGAGGCAATTTCCATTGTTCCCTGGCTTCCAGAGTTGCTGTTGAGAACTCTGTGCCATCCTGATTCTTGATCCTTTTTATGTGACTTGTTTTTCCTTTCTGGAAACTTAAGATCTTGTCTTTGCCCCAGTGTTCTGCTATTTGGTGAGGGGTAAGTTTCTGTTATTATACAACAGGGTCTGCAGAGTAGGCCAGGCCAGGTATACTTGCTCAATCCCTCCTAGGCCCTGAAAATGCAAGAAATATGAATATCTGTGCCCACTCTCCTGCATCATTACATAGTTGCAATGCAACTGCTCACATGTGATGTCTGGTCACTATTATGCACCTGCAGGCAACATAGCATGATTGCAGTGATGGTGAGTTAGGCTGGGATTCAGACACTGCTAGTACAGACGACTCTGCCTCCTCTCCCAGATTCGTACTGGTTGATAGTCATGGGAGGTTTTATTGTGAAACTAAGAGAGAGAAGGGAGGACAGAGATGTTTAGTAGAGGTAGGGAGCTCAAGTTGTCTTGAGGAAAATGGTGAGTTTATATGGCATTGAAGTTTGTTCCCCTCAGACTCTTCAGGTCCCTGGGCAATGGGCCTGAGCCCTTAGGTTAGAGGGAGAGGTTCAAACCCAGCTAAGCTGCCTTTAAGAAAGACTTTGTGAGGACTTCCCTGGTGGTGCAGTGGTTAAGAATCCGCCTGCCAATGCAGGGGACACAGGTTCGAGCCCTGGTCCAGGAAGATCCCACATGCCGCGGAGCAACTAAGCCCGTGCACCACAACTACTGAGCCCGCACTCTAGAGACCACAAGCCACAACTACTGAACCTACGTGTTGCAACTACTGAAGCCCGTGAGCCTAGAGCCCGTGCTCTGCAACAAGAGAAGCCACCACAGTGAGAAGCCCATGCACCGCAATGAAGAGTAGCCCCAGCTCGCCCCAACCAGAGAAAGCCTGCATGCAGCAACGAAGACCCAATGCAGCCAAAAATAAATAAATATATTTTAAAAAAGGGAAAGAAAGACTTTGTGAGACTGCACACCAGTCATATGGGGCCCAGATGACAATGTGTGACAGAGCTGGGGAGAGGCCATCCTCTCTGTCCTTGCAAGGAACCACCACTGATCACCTGGAGTCCTGAGAAATGCTATGAACAGCAAGAAATAGTGCTGTTGACAGAGACACGGCTTTCTCACAGTGCACTCCATCAGCAATGGAAAATCAAGGCTCTTCCTAGAGTCTCAGGCTGTGGAAATAGACAAATGGGAAGTGGAGCAGGAGAGGAGGGGCATGTAGCTCAGCCTCAGAGCTCAAAGAGTTGGCTTATGGAGCAGATATACGTTTGCAAGGCAGTGGATCTGCAGTCCACTGCAAGGCAGGGGAAGCTTTTAAATAATCACAAGTGCTCTACACTGAGAAAAAAAATTGAGAGTTGGCTGAAGAGAGTTATTGAATAGATTATGAGTTCACTTGAGACCCTTAGTTCATTTACATGTGACAAATAGTACAGAGCTAGCAATAAAATGGAGAACCTAATTATCCAGCTTTTTTTTCAATTTTTATTTTACATTGGAGTATAGTTGATTTACAATGTTGTGTTAGTTTCAGGTGTACAGAAAAGTGATTTCATTTTACATATACATATATCTATTTTTTTTCAGATTCTTTTCCTATATAGGTTATTATAAAGTACTGAGTAGAGTTCCCTGTGCTGTACCGTAGGTCCTTTTGGTTATCTCAGCTTTCCTGATGAAAGTCATTTTATTGAGTATTACCCTGAATAGGTAAAGTGTCTGAGCAGTGGATTAGAAACTGCTTTATTTCAATATGTGACTCAGAAGATTTGATCTCTTAGCAAGAAGATATACTAATGATATTCTCCAATAGCAACAGTCCCAAAATATTCACCACACCATTTTTTTGGTAGTATTCTGGGCATTTTACCACAGTGACTATTCTAATATAACAGTTTAAAAACAAGTTTCTATTTTGTACTTTTATTTATGTGAGTTGGGGTTTCAAAATATTCTGATATAAAGACCAAGAAGAGAAATCATCTGGCAGTTGAGTATATGTGGTGTCAAGTCTCTTCAATTCATCCCAATTTTCTGAAATCCATAGGTATAATGCAACCAAACTGTATCCAGTAGCCACTGAGACAGATAGGGAACTCTTATCTCTGGTGGTAGCTAATGTGAAATAGTTTTATGACAAGATAACACAGTCAAATTATGGAATAGAGGGAACATTTTTGCAAGAATTGTCAAGGAAAAATTCAAGACTTCAAAAACAAATATATGTACTTGGGGAGAGGATAAGTTTGCTTTGGCCATATTCTCAGACCCTGGGATATGCATTCACTTTCCTCTGCTTTTTTTTTTTTTTTTGGCCATGCCACCTAGGATCTTAGTTCCCCGATCAGGGATCGAACCCATGCACCCTGCAGTGGAAGCATGGAGTCCTAACCACTGGACCGCCAGGGAATTCTCTCCTTTGTTATTAATAATAATAACAATAATAATAATAGCAGCTAATACTTGATGTATCAGTTGGGATAGGCTCTGTTATGCCTGGGGGTAAACAAAATTCAGTGGCTTAACACAAAGAAAGCTAATTTCTTGCTCATGCTACATATCCTTTATGGGTTGGCAGCGGGCTCTCACTTATTAGCTACTCAGGAATTTAGGATAATAGAGCAACCACTGTTATGGACTGAATGTTTAAGTCCATAATTCCCCAAATTCATATGTTGAGATCCTGCCCCCTAACGTGATTGTATTAGGAAGTTCAGCCTTTGGAAAGTGATTAGGTCATGAGGGTGAGGGTGGAGTCCTCATTAATGGGATTAGTGCCCTTATAAAGGGACCCCAGAGAGCTCTATTGCCCCTTCCACCATGTGAAGACACAGTGCTAAGTCCCCTGCTGTGAACCAGGAAGCGGGCTCTCACAGAATCTTTTGGTGCCTTGACCTTGTACTTCCCAGTCTCCAGAACTGTGAGAAATAAATTTCTGTTTATAAGCCACCCAGTCTATGGTATTCTGTTATGGTACTAAGACAACCACCATCTTGAACGTTGATGGTTTCCATGCCAGAGGGAAAGAGAATCCGAGGAGTCTCAGAGCAGTAAATAAATGCTTCAGGCATGAAGTGACACATATCCTTTCTGCTCAAACTCATTGGCCACACCCAACCATAAGAGGGCCATGAAATAAAACCCTACCATGCCCCCAGAAGGCAGAAAGCCAGAGATATTTAGTGAAGAGCATTAATTGTCTATCGCTCACTGAGTGCCAAGAGCTATTCTAAATATATTACAGGCATTATCTCAGTTAAGCTTCACAAAAATCCTATGAAATAGGTGGGTTTAAAATCATTATCATACACATTTTACACAGAGAGGTTAAGTTACATGATAAAAGTCATACAGATAGTAAGTGGTAAAGCTCTTTTAAAGCTTTAAAAGATTTAAATCCAGTCATTCTGGTCCCATAGTCTGTGTGCTTAACCACCAGACTAGGCAATCTCTCTCTAGATGGGGAATTTTGAGAAGCACTGTCATAGATCATGGAGAGCCACTAAAGGGTTTTTAATAAGGAGCGTTAGTCAACCAGATTTGCCATTTAGAAAGTTCTCTCCAAAGAGTGGGGTGAAGGATCAAATTAACTAAGGTTAGACTAAGGCAGGAAGGCTATTTGCATAGTGCAGAGATGAAGATGAGGAGAATTTG
This sequence comes from Balaenoptera borealis, assembly GCF_965194805.1. Classification (NCBI taxonomy): domain Eukaryota; kingdom Metazoa; phylum Chordata; class Mammalia; order Artiodactyla; family Balaenopteridae; genus Balaenoptera; species Balaenoptera borealis. Next base: position 161,466,585 of record NC_138860.1, on the reverse strand, counting down.
AACTAAGGCACAATGATCACAATTAACTGGGTAATCTTGAGCCTTTCTTTCATCAACTTGAGACTCTGTTTCATCATTTTTTGAAAAATGATTATGTTAATACCTATCCTGATGCGGTTTTCTGAGGATTATAATATATAACATAAGCAAAAACTCTGATAGTACTAAGGCTCTGGAATCATAGAGATCTAGGTTAAAAATCCCAGCTCTACTACTCCCTAGATGAAGGAGTTTATTATTCTAACTCTCAGTTTGCTCATTTGTAAAATAGGTGTTAAAATAAGGAAATTTAAGTAAGTTAAAGTAAGAAAAATGATTACAAATGGGATATAGGTTGAGAAAATTAGCTTAGGAGGAAGGCAGAATTCCTTCTAGAGAAAGAACTGAGAGTTTGTTTAGGAAAAATACCTTAATGAACTTTTGTGTTTATGAAAGTCAAATCTCCTTAGGCATGGCTTAGAAGGAAAGAGCTTTAGACAGAGAATCAAATTGTTTTGATTGATAAAGTAATAGAAAATTTTAGTTTTCCTCTGATGAAAGTTTTGAGGGCATCCTGATGTTTGGGGGAAAGTAAAGAGATGGAGGAGAGTTTGCCTAGAGATAAGATAACTCTGAGCATCTGGTCTTACCAGCTTCCCTGATCCATTCTTCCCATAGCAGCAGTGACCTTTTAAAACCACTAATTGAATCATGTTGTTCCCCCTCCCCCCAGGACAGTGCCTGATACTTAAATGTTTCTCAGTAACAATCTGCTAAGCCAATGAATGAACGGAATGAGTGAACAAAAACATTTGCCAGATGGCAGGTGGGTCCCTAAAGAAAAGGACAGCCATTGAGAAATTCTGTACTTACTACACTCTGTAGTGAGGGTGGCTTTGGACAGTGGTGTTTAATAATCATTTTAAAGTAGTTACCTATTCTTTTACTGTAATTACCCCTCCTCTCCACCCCACCTCTCCAAATAACCTTCAGTAAAGGTCTGCTGCACAAAACTGCACTATTTGGGGAGGATTGAGGAATGAAACAAGGAAGTGTCTAGGCACCAGGCAAAACAATGGCCAAAGATGTCAGTAATCACAAGAGGAGACCTAATGAACAGGGGGACCAGGAATTCAGCAGGAGCATGCATTCCAAGTGAGAGGTAACCAGAATCCTCTGAAAAGTTGGGGAGGTTGTGATGTCCTCTTATCCTGGGTTAGGAGGTTGGGCCCTTCTATTTGGCTGTTGAAGGAAAGAATAAGCTGGAGGACTTTGGAGTATTCACAACCTCCACGTTACATAAGGATTGTAAATATTTAACTCGTAGAGAGGTTTTGGGATTATATTGGGATAATGCATATAAAGCGCTTAGCACAGCGCCTGGCACATAGTAAGAGCTCAGCTAATGTTAATTGTTTCCCTTCGCTTGCCTCTACTCTCTCCACTCGTTTTCCGCCGGCTCCATTCATTCTTTTCCAAGGACATGCAGGGGGCGGGCCCACTTCCCCCTCCGCCCCACCCAAGCTCCGCCCCTCACTTCTGCCCCGATTGGTTCCTGAGAGGCGGAGCGGAGGGAAGAGCCCAGTCCGAAGCGGTGGGGGCGGGGCGCATGCGCGGGCTGGGAGGGGTGGAGGAGGAGAGGAAGAGCTGCCGGAAGTAGGCGGCAGAGGTGGTGGCAGGGCTGGCAGCAGCTGCCAGGGAAACCGAGGCGCGGGACGCACGGCTTGCAGACAGGCAGGCCTGGGGGTCGTCTCTGCACCCGGCACGCAGGAGGCCTGAGCGCCCCCCTTGCCTGGGCTGAGGGTCCCTGCCTGGTCCGGCAGCCTCGTCGGGACCTGGGTCTTTCCCTAAGCCCGCCAGGGGGCGCCGCGCTGAGGGGCTGCAGAGTGGGGGGCGGGCGCGGCTGACCCGAGAAGGGGTGCCGGGCCGGGCGGTGGGAGAGGGCTCTCCCCCGCTCAGGAGGTGCCCCTGGGCGGGGGACCAGGAGTCCTCACCTCCGAACTGAGGCAGGGGTTTCTGGGGGCGAGGAGGGCGCGTCGCCCTCTGCCCCCGCCGGCACCCTGGCCATGACGGGCAAATCGGTGAAGGACGTGGATCGGTACCAGGCGGTCCTAGCCAACCTGCTGCTGGAGGAGGATAACAAGTTTTGTGCGGACTGCCAGTCTAAAGGTAGCACATCCCACCTGGCGGGCGAGGGGTCCAGCCTCCGGGCGGCGCGGGGGAGGCGGCCTGTGTGGGGAGGGGGCGGTCTCTGGAGCTTAGGTGGCCCGGATCATCTAAATGGTAACGCGTGCTACCGTTGCTGATGAGGCTGCTAGGTGTTCTGCGGCGCCGGGATTGGTGTGGGGAGAGGTTGCGAGGGCGAGTGCGTGTGGTTGGGGGGTGGGGCGGTGGTGGTGTGGGTGGAAGTGGCATGGTGTGTGCAGGTGAGAATGTCTGTATTTCAGGGCTCTGAATGAGTTCTGGGCCGACTGTCAGTCCAGAGGCGGCCCAGAGCTCGCAGCCTTCCGCTTGCAAAGCTGGGGGCGAACTGCGGTGGTGCGCGCGGGGGTGGGGGGGGGCGGGGAGAAGCGAGATGACGGGGAGGAAAACTGCTTAAATGATTTTTAAAGGTGGTGAGCGTCGCTGCCTGCTATTTGGTTAGCAGTTCCATCTGTCATTTTACAGCCTTGCTGAGATCTGACAGAGCGCTTAGGTGGCTTTCCTCTTTCTGGATGTGTGGAGGGGGGAACTGCCTTATGCAGTGACACAGTGCGGACTTCTAGACAGCCTAGCCCTGGCCTGTGGAGTGTGTTGGAGGCCTGATGTGTGTGTGGTGGCAGAAACTAGCAGACTGTGTCTGTAGTGCAGGATTGGTTTAATCAGTGCGGAGGAGGAAGCAAGGGATACATCGAATTTGTTGCTTTCATGGCCATCATCCTTCTAAAGGTGAAATATGACCGTTGTAGACTGGCAGAGCCATTTAGTCTTTGTTTTCTGTGCCCTCAAAGATTCATGATTTGATACAATTACAAATCAGTATGCTACGAAAGCTTGGTTATTAGTGAAATATTTGCACTCGAAATTGATAGATTATAAATATTTTGTTTCCTTATTTTCTTTCTGAATTCTTTGGAATATAAATTGGAGAAGTTGGGAAAATTCTTTTCCTTTTTGGTTTGGGTAGAAAGGGATATATTTTGGGAGCTATTGTTAATTTACTTTTGTTCATAATGCAGTGAATTTACTTGGATTGTTTGCCATATAGCATGTTGGGCGTATAGTACACAACAAAGGTTCAAATGTATTTGTATTTATCAATATTGAGAAAGGAAGTACATGCTTAATTAATGCTTTCACTTAATTACCTTTTATTTTAGAGAAGTAAGGTTTTTGTTTTGTTTTTGTTTGTTTGTTTTTATTTTTGGCTGCGTTGGATCTTCGTTGCTGCACGCGGGCTTTTCTCCGGTTGCAGCAAGCGGGGACTACTCTTCGTTGAGGTGCGCGGGCTTCTCAGTGTGGTGGCTTCTCTTGCTGGGAGCACAGGCTCTAGGCACGTGAGCTTCAGTAGTTGTGGCACACGGGCTCAGCAGTTATAGCTCGCGGGCTCTAGAGCGCAGCCTCAGTAGTTGTGGTGCACAGGCTTAGTTGCTCCATGGCATGTGGGATCTTCCCGGGCCAGGGCTCGAACCCGTGTCCCCTGCATTGGCAGGCGGATTCTTAACCACTGTGCCACCAGGGAAGTCCGAGAAGTAAGGTTATTTAAGGAGAACAGGAGACAGATACCACCAGGGAAGTCCAAGAAGTAAGGTTATTTAGGAGAACAGGAGACAGATACTTTGATTTGGACACCTTGTAGTATATTTTAGTAGCCTTTACCAATGGATAAATGGCATGTGCCATTAGGAAAGCAGGTCCCCAGGCTTCTCTCCTGAATTTTTGCATTGGCAATAATTCATTTTAAAAAGTACTTTAGAATCAATTTACGTTGAGTAAGTTAATTTCTTATAGTTGACTCTTGTGAGATCTTGTGCTAGATCTATTGGAAGATTTGGTTTAAAATTTAAGAGTATGTCTCTTACTCAAATTCCCTTGTGTCCTCAGTTGACAGATCTTGAGTCACAGTGAAGCAACCCACTGGAGTGAGCATTGCTACATTTGGGGAGTCAGATGCCATTTTGATGATTAGTACCACCCTCATCCCCTATTTTGCATACCACTCTTATACTTACTCATATTCCTATAAAATATAGCACATGGAAGAGAGGTTGATTCATCACTTCTTCCTCCAAATTTTCCGTTGCTCTTTATCAACAGAATTACTGGGGATCAGGTAATAAAACATTAGTCAATTCATTCTTAATGAGAGCTAGTAACTGCTGGCCTGTAAACTTTATTAACTGCTCTTGATAATAGAATCCTGGTTTCTGAAACAATTTCTTTTCACAAATTAGCTTTACGTTTTGGCTTGGTGGCTTCAGTGACTCGGCCATTGTATTAAAAAGGAGATGACAACGTGTCAGTCAGTCATCTTTCAGTTAAGACATTTGTTGTGGCCTCAGTTTATCCAGTTTGTGAATAAGCTAGCCCCTTCCACTCTTTCAACTCCTTTTACTCATTTTCCCTCTCCTTTTTCCTGAGTTTAGTTGTTGTAATCATCATGAGGACAAATGTCAGACCATGGAAGGAAGAAACACTTGCATCTGTAGATTAAGTTAGCTGTTCAGCTCTGGTAAAAATAAATAATAATAATACATTTAGTGGGAGGAGGAATTTTAAAGCTGTAGGCTAAAATGAGGTTTGTACTTGAGTATTTATCTGTAGGTCTCATGTCCTTTCTTCCTTAGAAAACTGAGAGCTTAATTGTATAGGACCTGGTGAGTGACTGCTTGCTAATCCATTAATATGAAATCAGATGATGTAGCCCTGAACTGCAGACCTTTGAGCAGGTATTTTTGTAATGTTCCAAAATAACTCTGGCAATAAATCTTTTTTAAAAAAATCTTAAACTGATTTAAGAATGATATTATCTTTAGATATGTAATTTGAACATCAGAATAGAGAATAATCATGTGTTCTCTTTGTATAGTACAAGTTTTGTTGGTCCTGGGTTTTTTTAACTCTCTTGAGCATGAGACTCACCAGTTTCCGGTACCTCTAAGGCATTGAAATAATTTCTGTGTGGGAACGGAGGCTGCTTTGGTATTGCCTTTAAAAAAATGCTGTGACTTGCTTTAGGCTGAAAGATGTGGTTTCATCACCCAAAGCCCTTAAGTTATTGTGACCTTTAGGGTAAAATTTTGGACTGACTTAAGTTGTGGAAGAACAGAGGACAAACATACTGGAAATTTCAGATATGTTAATGGTTAATTCCATCTAGTTGAGGCCAGGTCCCGTTTTTGGATAGACCCTTGGTGGGGTTATACTGGTCTAAGGTTTAGTCTTCAGCTCTGCAGTTGCATATTTTATCAGTGTGGCTAGAATAACCCCTAATCAACCTCGTCAAAGACTGGTTTAGAACTTCCCTGGTGGCGCAGTGGTTAAGAATCCGCCTGCCAATGCAGGGGACACGGGTTTGAGCCCTGGTCCAGGAAGATCCCACATGCCGTGGAACAACAAAAGACTTGTTTAAACTGGACACTATCTTATTTACCATGAAAGGATCTACCTTTCTGATGACCTGAATACTTATATCCACTGTTGGGACACTCCTTTCTCAGTATCAAGGTTAGTGAAAACTTGAGAGCTGTTTAATGAGCAAAGAATTAGAATGGAAGAAATTTGATGGTCTTGAGGAATATTTACTTCCAACTGTGAGATACCACATGGAATTCTGGAGTCTGACAAAAACTTTGTAATACCTTTTTACTTCTCTGTTCTTCTGCTACATCCCATTTCTGAAATGTTTCACTTTGAATCACCTAACCATTGCCTTTGTTCCAACTCCCATTATGTATTCTTAAATTTTAATTCACTTTTTGCAAAACCACTTTCATGTGGTTCAGAATTCAAAAAGTTCAAAAGGGAATATGTACAGTGAAAAGTGGTGTTCCTGTCCCTGATCCCTTAGCCACCATTTTCCAGTGCTTCTGGAAGTAACCACTGTTAGTAATTTCTTATGTGACTTTTAAGAGATAGTATATGCATGGACAAAAAAACTACATTTAAATATATTTCTTTTCAGTGCTTTTATGCAAATAGTAGCATGTTACCCACAGTTCATGGCACCTGGCATTTTTCAGTCCACAGTATAACGTGGAGGGCATGGAGATTCCCTCTCCACGCACGTTAAAGAGCGTCCCCATTCTTTCAGGGTATTAAGTTGAAAGACATGCGTAAGTGATTTGGAAACATCTACTCTCATTGAAGTCATCTTAGAAAGTGTCCTAGGCCCATCCATAGCACAGGTAGGCTCACCTTCCAGGTGGCAAAGAATCAGAGCTGTAGACTTTTGATGTTGGAACATACGGTTAAACTCCATTACTCTGCTTATTTTAGCTTTGTGACCTTCAGCACACTACCTTTCTCAGTTTAATTTTCCTCATTTGAAAAATAAAAATGCCTCGTAAACTAAAGTGTTACACAAATGTAAGCATTATTTATTATTACCATTGCTGAACTTGTTTATTTTGTCTTGATTTTATTCATTTCACTTTCAGACTTTATTCCCTTAAATACTCTAGTTACTGGAAGCCACAGTTAGAATGACTCACTGAATAACTCACCGAATAAAAAACCACCTAGTTTTTAAGCCAAAACCATTTCCTATAGGACTTTATGGTACCCTTGAGGATGGTCTCTGGATGTTTCCTGACTCTTCAAAGTTGTATGAAAGGTTAGACCAGGGAATCTTTTTGTAGACATTTTTTTTTAATATTAGTCTTTTAATATTAGTTTTTTTAATATTAAATTTTAACTCTGGTAAATTAATCTCTAGCTTTGCTTTACATTTGTTTTCTGTCAATAGCTAAATCATTGCCTGTTAAATATCATTCCTTAGAAATGAACATTCCTATCAATTTTAAATTATTTTAGCTGTATCTATGGCACCTCTTAAGAGATTTTTTAAAATTGCATCAGATCTGGACAACAGAAGGAATTTTCCTTCCATCTCTAGTTGTTAAACACCCTTCTCCAGCCAAGATCAAATAACCTTCTGGCTTTTTACAGCTAATGCACCTTAACTCTGACAGTTGTAGTTAGGTTGACACAGTTTTACTGAAAGTAATTTATAAAAGTCCCCATTAGGTTGTCCTTTAATATCAACTTGTTAAACCTGTTCCCTGGGAGATACTTTGCTATTTGTTCTCCTTGCCCATTATCCAGTGGCAGTGGGATAGAGAGTACAAAATGCCTTATCTTTTAAGAACTCTTTGCAAGCCTGAGAGTACAATCCCACACTACATATATTCATTCAGAAAATAGTTCTTAAGCACCTGCTTTGTGTCAGACACTGTACCAAGACATGTAGATTAAAAGATAGGGCCTTTGGTTTCAAGGATTTTATAGTCTAATGGGCAAGCAGATGTGTAAGCAGATAAATGATGCAATGTAGTAATTATCATTGTAGGATTGTGTACAGGGAGAAATGAAAGCATTGAAGAAAGCAAGAAAGTCTGCCTAGGAAGTCGTGGCTCAGAGAGACAAGTAGGCTATGTCTTGAATGATAAACATGACTTTGTCAGGTGAATTTAGGGCATTCCAGGCAGAGGAAGCAGAATGTGCAGTAGCCAAGATGTGCTGTACCATGTGTATAGTCTCCAAGATGTGCTGTACCGTGTGTGTGTGTGTGTGTGTGTGTGTATGTGTATGTGTGTGTTGGGGATTGGCAAGGGATAAGGTAGGCAGAGACCCATAAGGTTAAAATCCTAGCTCTGTTGTTGACTTGCCGTATGGCATTGAGATTATGAATATGCTTTAGACTCCCTGTTGTGTAAGAAGCCCCTAGTATTGGAAGTCCACCTGCTACTCAAATGGAATTATAAATATTGCAAACATGAAATGTTCTCTAACTGCTGAGTAGTAAGGAAGGTCTGAGGATTGTGCCCACTAGATCTCCATGGAAGTGTACCCTCATGAGTACATTAAACTATCTTAGAGAAGTCTAGTGAAATGTCAGCAGTAGATGTCATGCCATTTCTGGAGTTGGTGACGTTGAATTTTGAGGCTGAGCATGCTCTCATACTCAAGCAGTCTAAGGGTGTTGAATATTTGAGTGTGCCCTTGGTTGTTCAGTGCTTAGGATGTGTAAACAGGCAGTTGCAGCCACATCTCTCAGTATACCTTTCAACAAATCTATTGCTTTTAAATAAATCAGAAAATTTCCTTCTTTCTGCATTTTTCATCTGATGTCATTATGGTATGTAGGTGGCAGCTTTTTTGGGCACAGTTGTCTATATTACTGTTCACCACATGAGTCATTGTAGGTTTCTGTTCTGCCTGAAAATTCCATCTTGGAAATAATGTCATGCAGCTGGAGACCACAACACGTTACTCGTTATGAACATTGCAGCTGGCTTTGTATGTTATGTTGGAAGCTACCTATGCCATAAGGAAGAGATAAAGTGACTTATTAAATGGACTCAGACTCAATTCCTCCAAATGATATCCCCTGTGAAAAAGATGCCCAGCAAGAATCTGCATAAAACACACATGTGTTTTACATTCTAAGCATACAGTGCCTAACTTTTGTCATTGTGTCTGCTTAAATCCTTATCACAGTTATACTTCTGTTTGAGCAAGTGGCTAGTTTAAGTAGATACTAACTTTGAAAAGTTCTGTGTTGGCCCCTGGAGTGTGACAGTTCAGCATACCACATTGAAAAGGTAGGAACCAAGTCTATGTAGAGTAGAACCCCTTAAAGTTAATTCACTTTTACCAAATTCCTCTATTTTTAAAGAAATATTCCTCTGCTAGTTAACTTCTTAAAATTGTAACTTGCTACAGTTAACACATCCACTAGAATGTAAGCTCCATGAGGGCAGGGGTTTTGTGCCTGTTTTGTTCACTATAGTATTCCTGGCACCTAGAACAATGGTTGGCACAGGTCAGGCTCTCAGTAAATATTTGTTTGAACAATATAATCCTTTGTTTCTTATTAGAAGAAATCCTTTATAAGTTATCTGAATATTTGTGTAATTCTTAGGAAAGCTAAGTTTTAAGATGTATTTTAAAGTCAGGGACCCTCCAGAGAAACAGAAAGCACTGTAGGTGGTACAAGCAGAGGGAATTTAATATGGAATAGTTTCCATAGGTGATACAAGAGCCAAGAAGGTCAATGGGGTGGTGAGACAACCCAGAGATTGGCAACACCTGGGAGGTCCTAGGCCCCTAAGGAAATTAGAAGGTGCTGGTGTCACCAAAGGCCAGAAGACTGAGCCATCTGCTGTGAGCTAGAAGACTGGAAAGAAGAGCTGTCTGGTGGCAGCTGGAACTCGGACCAAGTAAGATAGAGAGCATTACCCTGGCTTCCCTCCTTCTCCTGCCTTTCCTCATCAGTGCCTCCCATTGGTGGAACTTACTCAGAAATCAGTTGGCAAGGGAGCCTGGGAGATGTAGTTCCCTGTGATAGTGTAGAGCAAGAGGAGGATCCAAGCTGAGACAGGCAAAGGCACAAAGGCACTTAAATCTCCAAGATGTAATTCTTTCTCCTTGTAAGTAAACAGTTATTTTGGACAAGCAATAAGAAGGGTTTTCAGGCAGATAACCTCTTGTGCTTCAAAAGGATCTTAACTGTTGCCGAAACAGTAATTAGTCCTGGGAAGTAATGTAACTTTGTATAGTCATGTAACAAGTAGTGTAACTTTTATATAGCCATTGCCTATATAATTAGGATGTGAGGCTTCTGTGGAATCTGTATTTGACTTTTGGTCTCCACCAGGACAATTTACCGTTTGGTTACTCAGAAAATAAGTTCCCACCCTGTTAATTCTGGGAAGCCTTAAGCATGATGTGTATGCACTGAGCTTGTCCCATCTACAACTAAAAACTTTGAGTCCGTAACACTTAAGACGTACAAAGAGAGTTTTGAGGATTGCAGCCTTAAAACGTGGTACAGATTAGACTTTCCTTGATCGTTAAGGAAGTTTTCCTTGTGCCACGTATCTTTTTAAATAGTTTGATCGGTTTGCCTGTGCCGCCCGCCCCGCGATTCAGTCCGCTTACCACTGGGTGAGAGAGGTAAGATCACTGGACATACTATCTTCTATACTGAACCTGAAAAATAAAACATATTTTGTCTTACTTGGCAGGTTGCTGCCGCTCCATTTAAAGACAAAGCTTCTCAAGTTATGGCTACTAGTTTTCTCCTTGATTATAAAGTGTTTAATGAGTTACATGATACAAGTTTAGCACTTTCTAGAAGTGCTTTTTTTGTCAATCAGGTCACCTGCATTTGGGCGCCTGCCACGTTAATGGAATTGGTGGAACTAGGCCAACAAGGGTTTTCAGTGGAGTGTATGTTTGCTTTTAGGCTGTTATTTTCCACAGAAGCGATGGATAAGGAACCCTCATCGAGTAAAGTTACCAATGGTAAAAAAAATTGCATAGGTTTCATGGTTTTTCTCTTTTCTCCAAAAATTAATTTCCTCTTCTCAGGTACTACTGTAATTCACAGATGTGATTGAAATGTAATTTGGTATTGTAAAAAGCGTATCAGCCTGCTTCCCAGAGTACCAGTTGTTCCCATCCACTCCATTTTACCTTAAGAGGTACATCTATGCGTTTTTGAAGCCTCGTGTTTAATAATTACAATATTTCACTACTGTTTTTGACTCTTCCATTTTCCAAACTTTCTCCTTCCCTACCCCACTCTTCTGGATCCTATATTTCCCCACAGGCTTTGTGGATGCTGGTCCATTGATGGCTGAACTGCAGGTCCCTTCCCAGTGGAAAACCCCAGAGATGAGCCAAATCTGCCTTCATCTGTGGCCATCCATCAGTGTAAGGTTGCCCTGGTGGTTGTCTTCAGTTTGTCCACCACTCCCCTTGACCCCCATGCTCCCTCCTGGGTGGCTGAAACGCCCTGGAATCCCACCTTTGTAACATATTGCTGGGATTTTATTATTGCTGCTCGTTTTTGTTTTCAAGTCATGTTAAGTAGTTTTCTGACCATTTTTGTTGACCATAGCCCTCTTTTCCCCATTTGTATATTTCCTATGGGTATTCTGGTTTGATTTTTACATACCTGTAGGATATGGTTTATTTAGAAAGTACTGGACTTCATAAGCCCACTTGGAAAATGCTCTGTTGATCCTTATTTAATTTCAAGTCAAAACTTTCAAAAAGAAATGTCTTAATCGGAAACAATGAGACCTGGATCCCTCAGGCTTCGCGTCATTTCTCCTCACCCAAAAAACAAATGAGTAACTTTCTCATTTTATCATGTGTTGAAAATAGTAGAGCAAATACAGGAGGAAGAGAGAGCTACTCTCAGCTGTAGCTGTTAAGCCTGTCCCAGCATAGAGATGTGAGAAAATACAGCACCTTTTCTTTTCCTCTATTGAAAATAGCCATACTGTCTTTCACAGCAGTTGCTAGTGATGGGAAGACCATAAATCCCCATGCCTCTATCTCAGAGCTTACATCTTTAGATGTGAGTTTACATGTTAATCCTACAATGTTACTTCCTGAAGTGCACAAAGAGTAAATTTTAACTTCTTCCTCTTTTCTTATCTTAGTGGAAGTCCCCTCTGTGTGTATTTAGAAGTGAGATCTCTAGTGTTTCAAGCCTTGAGTTAAAAACTTTGTCTTAATATTGTTTAGACGGTTTTTGTTCTATCTAATGCCTTCGAAAAATAATTTCGTACAGAATTTTCCATGTGAACTGGCAATATCATATGCTGGTGAGGGAAGGGGCATTGGTGTCTTTTCTTGTTGATACTTTACCACTTGGGTTATAACTGACCCAAGCCCTCTGATGAGAAATAGAAAGGAAACTCCCTGTTCTTATCATGATGCTTGTGTTCAAAATAGCTGGCAACAACGGACCTAATGGAAACCAATTTGTGTGACAGCTGATTTGAAAAAGAAAGAAAGAAAAGATTCAGGCTCTTCTGCTGTGTTGAAAGCATTTTTATTGAAATAATAGCTGTAAGGACTGGGGACTTTGTCTCTCTGAAGGTAGATGTGAGGGGTTGGGTTGGAGGAACTGTTTCAGACCGAGGAGAATTTTGAGCAAAGGTCTTTCGTAGAGTGTGAGTGCTATTATTAACGTTACTAGCTTTTATGTGAGAGAAAGGAAGCATCATTAAATACAACATTGGAATCAGGAAGATTCCAGATCACCTCCTCTGAGCGTTCTGACTTGGTTTTGAGCCTAGTCTGTGAATAGGCACCAGGCACAAGTGACTCAAATCAAGGGCAGAGTAAAAATAAGGCTCAGTTTCATTAGACTTCTTATGCATATAAGGGGAAAAAAGGGACTTCCTTGGCGGTCCAGTGGTTAAGACTCCTCGCTTCCACTGCAGGGGATGGGGGTTTGATCCCCAGTCGTGGAACTAAGATCCCACATGCTGGATGACCAAAAAGAAAAAAGAAAAACAAAAAAAAATTTGTTACCATAGGAACAGACTCCCAGACCAGTTGTGCTTATTAGCTAAACATTAAATGCTTTTCTTTAAAAAACAAAAACTTTATTTTTTCTCATTATGAAAGTTATTCATATTTGTGATGAAAATCATTGGAAAGTATGAAAAAGTATGATGCAGAAGATATTTCATATAATCCTTATCACCCATTTTTTATTTCCGCTTATACTGTAATAATTTTATATCATTATTGTTTTGCTTAACATTTATCATAAGCATTTTTCATGACATTAAAAACATTTAAATGCCTTTATTGTATTCCATTGTTTGAATATATCATTACTTAACTCTTGCCCAATTGTTGGACCCTTGGGTCTTAATTTTTCAGTGTTATAAGGTAATGAGACATTGTGAATTTTTGTGTTGCTGTGAGACTAATGGGTTATTTATGTGTTCAGAGTTGAGTAGTTATGTGGGCCCTCTAATTTTAAGGAGTTGTCAGGGAGTCCTCTGGGTGGAGCCCATGTAGGGATGGCCTTGCCGTGGGGGCAGTTCATTTTGAACTGCCTCATGGCAGTGGACATTTGAGACAAGGAGCCCAGAGAGCTGGGGAGAATCCCGGCTTGACTGTAAGGAACAGATTTATGGGACATGATCACAGCAAGATGGGCCAAGATATATTCTTATGTCTCACGTGCAATTTCCACATTATATACTTGGTATGTGGAAATACTGTTGGGCCGTTGATCAGCATCTTATGTTGTTCATACAGGCCTCCTTCACTTAAACTCAGTCCACTGGGAAGGAGGATTAGAAGCCCTACATTGGTGGAAAGGGGATAACAGCTACTGTTTTTTGTTTTTGTTTTACAAAGCTTTCCTTAGACTGTGAATTCCATGAGGTCAGGGACTGAGTCCCGTGTTTTCCTGTTAGCTAAAGCACAGCATCAGGTACATAGTGTCTGTGTCTCCGTCGTGAACACTATTCTAGTTATGCGTGTTCAGATCATAATCTTGTTAGTTTTCTGAAAGTCACCCTCATACTCTTAACTCAGATATTTGAAGCTCTGTGACATTGCAGGAAGCCAAGCAGGTGAATCTCAAGGTTGCTCTGTGGCAGTTGCTTCTGTGCACCATCTCTTTTGTGTGCTCTGGCATCTGTACCGCCTTGAAAGCTGGAGCCAGTCACAGAGCTGGTATTCTGCCCTTTCCGTAGGAGGTCTCAGTGAGACACACCATTTTAGGGGAAATGGAGCAGGGAGTGTAAAACGGGTGGCTGAAATAGCAGTCCTTTAGCCTTTTTGTGGGCTGGGAGTAAATATTTAGACACTGTCCTCAGGTGCTATAGAGATTAATCATAACCTTGCAACACTTTTAGAAGCTCCCCTTGTTCCTGCTGGAACAGGTTTGTCTAATTTGAAGAACCTTGCTTTGGCTCTTTCGAAGCCACGATTTTTTTCCCCAAGAGACCTGCCCTGAGTTCCTCTGCGTAATGTCCCCTTTGCAGGAACTTTCTATCCACACGGCTGGCATCTTTGCGCCACCCGCTTGCACCATACCTTCCGACCCGTACCTCATTATACCCAATTCTGAAACACCTGGCTTTTGAAACATAGTGAATATCTTCTTTTGAAAGGGCAAATCTCCACTTTTTGCTCTGCTCCCTTAAGCCAGGACTGTTTCGATGACTAACATTCTGCGTGTCCCTGGGCTAACCATCTGTACTTTGGTCCCAGAATTCATTTCTGTTCTGCTGTTTCTGTAGAGATGAAAGTTCTCTAGCTTTTGGATACGGTTGTGATTCAGTTAAACTCGCACTGGTTTTCCATCTGTTTGCCATTGGTTGGGACTCCTCTGATGTGTTGGGAAAGCTGCACACTGTCCTGGAAGGGAGAAGTTCACATGTCTGTGGTCTTGTACAAGAGTTCATTTGCTGACTCGGAAGGTTTTGTGTAAAGCCTCTCTCTGCCTGTGTGAAAAGCACAAGCTTCCCTTCAAACAAGTGAAAAACGAGTTCTGCCTGGCTGCTTGTTCTTCACTCTCCTCCACTTCTGGGCTTCCTCTGAGGAAGAGGAACGTGGCTGGGAAGGGGTGTGGATGAGCCTTCACACACAAGCTCAGGCCTTGGGCTTTCCAGCAGCAGAGAGTGTGTATGTGAGAAGAGAAAAGAACACCTGAAGAATAGGATATCAATTTAGGGACTATTATTGAGCATCTACTATATATAACACACATTTGGGGTGTAGAAAGATGTTTCTCATTCCAGTCCAGCTGGTGATTTCTTCTATGAACTTGGGTAAATGACTTGACCTCCCCGGGCCTTAGATTCTCCGGCTGTGCTTGGACTAGATAATCCTTAAGGTTCTTTCCAGTTTTGGAATTCTGTATCTAAATGTTTATCTGTTTGTTACAGAACAAGAGAAATGGCTTTTCCACAGGATTGGCATATTCTTTTTTTTTTTTTTTTTAAAGTTTGGGGAACTTGGTGCAGGCCCAGTAGCTGGCAAGTGGTAGAACTCCTATTTGAAATTGGAGTTGTATGAATCCAAAGACTGTTTTCTTTTTCTTTCTTTTTTTTTTTTAATTAATTAATTTATTTATTTATTTTTGGCTGTGTTGGGTCCTCGCCTCCGCGTGAGGGCCCTCTCTAGTTGTGGCAAGCGGGGGCCACTCTTCATCGCGGTGCGCGGGCCTCTCACTCTCGCGGCCTCTCTTGTTGCGGAGCACAGGCTCCAGACGCGCAGGCTCAGTAGCTGTGGGTCACGGGCCTAGTTGCTCCGCGGCATGTGGGATCTTCCCAGACCAGGGCTCGAACCCGTGTCCCCTGCATTAGCAGGCAGATTCTCAACCACTGCGCCACCAGGGAAGCCCAGGATTGGCATATTCTTATATCTCACATGCTTCAAACTAAGTGGCTTCAAGATGGTTTCTCAGCACTATTGATGTTTCGGATACTTCTTTGTTGAGAGGTTGTCCTGTATAGGAGGTAAAGCAGCATCCTTGGCGTCATCTACTAGATGCCAGTAGCACCCCAACTTTCTGCCAGTTGTGACAACTAAAAATGTCTCCAGACATTGACATTGCCACTTGGGGGGAAAATTGCTTCAGTTGAGAAGCACTGCTCTAAAGAAAGAAGAGTGGTACTGTTTGAATGTGGCTATTTTTAATATCTATTTTCATATTGGTCCTCTGCTGCTTATTACCTGTCCTGGGGATGGAGGATGAAGAGCAATCTCATTGGTCAAGAGCTCTGTCACCTTTCTTTGGTAGCTTCTTCTAAAGATATGCCCCCCCTCAGTGGGCAGGCTTCCTTTGCATCTTCAGTATTTTTTTCAGAATATGAGAAGCTATTGGTTGTTGCAAAGAGGAAGCTAAGGCTTTAACGGGAAGTAACTTAAAAAACATAAAGAACTAAATGTCCCCAGGGGGTGAAGACAATAACTTCTAGAGAATCGAGTTAAACATCTGTTTCCTGAAGTGAGGTCATGAGTGATAGGAAATTAGTTTAATTATAATGTCAAGTTTTGAAATATCAGGTCCACCTGGCCGACTTTGAAATGATTGCCCAGCTGTTAGCTCAGCGATCCATCTCTACACACCTCCAACCCCCAGCCTGATGAAAGCCATTGAGGTAGTGATTGAAATGTTCTAGCTCTCTTATAAGATCTGGGTTTTATCCTTATTGCTTTTGCTACAAAATGTTGGTTTTATTTTATTTAAAAAATTTTTAACCATTTTTTTGAAGTGTAGTTAGTTTACAACATTGTGTTAGTTTCAGGTGTACAGCAAACTGATTCAGTTATATATATATATATATATATATATATATATATATATATATATTCTTTTTCAGATTCTTTTCCATTATAGGTTGTTAAAAGATATTGAATATAGTTCCCTGTGCTATACAGTAGGTCCTTGTTGTTTATCTATCTTATATATAGTAGTGTGTATATGTTAATCCCAGAGTCCTAATTTATCTCTCCCCCACCCCCAAATGTTCTTTTTAGGTTGAATTACTTTACATTTGTCCCCAGTGTCATCTTTTTCTCATCTCTTTTCAATCCACATTCTTGACTGGGTTGGGTGCAGAATGATGCTCTTTGCTGATTGGGATAGAGTGTGTTCTATGAGCATCCTTGCTGGGATGCTCTGCGATCCCAAAGCCGTGACTGAGACACTTGAGCCTGTGTCAGTCTCTATCCCTCAGTCCTGGCAGGCTCCGTGTTCCATTCCAGCTGAGCCTTTGCCGGAGTAATTGGCCGCATGGAGCCTTCAAGCCAAACAATTGTTTGTACTGAGATAGTCTCACTGTTTGGCTCCTAATCAAATAATCTCCTTCCTGCCCCCAATGAAAGCAGCTATTTTTTATTTCCTCCCTCCCCTTTTCAGAGAAGCCATGCCTCAGCTACCACTCTTCTTGCTTATTCATGAATGCTTTAAGCAGGGTCTTTGTGTAGAGGAAATTAGCTAGAGCCAAAATATCCCAGCTAACCAGGCTACAAGGAACATTAAGGACACCCTTCCTCCTAATTTTCTATGTAGGATATTTAAATCACCTTTGTGTGGTTTTCTGAGTAATAAGGGATTCAAACCTCAAGTCCACATAAGAAAAATACTCATTCTAGGTTTTTAAAAAGTATGCTAACTTAGGCTGTTGTTACCTAAAGGAGCTCACAAAATAAAAACAAATATAAAACCCAGCAACAGAACAAGCATAGATGAGTGCCACAGGAGAATGACAAAGTGCTGTGAGAGTCAGAAGAGGAAGGAAAAAAGGCTTGATGGAGACAGTGGATGGAGCAAGATTTTCACAAAATGAGGTTTTGCAAATGAAAGTAATAGCCCACGTAGAGCTATTTGTGAGCAATATTAAGTTGATCCAGAAAGTATAAGTAGTCCAGTTTTCCTTATTTGTCAAACCTGTGAACCTCCAAAACACGAATTCAGGAAAGAGAATCCACAGGTTGAGATGGAAAGTTGCCCAGGTGGCCCCAGTGTGTCCTGCTTCTCTTTCCCTCTTTGGGTGCTTCTTCTGGATTATCAATGCTTTCATCGCATTGCTGCCTCTGCTCTAAAGCTCTGGCTCATATATAGATACAAATCACTTCCTTTGATTCTTTTCCCTTAGCCCTGTTAACACCATTCAGAACTTTGAGTACAAAGAGGGAACAAAAAAGGGAACTTGGGCTTCCCTGGTGGCGCAGTGGTTGAGAGTCTGCCTGCTAGTGCAGGGGACACGGGTTCGAGCCCTGGTCTGGGAGGATCCCACATGCCACGGAGCAGCTGGGCCCGTGAGCCACAACTACTGAGCCTGCGCATCTGGAGCCTGTGCCCCACAACGGGAGGGGCCGCGATAGTGAGAGGCCCGTGCACCGCGATGAAGAGCGGTCCCCGCACCGCGATGAAGAGTGGCTCCCGCTTGCCGCAACTGGAGAAAACCCTCTCACGAACCGAAGACCCAACACAGCCAAAAATAAATAATAAATAAATAAATAAAAGTAGCTATAAAAAAATTAAAAAAAAAAAAAAAGGAACTTATCACAAAATATATGAAACTAAAAAACAGTCACCCTTGTCTTGGAAGGCTTATCTTCTGATCCTACCTCACTCGGCTTGTTCCCAGTCCCTGTTCTGTTTCAGAATCCTGAGGTCACTTGCCTTAGCTTCATAGGACCAGTGTAGATTCTTAGTTACCTTCCTTGATTTTTTTTTTTTTTTTTTCAGCACCAGGTCCTCCTCCATGTGAAAGGTACTGTCTAAGGACCCAGCACCAGCAATGTTCTCTCTAGAGAACTTGACCCAGAGGATAAAGCCAAACTAGCCTTCCTGTGTGGCTGCTCACTTAGGGCTCTTTTACTCATTTCTCAGTGGATAGGCATCCAGGGCTCTTCCTAAGGTTACTGGCATAACCAGAGACCTCATCCTCCAGGCCGAACTCAAGATTCTCCAGAAAGAGAGGGGCTTCCCACTTGGAGGCCCAGCACTGTGTACCACAACTTTCATACTGGTCTCTCATGGGAGCATTTATTTAACAAGAGCTATGAACATACTGGTTATTTTTAGAAGGGAAAACTTTTATTTTGACTTCATAAAAATTTAAAACATTTCAACAACAAAGCATTTGCTAAACAAAATAACAGAGGTTAAAGAGAAATTTAAAAACAAGAAACAAAAAATTGGAAAATGTCAATTCCCCTAATCTATGCATTTAGGGCTAAACCAATAAAAATAGTACTGAGATTAGCTGGGGATGTTGTTATTTAGTTTTTGTTTATTTTTACATTGTTTTAAAAACCAATCAAAATTTATAAGGATAAATATTGTTACTTTTATAGATTTTTAATGACAGCTTGTTGCATTTCCTGTATTGTTTCAAATGCCTCCACCTGGTCGCATCAAACTTCAATTGATGCTTTAAGTAATAGAGGATCTTTTATTGCAGCCAAAGTATAGCAGGTATGCTGTCCAATTCTAGAGAGTCCAATGAAGTGGAAATAATATATTCTTAAGCATTATATTAAACCCTATCTTAGGAATTATAGTGAAAGCAAATGTAGCAGCAATTGAATAACAGCCATTAACTAAAGAGAGAAATCAAGAGGACTTTTAAAGACGGAAAACATTAGGCAGATGTCCTACTATGGTTGTGGATATTTAGGAGGTGGCTGCTCTGGAATTAAGCCTGGACATGACCCTGGGTCCCTCAGCCCTCACGGTTTGACCTCCTCCTTCCCTGGGAACCTGATGAAGGAGAGGGATTCCCTGACCCTCTCGGGCCTCTGCTTGCTGAATAGCGGGGCAGAGGAGCCCCTGGGGGAAAGCTGGAATTTAAACCCTGCTTTGGCCAATTTTGTCTCCTGTGACCGTTTCTTTTCTTAGCTTGTTGAGCTTTCTCTCAGTCAACAGAGATGCCAGCCAACTTTGTTGAGGGTTTTTTCTCATGGGACATGATCCATCTTTGATAGAAGGAAATGTTTCTTTCCAATTCTCTCTCTAGGTCTTTGGCCAGCTTTCTGTAGGAGTTGCGCTTGGGGTGTACACTGCTGATATTTTCGTACACTTTGGGAAGTTTCTTCTTTAGTTCTAAGCAGTAAATTCCCTCCTTGATTAACTTTGTGCAAAGTTTCATTATATGTTCTTGATGTAGTTCAGTCACTATTTGAAGTTTCAGCTGAAGCTTTTGAATTTCACTTTCAAGCTGTGAATATTCAAATTGCAAAGAGGGTTGCTCAGTTTGGAAATTTCTCATTTGACTTGTAAGCTCCTTTTCATTTGATTGTCTTCACATAATTTTTTTTAAATTAATTAATTTATTTTTGGCTGCGTTGGGTCTTTGTTGCTGTGCCTGGGCTTTCTATAGTTGCAGTGAGCGGGGGCTACTCTTCGTTGCAGTGCGCGGGCTTCTTATTGCGGTGGCTTCTCTTGTTGTGGAGCACGGGCTCTAGGTGCGCGGCTGCAGTAGTTGTGGCATGCGGGCTTCAGTAGTTGTGGCTCACAGGCTCTAGAGCGCAGGCTCAGTAGTTGTGGCGCACGGGCTTAGTTGCTCCGCGGCATGTGGGATCTTCCTGGACCAGGGCTCGAACCCGTGTACCCTGCATTGGCAGGCGGATTTTTAACCACTGTGCCACCAGGGAAGCCCATCTTCACATAATTTTTAAAATGTTCCTTGCTTTTCTCCTTCTAGCCTTTTTAAGGAAACATTTAAGTAACAGCATGGATGAGTTTCTTTGAATCGACTTCTGACTCATAGTCTAGGTGGTCTCCATTTTCTGATCCATTCTTTTTGTCTAATCCCAAATTGCCATCATCCACATAATCTCTAAAGAGAGCAGGTAAATTTGTCCTCTCCAGCACAGTTTTTGTCATAGATCTTTTTAGCTGGCTCTTTTTATGATTTACAACCTATTTCACCCGTGTAGTTGAGTTTTCAAACATTTTTTTTCTTCATTTCCCACACTCTATGCCCCCATCCTGCAGCTTCTCGGGAAAGCAATCCTAGGCTTTCCTGAAAATGAGTGTTTTCAACCATACCATCCATTCTTTCCCTCTGAAGTTGTTCTGCATTCTTCTGAGACGCTTTTAGGGTGTTTTGGCACCAGTCACTAAGGGTTGGAGAGAGTTTGACATATCTTTGAGTAACCATGTATGTCCTTGAAGGCAAGCCACCATCCCTTCATGAAATGAAAGTTTAAGGGCTCACTTCTAGTTCTTTTTCGAGAAAATCTACTGTGTTCTCAAGTAAAGAGGTGGACATGTTTAGATTATTACGTTTTGCCATACTCAAGGTTTGTAACGTCAGAGGACTGGCCTCTGCTGCAGGCATCAGCTTGTGTAATCAGTCTAATCTTCTCACTGACTTTATGAGATTCTTCAACCCGGGTAGAAGATGTTTTTGCTAGCTCTTTTCCCCTCTTTAAAATATTATCAGCTCTCTACTATGAAAACAATCATAGCATCACATACCAGAACCTCCCAGGGAAACCCCAAGAGACTTGGGCCTTGTTTCAGGCTTTTAGAGAGCACCACCAGCGGTACTGCACAGCTGCCTGCTCCAGGACTGGCTGGAAAGACACCTTTGTGGCAGTCGGAGGCCCTCTGGGTAGAATCAGGGACTCACCTTGTCCGGGAGTCCCTCAGTCTGCCTCTTGTCCCCAAATCAGAGAAAGGCCTCTGGGTGTCTGTGGGTGAGAGTCACCCTCTCAGATTTCTCTGTGTGGCTGGAACCTGGCAGCTGGCAGCTACACACACCATTTTAGAGGAAGTGATGTCTTTGTTGGCGTATAGAAGTAAGAAGAGGAATAACAAGAATTGATTCTAGAAAGGCCCAGATCATGGAAGAATTTAAGCCACACTTAGTTTGGAGTTCAGTTGACAGTGAGGGTCTAAGTTACATGTCTTTGAATGGGGCAGTGACATCATCAGCACATACCTTGGCAGAATGTCCTTTTCAGAGCCAAAAAAAAAAAAAAAAGTTCAAGCTAGGACCTGATCCTTTCCCTTCTGAAGTATTCTGGGAAATAGAGTTGAGTAATAAAGGTACAGGTTGTTTGATTTCGTAGTCTTTATTACCAGAAACATCACCTAAGTATACATTAGTTACCGTCCACTGCTGGGATAGCCAGAAAGGAAGAGTTAGAGCCTAACCTGCAATAAATCTCTACCTTCCAATAATAAATAAGGCAGATAAGATTGATGTGGAGCTAAATTTACTAAAAGTTAATTGCCCTTCCTTCAGTCTTTTCAGAGTAGTTTAATTAATTTTAGAGATACAGTTATTATCTTTTAGCCCATAGATTTGTGGCTAGCAGGGGTCAGGTAAATACCATGAGATATGTACAAGCATGTTACTGGACTAATCCAGAGCAAGTACTGGTTTTCCTAGGATTTAAAGGAAATGAATAGCCAGTGTATAGAGAAGCTGAGAAAGCTGCTGCACCCAGCAGTAGACATGTGCCTTGTTCTAGCGCTGGCCCTTTGGCGGTTTTATTGTTTTAGGCTTATTACTTTCTGTAGGCTTTTTATCAATTGTATTTAATTTTCTCCACCACCACCCCCGCTCCAGAGCAGAGCAAAGTCAAGGCCAATCCATTGTCTGTAAGCACTGCTAACAGCAAGAGAAAGATTAACAATGTCTCCTCCTTTTTTCCCACTAGTCCCCATTCCACTTCCCTGTTGATTTCCTAGTGTTACAAACTTTAATGTCTTTAGAGAAAGACCATTTTATTTTATTTTAAAAAGAATTTATTCATTGGCTGCATTGGGTCTTCGTTGCTGCGCGCGGGCTTTCTCTAGTTGCGGCGAGCGGGGGCTACTCTTCATTGCGGTGTGCTGGCTTCTCCTTGCAGTGGCTTCTCTTGTTGTGGAGCACACGCTCTAGGCACGCGGGGGCTTCAGTAGTTGTGGCACTCGGGCTCAGTAGTTGTGGCTCGCGGACTTTAGAGCACAGGCTCAGTAGTTGTGGCTCACGGGCTTAGTTGCTCCGCGGCATGTGGGATCTTCCCAGACCAGGGCTCGAACCCCTGTCCCCTGCACTGGCAGGCAGATTCTTAACCACTGCACCACCAGGGAAGCCCCAAAGACCATTTTAAGTTATCTGCTGAAATGGGTTTAGATGTAGACTAACTAATTATTTCATCAATGAGTGCTCAGCAGTGTTCTACTTCACTAACCACCTTTTTCTGGTCACCTGATAGGAGGATAATGTTGCTTTGCTTCGTCTCCATGGATATCATAGCAGTTTGTTTGCTACATCTGTTCTGTCATTGACCTCCTGGATTAAGTTGGCTCAACTGGCTTGTATTTTAGTTGAGTGTAGAATAGCTGCTCTCTTCTTCCAGAATCTTCAAACCTCTATCTGTATCTTGCATTTTTTGTTATTTTATATAAATATGGGAGTAGTATAGAAGCAGCACCAGGAGGTAAAAATGGTAAGAAGGCAGATTAATGGGACTCAGTGTAAAGAAGGCATCTCTAGTATTCAATGCCATCCAACAGTAGAATGGCCTTCCTTTTGAAATGGTACATAACTGACTTAGTACCAGAGCTGTTTAGGGAGGAACCAGATAAAAGGATCTCAATGACTAATGAGAAGGTTAGACTCACCGACTTCTAATGTTCTTTCCACCTCTGATTTTCCAATTTTAAATTCCTTGGTGTAGTATTTACCTTTATTCTCTAATCAATCTCAGAAATCTTTCAATTTGTTTTGTCTCAAACATTTAAGAAGATTAACTTCTGCTTTTTCAAATATATGAACGTGGACAGTGTCTCTTTTTGACAAAAGGAAACAACATTCTTACAAGATGTACCGGATGGAAAGGGACTTACTTCTCTTGCAGAGCGTACTGAGAGCAGAGGTTGATTGAGTAAGCTTTTATTTTGGCCTCATGGTTCCTTAAAATGTTTGTACTTACAGAGGTTCAAAGTTACTGTTTATTGTTATTTTCGAATAGGGAACTAGGTGAATTCTCTTTTGTGTAGATGGAAATAGGCTGATAAACATACCTCTTAATAGCCCTACTTAATTTCTCCAAGATGCCACTGGTGTTTATGTGTATTCTTCTTTGTAGTGAATCAAGGGTTGAAGGGGTATAATGAGTGGAACTGAGGTACCTAGCGTTAGAATTGTTCTTAAAACAAATACTGCTGCTGCTTCGCTTTGATTCTCGAATTTCATGCTGGAGTTAATGACAGGCCAAGTTCAGGAGAAATTTGCCTCTATTTTCAAATCAAAATGTGTTGATGGAGGTTCTTCCTTATGTGTCTGTCACATTTAAACCAGCTTTCAGTGACAATCATAGGCTCCATGAACTGAATTTGATTTCATATTTTTAGATTCATCAAAATCTAACATCTTCAGGGAATTCCCTGGAGGTCCAATGGTTAGGGCTCCGTGCTTCCCCTGCAGGGGGCACAGGTTTGATCCCTGGTCGGGAAACTAAGGTCCTTTATGCCTCATGATGCGGCCAAAAAAAAAAAAAAAAGACCTAACATCTTCATGGATTATCTCACGTTGTACCTTCAGAACCACTGAATTTCAAGCAGGAAGGGACATGAAAATTTCCTACAAATCAGCCAGTAGAACAATGATACTAGAAGGGACTTTACAGCTCATGGTTTACCCCACCCACTGTGCAGGGATCATTTCTCCACCATCCCTGAGAGTTGATCATCCAGCCTCTTCTTGAAAACTTGCGCTTACTGGGATTCCACTGTTTCTGGATATTCTGCATTTGTTTTCACACAACCTTAATTATTAGTTAGGAAATTCTTCCCCAGAGTGTGCCCAAATCAACTTCTACTCACTGGTGCTACCTCTGCCTTTGGAGCCTCACCAAAGTAACCTAATCCCTTTTCTGTGTAATATCTTTGCCTTGAAAGTGTTTGAAAAGTTCTTCTCCCTTCATTTTGCAAAACAGAAAAAAATTGTATGCCTTTTATCTTGTTAATTGACGACTTCATTTAACAAATACTTATTTTGTATGTACTACTTGCAAGTATGGTGGTAAATGTTTGGGATGAATGATGAAGGGACAAGGTCCTTGCCTTCCAGAGCTGATAGTCTATTTAAGGCAAGAGAGTCTCATAAACAACTAACTGTAATAAGATATTAAGTATTGGAAGAGCAAAGCATGCAATGGACTCTTAGCCATAGCAAAGGTCAAGATTTATTCCCTTGACGGCCTCACAGAAAGAGGTGACATTAGACTAGATTTTGAAGTTTTTGAGCAGGGAATGGAGGAGAAAGCCATTTCAGGTAGGAAGAAGGTGTAGGCAAAGAGGCGTGAGTCATGACATTTTTCAGAATGATGACTTGCTCATCCTGTGTAAAGCATGGGCTTTACACAGGATTATTTATTTATTATCATGCTAAGGAGTTTCAACTTATCTGGCAGCCAGTAAGGAGCCATGGATGGCTCTGTTGTTTTGTTTTTAAAATACCTGTACTGTTTTTTCTCATTACAAAAGTAATGCAAGTTCATTGCAAACAATTCAGAGAGTATATAAAAAAATAGGAAAATAAATATTTCACAATCCCACTACCCAGAAATAATAGCTTTTAATATTTTACATATATCCTTCTACACATTTTTTCTGTGTATACATATACATTTATTCACATTCTTAAACAAAAATGGTTTGATTTGTTCTGTTTATACTGTTTAAAATTGTATTTTATAATTAATACAACATGGACATGTTTCTATATTAAATAAAGAGCTACAATTTTCTTTTCCCTAACTGAGTAGTGATCTCATAGTTCTTTTATGGAATCTGTTGATGTTTTTTGTTGGAACATTAATATATTAATGAACATTCTTAATATATTTCTTTGTGTACTTGACCTGTTGTTTCCCTGATGAATTCTTACAGCAGGGGTGGGTGGTGTTCAAAGGATTTACTTACTTTTAATTAATTTTTAAACAAATTTTGCCTCCCTGCTGTGTGCGAGGAACTGTGCTGTGTCCTGGGAATGTAACAGTGAACATCACAGATCTGCCTGCTCTTGTGGCACTTATAGTTTAGTGGAAAAGACATGTTCAGCAATCACACAAATAAATATATGATAAAATATGGTACAACTTAGAAAGAAAAAGTAAAGGGTAAAATAAATGAAAGTTTATAACCTTTGAAAAGTCCTTATTTTTAGAGGTATATACCAAAATATATACAGATTGAATGGTATGATATTTGGGATTTGCTTCAAAATATTCCAAGGTTGGGAGTTGAGTGTGTGGGAGTATAGCTAAAATAAGATTGGCCAGAGGTTGATAATTGCTGAAGCTGCTGGTTAATTATGCTCGGCTTTTGTGCGTTTGAAATTTTCCATAACGAAGTGTAAAAACCAGAAGAAAAGATGGAAGAGAGAATATAATCTGGTTTAGGTTGGGGGACCAAGGAAAGGCTCCTTTGAGGAAGAAGCTTTTCAGCTGAGACCTTCATGATATATAGGAGTTGACCAGGCTACAAGGGGTGGATAGTGGTTGGGGAAGGAGCTCTTTAGGCAGTGAGAGCAGCGTGTACAAAGGCCAGAAGCCCTAAGTCAAGAACATGTTGGTGTTTTGAGGAAATGAAAGAAGGCTGGCGTGACTGGAGTTGAGAAGCTGGGGAAGTAGCCATGGGCCAGATCATGTAAGACCTTGGAGACCACGTTAAGGATTTTGTTCTTTAATCCAACAGTGACAGAAGGCAGGCTTCCCTAGAAAGGTTTTAAGCAGCTGAGTGACAAGGTCACTTTTGCTTCTTTAAGAGCTCAAGCTGACTGTTTTGCAGAGAATGGTTTTGGTTTGGTGTTGGAGGAGAAGGGAATGTAAAAGCGGAGACAGACATTAATTAGGAGGTTATTGCACTAGTCCAAGAGATCTGGTGAGTTTGGATTAGAGAAATAGTGTTGCAGATGGAGAGAGGAGATACTGATTTGAGAGATATTTGGTCTTGGTGATGGTGTAGATATGGCGGTTGAAGAAGACAGGTATAAAAAATGGATGTATAAATTTCTGACTGCTGCGTTTGAACGGATGGAGGTGTAATTGATTAAGATGGAGAAGAATGGAGGAAGAACAGGTTTTGTGGCAAGAGATTGAGAGTTCAGTTTGGAATATGCCATTCAGAAAATTAGCACCAATTTACATTTTCACCTCTATATTTGAGACTACATGAAAAGTTTACATATGGGGGCCTGATCTGTACAGATTTGTGTTTTGGAGAGATTATTCTGGTGGGAGTCTGTTTAGTTGTTAGTCTGTGAGCTCTTTGAAATAGGGAATTTCATCTTCATTGTCTCTGCTTTTGTATTCCTGGTACCTAGCAGGCAGAGTGCTTGGCACATAGTAGGTACTCAACAAATAATATTAAAAGAATGAATGCTTAATACAACATTGTAAATTAACTATATTTCAATAAAAATTTTTAAAGAAGAGCTAACAAAAAAATCTTATGCCCATTTAAAAAAAAATGAATGCTTATAGGTGAGATATGAGAAGGTCTAGGTAGAAATGGATAGATTCTGGGAAAGTTTCCAAGGTAGATTCAACAGGGCTTGGATGGAAGATAGAAGAGAATTTCTCTCCCTTACTTGACCCTTCTTGCTGCTGAAGAGCTTTTCAACAGCTCCAAGATGCTGGCAGGTCTAATTTATGGGTATCCATTGATTTAGCAATGTTTTTTTTTCCCCCTTAACATTTATTTTTTGGAACTCCATAGGTTAGAGATCAACAAGTTGTAATTATTATAATAGTAGCTTCAAGCTATCTGTAACTCTAGTTCTCTTCTCTCTGCTGATTTCTCAAGCCCAGAACTCTCCTAGGCCTAGTAGCTCTGGTGATGGGGGAAGTTTCAGCAGCAAGAAAAATTTGCAGCTGGGCATCAGTAGTTAACTCGGTTATGTAGAAGCCATCCAGTAGTTGAATGTAAATTGGATTTATTTATATGCTTTCCATTTTACAAATGGAGAAATAAGCCCTGGAGAATCTTGTCAAAAGGCATGTAACTAGTCAATGTAAGCCCAGATTTCCCTGATACTGGGCTGGTACTTACTAGAGCTGATTTCTTGACAGATTAGCCAAATCCATATACTTTTTTCATTTTTACTGATCCCTCATTGCAGAGTGATTATTTGTTAATTTTAATATTGCTTAATGCTTCCTGAGCCTGCTTGTAGGCCCCTGATGAATATGTTCACTTAGCCATGACCTTGCTCTTATGTTGTGCTAATCACTACCAGTTTATATTGCTGTCTATCCTCTTTGCTTTCAAAATGGTTTGAAATATTGCCTCCCAGAGTCTCTTTCCATTTTCGACTTCAAAATGGTATCTTTTATATTTTCTCCCTGGTTGCCATGGCCAATGTGTATGGAACAATTGGATTATCTTTGCATGTATCCCATGTTTAAGTAGGCTGGCCTTGTAGCAACAGTACCAGGTACTGTGGAATCCAGGCACATCAGATGGCTGTCAGCTTCCCACCTTCCTCTGTGTGTGCAGTGGAGGCGTGTATGGACACCAGGGCAGGGCGGGGGCGTATAACAGAAAAGGGGAACAGCTGGGGGTTTAAGTAGTATATTCTCAAGGAATATTTTGAGGGAGATAAAAGAAACTGCTTAAAATTTCATGTTTTCTAGAAGACTTTGAAATTGAATCGAGGGTAAGTTTCTTTCTGCTCTTCAGTCCGTTGATTTTGATTCTGACGTTTTAGGACTAGAACTCACATTCCGGTCTAACAAGCAGCATTCTGTGGTGTTGCATAGTGTTGGTTTATACATATGAATTCGTTAACATGCTCTTATCGGACTTCCCTGGTGGCGCAGTGGTTGAGAATCCACCTGCCAATGCAGGGGACACGGGTTTGAGACCTGGTCAGGGAAGATCCCACAATTGCGGAGCAACTAATCCCGTGCACCACAACTACTGAGCCTGCGCTCTAGAGCCCGCGAGCCACAACTACTGAGCCCACGTGCCACAACTACTGAGCCCACGTGCCACAACTACTGAAGCCCGCATGCTTAGAGCCTGTGCTCTGCAACAAAGAGAAGCTACCGCAATGAGAAGCCCGCGCACCACAACGAAAAGTAGCCCCCGCTCGCTGCAACTAGAGAAAGCCCAGGCGCAGCAACGAAGACCCAACGCAGCCAAAAATAATTAATTAAAAAACAAAACAAAACATGCTCTTATCATGAAGGAGATGAATGGGAAATGGGTTCCAGAAATCTCATTCTATACCATGTTCTTATATATAGCTCTCTTTTATTATTACCCCTCCATATTCTCAGCACTGTGAGGTGAATATTATTGTACACATTTTGTAGATGAGGAAACTGGGGTTTAGGAAGCTTAAGTATCTCTCTGAAGGTCACACAGCTAATCATTGACGAAGCTGACCTTCGAAATGTAAGTTTTTTTCTGGCTGCAAAGATTATGCTTTTAATAACAACACCATTTTCCCATATTTTCAGCCATATAAGTATCTCTCCTGTGTTTTCCTTTTCTCCAATTTCAAAATCCTTTATGGAGCATGCAGTTATTGATTAATAAATCTAGTGGCTTAAAACTAAAGGAGGCTGAGTGTCTGAGATAGAACTGTCTGTATTTCACAGGGAAAAGGTTGTAGGAGGGATGTGGGAGGGGGAGCAGAGAAGGCTTCCTCTGACCTTTCATGAAAATATTTTTGCCTGTGTTTCTATACTGAGGCCTTGTTAGTGGCTCCAGAATATCAGGATTTAGTCTTGTATTCCTCCGAGGCAAAGAGACGTTAAATACTCTGGAACGGGATCTGGAGAAATTCCACGGTTGTGACAGTAGCTTAGATGTTTGGGAATCACCTTCTCCAGACTTAGGGTCAGGAAGCAAATAGCATAACATTCCACAGGTAACTTTTTACTTTTTTACTTTTTAATTTTATTTTTGGCTGCGTTGGGTCTTTGTTGCTGAGCACGGGCTTTCTGTAGTTGCAGTGAACGGGGGCTACTCTTCATTGCGGTGCACGGGCTTCTCATTGCTTATTGCAAAGCACGGGCTCTAGGCGTGTGGCCTTCAGTAGTTGTGGCTCGCGGGCTCTAGAGCGCAGGCTCAGTAGTTGTGGCGCATGGGCTTAGTTGCTTCCTGGACCAGGGATCGAACCCGTGTCACCTGCATTGGCAGGCAGATTCTTAACCACTGCACCACCAGGGAAGTCCCACAGCTACCTTTTAATTAGTGTTTTTGGCTTCTAATTTTGTTAGCAAACAAATATAATGTAACTATCTTATGAGTTCTAGAATCTAGAGCAAAGGGAAAATGGTAAAGAAACATGAAATATTAACTTTTGGTCCCATTTAAAATCTTGTATAATTTAGATTTTATCTGAGTTCCTTTATGAAAACTGTAACCCAAAATAGACATACAGCACGCTAAGGAACCTCATTCACATCTATTTAGGTTTTCTGTTTTGTGTTTATGTTAACTCCCACTGAAAGAAGTGTGTGGATCATTTGTGTGTTTATTGACTACATAGCAGATCTACTGTGCAAATCTGTCTGGGGATTTGAAGGGACTGAAGTTCTTTTTAGAAGATAAATCTATCTGAGCCTAGCAAGATTAGAGCAGTAAGAGGGTATTGGGATAAAATTTCAGGCCGAGAGCACCACCTGGTGGTTATAAGAAGGACTTGAGCCTTCTGTATTTGTAGTTTTTGCCATAGTATCAGTAATATCTTTGTCCAAAAATTACATTCTTACTTATAATAATTGCGGATTCAAATTTCTAAGAATAATTTTCTGCCATATGATTCTAGCATTCCCTTATTAAAACTGCTGCCAAAACCCTTAGACCAACCAAACTATTATCTGTGTCCAGCAGAATTGAAACCTCATGTCCTTTGTTGCTCCAAATGCAGGTCCTGTTTATCTCTGTAGAAAATCAATTAGTGTCTTTTCACCTCTTTATCAAAACCTCTAACTTTGACATCATGCTTCTTTTATGTGGTAAATTTCTGCTTAGTGGAATGATGGCAGAGGAAATATTAGTGATTTTTCAGCAAGTGTTTGGCAGGTGTCATATAAAAGTAAGTCAGTTTTATCCTGTATAAAAATTATGAAGAAGAGTTTGAAAATTTCCCAGAGTGATTATTAGGGTGAGCAAAGTTGGCAGGAGATTATGTAACAGAATTTTACTGAAATACATATCTGAGATTTCTTTTTTATTGCTGTAAGTATCTTTATTATTTGACAACTGTGAATCTAAATAATTCTGTAGTTGGGTAAAGTAGGGACATCAGCCCGAGGGGAAAGGATCCTATTAAGTGAATCTGGATGCATATTTTATAGGCCTGGTTGGGAGGGGAAGATAAACAAAGTTTTAAATTTCAGGCTGAGCCTTGAGCTGGCATGGCATGTCTGTATCTTTTTTCCTAGTAGGAAAACTGAATCCAGGTCTCACTACCATTGAAATGTTTCTTGAGGGAGGGCTGTTCGTGTAAGATACTAAATAGAATGTGACATGACTTCCCATTGTTCTCCTGGGATTTTTAAAAACCATGAGTAACAGTATTATAATATTTGCATTTCAACACTCATATTATCAGACACTGTAAAAAGCTGCTCCATACTCAAATGCCCACACATTATATAATCCCATTTATATGAAATGTCCAGAATTGGCAAATCTACAGAGACAGAAAGTAGATTTGTGGTTGCCTGGGGCTGGGGCGGGGGGAAGTTGGGAGGAAATGGGGAGTGCTTGCTAATGGGCTTGAGATTTCTTTTTGGGGTGTACACCATCACCAGAATTAGATAGTGGTGATGGTGTACAACTGTCTGAGAATACTAAAAACCACTGTATTGTACACTTAAAAAATATTTAAACTTAAAGAAAGCTGATTCTTGGAGGAATGAACAAAACGAATTTTTTAAAGAAAGTTGATTATGGGAATTCCCTGGCGGTCCAGTGGTTAGGACTCAGCACTTTCACTGCCAGGGCCTAGGTTCAATCCCTGGTTGGGGAACTAAGATCCTGCAAGCTGCACAGCACAGCCAAAAAAATAAAAATAAAATCTAAAAAAAAGTTTTTTAAAGATGATTGTGGTAACAATTCTCTCACTTATGTTCTAGCAGAAATGTTGTCTGATAATCTAAATATTCCACTTTGGGTCTTGAATGTTGTTTTAATTTGTACTTTATTGCCCTGTTCCTGACCTCCACAGGACCACGATGGGCCTCCTGGAACATTGGTGTGTTCATCTGCATTCGATGTGCTGGAATCCACAGGAATCTCGGGGTGCACATATCCAGGGTAAAATCAGTTAACCTCGACCAGTGGACTCAGGAACAGATCCAGGTATTTACACAGCCCAAGAGTGAGTCAACTGCTCCCATACTTCCATGTAAAAGTAGTTCCGGATGCATTTCAGTCAAACTGGGCATAAAGGCGAAGGTAAAGGAAAGTTTAGTTGTTAAACACTTATGTCACATTTAACATTTTTAATCTTTATATTTAAGACACAAGTTATTCTACTTATATTTTGCTTCCTTCAAAGCACAAAGAGTCTATGGACTAGGACCCCATGGATCCATGAAGGTATAAAGGGGGATCCTTGGATTATTTTCTAAGGGCCTTGGCATTTGCAGATCTAACGTTTATAGTTTTAGATACTCACTTAAAAAAAGAAAACCTTCCAACACATAGACTTATAATAATGTTTTATTGCAGAAATGCATATATGAATCTTGCTTGCTGTTAGGTTGGTGGGCTGGGCATGAGACACTTAAGTTAGTGAGTCCAGCCTGGCCCAAGAGCTGCACCTCGATGTGGCTTCATTGTTCTATATTCTCTTCCTGCATTGAAACTTGTTAAAGTAATTTAAAAAACTTTTTTTCCTTTGTTTGGGGGGAAAGAGGCTCCAAAGAAAACCAGTTGCTAAAGTTGGTGTTAGAAATAAGAGGTTATTCTTAACAGAAAATGGCTTTAGAAGTTACTTTAGATTACTTTTATGGATTCACTAAAGGACTAAAAGGTTAGTTATATTTTCCAGTTACACTTTACTGCATCTTATGAAGGAAATTACATGCCATGGAGGTATTTGGGAATTTGAAGATTTTTTAAAATCTTGGAATTTCTCTCTCACAAGTGTTAAGGAGTCTTTCAAAAGCCTAATGAGAAACACATTTATTGGTAATACAGCGGAATAGGTTAATTACTGCTATAAACTCAGAATTGTAGTTGTTCCTGATTATTGCCTGCCTGATTAGGCACTGATTATTGCCTGCCAAGTAGACATTTTGATTGGCAGCTATGTCTTGGACTTTGAAATGGGATCTTGAATTATTATTGAATTAAATGTATCCTGTCAGACAAATCTTTCAATAAAAGGAGGAGGGGTGGCAGGAAAGACAGCTGTGAAAGTAAATGGTTGGGAGTAGAGCAGAGAGAATCATGGATTGGAAATCAGAATACAGGTTTAAATCTCGGTTCTGCCACTCCCTAGGTTGGTTCTTCAATTGTAAAATGGTACAATTGGGTGAGAAGTTTTTCAGTTCTCTCCTGATGTGACATTCCTTGTTTCCACATCGTTTTTATTGCAGTGCATGCAAGAGATGGGGAATGGAAAAGCAAACCGACTTTATGAAGCCTACCTGCCTGAGACCTTTCGGCGACCTCAAATAGACCCGTATCTTTTCTGGAGCAACTCAGAAGGCTGAGTGGTTTTTTTGGTGTTTTGGGAGAGTCACACAAGACTCAGAACCCATGATCTGACTGGGCCATATCTATATGTGGATTAGTCGAAGTCTGGCTTTTCCTCTCTCCTGCAACCAAGACACATAGGAAGTCCACGTATACTTTCTAATGTCAGAATGGTGGTGTCACATGGGGAAGACTCGTTCAGGAATTAAGACTGCAGTGGTTCACTGTGAATTCTTCCAGAAAGTGACATCTCCAATAATTTTTGGATCTCTGAAACCATTGTTTGATAAAAAGAATAGTTTATTGTGCTATGTTGAGTTAGCAAAACTGCCATTCATTTTTAACACCTTTTTATGTCCTAGCTCAAAGAATTAATTGTTGTTGACCAGTTAATCCATAACTTTCTTCCCCCATCCCCTCCAAAGGAGATAGCACCCAGCTCACAAAACCAAACCCCCTGAACGCAGTGCTTCTCAAAATGTGGTTTGTAGACCATCTTACTAGAGTTTGCTTTTGGTGGGTGCAGGTGGAACCTGTTAAATGCAGATTTGGGGCCCTGCAGAGGATCCACTGATCAGAATCTGGCAGTGGGGCACAAGAGGTTATAAGGGGCACTCAGGTGCCTTTGTTTAAGACTTGTTGACTTAAGGGCTTTAAAATAGATAATTGACTGCTTTACCTGTATTCTAGAATAGCCACAGGCTCCACTGATGTCAAAATGAAGATTGATCCCATTTTCTGCTATCATTACTCTGAAGGAAAACCCTAGGAAATGGTGATTCCCTGCAGTAACCACGAAGGAGGCATTTAAAGGTTTTGGTCAGGGAAACCCCACGTGAAGAGACAGGAGCCATGTGGGGAAACCAGGCAGGAGGGAGAGAGGAGAACGATGTTCCATGGAATACCAATTGACCTTTTATAGTCATTCCATGAAAAAGATTTGTTTGATTTATCCTTAATAAGCTTTCTGCAGAGCTGTCGAGGGATTTATTCGAGATAAATATGAGAAGAAGAAATACATGGACCGAAGTCTGGACATCAATGCCTTTAGGGTTGGTTGTAAATCTTTCAAGTTTTGTTCATAATAAATAATTTGCTTATTAATCAGCCCAGGTGGGAATCTGAAGAACAGCTACCAAAATACTCTAAGACCATAAAGAAAAAAAAAAAGTAGAAAAAAGCCAGCTATAGAATCAAGACCATGAGGTATCATGGAGCAAACTTTTGCCGCAGGGATGGACCAACCATCAGTGAATTCTTTACCTTGATTTGGATTTAGATGTTAGTGATTCCCAGCTCCAAATTCTTCAGATGGACATGTTGGGCATACTAGATCAAACAGAATAATATGTGTGTGTATGTATATACGTGTGTGTGTGTGTGTGTGTGTGTGTGCATTTTTTTGCTGTAAATGCAGTCAACAAAATTAGGTGTAATTAAAGCACTAGAGTTTCCTTCAGTTTGACCAGCATATTATTTCCAGTGTGTCGACAGACTGCCAATGGGACCCTTGTTCTTGAGAGGGGGTTTTAGGAGACTCCCAGTTGCCAAATACACTTTTCATCCTAGGCGTGTAGTTAGAATCTGAAATACAGCGTATGATAACTGGACAAGTATAACATACAGGGGGAAATACAACACGGTTTCTGGAAGAAGAAAATATGCCTGACTAATGACAACTAGAGAGGAACCAATAAATATGACTACTTAGACCTTCAAAAAGCCTTTGACAAGACTCTATAGTAAATTTGCTTTGGAATAATTGACTGTTTCTCTAACCAAGGAAGTATGGAGAATATGGGATTCTCCAGTTCTAGCCAAGGACCTATCTAGCTATCCTCTATCTTCTATCTGTTGTTTATTTTAATGGAAGATGTACTAGCCAGTGAAATCATTAAGTTTACACAGGGCTCTAAGCCCTTCCAGGTAATTTAAAGTCAAGCTAATTGGAATCAGCTCCAGACTGATCTTTTGAGCTTGTGTGAAAAGGAACACTAACTGGGAGGTGAATTTCAGTGTAGGCAAGTGCAGGGTAATACGTGTAGTTAGGTAAAGATAATTCCTTCTCAACTTAGTATGAAGGACTCTTACCTCACAGTCATCCAGAAAAGGGACCTGGAAGTTATTGTAACTGTCCCAAGAAAGAATTAACCCGGTGTACAACTACGGCTTAGATGGCATCATCAAAAAGGGTTTGAAACCAAAGCACAAACGTTTCCTTTCATTTGTAGAAAACTGTGGTCTGTCTGCTTAGCTCTACTCATTGTACCAGAACATATAAAATCAGACGAGGTCAGAAAAAGGTATCTGAGGTAATTCAGAAGGTGGGAGAAGAGGAAAGAGTAGCTATATGGAGATAGTATTCATTCGTAATTAGGTTGCTGGTGTACCATACCCCATGAAAGCAGCCTGTTTTACTCACTGAATGTTTTCATTTAGGAAGGAAATATCTCCTATGTGCCAAAGAGCTATTTCAAACTTTTTTATTTGATGTACTTAGATTTTTTTTTTTTTTTGGCTGTGTTGGGTCTTCGTTTCTGTGCGAGGGCTTTCTCTAGTTGCAGCAAGCGGGGGCCGCTCTTCATCGCGGTGCACGGGCCTCTCACCATCGCGGCCTCTCTTGCTGCGGAGCACAGGCTCCAGGCGCGCAGGCTCAGTAGTTGTGGCTCATGGGCCCAGTTGCTCCGTGGCATGTGGGATCTTCCCAGACCAGGGCTCGAACCCGTGTTCCCTGCATTAGCAGGCAGATTCTCAACCACTGCACCACCAGGGAAGCCCCTGTACTTAGATTTTTAAAAAATACTCTTGCAAAGATTTATATGCCAAGAATTAATATTTGCTAAGTGAAGGCATTTATTATCAAATCTAAAAGAAACTGCCTTTGTTAATTAAAGAGTATTCTTTTTAAATGGACAGGTAAGACATTTTTAACTTCAAGAAATAAAGTGTTCTGTATTAAAGCATTACACTATGCATGAAACAGACATAGCTGCGTGTGTTCTTCATGATTATAATATCACTTTATAGATAATATGAAAGTTAAAGTGGAAAATCCATGCCTACTCTTATCTTTACTAATGATTATCATTTTGGTGTGTTCTCCCTTTTTTTTCCTACTTTTTGGAGGCGTAATTATAATACAGTTATATAGAATGTCTCCTGCTTTCACTCGACTTAACACATCATTTTCTTTTTGGTAGCATTACTTGTTAGTTTTCACAACTTGTAATTGTTGAATCTTATTCAGTGAGTACTAGATCACAGTTTATTTTACTATTCTCCTCTGTGGCATAAAGGTTAAGTTTTTCTTCAGCATATAAAATTCTGGGATGAAGTTCTTGGTGTATATAACCTTTTCCATGTTTTGGATTATTTTCTTAAGATACATTACAAAATATTGTATTATCTAGGGCAAAGGGTTTCAGTATTTGTCTCTTCATACTTTTGCCAATATACTTTCTAGAAGTTGTGCTATTTTATACTGTCTTCTTAGCATTGGGTAAGAGTGGTAGTTTTACTCAATCCCTACCAATATTAGATATTATTATTAAGATTTTTCTCCCTCAAAAAGTGCTTTTTTTTTTTTTGGCTATGCCTTGCAGCTTGAGGGATCTTAGCTCCCCAACCGGGGATCGAACCTGGGCCCTCAGCAATGTAAGCGCAGAGTTCTAACCACTGGACCTTCAGTGAATTCCCCCCAAAATGAATTTTAAATTTCACTTTTTGATGATTAGCAGGGCTGACCATTTTTCACGTGTATGCTATACTTCCATTTTTTTTTAGTCAAATTTTATTTTTAAAAAAAGCAACAGATCAACATTACAATTCAAGAACCTAATGTAAATATGCACTTGACAATGAAGCACATCTGAGTATGGAGTGAAAAAAGTTTTCGAAAACTCCATCAAACGTATCATCTCCAAATACCCAAATAATAAATCACTTCTACAGGCCTTTTGTTGAGTGGAATCATAAACAAAGAACAGAAGATTTATTGCTGTGAAAACAAATCTGTAGTACAGTAGTATGAATCTTGGGTATTAAGCATAATCAGTTGAATCAAGTTAGGAAGTCGAAAATCTAATAAGAAATTTGTGTGTGTGAGAGAAAGTCTATAAGCCAGTTGACCCAAGAGCAACTGAGATATCAAACTTGTTCAGTGAGACCAGACATTATTTTAAATCTCCATATTTTGAAGGAAATTAGAAATTACAATTCCAACAGCTCACAAACTAAATAAAAAAAACTGTAGAAAGCAATTAAAACTATGTTCGAAGAGCCACTTTTTCAGCTCAATTTCAGCACCCCAAGGGAAAAGAAAAGCATCCATGACTATCACAGATGAAAGCAGAATGAATGTCATCGGAATCAGTTATTTTTCCCCACTGAGGTATAAAATCTATATAGAAATTTGATACTATACTATAACAAATGGTACTTCTCATAGTTCTGTTTTAATTTCCTTTAAACCCTGTTTAATATAGTTTTTTTTATTGTTGTAAAAATGTTTTCATGATTCTGAATCTGGTTCCAGTTCTTTTTCATTTATTTTTATATCAATATTTAATACACTGGCTACCAGTTCTAATCAGAAAAAAATCTTGGACGTCTCTTCATTATAAAAGCATATTCAGCAGAAATTACTGATATGCAAGCAAACCATAAAAGGTTCAGCTCTCTGGAAATCACATTTTCGTAGATTGTTTCAGTCTGAACATTCTTTACAATGATTCTTGATGGAAGACTCTTCCAATCTTGTAAACATCAGTGTGCACAGTCTCGCTACTACGTAGTTTCATATCCTTGGACAGGAGGGCCGGTTCACAGCTAGTGAAAGCGAGAGCAGTCTAAGTTTTAATGGCTGATAAACCCTACATCCTACAGGAGGAAAGCACTTTTCCTTTTTTGCTACTTAAGAATGTAGCAGAAATGGATGCTGAGGTAGCCCAGTCAATCCTTATTTTTTTCTTTTTTTGTAAATTTGGTCTCAGAATATTTCTGGAAGGGTGACATTTCGAAGAAGCCACTGCTGGGACTGGCTTCCATTGCAGTCTCTAATGCTGGGCACCTGGCTGTCCTCTTCCGTGGCTTTATCTAGGCACTGATTACTGTTCACATGCTGCAGGGTTAATTTCACCGGGTCATACTCCTAAAGTTGGTTGCCTTTTAGGTGGTGGCATTTGAGCATTGTGACTGGGCCATTAAGTTTGGAGACACCCAAGCAAAGGTCATCTGTTCTAATTTCTTTGTTGTCAGTGTAAGAGAAAACCTGATTACCTCCCATACTGTGACAGTTAAAAATTCCAACTTTTTCATTCTCTTTTCTAGCCATGTTATCCAGACACTGATTTGTTTCCACATTTCATATCTCTCCCAAAGAGAAATAGTGATGTGGAATCTGAGAATTGGCATAAATATTCTCTAGGTACCAAGAGAAAGGTCTGCATTGGAGTTTGCGTCTTAGACCAAGTCTTGGTGATATATCTCCATAATCTACCTTTGTAACACCTGGAGAAATTATATAGAAGAAATGCTTGAATTCATCCATCCACACTTCTGCAAGTCATTTGTTATTTTTATGGGTAATCTGCCCTGTGCCTCCTGGAAACATGTAGGGTATAGCTTTCTGAAACACATGTCCAACATGTGAGCAAGTAACAATCTCCAAAGTTCCTCCACACTGCCAAATCCTAAAGGAAATTTCTAGGTTTTCTCCTCCCCAAATATCCATTCCAGCATCATATGTTCCAATTTCCTGAAAGTAATCTCTGTCTATTGAAAAAAGGCCTCCTGCCATTGTAGGTGTTCTCACAGGAAGAGTTCAATCACCTTTCCTTCTGTCCATTTCTCTTTGGGTAACAGGATACCAGTGAAAATTGAGCTTCCAGTTGAATCCACCATAGGTCATGTCAGAACCTGCCATGTACTCAAAAGTATCATCACTGATCACATCAGTGATAGGATAGTCCACTGTCTTCCTGTCATGTTTGATCCTGGCTAAGAGAGGCTCCAGCCACCCCACTGTACACTCACAGTGAGCATCTAAAAAGGTGATCACTTGGCCTTTAGACACTGCAGCTCCTTTTAACCTAGCTCTGATCAATCCAGAGCATGGCTTCATTCGAATTACATGAACTGGTAATTTAATTTTTTCACATAACTCTCTAGAGGTCTTTTCAAAAAGTCTCTTTCACTGGCATCATCTACTAGAACAATTTCTTCTAGCATGTGTCTTGGTGAGCGATTAATGACACTATGGACAGTTCGCAGAAGTGTGCTCCAAGCCTCATTGTGGGAAACAATCACCACACTTGTTGTGATAATATTCCTTGTATCCAGGAACATTATCTAGATACACCTTTGTTTTACACCCTTCTAACCTAACATCTGGTGAAGATCTGTCGAGTGCAATCATCTCACTTGCCGTTAAATTGAACTGATTGATTTTATCCTTTTTTTTTTTTTAAAATAAATTTATTTATTTTTGGCTGTGTTGGGTCTTCGTTCCTGTGCTAGGGCTTTCTCTAGTTGCGGCAAGTGGGGGCCACTCTTCATCACGGTGCACGGGCCCTCTCACTATCGCGGCCTTTCTTGTTGCGGAGCACAGGCTCCAGACGCGCAGGCTCAGTAGTTGTGGCTCATGGGCCCAGTTGCTCCGCAGCATGTGGGATCTTCCCAGACCAGGGCTCGAACCCGTGTCCCCTGCATTAGCAGGCAGATTCTCAACCACTGCGCCAACGGGGAAGCCTGAACTGATTGATTTTAAACATCTCTTTCATCTTTTCTTGATCCTCTTTGGGAATGACGACTGGTTTCCCCATTTCTCCAGGACCTTCATGAAGCTTTTGTACTGGCTCTAGAACATCCCCAGCAGGAAGTCCTCTCTCGTTTTTTTCATCACATTTGTTGCATTCACTGAAGTAAAACAGCAGGAACATATCCAAGAGTACCCAAATCAAGGAGGTGGCTAGGACCACCTTGCAATACGCAAATTTTCTCATGGCACTTTAAGTCAAATGCAAAATTTTAAAATATATATAAATATACAAAGATCATGAAAATTATTCCAATCCAGTTTCATCAGAAATCACGTTCATAACCTTGGTCCGCGCGGCAGCGGCGGCGGCGGCGGCGGCGGGCGCTCCTCGGGGTCGGCCCCGGCGGTCGCGGCGCGGTCCCGTGGGTCCCAGCGCGGGCGCTACTGTCGGTCCGCCGCGCCGCCTCCTCGACCACTGCCTGCGGCTCCCCGGGCGGGCCCGACGCGAGCCCCGCCTCCGCCGCCTATACTTCCTTTTATATGCCTGTGTTCTTGTTTACTTTGTGGCTCTGTTATGCATTTAGATTTCTTTTGATGATAAAAATGTGACCAGTAACAGTATAATCTCTGCAAGTATTATGAAACTGCCTCTGAAAGTAACAAAAACTGAGAAAGACTTTCTAATATTCTGGTTTTGATGTGCTTTTTGGTTTTATACAGGTGATGCATTCAGGACACCCTAAAAGGGATACTTGAATCCTTTTACTCATTTTTGCCTTATTTTCTTGGTTTTTGTTTTTCTAATCTTTAAGCTTGGTTTATTTTCTTATTTTTAAAAAAGGAGATGAAGAGGGAGAGAACTTTTGATGGAAGTTAGAAAATCACAAAGGCTGTATGCCGAGTAAGATGAACAGTTTTCACCCCTGTGCCAAGATGAGCAAGTTAAACTAGGGTCAAAAAGGGGCAGCAAACCGGTGAAATGGTTTAACCCCTGTAGATAACCCAGTCTGCACACTAGCGGTCATAAGTGTGTTAGGCAGAACAAGGAGGGAGGTGCTTAAGAAATCTGAAAGATGCCTGTTGCAGCCTTGAGGCCAGGGTGGAAGAAGCCAACGCTCATGCCCCACACCAAGAAACCCCGAGTTTGTCAGACTCCTACATCAGATTCAGTAGGGATATTTGTGTCCTTTTGGGCCATTTGAGGTTATAATTTGTTGAACTGTTAGTCACCATGGGGCCTGTTCTTTGTCTTGTTTTGTTAAATCATCATAGAAAGAAAAAGATGACAAGTGGAAAAGAGGGAGCGAACCAGCTCCGGAGAAAAAAATGGAACCTGTTGTTTTTGAGAAAGTTAAAATGGTAAGTGGGGAAGTATGTGTACTGTGTGGATGGCCTTGTTCACATGGCGTGTTCACATGTGGAGGGGACGGGTGGGGTAGTGTTGATAGAGTATCTCACCATTGCACCTGGGGCTAAAGGGGGGCCACGTTTAGGTTAGATCACCCGCTGACATTTCTGCTGCTTTCTCATTGCCTTGTTGCTGCCTGATCTGCTCTGTAACACTTCTTTTGGGGTCCAGGTGGGAACTTAGGAACTGCATCTGTCCCATCTGAGCAAGAGGCACGTTTCAGGGCAGAATGCCAAGGCTCTGTGACACCTTCTGAGCAGATGCTACATTAGTCCTTCTCTCCTTAGACCTTCTTTACCTCATTCTCCTGTTGTGGTTAAGAACAGTCCAGAAGCCAGGCTATCCTCATCCATTCTAAACCATCCCTTCTTGTATTCTTGCTCTGTCATATGGAAGTAGACACCTTTCTTTTCCCATAGGACATATTGTGGCAGTGGTAGTAGATGCTCCACTATAGGAGTTTAGATTCTCGGGAAAGAGGACTTTTTACTATTTGCTTAAGGAAGAGTCTTCTATCATCATTCTGAATTGCACTGTCTGCAGAACACATTCCTTAGTGATACTGGCAGAGTGAATTAGGTAACCTTTAACTGAGCTCCTTTTTGGTATTAAAGGTTTTCTAATCACTGGGAGATGTGTTGGCTCTTGTACCATAGGACACCTGCCTTTATTCTTGGCTTTTCCTGGGACCAGAAACTGCTGCTCCTGTTGGATACCCTGATCTGTGGTTGTCTTGGTTTCAGAAAGATCTGTCTCTTCAGAAAGCCAGATAAGCACAGATGACAGCTTTGTTTTTCACTTTAGGTTTGATTTCTGCACTGTGCCTCCTG
Organism: Balaenoptera borealis; assembly: GCF_965194805.1. Lineage (NCBI taxonomy): Eukaryota > Metazoa > Chordata > Mammalia > Artiodactyla > Balaenopteridae > Balaenoptera > Balaenoptera borealis. Next base: position 161,424,451 of record NC_138860.1, on the reverse strand, counting down.
ACTTGATTTTTTCACACGACGCTTCCTGAGTTGTGTTTCTTTGGTAACTCTCTGAATAACAGCAGCCAAGCCACAAGAACCCCTGTGGCTTTACAGCAGAGAGGAGAATAGAAGGTTCAAAAACACCTGCTTATTTCTTTCTGTAACGTATTTTCACCTTAGCCACAGAAAAAAGAAGATCTACAGCTACCTCGGAAAAGTTCTCCGAAATCCACAGCACCTGTCATGGATTTGTTGGGCCTCGGTAAGAGTTAGACTTTTCCACTCCCATAATCATACAAATTCTGATGAATTCTCTGTGATCCTGGGAAGATAGGTAGAGATGGGACTCTTCAGTTGGTGGCTTCATCACTAAGATTGTTCCCTCGTGTTCTTCCTGTTGTTTTACATCTGAGCAGTTGTTCTAAGAGGTGTTTCATTTTTCACCGTACTGTGAAAAATGTACAGTGATAGAGTAGTGGTTAAGTACAGTAGTGGTGGCGCATGGCCATTGAAGCCAAAGTCCCAACTCTGCCACCTACTATCTATGTGACCTTGGGTAGCTCACTTAACCTCTAAACATTACTTTCCTAACCTACATAGTGAGGATGATATGAGTCTACTTCAAAGATGATGTTGGAAGGATTAAATGAGATAATGCCTCTAAAACTCTTAACTCCTTGCCCAGCACAAACTAAGCATTCATTAAACGTTAGCAAGTGTCACTAAACCAGCACCTGTGAGCCCTGCCCCCATCCCTCTCATTTTCCAGGTGCATCCTGTTTCTGAGACGGCCCATTACCTTGTGATCATGATTTTCCTCCAAACTTTTGAAACCCTGAACTAGTGGTTTTACCCCTTTCAGAAATAGAGCCTATTCTTACCTTTCACAGTACTGATGGCTATACTTTGTTTCAGTCCATTCCTGCTGATTTAGGTTATTGGCTACTTCGGCTTCTAATGTCTATACTTTTCATTTCCCTCTGAAAATGAATCCTACACAGCTTTGCCCCTCAAATAGCCCGAAAGGAGCCAGCCAGCCCCCTTGCGGTGGTGCTAACGTAGCCTTCAAGCCTGGGTTTCTGCTGTCCTTTGCCTGAAAGCTGGGCTACAGGCTTCTCCAGACTGTTCTGGGGCATGTGGGGTGAGGCCTCTTATGAGATGCCCCATCCAAGCTGGGTGGTTCCAGAACATAGATTTCTGGGTTCTTGATGGAGCATGTGGGCCTTCGCTGCTTTGTGTCTAGAATAGAAGGAAGGAATGGGCTTAATGAGCAGTGCTACGTTTTAACTTTGATCTCTCTTTCCAGATGCTCCTGTGTCCTGCTCCATTGCAAATAGTAAGACCAGTAATACCCTAGAGAAGGATTTAGATCTTTTGGCCTCTGTTCCATCTCCCTCTTCTTCAGTTTCCAGAAAGGTGAGTCTTGTGGGTGCCTCAGGATTAAAGAGCATTCTGGAAAGGGTGATTTTGATAACGTAATCATGGAACCAAGTCATGCTTCCTTGGTGGAAGTGGACTTTGATTTTCTTGATTCTTCCCTTAACGCTATCATCTGTGTTACAGCCTAAGGTTACTATTCATTCCATGTTGTCTCCTGCCCAAAAAGAGTGGGCCCTTTGAGTGGACTACTGTTGAAGGTGTGTCAGGTTGTAAAGGCTGATCCTGTAGGTCAGCTCCTCAGCCTGAGTTATTGCCAGAGAGTTTGTAAGTAGGAAAGACTTGAAACCTTTAACGGCTACCATTTGTGGAATACCTGCTGTGTACAACAGGCACAGTGCTAGGTGATTTTGTATCTCATTTTGTATATTTCATTTATGATTTAAAATACTCACCACAACCCTGCAAAATGGATCTTTTATAGATGAGGAAATGTTAGTTCAGAAAAGTTAATGTGACTAGCTTCTCGTTGCACAACTAGTAAGTGGTGGCACTGGGATCTTAATTCACTTCTCTCTGGATGCATCAGTTGTAGGTCATTTTTATTTGTTTATGTGTTAGTTTTCCACCAAATCACATTGTTTTGCTAAAGAACAAAGAATTGTACTAGAGCTTAACTATCAGGTGTTTCCAGATATTTGTATGGTAAAAGTGTCAGGAAGCTATTAACTCGAGCCATGAACTCTTATTGCAAATGTTAGAAGTGGCAGAGAGATGCAGGAGGTCCTTACAGAGACCCCCATGAGGACCATTCCAATCCCCACCCACCGCCCTCTTTGCCCTAAGGTTGTAGGTTCCATGCCAACCGCGGGGAGTGCCGGCTCTGTTCCCGAAAACCTAAACCTGTTTCCAGAGCCAGGGAGCAAATCAGAAGAAACAGGCAAGAAGCAGCTCTCTAAAGACTCCATCCTTTCACTCTATGGATCCCAGACGCCTCAGATGCCTGCCCAAGGTAGAGTTCATGGGGGTCATGGCAATGTGCCGGATAGAGACGTGAGGCCTTACATGCAGGAATCATTTGTTGTGACAGGGGCAGTTGCTCTGGGGGCCAGGACATCATTCTCCAAACAAACCTGAACATGACATTCCTTGTGAAGCTACCAAGTATCAGGAGATAGAGATTAACGTAACTCAGAGCCATACTTCTGTGGGGTCTGGCATCACAGCTCTGTGAAGTCTGACTCAGGGTCCAGATCTGGACCCTAAAGGGGAAGTGGCTGTGTCCGCAGCCCGCTGGAAGCCATAGCAAGTCTTGTAGGGGCTCTGTCTAACCGTTTTGCTGTGTAAAAGAGCATTCTGCGTTGAGTAATCCTGAGGAATTCTAGCTGGAAAGGAGCAGCCAGTGAGAGTTTGGACTCACCTCGTACGCATTCCTCTTTAACAGATCTGTGTGTATGTTTTCTTGGCAGCAATGTTCATGGCTCCTGCTCAGATGGCATATCCCACAGCCTACCCCAGCTTCCCTGGGGTTACACCTCCTACCAGCCTAATGGGGAGCATGATGCCCCCACCAGTAGGCATGGTCGCTCAGCCAGGAGCTTCTGGTATGGTTGCCCCCATGGCCATGCCTGCAGGCTATATGGGTGGCATGCAGGCATCCATGATGGGTGTGCCAAACGGAATGATGACCACCCAGCAGGCCGGCTACATGACAGGCCTGGCAGCTATGCCCCAGACTGTGTACGGGGTTCAGCCAGCTCAGCAGCTGCAGTGGAACCTTACTCAGGTGAGCTGCTCCATTTCACTCAGGACAGGAGTTTTGAGCCTCCCTCACGTCCGTCTCACTTAGTGTCTCTCCCTTACCCTTTGAATCCTTGCAGTGTAAATGAGATATTGCCAGAGACATTCTCGGGTTTGCTTCATTTATTTATTTTTTTAACAGAAGATCTGTCTAACCTCAGACTTTCTAAGGCATTTTGGGTTCCTGTAGAATAAGGGTAACTGCCTAATTCTAAAACTCTCCACACATTCACCAAAACGACCTATACAGAGAAACAATGAGTGCAAATAAAAGCACCCATAACTCACGACTACCGCATCTAATAGAATACTACAAACCTCAAATTACATGACAGTAGGCACATAAACACCGAAATCCAGCAGAGCCAGCATCACAGAGAGACCATGTGAAAAGAGGAGAGGGAGCAGGGGGCTAGAGGTGATAGAGCATAGATAAAATCACCCCCTAGAAAGAGAAAGCCCTGTCCTGATTAGAGGCATGTGGAGAAGAGGTCTGAGACGTGGTGGAGTAGAACTCTGGTTACTTGGAGAATCAAAAACAAGGGACTTGAAATATATAGGTTTATGAGTGGTAGCTTTGGAAAAGCATTGTGTCTAGGAGAGATGGGGATGACCTAGAAGGAGGGGGTGCTGTTTGGAGACCTGGTGGTGAAGGGGAAGTAAGAAATGAGAAGTGGAAAAGAGAATCACAAAATCAGAAGATCCACCATTCTCCTTCCCACCAAATAATCATTTCACTATACTAACAGGAGAGGGCGCTCTTGTACTAACAAATCTAGTAGTCTCCCCAGACCCTCTCACCTGTCTGTATTATTGCTGATTCGGAAAAATAGAGCACTAAAAAAAACTAAACTACTAAACTAAACTAAAAAAAACTAAACAGAAAGTGGCAGATGACATTCATACAAAACTACTATGAGAAGAAAATAGAAAATGAAAATCAAAACATTTCAGGAAGTGGAAATTCTCCCCCAAAAGCAGTCACGAAGTAGAAGAAAACTGTTACACAATCCACCAATCTGAATTAAATGTCCTTTAACAAACACTTGCAGATAAGACAAAACAGCTTGAATCAGAAATTTAAAAACTTAGAACCAAAATGGACAAAAAACTGGAAGTTGTGAAGTGAAAGTTTACTGAACTCAGGAAACAAATTGGAAAATGACACAATTATCTTAGAAATAGACTGAATTACAAGTTAGTCAAAGGAGAATAGATTCAACTGAAAATATGTTTGGCATTGAGGAAAGGCATGAAACAGCTCAGAGAAGAGAACTAAATATAGAGAGCCGTAATAAGAATCAGAGAGAAAGTAATGCAGAAGTCAGGCAAAGAAGACCTAACATAAATATATTTGGAGACTCCCAAAGAAAAAGACAAAATAGTGGAACAGAATTAATATATTTAAAACTATAATACAAGACCATTTCTTAGAAATAAAAGACTTGAATATAATATTGAAAGAACCCACTGTGTATCTGGAAAAATTGACTCAGAATGGTCAACTCTAACATATCCCAGTAAACTTTTAGACTCTGTAGACAAGAAAAAAAATCCATGAGTCCACAGTGATATTTTTAAAAAGTGGGTGTGGGATAGAAGGAGGGAAAGCCTTCTTTGCTGAAGAATGACAACTAATAATTGTAGAACGAACAGGGTATTCACACATTCTCAAAGAAATACCCTTCAGATTACTTATTAAGTACAGTGAAAGAACATATGATGGATACAACCTAAGATAAGTGATCAAACATAGAATTATCAACAGTGGGGCACATTAATTTCATGTGCTTCCTGGTATCTTATACTAAGAAGGACACATTATCACTTACATAGAATTTTTGCCCAAAATATTTAACTTGGATCCAATCATAAGAAAACATGAGATAAATCTAAACTGAAGGATTTTCTGCAAAATAACCAACCTGGACTCTTAAAACAGTGTCAGGAAAAAATGGCAGGGGAACTCTTCTAGATTAAAGGAGACTAAAGAGATGTAAAATTGAAATGTAATGTATATTAGAATATAGTGTTAATATTAAACGTCTTGGACATATTAGTTGTAATGTGGTTCTAGGAAAGTCTTCTTTCTTATGAGATGATTCCTGACTTATTAAGGGGTGAAATGTCACGATATGTGCAATTTTCAGTGCCCATCAAAATGTTTAAAAGGTGACATATATGTATATATCAGAGAGAGAATAAGGCAAAAATGTTAACAATTGGTGAATTTAAGGAGCGATATATGGATTTCATTGTACTATTCTTTCAACCTTTCTGTAAATTTGAAATTTTCTTTAAAAGCTGGCGGAAGAAAAATAGTTATACCTTCTCCTAAAGGAAAAGAACTTAAACAGAAAATGTACCAGGCTTGGGAAATTTAAGGCATTTTTCTTTGAGAAATAGTTTCTTCTGTTCACTGCCAGAGGCCAGGCTTTCAACTGAATTCATAAAGAGACCCCAACCCCACCCAGGCCTGATGCCACCGACTCTTTTCTCCCAGCAATTTCCCTTCTCATACACTGAAGACCTGAAGACATGTTGGTCTTTTTTTTTTTTTTTTTTTTGCCTTCCTTTGTTCATTCTGAATGGTCCAGTTTCCTTTTCTTCTTCTTCTTCTCTCTGCTCGAGAGCTTTCCCTGACACTGTCGGTAATGACTCTGCGGGAGATAAGACAGGAGCGCCAGCGTGGGGGCTTCTCTTTCTACTCTCAGGGTTGGCCACGGCCAGTTCACAACAGGCCCCTTCTTTTCAGGATGAGAGATTGGAAAAGAAACAGAGACTAACCTCCCATGCCACTTTTATGTTGACTCGCTCCAGGATTCCCCCTTCCCCTTCCTGAGCAGTAGTCTCAGACAACATCTCCCTTCTGGAAAGTCCTTCATCTTCGTGGTCTGGTATCCTCGGAATGACCCGAGGGGGTTCAGGGCAGTTATGTACCCCGACAGAGCTCCCCTTTGTTTCACTCTCCCCTCCCCGCAGGCGGAAGGACTCCTTCCCTGCCTGTTGCTCTAGTTGGCCGCAGGCCCACAGCCTGGTCTGAGAATCTCCCCTCTCCCTTTCAGATGACCCAGCAGATGGCTGGGATGAACTTCTGTGGCGCCAACGGCATGCTGAGCTACGGACAGTCCATGAACGGCGGGAACGGACAGGCAGCAAATCAGACTCTCAGCCCTCAGATGTGGAAATAAAAACAACGCACCTGGATGGCTACCACTCTCCTCAGCGCCTCTCTCCCCGTGTTTCCTCTTTCCCCAACTGCTCCCCCACCCCCATCCCCTTTCCTACCTCTCTCTGTTTGGTTTAGAAACTGCTCAATCCATCACTTGGGACTTGGCCTTCTGCCCAGCCCAGCCACGTCCCAAACACGCGGACCTCTCTGTTGTTTTCTGTCGTGCCTGTCCCCCAGCTCTCCTGACTCCCTCCCCAGCCTCAGCCCTGGTCCTCTCCTGGCACCAGCACCCTAGTAACTGTTGGCAGAAGGCACTTAGACTGCAGGATCAATGTGCACACCTTTGAGCACCTTTCCCACCAGGTGAAACCTCCTATCAGACTCAGAAAGGTCTGATAAGCTATTTCCATATGTTTAAATTTGGGGTGAAAACAGAGGCATCATGCTCCCCTAATTTATGGGAATGAAGAAAGTAATGAAATCAAATTAAATATTCCTTGGGTCTTAGAGCAGTTTGGCCCTAGCCCTGGCGTGAGGCAAACGCCCTCCTACGAGGATGAGCAAAAATATGACTCTACTTTGCCCTGAATTGCTTTCTGGATCTGAGGCTTCAGGACTTTCTGCTTCGGCCAGCCTTTATTAGTACCAAAGACTCTACGAAGGTTCCCCACAAAAACGCACACCCGTTTCCCTGCCTCCATCCTGCCTTCAGTAGGATCTGACTTTGTGGCTGGAGGACCAGCCCCTCCCGTGGGAATGCAGAGCTTAACATGTGTACTGCTTGTGTGTGTGTGTGTGTGTGTGTGTGTGTGTGTGTGTGTGTGTGTGTGTGTGTGTGTGTGAGTATTCCACCTCCCACTCCCTCCCCATCTGCTCTGGGTATTTTTGTTTTTGTTTTTTTAGTTTTAGGTTTGCAACAGAGAGGAGTTAATTTATCAACAGCCTAAAACTGTTGCCAGTTTTTCTTTAGTTAAAAAAAGGTACAATCTCATTGGTAGCTCCCTTCCTCCTTTCCCCTCTCCGCCCTGCCAGTCGCTCTCTCCTGCCGGTGTGTCCAGGCTGCTCTGTCTCCCCACCTGTCCAGGTGTATGAGGCAGAGTGCCTGGGCAGCTTTCCTCTCAGTCATCGTTCACCCCACTTGAAAATTAAAACAAGGAAACTTTGCTTAAAAGATTTCATCTTTGGGAACCACAACTCCTGGTTGCCTTTCTCCTGTGTATGTGTAAATTCCTTAATAAATATTGCAGGGAAGGACCGCTCGCTTGCTCTCACTGTGTCACTCCTGGAGGAGGGTGAGTTCCACGCAGATTTTCTGCTTTCCAGGGGCAGTTCCCTCACTTTCCGTATTTTTAAAAACTATTACATTTAGGATGGATAAACAACAAGGTCCTACTGCACAGGGAACTATATCCAATCTCCTGGGATAAACCATAATGGAAAAGAATATAAAAAAAGAATGTATATATGTATATAACTGAGTCACTTTGCTATACAGCAGAGATTAGCACAACATTGTAAATCAACTGTGTTTCCATTAAAAAACAAAAAACTTTGTACAGAACATACCCAGGGGCCAGGCCCAGGCCCAGGCAGTCAGAAAGGGGGCCTTTCTCCAGAGGTGTCTAGAGTTGTGAGGGAGGGAACTCTGGATTTCTGTACCTGCTGGAGTCCCAGAACATCAGATCTAGAAGCACTCCCCCCCAACCCCATGCCAATAAAAAGCTGAGCCCACACCCACCCTTCCTTTGAGTACACCTTTTGAATACTTCCAGGTGTAAGTGAGAGGACAGCACAGTGGCTAAGAAAGTCAGCTCTGGATCAGGCTGCCAGTATTCATATCCCTTCTTACTCTGTGACCTGGGCAAGCTACTCAGCCCCTGGGTCTTAGTGTAAAATGGGACTCATGGTAATACTTAAAGTAAAATGAAGCAATTCCTGTGGTGCATTTAGCACACAGGGCACTTTGCACTCAAATGTTAGCAAATATTATGTGCCAGGCCTATGTTAGGTATTCATTCATTCAACAAATATTTAATAAGTGCTTACAATGTGCCAGGCACTGTCTTAGGCTCTGGAATGAAGCAATGAATCAAAACTCCCTGATCTCATGGGGTATTGTGGTAGGAGAGATGGACAATAAACAAGTAAATAGATTATTTAATTTCAGGTAGTAATAATACAAGGTAAGACAAGTTTAGAGGAGAGGGTGGGTATGGGACCGTTTGGATGGAACAGTCAGAAGGAGGTTACATTGGAACTGAGACCTGAATTAGGAGCCAGTCGTGTGGAGATCTGGAAAAAAATGACAGCAAAGGTAGGCATCTGTGTTGGAGATAGTTCGGTGGAGGTATTGGTTTGGGAGTCATCAGGGTGTGGATGGTATGTAAAGCCATGAGACCAGATGAAGTCACCTAAGGAGAGAGCATAAGGAGAAGAGGACTGAGCCTTGGGGCCCATCAGCTTTTAGAATTTGGGAAGAAGAGATAAGAAAAAAATGAATCTGGCGTAGTCCCTGCTCTCAAGAAACTTACAGAATCATGGGGCAACAGACTTAGAATCTCTTTTACATGTTTTATGGGAGCTAGGAAGGTCAGGGAAGCCTTCCTAAGGTCAGAGGTGTTTGAGCTGAGTCCTGGGGGCCAGGGAGGAGTTAACCAGTGGGTGAGGTGGGGGTGAGGAGAAGAGTCGTCCAGACAGTACCATGTGAAGGAAGAGACAGAAACCTGCAAGAGCACAGAACATTCCAGGAAGCACAAACAGTTCTCTTTCTAAGGTCTGATGTGAGTCAAGGTGTGGTGAGAGGGGAGACTCAAGTGGGTTTGGGTCAGATCATGGGGGGCTTCCTTCACCCTAGGAAGGAGTTTAGCCTGAAGCGTTGTAAGCAGTGGAGTGACATGGTCAGATCTGAGTTTCAGGCGGCTCACTCTTGCATTGCCGACAACAGTGTGTTTGAGAGAACAAGACCAGGTCTAGGGGACCAGAAAAGGGCAAGAGCTGAATGAGGGCCATGGTAGTGGAGGTGGGGAGACTGGAGCCGCTCAGAGGAGCATTTCATGAACAGCTTATGAGGCACATGGGGTGCTAACAGGTGTAGCACAAAAACGCTAAAATAAGTTTGGGAAAGACTGCATGTTGTATCACTTCTTGTACCGATACATCTAGAATATAATATCCAAAAAAAAAAAGGGAATTCCCTGGGAGCCCAGTGGTTAGGACTCGGTGCTGTCACTGCACCTGGTTGTCCTGGTTCTATCCGTGGTCGGGGAACTAAGATTCTGCAAGCTGTGCAGCATGGCAAAAAAAAAAAAAAAAGACACCACCAAAACAAAACAAAACGAAAACAAATAGTAATGGCTCCAAAAAGTCCTGTGGTAAAACTATTTAAAACAATTAATAGACTATATTTTTTAGAGCAGTTTTAGGTTCACAACGAAATTGAGCAGAAAGTACAGAGAGTTTCCATATACCCCTGTCCCCCACCTAGCCTCCTCCACTTTTGACATCCTGCACCAGAGCTGTACATTTGTTACAAACAATGAACCTACACCAACAGATCATTATCATAATCTACATTATGGTGCATTTTGGTGTTGTATATTCTATGGGTTTTGACAAAAGTACAATGACATGTGTTCACCATTATAGTATAATACAGAATAGTTTCACTGTCTTGAAAACCCTCTGTGCTCTGCGTATCCATCCCTTGCTCCCACATAACTCCTGGAAACTAATGATTTTTTTTTTAATGTCTCCATAGTTTTGCCTTTTCCAGAATGTCATAGAGCTGGAATACAGTTTGTAGCCTTTTCAGATTGACTTCTTTTACTTAGTAATATGCATTTTTGTCTTTTCATGGCTTGTTAGCTCATTTCTTTTTAGTGCTGAATAGTATTTCAGAGCCTGAATGTGCCACAGTTTATTTTATCTATTCACTTACTGAAGGACATCTTGGTTGCTTCCAAGTTTTGGTAATTATAAATAAAGTTGCTATAAACATCTGTGCGCAGGTTTTTGTGTAGACATAAATTTCCAATCCATTTGAGTTATTACCAAGGAGCATGATCATATGATAAGAGTATATTTAGTTTTGTAAGAAATTGCCAAGTGTCTTCCAAAGTGGCTGAACCATTTTGCATTCCTACCAGTGATGAATGAGAGTTCCTATTGCTCCACATCCTTGCTAGCATTTGGTGTTGTCAGTGTTTTTGGATCTAGGCCATTCTAATAGGTGTGTAGTGGTACCCCACTGCTGTTTTAATTTGCAATCACCTAATACGTAGTGTTGAATATCTTTTCAAATGTTTGTTTGCCATCTGTATACTTTGATTAGATTAAATTTAAGAACTGTTTATCAAAAGATTCCATTAACAGAGTAGAAATGCTTACCACAGAGTAAGCAAAAATATTTGAAACACATGATAAAGGACTTGTATTCAGAATATATGAAGACCTGCAAAACGAGAAAAAGACAGGCCAGCTAATGGAAAAACAGACAGTGTAGACCTGACTAGGCACTTCAAGAGGCTGCCAAAATGGCTAACAAACATATGAAGAGATGCCCAATCTCATTAGTAATTGGGGAAATACAAATAAAAACCACAATGAGACATCACTAAACACCTACCAGAATGGCTAAAATGAAAAAAGATAATCCAAGTGTTGGCAAATATGTGGAGCAATGGGAACACACAACTGGTAGGAGTGTAAATTGATACAACTACTTTGGAAAATGGTTTAGTATTATCTACTAATGTTGCTACCTAGATATACCTATAATTCAGTAATTCTACTCCTAGGTATACACCAAATAGAAATGCATGTACATGAGCATTAAAGACAAGCGTAAGAATGTTCATCATTATGCATAATATTGCCAAACCAGAGACAATCCAGATGTCCATCAGCAGAAAAATGGGTAAAGAAATTGTAGTATATTTATGTAATAGAATACTAAACAGCAATGGAAATTGCCAAACCAGAGTTATATACACCCACGTAGAGAAATCTCACAAACTTAATGTTGAAAACATTTTTCACTGTGTCATTTGAAAGTATGTTGCAGACATAGTGATACTTCACCATTAAATATTTGAGCATGCACCTTCTAAGAGTGATATATTCTTCTATATAACCACCATACCATTTTCATGCCATATTTGAGCATGCATTTTCTGAGTGATATATTCTTCTATATAACCACAATACCATTTTCATACCAATGAAGATTAACAATAATTCAATACCACCTAAAATTCTGTCCATTTTTAATTTTTGCCAGTTATCTCAAGAATGTCTTCTGTTCCTTTTTTTTTTAAACCAAGATCCAATTTAAATTTATGCATTGCATTTGGTTATTATGTCTATTCAATTTCTTTTCATTGGGAACAATGCCTCTACCGTTTTTCCCCATGACATTGACTTTTTGAAGCCAATTCGTAGAAAGTTCTACATTTTTCATCTACCTGGAAACTAGAAAGTAGGTCTAGATTCACATTAAATATTTTGGCAAGAATATCTCATAGTTTATCTGGAGTACATCATATCACATCAAGGAGCAAATAATACCTGGAGGAAGGGACTTATACAGTCATTGGCAAAAATATGAGGAATCCATATGAAAATATTGAGTGTTCGATCAAGAAGACCAAGATGTAATTTAGGGTCAGGTGGTATGTATTGGCATGCATGCACCTACCGCAGATCTTAGATTTAATGTCCTGGATGCAGCATCTGGGCATATTTAAAATAGATAAAGCTAAACATTATATTGGCCAATCCTAAAAGCTGGGAAGACAGAAATTCCTTTGTATAATGTAGAGAAAAGATTCCAAAACTCAAGGAATTCTGGAATGAATTACCAAATATGTCATCCCTTTTCCCAACCTGTCCCTGGCAGAACCCTGAAGACATTCCCTTTACCCAATGGCTTGAGACATACTTTCTTATATAAGTACTAGAGTCCTTAAAACATGAGTTAGCAGGTGTTCTCTAGAGGCCAAGAATGCTAAAGTGTGCTCCCTATCTTCAGTGGAGTTGGGACGTTTCCAATAGTAGCCTTTAACAGTGGCCCACCTGCAATTTATGGTAATCAGAATGGATACCAAGATCTCTGGAGGTGATTAATTGAGGATAGGGACCCAGACAAGTAGCAGCTCACTAAAGCCCTGCTTGATCTGTATAGCCAAAATTTCTCCAGGTTTGGAGACAGATGTCATCAAGATAAAAATGTAGCCCTGTATTCTATTGCTAGACCTGAGCTAGTTCAAAGACCTAGAGCCTATGGAAAAATGGTGAGGCCAGGTATCCTTGAGGAGGGAGCTTATAAAAGCCCCGTAAGTGTATAATGTGTATCTTACTTTCGGCTTTCCCCAAAGGGGCTCATTACCATTTTACCTGGGTCAATACACTAGGGAAACTACACAAACACTTTGGCAACAGTTGGACACTAGCTGTTAGCTATCATTATGTCCTGAGTACCCATAATGTTGGCCACTTGTCAGAGTGGAAGCATATAGAGATCAGGTAATGATGGAGTTTTGACCTAAGTCAGTCTCACCATAAGCCCAATGGAACCTTAAACCCCTCCTGTAGTAGTTTCCCCATTTCTGAGTGTCTAGTTGGAAAAGATGCCCTTAGCAACTGAAAGAATTCTCACATTGGCTTGCTGACCAGTGAAGTAAGGACTGTTGAGAAAAGAATGGAGAAGAGGAAGCTCCTGGAGCTCTTCCCTATCAAAATAATAAATCAGTAGCATTACATCTCTGGGAGAATTTAAGAGACCACATGTCCATTTAACTTCAGTCTAGCTGGTGCAAAAGATGGATGGGTTTGGAAGAATGACAGTAAATTACCATTAACTTCTTCAGGTTAATACCTCCAAACTGGGTGATACTCATTACAGGTGCTTTTCCGAAGTTATTTCCTTATTGAATCTAATCAGGATAGTGTTTGACACATGATATATGTCTATTAACATTATAATTTTGGAGAGGGAATTTATCCTGATAAACAAAAATATCAGAAGGAATTTTTTGCTTTCGCTTGGTAGAACAGCAGTATGAGTTTACCACCCCATCTGAGGAATATGCCGCCTCTTAGATCTATGCAATAGTTCAATCGGTAGAGGCTTTGGCTCTCTCACCACAGTAGATTGTATTTTCCAAGATGGCTCCCACCAACATATACCCCATCCCACACTGGCATTCTTCCATTGAAAGGTGGGGTCTATTTTCTCTCCCTTTGAACACGAATAGTCCTTTATAACTGCCTCAACCAATAGAATGCAGCAGATATGACACTGTGTGACTTCTCAGGCTAGGTTATAAAAGGGCAATACATATGGCTTCTTCCTGGCTCTCTCTCTCTGTCTCGGGACTCTTGCCCTTCATACCAAGGCAACAGATTTTGAGAAAGCCCAGGCCACATAGAGAAGTCATATGTGGGTTTCTGGCCAACAGCCCTGGCCAGGCCTACGTGGCAGTAAATAACCTTCAGATGATTCCAGCTCTTTGCCTTTGAGTCTTTCAGCTAGGCTTCCAACATAATGGCACAAAGACAAGCTGTCTGCACTGTGCCCTGTCTGTATTTCTGACTTATGGGAACTGTGAGAGATAATAAATGATTATTATTGTTTTAAGCAGGAAGTAATAGGCAATCTATCATGTAATCTAATCTACAAGGAGTCCTGCCACATCAATGAATTATTTGAGGCATGTTGGGCTGATTCTTTTATTTTTTTAATTTTTTGCCCACACCGTGACCAGTGATCAAACTCGTGGCCCCTGCATTGGGAACGTGGAGTCTTAACCACCCGACCACCAGGGAAGTCCCCAGGCTGACCCTTTTAAAAGAAAGAACAAGTTGCTGAATTTGCTACCCTCTGTATTAAAAAAGAAGTACTGCACTTGATGAGTCCCTTTGGATTTGTAAAGCAAATATACCATAGTTGGGTGTGTTGACACAACGGATTTTGGAGGTGACCTGAAAAACTGCCTACTTCAAGTGGAGTCCAGAGTGACAAATGTTTCTCTTGTTCAAGCTACAGGCATTTCTCCCCTCAGCCCACATGATTCAGTAGATCAGTAGCAGATCAGGATACTGTTTGTACACTCTTATAAGCCCCAATTAAAGAACCACCAAGAAGGCAATTATGGTTTTCGAAGCTATGCCCTCTTTGGCAAGTAACTATTTCCCCACCTGGCCTTGGTGGGGAATGAATCCCAGATCATGAGACCCTAGGTGCCGTGGGACCAGAGCTGCCCATAATGAACTGGGTAGTGGTCTGCCTGGGCCATATCTTTGGAGAACCTTCCATGTCAGTATCTTTAGATCTTTTTCTCTTTGGCCGATTGGAGTCACTGGAGAAGTGTTTTCAGATTTGCTACCCAGGGAGTATAGACCTGTGTGGAAGCATTCTGGGAAGAAGATTGGAAGTCTCAAGTTCAGTGTGCAAATTTTCATGTATCCTTGCCCCATTCCCTCTTCCATTTCCAGCATAGTACCCTGCCCTCAACTGTGCCTGGTGTTCTTCAGTTCAGAGACCCCTCTGTTTTATCTTCTCCTTAAACTACTCCTCCAGTCTCCCACAGAGAGATAAAGAAGGCTTCCCTGGTGGCGCAGTGATTGAGAATCTGCCTGCCAATGCGGGGGACACGGGTTCGAGCCCTGGTCTGGGAAGATCCCACATGCCGCGGAGCAACTAGGCCCGTGAGCCACAACTACTGAGCCTGCGCGTCTGGAGCCTGTGCTCCGCAACAAGAGAGGCCGCGACAGTGAGAGGCCCGCGCACCGCGATGAAGAGTGGCCCCCGCTCGCCGCAACTAGAGAAAGCCCTCGCACAGAAACGAAGACCCAACACAGCCAAAAATAAATAAATAAATAAATAAAATTTATAAAAAAAGGAATGTCCATGTTAAAAATAAAGATTAAATGCCTCCCTTCCTGGGATGCCAATAAAAAAAAAAAAAAAAAAAAAAAAGAAGGACAATCACCTGACTGGAGAACTGTAGAGATGCTGGAAATCTAACTGCTTCTAACAGATTTGCAACCAATATTGTATGTTTAACATTGCTTTCACTGCCCATTTCCAGAAGTACCCCAGGCAACCAATTTGTTTGCTTTTGGGGATTCTGTAATGTAAATCAGGTTGCTTCTTGGCTTTCCCCACTGCTCACTTAGGATTCAGCCTTTTAAGAACTCATAAAGCTATCATCACTCATCCATTTCTTGTCTTCTGGATTTATGCTTTTGGTTTTAAATCCTTTTTTTCTGCAGTTATGATGGGATTTTGTGAGGGAGTGGAGCTAAATACATGTGTTCCATCTGCTCCCTTTAACTAGAACTTAAGACCACAAGACAAGGGCTAAGAAGGCAGAAAGGCCAGAGGATGGGACCCTTCTTTTGGAAAGGGGTGCAGTTTTCCCAGGGAAGAGAGTTATGGACTGAGAGCCTCAAGGAAAAGAGCACCTGTGGGACAAGGGTTGTGACTACAGTCCTTGTGAAGTCTAAAGTGACAAGTACTTTCTTTCTAAGAGAGTTCAATTTCATTACGATTGTAATTCTGAATTTCCCTGACTCTGCCATAAAAGTTTTCATAAGACTTCAGTCTGGTTTATGAATATTGCGGGGGTTTAAGGAAAGCAAGAAGAAGATGGCTTTAACCTCTCCCATTGTCTCCCAGGATGGAGAAGGGGCATTAGCTTTGAGTGCCCACTCCCTAGTGAAACCAATGGACCCCGGGGGATTGTTCCAGAGAGGACAAGAGAAGAAAGAATAACCATCTGTTAATTCTCATGTGTTAGTGAAGGTTGTTCCTTTGAAGAGAAAGGACTCCAGCAAAATTCTGGATTTTTTAGGTGGAGTGGCAAGATGATTTGTAAACTGAATGAATTCACTGGAAGCAGAAGCTCAGAACCAGGGGTGACCGTGACTCTGAAAGACAATTTTATTTTATTTTTTTATTTTTTTAATTGAAGTATAGTTGATTTAAACTGTTGTGTTCATTTCTGATGCACAGAAAAGTGACCCAGTTATACAAATATATACATTCCTTTTTATATTCTTTTCCATTATGGTTTATCCCAGGACATGGAATATAGTTCCCTGTGCTATACAGTAAGACCTTTTGTTCCTCCATTCTATACGTTATAGTTTGCATCTACTAATCCCAAACTCCCAGTCCATTCCTCCCCCACCGCCCTCCCCCTTGGCAACCACAAGTCTGTTCTCTATGTGAAAGACAATTTTAATTGTTACATATTTATCTTTTTAACTGTTTAATTGAAGTATATACTACATATAGGAAAGTATACAAATTATACATGTATAGCTTGATGAATTTTCTATGTATTTATTTTTAATGTGTATTAGAAGAAATATAATTGGTACATTAAATATGGAATTTCAAGGATATTATTGCTTGGGATTAGAGTAGTGTAGGCTGGTAAGGCACTCACTTTACAAGGACTGCATGATTTGTAGGATCATTGTTCACACATTCAGTGACTGATTTGGGTTCTCTCAGAAACACATCCTGACAAAGGGTTGGGTGCAAGTAGTTTATTTGGGAAATACCAATAGGGGGTGGGGGAAATGAGACGGGGAAAGGAAGATAGCCAGTAAAGGATACACTATTAAGCTTATTATCTCTGTAAGAGACTGGAGCTTAATCACACTGAAACTCTGGGAAAGTGCATAATACAAATCTCAGAATCATGCCACCTAGTGGTGAGCAGACTGGGCATTGGCAAACCAACTGGCAAGAGTCATTGGTTGAGCCCCGGTAGTGGGTGTAGTGGGAGGGTTATCAGTGTTAATTCCTTGCCCAGCCGCAGAGATGCAGATACTGGCAGCTGGCATCGCTGAAGCACACTGGGAAGTCTGAAGGGTATGCACAGGACACAAACAGTGTCGGCTACTGTAACTAAACTTACCATCATAAGTGCTTGCAAGCATGGATAGTATAGATGATTCTGAGTGCTAGCACAGATTCCTCCTGCTGGAAGTTGACAATTATTTGTGATGGAAAATATGTAGAATGTTATATAATTGTAAATTGAAATTGGGCCTCACTCTGTCACTAATCATAATGTTAATTTCCTTTTGACCCTATCATGAATCAATGGTGAAAATGGTATTTCTAAAGGATAAGGCTGAAAACTGTAATGGAAATGTGAACAGTAGTGGTGATTTGAATAAAATTTACCGATTATGCACAGGGAGAACCTGGGCGTGAAGGTTTAAGATAAATACCTAACAAAGCTGTTAAGATTATCAGTCCTATAAAAGAGGGTCACTGAATTCTCCTGTTTTCTCAGATCCATGAAGAGATGGGCAATGAACACGTTCTGTTTCATTCAGAAGCTCATTGGTTCTGAATGAAACCACTGAAGAGCAGCATCTCTTCAAGATGCTAAAATAACTTCATCTTTCTGGATCACATTTGTAAGAACATGTTCCTAACTGGCAATGGCTCCAGATAGATTTATCCTTTAAACAATCTAAATGCAGTCCTGCAAGGCAAGGTTTAAACCAGTTTTCCACTTGAAAGATCAAATGCACTGAATAACAATGTTGTGTAACTGGAGCCGTGGGGTGGACCTCTTTAAAATGGTGAGTTGGGGAACTTCCCTGGTGGTCCAGTGGTTGGGACTCAGCACTTTCACTGCCATGGACCCGGGCTCAATCCCTGGTGGGGGAATTAAGATCCCACAAGCCGTGCAGCACGGCCAAAAATAAATAAATAAATTTTTTAATTAAAAAAAAGTTCTTTTATCTATAAAAATAAAATAAAACGGTGAGTTGGGTTCCTTTTGTTTGGATGATATGCTGATTAACTCATCTGAACTACTCTCTGAGACTATATTTTGAAGATTATGAAGAGACACTTGAAAGACTTGCTAAAATGCCTTCGTAGGGATTTTCTGAATCTGGTGGCAGAGATGAATAGATAAGGAGCCCTCTCTCCAGTATCTCTGATCTTTAATCAAACAACTTGACACATTTTGAAGATCAAATTCTAGATATTGTATTAGATGTCCTATTGAAATAATTATTAAACAAAAATTTCTCATAATTTTGGTTAGTTTCTAACTCCATCAGAAATGCAGTTATCTTGTCCTTGTATACCATGCATGCAAGTGAATTAGGATTTCCAGTGCTGGCTCATATCAAATCTGAAAAATGGAAACATTAATGTAGAAGCCCATCTTTTTTTTTTTTTTCGGTAAGTGACATCAATTCAAACATCTCTCCCTACTTTTAAATTGATAAACAATTCCATTCTTTGCATTGAGAAACTTATTTTCAGATATGTACTTTTGTAAATTGACTGAGTTATTATTTCTTCTTTTCA
Organism: Balaenoptera borealis; assembly: GCF_965194805.1. Taxonomy (NCBI): domain Eukaryota; kingdom Metazoa; phylum Chordata; class Mammalia; order Artiodactyla; family Balaenopteridae; genus Balaenoptera; species Balaenoptera borealis. Next base: position 161,405,768 of record NC_138860.1, on the reverse strand, counting down.
TTGTTTTATTTAAAATTTTAATTTCTTGGATTCAGTATTTTTATTTATTTTGTGGCATGTAATGCTTTCCTATTTACAGTAGAAAAATTTGTTCTCTTTTTCAATACATTTATTGAAATAAAGGGAGTTGAGAGCTTCAATATAATGCAGCCAGCATCATTTGGCATAAATCCCCAGTTCAAGCACAATGTTACAATGATTTGCTTTAGGATCATGTTATATTCCTTCTGCTTAATTTGTGCATGTTAACAGTGTAGCATGTATTTTTCTCTACATTCAGATACTCTGCACAAACGTAAGTATGCATATAATAATTAGTATATTTACATACACACATATACCTGTATATATACACACAAATATACATATTTTGGGGATAGTTATTAGTCTGAATCATATATTGCTTTTTTGTATGTCAAAACTGATCAAATATCAAGAAATTCACATGATTTAATTTAATACTTTCTCACTTAAAAATATCTGATGGAAATCCCACCAAGTGATGGTATAGCTCCAATTGATTCGTTTATAAGGCCTTTTTAAAGTTCTTGGTGTGGGCCAATCATCATTTATTCAGCAGTTTCCATGCTGGTGGGCATTTACTTTCCTATTTTCTGCCAGTAAAACCAGTTCTGCAATAACCATTCTTGTACAGTTGTCCTTTGTAACAACGCTATTTTTTCCAAGGGATAGATTCTCAAAGTAGGAATGATTTGTAAAAAGAATATGTATTTTTTATTTTAAGAGATGTTTCCAGATTACTTTCCAGAAAGACAGGTGTCCACTTCTATAATCAATGTATGGGAGTATTCTCTCCCTGCATTCCCACTTGCAATAGCTGTTATAGTTCTTATTTTTCCCAGTTTGGGTGTAAAGTGATGTATCATTATTACTATTCATTTGCATGTTTGGCTATCTTTTCATATGCTTGTTGACTATTTGGATTTCTCTTCTGTGAATTGTCTAATCATCATGTTCTTTGCCCATTTTCTCACTGGGTTAATTTTTTCTCCCCCCCACCTCCACTTTTTTTACAGAGATGAAGTTGACTTGAAATCAGTAGTTGAGGTATTGTTGTTATTGACTGTCAGTGCCCAAGCATTGGTTAAGTTATGTGCATTGTTGGTACTGGAACTGTTGAGTTTAATTACTATGATAAATGTCATAAAAGTTACAGAGTGGTTTGGCATTACAATGAAAAAATTATGAGGTACATAAAAAGGCACAGAAACAGAGTAGCATGAGATGTAACAAAAATCCATGCCTAGAAATAGTCTGGCTGAAAGAGCTTCTTCATTAAGTATACAATAAAATTCTACACTATAAAAAACTGTGTATTAATTTAATTGCAACATTTTTCTTTATTAGTAGTACATAAATAATGGTGTATTTAAAATAAATGATATTTTAGAGTCAAATACATATTTTTGTCTATCTGCATTACAAATATTTTTTTCAGATGTGTCATCTGTATGTTGACTTTGTTTAAGTGATCTTTTGCCTACAAAAGTTTTTAATTTTTTATCTAGTCAAGTATGTTGATCAAGTTTTCAGACTTTTTGTTAAAAGCGTTTCTCCCACTAATAGATTGTATACGTACTTTTTTTCAACATTTTTATTGGGGTATAATTGATATACAGTAAAACTGCAAGTATTTAATGTCTACATTTGATGAGTTTGGACATGTGCATGGACCCATGAAACCATCACCACAATTAAGAAAGCAGAATGTATATAGAATCTATTTTCACCTCCAAAAGTTTCCCTGAGTCCTTTTTATTTTTTTGTGTGTGATGAGAACACATAACATGAGATCTACTCTCAACAAATTTCTAAGTGTGCAATACAGTATCGTTAACTATAGGCACAATGTTGTACAGTGGATCTCTAGAACTTAATCATCTTGCAGAACTGAAACCTTATAGCAATTGAACAACTTCCATTTTCTTCTCTCCCCAGCCCCTGGTAACTACTGTTCTATTTGTATATGTACTCTTTTGGATTTTCTTGCAAGATTTTTGTAAGAGTTTAATACAACTGGAATATTTCTGAATATGGTTTAAGATAGGGATCCGTTTTTATTTTCTTCCAGATTGATAAGTACTAAAATTCCATAGGCTTCACTTATTAAATAATTCACCCATTTCCTTCTGAATTGAGCTACCACCTTTGTCATTTAATAAATTCTCACATATACTAGAATCTATTTTTTGATTCCCTAGTCTGTTCCATTGGTTTATTTGTCATTTCTCACACCAGTATCATAATTATATGGCTATGATGACCCAAAGACACTCCAGAATCCTTTCAATAATCATCACCATCATCATCATCATCACCATCATCATCATCCTTTTAACTTAGAAAGCAATTCTGGTGAACTTGTTCCTTGCAAATATAAGAGACTTAATCACAAAACTATGCATAGAATCACCTTTGTTTGAACATTTTAGTAGTTTACTTTAAAACAAAACTTAACTTTCCAGAAATTATATGATGTGTAACATGTACAGTAGAAACCCAACTTGATTTGTTCCTGTTGTGGACTGAATGTTTGTGTCCCTGCCCAATTCAAATTCAGTTTGAAGCCCCAATATGACTGTACTTGGAGATAAGATCTTAGGTTAAATGAGGTCTTAAGTAAAAGATTTGTGTCCTTATAAGAAAAAAACACCAAAGAGCTCACTCTCTCTTCCTGTATGCATACAAGAAGAGGTCATGTGAGACCTCACATGAGGTCTCACACACAGCAAGATGGCAACTACCTACAAGTCAAGAGAAGAGTCCTCAGAATGTAATCTACCTTGCCAGCACCTTGATCTTGGACTCCCCAGCCTCCAGAACTGTAAAAAGAAAAAATTCTGCTGTTTAAGCTATCCATTCTATGGTATTTAGTTGTAGCAGCCCAAGCAGACTAATACAGTTCCCTAAATGGCTAATTAGTTGTCCTAATGACACTTAACTGAATTATTCATCATCACTCCACTAATTTGTAATGCCACTTTTATAATATTTTAAATTTAAATGAATTACCGAGTCTGTTTTGGGGGTCCCAATTTCATTTCATTAATTTATGAGTATATTTTGGCACTAGTTTTATCTTATTTTGATTATTGTGCCTTATATTATATTGATAAAACAATTTATACCAATTATATTGGTAGGTCAAGTCTGACATCATTATTGTTGGAAAATTTTACTGGCCATTCTGGAATACTTAGCATTCCAGGTAAACTTTAGAATCATTTAATTTAATAAAAGGAAAAGTTGAGATTTTGATTGTGGAGCATTAAAGGAGGAAAAGTGACATATTTAGAATGTTCTATTCCAATCCATGAATATGGTGTACATCATTATTCTCTCCATTTAAATCAGTAACTTCTGTGGTTTTATTTATAACGTTCTGCATAACTCTTGTTGTTCGTTCTTAGCAATATTTTTCCAATATTTTATTATGAAAATATTCAAACATACAGGAAAGTTGAAAGAGTTTTACAGTGAGCATCCATGTACCACTACCTAGACTCTACCATTAACTTGGTACTATATTTTATGCTGTTTTTTTGTTGAGTAGTAGACAGAAGCGCAGACTGCCTGGATTCACCACTTGCAAGCTGTATGATGCAGGGCAAGTTACTTAACTTCTCCAAACCTCAGTTTTCTTATCTGCAAAGTGGGAATAATAATAACATTTACCTCAAGGGGTTGTTATGAGGACTACATTGGTTAAAATATGTAATACGGGACTTCCCTGGTGGCGCAGTGGTTAAGAATCCGCCTGCCAACACAGGGGACACGGGTTCAAGCCCTGGGCTGGGAAGATCCCACATACCACAGAGCAACTAAGCCCGTGCATCACAACTACTGAGCCTGTGCTCTAGAGCCTGTGAGCCACAACTACTGAGCCCATGTGCCTAGAGCCCATGCTCCGCAACAGAGAAGTCACTGCAGTGAGAAGCCCAGGCACCACAACAAAGAGTAGGCCCCACTTGCTGCAACTAGAGAAAGCCCGCATGCAGCAACTTAGACCCAACACAGCCAAAAAAATTAATTAATTAATTAATTAATTAAAAAAATATGTAATGCACTTAGAACAAAGCTTCATACTCTGTAAATACTATATGCTGGTGTGTTAGCCTGCTTGGGCTGCTATAACAAAATATCATAGACTGGGCGGCTTAAACAATGGAAATTTATTTTTTCACAGTTCTGAAAGCTAGAAGTCCCAGATCAAGATTTGGCAGGATCAGTTTCTGATGAGGGCTCTCTTCCTGTCTGTATATGGTGACTTCTTGCTAAATCCTCATATTACCTTTCCTCAGTGTCTGCCTTCAGAGAGAGATTAAGCCTTCTGGTGTCTCTTCTTAAAAAGACACTAATCCTATAGGATCAGGGCCCCACCCTTATGACCTCATTTAATCTTAATTACAGACAGTCCCCAACTTATAATCTTTCAACTTTACGGTTCTGTGAAAGTGATATGTATTCAGTAGAAACCATAATTTGAATTTTAGTCTTTTCCTGGGCTAGCAATATTTGGTATAATACCCTCTCATGATACTGGACAGTGGCAGTGAGCCTCAGCTCCCAGTCAGTCACAGTCATAAGGATAAACAATCAATGTACTTACAACCATTCTGCACCCACACAGCCATTCTGTTTTTCACTTTCAGTACAGTATTCAGTAAATTACATGAGATATTCAATACTTTATTATAAAATAGGCTTCACGTTAGACGATATTGCCCAACTGTAGGGTAATGTAAGGGTCTGAGCACGTTTAAGGTAGGCTAGGCTAAGCTATGATGTTTGGTAGGTTAGGTGTATTAAATGCATTTCTGACTTACTGTATTTTCAATTTATCATGGGCTTATCTGGATGTAACCCCATCATAAGCCCAGGAAGGTCTATACTTTTTTTTTTTTAATTTATTTTATTAATTAATTTAATTTTGGCTGCGTTGGGTCTTCGTTGCTGCTCAGGGGCTTTCTCTAGTTGCAGAGAGCAGGGGCTACTCTTTGCTGCGGTGCAGGCTTCTCATTGCGGTGGCTTCTCTTGTTGCAGAGCAGGGACTCTAGGCGCGTGGGCTTCAGTAGTTGTGGCTCCTGGCCACATGGGCTTTGTTGCTCCGCGGCATGTGGGATACTCCCGGACCAGGGCTCCAACCCGTGTGCCCTGCATTGGCAGGCGGATTCTTAACAACTGCGACACCAGGGAAGTCCAAGATCTGTACTTCCTTACTCCAAATATAGCTACACTGGGGGTTAGAGCTTCAACGTATGAATTTGGAGGGCTGGGTGGGGAGACACAGACATTCAGTTCATAATAGCTAGCAATCACATCGTTTTTTTGTTTTGTTGTGGTTTTTTGTCTTTGGCCGCACCGCGCGGCATGCGGAACTTCCCTGACCGGAGACGGAACTCGCGCCCTCTGCAGTCCAAGCGCAGAGTCTTTAACCACCACCAGGGAAGTTCAGCAATCACATAGTTTTATTCTATTTTCTGAATTGTTATTTTTGTAGGCTATTGATGTAGAAAATAAAACAGCATTACAGTATAATCATTTTTGCAGAAAATACATAAAAATGCATTTTAAAAATTGTGTGTGTGTAGGTGTCTGTGCACCAAATGTTAGCAATGGTTACTCTGCTTGGTGAGATTACAGGTAACAGTTATTTCGTATTTTGTGGCATTTTAGAAATATAAGGAAAGCAATTAGCGTAAGAACTTATTGAATATTAGGACAAACAACTACCTGACCGTGGTATTCTTCTAATGAAACACTGGATTCCATTCCACTTTCAGTCTTTTCTACGTACATATTAAGTGAAAGTGGTATGGATTCTTTTTTTTTTTAATTATTATTATTATTATTTTTAAATTTTATTTATTTATTTATTTATCCATGGCTGTGTTGGGTCTTCGCTTCTGTGCGAGGGCTCCCTCCAGTTGTGGCAAGTGGGGGCCACTCTTCATCGCGGTGTGCGGGCCTCTCATTATCGCGGCTTCTCTTGTTGCGGAGCACAGGCTCCAGACGCGCAGGCTCAGTAGTTGTGGCTCACGGGCCTAGTTGCTCCGCGGCACGTGGGATCTCCCCAGACCAGGGCTCGAACCCGTGTCCCCTGCATTGGCAGGCAGATTCTCAACCACTGCGCCACCAGGGAAGCCCGGTATGGATTCTTTTACACCAACGTTGTTTCGACAAAAAAGAGATACAGATGTTTCCCTTTGTCAAGGGTTTCAAATCTCCCGGCGGAAACATTCACACGTCTATGCCTGGCAGAGGGGAGCCGGTTCTATTCAGTAGTCTCGGCGGGGACGGGAACACAGGCTTTGTTTCCTTCCGCAGTAGCAGGCTGCTTCACCCTGGGTTCGGGTCCCGAGCTGCGTGCAAACGGAGAGTGATGGGACCGTATCCCGGGGCGCATCCTGGGAGGCGCCGGCGAGCTGGCAGGCTGCCCCGCAGGACGCCGGGAACCGCGCGCTGAGGCTGCTGCCGCGCAGGCGCACCAGCCGGACTGCGCTACGTGGGGCATCTTGGCACTGCGCGGAGACCGGTCCGTCGCGGCAGGAGGGCTAGGGCGTGCGGCCCGAGCTGGTGAGAGGGGTGAGCCAGGGCTCCCCTGGGTCTGGGGAGGGGACAAGCCGGGTAGCGCCGCCTCGGCCCCGCCCGCCGTCACCCGTGGCGCGCAGTGTGCCCCGCGCCCCAGAGTCGAGCTCAGACAAAGGCTGCGAGGGCAGGGCCGTGCGGTTCAGCCCTGGAGAAAAGGTTTATCCTCTCCATTTCGGGAGGAGGAAACTGGATTAGCGGGGTTACGTGATTTGCCGCAGCCGGCAAGGGAAGGAGCTGGGATTCAAAGCCAGATCCTTTTTGATTCCAAATCTCAGACTACTTTAAACCTAGTGCTGCCTAAAACAAAGAATTGGGTTTTATTTATCCCTTTATGCTTCATGACCCCAGCGCAGTGTTTTGGACCATATGGACTGTGTATATCCACGGTCTCCATGTATCTTTTGTAAAAAATGTTCAGTGATTGGTGCAAGTTCTAGAATTCTCACCATGTGATTGAACTTTCCGGATCCTTTTGCTGACTCTGATGTTTTCTAACCAGCATGGCTAGGGGCCTGTAGACTTGGCGATTTAGAATAAACACCTGGAGCCTCCCGCTGCCTGCTGAGGAGACAGATGGAGCGCAAGGATGGGACGTGTTCCTTGAGAGCCTAGGGAGTGAAAAGGTCTGGACTCCGGATTTTGGTGCTGTATGTTCGCCGGGTTCCTGAGCGTGGAGGACACCTGTGCCACTGTGAAGCCTCCCGTCAGTTTCCGGCAGTTTCCTCATCAAAAGTGGACAAGCCCAGTCAGGACTCTCTGCCCTGTGAGCTGAGCTACAGTTCGCCAGAAAGGAGCGCTGAAGTCATCATGCTTCAGAGACTCCTATTCACCCTGCCCGTTGAGGCCAGCACCTGGGTGAAGTTGCACCATCCAAAGAAGGCCACGGAGGGGGCGCCCCTGTGGGAGGACGTGACTAAGATATTTGAAGGAGAAGGTGAGACTAGACTGCTGGGTGGGAGGGAGGCAGAGCAGCATCGGCTAGGGTGGGAAGGAAAGTGGGCACCCGAGCAGAGCATCTACTTAGGTAAAAGGTCTCTGGAGTTCTCGATTATTGCTCCTGGCTTGGGGTTTTCCCAAGTAGTAGTGGTTAGTTCAGCCTAAAACGAATATTTCAGTGTCATGGTTGTGTATGTTATTTCTTTTTATCTTCCCCATGGGTGCGTGGGGCTGGGAGGACTTGCCTGATTTTCCTTATTTTACAGTGAGGAAATGTGAATCAAATGAATGACCTGTCCAGGTATGGGGTGGGTAGGCCAGAAGTAGAAGACAGCAGGGAAAGTACCAGGTGAGACTGGAGTATCTTGTGCTAGAATAGCAAGGAAGAGCTCAAAGACCAATGGACGTCTACCAGAAGGATGCAGAAGCCCGGTTCAAATTGGGGACAGTTTAAGTGTCCAGATTTTTTTTAAAGGGCCTTTTATTTATTTATTTATTTTATTTTTGGCTGCGTTGGGTCTTCGTTGCTGGGCACAGGCTTTCTCTAGTTGTAGCGAACGGGGGCCACTCTTCATTGCAGTGCATGGGCTTCTCATTGCGGTGGCTTCTCTTGTTGCAGAGCACGGGCTTCAGTAGTTGTGGCTCATGGGCTCTAGAGTGCAGGCTCAGTAGTTGTGATGCATGGGCTTAGTTCCTCCAAGGCATGTGGGATCTTCCTGGACCAGGGCTCGAACCCGTTTCCCCTGCATTGGCAGGCGGATTCTTAACCACTGCGCCACCAGGGAAACCCTAAGTGTCCAGATTGATTGTAACACCTTAAATAAGTAAAACTCCACACATTCATGATGACACTTAAAATAGAGAAAGAGAGTCACAGATGTGGAAAATAAACTTATGGTTACCAAGGGGGGAAGGAGGGATGGGATGAATTGGGAGATTGGGATTGACATATATACACTACTATTTATAAAATGGAAAACTAATGAGAACCTGCTCTGTATAGCACGGGGAACTCTACTCAGTGCTCTGTGGTGACCTAAATAGGAAGGGACTCTAAAAAAGAATGGATATATGTATATGTATAACTGATTCACTTTGCTGTACAGCAGAAACTAACACAACATTGTAAAGCAACTATACGCCAATAAAAATTTTAAAAAAAAGAAAAAGAATTTAGGAAACTCCCCAAAATAAATAAATATAACAGAGAAAAATGGGGGGAGAAAACTCATCTGCCATATTGGAAGTGATTAATACACTGATTTCTTACTTTGAAAATAGGTTTTTATGGGAATGAAGGATGCATTTACCTTGCTTTTTACATCCTTTTCAGAGAATACCTGCCAATAATAAATGTAGAAAGAATGATAGAATATTTTACTGTAAATGAAGTAATTGGAAGGTTGGTAGAGAATAGGATATTCACATGGTGTCAAGGTATGGCCCCCACAAATCACTTGCTAAATGCCAGGGAAAGGACATACTTTTTCAATGACAAGATCTAGTGGTCACTATCTTTTGGTTTTTTATAATTTTATTTATATTTGGCTGCGTTGGGTCTTCGTTGCTGCGCACAGGCTTTCTCTAGTTGTGGCGAGCGGGGCTACTTTTCGTTGCGGTGCGTGGGCTTCTCATTGCAGTGGCTTCTCTTGTTGCGGAGCACGGGCTCTAGGCGTGCGGGCTTCAGTAGTTGTGGCTTCCGGGCTCTAGAGCACAGGCTCAGTAGTTGTGGCGCACGGGCTTAGTTGCTCTGCAGCATGTGGGATATTCCCGGACCAGGGCTCGAACCCATGTCCCCTACATTGGCAGATGGATTCTTAACCACTGCACCACCAGGGAGGTCCTAGTGATCACTATCTTAACCAAGTGTCCCAGTGATGGGATAACCTGACATTTTGTGCCTTCTGGGTGATGTAATATAAAGCACATGGTATCACCCATGAAGAATCCCTGCCTAAAATGTTTAACCTGATCCAAATTAATCTTAAAGGCTGAACTTCTGGTTTAAAGAAAATACAGGGGATGGAGAAATAAGAGAAACCCCACCATGAGGATACAGTAAGCCTATGCCAGTGTCATGAAAGAAAGGCAAGTACTGTCTAGAGTAAGAGAGACTTTGAATAATAACCACTTAAAATGTGTGAGCCTTAACTGGAAAAAATCTAGGATAAAAGACAGTTTGGGAACAGTTGAGGAAATCTGAATATGGACTGAATATTTAGATGATCCTATGGAATTATTGTTAACTCTCTGAAGTGTGATAATTGGTATCATGGTTATGCAGGAGAAGATTCTTTGAAGTATTTAGGGAGGAAGTATCATGATGTCTGCAACTTTGAAATGGTTCAGAAAAAAATATAGATAGATGAAACAAATATGGCAAATGTTAACGATCATTTAATGTGTTAGATATATGGGTGTTCAATATTCATGATAAAAAGTTAAGGGAAAAATACAAGGATAATAATTCATGTGCCTTAATTGCTAGTTCATATTTTTAATATGTCAAATTTCAGCCAGTATTTCTTGAATTCTAGCAGCCTGGCATAATTTAGTTGTGCTTAAGTAGCAGATGGGAAAAAATGAACCAGATACAGTTTCTATGCATATACTCATACTAATACTCAATTGACAGTGATAAGTATAAAAATAAATATAATAGGAGGCAGCCTGAGATAGATACCAGTGTAGAGATAAAAACCAAGCGTTGGAGGAATACAGGGGAGAGGAAGCTTTCCTCTCATTAAGGGGATCTGAGAAAACTTCACTCGAACTGGTCTAGAAGGATACCTCAGTTTTTCACTGAGTAGGACTTGGGGGAAAGTACTGAGGTGGGTGCTATCCAGGTATGTTCAAAGAATGGTGAATAGGATTATGTGGTGGGTGTGTCCAGAGGATGAAGGATGGTGTTTAGAGGCAGGTAATACTTGAAGAAGCAGCTTTGGACTGGTTGTGGAGGATCTTGAAGTCTATGGTAAAGTGTTTGGATTTTTCTTTCTTGAAAGTGAGGAACCTTTGAGGATTTTTGTACAAAGGAATGGCCTGGTAGGTCTGTGCTTTTGGACCAGCGTTGTCCATTGGGAAACATTAATCCCCCAGTCAACGCACTGCAGATCCTCCTCCTTAAGGAGGCTCCAGCCTGCTCTTGAGTTGCTCTGAATGTCCCTCATTGTATTGAATGTATTGAGAGAGGGGCCATATTCAGCAGGTCTGCAGGCAGTTTTTCTATTTGGGGGATCTGGGAAGATGCAAACCTCATAGCTCTTTTCCTTTCCCAGTTCTGCTATCTCAGGATGCTGATGAGACCCGGGGAGAAAGTTTTAAGGATGAAGTGACATCTGGGTCCCTGACCGCAGAATCCCAGGTAGGTTGGAGTTTCCTGTCACTTTCTTGAAATTGTTTCTCAGATTTTAAGAGCCCTGGCTTCGATTTTCTTTGACTCGACTTCCTGGATTGGATTTTCTTAGCCTGTTAGAAACCAGGCTGCATGGATTGGTTTCACAGGCATTTTCCCCACCTGTAGTAACCTTCCTCAGAAACCCTCTTGTTTCTAGCAAACCTCTAGCCATTTATACAACAAATTTAAAAATCATGTGTGTGAGTGTGTGTGTGTAAGAGAGAGAAAAAGTATAGAATATAATTCTTGCCCTTAAGCATCTCAAGATGTCATCCAGGGGAAAGACAAACATTGTAAAATATTTAAAGCAACACTTTAAAATGAACAGAGAGGTTCTGATATTCTTGGAGATGTACACACTTCATTAATGACCTTTAAGAAAGGATTTTTGGTCATGTCCTGGAGCAGAATTATAGATGATAGAGAAATGAGTAGAGAAGCTACTGACAGGTCCTAAAGGACACAAACTAAACAGGCTAAGAAGAAAAGGAAGGAGAACTTCCAAGAGCAGTTTAATAGTTTCTGCGTATCATACATGAGCTCATCAGAAAACCAGTGACACCGGCAGGCAAAGCTCTGCACAGCCAAACCCCAGAAGCATAGGGAAGCTCAAGAGAATTAGAGAGTAATCAGAGAAAACCAATATAGAAGGAGATATTATTAGAGAACAGAAGAGTTTTAAAGTGGAGTGATCATAACTTCCAAAATCACATGGTACAGGGTTTAGTCCCATGTCTTTAACCTTCCTCAAATTTATCGGTTAAATATGGAGGCTAGTGTCTAGTAGGCCTGAAATGCATTCCAGAATTATTTACAATACATAAAAAGCATTAAAATAGTCTTAATTCCATACTTAAGGAATTTGTTATTATCTCAGCCTTCTGGCTTCTGGGTTCTCTTTGCATTTGGTAATATTTTTAAAAAATAACCCAAATGGTTATTTAATTTGTGTAGATCATTCATAACAGGCTCTTGTACCTCACAATGCAGTGTCTGCTTTGGTCAAGGAATCTTCCTTACTAGGCAGAATTCGTGCTCCCTCTAAAAATGTGCTGTTCTCACATACTTTTTTTACCAACAGAAATACCCAGCTAAGGGTCTTATCCATGCTGGAATGTTCTCATTTTTTTTTTTTTTTTTTTTTTTTGTATTTATTTATTTATTTATTTATGGCTGTGTTGGGTCCTCGCTTCTGTGCGAGGGCTTTCTCTAGTTGCGGCAAGTGGGGGCCACTCTTCATCGCGGTGCGCGGGCCTCTCACTATCGCGGCCTCCCTTGTTGCGGAGCACAGGCTCCAGACGCGCAGGCTCAGCAATTGTGGCTCACGGGCCCAGTCGCTCCGCGGCATGTGGGATCTTCCCAGACCAGGGCCCGAACCCGTGTCCCCTGCATTGGCAGGCAGATTCTCAACCACTGCGCCACCCAGGAAGCCCCTCATTTTTAAAAAAATATTTATTTATTTGGCTGCGTCGGGTCTTATTTGTGGCACGCGGGATCTTTCCTTGCAGCAAGCGGGCTCTTCGTTGTGGCACGCGGGCTGTAGAGCGCGCAGGCTTAGTTGCCCCGCGGCACGTGGGATCATAGTTCCCTGACCAGGGATCGAGCCTGCGTCCCCTGCATTGGAAGGCAGGTTCTTAACCACTGGACCATAGGGGAAGTCCCGAAATGTTCTCATTTTAACCAATTCTTTCAGCCCAACCAGGGTCCCTGTTTTCTCTTGTGGCCTTAGCCCCTTTTGAACCCTTTCCTTTCTCAAATAGTCCTGATTTTTATTGTCCTTAACCTAAATTACTATATACTGTTCTGTGACCTTCTTTAATATAGTTCATGAGTATTTTGCCTTCAACCAAATTGTGTGTTGGAAAAGACAGCTTACACACTCCCTACATTGTTTTGTAACCTCCAGCAGAGAATCAGCTAGTTTTCAAGAGGGTGTCCATAGGAGCTGGCAGAGGCTTGATGACAAAGAGATCTCTTTCTAGCCTTTCCTGCATCAGAGATGGGCTCCCGCATGTGGCAGACTACCTCATAAATTTAAGTCCTTACATACAGACTGACATAGACTAGACCTGTCTAGCCTGAGGAGAATCTCTGCTGAGTGGTGTTTCTCCACCCCTGTGATGGATTTGCTTTAAAAAAAAAAAAAAAAAAAAGAGGGTGTCCAGGAAAACTTGGCTAAAATCTGTTAGCATCTAGACAAGGTTAGAACAACTTCCTAACTCTGGCTGAAAAGGAACATATTTGATGTTCTAGGAACTGTTAACCTTCAAAGACATATCTGTGGACTTCACCCAGGAGGAGTGGGGGCAGCTGGCCCCTGCTCACCGGAATCTGTACCGGGAGGTGATGCTGGAGAACTATGGGAACCTGGTCTCAGTGGGTAAGGATGGGTTCCCCTTGTAACTAGAACCTGCCTATTGGAATAAAAATCTTTATTTCTAAGTTAAGTGGTATGCTTGGTCTTTGGGTTCTGTGTGAGAGATTTCTAGTTCCTTCTGAACATCAAGTCAGGATTGCTGTGGTCTTTTCTGCCCTGGTCTTTCTACTCTACCCTTCAGAAGGCCTGAATAACAAAGAACTATCTTTAAATTCTTGGGATGCCTCTTTGACCTCAGCACATGTAGTTTTCTTCTTCTTCACGAGCAGGATATCAGCTTTCCAAACCTGGTGTGATTTCCCAGTTGGAGAAGGGAGGAGAACCATGGCTGATGGAGAGAGAGATTTCAGGAGGTCCAAGTCCAGGTAAGAGCAAGGCAGATGGAGGCTTTGTCACGTTTGCGAGAGAGTTCGGCTAAAAGGCTTCTTCAGGCCATGGGGGAGGCTGCAGCCACCCGGGTGAGACCCACAAGAAACCTGATTACCACTCCGTCCCCCTTTCCTGCACTTGCCTCTTCTCATTAGTTTCTTTGGAGTCAGAGGAAAAGAGATGGCTTTCTCATCAGGGTTAGTTAGCTGCCTTCACCATTTCTCCTGACCTGACATTTGTGGTTTTCTTGCTTTCTCCAGCATTCTAAACCTTACCCTGATCATAGTTTCTTTCTCCTATACATTCAGTTATCCATGGATCTCTCCTCATAAAGACAGTACCCTTCACCAGATCGTTATGTTATTTTATCATGACTTTCACTTTCTCTGATGATTCCATTTAAATTTTTTTCCTAAATCTTATTCTATGACCATATCTTCAATTCTGATTCTCCTTTTAACTTGTGTAATTTAACTTTTATTTCAGATAATTTACGACTCTTTGAGAAGTCACCACAGAATTCCATCTTACCAAATCCAATGGCTTTTAATAGTCTTCTTCAACTTCTAAGAACAGTAATAATGACACTGTTTTCCAAGCTGGCTTCTGCGAGTCCTGTGCCTACTTTAACCCCATCTTACAAATGAGGAAAAAAAAGGCTCTTAGGTTAAGAAATCTGTACATGATCGTTTAGCTACTACTTGGTGGAATCAGTATTTGTCTAATCATTCTGACTCCACAGTTTGTGTTCTTATTTTTTGATTACAACCCATTTTTATTTTTTAAATTTTTTAAAAATTTTTATTTATTTATTTTATTTTTGGCTGCATTGGGTCTTCGTTGCTGCGCACGAGCTTTCTTTAGTTGCAGCGAGCAGGGGCTACTCTTCATGTGGTGCGCGGGCTTCTCATTGTGGTGGCTTCTCTTGTGGAGCACGGGCTCTAGGCACATGGGCTTTAGTAGTTGTGACATGGGGGCTTCAGTAGTTGTAGCTCGTGGGCTCTAGAGCTCAGGCTCAGTAGTTGTGGCACATGGGCTTAGTTGCTTCGTGGCATGTGGGATCTTCCTGGACCAGGGCTCGAACCCATGTCCCCCGCATTGGCAGGCGGATTCTTAACCACTGTGCCACCAGGGAAGCTGCCACAGTTTGTGTTCTTATGGTGCTGTCCTGCAGGGCAGCATTAGGTTATATAGACCACACCACCTTCTTGGTATCTTTTTTTTTTTTTTTTTTTTTTTAAAGATATTCGCCATGTATTTCTTCTTTAGGTCTTTTTTTTTTTTTAATTTATTTTTATATTTATTTTTGGCTGTGTTGGGTCTTCGTTTCTGTGCGAGGGCTTTCTCTAGTTGCGGCAAGCGGGGACCACTCTTCATCGCGGTGTGCAGGCCTTTCACTGTCGCGGCCTCTCTTGTTGCGGAGCACAGGCTCCAGATGGGCAGGCTCAGTAGCTGTGGCTCATGGGCCTAGTTGCTCCGCGGCATGTGGGATCTTCCCAGACCAGGGCTCGAACCCGTGTCCCCTGCATTGGCAGGCAGATTCTCAACCACTGCGCCACCAGGGAAGCCCACCTTCTTGGTATCTTTTCTTTCACCAGCTAATTTAATAATTTTTTTCTCCTCTATCTCTCTTATTGCTTCTTCAATGCTTCTCATAAGTCTCCTTTTTTTTTTTTTTTTTTTTTTTTTTAAACATCTTTATTGAAGTATAATTGCCTTACAATGGTGTGTTAGCTTCTGCTTTATAACAAAGTTAATCAGTTATACATATACAATATGTTCCCATATCTCTTCCCTCTTGCATCTCCCTCCCTCCCACCCTCCCCATCCCACCCCTCTAGGTGGTCACAAAGCACCGAGCTGATCTCCTTGTGCTATGCGGCTGCTTCCCACTAGCTATCTATTTTACATTTGGTAGTGTATATATGTCCATGACACTCTCTCACCCTGTCACATCTCACCCCACCCCCTCCCCATATCCTCAAGTCCATTCTCTAGTAGGTCTGTGTCTTTATTCCCGTCTTGCCACTAGGTTCTTCACGGCTTTTTTTTCCCTTAGATTCCGTATATATGTGTTAGCATACTGTATTTGTTTTTCTCTTTCTGACTTACTTCACTCTGTATGACAGACTCTAACTCCATCCACCTCATTACAAATACCTCCATTTCATTTCTTTTTATGGCTGAGTAATATTCCATTGTATATATGTGCCACATCTTCTTTATCCATTCATCTGTTGATGGACATTTAGGTTGCTTCCATGTCCTGGCTATTGTAAATAGAGCTGCAATGAACATTTTGGTACATGACTCTTTTTGACCTATGGTTTTCTCAGGGTATATGCCCAGTAGTGGGATTGCTGGATCGTATGGTAGTTCTATTTGTAGTTTTTTAAGGAACCTCCATACTGTTCTCCATAGTGGCTGTATCAATTTACATTCCCACCAACAGTGCAATAGTGTTCCCTTTCCTCCACACCCTCTCCAGCATTTATTGTTTCTAGATTTTTTGATGATGGCCATTCTGACCGGTGTGAGATGATATCTCATTGTAGTTTTGATTTGCATTTCTCTAATGATTAATGATGTTGAGCATTCTTTCATGTGTCTGTTGGCCATCTGTATATCTTCTTTGGAGAAATGTCTATTTAGGTCTTCTGCCCATTTTTGGATTGGGTTGTTCGTTTTTTTGTTATTGAGCTGCATGAGCTGCTTGTAAATCTTGGAGATTAATCCTTTGTCAGTTGCTTCATTTGCAAATATTTTCTCCCATTCTGAGGGTTGTCTTTTGGTCTTGTTTATGGTTTCCTTTGCTGTGCAAAAGCTTTTAAGTTTCATTAGGTTCCATTTGTTTATTTGTGTTCTTATTTCCATTTCTCTGGGAGCTGGGTCAAAAAGAATCTTGCTGTGATGTATGTCATAGAATGTTCTGCCTATGTTTTCCTCTAAGTCTCCTTTTTTAATGCAGATATATAATTGACGCCTTTGTTAGACTAAGCTAAACTACTATAGTATATAGACTCTAAAGTTTGGCTCACACAGAATAGGACTTTCTTGCTCATGTATTGATCTTTTTAGTTCAGTGGACAGTTCTTTTCCCCCTGACAATTCAGGGACAGAGATTCCTTCCACATGGTGGTTCCATCATCCTCGAGGGCCTCCTCATCATCTAAGTTTGGCCAGCAGTAGAAGAAGAGCACAAAGGGGTTCATTTGGGTGGTTTTTACAGGCCAGACTAGAATGGCTAACATCACTTTTCACTCTCATTCACTTAATGGGGGAGACCTTTGTCACTTCACTCAATCAAATTCAAGGAAGGTTGAGAAATATAGTATAGTTGTGTGTCCAGAAGTAGGGAGAAGAGATTTCAGAATGGCCAACAGTCTCTGCCACAATCCCTGAGGAGCCTCTGTCTTTTACACTGCTGTTCTGTTTCTGCACAAACTCCCACAAATGCATTATGATGGTCTCAACTATCCCTTTGGCATCTATAGTCCCCATATTTTCATCTTTGTCATATATGTTCATATGAACTCTATTCTCACATATCCCTGGTGTTTGGGACATCTCTATATAGACATGCTGTTGTTACTTCAAGCCCAGCACATCCAAAAACAGAAGCTATCTTCTCTCCCAAACAAAGTTCTCATCCTGACTCCTCCTGTTCTTTTAGCCTCTGAGACTAGAAATCATGGTATCAGCAAGAATGTATCATGCTTTCTACTCTGTTTTTCCCTCATTCTCCATGGTTTCTTCTTTGATATTACCTGCTAGGTCCACTTCTACTCTTCATCTCTGTTGATACCTTGCTAAGCCAGGTTCCCATCATCCCATGCCAATTACTATAATTTCTAGTTGTATTTGTTGATGTCTTCCTTTTTTTTCTGAATCATTTTGAATGTTACTGCCAGATTTGACCACTTGAAATATCACATTTATCTTTTTTTTTACCCTAAAAAGAAAAGTTAAATGCCTCCTTATTCCCTGTAGTAAGTAATCCAAACATCTCTTCTTGCTTTTTGAGTCCACTCCAAAATTTATTCAGCTATTACCAAGTACTTTGTATGCGCTATTACTAAAATGAGGTTAGACATTCTGGGGACTAAGATTTTGCCGTGAACAGGAAATATTGGTGCTTTAGGATGACAGGGTCCAGAATGGTTGGCTAGGAATAGAGAGTAAAAATCCAGGAAACTCCCTCATCCAAAAATGCTGCGTCATGTATACTATGGATAAAATACATATTCTCTATCTTTTAAGATTTTACAGTGTAATTAATGTTTGGTCACAAATTAAGAAATCATTTTTCACCTCTTATATAGGCAGAAATTATGAAGATTGATAAAAATCCAGTGAGTTTGCAGGGAAGGGCACCCAT
Organism: Balaenoptera borealis; assembly: GCF_965194805.1. Classification (NCBI taxonomy): domain Eukaryota; kingdom Metazoa; phylum Chordata; class Mammalia; order Artiodactyla; family Balaenopteridae; genus Balaenoptera; species Balaenoptera borealis. The sequence goes on along the minus strand of NC_138860.1, from coordinate 161,387,699 downwards.
ATTCACTGATAGCCCACATACCCATAACCCAATACTTCCTTTTTAGTAAATCCTATGAAACATTGACAGGAGTGTACACAAACTTATATATAATGACAAAGTGAAAAATCAGAGACAACCTGAATATTTTTTAGTAAAGTCAAACAAATATGTCTGTAAGTAGAATGTAATACAATTGTTAAAAAGAATGAGATAAATCTAAATGTACAGACATATAATTGAGTTTAAAAAAAACAAAACAGATGCAGAACTATATGTACTCCATGATCCCCTTTTTTGGGTAGAAATGTATATTTATGACCATATATACACAAATGCACACATTCACATGTGTATATTATTGAGAAATGTGAACAGATGCATTCCAAAATCCTAAGAGATTAAAGGAAATGGGGATGAGATTGAGAGAGGCTATCCTTTTTCAGTGAATGCATTTCTATATTATTTGATGTTTTATTTTAACATGCACAGAGTATGAGATACTTAAATTTTTTTAAGTAAATAAAATTTTGTCATAGAAATATGAGCTCGAGATGATATCGTGTTAGAATTCATATCTCCTTGTCTTATCTCTTGATATTTGCCCTTCCAGTGATGCTTTCTTCTTAGTCCATTTCCTCTTGCGATTCTCATGGATGAACTCCTCCCAATTTTTAAAGGCACCTTACATACTTTTAACAGCTTCTTTGTGTTGACCACTTTGTTACTTTCATATCAGCTCTCTAGGTGGCAGGATCCTATTTGAAGACAGTCCAACCCTCCTGTACCTAGTATATATATATTTTTCCCTCCTGTTCTCACTGTGGCCTTTTATTTTTTAAAATTCAGTGAATATGAGTTATTTATATTTTTGGATTTCTTTCAGACTTGGAAGATGAAACAGAAACCAAAAAGTCAGTCTTAAAGAATGACATCTCATGGGAAGAATTACACCATGACCTGATGATGGAAAGGTCCACAAGAGGAAGCACCTTGGTTTCCACATTGGGAAGGGTCTCCAAATGTCATAAGTTAGAAAACCACCAGGAGAACCAAGGAATGGGTGCAGGGCAAATCCTCTTGATCCACAAGAAAACACTCACGCAGGAGAGAGGCCAAGAATCTAACAGATGTGTGAAAAGTATTAATGTGTGCTCAAAAGTTATTCCAGGACCAATAGATCCTCCAAGAAAAAGACACCATAAATATGACATATCTAGAAAGAAAAGTAGATGCAATTTAGGTTTGATTAATCATTCAAGGAATTATACAAGAATGAAAACCTTTGAATGTAATATTTGTGAGAAAATCTTCAAACAGCTCATTCATCTTACAGAACACATGAGAATTCATACTGGAGAGAAACCTTTCAGATGTAAAGAATGTGGAAAAGCCTTTAGCCAAAGTTCATCCCTTATTCCACATCAGAGAATCCATACTGGCAAGAAACCCTATGAGTGTAAAGAATGCGGGAAAACCTTCAGACATCCATCATCTCTTACTCAACATGTTAGAATTCATACTGGGGAGAAACCCTATGAATGTGGTGTATGTGAGAAAGCGTTCAGCCAGAGCATTGGACTGATCCAGCATCTGAGAACTCATGTCAGAGAGAAACCTTTTACATGCAAAGACTGTGGAAAAGCATTTTTCCAGATTAGACACCTCAGGCAACATGAGATTATTCATACTGGTGTGAAACCCTATATTTGTAATGTATGCAGTAAAACCTTCAGCCACAGCACATACCTAACTCAACACCAGAGAACTCATACTGGGGAAAGACCATATAAATGTAAGGAATGTGGGAAAGCCTTTAGCCAGAGAATACATCTTTCTATCCATCAAAGAGTCCATACTGGAGTGAAACCTTATGAATGCAGTCATTGTGGGAAAGCCTTCAGGCATGATTCATCCTTTGCTAAACATCAGAGAATTCATACTGGAGAAAAACCATATGATTGTAATGAATGTGGAAAAGCCTTCAGCTGTAGTTCATCACTTATTCAACATTGCAAAACACATTTAAGAAATTCCTTCAGCAATGATATGTGAAATAAGTTCAACATCAAAGAATCCCCAAATTGGAGCAAAAGCCTCTAAATCTGTGGTTTTCTGACTTTTGGATTTCAAGAACCAATAATTTTTTTTTAATGGTTTGACCCAATGTTACAACTATTAATTTTGCCGTATTAAAAAAAAACTACCTATTATACACATTGTTTCAGAAAAGAAAGGACATTTTAATATTTAAAAGTACAGGAAGGATATATTTGTAGAGAACAGCCCTTTACATTGAATTAAATTGGCTTTATGAAAATCTCCCAAATTTGTCTTTATTTTTCTCATTTCACTGTGGGCCAGTGAAATCATCACAACAGGCCAGTGATCTGTGATTGGCTTTGAGAGTCACTGTTTTAAATATCCCTTTAATGAATCAGAATAAAATATAATCTTTACTATAGCCCTTTATATGGCTAGAAGAGGTATAAATAGAAATGTCAGTTGTCTCATTTCTAGAAGAAATAATGTTAAAGGGAGTTTTCTAGACTTGATAGATAATCTGCTATACATGAGATACTTATATTTTATGGTTTTCTATAGAGAGGAATTGGCAAACTTTTTCTATAAAGGGCCAGATAGTAAATATGTTAGGTGTTGTAGGCCATATGGCCTCTGTCAGAACTACTCAACTCTACCATTTTAGTGCAAAAGCATCCAGAGACAATATATAAATCAGGATATCTCAATCTTGGCACTGCTGATATTTTGGGGCCAGATACTTTGTTATGGGCAGCCATCCTGTGCATTGTAGGGTGTTTAGCAGCATCCCTGTCCACTGGATGCCAGTAGTCCCCATATCCATTGTGACGACCAAAACTTTCCCCAGACATTGCTAGATGTCCCCTGGAGGGCAAGGTAGTTGCTAGTTGAGAACCACTGACAAATGAATGGGTGTAGCTGTGTTCCAATAAGCTTTATTTAAAAGACAAGTTTGAGTTGCATTTAGCCCGAGGGTTGTAGTTTGCCACTCCTGCTATAGAGTATGTAAAATGATTAATACTGACAATGGACTGTCATTTAATGTCAAATTTGTATGTTTGTTTATATCTATGCCAAAAATCTTATTTCCTTTCCAATTCCTTTGGTATTTTGTTGCAAAAAGTTTTTTTTTTATATCACAATTGTAATGCTGTTGTGGAAGCCTAGGAATTATTTATGGAGATATTTATGCAGACTTTATTTCATAATGATACTTTTTTTGTTCATCCACAAGTGCTTTGAGATGTATCTCTAAAAGATAACCACCACTCTTTTAAGACTTAACTGCAATTCCATTATTACACGTAAGAAGATTAGGCCATAATTCCTTAATACATATTGATGTTTTTTTGAAGATAGATATATTAAGATTGGTGGCTGCCATTTTAATTGTTTTTGACTTTCCATTTGCCAAATGTACAGTATTAGATTCAAAAATGTACTTTCTGCTGAGTGGGAGGGTCTTTGAGATAGCCCCAGAAAAAGACATCTAGAGGCCCACCAAAGAAGACCAGGGAGAAAGTGACCACAGGCCAAACTGAGGCAGGGAAGTATGAGAGAAGAAGTGGAGGAGTTGATTCATAGTACTTCACTGTATTTATAAATACTGCATCCTTCCAAACATAATTGAAGATTGGTCAAGTTCAACTTCTTACTCTTAAATGGAAGAACAAACAATTCAACTGCCTGAGCATTGTGTGAACTATCAAAAGTAAAGCTGTTAATCCAGAATATATACCATTTTCTCTAGATATTTTCTATTAGTATATTTACTTAAAAAAAAAAAAAAAAACTGGCTTCTAACTCTTAAGTCCCGTATGACTTTGATGGGCAGAGGGCAGTGAGGATGCTCACTGTTCCTTATATGTTTGTCCATGTTTCTGTGGTCTTAGATTTCCCAAGAATTTGGGTTTCTCTGATTGCTTCTTTTAGTGAAAGGCATGACCATCACTTTTCTCTGCCTCAGTGAGTCCCTGCCTCAGTGATCTCATATAATGTCTTATAGCTTAAAATACTATCTGTTTAATTGCCAAATTCACGTCCCCAGCCCAGACCTTTTTTTTGAACTCCAACCTCTTCCTGCCATTGAGCCTTTGCACTAGCTGTTTCTTCAGACATCCTACCCTTCCCTTCTCATCTTTGCTCAGTGTTGCCTTTTCACTGAAGCCTGTTCTGACCATGCTACTTAATACTGCAACCTGTCCCTTACTCCCTAACTTCAATATTCCCAACCCCCCCTTAATTTGTTCTATTCTTTGTCCATATCACATATCACCTAACATACTAGATAATTTACATATTTACTATGCTTATTATTTACTATTGTCTCCCCTTACTAGTATGTAAGCTCCATGAGAGCAGGGATCTGTTTTGTTTCCCGGTGTATCATAAGTGCCTAGAGTAGTGCCTGGCACACAGTAGGGACTCAAGAAATATTTGTTGAATTGCTTTGATTCGAACTGAATTGAATTACGTATCTATGATGACAGTAGAGAAAGGCAGTTCCTGTACTGTCTCATCTAGATTTTATAGGTGAGGAAACCTTTTCGTTTCCTTTTTTTTCTTTGCAAATGGATCAGAATTTATAAGCCTCTGAGAATGGTGAATCATAACTGATATACTTTTAAGATAGAAGGGTATTTTTAAGTTAATTTGTTTAAAATGCAGTTAAGTAGGGCTGATTAACTACATTATCTTTGTTTTGTAAAATAGTTTACATTACCAGCTTCATTCATCCCAAAGGAGACTAGTTTATTCTCTGGAGAAGGACAAGTTTCTCTGGAATCAGAGAAACCAGACACAGAAGAGACGGGGGTAAGAAACAGGGCTGAAATGGAGACTGAATGGTGGCATGCGCAGCCTCTCTCCCGGGGAAGCCAGGCTCCACCCCTTCAACAGCCCCCCACCCCAGTTTAACTCATCCCTTCATATATAATTTATTTGTATGAATGTTGTTAGTCTTGGCATCACTGAAAAGGTTATTTCCTATATTTTGAGTTTGTGTTTTTACATCTGATGCAATTGAGGATCTAAACGTTTCTGCTTTCCAAATTTCTAGTCAATTATCCAAATACCCCTCATTGTTTGTCATCCCCTTTCAACTGATTGTTTGTGCCAAACACATTCTGTACATCTACAGAGATGACCTTATTTAAATGGCATCATTCCTATGAAATGGATACTATTATTTTCCCCCATTTTATAAATGAAGACACTGAAGATCTGAGGGGATAAATGATATGCCCAAGGTTGCACAGCTAAGCAGTTGAAATGCTGGATGGGTTAAACTGCTGGGACAGGAGCTGGGCTGTGTGTGACATTCACATGTCTTTTAATTTCTCTGATGAGACATTTTTATGAAAATATATGTAGTTGATTTCAAAACACAGGTAAGTTTCCTCTATTTACCTTTATTTTTCTAAAAGTTTCTTTTCAAAATATGTATGTTGAAGCCCTAACACCCAATGTGATTGTATTTGGAGAAGGGCTTTTGGAAGGTAATTAGGGTTAGATGAGGTCATGAGCGTGACCTTCATGATGGAATTAGTGCCCTTACAAGAAGAGACGCCAGAGAACAAACTCCCTTTCCCTCTCCCTCCGTTACTAACGGTCTGTTACTAATGGACCCTTAGTCTGTTTTGGTTGCTGTAAGAAAAATATCATAGACTGGGTGGCTTATAAATAGCACAAATTTATTGCTCACAATTTTGGAGGCTGAAAGTCCAAGATCAGGATAGCAGCACGGTCAGGTTCTGGTGAAAGCCCTCTTCTGGGTTGCAGACTGCCGACTTCTCCCTGTGTTCTCACATGATGGAAGGAGCTAGGGAGCCCACTGGGCTCTTTTTTTAAGGGCACTAATCTCATTCATGAGGGTTCCACCCCCCTGACCTAAGTGCCTCCCAATGCCCCACCTCTTAACTACTGTCAATTGGGTATTTGGGATTTCAATATATGAATTTGGAGGGGACACAAACACTCAGATCATTGCACACCCAAATTTATGTTTCTGACCCCAAACAGCACTTCAGACTCTTAATTCCAAGTGCATAATTGACTCTTGGATGTGTATTAGGCATCTCAAATATAACAAGTCCGTTTCTGAACCTGCTCTGTTTCCAGTATTTCCTGTCTCAGTAAATGGGAGCATCCAATTGCCCAATCAGAATCATCTTGACTCCTCAATCCCTCAGAAAATTCTGTCGGCTGTATCTTCAAAATATATCTTTTCTCATCACCTCCACTGCTACCACCTAATCCAGTTCACTATTTTCTTTCACAATGAATTATTGCACACTTGCATCCCCTACAGTTTATTCTCCAGATAGCACCCATATGACTTATGTTCTCACTATGATTTGCCTCAAGCAATACAGCATTCCTTGCTGGTCCATGCTTATGCCCATCACTGCTCTCACCTCAGGGCCTTCGCCTTCTCTAAGATGCTCTTTCTCCAGATATAAATGTGGCTCATTTCCTGACTTCTATCAGGTCTCTGGTCAAATAGCATCTCATCAGAGGGATTTTCCTGAATTACCCTGTATAAAATAGCTCCCCACTTATAGCTGTTCTCTTTTGGATTGATTATATATTATCACTTCTTCCGCCCTCTTTACTAGTTTGATGTTAGATATTCTACTTATGTTCTTTTAGTGGTTACCCTGAATGTTACAACATGCATTTTAAAAAAATTTTTAAATTAAGTTTTATTGGAGCATAGTTGCTTTACAATGTTGTGTTAGCTTCTACTGCACAGCAAAATGAATCAGGCATTCATATACATATATCCCCTCCCTTTTGTATTTCCCTCCCATTTAGGACACCACAGTGCATTAAGTAGAGTTCCCTGTGCTATACAGTAGGTTCCCCTCAGTTGTCTATTTTACACATAGTGTCAATAGTGTATATGTGTCAATCCCAATCTCCCAATTCCCCCCACCCCACCCCTTTCCCCCTTGGTATCCATACATTTGTTTTCTATGTCTGTGTCTCTATTTCTGCTTTGCAACATGCATTTTTTAGAAACTTTATTAAATTATGATACTCATACAGAAAAGTGCATATATAGAGATAAATATCTTAATGAGTTTTCAAAATTAAACGCGTCTGTGTAACCAGCTCATAGGTTAAGAACAGAAATTATAGCCGTCCAGAAGCAGTGGGTGCTCCCTTCCAGTCACTATCCTCTAAAAGGTAACTTCTAACACCATAGGTTAATTTCACCTGTTGTTGTACTTTATTTAAATAGAATTACGTGTATTCTTTTGTATCTGGCTTCTTTTGCTCAATACTATATTTGTGAGATTCATCAATATTGTTGTGTGTAGTTCTAGTCTTTATTTTCATTGCTGTGTGTACTCTACTGTATGATATAGCAATATTTATTTTCTCAGTCCACTGCTGATGGGCATTGGGTGGTTTCCAGTTTGGGATTAATATAAAGAATGTTCTATGAACATTCTAGTATATGTCTTTTGGTAAATACATGTATCCATTTGGTTATATACCAAAGGATAGGATTGCTGGATCATAATGTTCAGCTTCAGTAAATACTACTACCAAATGCTTTTCTGAAATAGTTGTACCAGTTTATACCCTCACCAAAAATACCTGAAATCTCTGGTCCTTAATTTTAATCGGGGTTAATTTATCAATTTTGCCCTTTATGTTTAGCACTTTTTATTCCATGTAATAAATCTATGCCCATTTCAAGGTTGTAAAAATACTCTCCTACTTTCTTCTAAAAAATTTTGTTTTATCTATCACATTTAGATTTGCAATCCATCAGGACTGATTTTTGTTTATGTTGTAAAGTAGAGGTTAATATAAAGGTCCAACTGACCCATCACCAACTTATTTAAAAGACCTTCTTTTCCTCCACCCTTGTCCTAAATCAGGTGATGGTCTATATGTAGGTCTGAATTTAGACTCTTTTTCCATTGTCAGTTTATCTATTCTTGCGCCAATACCTACCTCATTGTCTTAATTACTGATACTATAACTTTATAATAGGTTTTCATATTCAGTAATATAAGTCTACTGGCTAACAATATACATTTTCTACTTATCAGAATGTAATGTTAATGAATACGTCTACTCTCCTCTACAATAATCCTTAGAGCACTTTAACTATGACACTTTAACTTAGAATACTTTAACTCAATTCACCCTATTCCCAACCTCTATGCCATTGTTTTTGGATATTAAATCTTTTTTTTAACATCTTTATTGGAGTATAATTGCTTTGCAATGGTGTGTTAGTTTCTGCTTTATAACAAAGTGAATCAGCTATACATATACATATATCCCTGTATGTCCAAATCTATTTTTTTAACCTCACAAATTATTAAGATTTTTACTCTACATCATTAATGCTCATTTATAGTTACATATTTTTTTCTTTGTTCTTTGTTCCTTTTTGCACTTTTGTCCTTTTGTCTGGAATCATTTTCTTTCTGCCTAAAGTTCAGCCTTGAAAATTTTCTTTAATGTAGTCTGTTGGTGGCAAACTCCCTCATTTTTTTTTTGTCTGAAAATGTCTTTATTTCTCCTTTATTCTTGAAAGGTTTTTTTAAAATTCTGCATTGAATTCTGTGTTGTCAATTATTTCCTCACAACACATTGAAGATTTCATTCCACTGTCTTCTGGCTTCCATTATCGCTGATGATAAGTTAGCTTTCACAATGCTGCTTGTGCTAGTTATCAAAATTTGCCACTGTATTAATTAGGAATTTCTGCATAATAAGTAACTCCAAAACTTAATGGCTTAAAAATATAAACATTTTTAAATCTCACATTTTTTAATGAGTCAGTAATTCAGAGGCTGCTTAGTTGGGAGGTTCTGGCTCAGAATTCAGTCAATATGAAGTTGCAGTAAGATGTCAGCTGAGATTGGAGTCATCCGAAGGCTTGGTTGGGGCTAAAGGATACACTTCCAAGATGGCTAACTCAAATGGCTGGCAAGTTCCTCAGAGCAAGCAATCAAAGAGTGTGCAAAGCAGAAGTGACAATCTTTTGTGACTTAACTTCTGAAATCACATACTGTCACTTCCACCACATTCTAGTCTTTTTTTTTTTTTTTTTTTTTTTTTGCCACTCTGCATGGCATGTGGGATCTTAGTTCCAAGATGAGGTATCTAACCCACGCCCCCTGCAGTGGAAGCATGGAGTCATAATCACTGGACTGCCAGGGAATCCCACATTTTATTCTTCAGAAGTTAGTCTGACTCACATTCAAGGGGAGAGGGAGGAAGGAATGGGCATATTTTAAAACTACCACAGACACTTTTAAGATTTTCTCTTTGTCTTTAGTTTTTTTCAGTTTCACTATGATGTGTCTAGATGTGGATTTCTTTTTATTTAACTCATTAGAGTTATTTGGCTTCCTAAATCTGTGATCTGTTTGCTTTCACAGGTATTGAAAAATATTTAGCCATTATCTCTTCAAATACTGTCTCTGTCTCCTCTTAAACTTATGCTAGATCTTTTCACTGTAACATCTATGTCTCTTATTCTCTCTTCTATATATTTCATCCTTTTGTTTCTTAATGCTTCATTCTAGATAATCTCTTCTGACCTACCTTCCATTTCATTTATTCTCTATTCATCTATGTCTAATCTGCCATTATATGCATTCAATGAATTCTTAATTTTGTTAGTGTATTTGTTTGTCATAGAGTTTCTATTTAGTTTTTTAAAAATATATGTTTTATCACTTTTTATAGTTTCCAGGTATCTGCCAAAACTGTCTGAGTTATCTTTTATTTCTTTAAACAAAGAAAACATAAATTGTTTTATACTTTGCATCTGGTAATTCCAAAAGCAGTTGTCTTTGTAGATCTATTTCTGTTGTTTGTGTTTCTGCTGAAACACTCACTAGGAGTCTAGTTTCCCTGTGTACCAGACTATCTTTAACTCTGTACTCACCATTTCTATGAAAACTTACACGTAGGAACAATCTAAGGCCTATAATTATAATGCTTTCCTCCAGAGAGGATTTGTATTTGTTTTTGCCAGGCATCTGATAGCATCTCAGTCAGAGCCCACCTTAAACCAAAATCAAGACTTGGACAGGCAATTTGACCCTAGCCTGTAAATTCCCCTGAAGCTGTTCCACTTCCAATTCATTCTTCTCCTGAGTATTTAGCCCTTTGGGGTCCCAGTTATTATACAGAGGGTCTTCTATTTCACTCCCCACACACTGTATTTTATTTATTTTTTCTTCTTTGAAGTGAAAAATTATAATTTTCCAGTTAGGTAAATACCCTCAGCAAAGGCATCTTCCAAGTCATATCATGTCCCTGGATCCTGGCTTTCCAGCTTTTGGTCTGGCAATTCCCTAATATCATGCCATCTCTTAGACAGCTTGCTATGGGCTGAATAGCATCCCCCTAAAATTCAGATGTTGGAATCCTAACCCCCAGTACTTCAGAATTTGACTGTATTTAATCACATATTCAAGTGATTAAGCTTGGTCACTTTAAAGAGGTGATTAATTTCGAATGAGGCATTGGGGTATACTCTAATCCAATCCAATCTTCATATAAGGAGATTTTAAGAAGTGTCCTTATAAGAAGAAGAAGAAAATTGGACACATAGACAGACACTAGGGGCATGAAAGCACACAGAGGAAAGACCATGTGAGGTCATAGGGAGAAGGGAGCCATTTGTAAGCCAAGGAGAATGGCTTCAGGAGAAACCAATCCTGCTGAGACCTGGATCTTGGGCTTTTAGCCTCCAAAACTGTGAGAAAATAAATTTCTGTTATTTAAGCCACCTAGTCTGTGGTATTTTGTTGTAGCAGCTCTAGCAAATTAATACATTCCTTTAAGAACTTCACATACTCTGCATGTATTCCAGAGTTTTTTAAATTTGATTGTTGTTTCCTGAGGTGGGTTGATATAAATATGCTAGCCCACTGTTACCAGAAAGAGGAACTCCAGTCATCGCCTATCCCCCTCTCCACACGCTGCCTCCTTTTTCTTCATAGCCCTTACCATCACTTGGGGGATTATCTCTTTATTTTTCTACTTATCGTGGACTGAAGAAAAGTGCACAACCTAAAAGTTGCATGTTAAGTTTTATTTGGGGAACTTGCTGAGGACTATAGCCTGGGAGACAGCCTCTCAGATAGCTCTGAGGAACTGCTTTGAAGAGGTAAGGGAGGAGCCAGGATACATAGGATTTTTTGCTGAAGAAAGACATGTAGTCAAACATAAAAAGATTACTGTTAATCTACAGACATCTCAAAAAAACTTAATGATTTTAGTGCTTTTCTATGTATGGGAAGATGCAAGAGTCTGGGCTCATTGAAATTATTCCTTAGATACGCATCTTAACTATCTAGGGCCAGTATCCAGAGTGCAGAGTGTTTCCTGTTTGTCTCCATCCTGAATTCCCCTCTCAGTGAGGGCTGCAGTGGCTGACGGCTTGATGTCAGGCAATTTGTTGTTTACTGGAATGGCAGGCAATATTCCCTTTCTACATTATTATTATCTATTTAATTTTGCCAGAATTAAGATCCAAGAAAGCAGGACTGCTTTTTGATAACTGGTATCTCCCCAGAGCCTGTAACAATGTGTGGCAGATCTAGGCACTCAGAAGACAGTTGAATAAATGAATGAACGACAGAGAAAGGGCTTCCCCACCAGAAGAGCTGGGCGGGCCACCTAGTGTCTTGGGACCACAGTCAGGAAACGCAAGCGGTCCGCCTGGGTGGCCGCTGACCAGGGTCTGGCAGCCCTGGGGGCACGCGTGCCGTGGGGGAATCCGGCGGAGTCCGGGTTCCGGGTTTTCGGGAGCGCCTGCCTCCCTGGAGAGGGCGGGGCCCTCGCGGCTCCCCGTGGGCGGAGCGGGCGGCCAGGCGTGCTGAGCCGCCGGAAGAAGGGCGGGCGCCGGGGTCTGTGGCTGCACCGCAGCATCGGGGGCCGCACCCCGAACCCGCCAGGACCCGGGCGAGAGCGACCCGGGGCACGGGCAAAGGCGACGGCGCGCCGGGAGGGTGGAGGCGCCGGGACACCCGGGCTGCGGCCCAGGAGGCTGGGCGCCGGTGGGCCTGGCTGCTGCCGCCGGGCCGGCATCAAAGCAGCGGCCGGCGAGCTGTAGCCTCGGCCAGGTCTGCGGGAAGCCGGTTCTGGGCACCCCTCGCATTGCGGCCCCCAAAGCCCCGTTCCCGGGGGTGCGGCCGGGAAAGGATACCTTGGAGGGGCGGTGGGTTCACCTGGTGCCGCAGCACCCGCCCTAGGCCGCCTCTCGGGAATTTGGAAAAGATTCCCCGGTCCCGTCCGGAGGCCGATAGTCCTCTGAGCTTCCGAAGGAAGCCTGCGTGAACGTTGGGCGTTTTTAAAAGAATCATTGTGTTGGGTGGGGATGTGGTCTGTCTATAAAAGGCCGGGAAAGAACAAAATCTGTTACCCACGGCCCTTCTCTAAAGAGACACCCTCTGGAGCTGAAAGCCTCAAGAACGGACTCTCTCACGCCCCCATCTCTCGTCCTGCCAGCGTCCAAGGCCGGTCTGGTGAGTAGGAAGCTCAGCTGCCTGTGTCTGCAAGTCTCTAAGTCCGAGGGAGGCACTTCTGGGAGCAGTGAGAAGGGGCGTCTCGAAATGAAGCTTCTCTGTTTTTAACCATTTCATAAGATTCGAAAGTTTCCTCACTTTGGTAACAAGCCATTTTACTTTTTATTTATTCAGGGTTAGGATATTTTCCTACATGCTCCTATCCATAGGAGGCAGCTCCTTTCTCTGCATCAGTCACAGCTGAAAACAAGAAGAAGCCAAACACCCTGCCCCACAAACTCCAAAAAGTTAGGCCGGCGCCCTTTCCAGGGAGCTAGGACTAGGACTGTTCTTGGGGCCGGGATACACTGGACCTGGTCGCTGTGGAGGCACATGTTCAGATGCCAGGGGGTTCGATGAGATGATGAATTTGGGCTGTTTCCAAATTTTCCTGCTACAAACAGTTATGCAATAGTCCTCATTATATTCAAAGTACTATATTTCCTCCGTTTGAAGACATAGCCCTCTCCCCCAGTTGAACGTTTCTGAGAGCAGGATGTATCTTAACCCAGAGGTTAAAAGGACTTGCCAGCTGATGGGCATCCACGTGGGTGGTGCTGTGTCTGTCACTACTTGCCCGTGTGAAAACACAGCCATGTGATTATTCCATCAGTTGAGATACTTGAACTTTAAATTCAGATCTGTAATTGTTTTTAAAAAATAATTTTAGCTTCTTTCCGCCATCTTTCCGTGCCGCCATAATGGTGCGCATGAATGTCCTGGCTGATGCTCTCAAGAGTATCAACAATGCCGAAAAGAGAGGCAAACGCCAGGTTCTTATTAGGCCGTGCTCCAAAGTCATCGTCAGGTTTCTCACTGTGATGATGAAGCATGGTTACATTGGCGAATTTGAAATCATCGATGATCACAGGGCTGGGAAAATTGTTGTGAACCTCACAGGCAGGCTAAATAAGTGTGGAGTGATCAGCCCCAGGTTTGATGTGCAACTCAAAGATCTAGAAAAATGGCAGAATAACCTGCTCCCGTCCCGTCAGTTTGGTTTCATTGTACTGACAACCTCAGCTGGCATCATGGACCATGAAGAAGCAAGACGAAAACACACAGGAGGGAAAATCCTTGGATTCTTTTTCTAGGGATGTAATACATAACGTGCAAATAAAATGCCTCAGAGGACTCTGGTGCTTCCCTCAAAAAAAAAAAATAATAATAATAATAATTTTAAAAGGTAATGCTATGATTGCAACATTAAAGCAAAAGGTTTTTTTTTTTTAATTATTAGCACCTTTAATTATTATTTATTTTATTTTATTTTGGCTGTGTTGGGTCTTCGTTTCTGTGCGAGGGCTTCCTCTAGTTGCGGCAAGCGGGGGCCACTCTTCATTGCGGTGCGCGGGCCTCTCACTATCGTGGCCTCTCTTGTTGCGGAGCACAGGCTCCAGACTCGCAGGCTCAGTAATTGTGGCTCACGGGCCTAATTGCTCCGCAGCATGTGGGATCTTCCCAGACCAGGGCTCGAACCCGTGTCCCCTGCATTAGCAGGCAGATTCTCAACCACTGCACCACCAGGGAAGCCCAAAGCAAAAGGTTTTTAATAATGTCTATGAAGGTACTGTATTCCCAGTATTGTTACAGCCCTATGAAGTACATTTATTATCTGCATCTTCTAGATGATGAGACTGAAGCTCAGAGAATTGAAGTGTCTTAGAGCTTTGAAGTGCAAGTGTCAGGATTCTAACCCAGGCTGTCTGGTTTCTAAGCTTGCCCTCTTAACTCCCAAGTCTGTATCCAGGCAGAAGGTGCATGCAGCTTACAAGGAAGGATGTCAGGGCAGGGACTGTGTATGTTTGTGTATCCTTGGTGTTTGTGTGTCATTGGCTGTTTATGAAAGTGTGTATAGAACTGGAAATTAAAGCCACATCCAAAGCACCAGTTATACTTATTTCCACATTGATGCCACATCTTTGTTTTTGGATCTTTTGCAGTTTTAAATATATTTCTGCAAGTTCTGGAGTTCTAGCTGTATGATCAGTTTTCTGGATCCCTCCTCTCCTGCCTTTTGCTCCTCTAGAAGAATATGAAGAGGCATGTACCCAGACCTACTCAACTAGCCGCCTCCCCAGCAGGCAGTACTTAATTTCAGAAAGGAGTCACTTTTTCAGACCTGTTCAAGCCACATTAGCCTCTAGGAGCCCCTAGGTTCTGGTGCCACAGGGACACGCCAAAGTCCTGAGGGCAGGAGATTGTGATCAGAGGAGGACCATACAACTGTGAGGCGTCTCAGCAGAGGCTCTGGCAGTGTCCTCCCCAGAAGTGGACAAGGCCAGTCGGGTGGCATCATCATGCTACAGCAGCTCCTGATTACCCTGCCCACTGAGGCCAGCACCTGGGTGAAGTTGCACCATCCACAGAAGGCCAAGGAAGGGACGCCCCTGTGGGAGGACGTGACCAAGATGTTTGAAGGAGAAGGTGAGAGAGGCTGATGGAGGGAGGGGATGGAAGTAGAGGAAGGGGTCTCAGTTTGCTTGCAGAAAGATAGGTACACACGTCATTGAGGTGTCTCTAGGGGAGAAAATTGGAGGAAAGGAGGTCCTTGGGGCTCATGCTTATGGCTTTGGGGAAGGGGATAGCTGTGAGAGAAAATGTTGGGCTCTGAGCACTGGATCCTTGCGACACGTGTGCCATGCTGCTCCCATCTCGTGTCCTCGAATAAACACAGGACAGGAAGACAGAATTCAGGGTGTTCCCCACCAGCGGCTCCCAAGTGTGTAAGTGTGACTCACAGACGTTGGGGTCAAAGGTTTCTACTTTCTTAAGCCCTCCAGTGGTTTACCTTCACAAGTTTCGTCATTTTAACCCCAAACCAATATGTTTTTCTTTCTTTTCATCTCCTGCCAGGAAGAAGGAATGACATGCTTAGTTACTCTCATTTTACCTTGAAATATATGAGTTCAGTGGGAAACATAACCAAGATTACACAGTATTTGGTGGTTGGGTCAGAATAGATGGGTGGACAGAGGAATTTGTATGTCTCATGTGGTCTCTTAGTTCATACCTATAACACTTCAAATCCAGCTTGTATTTGTTATATTCTAGCTCTGTCAGGCAGGGGACTTTGCTAAGCATCTTGATGGATGAAAAAATGAATAATGATCTCTAATGCTAATTATTAATTGATGGAGATAGACACATACTCAGATCAAAAGAATAGAAAGTAGCCTAAATACATTCTATGGTAAAATTCTTTTGGAAGACAAGAGACAGGAAACATTCTTCTGATTGTACTTATCAGAGAAAATTTCACAAAGCAGATAGCATTGAATTGGGCCTTAAAAGATGTCTAAGTTTTTTTTATGGAAGAATTGAGGAAAAGATACAAAAGTGGGTACCTTGAAGAGTGGTTCAGAGAATGGAGAGTGTTCTAGTCTAACTAAGGGTTAAGAATGTGGTCAGTGTATGTGTCCCACAGATAAAGGATGGTGGTTAGAGGAAACTAATGCTGGGAAAATGTGCTTCAGGCACATTATGGAGTGCCTTGAAGTCCATGGGAGGTGCTTGTATTTTTCTTTCTTGTCGTGAGCCTTTGAACAAAGGAGTGGCCTGGTAGGTCTGTGCTTTTGGACCAGCACTGGCCATTGGGAAACGTTAATGCCCAAAGCAATGCCCTGCAGATCCTCCTCATTAAGGAGGCTCCAGTCTGCTCTTGAGTTGCTCTGAATGTCCCTCTGTGAATGTTTTGAGAGGGGCGCCATATTCAGCAGGTCTACAGGCAGTTTTTCTATTTGGGGGATTTGGGGAGATGCAAACTTTCTGGCTCCTTTCCTTCCTCAGCTCTGCTATCTCAGGATGCTGATGAGACCCAGGGAGAAAGTTTAAAGGATGAAGTGACTCCCGGGGCCCCAGCAAGAGACTCCCAGGTGGGTTGAAGTTTCCTGTCACTTTCTTGACATGCTTTTTGGTTTTTAAGATTATAACTTGCCCTTTTCTGGGGAGTTGGGGTATATTGAGGCTAACGAATTTCACCCAGGGAACTCAGTGCAAGTTAGTCTTTTACAGAAAACTGGGCCGCAGTGGCAGCAGTTTCCTTACTCATAGAAAACGCTTGTTTCTAACCAACATCTAGATCTAACGTTGTGCGAATTTTTGTAGAGAAAGCAAAATGAGTGATATAATTCTAGCCCCTAAAAACCTGGGACCTAAGATAAACCTCAATTTAAAAAAAATAATAAATTTATTTATTTATTTATTTTTGGCTGCATTGGGTCTTTGTTGCTACGTATGGGCTTTCTCTAGTTGCGGCGAGCGGGGGCTACTCTTCATTGCAGTGTACAGGCTTCTCACTGCGGTGGCTTCTCTTGTTGTGGAGCACGGGCTTTAGGCGCGTGGGCTTCAGTAGTTGCAGCTTGTGGGCTCAGTAGTTGTGGCTCGTGGGCTCTAGAGCACAGGCTCAGTAGTTGTGGTGCATGGGCTTAGTTGCTCCGTGGCATGTAGGATCTTCCTGGACCAGGGATGGAATCCATGTCCCCTGCATTGGCAGGCGGATTCTTAACCACTGCGCCACCAGGCAAGTCCGATAAACCTCAATTTTTATGAGTATTTCATACTCAAAAACAAACTTAGAATAAAGTTTTGACATTTTTAGTGAGGTACATCTATCACTTCATGAGGTAGCCCTTAGAATAGTGTCTGGAGCAGAGGTCAAACTGCAACCAAAGACGTGAGTAGAGAAGAAATGTTCAGGCCACAGAGCATACACATTAGACAGGCTGGGCGGTTACAACAGGGTGTGGAAACGGTGTCCTTACCACCTGGTAGAAGGATAGGTGAAACAGAAGGAAAACTGTAGAATAAACGAGAAAGGAAGACTGTTAAAGAGGAGATGTTATTCGAGGACAGAAGAGTTTTAGGTGAGAACTTGGGTTCTGAAATTAGATGGTACAGGATTTGAACTCATCTCCTGTATTTACTTGCTCGGTGATTTTTTTAGCTGTTTACAATCCCAGTTTCCTCTGTTAATTCAGATGCTAACACCTTTTAGGATTGAAATGTATTCCAGGGTTATTTCTGGTAATATGGAAAAAGTAATAATATTCTAATTATTTGAAGAGGTATCTTATATCTACATTCCACTTAACTGGAATTCTTACCACCTGACATTTGTCAAAAACTGGTGGGATTCTTAGCACTGGGATAAGATTAAATTTCTTAAAATTGAGTTGTAATTTACATATAGGAAAATACACTTAAGAGAGTACATAGTTCTATTTTGACGTATGTATATACCATGTAACCAAATCAAGATATAGAGCATTTCCACCATCTCAGAATGTTCCCTTGTGCCCCTTTCCAATTAAAACTCTGTTTTACCCCCAGTAGAGAGTACATGGGATCTCTCCATTTTTTCTTACAACTGCATGTAAATCTACAATTAAAATTATATAATAAATCTGTAATCTCAAAATAAAAAGTTTACTTTAAAAAAGAATCTAAAAAAAAAAATTTATATGCTGCAATGGTTAGGTATAGTGCTCTACAAATGTCAGTTAGGTTAAGTTGGTTGATAGGTTGTTCAAATCTATATCCTTGATGAATTTTTGTCTACTTGTTCCATCATTTACTGAGTGGAGTGTTAAAATCTCTAATTATTATGATTTCATCTGTATCTCCCTTTAGATCTGTCAACTGTGCTTTATTTATTTTGAATTCTGTTATCAGGTGCATAAACACATAGGATTGTTGTCTTCTTGATGGACTGACCATTTATCATTATGAAATGTCTCTTCTTTATGCCTCATAATATTCTTTTTCCTAAGCCCACTTTGTCTGATTTAACATAGCTCCTCCAGTGTTTTTAGTTATTGTTGGTATAGGATAGCTTTTTCTCATTCTTTTACTTTCTTTTTTAAATTTTATTTATTTATTTATTTTTGGCTGCGTTGGGTCTTCATTGCTGCGCCCGGGCTTTCTCTAGTTGTGGCGAGTGGGGGCTACTCTTCATTGCGGTGCGCGGGCTTCTCATTGTGGTGGCTTCTCTTGTTGTGGAGCATGGGCTCTGGGGTGCGCGGGCTTCAGTAGTTGTGGTTTGTGGGCTCTAGAGTGCAGGCTCAGTAGTTGTGGCGCACGGGCTTAGTTGCTCTGTGGCATGTGGGATCTTCCCGGACCAGGGATCAAACCCGTGTCCCCTGCATTGGCAGGTGGATTCTTAACCACTGCGCCACCAGGGAAGTCCCTCATTCTTTTACTTTTAACTTATTTGTGGCTTTATA
The DNA here is from genome assembly GCF_965194805.1 of Balaenoptera borealis. Classification (NCBI taxonomy): domain Eukaryota; kingdom Metazoa; phylum Chordata; class Mammalia; order Artiodactyla; family Balaenopteridae; genus Balaenoptera; species Balaenoptera borealis. Next base: position 161,368,900 of record NC_138860.1, on the reverse strand, counting down.
TTTAAAGTGTGACCTTCTTAAATATAGCTGGATTGTGCTTGCTTAGTACATTTACAGTTACATAATCATTGATGTGGTGGGATTTAAGAGTATATTCTTGTTCTTTGTTTGCTGTTTGTCAAATCTATTCTTTTGTTTCTTTGTTCCTCTCCTTCCTTCTTTTGGATTGTGCAATTTTTTTAGTATTCTATTTTATGTCCTCTAATGACTTTTTTAGCTGTACTTCTTTCATTTGTTTTTAGTGGTTGCTCTAGCTATTACAATATGCATTTTTCACATGTCACAGTTGAATTACTACTATACTGTTTCACATATAATATGAAAGCTTTATTTTCCCATTTACTCTTCCCATTCTTTGTGTATTGTCGTCATGCTTTTCACTTTACATCTTATACACCCCATAATACATTGTTCTTATTTTTGCTTTTAACAGTAAATTGTCTTATAAGAAATTAAGAAAACGAAAAAAAACGAGCCTTTCATCTTTGCACACATTTACCAATTCAAGCACTTTTCATTCCTTCCTTTAGTTCCAAGTTTTTTTTTTTAACTTTTGAATTTTATTTTATTTATTTTTTATACAGCAGGTTCTTATTAGTTGTCTATTTTATACATATTAGTGTATATATGTCCATCAGTATCTCCCAATTCATCCCACCACCAGGTTCTAAGTTTCTAACTGACATTATTTCCCTTCAGCCTAAAGAATGTCATTTAGCATTTCCTGTAGTGGGGGTGTTCTGATGATGAATTCTCACAGCTTTGGTGATCTAAAAATGTCTTTATATGGTCTTCCTATTTGAGAATCTTTTACTGAATATAGAATTCTAGGGTGACTGTTTTTTCTTTTAAGCACTTTAAAGATGTTCCATGATTTTGTGGCTTGTATTGTTTCAGATGAGAAGTCAGCTATTATTCTTATTCTTTCCCCAGATGTGACATGTCTTTCTGTTTGTTCCTTTGTTTTATACCAACTTTTCTTGTTTGTTTTGTTCCTCCTTTCCTACCTTTTTTCACTACTTTTATGTTCTTCCATTTTATCTTTGCTCTTCAGCAGTTTTAATGGTGTGCATAGACATGATATTCTCTGAACTTCTTTTCCCCCCCATGGAGGGTTTGCTGGCTTTCGGATTTGTGGGTTGATTTTTTACTCAAATTTGGAAATTTTTCAGGCTTTATTTCTTCAGATATTTTTTTCTGCTTATTCTCTCTTCTCCTTCTTAGATTCTAATTACATGTATATTAGACTACTTGATATTATCCCAGGTTTTTTTGTTTTTTTGTTTTTCTTTTTCTCTCTTGGTGCTTCCATTTGAATACTATCTGTTGACCTGTGTTTAAGTTTCACTGATTTTGTCTTCATCAGGGTCCATCTGTTGTTAAGCCCATCCAGTGGATTTTTCAGATATTGTATTTTTCACTTATAGAATTGTCTTTTAGTTCTTTTTTAGCATTTCTATCTCTCTCCTCAATTAACCCCACATTTTCACCTATTCTATCCGTATTTTATTGTAAATTCTTCAACATTTATTTTTTTAATAAATTTATTTATTTATTTATTTATTTATTTATTTATTTATTTTTGGCTGCGTTGGGTCTTCATTGCTGTGTGCAGGCTTTCTCTAGTTGCGGGGAGTGGGGGCTACTCTTCCTTGCGGTGCGCAGGCTTCTCGTTGTGGCGGCTTCTCTTGTTGTGGAGCACGGGCTCTAGGGCGCGCAGGCTTCAGTAGTTGTGGTGCACGGGCTTAGTTGCTCTGCAGCATGTGGGATCTTCCTGGACCAGGGCTTGAACCTGTGTCCCCTGAATTGGCAGGCAGGTTCTTAACCACTGCGCCACCAGGGAAGCCCTCTTCAACATATATTTTAATAATTTCTTTAAACTTCTTTTCTGCTAATTCCAATGACTTGGTTACCTAGGTGTTTGCTTCTTATGTTTTTATTTTCTTGATTATAGGTCAGAAATTCCTCCTTCTTTGTATGTCTAATAATTTTTTATTGTAGTTCAGATATTGTGTATAAAAGAATGGTGGAGGATGAAATATGCATAGATAGGTCCGTTTCTCCATCAGCCTGGAAGGACATTGGTGTTGAGGTGAATAACTATCATGGTTTCCAGTTCTTTGACAAAACCTCAGATGCATGGCCTCCTGGCCAAGCATCTGCTATTTCATACTGTTAGGGCATTCATTGTATCCCTGGGGGTTGCAGCTTTCTACAGGATTGCTTTGGCTGAACCAAGAAAGAAGGCATATGCAGATTTCTACAGAAATTGTGGTTCCATGAAAAATTTTGAGGCAATGAGGAAGGCTGGTATCTTTCAGAGTGCAAAGTGATTTTAGAATGTAAAGAATTTCTTTGGGTTGAGTTGCATGAAGTTTGTCACTGACCTGTGTTCCTGAACTATGAAACATGAATATCTGGGCTAAGGAATAATTTCTCTTGTTAAATAAACAATTAACAAATAAAGATATATATGGATAGATAGATACATAGATATAGTCTGTTTATTTCTTTTGTCTGTTCCATTTATTTACAGAAGACTCTAAGCCTTTTCCTCTGACTGGTGGTTAAGGTGAGGGACTGATTATTCATATTTTTCCTAGAGCTGTGGCTGAGCTCTGGCTGAGATACACTTTTTTTTTTTTTTTTTAACAACAGCTCCTGTTTATTTATTTATGTTTATTTTATTTATTTATTTATTTTATTTATGGCTGTGTTGGGTCTTCGTTTCTGTGCGAGGGCTTTCTCTAGTTGCGGCAAGTGGGGGCCACTCTTCATCGCGGTGCGCGGGCCTCTCACTATCGCGGCCTCTCTTGTTGCGGAGCACAGGCTCCAGACGCGCAGGCTCAGTAATTGTGGCTCACGGGCCCAGTCGCTCCGCGGCATGTGGGATCTTCCCAGACCAGGGCTCGAACCCGTGTCCCCTGCATTGGCAGGCAGATTCTCAACCACTGCGCCACCAGGGAAGCCCTGGCTGAGATACACTTTAATTTGATTGAGTTCACTTCTGATTAACCCAACTACCAGTGCCCCATGCCACCACTGCTGAGGGGCCGATCCTTTTTACCTCTTCAGTACTTGAGCTAGGGAGGGGTTAGACCACAGTTCCAGACAGTTTTGTTCTTCTTGCATTAAACTCCAGCAGGGCCCCAGAATTTCAACTCAGCAGGGATGCACTGGTCTTTGTGACAATAAGTGCTAAAAGCCTCCTCTTCCCTCCCCCAGGCCCTCTGATCTCATCTCCTTGCATTCCCCTTCACTAGCCCACCTCCAACAATGCTGGCTACTCTCCCGTTCCTCAGACAAGCCAAGGACACTCTCACCTCAGGTCCTTTTTCCCCATCTGGAAGGCTCTCCCCTTAGATTTCCATGTGGCTCTTCCTCACTGAGTTCATGTCTCTGTTCAAATATCACCCTTTTAGGAAGGCCTTCCCCAGCCACCCTACGTGAAAGATCCTCCCCATCCTCACTGTGGGTCTCCCTGTTCCCCTTATCCTGCTTAATTTTTTTCTAAGACATATATGACCATCTGTCCTTCTGTATGTTTAATTATTTATGGTAGTCTCCGAGAATCACCAAACAGATCCAGAGGAGGCTCCCAGTAATACTTGTTTAGAATCTCTCAGAATTTAGAATACTGTAAGAACATCTTGGATCTTGATGGAGGTGGTCTCAGACTGAAAAGGAATATATTTGATATTCTAGGAACTGTTGACCTTCAAGGACATATCTGTGGACTTCACCCAGGAGGAGTGGGGGCAGCTGGCCCCTGCTCACCGGAATCTGTACCGGGAGGTGATGCTGGAGAACTATGGGAACCTGGTCTCAGTGGGTAAGCATGGGTTACACATACGTCCAGAAACCTGCCCATTACAGGACAGTCACTATTCCTAAATTATTAAATGCTGTAGATTCCCTGGAGCCTGGCCTTGGGTTCTGTGTTGGAGATAGATGTCTCATTCCTTTGAAAATGAAGCCAGAGCATACCTGAATCTCCTCCCTTGGGGGAACAGTTTTACTTTGTAGAGTGAGAACAGAAAAACATGCTGTGGTGCCCCTTTCGTTTTCAGAGACCCTAAATACCAGAGGATTGGAACTACATTCCAGGGATGGTTCTTAGACCTCAGCGTAAATATTCATACCCTTTTTTTCACTCCGTAAGTAGGATGTCAACTTTCCAAACCTAGTGTGATTTCCCAGTTGGAGAAAGGAGAAGCACCATGGATGACAGAGAAAGAAGGCCCAGGAGATCCCAGTTCAGGTGAGACCAAGGCAGATGGTGCCTTTCAATATGTAGGCCAGAGTGCCCAGCATCTTCCCAGGCTGCGGGAAGGCTGAGAGGGTGGACAGGCATGCACTGAACCCGATTTTACCCCTCCCTTTGCACCCCTTTCCTTCACCTAACCTTGCAAAATTCTCTGAAGTTGGAGGGAAAAGAAGTCTTCTCTTCATTAAGGATAACCTTGATTTTCCTTCTTTCTTCAGTATCCTAAAGTCTGCCAATCGAAAGCTCCTTTCCCTAAGCAGTCAGATGTACATGGTCTCTCCTCAAAGAAAACAGATCTCTTTTCAGGACTCTCACTGCATTCTACAAATCTTTAATCTTCTCTCTTGCATTCTATTTCTACTTTTCACGAACTTTTCAGTTTACAATCCTAACTTTGATTCTCACTCTCCCTTTAACTCAAGTATCTTTATTTATTGTAATAACTATTTTATGGAAAGTCCTGCAAGAGAAATTACCACAGGATTCCTTCTCATCAAATCCAATGGTTTTTAACAATCTCCTTAAACTTTGCTTTTATTATGAAATATTTTAGATATTCAGAAAGGCATAGAGAACATTATAATAAATTTCTATGTAGCTTCCACCTAGATTAAGAAATAAAACAGAGTTTAAGCCCCGCTATTCCCCTCCTACCTTTTGAAACAACCAACTCTTCTGAGTTTAAATATTTTCATTTGTATATGTATCTTCATACTTGTATTGCATGTGTATATCCCCAAGCAATATATAATGCTGTTTTGCATGTTCTTATTCTTTAAATAAATGGTATATATACTTTTCCACTTGCTTTTCTCATTCAACACCGTTGATATTTATCCATATTGTTCTGGTTCATTCATTTCTGTTGAATTAATAAAGCACAATTTATCCATTTTCCTGTTGATAGACATTTGTACTGTTTCTAAATTTGGGAATTACAAAGATACTGGAGTAAAACTTTGTGTAAAACTTCTCGTGTTTCTCTGAGATATTTGATAGAAGCAGACTTGTTGGGTCACCTTCATTTTGCTAGGTTTTACAAAATTGTTCTTCAAACTAGTTGCACCAATTAGTACTCCTATCAGCAGGTTTTGAGAGGTTCCAGAACTCAGCATCCTTGTCAACACTTGTCATTGTCAAAGTTTCACATTTTTATAAATTCAGTGGGTGAATATCTTGTTGGTTTTTTTCATTTTCCTGATTACTAATAAGAGGGAGCATATTTTTCATGTTTATTGGCCATCTATTCAGGATTCCTTTTCTGTAAATTACTTGTTTATATCCTTTGTGAATTTTTATATTATCTTTTTTCCTTATTGATTTATAGAAAAAATATATATATTATTTTATATCTTTAAGATTTTGATTTTCATACTTAGGTTAAATCTGAATTTAGTTTATATGTAGTATGAGGTGAGGCTCTAGTTTAACTTTTTACATTTGGATAATCAGTCCAAGAACCAATTATTGAATAGTTAATGCCACTCTGTCACCTGCCAAGTTTCTAATGCCAGGCTGTCTTAATTACTATATTTCATAGTGAGGCTTAATATCTTGTTCTTCAGAATTGTCCTGGCTATTGTTAGCCCCTTGCTTTTCCATATGAATTATATAATGAGTGCATCAATTACACACACACACAAAAATACTCTCGTGGTATTTTGATTGGAATAGAATTGAATTTATAGATCAATTTGGGAGGGAATTGATATTATGATATTGAGTCCTACTGTCCAGGAACGTGGTATATTGCTCCACTTACTGATATTTCCTAATTTTTTAAAATAAAGGATTTTCCCCCATAAAAGTCTTGTACACATTGCACATCTTTTGTCAGATTTATCCTGAAGAACTTATATTTTATTGCTATTTTATTTTATTTTTTTGGCCACCCTGCACAGCTGGTGGGATCTTGGTTCCCCAACCAGGGATCGAACCCGGGCCCTTGGCAGTGAGAGCACGGAGTCCTAACCACTGGACCGCCAGGGAATTCCCTGCTATTTTAAATGGTATAAATTTTTTCAATTATGTTTTCTCTTTTTTGCTAGTGTGTAATAACATAACTGGTTTTGATCTTCTAGCCAGCCACCTTGTTTCACTCTGTTATTAATTCCAATAATTTGTACATTCTCCTGGGTTTTCTCTTTTTCAACTTATAATAATAATAGCTACCATGAATGTTCTTTCCCTGCTTCTGGATGAAATCTCAGAGAGGTCCCATAGGTGGTCCAGTCCCTTTAAATAATAAGAACAGTCTGATTTTAGTGAAATGTGTAATTCAGTATAATAATAAAAACTCCCAACTTCAAAGTTATATCTTCTCTCCTCCCCTAGCTTGGGCCTGCTTCAGCTTGGATACCGAATTGGGAAGGGGTCATAGATGGCCTGTTCCCTCTTCCCCTACCTTCTTCTTCTCCTCTTCCTTCTCCCTGATCCAGGACCAGAATCAGGGGCCTGCAGAACATAGACTTTATTTTTGCATCTATTCATTTAGAGTTTGGAATTTGGAAGTACCAGTGATCCTTCTGTGTTAACCAAAAATCCTACAAGAAGTTATACTTTTCAGGAATATGGAACTGTCAGTTGAAATATTAGTAATGGTGCAATAAATTATTTTAAAAAAACAGTCAGAATTTTAAATATCCTTTAAAGAAAGGATATTTTCATAGAACATAGCAATAGTAGCAACATAGCAGTCTGGGTTTCTTACAAGTCTCCTTTGTATAATTAACACTTCCTGGGACAGATTAATAACTACAGGAAGCAGAACAATATGTAAATATTAATATAAGCTTCAGTAAAAGACAGCTTGACATTCTTGTGAATGCTGTTAGTTCAAATTTTTTTGTTTGTTTTTTTTTTGGCCACACCATGCAGCTTGCGGGATCTTAGCTCCCTGACCAGGTATTGAACCCGAGCCCTCGACAGTAAAAGCGCACAGTCCTAACCACTGGACCACCAGGGAATTCCCTCAAACCTTATTTTTTGAACTAGCTGGAGTGGGAAGAGGGAAATCTTTTTATCTTTCTGAGAATGTTTTCCAAAAGTAGTTATGAATTAAAAAGACACTGTTAAGACATAGCCTTATGAAATTTCATTATTTAGTATTAATAGAAAGAAGAGGACTAAAATATTCAAATTTTTACCCTATATATAAAATCACACTTTTACCTGGTTCATTGTTTCTTAATTTCCCATTACCTCTCCAGACTGCCTAACCATATTTAAATATACTCAAAACTTCATGTACTTTATATGTATTGTTATCTAAATCTCTAGTCCATACCCAGTATAATAATTGATTTTTCAAAGCATAATGAATATGAGTTATTTGCATTTTTTCCATTTCTTTCAGACTTGAAGGGTAAAACAGAAACAGCTGAGTCAACTGCAAAGAACGACGTTTTACAGGAACAGTTCTATCATGGCATGATGATGGAAAGGTTCATGAGGGATGATGTCATTTATTCCACATTGAGAAAAGTCTCAAAATATGATGATGAGTTAGAAAACCACCAGGATAGCCATGGAAGAGACGTGAGACAAACCATCTTGACCCATAAGAGGAGAGGCCAAGAAACTTACAAATTTGGCAAAAATATTGTGAGTTCTAATGTTGTTATAGAACAGAGGCACCATAAATATGACACACCTAGAAAGAGAAACAAATACAAATCAGATTTGATTAATCATCCAACAAGTTACATAAGAACAAAAACCTACGAATGTAACATATGTGAAAAAGTCTTCAAACAACCCATTCACCTTACCGAACACATGAGAATTCATACTGGTGAGAAACCTTTCAGATGTAAGGAATGCGGAAGGGCCTTTAGTCAAAGTGCATCCCTTACCACCCACCAAAGAATCCATACTGGTGAGAAACCCTTTGAATGTGAAGAATGTGGCAAAGCCTTCAGACATCGTTCATCTCTTAATCAACATCATAGAACTCACACTGGTGAGAAACCCTATGTATGTGATAAATGTCAGAAAGCGTTCAGCCAGAACATTAGCTTGATCCAACATTTGAGAACTCATTCTGGAGAGAAACCCTTTACATGCAATGAATGTGGGAAAACCTTTAGACAGATTAGACACCTTAGTGAACATATAAGAATTCATACTGGGGAGAAGCCCTATGCATGCACCACATGTTGTAAAACCTTTAGTCATAGAGCTTATCTAACGCATCACCAGAGAATCCATACTGGGGAGAGACCCTACAAATGTAAGGAATGTGGGAAAGCCTTTAGGCAAAGGATACACCTTAGCAACCATAAAACTGTTCATACAGGAGTGAAAGCGTATGAATGCAACCGCTGTGGAAAAGCCTACAGGCATGATTCATCCTTTAAGAAACATCAGAGGCATCACACAGGAGAAAAACCTTATGAATGTAATGAATGTGGAAAAGCCTTCAGCTATAATTCATCACTTACTCGACACCATGAAATACACAGGAGAAATGCCTTCCAGAATAATGCCTAAAAACAGATTATTCAACATTAACAAAAGCCAGGTCTAAATCAGTGATTCTGTGCTTTGAATTTCAGGACTCTAAATTGGAGGAATTGACATAATGATGCCAACTTCTAATTTTGCCCATTGTGTAAATAAACATTACATTGATAACTACTGTCTACTAATATCTCCACACAAAGTACTTAATCAAGAATAAAAGATAGCCCTTCAAATTAAATTCAACAATATAGAAAATTCACACATTATTACTTTTATGATTTCATTGTAGATTAATAAATTATTCATCATGGGCATTCACTGATTTACAGACCAGCGTTTGGGGACTACTGTTTAAAACATCACCACCCCTATTTTTTTTTAATTAAAAAAAAATTTTTTTTAATGGGGAGAACTTTCACACGGTATAAACTTCAAAAGGTACAGTCAGTTGTGTAAGTGAAAAGACTTCTTCCTCCATCCCCCATCACAAAATTCTACCAGAGGCAACCATTTTTTATAACTAAGTTTTTTGTACACCCTTCCAGAGATCATTCTGTTTAAATCCAAGAGAATACATATATACATTTTTTACTTTTTAAGCATAAATGGCAGCCCCCCATACAAACACATATTACTTTTATTACTTCACTGTATATCATGGAGGTCACTCCATATCAGTAAACAAAGTGCCTCCTCATTCTTTTTTTATAGCTGATAGTATTCCATGGTTTGAATGTACTTTAGCCACTTCACTATAGATGGATTTTTGAATTTCCAATCTTTTATTTATATGATGTTGCAATGAATAGTCTTATGCATTTTTATTTCTCACAATGTAAGTACATGCATAGGGTAAATTCCTAGAACAGGAATTTCTGTGCTAAAGGGTATGCACATTTGTATGATGGATACTGCCAAATTGACCTTCATAGAGGTTGGACCAATTTATTTTCCCACCAGCAAGATACAGAACTGTGGGAACCATATCTGGTGCTGAAGCATCTCCTGAGCTAACAGCCCCATCATCCATTAAAGACTTCTCTCAATAACATAGCCTAGAAGTGCCAGCTGAGCTGCATCCCCATAAAGAGCAGCACTTGCCATCCCTGGAGCCAGAGAGAAATCTGCATGTTATCAAATAGCAGCCAGACCCACCAAAGTCTCAGTTGGAGAAGGAGAAGACATCTCTCCACCAACTGTTACAGTCCCTGACTTCTGAGTCTGGAACTGTCTGATGAATTAGAGTTCCTTTAAAGAGACTGATCCACCTGCCTTAGCAAGTATAATCTTGGCTGCAACCCCTTTGTTTGGAATGGAGGAAAACTGACAATGGAGTCAGGGTACTTAATATAGCAGGATATACCACAGCTGATCAACTGACCATACGTAGCATTTTACAGGATGGCAATGTTAGCGAGTTACTGTTCACATGTGAGAGGAGACAGAAACGAGGTAGGACACGACTTTCTAATTAATAAACATTAATTAATGAAGAGAGCATTAATTAATTAGTTGACATTGCTTATCATGTGTGAAAGCTGAGTGCCAAGGTCAGGACCACAGTGATTTTGTACATGTTCATTTTTCATTCTGGTAAAGTTTTATTAAAGTTTTAGTGATTCTGTGAAATGTTGATGGATTTCCCCTCATCTTCATCCCCACAGCCACTACTCAGTTATAAACCAAAGTCTGGCACTTAAGATCCTTCATTACATCTAGTCCTACCTTACAGCTTCCTCTTCCATTTACTTATCTCCTTCCCATGTGGGCTCTGACTACACTCAAATATATTAGTTGAGAATCTTTAAGTTACAAGTAACAGAAATCAACTGAGGTTAGTTAAGTCTCAAAGAGAGGTGTTAATAGAGGGATATTGGGGTATCTCATGGAATTCAGGGCAGCGATACATTATAACAATGGACTGAGACCAGGATCTGAAACGCTTTGGAAAACCCAGGCAGTTTTCTCTCCATCTCCAACCTCTGCTTCTTGTGTTTTCTTCATTCTGGCTTTTCTTTTTTGTTTTCAACACCTCATTGCAAATCATGGTTACCATCAGCTTTAGATTTTACATATATTCAGTTTCCATCACTCAGAGAAAAACTGTCTTCTCTTTCTCACTTCTTATCTCAAAGTCATGGGGAAGCTCTCTTACTGGCCCAGCTAAGTCAGGTGCCCACTGCTAAACAAATCAACTGTAGGCAGAGATCTCAGCTTCTGTGGGAACTATGTGGATGGTGTGGTGGTGAATGGGGCGGGTGGGGTGCTGGAGGGGCAGGAGAGCAGAAGAAATGGTTACTGTTCATAGCATTCCAGATCCTACTCACTCTTCAATGCTGGCTCATCAGATCAGAACTTTAGAACTGGAAAGGATCTAGGAACTCACCTAATTGAAACTTCTCTCTTTATAGATAAAGAAATGGAGATTCCCCTTCTTTAATTACTCACATTTTTTCACCTGAGTCATATTTTTGAGCATTTTTCCCTCTAAGTTTGTTAGCCTGGCTTTCCAAACACTTGCCCTTAGCTGCTTTTCGCCATTGTAAGAGTTTTACTTCTCAGATCTATTGCCCCAAGGAGGTCTTTCATAAATTATGCTTCAGAGCCTACCCACTGGCTTTGCCTTTTATCAGTGCTTATTCATTCATTCGATTTATCCCACAGGCACTTCTCCTTCTGTTGGTTATGTGAATGTTCTTCCCCAGAACTGTGTCCTTAGGCATAATTCTCTTCTCAAGCTAGACATTTTGTCTGATCTTGTTAACATCCCAACGCCTCTTACATCTACATGTATATCTTACAAATCTCTCCTGAGCTCTAGGAGAAAACATTATGTTCAATATCCCACTGGATATCTCCACTTGGGTAACTCATAGTCACCTCAAAGTCAGTGTGTCCAAAACTCAACTCAATTTTTTCAATAAAATCTGTATTCCTTAATCCAGGAAGTGGTATCACCACTCATGCAATTCTCCAGTTTAAACTTCTCCCTCTCATCCATCACCTTTCCCAATCAGTCACCAGGTCCTATACATTCTGTTTAGGATCTCTTCAGTTTATATCCTCTACTCTATTCCCATTGTCAGTACTTTAATCAGGCTCTTAGCATTTCCTAACTGCTTAAATAGATTCCCAAATATTTTTTCTATATCTAATCTGGACTCATCTCTCTATCGTCCCCACTGCTGCTAGAGCGGTCACACTAAAACATATAACTAATCAAATTATGGCTTGAAATCCCTCAATGGTTTCTTATAACTTGAAGCTAAATGTCAGATTCCTTAATAGAATACTTGGTATAGAGCACTGCCTATTTTTCTAGTAGTGGCTCCCAAATTTCCCCCCAAGCGTACTTCTCTCCAGCCATAAACATCTTATGGTCCTCCAAATATTCCATGCTATTTCATGGTTTCTGGTCATCAACTATGCTATTTTTTCCTCCTTCTGCATAACTTCTTTGTTAGCTCCTACTCATCCTCCCAGATTTAGTTTGTGTCACATCTTCAGGGAATACTACACAAAATTTATGAAGTTTTGGATGAACACTTGAAGTCTTGGCTGAATTTACTAAATAAATATCTAGGCCTTATCCTACAGGATTTTTGACTAGAGAGTGATAGCAAGGGATTTTAATTTTATAAAATTACTCTGGAATCACTATGGAGGACCATGGCTCAACATGAAGCAATAGCCAGGGCTATTCAACTTCAATTTGCTTCACACTGTTGCTTGCTACACTTCCTTCTTTTCTTACCCTTGCTACCATGGGTTTGCACCTAAAAAAAAAAAAATCATCTAATCCTTGCCTCAGGCTCTGTTTTCTTGAAGACTCTGGTTAAGACAAGCACACAGCCCCAGTTTGAGTAATCAGGGCCAATTGGACAATTTCAGGACTTATCTTTGAGGTATTAGGGAATGGACTTCCTTTTTTTCCACTGGACACAAATCTGGAAGACTGTGGCCCTGGAAGCTACTGGCAGTGGAAGAGGAGGAAGACTGCCTATAAATGCAAAAACACAGAGGAAATAGATCCAAGAAATGGAGAGAGAAAACTCAGTTCTGGTCTCACTGTTTGACATCTGGATCAAGCCTCATCTGAAGCTAGAGCTCCTGGGTTTTCAAACTGATAAATGAATAAACGCTAATTGATTCAAGAGTTCAAATGTCCTACATCTGAGGCTGCCTGTTTTAGCAGAAGCATGGCCCAGTCTTACATCCTTAACTCATTCCCAGCTCCCCCAACTTCCTACCTTAGGGCTACCTTTTCTGGCTTTCTCCAGCTAAGCAACACCCTTTTCAATTACCAGAAACTGGTGTTTTGCTAAAGAGAGGCTGACCTTAATACAGGGAAGAGAAGATTCTCAAATACAGAATATTGTCAGTGGGTTTCTCTTAAGCATATAAAAATTATGTCAGTAATTGTTCTAGCATCTGTAAGGAACACAAACTTGAGCAAGATAAATTCCCTGCCCTTAGGTCTGATGCTCAAGAGCAGTACTGTCCAAGAGAAATATAATGTGAGCCACAACACAAATGCGAACCACATAAATAATTTAAAAATTTCTACCAGCCACATTAATACAATAAAAAGCAGTAAGTAAAATTAATTTTAAAAATCTATTCCATTTGATACAGTATATCCAAATATTACTATTTCAACATGTAATCAATATAAAAGTTATTAGTGAGTTAACATTTTTTTTTACTAAATCTTCAAAATACAGTATTTTATAGTTACAGCAGATGTCATTTTGAACTAGCCACATTTCAAATGCTTAAGAGCCACACGTGCTTAGTGGCTACTGTGTTGGACAGTGAAGCTCTCGAGAGCATTCATATAGATAAACACTTTTATCATATAAACACTTCAATGGAAGACTGTAATCAGTGTGATTTAGAGGTACAAATTCTACCCTCTGAAAGAGTAAGGAAAGTAAGATGGAAAGAGGAAAACAGACAATTTGTGTCTAACAGTATTTCCCACATTACAGATATCCCTGGAGGTGGAGGAACTAAATCAAAGGCTTTTGTATACAGATGGACCTTAAATAAATGCCCCGACTTCTTATGATAGCCTTTTGGGGAAAGGGTAACCTTTTCTGAAATTTGAGAATGAAAGCTTTGGGCAACATCGTCCTGCTATCTTGGAAATTTCTTTTCCCCACAGCATGATCATTTCTGAATCGCTTCTGCTTCACTCCACCAATCAGCATTGCCCACTCAAACTCCGTTTGAAGATAACAGGTCCATGTGTGAAAGGGTTGAGGAGGGGCTTTCGTGCATTGGGAATTGCATCCTGATGAAGGAAAGTTATACTTGGGAGGAGGCAGAAACCTCCAGCCTCAATACAGCTATGCCCACCCATATTTCACTTGATGTGTAAGACTTCCCTCAGCTTTCGTATTTCCAAGAACAAGGACGTTTTCCTACACAACCACAAAATCATTTTCACACTCAGGATATTGATAATTGATTGATACTATTATCTAACATGTGTCGCATTTAAATTCCCCCAACTGACCCAAAATCTCCTTTGTAGTTTTCTTTTTTATTTAACTTTTTTTTTTTTTTTTTTTTTGGCCGTGCTGCGCTGCTTGCGGAATCTTAGTTCCCTGACCAGCGATTGAACCCAGGTGAGGGCAGTGAAAGCACTGGACCACCAGGGAACTCCCAACGTTTTTGTATTTTTTTAAAAGAAATCGGGGACTTCCCTGGCAGTCCGGTAGTTAGGACTCGCTTTCACTGCTGGTGCTGGGGTTCAATCCCTGGTGGGGGAACTAAGATCCGCAAGCTGCAAGGCCCATAAATAAGTAAGTAAATAGATAAATAAATAAATAAATAAATAAAATCTTTCCCTATTCTGAAGTCCAAAATGTATTTAGGTTTTTAATCCTCCTGGAATTGATATTTGTGACGAAGTGACACAAGGGGTCTCATTTTATATTTTTTTTCATAAGGATACCCTATTGTCTCAGAACCTTCATTGAAAAGACCATCTTTTTTTCTCCATTGCAATGCGATGCCACCTTTGTCACAAATCGTTTCCAAATATGTGATGACTGTTAAAAAAAAAAAAAAGCAATAATTGTCAGACTAGTGGTTTCCTCAGGAAGGAGGCATGGGAGTGTATTTGGGAAGGGCACGACACTATCTATTTTTGCTCTACATGATGACATGTCTGTTCAATAATTATTATACTTACCTTTCTATTTCAGAATATAATTGTGTTATATTTCCCAATAAAAGGGTTAATTAAAAAGTAAGCAAATAGAAAAAAAGAAATACATTGA
The DNA here is from genome assembly GCF_965194805.1 of Balaenoptera borealis. Taxonomy (NCBI): domain Eukaryota; kingdom Metazoa; phylum Chordata; class Mammalia; order Artiodactyla; family Balaenopteridae; genus Balaenoptera; species Balaenoptera borealis. Next base: position 161,353,879 of record NC_138860.1, on the reverse strand, counting down.
TGAGACGAGCGTCAGCATCTTTGAAAAGTGAGTTCGTGGTTGTTCTCTCAGCTGGGAAAGCTGGTGCGAGATGCAAAGAAAGGCGTACAGAACCCAAGGTGGCAAAGCGCAGACGCAGCGCTAACGGGCAGAGGCCAAGGGCACCGCGGAAAGGGACATGCCCAGACCTTTCTCCTACACTGGCTTGGCAGTAGCCGGGAGCCGCCAGGGTGGGAGCTTCTTGGTCAGGTGACGGCGCAGTTCCGTCCCGAATGAACCCACACGCACAGCCAGCGGCCCACAAGGACGACCTCCGCAGAGGCGGACCTGCATCAGGACCCTCCTCCGCCCCGCAGCGAGTGGGATTCGCGTCTGAGCGGCAGATGCGCGAAGACTAAGCGGCGCAACTGAGGCCTCCGGGAGGGGGCGGACCTTGGGCAGCCGCTGGGCATTCTGGGCCTGGTGTCCAGGCGGCTTTTGTGCGAAGCGCGAAACTAGAGGTCCTCTGCCTGACTTGCACTTACGCGTCCGGGGCAAGAGTCCGGGAGCGGTTCCAAGGCCGCGGCGAAGCCGGTGGAGTCCGGGGTTCCGAGGCATATCCCAGGTTAGGGGAAGGCCGGCGAATGCGGGGGGCGGGCTGAGGGGCTGAGTTTTGGAACCCAGGGATCTGTCCCCGCGGGTGCCGCGTCCCCCCAACCCCCTTTCTGGGTGGGAACGGCTCCGGGGCAGCGGCTTATCTCGTCTGCTCCTGTGGGTTCAGGACCTTTCGATCTTGGAAGACCCTGCTGTCGGCTGGGACCCCCTCCCAAGTCCAGCAATGCTTTGCTCGCTCCTCCAGGACACTGTAGGGAGGTGCTCAGTAAACTTTCGGGCAAGCATGGAACTCCCGGGGAGACAGTGGTTTGGGGACCGGTGGGAAGGTCCCCGCTGAAGGCAGACTTTCTTGGAGCCCACAAGTCCGGGCTGCACCGAACAAGTCAGGATGTTGAGCGTGAAGGCAGAGGCAGTGCCGCAGGCAGCAGGAACCCATCAGAGGGGAAAAACATCTGATCTGAGGTCTCAGCCCGAGCTTCTGGGCCGAAGTTGGGGCTGGAAGAGGAAACTGCTCTCGGAGCTCCTGGAGGACCTTCGTTATTACTGACCCTTTTACTTGCAGGGAGCAGGGATTGGATCAAGTAACTGCATCCAGGGTATGGACAAAACGAAGAAGTCACGGAGAATTTGCCCTCGGAGCGAGGCAAGAGTTACGTAGGATCTGGGGTGGGCAACAGTCTGTGCAGTGTGGATCAGAGAGGAGGAAACGCCGCAATGTGAGGGACTGGTCAGGTGAGAAAGGACCAAAAGTCTCTGTTCTAGCAAGGCCCAGAGTTGCTAATCTGGATTCTCCGATTGCAGACCTGGTCTTTCAGAGCTCTTTCCTCCTCCCCCAGCCTTGTCATTTCAGCATTCTACCTTTCCTGTGAGGAGGAAGATCAGCCAAGTCTCAGGTGAGTAGAAGTTTCTTCTCTCCTAAAATTTAATTTGTCAGAGGAAATAGGTGTACTATCTCATCTCTCCCTTGAGAAGGAGAAGGAGATCCACATTTGTTGTGTGCCAGTGTGTGTACTTTGTCATCACTCAATTGTCTGGGTAGCTGAGTATGGTTGGAAGGAGTACTCTAATTTTAAAGATGTGTCAGTAGCCTCAGGAAAACTGAACACTTGCCCAAGAATACTCATAAGGCAAGTAGCATACTAAATACTATTGACCTACTCAGGTTCAGAATCCAGATCTGTAGGACCCCCAGACTCTTGACAGCATACTGGTGTTTCCCAAAGATCTCATTCACTTACCAACTATTTCTACCATACCTATGTACCACATGTATTGTTAGTCTCATATTTTTAATTTTTTACTTACATTTATTTAAAAAATCAAACTTGTGCTGAGAAACACTACATAGGAAATTATGCATTTGAAGAACACTCTAAGCTTTATATTTATTCTAAGATGCTGATCCACGTACCATGTAAAATCATCTCCTGTCAAAAAGATACAAACTGAATTTTGGGACACAGTGCACTGCATCACGCCCTTGCCTGGATTTTTTCTGCATAGGGAAGTGCAAGCAACACATTGAGTCTAAATTGTCCATCCCCATTGTATTGTTTTTTCCTTTTAGGTAAATAATTCCACAAAGAATGCTCTCCTTTTGCGTCTTCTTTTTTTTTTTTAATATAAATTTATTTATTTATTTATTTTTGGCTGTGTTGGGTCTTGTTGCTGCGCGTGGGTTTTCTCTAATTGCGGTAAGCGGGGCTACACTTCGTTGCGGTGCGTGGGCTTCTCATTGCGGTGGCTTCTCTTGTTGCAGAGCACAGGCTCTAGGTGCGCGGGCTTCAGAAGATGCAGCCTGTGAGCTCAGTAGTTGTGGCTCGTGGGCTCTAGAGCACAGGCTCAGTAGTTGGGGCACATGGGCGTAGTTGCTCCGCGGCATGTGGGATCTTCCTGGACCAGGGCTCGAACCCGTGTCCCTTGCACTGGCAGGGGGATTCTTCACCACTGCACCTCCAGGGAAGTCCCTTGTGTCTTCTTTACAAACATTTCACTTACCTATTAAGAGCTACCCTGTTTTGAGTGTTGTATGTAAAACAAGTAGGAAGTCCATATATTTCAGGAGCTTACACTCTCTTTGGGGAATTAATAGATACGTATGAAATAATTGAAACCAGTACTGTCCAATAGAACTTTGTGTGACAGGGAAGTGTTCTATATCTGTGCCTTATAATGTGGTACCCACCAACCACATGTAGCTACTGAGCACTTGAAATGTGCCTAATTTTATTTAATTTTAATTAAATTTAAATAGCTGCATGTGACTGGTGGCTACATATTGGATAGCCCAGGACTGGATATTTGAAGTGAACTATTTTCAAGGTCAGTTGATTGGATTTAGTGCCCTCCCCTGCAGAGGGGTGGGGGTAGGGGGCAACCCGAAGTATACATGTTAATTGCCATTTAATTTTTGTTTCTTGGTGGAGGGTAAAGATTCTCTCCCAGTTTCAGGGACTTCAGAATCCAAATAACGTTACTCATTTTGAAACTATCATCATCTAAGGCACATTTATACTTTAAGACACTTGTGCAAACGTGCAGCTTCTGTGTTTTATTACTGTTGAAGTATCCTATAAAGCAATAACTTTATAGGATATACCCAGAAGTCTTAGCATTGTATTACTTTGGTTCATTGCAGATAACTTGTTTTCCAGCTATCTGTGTTTTCTTTCATTAGGGACATTTAGACTATTTAAAAATTAGTTAAGTACAATGATAACTAATATTAATGCCATTTTCAAGGTATCAGTGTTAAGTTTTTAACATGGGAGTTGGTACATACGGCTCTTTCATTGCTCCTTAGAGTAGCAACGAGGAAGCTTCGCTCATAGTTTTTACCTCAATCAGCTTCAATTCTGTGTCAAGTTATTTTCCTGTCACCCAAAGTTAAAATACTAGTGGGCTGCTCATACCTTGTTTTGTTTTTTGTTTTTTGGGTTTTTTTTGTATGCAGGGTTAGATATGTGAAGTAAGAAGGAAGGCTTGGGCTTCCCTGGTGGCGCAGTGGTTGAGAATCTGCCTGCCAATGCAGGGGACCCGGGTTCAAGCCCTGGTCTGGGAAGATCCCACATGCCGCGGAGCAACTAGGCCCGTGAGCCACAGTTACTGAGCCTGCGCGTTTGGAGCCTGTGCTCCGCAGCAAGAGAGGCCATGATAGTGAAAGGCCCGCGCACCGCGATGAAGAGTGGCCCCCACTTGCCGCAACTGGAGAAAGCCATCGCACAGAAACGAAGACCCAACACAGCCAAAGATAAATAAATAAATAAATAATTTAAAAAAAAAAAAAAAAAGAAGGAAGGCTTAAAAAGAGTATCTTCACAAGATAATTTGCCTAGTTTCTTTTTTTTTAATATTTTAATTTTATTGGAGTACAGTTTTTTTTTTTTACATTTATTTATTTATTTATTTGGTTGCACTGGGTCTTAGTTGCAGCAGGTGGGCTCCTTAGTTGTGGCTCGCCAGCTCCTTAGTTGTGGCATGCAAACTCTTAGTTGCAGCATGCATATGGGATCTAGTTTCCTGACCAGGGATTGAACCCGGGCCCCCTGCATTGGGAGCACAGAGTCTTAACCACTGCACCATCAGGGAAGTCCCTTTATTGGAGTATAGTTGATTTACAATGTTCTGTTAGTTTCAGGTGTACGGTAAAGTGATTCATATACATATACATATATTCATTCTTTTTTAGATTCTTTTCTCATATAGGTTATCACAGAATATTGGGTAGAGTTCCCTGTGCTATACAGTAGGTCCTTGTTGGTTATCTAAATATCTTATATATAGTAGTGTACATGTGCTCACCCCAAGCTCCTGATTTATCCCTCCCCCCTACTAGTTTCTTTTTTTCTGACCAGGGATTGAACCTGGCCCACGGCAGTGAAAGCCCAGAGTCCTAACCACTAGGCCACCAGGGAACTCCCCTAGTTTCTTAAGATTAAAAATACTTGAGAGACAAAACAATCAAACATAATGTATGGTCTTTGTTTCCTGGTTTAATGAAAAGCTATGTTTTTTAGGGCAGCTGAGCAAATTTGAATATGGACTGGAGTATTAGGGAATTATTAATTTCGGTAGATATGATAATATTGTAGTTAATGTAGGAGGCTTCTTTGGAAATGTATGTGAAGCATTTGTATTTGAAGCATGATGATGTCTGTAATTTACTTTAAAATAGTTAGGCTAAAAAAAAAGCACCTGAAAGAAGCAAACACAGCAACATGTCAACAGTTATTTATCTAGATTGTGTTCATTGTTCTATTCTGTCTCCTGTGCTTGTGAAATTGTTTGCTGTAAAAAGGGAGAGTATTTGTCCCTCAGTAGAGTAGTGAGATATTGGGTGTGAAGCACTTGGCTCAGTGTCTAGCACGCAATAACTGTGCACTAAATATTCACTATTATTTATAGCAAAATACAGTAATATTTTAAGAGTTTTCACTTACATAGTTTCCATCATAAGCTAATTTCTTGTGGAGGGAGAAAATAAACTTAGTGGGAAACACCAATTTCTATAGTGTTAGGAGGAATTTATACAGTCAGTAAAGGTAAAGTAAAACCCACCAAGAGCTTTTTCTTCTTGTCATTTTCTTAATATATCTCAAACACAAAAAACAACTGATTTCCACATGTTGCTGTGAATATCCTCTCTCGTTACTTCATGCTATTACTTCATGAGTAGATCTATTTGTATTTATCTGTAGTTAGTCTTTGATTTTGCTGCACTACGTTTCTGAGAACTACATTTAAAAGCAGTCACTGTAGAGCTGATTCTGCTCAAGGAACAGTTTGTTATTGAGGTTTATTTTCCTAGTCAAGGACTTTGTATCAAAAGAATTGTAGAAGTGGTCCATGGTAAACTGGCAAATATTGCTCCAACATTTACAATGATCTACATTCTCTTAAAAAATGAAATAATGTCCCAAGTCAGTAGAATTTTGAAGGAAAAAAGGCAAACCTCTAATTTCCTTTTAAATGAAGAAACTGAGGACAAAGTAGGTGATTTGCTTAAAGTCACACATGGTATGTTAATACCAGATTCAGTAATAAAACTTAAGTTTTATTTTGCACTTAAAAATTTTTGCCAAGTATTCATATATGGATGATACGATGAGTCTTATTGTTGTAAATTGTACCCGTAGTACAACTCTATAGCATTACTAATTGGTCATAAATAAATAAGCATCTTTAAAGACTGTATATAAATAATTAGTCATGATTCTTTTTTACCTCATTGGAATTTGAAAGTGCTTTTGAGAAATTTTTCATTTGCGTAATGCATTTCTTTAACATGATATGCATGGCCTTTGCCCAATCCAGAGCTGTGCCATGGCAGAGACTAGGGAAGAGGAGACGGTGTCAGCAGAGGCCTCAGGGTTCTCAGACTTGAGTGACTCAGAGTTTCTGGACCTGGAGGATACACAAGAGTCAAGTACTTCACCTAACAAGCCTGGCCCTTCTTCTGAACTCCCTGGGAAGGATGGCAAGCTCATAAGCTTACCAAAGTGGAAAAGAGGATTGGATGTCTCGTCACCTATGGAACGATTCCATCTTAAATATTTGTATGTCACTGACCTGTCTACTCAGAACTGGTGCGAACAGCAAATGGTATATGGGAAGGAGCTTCCTGGTTTCTTGACACCTGAGAAGTCAGCTGTTTTGGACACTGGTGCCAGCATCCACCTAGCTAGAGAACTAGAAGTTCATGATCTTGTGACTGTCCCCATCACCTCTAAAGAAGATGCTTGGGCAGTTAAGTTTCTGAACATATTATCAATGATTCCTACCCTGCAGTCAGAAGGGCGCATCAGAGAGTTTCCAGTGTTTGGAGAAGTGGAGGGTGTGCTCCTTGTTGGAGTGATTGATGAGCTGCACTATACAGCCAGGGGGGAACTGGAACTGGCTGAACTCAAGACACGCAGGCGCCCTGTGCTCCCTCCGGACGCTCAGAAAAAAAAAGACTGTTTTCAGGTCAGCCTGTACAAATATATCTTTGATGCCATGGTACAAGGGAAAGTGACCACTGCTAGCCTAATCCACCACACAAAATTGCATCCAGAAAAGCCACTGGGACCTTCAGTGCTGAGGCATGCCCAGCAGGGAGGCTTCTCTGTGAAGTCCTTGGGTGACCTCATGGAGCTGGTCTTCTTGTCTCTAACACTGTCTGACCTCCCAGTTATTGATATCCTGAAGATTGAGTATATCCACCAAGAGACTGCCACTGTGCTGGGTACAGAGATAGTGGCCTTTGAAGAGACGGAGGTGAGAAACAAAGTGCAGCACTATATGGCCTACTGGGTGGGCCACCGAGAGCCTCAAGGGGTTGATGTGGAGGAGGCTTGGAAATGCCGGACATGCAACTATGCAGATATCTGTGAGTGGAGGAAGAGCGGTGGGTTGCCCAACTCCATGCTAGAGCCGCAAGCCAAAAAAGCCAAATGAACGGAAGATAGACTTTCAGGAACTTTGATCTTTCCTGCTCCTAATGTACTCAGCAGAGTGAAAGAGGACCAGTCTCTGAGCTTGACTTCCATGGAGAGTGTTCTTATTTTGGTTCTTTTCATATTTCCTCAGCCTCTTACCACACAAATCCAGGACCAAGGCTCAGGGGTGAGTGGGAGAGATCTGGGATTATACTGTCTCTGGAGCTTCGCCATAGATTGCCAAGAAGACAGATGCTTATCATGGCTGGAGCAAGGTATCCTTCAACAATCTTTGCTTTCCTAAGAAGATTCTTCAGTTTCTTTTAAGTCTCTTCCCTATTTTTTCTCAATCAGGGTTTCTACATTTTATATAATGAAATAAAATGAAACACTGTCCAGGTTGGTTGAACTGTTTTTTTTCATAATCTCAACCCTTCAAAGAGGACCACCAGAATAGTTGTGTGTGCATGTTATTCCAAGCCTTTAAGTACATACATAAACATATTTCTGAAGTAGTGGAATGAGCAGAGCAGGAATTTAAAAGAAGCCTAATACATATGCTCAAAGAAATAAGGAAAAATGAAGCAGGAACAGGAAGTCCTAAAAAATGAAAATAGTAAATATGATATTAATATTTACAAAAGAATGAATACGTGAGTGGAAGCTTGTATTACCTTCAACCCCACAGGTACCCAGCATCTCCTACTCTAAGACCAGAGCATAAGTGATGCCCTGGAATTAGACCTGGACTCTATTCTTTACTAGCTTGGGACCTTGGGAAAATTTCTAAGCCTTTTCTGAGCCTCAGTTTTCCAATATGGAAAATGGAGTGATGGTAATTATACTCACCTCATAGAGTTATTATGAGGATTAAATGAGATGATGCATGCAAAGAGCTTAGGACAGTACTCGGCACATCAGAATCATTCGATGATTCAGTATATGGATGGCGCTGCTGCTGCTGATAATAATGAAGATAATGTTGATGATAGTGTAAGTTGTTTCTAGTCCTTTGCTTCATTCATCTCTGTTTTTCCATTGAGCAACATTCTCAAATATTTTGGTCTCATATCCTTTGCATGCTTAAAAATTATTGATGATACCAAAGACATATTGTTTATGTTGGTTTTATCAATGATATTTCCTATAGGTCAAAACTGAGAATCTAAATATATGTTTATTAATTCATTTAAAAATAACAGTAAACCCATATGTTAGCATAAATAAAATATTTTCATTAAAAAATAACTTTTAAAAATTAAAAAAAAAAAGAAAAACATAATACATTAAGTAACATGTGACATTCACACACTGTACAATCCAGCGATACCATTCCTGAGTATACGCTAAGAGAAACTCTTATACATGTACAACAGGGAATATTAACAAGAGCTTTGTAACGCTTTCACAATAGCAAAACCTAAACCTAGAAGCTGCCTAGGTGCATATCATTGGAAGAGTAGGGTGATGTGGTACGGCAGCCAAAACACATGAGCTACAATGACATGCAACCATGTGGATGAAAATGAGCACACAATATTAAGTGAAAAAGTAAGTCCCAAAAGGTTACATATGGCATGATACTCTGTTTATAAAGTGAAAAACAACAAAGTAAAAACATTTTAAGATATTTAAAGATAATGAAGAGGAATCTCAGTGCATCTTAGAGGAATCTCAGTGGAGCCCTTAACTGCAGGCATCTCCAACAAGACCAGAGGAAAGAATGATACGGACATCACCTGGAAGGAGGAGGCTTATTTATGGACACACTCTTGGAGAATTTGCAAAAGTAGATGGAAGGAGAGGAGCTGGCAGGGGTGGGGTTTCTATATTAACTAGAAGGCCAGGAGCCAGCAGAACACGGTGAATATTGTTAGCATAGCTGCATGTTATACATGAACTGGTAAAACCTGGACATTTATAGGAGTTACAGTAGGCTACCTCTGCAGGCCTTCTGAGCTACACGTACTCTTTTCTTATGGACAGTGGGACTCTTGTAATAACTCTTCCCATTTACTGAGGGAGTATTCTGTCCCAGGCACTGTGCTAAGCACTTTTTATGATTAAATCTGTGTATCCATTATTATCCCTGATGAGGGAACCGAAGCTTAGAAGGGTAATAAAACTTGCCCAAGGTCACACAGTTTGGAAGTGGTTGACTCCAGCCTAGATTGTCTGACTGCAGTGCTTATGCTCTTAACTATTACACTGTAAATTTTTCTTGCTGTGTTAAGCTGCCTACACTGTACGTCATTATAGGCCCTAAGAAGTTTGGACTCAAATTTGGGGCATGGTAAACTGAACCTTATGAGATAAATACTATTAAGCTAATAGTCTTCAAAAAAAGAACTTGGGGTTTCCCTGGTGGCGCAGTGGTTGAGAGTCTGCCTGCCAATGCAGGGGACACGGGTTCGAGCCCTGGTCTGGGAAGATCCCACATGCCGTGGAGCGACTAAGCCCGTGAGCCACAATTGCTGAGCCTGCGCGTCTGGAGCCTGTGCTCCGCAACAAGAGAGGCCGCGATGGTGAGAGGTCCGCGCACCGCGATGAAGAGTGGCCCCCACTTGCTGCAGCTAGAGAGAACCCTCGCACAGAAACGAAGACCCAACACAGCCATAAATAAAAAATAAACAAACAAACAAAAAGAATCCCCCATTCTTAAAAAAAAAAAAGAACTTGCTCAGGCCTCTGTAGCACAATCTTAGTTAGATTAGCATCTTTAAGAACAGGAAAAAGAAAATCAGTTGGTTTTAGACAGTGACTAATTTAGTAGAATTTAGTCAGAATTCTGTAATTCAGTAATTCTCTGAGCTCTCAAATCCTTATTTTATTTTATTTTTTAATTTGGCCATGACACAGTCCATTTATTTATTTATTTATTATTTTTAAAAATTTTATTTATTTTTGGCTGCGTTGGGTCTTTGTTGCTGCGCGCTGGCTTTTCTCTAGTTGTGGCGAGTGGGGGCTACTCTTCGTTGCAGAGCATGGGCTTCTCATTGCCATGGCTTCTCTCATTGCGGAGCAGGGGCTCTAGGCATGCGGGCTTCACTACTTGCAGCATGCGAGCTTAGTAGTTGCGGCGTGTGGGCTCTAGGGTGCAGCCTCAGTAGTCGTGGTACACGGGCTTAGTTGCTCCTTGGTATGTGGGATCTTCCCGGACCAGGGATCGAACCCGTGTCTCCTGCATTGGCAGGCGGATTCTTAACCATTGCACCACCAGGGAAGTCCACAAATCCTTATTTTAAATTAACACCTTTCGGTCATCACTTTATGGTTTCTCACAGAGTAGTTGAGGCATCTGTAGTTGGGATCACCCCAGGATCACTGATGCTGTTCTCTACAAGAGATACTTCCCTGGTTTGCAGCTGCCTCATATCTAATAATGTCATCTCTCCCATGTATGTATCATACAGTATGATGTGATATGAAGTTGATAAGGTTCTTCAAGATATTTTTATGGATGTATCAACATATATTTATATGAACTCTGCCTACGGTGTCTGACTCCAAATTATGAATCTCTTGGATGTTTGTTCAGTGAGTGGGTGAATGAAAAGAGATGTCACAACGAAGCTATTTCTTGATTTTAAAAAAAGCAAAAAAACTTGCTTCTTGGGCCAGAGAATGGGCTAAGTACCTAAATTAGGATTAGGTCCAACTGTTCATAATAGAAATTGCCAAAACAATAGTGGTTAAACAAAATAGAAATGGATTTCTTTCGTGAAAAAGAACCCTAGATATAGTTAGTCTAGGTCATGATGTCCGGAGACCAGGTTCCTTCTCTCTTGTTTCTCTAAAATCAATAAGTGTCTTCCTACTTCATAGTCCAAAATGGCTGCCCAAACTCTAGTCACCTATACACATTCAGCATAAAGCTGAAATAGGAAAAGGGTATTATTTTAAGGACACTTCATAAATTTGCAGCACTGACATCCCACTGGCCAAAATTTGGTCACTACAAGGGAGGTTGGGATATGTAATTTTTATTCTGGGAAAGCATATGTGCAGACAAAAATTGGAGAGTCTATGAACTGCAAAAACCAGAGAATGGATATTGAGTGACAGCTTGCCATCTCTGCCACACTGAGATGTTTCAGTAACAGAGCTTGCACTTTTTGCCTTGCTAAGGACCCAACACTCTTGGAGGAAAAGAAGAAGATGTGAACATGACACCTCCACCATCCACCTTCAGAAATTTTCATCTTCCCCAGCTGAAATTACTCCCTATCTGTTAAACATGAACTCCCCATTCCTCCCTCCCTTCAGCTCCTGGCAGTCACTATAATACTTTCTGTCTCTATGAGTCTGACCACTCTAGGTACCTCATATAAGTGGAATCATACAGTATTTGTCCTTTTGTGACTGGTTTATTTCACTTAGCTTAACATTTTCAAGTTGCATCCATGTTATAGCCTGTGTCAGAATTTCCTTCCTTTTTAAGACTGAGTAATATTCTATTGTGTCAATATCTTTTAAAAGTAAGTGGGAGCAAAGTAGTATTCCAGAGGAGGAGCTGACTTGGTAAAAGTTAATGTGTTGCAGAATGATTTATCTCAGGTGGATCTGAAATTGGAACTATTGTAGTGGTGTCACGATCCACCAGGTTGCATCAGATCCTCAAATCTGGAAGCAAAAAATGCAGAGTGGTCCTGTTGTCATGGGAGAAAGAAGAGGCTCCAAGTCCTGGAGGTCTGGATGAAGTGAAAAATGAGCGGTATTGAATTCCAGGTCAGTATCCTAGGAATATTGATTAGGCCCCATAAGCAGAATCTGTGCCTGCGGACCACAAGTAAGCTAAGAATTGTTATCCTAGCCTCGGTTTCTCCAGTTCCACTGAACTTCACTTCTGCTGTCCTTCAGTAATGTCTCCAATAACCACAACATTCATTGGATATCTTTACTGAGAGCATCTTCTTCCAGTCTGTGGCTTACCTTTCTATTCAGTCATGGTGTCTTTTGATGAGCAAAATTTTACTGAAGACCAGTTTCAGTGTTTCATTAGTGCTTTTTGTATCTCATTTAAGATATATTTTCCTACTTTAACACACCTTGCTTCTTTTACTTATCAATTTATTTTGGAGTTGTTTCATATTAGTATTTATAGTTTATCTCCTTCCTTTCAGCAGCCACAAAGGATTCCGTTGTAAAGATATAATACTACTGTTTATCTAATCAGGCCTCTATTTACATCCACTTAGGCTATTTCCTATCTTTTCCTACTACAAACACTATAATAATATATAAAGTAGAAAGTAAACGTTGCTCTCACATATACACCTATTAATCCTGAATCCCAAAATAACCATCGATAGGAAGTTGATAAGGTTCTTCAAGATATTTTTATGGATGTATCAACATATATTTAAATATAAAACAAGTATGTGTGTATTGGGGTGTATGTGATTAGACACAAAAAATCCTCTGTAACATGCTTGTTTCAGTCAAGTTTTATCATGGATAGTGTCATATCTGGATAATAAAGTATTTCACTGGATAGGTGTAATATCATTCATCACTTAATTATCCCTTCCCAGTGGGCACATACAGGGATAGATATAGACACATAAATGCACAGCCTATATATAAACATTGATATTGTAAATATTTTTCTGATTTTCCTCCTTATTCCAAGGCCTAGAAATTTTGGGATATAAGGCTGCACAATTAAAATACATCTGGACAACACTGTAAATCAACTATACTTCAATTTAAGATAAATAAATAAATAGATAAGATCCACATTGCCCTGCAGAAATATTATACCGTTTAGACTCCAGGATTCCCCAAAGCAAGGCTCTTTTTTATGTATCATTATATTATCATCATATGACATAATATAATAACTCAAATTATTTGTGAGAAAGAAGTACATAAAAGTGTATATTCTTCCACACCCTAACACTAGTATTATAATTCTTTTTAAATGATGCCAATCTGAGATAATTGATATCTTAGCCTTAATATTTTATTTATTTATTTATTTACTTATTTATTTATTTATTTTTGGCTGCATTGGGTCTTCGTTGCTGTGCACGGGCTTTCTCTAGTTGTGGCGAACAGGGGCCACTCTTGGTTGCAGTACATGGGCTTCTCACTGCGGTGGCTTCTCTTGTTGAGGAGCATGGGCTCTAGGCTTGCAGGCTTCAGTAGTTGTGGTGCACAGGCTTAGTTGCTCCGCGGCATGTGGGATCAGACCAGGGCTCGAACCCGTGTCCCCTGCATTGGCAGGCGGATTCTTAACCACTGCGCCACCAGGGAAGTCCAGCCTTAATATTTTAATTTGCACTACTCAGGTAATCTAGGAAGATGAGTATCTGTCCTTTATTTGTTGATAATTTGTACTTCTTTTATGAATTGCTCATATTCACTGCCCATTTTCTTTCTTTCTTTTTTTTTTGGCCACCCTGCGTGGCATGCGGGATCTTAGTTCCCCAACCAGGTATGGAACCCGTGCCTCCTGCAGTGGAAGCGCAGAGTCCTAACCACTGGACCGCAAGGGAAGTCTACTGCCCTTTTTTTTTTTTTTTTAACTGCCCATTTTTAATGGAGATTTTAGTCTTTTTAAATGATTCTTAAAATCCAGTTTATTGCATGTCTTTAAATTTCCTTTATGGTGGATTTTTCTGATTAAATAATACATGTTCATTATTTTAAAATCCAAAAAAATACATTAAAATGTAAGGAAGAAAGTACTCTCTTTAAATTTTTTCAACTATTATTTCTTTGGTTATTGCTTCTCTGTCTTATTTTCTCTTTATGGAATACTTTTATGTGTATTTCTATTATATATACTTTCTGTATTCCTAATTTTTTCCTATTGTTTTATTCTCTTTGTCATTTTCTCTTAATACTGAGAAAATTGTTTGTTCTGGTCTTCAACTTCTTCAACTTAGAAAATACTTCTTTGAGTATTATCTCGCTATTCTCTTGTCTCCTTCTGAACTGCTTTGATATGTACACTAAATTTCCTTGACCTGCCTTCTATATCTGTTATCTTTCTCTCGTATTTCACTCTTTTTATTTTTTATCTTTACATTCTAAGAATTCTTTGAACTGGTTATCTAGGTAACTACCCCTATCCCCAGCCCCAGCCCCAGCCCCAGGTAACCACCATTCTACTCTGTTTTTATACACTGAAATACAGAGAAACTCTTAAATGTGAAATTTGGGGAGAACATTTTAATGAATGTTTCTAACTCCATAAAAGAGACAATATCTAGGAAAGTAATCTCATTAGTACCGTGAGTAGAGTGAAATATGTAAAACTGGTATTCGTGGAAAAACGGGTCAAGGATGTTTAACATGCAAGTCAGTCAGTAGCTATGGGTATATTTCTTTTTTAGACTCATGTTCAAAAAAAAACTAATAGAAGTGCTTTTTATCTTTTAATCTCATGGTTCATTAGCTGCATTATGAACATAATAATGTAAATTCTCTCCTAACATACTCTCTGGACTCCTACTTAAAGATGTAATTGTTTCATCTGTCACTGTCTCAGTTTTCTAAATCTTGAAAATGTTACATTGAGTGATCAAGATCAGTGTCTTCTGGACCACTTCTTAACCTCTTTTTTGTTTAATTTTAGACATATTAGCCTTTGAAACTGGAAGTCATAATTCTCAGAAGTCTAGAGTAGTCATTAATGACATGGATCCTCTATTTTAATAGACCTTGATGATAATTGACTTAAGATTTTTAAAAAATACCCAAATTGAACTTCTAGAGATGAAAAATGCAATGTCTGAGATGAAAAATATAGTGGATGGGATAAATGACAGATTTGACATTGTAAAAGAAACGATTAGCGGACTTGCAGATGTAGCAATAGAAAACATCCAAAATGAAACAGAGAGAAAAAAAGTACTGAAATGGAAAAAACAGAACATCAATTAGCTATGGGAAAACTTTAAGTGATAGTCTAATATATACGTAATTGTAGTCCACAAAGGAAGGGAAGGGAGGAAGGACAGAAAAAGTATTTGAAGACATAATGATGAAACCTTTTCCAGATTTAATGAAAACTCTAAACCCACAGATCCGAGAAGCTCAATGACCTCTATGCCCAAGAAACATGGAGAAAATTAAACCAAGGCACATAGTAATCAAATTGCTTAAAGCCAGTGATAATGAGAAAATCTTAAAAGCAGCCAGAGGGGAAAAAAATAAAGATAATAGCAGATTGCTTGTTGGAAATGATAGAAGCCACAAAAAGGAGTGGAGTAATATCTTTAAAATCCTGAAAATAAAAACCACAACCTAGAATTCTTTGTGCTGTGAAAATATTTTTCAAAAATGAAAGTGAAATAAAGACTTACTGACATACAGAAGTTGAAAGAATTCATCACAAGCAGGCCTATGTAGAAGTAATGTTATAGGAAGTCCTTCAAGCAGAAGGAAAATGATACCAGCTGGAAATCTGGATGTAAAGGATCTGGATATACACAAAGGAAAGAAGCCCACAGGAAATGGTAACTACATGAGAAAATATAAAACACTTTAAAAATTATTTAAATCTCTTTAAAAGGTAACTTGCCTTTTTAAAGTAATGATAATAGAGTGTTTTCTGGGATTTATAATCTACTTAGAAGTATGAAAATAGCACAAAAACCAGGAAGAGAGAAATGAAAGTTTACTGTTGTAAAGTTCCTTTTTTTTAAAGCCATTTTAAAAATTGAGATATAATTGACATATAACATTATATGTCATAGAGTTCTTATATTCTGGTAAGTGAAGTGGTATAATATACCTTGAAAAGTAGTCTGTGATAAGTTAAAAATGTATACTATAAACCTTAAAGCAACCACTAAAGAGACAAAATAAAGATATATAGCTAATAAGCCAACACAGTAGATTAAAATGAAATCATTAAAAATTTTAATCCAATGGAAGGTGGGGGAAAAGGAATAAAGAACAGATGGAGAAATAAAAAAACACTTAGTTAAAAAAAAAAACACACTTAATAAGATGGAAGGTTTAAACCAGTCATATCAATCATATTAAATGTAAATGTTCTGAGGACCTCAATTAAAAGGCAGTGATTGTCAGCTTGTATAAAAAAGAAAGACCCAAATATAAGCTTCCTAAAAGAAACTTACTTTAAATATAAAGACAGTAAAAGGTTAAAACTCAAAGAATGGAAAACGATACCATGTTAACACTACTCAAAAGAAACTTTGTCAGTAGAAGGTGCTGGAGGTGCACTGGAGGAGGAAGATGTGATGGTTAATTTTCTGTGTCCACTTGAGTAGGCTAAGGGATGCCCAGATAGCTGGAAAAAAAATATTATTTATGGATATGTCTGTGAGAGTGTTTCCAGAAGAGATTAGCATATGATTCAGGGTGCTGACTAGTAAGGAAGATCTGCCCTCACCAATGGCAGCTATTATCTATTGAGGGTCAGAACAGAACAAAAAAAGGTAAAGAAAGGGCAATTTCTTGCTCTCTCTTCTTGTACCGGGGCATCCATCCTCTGCCCTCAGACACTGGAGCACCTGGTACTCCAGGACTTACACTGGTGCACACACTCTACTCTAGTTCTCAGGCCTTTGGCCTCAGACTAGGTGTTACACCATTGATTGGCTCCCTTGGTTCATGGGCATTCAAACTGAGACTGAATTATTCACACTGACTTTACTGGTTCTCCAGCTTGCAGACTGGGGAACTTCTTAGCCTCCATAACCACTTGAACCAATTCCTATAGTTCATCTCTCTCTCTCTCTCTCTCATATATATACATCGGTTTAAACCACATGGGTCCACTTATACCTGGATTTTTTTCAATACATACTACACAATCTTGGTTGGTTGAATTCAAGGATGCAGAACCCGGGATAAAGAGGGCTGGTGTAAAGTTACATGCAAATTTTTTACTTCTCGAAGGGTTGTTGCCCCTAACCCCCTAATTGTTCAACGGTCAGCTGTGTGTGTGTGTGTGTGTGTGTGTGTGTGTGTGTGTGTGGTGTGTATCCCCCATTGGTTCTGTTTCTCTGGAGAATCCTAATACAGAAGAGGTTTTCTTTCCTAGTTCCAATGTGTTTATCTGGTTGGGCTCTTGCAGAGTTTTGTTTGTTTTTGGTAGTTCCCTGGCAGGCAGCA
The DNA here is from genome assembly GCF_965194805.1 of Balaenoptera borealis. NCBI lineage: Eukaryota > Metazoa > Chordata > Mammalia > Artiodactyla > Balaenopteridae > Balaenoptera > Balaenoptera borealis. The sequence continues at coordinate 161,336,795 of NC_138860.1, read as the reverse complement.
GCAAGTGGTACCTCCCTAGTTTCCCCACCTCCAACCCCTTCCAGAAGTTTCCAAAAGCATCTGGTCTTACCTCCTCATGGACAACTTCATGCACACACCCCATCTCAAGCATTTTTAAGAGGCAAGCATCACCTCCCTGTGAATGGCTTCATCCCACAGGTTCAGCAGCATTCCCAAGGGCAGCTAATGAGTTCCACATGTGCCCCAACTCACTTCCCAGCTTTTTACTAGTGACAGCTTTCCAGTGAGTCAACAACCACCACCCTCTTCTCAGGCAGCTTCTGGGAGGCGTTCCTGTTAGTCCAGTCCATGTTTCAGCTGGCTTTCCAGCATGTCAACCATAACCCTGCAGGCAGTTTCCTAGCAAATTTCATCAGCATTCTAGCCAGTGATCCTTTACTCAACAATCTTGGGTTGTCAGTTGCACACCAGCTGTGGCCTGTAACAACCCAGGAAACTTGGTCATTTGATGGGTTTCAAACATATCCTCACCTGAATCCCAGCCTTGGGGAAGAGTCTCCCCCTCCAAGTTTATTTCTTTTGGGGATACCCTCCCCAGCCTCAGGGTATTCTTTAGAGTGCTTTTTATTCCCCACTTAGCCAATTCCCAGTTACACCAATTCCCTATTAATAATTCTTTATATTAAATGTTCCTTGTTCAAAATACTTTGTGGTTTCTGTCTCTGGATTGAACCCTAATAATACACCAGGGATAAAGAGGGGCACTTAACAATAAAAGGGTCAATTCATTAGGAGATCATAGCAGTCCTAAGTGTTTAGGTATCTAAAACAGAATATCAAAATACATGAGGCAAAAACTGATAGAAATACAAGGAGAAATAGACTAGACAAGCCCACAATTAAAGTGTGAGATTCCAATACTCCTCTCTATAAATGACGAGGACAAAACTAGTAGAAATATAGAAGAGTTAACACTATCAACCATTTGACCTAATTACCACTTATACAACACTCCTCCCAACAAAAGCAGAATACAGGGCTTCCCTGGTGGCGCAGTGGTTGAGAATCTGCCTGCTAATGCAGGGGACACGGGTTCGAGCCCTGGTCTGGGAAGATCCCACGTGCCGCGGAGCAACTGGGCCCGTGAGCCACAATTACTGAGCCTGCGCGTCTGGAGCCTGTGCTCTGCAACAAGAGAGGCCGCGATAGTGAGAGGCCCGCGCACCGCGATGAAGAGTGGTCCCCGCTCCCCGCAACTGGAGAAAGCCCTCGCACAGAAACGAAGACCCAACACAGCCATAAATAAGTAAATTAAAAAAAAAAAAAATTCTTATTAAAAAAAAAAAAAAGCAGAATACACATTTTTTTCAAGTGGACATAGAATGTTTATCAAGATAAACTTCTGGACCATAAAACAAGTCTGAATAAATTTATGTGGATGAAAGTCATACAAAGTATGCTCTCTGATGACAATGGAATTAAGTTAGAGCTTGATGACAGGTATCTGAATATCTGAACAATAAAAAAAATGTGCAAACTAAATAACACACTTAAGTAACCTATGAGTCAATAAAGAAATCACAGGGAATTCCTTGGTGGTCCAGTGGTTAGGACTCCATGCTTTCACTGCCAAGGGCCTGGGTTCAATCCCTGACTGGGGAACTAAGATCTCAAGCTGCACAATGTGGCCAAAAAAAAAAAAATCACAAAAAGAGAAATTAGTAGATTTTTTTTTTTTTGGCCGTGCTACATGCGGCATGTGGGATCTTAGTTCCCCAATCCAGGTTCAAACCCACGCCCCCTGCAGTGGAAGTGTAGCATCTTAACCACTGGACTGCCAGGGAAGTCCCAGAAATTATTTAGATTTGACTGAAAATGAAAACAATATACAAAAATGTGTGGGATGCAGTATATTACAGGGAAATTGATACCACTAATGCCACTAACTGGAAAAGAAGAAAGCTCTCAAATTACTGACCTCAGTGTCCACCTTAAACCAACAAAAGGAGAGAAAATGAAATTCAAAGAAAGCATAAAAATGAAATAAACTTTGGAGCTGAAATCAATGAAATAGAAAACAGATAATAGAGAAAAATCAAAAGCTGGTTCTGAGATCAATAAAATTGATAAGTTCTAACCAGAGCAATCAGGAAAAAAAAAAAAAAGAGGGAAGACACATGACCAATATCAGGAATGAGGTGATAGTACTACAAATAGTATAGATATTAAAAGAATAATAAGATGAGACTTCCCTGGTGGTCCAGTGGTTAAGAATCAGTCTTGCAATGCAAGGGACACTGGTTCAATCCCTGGTTGGGGAACTAAGATCCCACATGCCACGTGGCAACTAAGCCTGCGCGCCGCAACTACTGAGCCCGTGCGCCACAACGAGATGAGCCTGCGTGCCGCAACTACAGAGCTCATGTGCTCTGGAGCCTACGCACCACAACTAGAGAGCCCGCGCACTGCAACTAATGAGCCTGTGCGCCACAACTAGAGAGAAGCCCGCACACCACAACGAAGAGCCCATGCACCAGAACGAAAGATCCCACGTGATGCAACTAAGACCTGACGCAGCCAAAAAATAAATAAATATTTTTAAAAATAATAAGAGAATATAATGAACAACTTTATGCCAATACATTTGACAGCTTAGATGATACAGAAAAATTCCTTGAAAGACACAAACTACCAAAGCTCTCTCAAGAAGAAAATTTGTAACCCAAATAGCCCTATATCTAATAAAGAGATTGACTTTGTAGTTTAAAACCTTCCCACAAAGAAAACTCCAGGTCCAGATGACTTTACTGCTGAATTCTACCCAATATTTAAAGAAGAAATAATACTAAAGTCTACACAAACTTCCAGAAAATGGAAGGGGAGGGAAACTTCCCTACTCATTCAATGATGCCAGCATTACTCTGATACCCAGACCACATATTACTGGTAGACCAGTATACCCTATGAACATAAATGCAAAGATTTTAAACAAAATTTTAGCAAACAGAATCCAAAAATACAGAAAAAGGACATGACCAAATGAGGTTTATGCCAGGAATGCAAGATTGGTTTAACATTAAAAAATCAATGTAATTCACCATATTAATATACTAAAAATGAAAAAACATGATAATCTCAATAGATACAAAAATTTTTTTGAGGAAATACAGCATCTGTTCTTCAGAAAAACTCTTGGAAAACTAAAACTAAAAGGGAACTTCCTCAATCTCATGAAGGGCATCTACAAGAAACCTACAGTTAACATTATACTTAATGGTGAAAGACAATGTTTTTCCCCTTAGTTCAGAAAAAAGGCAGTTATGTCATCTGTCACCATTTCTAGTCATCATTGTAGTGGTGGATAACTTATTTCCAGTGCAATAAGTTAAGGAAAATTGATAAAAGGCATCCAGATTGAGGGGGAAGAAATAAAACTTTTTATTTGCAGATAACATGATTATCTATGTAAGAAATCCCATGGAAACTTTGAAAAAGCTAACAGATCAACATTCACAAATAAATTGTATTTCTACATAGTCACAACAAACAATTGTTAATGGAAATTCAAAAATACAATTTATAATATCAAAATTATGAAATATTTAGGGATAAATCTGACCAAAAAATATGCAAGAATTGTACACTGAAAACTAGAAAACAATGCTGAGAGAAATTAAAGTAGACTTAAATAAATGATGAGATATACCATGCTCATGGATTGGAAAACTCAATATTGTTAAGATGTCAGTTTTCCCCAAATTGATCTATAGATTCAAGACCCTAGCCAGACAGGTTGCACTTATGGACATGAAACTATAGACAGTTTCACATTTATTCAGTATTCATAAATCTTTATTTAGCACCTATTATGTGTCAGGCTCTGGAGATATAGTCATAGACAAAACTAAAATTCTACTCACACCAAGTCCAACGTGTGGGCTTTTTTCCCCATCACCAAGCAATTCTCAGACATCAGCTGAGTGTTGTATAGTTCAACTCAATTCTGCCACTATCTACCTGGCAATAATGTCAGGTCTCACACGTTAAGGGTTCAGTCCTCTAAGACTGCCTGTCTCGCCCCACTTCAGATGCCAGTTGCAAGTCCTGGTTATCTACCTGTGCTTCTGACCTACCAGCTATAGATTGGAGGTTCCAACAACCCCCTCCTTGGGTTTGTTTAGTTTACTAGAACTGGCTCACTGAACTCAGAGAAACATTTTACTTACTAGACTACCAGTTTATTATTAAAAGATATAACTCAAGAACAGCCATATGGAAGAGATGCATAAGGCAAAGTATGGAAAAAGGGCGCAGATCTTCCATGCCCTCTCTGGGCACATCACTCTCCCCACACCTCCACGTGTTCACCAACCCAGAAGCTCTCTGAATCCCATCTTTTTGGGTTTTTATTACATAGCCATGATTGATTAAATCATTCATTACATAGCCATGATTGATTAAATCACTGGCCATTGGCTATTGATTCAACCTCCAGCCTCTCTCGCCTCCCCAGAGGTTAGGAGGCATGGGACTGAAAGTTCCAACCCTCTAATCACATGGTTTGGTTTTCCTGGCAATCAGCCCCCATCCTTAGGTGCAGTCCAAAAGTTACCTAATTAACATAACAAAAGACACCATGCTCATTCTCATCACTTAGGGAATTCCAAGAGTTTTAGGAGCTCTGAGCCAGAATTGGGGATGAAGGCCAAATACATATTTCTTATTATAAATCACAATATCACAAAAACGAATAAAATATATGCCCTCATAGAACATAAATACTATGAGAGAAAGACAGGAAAAAGGAAGAAGAGAAATCAAGGATGGCTCCTAAATATTTGATTTGAACATGTGAAGTTGGAGGTGGCTTTTAAGCCTCTTGAAGGGGAGATTTCAAGTAGGCATAAGGAATTAGGGGTCAGAAATTCAGGGGAGAGATGAGGGCTGGAGATATAGATTTCTCAGTCAACGTCAAATAAATGGTATTTAAAGCCATGAGACTGAATGAGACCATTTAAGAAAAACTTCAGAAAGAAAAGCCCCAAGGCCAAACCCTTGAATATTCCAACATTTGGAGGCAGGACAGAGGGAGAGTATTCAGTAAAGAAAATAAAGAAGTAGTGTTAGTGAGGTGGGAGAAATGATCTTTTGTGAGATGTTCTAGAAGCCAAAATAAGGAAGTATTTCAATTTTCTTAAATGCCGTTGAGGTCAAATATGAGGACTAAGAAAGTCCATTTAATTTTTCAACTGAAATTTCATTGGTAACTTGACAAGAGCAGTTTTAGGAGTGTAGTTATGGTCAAGAAGCCAATTAGAATGGACTGAGGAGACAGTTGGAAGTGAGAAAATGTAGGCAGCAACAAGAAGCAACTCTTTAGAGAAAATTATTCTATGAAAGAAAGCTAGGAAATAGAGCAATTGCTCAAGAGAGCTACATGTCAAGAAAGGACTTTTTAAAGATGAGACATAAAAACATGTCTTTATGACACTGAAAATGCCAACAAAGTTAAGGGCTACTAATATCAAGTGGGCTCTTAATGCTGCCAGGCAATTTTACTACATTTCTGTAATCCATTCACTCTCCCCATTCCTAAATAACATTAGGATCTCAGATGCCATTGATTATAAGATACATCATTATTTTACATATTACTAAGAAAGAAAAAAATGCTGCCAATTAAACTATGGCATGCCATCATTTGTAAGACAGCAATTTCACAGATGTTGAAATATGAAAAAGTATTAGAATCAATGTAATACAGTATTTTCTTTCCTCAAACCTTTAATACCTTCTCCCTATCTTCACTTTGAGCTTCCTATTTCACTGAGAAAATAGAAGCACTCAGGTGAGGACATCCTCATTCTCCCACCACCAAATCTGTCCACCTGTCTGCATCTGTACCTATCGACTCTGCCTCCCCCCCCCCTTTTTTAACATCTTTATTGGAGTATAATTGCTTTACAATGCTGTGTTAGTTTCTGCTGTATAACAAAGTGAATCAGCTATATGTATACATATATCCCCATATCTCCTCCCTCTTGCGTCTCCCTCCCACCCTCCCTATCCCACCCCTCTAGGTGGTCACAAAGCACCAAGCTGATCTCCCTGTGCTATGGAGCTGCTTCCCACTAGCTATCTGTTTTACATTTGGTAGTGTATATATGTCCATGCCACTCTCTCACTTTGTCCCAGCTTACTCTTCCCCCTCCCTGTATGCCTCCCCTTTTATTTCAATGAATAAATTGTCCATACTCTTGCTTAGAACTGATCCCCCCGATTATGTACTGAATTACATCCCTTCTTTCCTCAAGGACTTTCCTCCTGCAACCGTCGTTTTTCCTGTATTGTCCATTTCCCCTCTCCACTGTATCATTTTAATTAGGATACAAACACTAATTTCTTCCATCTTAAAAAAAAATTCTGGACCCCAATTCCATATGCAGAGGACAGCTTTGTTTTTCTACTCATCTTAAAAAAGCAAAACTGAAGAAGTTGTCTATATGTACTTGCTTTCTCCCATTGCTTCGTCCCACCCTTACCTAACTCTTATCAGACTTTATCAAACTTCCATCACTACACCAAAAGGGCATGTTTCAACAACTCCCACACTGCTCAATCCAGTAGTCAATTATTAGTTCTCATCCTACCTGACCTATCAGCAGCATTTAATGCAGTGGATCATTCCTTCCTTCTTGGAACATTTTCTTCCCTTGATTTTGCAGATTCAAACCCTCCTTCTTTTCCACCTGCCTCATGGATTATTCCATCTCAGTCTTCTTTGTTGGGTCCTTTTCATCTCCCTGACCTAAGCTAGTGTATGGTTAGAAGAAACTGAACTAAGGGTAAATTATTCTCTTTAGCATACTACTGATTTAGATTTTCCAGTATTTAAAAATTCTGGTGTCTATACAGATGGCCAAGAGGTACATGAAAAGCTGCTCAACATCACTAATTATTAGAGAAATGCAAATCAAAACTACAATGAGGTATCACCTCACACTGGTTAGAATGGGCATCATCAGAAAACCTAAAAACAACAAATGCTGGAGAGGGTGTGGAGAAAAGGGAACCCTCTTGCACTGTTGGTGGGAATGTAAATTGATACCGCCACTATGGAGAGCAGTATGGAGGTTCCTTAAAAAACTAAAAATAGAATTACCATATGACCCAGCAATCCCATTACTGGGCATATACCCCGAGAAAACCATAATTCAAAAAGACACATGCACCCCAATGTTCATTGCAGCTCTGTTTACAGTAGCCAGGTCATGGAAGCAACCTAAATGCCCATCGACAGATGAATAGATAAAGAAGATGTGGTACATATATACAATGGAATATTACTCAGCCATAAAAAAGGAATGAAATTGGGTCATTTGTAGAGACGTGGATGGATCTAGAGACTGTTATACAGAGTGAAGTAAGTCAGAAAGAAGAACAAATATCGTGTATTAACACATATATGTGGAACCTAGAAAAATGGTACAGATGAACCAGTTTGCAGGGCAGAAATAGAGACAGAGATGTGGAGAACAAACGTATGGACACCAAAGGGGAAAGCGGGAGGTGGGGAGTGGTGGTGGGATGAACTGGGAGATTGGGATTGACATATATACACTAATATATATAAAATAGATAAGTAATAAGAACCTACTGTATAAAAAAATAAAATTTCCAAAAAAAATTCTGATGTCTATCATTTTAAACAAAAAGGATATATACATCTCCCTTTTATAAATGACCCTGGCTCTCCAAGCGGCCCCATAGATACTAACCCAGGAATCTACCCCAAAAGAGGCAGAAGCATGTGACGCATTCCGGAAACGAGCTCCCCGGGCCTTATGGGAAATGTAGTGCCCGATGAATAGCCTGCACCGCGGGGGAGCCTGGGAATCTCTGGGTGGGCAGTTACTTCCGCACACGCGCAGTGGAGCAGTAGCCTGTAGTCTGTAATTTTCCAACCAGCACTGTATGAAGTGAGAGTGGGGGTTTCTCCCAGATGTGGGAGATCTCCGTAACCTGATCTCCAGCTTAGAGTCGGAGCTGGGAGTGTGGCAGTGAAAGACTGACAGGTATGACTCTGCAGAACTTGGGGGACATAAGGGAAGGGCGGGAAGAAAGGGACCGGTTTATTGGCTTACCGAACTGAAAATAAAACCTTAAAACTCTCACGTGCGGTGACTTCGTGTTTGGGTGTGTGGGTCCTGTTCAATTCTGGAGTAGTTCAGAGAAAGTAAGAGAAGGGCCCGACCGCCGCTCAGAGGGTTCCTAGATCCCGGGTGGGGCTAGAGCAAGCTCAGTTTGCATTCCTGCCCTTGCAAGTAAAGGACACTGTGTAGAAGTCTGTGCATCAAACTACACCTTCCCTGATTACAGGAGCACAGTTGGCCCTACCAGAACCATTTAAAACCATTTACAGTGGTTTAAAATTAAACCATGTGAAGGGATCTAGGAATAAACTGTTTCTAGAGAAACTTCGATGCACTCTTAGGGTATTCTTACAACAATCATCCGAAGTAAATATTCTCCATTTTGCATATGAATTAACTGAAGCTGAGAGAGGTGAAGTTAACTTGCCGACTCAAACAGTTTAGTATAGTAGAAGATCTGAGATTCAAATCCAGATGAGTTTTCTTCAAATTTCATTTTTTTCTCAAGATGAAAAAAACCTGCAAAACAAAGCGTTGGACATATTTTCCTTTTGAAATATTTGAGTAATGTATGCTGAGTAAAATTCGGTGTTTTTTTTTTTTTTTTTTTTTAAGGATATCTTGGTGAATCTTCAGATTTTCCAGTGAAGACGAAATAAAGCTGGGAGTCCATCTTGCACATTTTAGCCTTTCTAGGGCCCTAGCAGCGCTGGTTGGAATTTCAAAAAGCCTAGACTGGGCTCATAGGAGATAGTGAATTCCGAGGGGGAGGGGGAGGGGAAGGGAGAGGGAGAAACAGATTTAGAGTCTAAACTGAAGACTCCAGCTTAAAAAAATTCCGCCCCGCCCCCTCCCCGCCGGGTCCCTGGATCCAGCCTTCTCAAGAAACCTATTTGAGATCTCTTACTCCAGCTACAGAACAGAGACCAGAGAATCACAGGAAGGAATGACTTCTAAAGATACTGAGCTTCGGAGGTCAGGCTTTTAGTTATCCTTTTAACTCATTCATTATTTACTTAGGATACAAGTATTTGTATTTACTTAGGATACATTTCTGGGAGAAAAAAAAAAGTCACTGGTTTAAAGGTTAACGACTTGCTGTTAGGTTTGTAGGACAGAAATGTACAAGATACTTATCTAAGCTCCATATATTAATAACACATACAGAGATCATTGCTTATAAAATGTAGACTTTTCTGACTTGCTAGAAATGTCGTTCTCCCACTGGGTGACATTTTCTGAGACTGCGGTGTGTGTGCTTCTGTTTTCATAGAGCAGGGTTCTACATTGCAGTCCTGGTGTTTCTCATGTCTTTACTCTCTACCCCATTTCTACTTTCATAGATCTCTGTGTAAGAGCTGCAGAAATGATCAACTTAGAGGTAAGGCATCCATTTATTGCTATTTTAAATCTCTTTAAAAATCCATTTAGGGACTTCCCTGGCGGTCCAGTGGTTAAGACTCCGTGCTTCCACTGCAGGGGGCGCGGGTTCCTTCGAGGAACTAAGATCCTGCATGCCCTGCGGCGCAGCCAAAAAAAAAAACAATCCACATAATAAAAAGGAAATGTATAGTCAGGGAAAACGTAACTTGAATAGATCAGTTCCAAAAGTGCTAAATTGATATCCAGATTATAGGGTCTGCACTTAGTTGGAGCTGCATATGTATACCCAGTCTTTCTGGTGATCATAGAAAATGGATAGCCAACCTTTTAAAGTACTGGCTTTGTCCTTGAGAATAAAGCAGAACAATTCCCCGGACAAGTAAATTTTTTCCTGGCACAATTCTCCAAAGAAAATATCTTACAATGGGTTTTCTTTTTTTTTTTTTGCCGCACCCCGAGGCTTGTGGAATCTTACTTCCCCAACTAGGGATTGAACCCGCGACCCAGCAGTGAGAGTGCTGAGTCCTAACCACCGGCCCACCAGGGGATTCCCACAATGGGTTTTCATAGAGATAGTGTTAGAAACAATATTGACAGTAACAATCCTGTGATAAATATAACATCAGTTTTCCTATGACTTTCTTTTTTTTAATTTATTTTTTTAAATTAATTAATTTATTTATTTGGTTGCACCAGGTCTTAGTTGCAGCAGGGGGGCTCCTTAGTTGTGGCTCACCTGCTCCTTAGTTGTAGCATACAAACTCTTAGTTGAGGCATGCATTTGGGATCTATTTCCCTGACTGGGGATTGAATCCAGGCCCCCTGCACTGGAAGTGTGGAGTCCTAACCAGTGTGCCACCAGGGAAGTCCCTCCTGTGACTTTCTTAGAGTGTTCTCTAGAATAAGCAGAGAACATAGTGCCAAGAAGTGCTATATGAACTCAATTTGTAAGTCCAGGTACGTGTCCTTTTTAATATTCACCTGGATCCATAAGTAAACCTTGCTCCTTTTCCAGAGTCTTCAGCAATTCTTGAGCATTTTCTCTTCCATGTGAATTTAAAAATCAGCTTGTCAAGGTCCATAAGGGGGTGTGTTAGGTATTTTTATCGTGATTGCACTACACTTTTAGATTAATTTGGAGAGAATTCATAACTTTTCAATAATGAGTTCTCCATTTTTTAAAATTGAAGTAGAGTTGATTTACAATGTTGTGCCAGTGTCCGCTGTACAGCAAAGTGACTCAGTTATACACATAGAGACATGCTTTTTTCATATTCTTTTCCATTTTGGTTTATCACAGGATATTGAATATAGTTCCCTGTGCTATACGTTAGGACCTTGTTGTTTATCCATTCTAAATGTAATAGTTTGCATCTATCAACCACAAACTACCAGGCCATCCCTCTCCCTCCCCTCCTCCCCGTTGGCAACCACATGTCTCTTCTCTATGTCTGTGAGTCAGTTTCTGATTTGTAGATAGGTTCATTTGTGCCATATTTTAGATTCCACATATAAGTGATATCATATGGTATTAGTCTTTCTCTTTCTGACTTACTTCATTTAGTATGATAATCTCTAGTTGCATCCATGTTGCTGCCAATGGCATTATTTCATTCTTTTTTATGGCTGAGTAATATTCCATTGTATATATGTACCACATCTTTATCCATTCATCTGTCAATGGACATTTAGGTTGTTTCCATGTTTTGGCTGTTGTGAATAGTGCTGCTGTGAACATAGGGGTGCATGTATCTTTTTGAATTATAGTTTTGTCCAGGTACATTCCCAGGAGTGGGATTGCTGGATCATATGGTAATTCTATTTTTAGTTTTCTGAGGGACTGCCATACTGTTCTCCATAGTGACTGTACCAACTTACATTCCCACCAACAGTGTAGGAGGGTTCCCTTTTCTCCACACCCTCTCCAGCATTTGTTATTTGTGAGTTCTTCATTTTATTCAGTGTTTTTTGGTCCTTCATTACAGTTTTATAGATTTATTATGGTAATTCTTTTACATTTCTTATGATGTTTATTCTTATATATGGTTTAAGTTGCTATTGAGAATGGAATGGATCTTTTTTCATTATATTTTCTATTTGGCTATTCTGGTGTAGAGGAAAGTATGGATTTATCTATTTGACTTTACGTCAACTTACAGAACTCTTACTAAGTCCAGGAGTTTTTTAGTTGATTCTTAGATTTTCTAGATAGACCATCATATACTCTTCAAATGGAGTTTTGTTCCTTATTGCCTAATATGTAGGCTCCATTTTTTTTTCTTGTCTTATGTCAATGGACAGGACTTCTAGTAACTATAATTTTGAATGTAATTTCTAGCCAAAATCTTTTTTGTTCCAGTTTTAGTGGGAATGCTTCCAGTGTCTTACTGTTTCCTCTTGTAATCTGGTAGATAGTTGTTTTTTTGTTTTGTTTTGTTTTTTAAATCAAGTTAAGGATTTTTAGCTTGTTAAGATTGTTTTCATAAATTGGGAACTTTTTTCCTCATATCATTTTTTTTATACCTGTCAATAAAGTAATATATTTTTTCTTTAATATAACAGTTTAAAGAATTTCTAATACATTTCCCAATATTGAACTATCTGTGCATTCCTGGGGTAAACCCTGCCTAGTCTCTTAACTTTTTTTTTTTTTCTAATATTTATTTATTTATTTATTTGGCTGCACTGGGTCTTAGTTGTGGCATGTGGGATCTTTGTTGCCGTGTGCAGGATCTTTAGTTGTGGCATGCAGGCTTTTTTAGTTGCGGCATGTGAATCTAGTTCCCTAACCAGGGACTGAACCCAGGCCCCCTGCTTTGGGAGTGAGGAGTCTTAACCACTGGACCACCAGGGAAGTCCCTCTCTTAACGTTTTAAAGGGACAGATAGTAAATATTTTAGGCTTGAAGGCCATATAACCTCTGTGGCAACTACTCAACTCTGCTCTTGTAGTTGAAGTAAACAAATGGACATAACTATGTTCCAGTTACATTTTATTTACAAACACAGGCGGTCAGCCTGTGGGTTGTAGTTTGCTGACACCTGCTTTATATGGTCTTAACTACCTCTTTGCAGTAGGCATGTTGCCACATGCCTTTTTAATTTCAGTTTAAGTTAAACATGATTTTGACTTTATGGTTGAGAGGATATATTTTATCATATTAAAAAATCTGTATTTTTCTATTTTATTATGCTTATGTGCATCTGGCCTATTAACCTTATAGCCCCTCTAACATCTTATTACGTTTACATGTTTGTTTTGCAGTGTCTAATAGATTGTAAGATCTCTGAGGGCAGTAATAATTTTATTCTTTTTTGTATCTCTAGTACTGTACTTGGTATGTCCTCATTGAATATTGTATGAGTGAATGAATGAAGAACATATAAGTAATATTTTAAAATAATTTTATTGAGACATAATTCATATATTACAAACTGACCCCTTTAAAATATATACAATTTAGTGGGGTTTTTTAGTATATTATCATAATTGTGAACCCATCACCACTAATCTCAGAACATTTTCATTACTCTCAAAAGAAACCCCATATCCATTAGCAGTCACTCCCCATTCCTTCCTTCCCCCAGCCCTGAATTACTTTATGTTTATATGTATTTGCCTATTCTGAACATTTCATACAAATGGAACCATACAATATGTGATCTCTTGTGACTGGCTTCTCTCAGCCAGCACAAAATTTTCAAGGATCATCTATGTTGTAGAGTCCTTTTTATTGCTGAATAATATTGGATCATATGGATGTACCTCATTTTGTTTATCTATTTATTAGCTGATGGATACTCATACTGTTGCCACTTTTGCCTATTATGAATAATTCTGCTATGGGCATTTGTGTATGGTTTTTTTTTGGGGGGGGGGATGTATGATTTCAATTCTTTTGCGTATATACCTAGGAAAAATTGCTGGGTCATATGGTGACTCTATGTTTGACATTTTGAGGAGCTCCTGAACTGTTTTCCATAGTTGCTGCACCATTTTACAGTTCTACCATCAATGTATGAGAGTTCCAGTTTCTCCCTATCCTTATTAACACTTGTCATTGTCTGCCTTTGATTTTAGCCATCCTAGTGGGTATAAAGTGATACCTCATTGTGGTTTTAATTTGTATTTACTAATGATGTTGAACATCTTTTCATGTGCTTATGGACCATAATCTGTTTTTGGAAAAATGTCTGTTCAAATCCTTTGCCCATTTTTAAATTGGGTTTTCTTTTTATTGTTGTGTTGTAAGAATTCTTTTTATAATTTAGATACAAATTTCTCTTTAGATATATGATTTACAAATATTTCCTCCTATTTTGTGAATTGTCTTTTTCACTTTCTTCATGGTGTGCTTTGAAGCTTAAAAATGTTTAATTTTGATGAATACCAATTTATCTATTTTTTTTCTTTTGTCACTTACACTTTTTCTGTCATGTGTAAGAAACCATTGCCTAATCCCAGGTCATAAAGATTTACTCCCTTGTTTTCTTCTAAGAATTATATACAGTTGACTCTTGAGCAACACGGGTTTGAACCGTGTGGGTCCACTTATATGCAGATTTTTTTCAATACATACATACTACAGTACTACATGACCTGTGGTTCGTTGAATCTGTGGTTGTGGAACCACGGATATGGAGGGCTGTAAAGTTATTATGTGGATTTTTAACTGTGGGGAGGTTGGCACCCCTAACCCCCAAGTTGTTCAAGGGTCACCTCTAGTTTTAACTCTTACACATAGGTCTCTGATCCATTTTTATATATGATGTGAGGTGTGTGTGTTGAGGGGAGTCCAACTTCATTTTTTTGCATGTGGAGATCCAGTTGTTCCAACACCATTTGTTTAAAAGACCATTCTTTCCCCCATTGAATTATCCTGGTACTAGTTGAATATTTTTAATATAATTTTTGTTTCTATCACAAAGTATATTTCTGAATCAGGTGTACAGTAGTTATCATACATTACTTTCTGAAAACTCAACAATGAACATGATATGATCCTAAGAGGCTGCCATGATTCTCTTACAAGTCCCCAAATGATGCACACTTTAGTTTGAAGATCCATGTACTATTACAGGGATCAGTGACTCTCCAGGATGTGGCTGTGGAATTCACCCCAGAGGAGTGGCAGCTGCTTGACTGTGATCAGAGAACCTTGTATTGGGATGTGATGTTGGAGAACTTTAGAAACCTCATCTCAATGGGTAAGGACAGTGGGTGGTAACTTTTCAGTGTAACTCATTATGTTTTAATAGTGCCCTTCCTTTAAGACCTGTGAAAGCTGTGAACATTCTGAAGCATTAGTAAGTTTGTCCCTGAATTTTAGTGGTCAAAGATTCTTAATCCCCTTTGGGGATCAGATAATTTGTTTAATGCTTCTGCCTCCCAAATGAAGAAGGGTCTTTTCTGTTCTAAAGCTTGTCTGTCATCTTCACAGGCCCTAAGACTCCAGGAGGCAAACCCGAATTGTGAGGTAGTCGTTTGTTCCTAGCACTTTGTCCCCAGTTCTGTGTTGTTTCCCATGAACAGGGTGTCCAGTCACCAAAACAAAAGTGATCTTCAAGGTGGAGCAAGGACAAGAGCCATGGATGGTGGAGGGAGAGAACCCACGTTGGCGCTCTCCAGGTGAGTCAGAGAAAACAGGTAGATGGGAGTCTCTGGAACTGAGATCTCAGTTGGTGAGTGAGGGACAGGCACCTCTGAAATACTTTGCAGGAAGCACCTCTTAAAACCACACACCTTTGAAAGTGACTGGGTACACCTGACACAACATCCTCAGATCCCCAGATGGCACCTTCACTTCCACTCTTCCACGTGGCTACTCTTTCTGTTTCTCAGCTCTTGTGTGGGAGGATGTCCTTCCTCTCTGCTCTGGCTCCTCACGCTGCCTGTTCCATCGAAGTGCTTGTTGGTTCTCCCAGTTCCTAGAATCCTCATTCTTCTTCCCTCCTCAACATGATGGCCGATCTTTCCATACATCAATTTCTAATAATGTAATCAAATTATGTGGATTTGAAGTCTTATTCCACCAACCTCTGTCTAACCTAATTATTTTGTAGCACAACTTTATTTATAAAACAGGGATAATATTACTTTTTACCTCAGGTTTTTGTAAATATTATATGAGTTAATACAAGCAAAACCCTTCATATAGTGGCAGACAGTAAGTGTTCAGCATATGTTAGTTGTTTTTATTTCAAAACTTTTATAACACATGTTCTTCCTAATTTTTTTCCTTTTTTAAAAAAACTCGTTCCTTTTCTTGCAGCATATACTCCCCCTGTGTACCCTACCTTGCTTATCTTTAATCTTACGGCTAACTTGGGGTATCTACCTTCTAGTGCATCTTTCTGCTTCACTTGATAATATTGATATCTTTTGGAAATTGTCCTCCAACTTTATTTGAATTAGTTCCTCACTAATCTGCCCTCACCCTTTCTCACAGCTTATTCACCGTTTGCTTTTTGACTTCTCTTCCATCTTCTGAAATTCTGTCCACAGTAACTCCCTCAGAAACTTCATCACTTTAAAGACTACAGTTATTTACTTTGTGCCATCTCCAGCATCTTTGCCTCACCAGCTTTCCATTCCCATAATTTTACCCTACCTGGCCTTATTGTCTGTTTTTTCATAGTAACCAATTTTTAATATTCTTCAACCCTTTACCTTTATCCTTACAATAAAAGGTAATGACTGGCCTGCTGCTCTGTAGTCATAAAATCACTGTGGTAAGCAACTGGCTTTTTCTCTTAAGAATTTCTCCTTAAATACTATTGTGACTTATTACCTATAATTTCAGCTATTAGTTTATCCAAGACTGACTCAAAATAAAATCTTCCCTTTGCACAGAGTCCATAAAAGAAGTATGTTTCAAATGATTAAGATACCAATTAAATGTGTTTTAGATTCCCTGGAACCCTAATTACTACTGGCATAAACCAAATGAATTTTAACTCCTGATATGTTATCTCGGCTGTTTATGTAAATACTTATATTGCCAATTCCAGCCTATTTTCTGGTTTATCTTAGATGTTCTTGCAAGATTTATCTGAATTATTTCATTTTGCTTGTCACTCTTCTGACAAACGTGTTATTCCTGTATAACCTGTATTATGGTATTTAAATGGCTTATCCCTCTGTATGTGATCCCATTTCGTTTATCCAGAATTGTCCGTCTTTTCCCTATTCCATGCAATTAGACTCTTTAGCATCCTCTGTACACAGTTTTCTTTTCCGCATCAGTCCTTTTGATTCTGATGTGCTCCATCTAACTAAAGCTGTTACCGAAAGCTCGGCCTCTCTGTACAGCGATGCTGAATCAAATCACAGTTTTGGGTGAAGTAGAAGAGGATAGCTTTATTGCTTTGCCAGGCAAAGGGAGACACACTGGGCTTCTGCCTTGAAAAACTATGTGTCTCTCCCCCAGAGGATTTGATTAAGGGCTTTATAACAGGGGTTCAAAGGTGGGGTCCTGACAAGATTAGGGTGTGAGCAGGGCTTGCACTCCCTCAGTCTCAGGTGGTCTTCTCTTAATCTTGATGAGCTTCTCTGGTCCCTTTAATCCTGCCTCAGGTGGTTTCTTAGCTGCTCCTCCCTTGATTAGCAACTGTTCAAATCCACCCTTTGGAACTCAGGGAAGGTCATGGAGGCTTGAGTCTTGCCTGGAAGAAATGGTGGACAAAAGGAGGCCTCAGTGCCCAGGCCTCATGGTTTCAGTGCCTGGGAGCCTCTCAAGGCCCCACTCGGTTTCAAAACCAGCATGCTATGAAGTCTGAATTCAGTTTTCTCCTCTTTCATGGTAACTTTAGCCTACATTGATCTCTGCCTTCTTTGAATTCCCATCCCAACTCTACTATGGCTCTGTCACGAAAACTTGACATATACTATCTTAGATTTTTTTTTAATCCTGTGGCTTTTAAGACTTTTTTTAAAAAACACCTGTGGCTTTAAGGCATGTTTTCTCATGATTACTCCCTGAAGAGAAAGTCCAGTATCATTTTTTTTTCTTTACACCATTGCTGAGCACATCATGGACATTTAATGAATATTTAATTAATTCATTTTTGTAAAGTCAGGGATTGTGGGGATGTTTCTTATCCTTTCATTCAATAAGGCTTTTTAATGTTTCCTAAGAAGGATTCAAATAAAGAAAAAAAAATTGTTTTTCCAGGTGTGTAAATTGTAGTTGAAAAGGCAAAACATAGCCATATATTTTAAAATTTGATGAATGTGGAACATTTGTTCAATGCACAGTAACATTGCGGTTTTAATCTAGTTAGTTGTCAAAATAAATGGTTTAGGCAGCAGTGATGACTGTCTTAGAAGTTCAGAGAAAATGGAGCCTAAAGTTTAAAGTAGGCAAAGACTGGAGGAGCCTTTCTTTTAAGATCATGGAACAATGGCTCCTCCCTAAAGGATATCTAAATACTACATAGGATGAGAGAGGATGAAGGAGGGCAAGTTAAGATGGGGAAGGAACATGAGCAAATGATTGTAGCTATTTAGAATCTAGAATCCTTGGAACAGAAGTAGGTATTTGTTGAGGGCTAGAGCAGTGCATGCTTAGATACCATGAGTGAATTCATTGTATTGCATATTTTTGTTCACCAGGCTGATTACCCTGGATTTTTCAGTTGGTTATTGTTGGCCAAGGTAACACAGGATGCTGCTTCTCATTGGTTGAAGTAGAGAGGAAAGAAGACAGGAACCCAGTCCCCACATTTAGAACCACTCAATAAAGAAATGTGTATTAATGGCTATAGCCCACTACTCAGCCAGCTCCACAGAGGATAAGGCATGAAGCAAAAGGCTAGGGGTATTGTAGTAACTCCACATGGAAGGAAATTCAGGAGTGGGGAATTATAACCCCCTCCCTAATTTTTTTGTTTTTAATGGAACAGTGGATTTGGGATTTATAGGGTTTTGAGACTAGGAGTCTAAAAATGTGACTTCAGGAGCAAAGAGGCTTTCTGGGGACTAGTTTGTTAGGAAGATTGAAAGAGGATGTAAAAGCAGTACTTGTCATATATCAAAACTCAGCCTGAATAAAAATGGTAACAAGCAGATAGAATCTGTGCTTGGGCTAAGAATAGCACACCGTCAAATGACCTGCTAGACCTTTGTGTTCCTGGGCTTACAAGTACGTGTAAGAATGAATCCCAGCTGTAGTAGAGTTGGAGCCCTGTCTACAGATATGTCTCAGCCGTGGTTTGGATGAGGTTAGAGGATTGGAGATAGAAAAATGTTCCTGAAGGGAAGTGACATTGTGCCAGATGATCAAGAGGAAAAAGAGATATGAATGAGGGAAATAAGGAGCTATTCTACCTGGGTAATCTAGGGATTAGGTAGTAAGGACCCTGATTCTGATCTCCCTTCTCCAAATCTAGTTTTCCCTCTGATATTTTCCCTTAACTCCCTTGTCTCTTGTTCCCCTAGCTACCCAGTCCATTGATCACATCTCCACAGTGGGCTCTCTTCATTCTGTGAGCTAACCATATGCCCTTGTTGAGAAATTGAGCAACTTTTTGATTTCCTTTGTACCCTCCTTACTGTACCTTTTGCTATTTTACTATCTTTCCTCAGGTCACAAGTTAAGCCATCTATTCTCATTGTCATTCTGTGCTCCCATTTCCTCTTTAGCAGTTTTATTCGTAAAGCTCAGGAGCAAGGCAAATACAGATTTGTTTCAGAACGAGAGACTAGATTTGAAATCATATATGTTTCTATAACTGTTGATGGCAAAAATTAACTAGGAATGTTTCACTGTACTCCTTTTTAGAAGCTGACTGCCCACTTATTGATGAATCAGACAAGAACCAGGAAAGCAAAGACAATTTTTTGAATTCAGTTTTGTTCATGTTCAATAAAATTCTGACTGTGAAGAGACTTCATGGTTATAATATGAGCACAAGTCTTAATCCTACAAGAAAAAAATCATATAAATGTAAGTCATATAGGAAGAGTTTGCAACCTACTTCAGACTTACTTAATTGTAATAGATGTTATACTGGAGAAAACTGTTATGAATGCAGTGAATGTGGGAAAGCCTTCAAAAAGAAGTTTCATTTTATTAGACATGAAAAAAATCATACAAGAAAAAAACCCTTTGAATGCAACGACTGTGGGAAAGCCTATAGCAGGAAGGCTCACCTTGCAACTCATCAGAAAATACATAATGGAGAGAGACCCTTTGTGTGCAGTGATTGTGGGAAAGCGTTTACGCATAAAGCACAACTCGTGGTCCATCAGAGACTCCACACTGGAGAGAAGCCTTATGAATGCGGTCAATGCGGGAAATCATTCACCTGGAACTCCTCCTTTACTCAACACGTGAAATCACATACACTTGAGAACTCATTTGAATGTAAGGAATGTGGGAAAACCTTCAGGTATAGTTCATCCCTTTATAAACACTCTAGATTTCATACAGGAGAGAAACCCTATCGATGCATCGTATGCGGCAAAGCCTTTGGCAACACTTCTGTGCTTGTTACGCATCAAAGAATTCACACAGGAGAGAAACCTTATGGATGTATTGAATGTGGCAAAGCCTTCATCAAGAAGTCTCATCTCCTCAGACATCAGATAATTCATACAGGAGAAAAGCCCTATGAATGTAGCAAATGTGGGAAAGCATTTTCCCAGAAGTCAAATCTTATTGTACATCAGAAAATTCATATGTAATATTCACTTATGAATCTGAGAAAACTTTAAATATTTGATAAACCTTATTAAGTAGAGAATTTATGATGAGGAGAAATCCACCAATCTGAATGAACTGGAAGAATAAATTCCCATTAAAAAAACCAATGCCAATCATGTTCTCAAGTGATAATAAAGTTTTTAGAGAAAAGATCACAGAAAAAGTTAATTTATAAATGCACATAGAGCTTGGAAAGTAAGCATAAATTAAACAATCAAGGAATCAGTGAAAACTACATTTACCATCTCTGATTTTTAATTTTTATAACAAATTATACAATTATGCAAGTGTGAGTATAAAATGTTTATATTATATATTATATTAAATTATATCTATTAAGAGTTTCTGCAGTAAATTTCACCATTTTTTTCTTCCAACCCTAACAGTAACATGCAAGTGAAAACATGTGGTTTAATATGTAGTATGAATTTCAGTAATATTTTCACCCATTTGCTGGCACTTTTAAGGGGTATGGCAGTGTTACTGAATCTCTCAAACTTGTTATAAAGATGTATAGAATTACACATATGTATAATTTAACAAGATACCAATTGAGAGGGAGAAAGCAGTTGTATTCTGTATTACAGTAAGTACTCAGTTGAGGAAAAGAAGTATTTAAATAAGTGTGTAAATAAAACATTTGCCCTTCAAATATTCCTGTTCTTTTTCATTGATGTATTTACCTAAGGTGTAAGCATAGCTCAAGTAGTAGTTAACTAGGGTATCATCTACATTTCATTTTAATAAACTAGAGTATCATGATACTTTGCAACTTTCAGGGAGTGAGCTTTGGGGTCTATTTTTTGTTTTCTTGTAAGAAATTGATACAGGTTTAGCTCCGAGGGGTGCCTGGAATTTACCATGTGACAGCACAGGCAGCATTAATCGAGTTGAAAAGAGCACTTTTTTTTTTTTGCTTAGCAACTTCACTTTGGAACGTGACATCTTGTAAGTTCCACATGTTCCCTTAAAAGGATGAACCAACCATTATTTAAGCTACAGTTTTTACTGCTGTTCACAATATTCTTTGATAATGTCAAAAAACTTTTATGCCTTTTCTTGAGTTGTGACAAAACAGCTTGAACCTAAATTCAGAAATCAAGCCTTTTCAAGTTTAAGCTCAGTTACAACTATATTACATTGTTTTTCTCTCATTGGCCATTTTTTGAAGAGTAATGCTGAGTAATGATTATAAATGAATGATAGTGCTTTTTTTGGAACAAGCACACTAGCACTTAAGGATCTAAATTATTTACTGACTTTTTTGCTTGACCAAACTTTAGTCAGTCTCCTGAACCTTTCCGAGGCCCACTTGCACACTTACTTGTAAAATCTAGTTTTAGCAAGAACCCTGCTAAGTCATTTTAACCAGAACCCTGCACCCTCAATATCTGATCAGGTTCCTCATCCTCCATCATCCTTCAGGTGATGTCTGATCACCCTAGTCTGTCTTCAGCAGGAATCCTATAAGGCGGATTCAGCCAGAACCCCCCTTACCCGTGATGTTTTCTCTTAGTAATTTTCCACCCACTGACCCCTACCCTACTCCTTAGCTATAAATTCCTACTTGTGCATGGTGTATTCAGAGTTGAGCGCAATCTCTCCCGAACTAAAATCCCATGGCAGTGGTCCCTATACCTATCACACTGGTCCTGAGGAAAGTCTGTCTTGTCATTTGTCATCTTTAACAAATGTCACTGAATACCTTTTTTCTTTAACACTTTCCCAGTTGTTTTAGGAGGCGGCATACTGGTTGCACTCTTGCAGTTTCAGAATTTTCTGTTACCTTCTTTCTTTTGGAATTGTCTTCAGAATCCATTTGTCAGCCACACAGGGAATTCTTTAGGTATGTATAGTCACGGGACTTGCCTTTTTTTTTCAACTCAACAGTCTTCTCTCATTTCCTACATGAAATCCTTGTTTTACCCTACTCAGTGCTTTCCATTCCCATCCTATCTCCCCTTCCCATGCCCATGCTTCTCATCTGAGAAACTCCAAACTATGTAAGGCTACAGGAAGAGGACACATATTAGGAGGCAGTAGGGAGCTCTACTGTTGTCGGCATGATGTGAGGTCCCCTTGGAAGAGCAGCTGTGTAGGTCGAGGTGGCAAGAGGTGTGCGATGGTCTGTGAATAAAACAAGGGAATTTTAACTGTAATATGTCAAGAAGCATGTTATCTAGGTTCCATAAATTAATTCACTCCCTTAAGTGGAAGAAGGAATACAGTAGAGCAAGTTAAAATACACTTCCTTGGGCTTCCCTGGTGGCGCAGTGGTTAAGAATCCGCCTGCCAATGCAGGGGACACGGGTTCAAGCCCTGGTCCAGGAAGATCCCACATGCCATGTAGCAACTAAGCCCGTGCACCGTAACTGCTGAACCTGCACTCTAGAGCCCGCGAGCCACAACTACTGAGCCCATGTGCCACAACTACTGAAGCCTGCGCGCCTAGAGCCTGTGCTCTGCAACAAGAGAAGCCACCGCAATGAGAAGCCCGTTCGCAACGAAGGATAACCTCCGCTTGCTGCAACTAGAGAAAGCCCACGCTCAGGAACAAAGACCCAATGCAGCCAAAAATAAAAAAAATTTAAAATATATATATATATATATATACTTCCTTACTGGACAAATATAAACTGCCACCTTGAGAGTTTTTGTCACTGAGCTCATTGGCTTAGGCCATACGAGATTTTGGCAAGAAGTAAACCAAAACTATGCTTAGTTCCATCCAAACATCTCAGATTCCCAGAACTCCCTAGTCTATTTGTATTCTGTGGCTGAAACAGCCATACACAATCTAAATGAGAACTCCCTCGATTTTTCCCACCTCTAAGAGTTTGTCATACCTTGAGATTTTCTTTCTTTTTTTACTTTATGAAAAGATCACTGAAAAATACCTTCTTTCTCTTTTATTTATACACAGATGGCAGATAGGGCGTTTTCTCCCCAATGAAACTTCATTTTTTTCTGATTATATCATATGTGCTAACTTTTAAGAATCAAATACAAAAAGTATAATGAAAAGAAGAAAACAGAAAAAGTGGAAAAGGCAGATGTAAGTTTAGGAGTCCTTGAGTTCTGGAAAAAGAGAGTTTAGGCTTTATAAAGGTGTAAAAAAAGTAAGGGTAACTAGAAAAGCATAGAAATATAATGTGTAACTTAAAAATCTGAAGAGAGGGCTTCCCTGGTGGCGCAGTGGTTGAGAATCTGCCTGCCAATGCAGGGGACACGGGTTCGAGCCCTGGTCTGGGAGGATCCCGCATGCCGCGGAGAAACTGGGCCCGTGAGCCAAAACTGCTGAGCCTGCGCGTCTGGAGCCTGTGCTCCGCAACAGGAGAGGCCGCGACAGTGAGAGGCCCGCGCACCGCAATGAAGAGTGGCCCCCGCTTGCCGCAACTAGAGAAAGCCCTCGCACAGAAACGAAGACCCAACACACCCAAAAATTAATTAATTAATTAATTTTAAAAAAAAGAATGCTTTGATTAAAAAAAAAAAATCTGAAGAGAGCAATAATGAAAACTTCATAAATCCAACAGAGCAGGAAAGGTGAAAGTTGCAGAAAACGATATAATAAATAGAAAGCCAAAAAAAAAGTAGAAATAAATAAAAGCATATCAATAATAATATTAATTGCAAATGTGTTAAACTCACCTATGATGAGGAAGAAACAATGGTCTCTTATTTTTTTAGAAGCACTTTAGTCTTTTAGTAATTTCCTTTGCAAAACTAAAAGCATATTATTTCCAGTGAGCTAGTGCATACCACTGAAAAGACAGATTGATACCACAGAAAACCTTGATTTACATTACCACCAAGATCTCATGTAATAGGAGCAGAGTAGTCCCCCAAAAGAAAAATAGGGTCTGTTACCAAAAGAAGGAAGAAGAGGAAGTTCCCTGGTGGCCTAGTGGCTAGGATTCTGGGCTTTCACTGCAGTGGCCTGGGTTCAATCCCTGGTTGGGGAACTGAGATCCTGCAAGCTGCATGCTGTGGGCAGAAAAAAAAAAAAAAAAAGGAAGAAGTGAGGCTGAGAAGATGTCCAATAACATTTCACCCCTTTGAACATGGACGTTCTGTTATATGACCACAGTTCAATGATCAAAATTTTAAAAAATTTACCACTGGTATAGTACTATTCTTAATCTATCATCCATAAAATTCCCCAATTGTCTCAATACTGTTCTTTTTTAAAGAAATTTTTAATTTTGGAATAATTTTAGGTTTACAGAAAAGTTTCAAAGCTAGTACAGAGAGTTCCCATATATCCTTCACCTATTGCCCCTAAAGTTAACATCTTTTATTACCAGAGCACAACTAAGAAGCCAACACCGGTTTATCACAATTAACTAAATTCCAGATTTTATTCATATTTCACTAGTTTTTCAATAAATGTCCTTTTTCTGATCTAGGATCCAATCCAAGATACCATATTGCATTTAAACCAATAATGTTTTTCTTAACAATTTTTTTTTTTTCTGATCCAGGATCCAAACCAGGATTACCCATTGTATTTAGTTGTCATATTTCTTCAGAGCCCTTTAATCTGGAACAATTCCTCAGCCTTTCAACATCTTTCATGACATTGATATTTTTGGAGAGTACAGGCCAGTTATTTTGTAGAGTGCCCCTCAGTTTTGGTTGGTCTGATGATTCCTCATGATTAGATTCAAGTTATGCATTTGGGCAAGTATATCACATAAGTGATAGTCTTAGTATTTCATGTCAGGAGGCACAATGTCAAACTTGTCTTATTACTGGTGATCTTACTTTTTTTTAATTTTATTTTAAAATTTTATTTATTTATTTATTTATTTATTTATTTATTTATTTATTTACTTATTTGGCTGAGGTGGGTCTTCGTTGCTGCACGTGGGCTTTCTCTAGTTGTGGCGAGCAGGGGCTACTCTTCGTTGCGGTGCACGGGCTTCTCATCATGGTGGCTTCTCTTGTTGCGGAGCACAGGCTCTAGGTGCGCAGGCTTCAGTAGTTGTGGCATGCGGGCTCAGTAGTTGTGGCTCACGGGCTCTAGAGCACAGGCTCAGTAGTTGTGGTGCATGGGCTTAGTTGTTTCGCGGCATGTGGGATCTTCCCGGACCAGGGCTTAAACCCGTGTCCCCTGCATTGGCAGGTGGATTCTTAACAACTGTGCCACCAGGGAAGTCCCATTACTGGTCACTTTAATTATTTGGTTAGGGTGGCATCCACCACATTTCTACATTGTAAAATTACCATTTTCCCCTTAATTAATTAATTACTTAATTACAAAGGGAAAATGGTAATTAAGTAATTTTCAGGGGAAATAATATCCTGTTCCTCATCAAACTTTCACCAAAGTGCTAGTTTTAGCACTCTGTTAATCTACCCGTTCCCCTTCCATCTTTTTTTTTTTTCTTCTTGAATTTTTTTTTCCCACAGAAACCATCTCTTTGTCTCACTGAAATTCCCCCAATCTAGACTTTTCAGGTCATGTTCTCTTAAACTCATTCCAAACAGGCTTTCCCCTACACCACTCCGCTGAAACTGTTCTGGTAAAGGTCACCGATAAAATTCTACTTGCTGTATCCAATGACCAAGTCATCGGTCTTAATTATTAACAGCTTAGGACGCGACGTAGCCCTCGGTTCTCTGTGAAGCATTTATTTCCACGTTGATTACAGCAGCCACATTCTCCTGGTTCTCCTCCTGCTTCACTGATCTTTCCTTCTCAGTCTCCCTGCTGAGTCCTTCTCATCTTTACAAACTCTCAACTTGGGAATATCCCAGGGCTCTATCCTCAGACCTCTTCTCTTCTCTCTATATGCTCTTCATTGGTAACCCCATTTGTCTGATGGTTTTAAAGTCTATCTATATAATGATATCTCCCAAATGTATTTCTTGCAGACATCTCTCCTGAACTCAAGCATATTTGCCCAACTTCACCACCTGGTTGTCTCTAATTAGCATCTCAAACTCAACACGTTCAAAACAGGTCCTGCTCTCTCTCCTTCTCCCTAGATGTGCTCCTCTTGCAGCCTTCTCCATCTCATCTGATGGCAATTCCATCCTTTCACTTGCTCACACCTGGAACTTGGGAATCATCCTTGAGTCTCCTTTTTCTCTCATACCTTACATATGATCTACAGTAAATCAATATCAAGTCTGTCTTCAAACTAGACCTTGAATGCAACTACTTCTCACTAGCTCTTCTGCTACTACTTGGTCTGAGCCACCATCATCTCACTTCTTGATTATTCTAATGACATCCTAACTGGTTGTACCCTGGCTTTCCTCCAGTTTATTCTCCACACAGCAGCCAGAGTGATCATATTAAAACTTGAGTCAGACCATGCCACTCCTCTGCTCAGAATTCTCCAGAAGCCTCTATTTTCACTCAGAGGAAAAGCTGAAGTCCTTACATTGATTACAAGTCCCTCCACAGTCTGGGCCCTCACCCCTCCTTACCTCTTTATTATTCTCCCTTCCCCAGGTACATGGCCCTCCTTGCTGTTCTTTAAATGTGTTTGGCACTTTCTGCTTCAGGTCTTTGCTCTTGCTGTTTCCTCTACCTAAAACCCTTTTTCATCTGGCATGAGTTTGCAACTTCATTTCCTTCAGGTCTTTGCTCAAATATCTCCTAAGAGAGGCCTTCCTTGACTACTCTGTTTAAAACTGCAGCCCTCCACTACTGTCTATCCCCTTTCATTGCACTATTTTTCTCCATAGCATTTATCAGTATCTAATAAAATAGAACATTAGCTCCACGAGGCAGCCATTTTTGTCTGTTTTGCTCACTACTCCATACCCAAATCAATGTCTGGTATATAACAGGAACTCAGGCAACATGTTTTTGTTGAATGAATATTAGATATATGCTTACGATAAGGCCTGACAGTATACACACATTAAAAAAAAAAGAAAAAAAAAGGACTTCTCTGGTGGTTCAGTGGTTAAGAATCTGCCTTCCAATGCAGGGGACGTGGGTTCGATCCCTAGTCAGGGAACTAAGATCCCACATGCCACGGGGCAACTAAGCCCATGCGCCACAACTACTGAGCCTGTGGACCACAACTAGAGAGAAGCCCGAATACCGCAATGAAAGATCCCATGTGCTGCAACTAAGACCCTATGCAAACATAAATAAATTAATAAATAATAAATAATTTTTTTAAAAAAGAGAGAGAGAGAGCTGGGGCTGAGGGGTGGAGGAGAAAGGTCTGAAGAAACCTATAGAAGAGAAATTGTCCCAAACCTCGACTGGGTAAAGGGTTTTTTTTTGCATACTATAATTCATGACTTCCTTCTGGGAAAAAATGATCATTCCTGATAAGCAATTTCTAAATGACTTTAATGGAATTAAGACTTGTTATAGAAACTAGTTATCCACCCAATCTGATGCCTGTTAGATACACTCTCATTTTTATAGCTCGCCAACGATTATGTAACCCTTCTCTTTTCCTATATAAACTTTTCCCTGAGTGAAACTTGAAATTGCCCTCTTGCTGTTCCCTTACAGCTAGATTGTAATAAAGCTTTGAAACATACTCATAACTAAGCTGTCTGAAACTAAAAACCTTTTTAACAGGGATCTAATACATTAATTTACATAGTTTAGATTTTAAAACTATTTACAGATGATATGTTATCACAGTGTTACTAAGTTTAATTCTTTTTAAAAATAAAATGAAAGAAGAAACCTTTCCTTTAAATAAATTACTGTTTTCTATTTACCACGTCTATATGGCATATGTTTTCTATATGTCACAGACTAGAAATCTCCGCTAGATGAAGAGGAAATCCCTGAGGCCTTCCGGACATAAACTCCAGGAGCCGTATGGGAAATGTAGTCTCTGGTGGATTTCCCCAGAGAACCCTGGGGGGAGGGTCTGAGTGGGTCGCTACTTCCGCACACACGCAGTGGGGACCTCCGGAAGTGTTTGCGTTCCTCCACGTGTTTCAGTACTGAGCGGCGGGTGAGCCAGAAGGGCTTGAGGGACAGGTGGAGAGCAGAGACCGGCTTCTCAGTTCATGTGAAGAAAGCAAAATTATAGGTAACTCCTATGCGCGGGGGCATTTGGCTCAGAGGAAGCCGAGTAAGGGCTGGGCTCCTTTCTGCCCAGGTCTGGCTGGGGCGTGGCGGGCCAGTCTGCGTTACTGTTGTAGGTAGTGTGGACCGCGTAGGGAGCCCCGCCTGTGCGTTGAACCGTAACTCATCTCATTCCACAAGATTTTTGACTCGCCGAAGGCAGTAAACCCCTTCAAAGCGGCGGGGAAGAGAACCAATACAGCCAGTGCCAGACACTGTTAAGCACATTATTTTAAAGTATTGGCATTCGTTTATCACGATGACTTTGTAAGTGTACTCATCGTTTTACAGGGAGGTATGAAGCTGCTTCAATCACACAGCTAGTTAGTGGAGGAGCGAATATTCAAACTCAGTGCTGTTTTACCCAAATTTCATTATTTTTGCAACATAGTACTTTGCCTAAAACAAAGAGTTAGTTTGTATTCTTCTTGAGGAGTGAATGCTAAATGAACTTCAACTTGTGATCATTGTTACTGAGAGAACTCTTGGTGTCTCTGCAGGAAGACTGTGTAATTGAACCTGAGGGTCCCTCTTGCGTATTCCTGCCTGTTTCAGTTTCCAGCGGCCCTGGTTAAAATCTACAAAAGGCCAACCTAGGGCCACAGGATGGTGAGTTTAAAGAATCGTGGCCCAACGTGAAGGTTCCCGTTGAAGGAGTGTTGCTTCTCCATCAGATTAACCCCGGGAAGAGGCTCTCCTGACCTGTGACTTTTTTACCCCATTTCAGTTGAGACAAGAATCAACTTCTGTCTCTACTATCTAGTGAGAGTAGGGCTTGACTCATGGCATTACATGTAAGTACCATCAAGGACTGTGTTTATGGAGGTGTTGCCCCAAATGTTTGAGGAGAGAGGTGAGAATTACAGAAAATGAGTTTGGGTTTATGGGTCAGGCTCCACAGGAAAATGAAACTCACAGGAGGAGAATGAGGGTATGGTCAAGGGAAAGAAGAATCAAGAGCTACTACAGAAGAAATTCTGCTTCTTTCCTAAACACATTTATTCATTCCCCTTTGCTATTTCTCTGTCTCTCAGGCTCTCACAAACACACATTCACACCAGTGCATTCCCTTCCTCATTGCTTCCTTCACAATTAAGCTGGCTCCTTACTATTTTAGTTGTCATATTTGCCCTTTGGGGTTATGCTGATTCCCTTTGTCCCCTTACTTAAATGCGGAACTAGTTTACAGAGTAATCACAGCCTCATGGTGCTAGAAGGACTTTTAGGAGTCTTCTGGTTCTGCTTCTTCATTTTAAGGAGATGGCAATTGAGTGCTAGAGTCCCACAGCTTGTTAGTGGCTGAGATCCAGTCTTCAATTCCCAGACTGTTCTTTTTCCTGCATCACAGTTCAAAAGTTTTGCCATGGGACTTACCTGGTGGCGCAGTGGTTAAGAATCCGCCTGCCAATACAGGGGACACGGGTTCGAGCCCTGGTCCGGGAAGATCTCACATGCTGCGGAGCAACTAAGCCCGTGCGCCACAACTACTGAGCCCCTGTGCCACAACTACTGAAGCTTGTGCGCCTAGAGCCCGTGCTCTGCAACAAGAGAAGCCACCACAATGAGAAGCCCGCGCACTGCAATGAAGAGTAGCCCCCACTCGCCACAACTAGAGAAAGCCCACAGGCAGCAACGAAGACCTAGCGCAGCCAAAAATAAAAAAAATAAAAATAAAAAAAAGTTTTGCCACACTGCAGCGGCATGCAGGATCTTAGTTCCCTGCCCAGGGATTGAACCGGTGCCCCCCGCAGTGGAAGTGCAGAGTCTTAACCACTGGCCTGCCAGGGAAGTCCTCTGCATCACAGTTCAGTTGGGCCAAAGTTGCTTAATAAGTTTCTTTAGAAAACATGTAACAAGGAGTTTGATTGATTCAGCAAATATTTGCTGAGTGTCTGTTGTGGACCAAACACCATTCTGGTACTTGGTGTACCACAGTGAGCAAAACAGAATCTATGTTTTTCATGGAGGTAGAGAAACAAAAACCGAATAAACAGATACACAATCTGTCATTTGATAGTAGGTGCAATGGAGAAAAAGACAGAGTAAGGGTGTACAGAGTGGTGGTGACTGTGAGGGAGGAAGCTCTTTTATCTGAGGTTGTCAAGAAAAGCCTCGCTGCTAAGTGACCTGTAAGCAGAGACCTGAAGGAATTTAGAGAGTGAGCTGTGCAGTATCTCGATTTTTCCCTGGGGGAGAACAGCCCAGGCAGAAGAGACGTGCAGAGATCCTGAGTAATCATCCTTAGTATTTTGGAGGAAGAGCAAGAAAGCTGAATGTCTGATCAGAGTGACTATAGGAGGGTGCTTGAAGGATTGAAGTAGATGAGGTTAGAAGAGGTGGAACCAAGATGTTGTAGGGCGTTACAGACCTTTGTTTAAATTTTATATGTATATTTTTAAACTGTATATATTTACATGTATGTGTATATGTATATATTTGAAAAAATAATACATTATAAATATTTTAAAAGTACAAATATGTAAAAAAATAAAATAGAAGTTACATATGATTCTGCTGTCTTTACAACCCTAAATAACAGTTATTTACATTTTGGTAAATAGCTATTATTTATTTGCAGAGACCACCAAGCTTGTGTGTCTCTGTATCTGCGTGCATATTCTTTTAAAAGGGGAGGGGAGGATCATGTTATATATATATATATTTTTTTTTTTTTGAGTTTAAAAGTACTTTACTGATATTCATTCAACCAATTTTTTTTGTTTGTTTGTTTGGTTTTTTTTAAACATCTTTATTGAAGTATAATTGCCTTACAATGGTGTGTTAGCTTCTGCTTTATAACAAAGTTAATCAGTTATACATATACAATATGTTCCCATATCTCTTCCCTCTTGCATCTCCCTCCCTCCCACCCTCCCCATCCCACCCCTCTAGGTGGTCACAAAGCACCGAGCTGATCTCCCTGTGCTATGCAGCTGCTTCCCACTAGCTATCTATTTTACATTTGGTAGTGTATATATGTCCATGACACTCTCTCACCCTGTCACATCTCACCCCACATGTTATATATTTTAACGTACTTTTTTCACCTACAAATATAAATGGAACCTCTTTCCAAAGCAGTATCTTTCTACAGCATCTTTTTTTTTAAATCAACACTGTTAATGGACATTTAAGCTATCATCTTTTTTTTAAAATCAACACTCTATTAATGGACATTTAAGCTATTGTCTGTGTTTTCATATTATAAGCAATGATATAAAAACATTATTTTTCATCTCTCCCTTTCTCCCCTTTTTTATTTTTAAAAATAGTCACAGTCTTATTGAGTGCTTACCACATATTGTTCTGAGTGGTTTCCATGTATTCACTTATTTAATCCTTGTAAAAATCCTATGATGTGTGTACTATTATCACCCGCGTTTTGCAGATAAGAAAACTGAGGTATAGAGTAGTTAAGTAACTTTCTCAGGGTCATTGCTGCTAGTAAGTGGAGTAGCTGAATTTGAACTCGGTTGCCTGGCTCCAGAACTCAGGCTTTTAATCTTCATATCCATCAATTTTTATTTCTTTGGGATAAGTTTCTGGAAGAAAAGAAATCACTAGATCAGAAATTAACAATAAATTGTAATAGATCAATGGGCAGAAATGTATACATCTACCCAAGAGAGACCATCCTTATCCAAGTTTCCTGTGATCATATCAGGATTAAAAGTGGACAAGTTGGTCTTTCTATAACATGGACTTCCCTGCTTGTTTGAAAAGTCATTCTTTCCCCAGTAGCCTTTTTTGTAGCTGGCATACGGGTACTTATTTCTAGGCTGGAAAGGCAGGGGACTCCCCCTGTCTTGTTTTCGTAGATAGGTGTCCTTTCTCATGAGCCGCAGAAAGCGACCAACTTACAGGCAAGATATCCATCCATCCATACGTCTATCCATCCATTTATTCATTCAAATTCCACTTTGCTTTCTGGTGAATTTCAAGTGACTTGTAAGACTCCATATATTAAAGTGGAAAAGTATTAATAGGTAAGAATATAAATGGGAAAAATAATAGATTGAAATTTAAATTGAAGAAAAATTAGAAAATTGATACGGAGACCGTAGGGTCTGCACATACTTTGTAATGTTGAGATGCAAATTTATGCTTAATCTTGGCAGTCATAAAAACAGGATACCCAATCAGTGACGTTATTGGCCATGTCCTAGAGAATAAGGTATAACAATTCCATAGATAAAGATTTTCCTGGCACTTATCGTGAAAGAAAAAAATTTGATGATTTGTCATAAATGAGTAGCCGTCTTCATATGACTGTTTTTCAGTGTCCCTTTGTATAAGCAGAATACATGAGGCCAAAACAATGCTCAGTGAACTTAGTATTATCTTATTCCTTCTCTTCCTCTCCCTCTCTCCATATATATGTACGTATACGTATGTATATATACGTATGTGTGTATATGTATATAGTGGGACAGTTTTAATATGATTTTCTTCTATCACAAATTTTAATTCTAAATCAAGTACGTAGTTTTTAGTTATTCTAGGTAACTTACTGCAAACTCTGAACATATGAACATAATTAGAGGAATTGCTCTGAATCCCCTCCATGTACCCCAGTGGTGCTCACTTCAGGTCGAAGATGAATGTACTATTACAGGGATCAGTGACATTCCAGGATGTGGCCGTGGACTTCACCCTGGAGGAGTGGCAGCTGCTGGGATGTGCTCAGAGGAAGCTGTATTGGGATGTGATGCTGGAGAACTTTAGAAACCTCATCTCAGTGGGTAAGGACAACTTCCCTGTGTAACTCAGGATATACTAATAGTACCCTTCCTTTAAGACTTGAGAAACCTGTGAACATTCTGAAGCATTAGTAAGTTAGACCCTGAATTTTAGTGGTCAAAGAATCTTTTTCTTTTTTTTTGCTACTTCTGTTTGTTTGTTTGTTTGTTTATGGCCGTGTTGGGTCTTCTTTGCTGCGTGTGGGCTCTCGCTTTCTTTAGTTGTGGGGAGCGGGGGCTACTCTTCGTTGCGGTGCGTGGGCTTCTCATTGTGGTGGCTTCTCTTGTTGCAGAGCACGGGCTCTAGGCGTGTGGGCTTCAGTAGTTGTGGCCCATGGGCTCAGTAGTTATGGCTGCGAGCTCTAGAGAGCAGGCTTGGTAGTTGTGGCGCACGGGCCTCGTTGCTCCTCGGCATGTGGGATCTTCCCAGACCAGGGCTCGAACCCATGTCCCCTGCATTGGCAGGCGGATTCTTAACCACTGCGCCACCAGCTTAGTCCGGTCAAAGATTCATAATCCCCTTTGGGGATCAGATAGTATGTTTAATGCTTCTGCCTCCCAAATGAAGAAGGGTCTTTTCTGTTCTAAAGCTTGTTTGTTATCTTCACAGGCCCTAAGACTCCAGGAGGCAACCCGAATTATGAGGTAGTCGTTTGTTCCTAGCACTTTGTCCCCAGTTCTGTGTTGTTTCCCATGAACAGGGTGTCCAGTCACCAAAACAAAAGTGATCTTCAAGGTGGAGCAAGGACAAGAGCCATGGATGGTGGAGGGAGAGAACCCACGTTGGCACTCTCCAGGTGAGTCAGAGAAAGCAGGTAGATGGGAGTCTCTGGAACTGAGATCCCAGTTGGTGAGTGAGGGACAGGCACCTCTGAAATACTTTGCAGGAAGCACCCCTTAAAACCACACACCTTTGAAAGTGACTGGGTACACCTGACACAACATCCTCAGATCCCCAGATGGCACCTTCACTTCCACTCTTCCACGTGGCTGCTCTTTCTGTTTCTTAGCTCTTGTGTGGGAGGATGTCCTTCCTCTCTGCTCTGGCTCCTCATGCTGCCTGTTCTGTCGAAGTGCTTGTTGGTTCTCCCAGTTCCTAGAATCCTCATTCTTCTTCCCTCCTCAACATGATGGCCGATCTTTCCATACATCAATTTCTATTAATGTAATCAGATTGTGTTTATTTGGGAAATAAGGAATGAGGTAAGAGTCCAAATTGTTACACTAATAAGATTCTCCCTTGATGGAAGGCAATCTCAGAAACAGTGAAGAATTGCCTTCTCCTCCATTTTCCCTAACATTATTATATCAGTGGACTTAGCATTTGTAGGGTTTTGAGCAGTGATGGTGTTGTTTTGGACATGGTGTGGCACCATAGTAACAGTAGTCAGAGTTAACTTTCTTAACCACACAGTATTTAAAGGCAAAAGTTGGTAAAGCCTAGGAGTCTTATGGTTCAGATCCCCGGAAATAATGGAATCTGTATGTGTGGAAACCAGAATGCGAAATTTGAGTTAAAGAGTGTGGTGTCAGGGGCAAAGCAGAGTTTTGGAGGCTAGTACATCTGGAAGGTTGAAAGAGGTTATAAAAAAAATAGGATTATTTATCAGGAAAAATTCTTATCAAGTAGTAGAAATAACTGATGATAGAAGCAAAAGAATTGACATCTGGTCTCTTTTCAACGTTCTGCTGGGCCTCTGTGTTCCTGGGTATGTGTAGGCATTGGAGAATGAATCCTAGCTAGAAGCGGAGTTGGAGAACTTTCTACAAATAGGCCTCAACTGTGGCTTGGGTGGCTAGAGAGGATATAGGAAAGTGCCTATAGGTAAAAGGGAGTTAATGGCTTGACAGTTCTTTTGTGGTTGTGTGCAGGATGAGGAAGGAGAAGGAGAAATGTGTGAAGGAGACTCGGGAGCATCCTAACAGGAAAACTTAATTCTTAGACGTTATAGATTTTGACTCTGGTCAAATTTCCCCAACCCAATCTAGCTCTTCTCATTTCTCGAAATGCCTTTATCTCTTTGTTCCCCTGGTTACCCTCCTCATTCATTCCTCTGAAATGGCTCTCCCCATTCTCAGAGCTACTCTGCATCCTTGTTAAGAGCCCTTTTTAACTTTCTTTGTCATTGTTATAATATTACTTTGTGCCTATTTTACCATCTTTCACAGAATGGAAAGTCATATTTATAAATAGAAAAAGCTACTTGTTCTCATTATTGTTTTCCGGAAGCCTCCATTTCAGCAGTTTCTTCTTAATGCCCAGGGCAGGACAAATACAGATTTCTTTTTTGTTTTGTAGTCCAGAATGGGACACTAGACCTGAAACCAGAGACTTTTTGCATGTGTGTGGTAAAAAAAAATGCATAATATGAAACTTACACTCATTGGCAAACTTTTAAGTGTATAGTACAATATTGTTAACTATATGCACATTGGTGTACAGGGGATCTCTAGAACTTCCTCATCTTGCAGGACTGAAACTCTAAACCCATTGAACAACTCGCCATTTCCCACTCCTCCCTGCCCCTGGCAACCACTACTCTACTTTCTGCTTATATAGGTTTGACTATTTTAAATACCTTATGTAAGGGCTATCGTGCAGTTTTTGTCCTTCTGTGACTGACTGATTTCACTTAGCCTAATGTCCTTTAGGTTCATCCATGTTATAGCATATGAAGGATTTCCTTCTTTTTTAAACTATGTATATACCATATTTCCTTTATCCATTCATCTGTCAGTGGACATTTAGATTGTTTCCAGCTCTTGGCTATTGTGAATAATGCTGCAGTGAGCACAGGAGTGCTAATATCTCTAGGAAATCCTGTTTTCAATTTTTTTGATAAATACCCAGAAGTTGGATTGCTGGATCATATGGTGGTTCAATTTTTGATATTTTGAGGAAACGCCATACCATTTTCCATAGTGGCTGTACCATTTTACATGCACACCAACAGTGCACCAGGGTTCTAATTTCTCCACATTCTTGCCAACACTTGTTATTTTGTTTTTTTGTTTTTTAATAATGGACATCCTAACAGGTGTGAGGTGATATCTTATTGTGGTTTTGATTTGCATTTCCCTGATGATTAGTGATGTTGAGCATCTTTTCATATACCTGTTGACCATTTGTATGTCTCCTTTGGAGAAATGTCTATTAAAGTTCTTTGCCCGTTTTTTGCTATTGAGTTGTAAGTGTTCCTTATATATTTTGGATATTAACGACTTATCCAATATATGTTTTTAAAATATTTTTTCCCATTCTGTAGGTTGCCTTTTCACTCTATTAATTGTTTCCTTTTCTTAACAGAAACTTTTTAGTTTGCTGTAGTACCACTTGTCCATTTTTGCTCTTGTTGTCAGTGCTTTTGGTTCCCTATCCAAGAAATCATTGTGAGCACCAGTATTTTGAAGTTTTCCCCTATCTTTTCTTCTAGGAGTTTTATAGTTTCAGATCTTATGTTTAAGTCTTTAATATATTTTGAGTTGATTTTTGTGTGTGGTGTAAGATTGGGGTCCAATTTCACTCTTTTACATGTGGGTATCTGGTTTTCCCAGCACTATTTGTTGAAGAAACTATTCTTTCCCCATTGTGTTGTCTTGGCACACTTCTTGAAGACCATATATGCGTGGGCTTATTTCTGGGCTCTCTATTCTTTTCCATTGGTCTATATGTCTGTCTTTATGCCAGTACCATAAAGTACAGTTTTGATTACTGTAACTTTGTGATGTGGTTTCAAGACAGGAAATGTGAGGCCTGCTGCTTTGTTCTTTCTCAAGATTGTTTTGGCTCTTGGGAGTCCTTCGTGGTTCCATACGAATTTTAGAATTGCTTTTTCTTTTTTTTTTTTTTTAGTTAATTAATTTATTTTTAAATTTATTTTCAGCTGCATTGGGTCTTCGTTGCTGTGCGTGGGCTTTTCTCTATTTGCGGCGAGTGGGGGCTACTCTTTGTTGTGGTGCACAGGCTTCTCATTGGGGTGGCTTCTCTTGTTGCAGAGCACGGGCTCCAGGTGTGTGGGCTTCAGTAGTTGTGGCACACGGGCTCAGTAGTTGTGGCTTGCAGGCTCTAGAGTGCAGGTTTAGTAATTGTGGCACACAGGCTTAGTTGCTCTGCAGCATGTGGGATCTTCCCAGACAAGGGCTTGAACCCTTGTCCCCTGCATTGGCAGGTGGATTCTTTTTTATATATACATTAATTTATTTTATTTATTGATTTTTGGCTGCGTTGGGTCTTCATTGCTGTGCATGGGCTTTCTCTAGTTGCAGTGAGCGGGGGCTACTCTTCGTTGTGGTGCGCGGGCTTCATATTGTGGTATCTCCTCTTGTTGCGGAGCATGGGCTCTAGGCACATGGGCTTCACTAGTTGTGGCATGCAGGCTCAGTAGTTGTGGCTCGCGGGCTCCAGAATGCAGGCTCAGTACTTGTGGCACACGGGCTTAGTTGCTCTGCAGCATGTGGGATCTTCCCAGACCAGGGCTTGAACCCATTTCCCCTGCATTGGCAGGCGGATTCTTAACCATTGTGCCACCAGGGAAGTCCCAGCAGGAGGATTCTTAACCACTGCACCACCAGGGAAGGCCCCTAGAATTGCTTTTTCAGATTCTGCAAAAAATTCCACTGGGATTGCACTGAATCTGTAGATACATTTGGGTACATTTGGGACATTTTAACAATAGTCCATGAACACAGAAAATGGAAAATGTCTTTCCATTTATTTGTGTTTTCTTTAATCTCTTTCAGAAGTGTTTTGTAGTTGTCAGTGTACAGGTCTTTCATCTCCTTGGTTAAGTTTATTTTATTCTTTTTGATGCTATTGTAAATGGATTGTTTTCTTAATTTCCTTTTCAGATTGTTTGCTTTTAGGGTATAGAAAGACAACTGACTTTTGTATGTTGATTTTGTATCCTACGACTTTGGTGAATTTATTAGTTCTAATAGTTTTTTCATGGAATCTTTAGGGTTTTCTGAATACAAGATCATGTCATCAATGAACAGAGATTCTTTTACTTCTTCCTTCCCCGTTTGGATGTTTTTTGTTTCTTTTTCTTACCTAATCGGTCTAGCTAGGACTTTAGTCCTATGTTGACTAGAAGTGGTCAGAATAGGCATCCTTGCCCGAAAACATAGACTTTAAAATTTTCTTTCTATTACATGGTATTGGAAGGAGTAACTGAGAACTGAGAATATTTCATTTTACTCCTTTTTAGAAGTTATCTGCTTACTTGATGATGAGCTAGAGGAACAGGAAGGAGAAGGAAGCAAAGACAATTTTTTGAACCAAGGTATGTTCACCTTCAAGAAAACACTGACCAACGAGACAGTCCAAAATTGTAATCTGAGTATAAATTTTATTTCTTCAAGACAAAAACAACATAAATGTGAATCAAATGGAAAGTGTTTGCAACCTAACTTATACTTTCTTAGTTATAATAAAAGTTATATCAGAGAAAACTCTTATGAATACAAGGAATGTGGAAAAGCCTTCAAAAACAAGGTGTGTCTTATTAGACGTGAAAAAAAGCACAGAAGGAAAAAAACCTCTGGGTGCAGTGAATGTGGGAAAGGCTTCCAAAAGAAGTCTCGTCTCATTAGACATGAAAAAAAGCATACAAGGAAAAAAAACACCTTTGAATGCAGTGACTGTGGGAAAGCCTTTAACAGTAAGGGACACCTTGCAGCTCATCAAAAAATTCATAGTGGAGAGAGACCCTTTGTGTGCAGTGATTGTGGGAAAGCTTTTACGCATAAAGCACAACTCGTGGTCCATCAGAGACTCCACACTGGAGAGAAGCGTTATGAATGTGGTCAATGTGGGAAATCATTCACCTGGAACTCCTCCTTTACTCAGCATGTGAAATCGCACACACCCGAGAACTCATTTGAATGTAAGGAGTGTGGGAAAAGCTTCAAGTACAGTTCATCCCTTTATAAACACTCCAGAATCCATACAGGCGAGAAACCATACCGATGCAGAGAATGTGGCAAAGCTTTTGCAGACTCATCAGTGTTGGTCATGCATCAGAGAATTCATACAGGCGAGAAACCCCACGGGTGCACTGAATGTGACAAAGCCTTCATCAAGAGATCACATCTCCTTAAACATTACTCAACTCACAGCAGAGCAACAAAATAAATGCAACACATGTGGGAAATCTTTTAACTGGAAGACACATCTCATTCTCCATCAAAGAAGTCATAAAAACAAGGGAGATTTGTAAATGTGGGAAAACTTAAAATTAGCCTTTTACTGAAGCAGCAAAGAATTCATCATGAGAAAAACCCTATCAGTTGAATAAATGTGGAAAGGCATGTTCTGAAATTCACGTTCTATAAGTGATATTACTAATTTTATTGAAAAGATTACAGAAAATTTTGAGCTACAGACAACTTTACAGTAAAACTGAGGAAGTTGTGAAAAAATTGAATAATTAAGGCATCAGACTGACTATATTTGCATGTGTACACTGCCCCTGATTTATGATTTTTACACAATTTATACAAATGTCTGCATTGCTTAAGAAATTTGTATAACCGTGGGTTTGAAATATATGCTATGCACATTATACAAAATTATATCTGTTATAATGATGGTTGCACAACATTGTGAACGTACTTAATGCCAATGAATTGTACACTTAAAAATGGTTTAGATAGTACAGTTTATGTTCTGTATATTTTACTACAATAAAAAATGTATAAATAAAACTTAAACCCCTTCTAAAATTATATCTATTAAGATCTCTGGTAAACACCATCACTGTCTCTTCAAAGCCTAAAATCACCATATCCAGAATTGCCAAATATAAATGAAATAATATGGTTTATTATGTAAGATGAAGGTCAGTGCTAGGAACTTGATCTCTAACCATTTCGTGGCACTTATGAATAGTTACGGCAGTTGTTACTGAGCCTTCTTGAGCCTCCTCTTAAATAATAGTCAGGGACAGTTATGAAGTCTTCTGCTCTGCTCAGCTGAGGACATTGTGTAATATGTTTTCTTCTCTGTGCAAAACGTGTATGTGTGCATGTGTGTGTATGTGCGTGTGTGTATTTAATCCTGATTAACCGGACACTGAAGAAAGAAAACAGCTGTGTTCTGTATTACTCTAAGCACTTAGTACAGGGGAAGAGGCATTTCTCCAGATAAATAGTCATAAATAAAAGCCATCCTATTTTACTGGAGCGGCTACATAAGTAGGAGTGAACCTAAAGCAGTATATAACTGGGGTACTTAGTTTAGAAAAATTAGGTGTCATAATACTTTGTGAGACTTCTGGAAGGAAATTATTAAAATCAATATTATTGATTAAAATAAAATTAAATTGTCTATACTATTATTAAAATCAATTATTACCTTTTTGTTTAGGAAATCGATTCAGAGATATCTCAGGCTTGTTTGGAAATTTCCAGGTGACTACCATAGGTATCATATCAAGCTATATTGAAAAGTGTTTCTGCTTCCTTGAACTTCTTAGCAACTCTTTTATAATTTGACATTACATAAATTCTGTGTATTCCCTTTAAAGACACATGAACTCACAATGATTTAAGTGAAAATTCTGTATTTCACTTTAAGTGTTGCTTGCTAATATGAGTCTTTAAGCCCTTTCTTCAGACTTGGTTAAAGCTTAGGTACTGCATTGAGCTTGAACCTATATTCACAAAATCAGGTTTTCTCTTGCAGCATAAGTTTTGGGATTATATGTGTGAACTTGGAATTGTTTTCCCTCATTAACATTTTTGCAGGGTGATGATGATAAAGACGTGAATGAGAGTGATTTTCTGAATATCCATCAAATCTAAGTGAAGCCTTGTCTTACAGAGTTTTCATTCTGAGACTGTATGCTAATTAAACTTAGGTAGTCACACCAAATCACTTGGCAAACCACAGAAGTATGTATGTAAATTAATTATAAACTCAGGGATCTTTTTTCAATTTTGACTGCCTTTTCTCTCACTTCCCTTTAAAGCTGTCATTTTGCCTTATTTAACATTTTCTCTTCCCCTCCTAGCTCTTTCTCAGCTCCTGACTTTAGCAGTAATATTAGTATCTGAGCAAATATAAAGTTTAAGACAGCAAGAAGACAGACACCCTTGGAGGGTGGGGACTGTCTCATTGCTGCTAGAATGAGTATTTGGTATTATGATCTGAGCTCTGAATTAAACTATTTGTTCCCTTTCTTAATTAATAGAGTAAAATAATTAGCTAAGTATGAACCATAATGAAACAAAATTAAATACGTGTTTAAAAAGTTGAAACAAAGAAAAAATTTTTTTTTTCTATTTAAACCAAGTCATTGTCAGGCAATAAAACAAAATCATGAATCTCACTAATTCTAATGCATTTCATGGGTCTAGAGCTTACATTTGTGAGATGTGCAGAAAATCATGTCTAATAATAATCAAATATACAAATTATTTTTAAGTAAAGTCAAGTGAATTTGAAGTTCTTTTAATAAAACATATACATTTTTATTGAATAAAATAGGATAAGGGGTACTAGACATTTACATATAATTGGAAGAGTCTTATATCTGCCAAGACCCTGTTGTTGGTGATTGTTGTGATCACAAGTTATTGTAGTGTTTTACTTTCTTGAGCATATTTAATATATTGCTCAATTTATCTTTCTTTTCTTTTTCTTTTCTTTTCTTTTCTTTTCTTTTTTTTTTGGGTGTGGCTTGCAGGATCTTAGTTCCTCGACCGAGGATCGAACCCACGCCCTCAGAAGTGAAAGTGCAGAGTCCTAACCACTGGACCACCAGGGAATTCCCTATCTTTTTTAAAAAGTTGAGATATAACTGACATGTAACATCATGTTTGTCTCAGGTGTACAACATAATGAGTCAATATTTGTATACATTGCAAAATGTTCTCCACAAGTCTAGTTAAAATCCATCACCACACACAGTTACTAAAATTTTTTTCTTGTGATGAGAACTTTTAAGATCTACTCTCAGCAACTTTCAAATATGCAACACAGTATTATTAACTATTAACCATGCTGTGCATTACATCCCTATTACATATTTTATAACTGGAAGTTTAAAGTTTGTACCTTTTGACCCACTTCTCCCACTTTGCCCAGCCCCCACCCCCAGCCCTTGGCAGCCACCAATGTGTTCTCTGTAATCTGTGGGTTTGGGTTTTGTTTTGTTTATTTTACATATAAGTGAGATTATATGGTATTTGTCTTTCTCTGTCTGACTTATTTCACTTAGAAAATGCCCTCCAGGTTTATCCATGTAGTTGCAAATGGCAGGATTTCCTTCTTTTTTATGGCTGAGTAATATTCCATTGTGTATATACCACATTTTCTTTATCCATTCATCCATCAATTGACACTTAGGTTACTTCCATGTCTTGGCTGTCGTAAATAATGCTGCAAGAAAAAATTTCAAACAGTAACTAGTTATATTTTCAAATAATATGTTTAACATGTTTTCTTTCAACTTCAGAAATGTTTGTGGGCAAAGTACTTCTGTATTTAAAGCTAGAGATATGACCATTTCTCTGAAAAAAGAACAATAAAAAGTTATTTTCTCACATTTCCAGACTTCTTTGACACCTGGACTCTAGTACTGGACACATAAAAAGTGCTACATGGGGAGCTTTCTACCATTGACTTCATTCTTTTCCTGTATGACCTCAACCCCAGAACATGATTTTGGCAGGAAGAAAACCAAAATGTTTTTTACACTCAGGTCAAATATGATCTTAAATCCCCAGAAGCCCATTTTTCTTCATTGGAAGTCTGTGCCTTTGTCTAGTTGTCCAAAGTGTTTGAAATAGTCATGCATAATGTAAGCAGATTATCCTTTTTCACACCCACCTTCCCTCAAGAATGTTACACTTTGAGATATTTTTACTTTAACTTTTTTCCTTTTAACAGGAACACTCAAATATGCTATTTTTTCTCTGTTTAAGTGTTTATACACGGACATTAAGTTGATTTTTTTCCAGTTTGAAGATAGGTTTATTTTTGAATGCTTTTATAATACCTGCTTATTAAAAAATATATATATATATCTATATAGAAGGCCAAAAATATCTCGATGAAAATATCACCTGAAATTTCATTTTCCTGAGAAACCAGCATTAACATCAGCCACCCGAGAAGAGCAGGATGCAAGAAGTATCGAACAAACAAGTTGTAAGCAAGTTGGTAAAGCTGAGTTTATGTTGGGTGTAAGTAATTTAAATGATGACTGCTTTGGGAGAGGGCTAGAAATAAGGTAAAATGAATATTCTAGAGAATAAAGTTGGAAAAGTGGGAGGAATCAGGGCTAAAGTGTTATAAAATCCTTGATCTGGGAAAGGATAGAGATACTAACTTTATACCTTGTTGAATATGCATGTTAAAAATGGAAGGTTAACCACTGAAAGAAATAGACTAGGTCGCAAATCACTAGAGAGAAAAAAGGGGATAAAGAGAGCTGTAAATCCAATAGAAAACAGGAAAGAAAAACCAAAGCAATGAAGGAAAGACATGGTAAATAGAAAGCAAAAATAAAACAGCAGGAATGTGTCAAAGTATATCACTAATCA
This sequence comes from Balaenoptera borealis, assembly GCF_965194805.1. Classification (NCBI taxonomy): domain Eukaryota; kingdom Metazoa; phylum Chordata; class Mammalia; order Artiodactyla; family Balaenopteridae; genus Balaenoptera; species Balaenoptera borealis. Next base: position 161,293,244 of record NC_138860.1, on the reverse strand, counting down.
CAATAAATGCAAATGGATTAAATCACCTTTCCTACGGAATAATAACGTTCTATTTTTTTTTTAATAAATATGTCAGAAGCACCTTATAATTTACATTGCAAAAGGTAGATAATCAGGTGCTCTCCCTAACCCCAAATCAAAAGAGCTGGTGCCTTTCTGGAGAAAGGAAGGAAGAAGATAAATTGGTGATATTGTCAAATTATTTCATGAACTAATACTATCTCTTATAAAAAATGTTTTCTTCAAATAATTTTTTCAAGTCTAGAAATTAACTATAGCTAGGAAGGTAGTAAATGTGTTTAATTAGTATAACAGTTACTGCTTTCTTTTGGACAGAGATGGGATTTAGTCTGATTTTTGAGCAAGATGTTTCATATAGCACAGCAGCAGTAGAAAGTATCTTTAAGATCAGAGCAGCTGTTTCTCTTGCATCAGGGTTCTCTGTCTTCATTATATTTTAATCAAGATGGTAAGAGAGATACTCTTTATTCCTCCTTCTTTTAACCAGAAAGGCCTTAAAAATCCATACTTTTTCAGAGACTACCAAATTGTTTTTTAAAATCCAGGTATAAACTGCATACAAGAAGACTGAAGCAAAATCATACAGAAAGGATGGAAAATAAAGGAATGGAACAAGATCCACTGAGCAAATAATAGAAAGCTGATACATCCTTATTAATTGCTATAGATCAGGAGTTGGCAAACTTTTTCTGTAAAGGGCTAGATATTAAATATTTTAGGCTTTTGTGGGCAATACAGTCTCTGTTACAACTACTCTGCAATAGCATGAAAGCAGCCATAGACACGTAAAAGAACGAGTGTGGTTGTGTTCTAATAAAACTATTTACAAAAACAGTGAACAGGGGACTTCCCTGGTGGTCCAGTGGTCAAGCTTCCACTGCAAGGGGCACGGGTTCCATCCCTGATTGGGGAAATAAGATTCCTCATGCTGTGTAGTGCGGCCAGAAAAAAGAAAAAAGAAAAACAGGCAGCAAACCAGAGCTGACCCCTGTTCTGACTGTATACTGATTATATAGCAGTGAGCAAAAAAAGGCATGATGCCAGCACTTAACTCAAAAAACAATAATCAAACAAATATATAATAACCCCAGGTATTGATAAGTAAAACATTAAAAAAAAAAAAAAACCCATCAGGCGATTGAATTCATAGGAAACTAAGGTGGAGTGGCCAAGGAAGACCTCTGAGAAGGGGAGACTTTTAAATAGAGACCTGAATGCAGCGAAGGAGGGAGCCTTGGAAAGATTGTGCAAGGGTCCGGAGGCAAGAGTGAGCCTGGCCTGTGGAGAATCAGCAAGAAGTCCAGTGTGGCTGGAGCAGAGAAGTGAAGGTGAGTTTTGTGCATTAGACAGGTGCCAGATTATGTGAGATTTCCTTCTAAATGTGATGGGAAGGTTTTGAAGATTTTGAAGATTTTTAGCAGAAGAGTGGTATAGTCTGGTTTATTTTTGGAAAGTTCTCTCTGACTGTGTGTGGGAAATGGATAGTAGGGATGGCAAGAGGGCAAATAGGGAGACCAGTTAAGAGGCAATTGCCTTGGAGTCCAGACCACAGAGCATGGTGTTTTAGTAGTGGAGGTGCTCTTCTAGGGGCTGGAATGTGTCAACTTTGGAAGCAGTGTGTTGAAAAGGGCAGAGCCACTGTCAGTCTGTGTCACTGCTATGGTCTGAACGTTTGTGTCCCACCGCCCCCAAATTCATACGTTGAAAACCTAATAACCAAGGTGATAGTAGTAGGAGGTGTGGCCTTTGGGAAGGGATTAGGTCATAAGGGCAGAGCCCTCATGACTGGGATTAATGCCTTTATAAAAGAGGCCCCACACACAAACCACTGGAACACGCACCCACCCACATCCCTTCCTTCACATGCACACACAACAAATAGACTGCAGGAAATAAAAAGAAGGGAAGCTGTTACACAGCCAAAGAGGCTTAAAGGACAAAAGCAAATGCAATGTAAGGACTGTTTACATCCTGATTCAAATACACCAACTGTAGAAAGCCATCTTTGGATACAACCTGAGAAATCTGAATGTGGATGGAAAGTTAGATGATATTAAGGAATAACTATTCATTTGTGTAGGTATGATAATAGAATAGTAATTATGGCTTTAAAAAATAAGTACTTAGTGATGCAAACTATAGTAATTACAGGCAAAATGACATGATGATTTCTGGTCCTGATTTAAAATTCTCCAGGAAAATAACACACAGTTCCCCTTAAATACCTGTAATTATAACAAGATTGCCAAAATGTTGATAACTGTCAAAGCTGGTTGATGGGTACATGGAGTTCATTACACTATTCTTTTCTGTGAAGTTTGAAAATGTCTGCAATGAAAAATGTTTTCATTGTTCAGTTATTGATTGGAACTGAATTTAGGAGTTAACATGGGCACAGCTGCCATCTTTATAATATTGGTACTTTCCATTGTGAATATGGTATGTCAATGCATTTATTTATGTTTCCTTAAAAAAAAAAAAGAGGCCCCACAGAGCTTCCTAGCCCCTTCCACCATGTAAGAAGGAGTCTGCCACCCTGAAGAGGGCCCTCACCCGACCATGCTGGCACCCTGATCTCAGATTTCCAGCCCCCAGAACTGTGAGAAATAAATTTCTCTTGTTTATAAGCTTCCCAGTCTGTGGTATTTTTTTTATAGCAGCCGGAATGGACTAAAACAGTCGCTGATTGACCACACAGAAAAGAGCTACCCACCAACATGGACCACCTACCCGGACTGTGAAATGAGGAAGAGATAGACTTCTATTTTCCTGAGCCAATGCATTGTAAGATCTATTTGTTACACCAGTTTAGTCTATTATAACTAATACACGGGTTGGCATTGAAGTAGTTTAAGGAGACTAATGACCAGGTTACTATTTTTTGAAGGATAACTTAGGCAAGCTGAGTGGCACATTGATTGCAGAAAGCAAGGGCATTGAGTAGAATACTGCAGTAGGCCACATAAGGAATGATGAAGCCTGAACCAAGACTGTGGTACTGGGAGATAGAAACTATTATATTTAAAAGATAATTTGGAGGAGGTAATGAACAGGTTTTTTTCATCAACGCATAAGTTATGACTGAAAGGTAAATAAACTGGTCAGGGTTTGGTGAATCAAACTACCCCTCAGTGGTGGAAATGTAAATCAACATAACTTTTTGGACCATTATTTGGTAATGTGCATTAAAAGTCTTAAAATATCATACCATTTACTTATTTATTTATTTACTTAATAAATTTATTTATTTATTTATTATTTTTGGCTGCCTTGGGTCTTTGTTGCTGCATGCGGGCTTTCTCTAGTTGTGGCGAGCGGGGGCTACTCTTCGTTGTGGTGCACGGGCTTCTCATTGCGGTGGCTTCTCTTGTTGTGGAGCACGGGCTCTAGGTGTGCAGGCTTCAGTAGTTGTGGCATGCAGGCTCAGTAGTTGTGGCTCACGGGCTCTAGAGTGCAGGCTCAGTAGTCGTGGCGCACGGGCTTAGTTGCTCCTCGGCATGTGAGATCTTCCCGACCAGGGACCGAACCCGTGTCCCCTGCATTGGCAGGCAGATTCTTAACCACTGCGCCACCAGGGAAGTCCCTGTCATACCATTTAAATGAGCAATTCCATTTCTATGAATCTGTCCTAAGGAAATGATTAGAAATTTAGTAAATGACTTCAGTACAAAAATGTTTATCATTGTGTTATTTACACTTGCAAAGGTTAGTGTAGTACTAAACCAACCCCCCAATCTACTTAGTGGCTTGTAAGTACAAAGATTTGTTTCTCACCCATGATATCTGCCCAGGCTGGACAGGCTGGGGCCTCAGCTCCATGTTGCCCCACTCTGGAACCATCTTGAATGTATTTGTTATCTGCTGCTGCATAGCAAATTACTCCAGAACTTAGTGGCTTAAAACAACAATAATTTATTTTGTCGCAATTTCTGTGGGTCAGGCATCTGGGCATAGCTTCACTGGATCCTCTGGCATTTAAGACTGCAATCGGGAATTCCCTGGCGGTCCAGTGGTTAGGACTCTACACTTTCACCGCCGAGGGCTCGGGTTCAACCTCTGGTTGGAGAACTAAAATCCTGTAAGCCATGCTGCGTGGCCTAGATAAATAAATAAACTTCATTAAAAAAAAAAAAAAAGACTGCAATCAGGTGTCTGCTGGGGCTACAGTCATCTCAAGCCTCAACAGGGGGAAGGACGTGCTTCCAAGTTCACTTATGTGATGATTGGCAGGCCTCAGAAAATCTATTTCCAAACTTAACTCATGTGGCTGCTGGCAGGCGTCAGGTCCTACCAGGCGGGATACATCAGCTCTTTACCACACAGCCCTCTCCAGGCACCACATGGACATCCCACAGCAAAGCAGCTGGCTGCTCTTAAAGTGATTAAGGGAGCAGCGGAGGGTAAAGAGGCCAAGTGTGATGGAAGCCAGAGTCTTTTTGTAACCTAATCTTGGAAGTGATATCCCATCACTTTTGTCATATTCTATTCATTAGAAGCAAGTCACCAGGTTCAGTGTACATTCAAGGAGAGGGGATTACGAGGGCTTGAATACCAGGAGAAGGGGATCATTGGGGGCCATTTTAGAGGCTGCTTGCCACAATGAACGTTACAATATCTGGGGCAGAGGGAAAAGAAACATGACAATTTGTGCATTGGCTCTTAAGAGATTCCTTTTGGAGGTGGCACAAATTACTTCTACTCATATTTTGCCGCCAAACAAGTTACATTGTCACCACTAACTTCCAAGGGATGGGAAACTGCAATCCTACCATGTACTGGAAAGAAGAGGGAACCCAGAATATTTGTGAATAGGGCTGACTACCACAGCTACAGGTTCAACAATGGGAGAATAGTTTAAATTTTTGATACGTCCATGTGCAGGATGTTATGTAACAGATGTTAAGTGGGATTTGTCCTTTAGCCTAGGATAGAAACTAGGATTTACAGGTGAGGCATTATGTACCCCACATTGTAAAAAGAGGCACAAATAATTGGGGGTCAGACAACTTCTCTGCTTCCAGGACTTGTTAAAGGGTGACCAAACCGACTTTTCCATCCTCAACCATCTTCTCAGACCTGCCCCATAACCCCTACAACCTCATATAACCAGAAGATTGGTCGGAGGGTGGGGATGGGAGTCAGCAGAGTCATGAGTCAGCCGTGACGGAGACTGCCCTGGCATTTCTCTACAAAAATCAAGTGAGTGAGATAGGCTGGAACCTGGGACCCAGGACACTTTACTGGAGTGCTTGCACCTGGACAAACGTCTCCTTGAGCAACAAAATACAAAGAAACTGTAAGGGACTAAAAATAACTGCATGCATGCACAGTTGGGGCAAATTATGAACAGTAAGATACAAAAAGGCCAAAAACCAACTGCCACTTCTGAGGTGCCAGGAGCAAAAGCAGGGTACTGCGCATTATCCCTGCACTCAGCACCACCAAGGGGGTGGGCAGATCACCTCAGCCACCCCTCCAGCCGACCCACCCATCTGCCCCTAGCCTCACCCCATATAAGGTACCAGCTCACCCCCTTCCTCCGGTAGCGAGCAAGGGAATCTTCTACTTGTTTTCCCTCCCTCGTGCTGCAGCACGTGTCTCAATAAAGCCTTGACTGATTTTCTCATCTGGCCTCTTATCCATTTCTATTAATTAAAGAGCCCAAGGACCCGAGTTGGTACCATGAAGAGGGTTGCAAGAGATTCCCCCATGTAGATTGGGGCTGCTTGCAAGGAGTGAAGCCTGTACAGAAACAGCAGGGCAGAGGGGCCACCAAGAGGACACCATATTGAGTACATTAGCTGGGGGCAGGGGACGGATGCAGAGGATAGGAAGATGTCACACGGGGCCAGGCCTCCCCATCCGAGAACGGTGCGGGAGGGCGAGCCGCACTGAGGGGTACCTCGCCACCCTGCCTTAGAACACCTGCCTGCCCAGAGGTGCATATGAGGTGACATTCTGGAAAGGACCACTGGCCAAATGAGAGATGCCAGTCCCTTTCCCCTTCTCAGCCCCCAACCCCAAGAAGCTGAAACTGAGTGCCCCTAAAACCACGTTCCTCTGCTGAGTTTACGATTAATCTCTCTATCCAAAATGTTATTCCCTTTTTTGTCCAACACCTGTTCCCCTCATGATTGAGGAGTAGCAAAGAAAAGGGGGGATTGAAACTGAGCAGGACCCCGTGGGGCCCTCCCAAGCACGAAAGCTTTTCTGTGTCCCCCATTTTTTGTTTGTAGGAAAAAGGTTGCAGCCTCTTAGACCTTCCCTGAGTTCCAAAGGGCAGATTCAAACAGTGACTAATAAGGGGAGTGAGGGAATACAGAAACAATGCAGCTTGTATCTCTTAGTTCTACAGGAACTAAGGTCTCCACCCAGGTAGACGATGGTAACTTTATGCTAAGCATAAGCACATAGACCCCAAACTGGTTGGAACCAGAAGGCTGATGGCTGAGATTCCTGGAACACCTCTCACCAACCAATCAGAGGAAGGTCACACACTCTGCAAACCACCCCCCCCCCAAATTTTGCGTATAAACACTCTTCCTCCAAGTCATCAGGGATTGCAGCTCTTTTGATCATGAGCCACCCTGTTGCCCTGTTCTCCTTGCTCAGCCCTGCAACAGACTTTTCTTGGCTCCAAACCCTGGTATCACTGGGCATTGATTGGGCACATGAACTTGGGTTTGACAACAAAGCCAGGCTCCCAAGCGTGAGGGGGAGAAGTCCCAGCGCGCAGACTCACCCAGCCTGCACACCCTCCCCTCCCCACTCAAAACTCCGTAGTAGGTCGCAAGCTTCTACATGGCACTGCCACTGTAGGATCCCAGGAACTGAAACTAAAAAGTGGCGTTTCTAGCCCTTGGCAAGGCTGAAGGAGAACCCTCCACACGCCACAGCCAGGGGCACAGGCGATGGTGACAGCGGCGCGGGGGACCGAGGCGGCGCGCCGCGGGGTCTTGTGGAAGACGCCGGGCTCTCTCCGCGCAGGCGCAGTACAGCCCCAGCGGGGTTGGTCCCGGGCCGGGAGACCAGAGACCCGAGACCCGGCTTGAGCCAGGTGAGTCTGGCGGCTCTTGGCAGCGGCAGGAGCTACTTCCGGCAAGACTGGGGTTCAGAGGGGCACTCTGGGTCAAAGGGAAGATGGATATCAGAGGGCCAGAGTAGGGGTGGGATTGAGGGACTTGAAGCCCCAAGTCTGGGGCCCCGGGAGCGATGGTCCCCGAAAGAGTGTGTCACCCGCGATTTGGCTGTGGAGGGTCAGAACTTACCAGATTCTCTAAAGCAGTCACAGTCACCGGCTCTGCTCACCGCAGACAGGAGCGTTCGTGGAACCTCCACCCCCCCTGGCTCCAGGATCCCCTTCTCCTTCAGACTCCAGCCTTGGCTCAGGACCCTGTGCCTCGCTGCTCCCGGCTGTGGCGCCCCCAGGTCGGGAATGCGATCGCAGCATATCGGCGGGGCGGGACAGCCACGTATCACCCCAGAGCAGTGTGTGCGGGCGCTTCCCCCCTCTGATGTCTCGGGTTTCTCCTTCAAGTGTTTGGCCGCCGGCTTTGCAGTCCCGGTGTCCAGAGGTCCCTAGCCGGAGTTCCTCCGTATGTATCCTGGGAGACGCTTAGTGTAACTTTGAGCCCGGCTGGATTTCCGACTGTGGCACTCTTGCTGTTCTTGAGCCCACAGGAACAAGCCATACTGGTAGGAAAGAAGACCGCATCTCCTCAGGCAGCTGGACCCCATCTTGAGAGGATACACCTGTGACCTGAGGCTTCCTGCCAAAACTACTAGCCGAGACCGGGGTCTGGAGGAGGAAGTGGTTCTGGAGCTGCTGGGGCTGTGGACGTTCCTCAGCAAGGCTTGGGGCAGGTGACACCTTCAGAGAACAGGGAGAGACCCTGGACTTAGAATAGACTGTTCCCCATCTCTTACCTGAGATGGTGAACAGTCTGTAGTGTGGAGAAGAGAAGGCAACGTAGGGCAGGCTGGTTGAGGGAATGGTTCGGGCGAGGCTGGACAGGTGTCCCAGCTGGCCACTCTGGGAGCTGCAAGGCAGGCTTGTCTCATGGCTCCTTTCTTTTCCAGCTTTGCCTCCTTAACTCCTTGACCTTGCTGAGGAAGAGATGACCAATTCCCAGGTGAGATGCAGGTTTCCTTTCTCGGTCCCGGTATATATACTCTTGAAGAAAAGAAGAAGGAAACACATTTATGGATGTGCTGGATATACTCAACATTGACTTTTCTTTTGATACTCACAACAGTTGTGAGAAGTGGACATTATTTCCATTTTACAGATGTAACAACTGGCTCAGTGAGGTTTAGAGACCTGTCAAGTTCACCAAGCTATTAAATGGTGGAGCCAGATTTGTCTTTAGGCCCATTGCCTATGCTGTACATGTTGTCAGTGGACAAGTCTTCTCATCCAGGGACTGAGCCTAAATTGTGCACATCTTGAGGGGTGGGCCTAGTCTGTGAAATGAAGGACTCCGAAAGGAATGCACTTTCTTGCCTGGTGCCCTCCTTTAGGTTAGGTCTCTTCTCTCCCTAGCGTGTTGCCCATTCATTTGTCTACTTCGTCATGGTTGCTCTGTGCTCATTTATTTGTAAGAGCAAAACAAATTGACTTAGATACAATTCTTACTTCAAAGTGTGTGGTTTCTTTGGGGGAGATTAATATGTACATGTATAAAATAGTGATTACTACTCACATATACAATGAGTAATATGAAAAGAAGCCACTCTTAAGTGTCAGTTTGAAGACTGCACTCAGTGATAACAGTGCTAGAGGAGGGGAAAGAATCAGTGTGCACTGGGGTGATTGAGGAAGACTAAAGGAGGTGAGCTAGAGAAAATTTGAGTACTACAGGTTTCCCCCGCTATCTAAAAGTGGGGTGTTCCTATGAAACCTTTCCGAAGCCGAAATGGTGGAAAGAAGCAATTACTTTAGGACACATCTTGCTAATGGACGCACAAAATAAATCGAGATAAAGCACAGATGCTCACAGACACAGTTCAAAGCTATGGACGCTTGATGCTGAGTGAAGTTCCTGGGGAAGAAGTTTGGCAGTGCCACTCTAGCAGCCCTGGGTATGTGCTGCCTCTGTAATGACTCTTTGCAAAACAAATGCTGAATGTTTTTTTTGATTTTTGTTTTTCTTCATAAAAGTGAAAATGCTTTTCAGATTTCTTTCTGTTAGCGAAAACAGGTGCTAATGTAGGTCTTAATGTAGGTCTTTCATGAATGCAAAGTGGTAGATAGCAAGGATACCTGTATATGAACTTCCATACCTCTTTCAAGTCTTTACTGTTTTTTGTTGTTTATAATTGCCTTATGGCCTAGTTTATGATCAATTTTTACAGTGTTTCATGTGTGCTTGAGTAGAATGTATATTCTCTAAAGGTAAGTGGCTAGGTACCAACTTTTTTTTTTTAGACCATCTGCTGGCACAATTCATTCTCATTTTAGGGAGGTCAGTCTTTATTCCATTAAGACCTTCAATTTATTGGATGTGGACAACCCACATTAAGGAGGGCAATCTACTTTACTCAAAGTCCACCCATTTAAATGTTCATCTCATCTAAAAAACCCTCACAGGAACATCCAGAGTAATGTTTGACCAAATATCTAGGCAATGTGGCCCAGCCAAGTTGACATATAAAATTAACCTTCATATCACCCTCTAACCTACTATATAGTATACTTATGTATTATGTTTCTTCCCTGTCACATACTGATAGAATGTAAGCTAGTTCCACCGGGGCAGTGTTTATCTGTTTTATTCACTAATGTATCCCCAGAGTCAGGAACAATATCTGATGCATTGTAGGTACACAATAAATATCTATTGAATAAATCTTTATCATCCTTATCATCCTCCTTACCTTCATCCAATGTCAGATGGTTACTTTTGGAAAAAACAAAACTTAAACCCCCATCTATTACTCCTCATATCTAGTGCTCTTTCCATAACGGAACACTTATCTTCAGAAATATCTTGAAGCCGCAGGATTCTCCCAAATAAAGTGAGTGTATTTATTCATTGAACAGGGTTTGTGTTCTTTAAAATCCAAGGATGACCCTTGGGCTGGGCTATGGGTGTTCTTTCTCTTCTACCAGAGAGGGTCTGAGGGCTTTTCGTCAGCATGGTAAAGGAGCATCTCAACTTTCTTGTTACCAACAGAAATCTGGTGCTAAGCAGCCTAGGTCATAGATAATAATGCTAATTGGAAGTTACTTACAGCATTTTCCTCTAATTTTTAATACTTCTATACAATTTTTAAAGCTGTCTATAGTTGTCTGTAAGATCTGACTTGTTTAAAATTTTTGTATCTTTATTGATTTATTTTTGTTTGCTTGACCCATCGAGAATTGAGAAAAAAAGTGTGTGGAATCTCTTTGAGTAGTAGATATGTCAATTTCTCTCTGTAGTACTTACATTTTAAAAAATATATTACTTTGAGGATGTTTTATGAGGTACATACAAGTTGAGTTGTTATATCTTCATGGAGAATTAAAGTTTTTATCCCTATGTAGTGACCTTTTATATCACTAGTGATGCTTTGTGTCTAGAAATCTATTTTGTTCGATATTAGTATAGCTATTCCTGCTTTCTTTTGTTTATTATTTACCTGGTTTATCTTTTTCCATTATTTCAACCTTTTCAGGGCCTTATGCTTTAGGTATATCTCTCATTAACTGCTTATAGCTGAATTCTGTCTCCTCCCCCCCTCAATCTGATAATCAGCACCTTTTTAACTAGCAAGTTTAGTCTGTTTGCATTTAGTGTAGTTATTGATATATTTGATGTGTTTGTACTGTCTTGCACTTTAATTTTATTTGTCCATTTTTCCTGTATTTTCCCCTCCTTTCTTACCTTTTTTTTGTTTGTTTTTTAAGTGGAGAGGGTTTTTTTCTTTTTTCTTTTCCTCTTTACATGTTTGAAATTTATAACTTATATCCATTCGTTTGGTGGTTACCCTTGAAATTTTATCGTGCATACTTGCAAGCCTAGGTTTAAACAATATGTTAACCTCTTTCAGAATAATGCAAGGACTTAGGAACTCTTTACTACTGATCACATCCCCCATTGACTTAAAAGCTATTGTTTTCTGCATTTTATTTATTTTTTATTTTTTTGGACTTGCCGAGCAGCTTGCAGGATCTTAGTTCCACGACCAGGGATCGAACCTGTGCCCCCTGCAGTAGAAGTGCAGAGCCCTAACTACTGAACCGCCAGGGAAGTCCCTGTTTTTTGCATTTTAATTCTGTCCTCTTAATAAATTAGATATTATTAGAATTATTATTTTATACAGACAATGTTTATTTGGATTTACATATATGTTTATCATTTATTTGCATGCCATTCTTTCTTCTGTCTCAGCCTTTCCTTCTGGGATCACTTTTCTTTTTCCTGAAATACATTCTTCCTAGAAGTTCCTTTTTAATGCATCTTTAGACATTCCATTTGTTATTTTTTTTCACAACTGCATGTTATTTTCAGATAATTTCTTTGCTTTATCATCTTATAATTGCATCTTTTATTTTTTCAAATAATTCATGTATTGTTGTTCTGGTTCTGTATCTGATAGTTTAAATATCTATAGTTGTTGGTAGTGTAAATCTGTTTTCTGCTCACTCTCCCCTTTGATGACTTTAATTGTGAGCTCATTGATTGATCTTTATATATATTAGTCCTATGGGAAATTTTTCTCCAGGGGAAATATGCTTCTGTTTCTGCCAGTAGCTTAGAGAATGGTACTAACATGGGATGGTCCCAGTTCCTCAGAGGTCCCAGGTCAGGCTAAGCTTCCCACCCTGCAGCTGGCATAAGGTTCCGTATACCACAGCAGCGCTGCTATTGGCATCTCTGCAGGGCAACTCGTCCTTTCCAGCTGCCTGCCACTCTGCCCTCAGCTCACTGGGTTGTTTTGTCTTACTTTTCCTTTTCAGTTGTGGGGAAAGGAGTAGTCCTTTTTCTTTATTTCCAGTTAGGTGAAATTCCTTATTTTTGTGACATGATATTATTGACCTGTAAATCTTATAAATATTTGTAGCGTCTGGTTTACTATTTTTCAACTTAACTAGTAATCCAAGAAATGTTATAATATAATAAAATGGTATTTTTGCCACCTATCAAATTGGCAGAGATGTGTTTTTTAAAAATACCTACTGGTAAAACCAGGACACTCAAATACTTTTAAACTAAATGTCATTTTGCTACAAACTTTTTGGAGGGCTTTGGAAATACGTGTCAGAAGTCTTTACCTAACAAACCTAACAAAAGTCTTTGAGCTAACAATTCTACTTTTAGGAATTTACCCTGAGAAAAAGAGTTGATAAGTGCATGTAATTTAAATACAGTGATATAACTTGCAGTATCATTATGGTAATGAAAAATGGTAAGTAACTTTAGTGTCCAATATAGGGAGATTTTGTTGTTGTTGTTTTGTTTTTAATATTTATTTATTTGGCTGTGTTGGATCTTAGTTGTGGCACACGGGATCTTTCGTTGCGATGCGTGGACTCTTTGCTGTGACACGCGGGCTCCTCTCTAGTTGTGGCATGCGGGTTTTCCCTTTAGTTGTGGCTCTATAGTTGAGGCCCACGAGCTCAGTAGTTGTGACACGTGGGCTTAGTTGCTTCCCTGACTAGGGATCGAACCCGCATCCCCTGCATTGGGAGGCAGATTCTTTACCACTGGACCACCAGGGAAGTCCTGGGAGATTGTTAAATAAATTATGATATAACCATGAGAAGAGCCACTATACAGCCATTAACAAGGTGTAGAAGAATATTTACTAATAGGGGAAAATGTTCATGATATTTTAATTGAAAAATGTTTTTAAAAGTTGTAAAGAATATCCCCAAGTTTTAAAACTTACATGTATATGCCAAAATGTAAATAGTAGTTATTTGGGGGCAATGTGATTATATATTTTGTATTTTTTTTTTTGTAGTTTTCTCTTATCTTCCATAATAGCACTTTTGTTATCAGAAAAAAATAGCAAATGAAATGTGATTCTCATTGCAAGAGTGGGAGGGAGGGGGTTATTTGAAATGTGTGTTGTTTTATCATCAAGTTTTCTTTCCATAGATGAATGTTAATTATGTCAGTACATACCCTAGGAAAAAGTTATAATTTAAGTGTCTAGCCTAGACATACAAGCCAGCACTTCGTCAAACTAGTGGGCTAGATTAGAGACTCAAAGTTGCCACTGCATTTTTTATATTATATAAAAAGAATATGCACTGTTTAGAAAAAATCCTCAGCCAAGTGAATAAATAGTACAGCCGTATTGCACAGACATTTTACAAACAAGGAATATGAAGAAGAACCAAAAAATGTATTTCTTTACATGAGATCAAATAGATCATAGGCTTAGAGGTTTCATTTATATTAGCAGCTAATTTATGTGTGCCTGTACTGCTTACTCACCGTGTGTAGGATCATTATAGATGTGAGACATTGCAACACTGCAAGTGATTTTTCAGCACAATCTGTAGTGATACAGCCTTAAATACACTTGATGTTGCTTCTTTAATAGCTGAAATAAAACCTAGGGTTGGGCATTGAAAACTGTGGTTTTAGGCATTTATAATGACACATTCCTACTATATTTAAGAATAAATTTTAGAAAATGACAGAATTTAATTGATGTGATCATTCATTATTCATATCTGGTTAAAATTGTAAAACAGACTCCTTTACAAATATTTTCAATCTCCCGATATTCAAGACCAAGTCAAAATATTATCATTGCATATTGATAATCTGTTATTCTCATTTGGGTTTATGTTTTGTCTGTTTATTTCACTAGACCAATGTCCTTTAAAAGTGTTTTTAGGGACTTCCCTGGTGGTCCAGTGATTAAGAATCCATGCTTCCAGTGCAGGGGGCGCGGGTTCAATCCCTGGCTGGAGAACTGAGATCCCACATGCTGCACGGTGCAGCCAAAAAAAGTAAAGTGTTTTTAAATTAGAATTTGATTTATTTTATTAAATGCTGTTTTGCCATCCTGTGAGATGGTCATATGGATTTTCCTTTTTTACTTGTTATGATTATATATGTTAATAGATTTTCTAATGCCAGCTGTTATCAGTCTAAATTCTTAGGGTCAAATAAACAAAACATTAGCAGTGTCCCTTTATTCAAGACCAACTTGAATATTTTCACCTTTACAGCCAGTTCCTAAAAGCTTCTCATAATTAAGAATTGAAAATTAGTACTGCAATGTGAACATGCCTAGTTACTGGGAATTTATTTTCATCAACTTTGTTTCTAAAGTTGCTGTATTTCTAGACTTAGAAATTCTCTGTTACTTCACTGCATTGCAGTGAATGCTCTCTATAGGAAATAAGTTTGTGATGATTGAGAAACAGAATTAAGACAGTGGATAGATATCCAGAACAGAAGTCTTAAGTGTGTCTTTGAGTCACATAATATATAGTCTTAGAAAATGAGTTACAATTATTGTAGTCTAAGCATTAATGATGTTGATGCTTGAATTTCAAGACTGACAGATCACTAGTAAACTATTTCAAAGCTTTATAAAAGACATTGAATTTCATTCTTAGAGCCTTCCCACAATACAACTTAATCTTTCTTCTTAGAACCATAATAAATACAAATAACCACACTAAAAGATCTATCACATCCCCATTCATATTAGACTTCTTTTTAAGTTGAGGTATAGTTGAATTACAATATTGTGTTAGTTTTAGGCATACGACATAGTGATTCAAAATTTTTATAGATTATATTCCATTTAAAGTTATAAAATATTGGGTATATTCTTGTGCTGTACAATATATCCTTGTAGCTTATTTATTTTATTCATAGTAGTTTGTGCCTCTTACTCCCCTACCCCTATTTTGCTCCTACTCCCTTCCCTCTCCCCGCTGGTAACCACTAGTTGATTCTCTATATCTGTGAGTCTGTTTCTGTTTTGTTATATTCATTCATTTGCTTTTGTTTGTGTGGTTTTTTTTTTTTTTAGATTCCACATATAAGTGGTAACATACAGTACTTGTCTTTCTCTGTTTGACTTATTTCACTAAGCATAATACCCTCTAGGTCCATCCATATTGTTGCAAATGGCAAAATTTCATTCTTTTTTATGGCCGAGTAGTATTCCATTGTGTGTGTGTGTGTGTGTGTGTGTGTGTGTGTGTGTGTGTGTGTGTAACATCTTCTTTAGCCATTCATCTGTTGATGGACACTTGGGTTGCTTCCGTATCTTGGCTATTGTAAATAGTGCTGCTATAAACATTGGGGAGCATGTATCTTTTCAAATTCGTGTTTTCCTTTTCTTTGGATGTATACCCAGGCGTGGGATTGCTGGATCATATGGTAGTTTTATTTTTAGTTTTTTGAGGAACCACTGTTTTCCACAGTGGCTGTACCCATATTAGACTTCTTTACAGTGCAGTGATTGGAAAGGAAAGCACTAGCTTTTAAGTAATCTCATAAAATCATTTTCAGTTCATAGGACACCTTCCTATCTATTCCCAAAACTGCCAATTCTTATCAAGGGCATTTTAATACCTAGCCATTCTGTTCAGGTATGGATGCAGCTATATTTACACTTGGTGGTTAGTCTTTAAGATAGTCTAAGAATCTACAAGCTTGCTTGAAAATAGAAATGATATCTTCCTAATTAAATGTTTAAAGGTGCTGGGCTTCCAAAAAGAATGATAGATCAAAGAATCCTTGGATTTGTTTAATAATAAAGGTATCAGTTAGCCTGGCTAATTAGCCAGCATCAAATGAACTTTATGTTGAAATATACCTTTGAAATGAAATGGAATAGAACTTGGCTTTGTAGATAAATAAGTATATAAAGAATATGGACATTTCCAAGTATGTATCTAAAACATATATAACACTGTGGGTCTGTATATAGTGGTGGAGAGTGAGGGAACGGGAGTAGTTAAGGCTGAAATGCAAGTTTTAGACAACTGGGTGAAAGGTGATAGTCTTCACTGAGATAAGGAACAGAGGAGATGGAGCCTCTGTGTTTCTGTGTGTGTTTGTGTGTGCAGAGGGGAGTTAGAAGACAGTTTGAAGCACCTGTGGGACATCCAATTAAAGAAGTCTAGAAGGTAGATAGATATCAAGGTCTGAGACAGATCCAGGTGAAAGATACAAATTTATGAGTTGTCACCATGTATATGGTCGTTAAAGTCATGGGCTTGGTTGAGATCATCCAGCTGATATGTGAGAAGAGAAGAAAATGAAGATAACCAGAGAAGAATCTTGAGGAACACAAATATTAATATTTAAGGAATGGGCACAAAAAGAGGAGCCAGAGTAGAGATTATGTTGCAGGAAGGCAGGATGGTATAGACCAATTAGGAGGCAGAGGTGAGATCATGGCGGCTCAGAATAAAGTGGGGGCAGTGGAGGTAAAAGAGATATTTTAAAAGATTTAGTGACGGATCATGTGAGGGATGGGAGAGAGGAAGTCAAGGATGACTCCTTTTTTTCTGACCTAAACATCTGGGTGGTTGGAGGTGGCGTTTCCGGAGTTAGAGAGCATTGGGAGAGAAGCAGTTTTGGAAAGGAAGATAAAGTCAGAACTGAGCATGTTGATTTAGATGTCTTTGAGACATCCAAATAGTTATTTCTTTCACTTGGTAGAAATTTATTGATTACCTACTGTAGATCAGGCACTATGCTTCACACTGGATGTTCACCAAAGAGATATTTGGGTCTGGAACTCTAGGTATAGCTTGAGGTCTTGGCTGCCAAAGTACATTAGAGAGTTGTCAGCATTCAGCTGGCGTTTGAAGCTATCAGAATAGATGAGATCACATAGGGAGAGTGAGAAGAAGGCCTAGGATCCAAGCCAGGAAACCCGCACATTGACCAGTAGAGAAGGAGATTGAGAAAGATTGACCAGAGACTTAGGAGAGTTAGGATACTATGATATCCAGACTCTCGGAGGAGTTCTGAGGAAGACCATGTGGTCAACAGGGCCAAATAATGCCAAGGAGTCAAGCATAAAAAGGATTGAAAACTTTCCATTGCGTTTATCAGCAAGGAAGTCATTAGTTATCTTATGAGGATGAATTTCTAGAATTGGAAATGCTGGATCAAAAGATATGTTTGATAAATACTGCTAAATTGTTCTCCAAAGAAGTTTATACCAATTTATACTCCTTCCAACAGTATATGGGGGTATGTGTGTTCTCATACTGTCACTGGTACTGGGTATTATAAGTCTTAATCTTTGCCTCAAGGATAGGGGAAAATAATACCTCGTTCTCTGAATATCCATTTCTTTGATAATTTGTGAGGCAGCATGTCTTTTCATGGGTTTATTGGTAATTTTTTTTTCTTCTTGAAATTACTCATTCAGATTATTTATCATTTGTCCATTTTTAACGGGAGCATTTTAATTGATTTTTAAGAGCTCCTCATATTATTAGGGTTGGTGAGCCTCTGCAAAAGATATACATATCTTTAAAATTTTTTTATTGTTCTTTAAATTATTCTTACGGCTTAGGACAAAATTCTGAAGTCCCCTTTATACTGTCTACCTTTCTCAGTGTTGCCAAGTTTATACCCTTTGTACCATGGAAGCTGGTGTAGATGTTTGCTCACTGAAGAGGAATTACTGTTCATTGGTGTCTTAGGAACCTGTTACGTTCAAGGATGTGGCCGTGGACTTCACCGAGGAGGAGTGGGGGCAGCTGGACCCTGCACAAAGGGCCCTGTACAAAGAGGTGATGCTGGAGATCTATGGCAACCTGGTCTTAGTGGGTGAGGACAACTGCTCTTTGGAGAATTTTTGTTCCCTTGGTTGTTGAAAGCTGTGAGCTCTTAAAGTGTTTAACTAGGTGAGGGCTTGAGATTCAAATATCAGAGTGTTCAAATCACTATTGAAGAAAGAAAAATGTTGCTACTAAGTAAAAACTTGAGTTCCCCCTCCACCATTTATATTTCTTTTTTTTTTTTTTTTGACGTAAAATTCACATAACATAAAATTAACCATTTGGAAGTGTACAATTCAGTGGCATTTAGTACATCACAATGTTGTGTAGCTACCTCCTCTATCAAGTTCCAGAACATTTTCATCACCCTAAAAGAAAACCCCATACCCATTAAGCAGTCACTCCCCATGACCCCCTCCCTGTAATTACTTTTTTAATTAGAAAGGTATTAAAACAAAGTATACTGCATATAAAGTAAAAAGTATCTTTCAGACTATTTTCTATTTATATTACATATAAGCAGACAGAAAATACATAAGCTCACAGATACATATTTGCTTTGTTTCTATTTGTGTATTTATCTGTTTATGTTATAAAAATTAGTTCTGCAACTTTCCTTTTAGTTAGTAACATATGTTAGATATCTTTACATGTCAAAATATTTAGACCTATCTCAATCTTTTAACTGGCTATATCATATTCCATTGTATGATGTATTGATATACTGAAATTAATTTTCTTTAATTTATTTAGTTTTGGCTGAGTTGGGTCTTTGTTGCTGCACATGGGCTTTCTCTAGTGAGCAGGGGCTACTCTTTGTTGCAGTGCACGGGCTTCTCATTGCGGTGGCTTCTTGTTGCAGAGCACAGGCTCTAGGCACGTGGGCTTCAGTAGTCGTGGCACGCGGGCTCTAGAGCGCAGGTTCAGTAGTTGTGGCACATGGGCTTAGTTGCTCCTCGGCATGTGGGATCTTCCCGGACCAGGGCTTGAACCTGTGTCCCCTGCGTTGGCAGGCAGATTCTTAACCACTATGCCACCAGGGAAGTCCCTTGCATAGTAGTTTGACTGAGTAGAGACCTTTAGATTCAAAATCATTTTCCCTGAGAATGTTCTAGCCATTGTATCTTTGTTTTTAAGCCTCAGATATTGCTGATTCTGATCTGATTCATTCGTTTAGTAATTTTCTCTGTTTTATTTTATCTTATTTTTGTTTGTTTAGCCTGTTTTTCTCATCCCTCCCTTCTTTGGATTTTAGGAGCTTTACCAGGATGTGCCTAGCTAGGCATTCCTCCCCCCCCCCACTTCCTCCCACCCCCCCCCAAGTAATTATATATGCCTGTCATTGAGCCCGTTCATCTCTGAAGCCTTCAGCTCATGTTCCCTGCATTGACAGGTGGATTCTTAATCACTGCGCAACCAGGGAAGCCCCTTAATGTAGTTTTGATTTGAACATTCTACCTATTTTTAAAATAATGCTGAATGAGATCCAATGTCATTTTGGCATTTATTGATATTATAATATTGGTTTCTCTTTATTATTTTATGATTAATTATCTTAATAAAATGTTTTATATTAAATTTTTGCATCTATAGATTTGTCTGATTTCCTCTTTTTTTTTTTTTTTCTTTGGCCTATTTTAATCAGGATTTGTTACTATGGCTCTGGAGCCTCCAAAGTGGATAATTCACTAAATAACCTAGAAAAAGAAGAGCAAAATACACTCAAAGCAAGCAGAAGGCGATAATAAAGATAAGAGCAGAAATTAATAAAATCGAAAACAGAAAAATAGAGAAAATCAATGGAACCAAAAGCTGATTCTTAAAAAAAAAAAAAATCAGTAAAGTTGATAAATATCTATCCAGACTGACCAAGATAAAAAGAGGGAAGACACAAAGTCCTGACATAAAGAATGAAGGAGGGGACATCACTAGTCTCCCTACAAATATTAAAAGTATAATAAGGAAATACCATGAACAACTCTGCACATATATGCAGCAACTTAAATGAAATGGACCAATTTCTTGAAAGACACAAATTACCAAAGCTCATTCAAGGAGAAATAAAGTGGATAGTCCTATACCTATTAAAGAAATCTAATTCATGGCTTCCAAAAAAGAAAACTCTAGGTCCAGATGATTTCACTGGTGAATTCTACTAAACATTTAAGGAAGAAACAACAATAATTTTTCACAATCTCTTCCAGAAGATAAAGAGGTAATACTTCCTAGCTCATTTTAATAAAGCCAGCAGTAACCTCATATCGAAATGAGACAAAGATCCAAGAAAACTACAAACCAGTATCTCTGCCCTCCATACATAGAAGCAAAAATTCGTCAACAAAATATTAGCAAGTGAAATTCAGCAATATATAAAAAAGATAACCAAATGGTGTTCATTCCAGGAATACAAGACTGATTTCAACACTTGAAAATCAATGTAATTCTACACATTAACAGATTTAAGAAAAATTACATGATCATATAAATAGGTCCAGAAAAAGCACTTTAAAAAATTAACATTCATTCATAATTAAAATTCAGCAAACTAGGAATAGAAGGGAACTTCTTCAGTCTGGTAAAGGTCATCTGCAATAAAACTACAGCTAACATCATACTTAATGGTGAAAAATGGAATGCTTTCCTCCTAAGACTGGAAATTAATGCAGGAATGTCTACTGTCATTACTCCTATTGAATATTGCTGTGGAAGTCTAAGCAAATGTAGTAAGTCTGGAGAAAACTAAAGGCATTCTAGTTGAAAAGGAAGAAGTAAAACTATTCACAGATGATATGATTGTCTATGTAAAATATCCCAAAGAATCTATTAAAAAGCTCTTAGAACTAAAAAGTTTAGCAAGGTTGCAGGATACAAGATCAATATACAAAAATCCGTTGTATTTCTATATATTAGCAATGAACAACTGGAAACACAAATTTAAAAAACAGTACCATTTGTATTGGTTCCAAAGGAGAAAGAAATGCTTAAGTATAAATATAACAAATTATGTGAGGTTTTATGTGCTAAGGAAAGAGGTGAAAAAAGAACTAAAGTGAAGAGACATATCATGCATATGGATTAGAAGACTCAATATAGTTAAGATGGCAGTTCTGCCCAAATTGACCTATAGATTTAATGCAATCCCAAACAAAAATTTATATAGAAAGGTAAAGGAACTAGACTAGCCAAGACAATTTTGAAAAAGAAGAACAAAGTCTGGAGGGCTTATACCTGATTTTAAGACATACTATAAATCTACAGCAGTCAAGGCAGTGTAATCTGGGCAAAAGGATAACATAGAATAATGAGACAGAATAGAAATCCCAGAAATAGACTCACAAATATGATGAACTGATTTTTGACCAAGGTGCAATAGCAATTCAGTAGAGGAAGGAAAGTCTTCAATGAATGGTGCTAGAACTGGACGTCTATATGCAAAAATATGAACCTTGATCTACAATTTACACTGTAAAAAATTAACTCAAAATGGATCATAGCTAGACCACAGTGAGATACCACTTCACATTTGCTAGCATGTCACTAATCAAAAAGACAGTAACAAGCAGTGATGGTTGGAACTGTCATATATTACTGGTGGAATTGTAAAATGGTGCAACCACTTCGGAAAACAATTTGGCAATTCCCCAAAAAGTTAAACATAGAGTTGCCAAAAGACCCAGCAGTTCTATTCCTACACCCAAGAGAAACGAAAACATTTGTCCACACAAAAATGTGTGCACAAATGTTCATAGCAGCAGTGTTCATAATAACTAAAAAGCTGAAACTGTTAAATGTCCATCAACTGGTGAATGGGTAAATAAAATATAGTATATTCATACAGTGGACTATTATTCAGCTATAATAAGAAATGAAGTACTGATGCATGTTACAACATGAATGGACCTTGAAAATATGCTAAGTGAAAGAAGTCACAAAATATCACATATTGTATGATTCAAGTTATATAAAATGCTTAAAATAAGCGAGATTGAAGAGATGGAACATAGATTAATGGTTGCTCGGGGCTAAAGGTAGAAAGTGGAAAAGGGGATTTATTGCTAATGGGTGTGGGTTTTGTTTTTGGGGGGGGTGGATAAAAATGTCCTAAAATTAGGTGTGGTGATGGTTGCACAACTCTGAATATGCTAAAAAATATTTAATTTACACATTAAATGGGTGAATTGTATGGTATGTGAATTATACCTTAATAAAGCTGTTTTTCAAAAAAATGGATCAGAGATCTAAATGTAAAACATAAGATTGTAAAACTCTTAGAAGAAAACATAAGAGAAAATGTTCATGACTTCTAGTTAAGCAGAGTTCTTTGATAAGATAGCAAAAGCACAATCCATGAAAGAAAAAAATTGATTTCATCGAAATTTAAAACTTTTGCTCTGTGAAGGACACTGTTAAGGGAATAAAAAGACAAACCACAGACTAGGAGAAAACACTTGTATGACAAAGGAATATGCCAGAATATATCTTTTAAAAATCTCTCAAAATTCAACAATAAGAAAGCAAACAACCCGATTTAAAAAAAATATATGAATGGATAGTCTACCAGAGAAGGTACACAGATGGTAAATAAGCACCTGAAAAGATGCTCGACATTATTAGTCATTAGGGAAATGCAAATTAAAACCACACAGAGAGGGACTTCCCTGGTGGTCCAGTGGTTAAGAATCCGCCTTCCAGTGCAGGGGACACGGTTCAATCCCTGGTTGGGGAACTAAGATCCCACATGCCAGGGGGCAGCTAAGCCCGTGTGCCACAACTACTGAGCCTGCAAGCTCTGGAGCCCAAGCAGCACAACTAGAGAGAAGCCCACACACTGCAACGAAAGATCCCGTGTGCTGCAACTAAGACCTGACACAGCCAAAAATAAATAAATAAATAATAAATAAATAAAACCCCCAATGAGATATCACTACACGCTGTATTATTTATCTATTGCTCTGTAACAAATTACCCCAAAACTTAGTGGCTTAAGACAACATACATTTATTATCTCAGTTTCTGTGGGTCAGGGGTCCAGGCAGAGCTTCACTGGGTCATCTGTTTCAGTCTCTCACAAGGCTTCAGTCAGGTGTTGGCTGGGGCAGCAGTCCCAAATGAAGGTTCAACAGGGGAAGGATCCACTTCCAAGCATGGTTATTAGCAGGACTCAGTTACTTGAGGCTGTTGGATTGTGTGCCTCAGTTCCTTACTGGCTGTTGGCTGCAGACTGCCCTTAGTCCCTTGCCAGGTAGCTCTCTCCATGAGCAAACATGCAAGAAGAGCCAGAAAGAGATGACCAGCAAGACAGAGTCACAGTCATTTGTAACCTGATCACAGAAGTAGCATCCCCATCACCATTACCATATCATTTCAGTTTAAGAAAATGAAAGGGAAATTAATATTGTTAGTTTTTCTTATTCTATTTGTTAGAAGCAAGTTGTTAGGTCCAGCCTGAACTCAAGAGGAAGGAATTATCCAAGGCTGTGATTACCCAGAGGCATGAATATCATGGCAGCCATATCAGAAGCTTCCTACCACACACCCTTTTTATTTATTTATTTATTTATTTATTTATTTATTTATTTATTTGCATGAGATTCATATTTGTTTATTTTTGGCTGCATTGGGTCTTCGTTGCTGCACATGGGCTTTTCTCTAGCTGCACCGAGTGGGGGCTACTCTACGTTGTGGTGTGTGGGCTTCTCATTGCAGTGGCCTCTCTTGTGGAGCATGGGCTCTAGGCGCATGGGCTTCAGTAGTTGTGGCACATGGGCTCAATAGTTGTGGCGCACGGGCTTAGTTGCTCCGCAGCATGTGGGATCTTCCCGGACCAGGGCTCAAACCCATGTCCCCTGCATTGGCAGGCAGGTTCTCAACCACTGTGCCACCAGGGAAGTCCAGCACACACCCTTTTTAGATGAGCTAAAATAAAAACTTCTAACAATCTTGGAGTTCACACAGTAGAAGGACCTTTCAAATGTGCTGAGTGGGTTGAGGGTATCAGCCAGTACAAAAACATTTGCAATCCTGAAAGCATCTATGCAGGAGAGAAACCCTATAAAGGAGGTAAAGGTGGTGAGAGTTATTACAGAGCTGCTGATCTTAGAGGTCATCAGAGTCCACATGGGAGAGAAACCAGATCCACATGAAGAGCACAGTAAGGGCTTCAGCAGGTGCTCCACTCTTCTCCGTTATACACCCCATTCCCATTCGGGAGAGGGATATATCAGTGTGGTACGTGTGGTACCACACTCAAGAATTTTTCTGAGTGTGAAACTTGGCATTCATAAGAGAGCCCACGGGGAGAGAGACCCTATAAATGTGATGAGTGTGGTAAGGCTCCTCTCAGACTTCAACATTTCACATTCATCTGAGAATCCACACAAGAGAAAAATTGATATGAACAAGTGTGATACGGACTTCAGTCAGAAAGGAAATATTCACCTTTAGTAGAATCTACGTGGAAGAGAAATCCTCTATAATCGATGTGATAATAAGGATGGTCAAAACTGTAAGTTACAGACATGCAGCAGAGACACCTATTACAAATATGACAATCGTGGGGGGAAAAAAGTTCACCTAGAACTTTAAAACTCATAATGACGTTGCACATAAGAAATAAACCATACCAATAGCCTAAGTGAAACTTAAGTGAAAATATTATCTGTCAAGTGTTTTAATGTTACAAGATATAGAAGCAATCACCTTAAGTTTCTGTTTATGAAGAAGCAATAAAAAAAAGTTGAAAAGAATTATATCTATGGAACATCCTGGACCCATAATGAGACTGAAAAAAACCTCACGAAGAGTTGGGTTCATACCATGACTTGTCCAGTGGTACAAGGTTCTGCCAAGAATGTAAGTAATCATGGAAGTAGGTCCACAATGCTGCTTTTCCTGGGTGATGATGTCCTATGCATTGTCTAAAATCTTGTCTTGAGATAGGTGAAACTTTCCACTTTCCCATTTCTTATGTGAGTATCCTTGTTTCTCACAGTGTGGTTTGCAGATCACCTATATCAGAATTACTCAAGGTGAGTACTACAGTGTAAATAATACCTTAGTATTTAGTGCACAAAAACTTCAGTGTACATAATAATCTTGCGGGGGTGGGGGCACTTGTTAAAATGCAGATTCCTGGGCCTCGACCACGTCTTCTTAATCAGTCTACAGGTGTGGGGACCAAGGATTTGCATTTGTAAAGGCTCCTCCTTCCCTTATAGGTGATTATTATGTATACCAAAGTTGGAGAATTACTGCTCTATGGGATGTTTGCATAAAGTTAAAAAAAAGAAACAAAATCTTCGGTGGCATTTTACTAGTGTGCTGAACCTACTGAATACAGAAATTTCTACCAATAAATTGATCGAAGTAGGGGGTAAAATTCAGGAGACTTGAAAATGCACATTGGCTGCCCACGGAAATATTAACAAAGGGCTCTCTGACATCATCCATGATGAGATGGGTGATGACCATAAATGAAAACTTATGGGGACAAGCAGCCACAACTCGGCTTTTAAATGATGTTATTTCTAAAGCTTCAAACAGTGTTAAACATCGTTTGCTGTGGGAATATACAACTTGATAAGGGAAATCTGGTATGAGTGTATTATATATAAAAAAATAAACAGATTGAGAAATTCCTATAGTCAAGTAGGATAACGGTTAAATTATCCTTAGCACAAAGATGATTAAATTAGACGCATCAGCGTAAATTCAGTCTGTCACTGAAATAATTTGTGCTGTCTCTGGCATCAGCCTATTTACTGTAATTAGTCATATGGAGTGGCATAAATATGCAATTTATAGCCTAATCTGAATCTGTATCAGTGGTTCCCAAATGTGCCTGGGCATCAGAATCAACTGCAGCTTGTTAAAAATATAGTTATCTTGGGTTCCACCCCAGGAGGCTGAGATTCAGCATTTCTGTGAGAAGGCCTGACTGAGCATCTAAGTTCCAGGTTTTGGAACTGCTGCTTTATATTCCTTTTCTAAATGGAATCTGGCCTTCCTAGAGGCTGGCTGATTCAGAATCTTGGTCGTGGCAACTAAGATGGGGTCTGGAACATCCTGTTAAAGTACTGATGCTGACAGAGTTTACTGGGGTCATGATCAAGGGAAGTAAAGGAACCACACAGGAAGAGGGCTTCACAATTCGAGTTGTCAAAGCAATCTCTGATCGCCCTTAGGGCCAATGAATATGTTCCACAAGTACTGTTTAAAGAGTATAAAAATAAATTTGCACTTATCAGCAATTCCTCACTGAAAAATGTTTCTGGTACTGGAACACTTTGCTCTATAAGTAAGAAGCTGTTGGTCCTATAATAAATAAGCCCCCTTTTTTGACATGGTACATATGAGTGAGTGAACCAATAAGCTCCCAGCACCCACTCCCAGGTTCTCTACAGAAACCTTAAGATGGGGCTCTGATACTTTTTCAGAGACATTCCATAGCATTAAATAAGGAGCAGGTATCTACTTCTGAAAACAGGCTGAGGAGGGGCAAAGAGATAAAAAAAAGATTGAGCAGTTGTCAGGGCAGGGCTACTGTGCTGTCCATCCTGTTTTTATTTTTAATTTATTTATTTTATTTATTTATTTTTGGCTGCGTTGGGTCTTCATTGCTATGCGCAGGCTTTCTCTAGTTGTGGCGAGCTGGGGCTACTCTTCGTTGCAGTGCGTGGGCTTCTCCTTGCAGTGGCTTCTCTTGTTGCAGAGCACGGGCTCTAGGTGAGCGGGCTTCAGTAATTGTGGCATGAGGACTCAGTAGTTGTGGCTCTTGGGCTCTAGAGCACAGGCTCAGTAGTTGTGACACATGGGCTTAGTTGCTCTGTGGCATACGGGATCTTCCCAGACCAGGGCTCAAACCCGTGTCCCCTGCATTGGCAGGCGGATTCTTAACCACTGCACCACCAGGGAAGTCCCTGTCCATCCTATTTTGATGACATTTTAAGACACTTAACACCTTGGCTTCCCTGAAATCAACAAACATCTAAGGATGAGGTCCCTTCAGGAGACAAGCCATGGTCAGGAGAAGCCTCCTCACCAAGTGCTTTGCCAGCACACTCATCTGGGACTAAAGGTGAGAAATTTGGGGGCAGAGATAGAGGGGAATCACTGTTTTGGAGGGTTCACTGCACCCTAACAAATAAGCCTTTATTTTATTTTTTTAAATTTATTTTTAGGAGACTTTTGGGGTTTTTCGGTTTTTTGGTTTTTGTTTTGTTTTGTTTTGTTTTTTGGCTGTGTCGGGTCTTAGTTGTGACACACGGGATCTTCCTTGTGGCATGTGGGATCTTTCGTTGCAGGGAGGGGGCTCTTCGTTGTGGTGTGCGGGATTCTTTCTAGTTGTGGTGTGCGGGCTCCAGGGAGCGTGGACTCTGTAGTTTGCGGCACACGGGCTCTCTAGTTGAGGTGCATGAGCTCAGTAGTTGTGGCGTGCGGGCTTAGTTGCCCCATGGCATGTGGGATCTTAGTTCCCCAACCAGGGATGGAACCCGCGTTCCCTGCATTGGAAGGTGGATTCTTTACCACTGGACCACCAGGGAAGTCCCTTTAGGAGAGTTATTTAGCTTTACTATTATTTTTAATTGAAGTATAGTTGATTTACAATATTATGTTAGTTTCAGGTGTACAAAATAGATTCGATATTTTTATAGATTATACTCTATTTAAAGTTATTATAAAATATTGGCTATATACGGGCTTCCCTGGTGGTGCAGTGGTTAAGAATCCTCCTGCCAATGCAGGGGACACGGGTTCGAGCCCTGGTCCGGGAAGATCCCATATGCCGTGGAGCAACTAAGCCTGTGCGCCACAACTACTGAGCCTGCGCTCTAGAGCCCACGAGCCACAACTACTGAGCCCGTGTGCCACAGCTACTGAGCCTGCGTGCCTCGAGCCCGTGCTCTGCAACAAGAGAAGCCACCACCATGAGAAGCCCACGCATCACAACGAAGAGTAGCCACTGCTCCCTGCAACTAGAGAAAGCCCACACGCCGCAATGAAGACCCAACGCAGCCAAAAATAAATAAACAAAAAATAAGTAAATTAAAAAATATATATATTGGCTGTATTCCATGTGCTGTACAATATAGCCTTTCAGCTTAAGCCTTTATTTTAATAATCTACTATTAAGCAACTAATATGATCAGTCCACATGGGTAGGTTATGGAGGATAAAGACAAACCATTCCCCTTACCTCCTCTCGTTCCTCCAGCTAACCTGGGCCATCTGGAACACCAAAGCATCCTTGGCAAATTCACCCATAAGCAGCTAAATCAACTTCTTTATCAAGCCTTTCTCCCAACTTAAAATTTCCTCTTAAATAGGAAATAGTTATTTTCGTTAAAGTTTTGGTTTGTGTTAAGCTTTGTTAAATTAATGCCTAAGTCCTAGAATGGCTATCAGGTTTCACTTAGGGAGTTACTTTTCTCCTCTCCCATTGTCCCTATTCCCCAAATCTTGGAAATGTTACCCTCAAGTGACTACGATTGTCATCTTAACTTTTGATCTATTTCTCATCTGCCCTTTGCCTTCATGCTGAGCTTCAGAATTGGAAAGGAGTAACATCTCTTAGGCCAGGGCCATCCTGCTGCTAAATAATCTCTAAAGAGTGTAGTTCTTGGTAATCCTTGATGGGCTTCTTGTGTGTAGTCCCTTCACCATCCAGAATTCTGACTGCAAGTTCTTTCACTCAAGCATCAAGGATGACCATGGCTTAACTGGTACAGCCACAGTGGAAAACAGTATGGAGTTTCCTCAAAAAGTTAAAAATAGAACTATCATATGATCCAGCAATTCCACTTCTAGGTATTTATCTGAGGAAAAGGAAAACACTAACTCAGAAAGATATCTGCACCCCCATGTTTATTGCAGCATTATTTATAATAACCAAGATATGGAAACAACCTAAATGTCCATCCATAGATAAATGGATAAAGAAAATGTGATGCATGCATGCGCACACGTGCACACACACACACAAGGGAATATTATTCAGCCATAAGAGAAGGAAATCTTGTTGTTTGTGACAATATGGATGGATCTTGAGGGCATTTTGCTAATTGAAATAAGTCAGACAGAGAAAGATACGTTATGGTCTCACTTATGTGTGGAATATTAAAACCAACAACGACAACAACAGGTTCATACCATAGAGAACAGATTGGTAATTGCCAGAGGGGTAGGGGGGGAAATGCGTGAAGGGAATCAAAAGGCACAACTTCCAGTCATAAAGTAAATAAGTCATGGAGATATAATGTACAGCATGGTAACTATAGTTAATAATATTATATTGCACATTTGAAAGTTACTAAGACAGTAAATCTTAAAAGTTCTCATCACAAGAAAAAACTATTTTTGTAACTATGTATGGTGACAGATGTTAACTAGACTTATCGTGATAACCACATTACAGTATATACAAATATTGAATCATTATGTTGTATACCTAAAATTAATATAATGTTATATGTCAATTATACCTCAATAAAAAAAAGTATGACTATGACTTATTTAAAAGACTCTCAGTGGAGACAAAAATAAATAAGCATGAATAAGTTCTTTTCTTAAATTGAAGTATAGTTAATTTACAATGTTTTGTTAGTTTCAGGTGTACAGCAAAGTGATTATATATATAATTACTTTTATGATTATATAATATATATATTCATTTTCAGATTCTTTTCCATTTTAAGTTATTACCCTGCGCTACACAGTAGGTCCTTGTTGTTTATCTATTTTATATATAAAATAAGTTATTTTTTTAATGGTATAAGTAGAGGAATTTAGTACAAAGCAGGTAGCTTTGGTAGTACCAGGTAGCTGGCACTCTCTCCCTGTCTCTCAATCTCCCTCTCTACCAGTTCTTTCTTTCTTTTTTTTTTTAACATCTTTATTGGAGTATAATTGCTTCTCTACCATTTCTCAATATAATTGTTAGCGCCTCTCTACATTTGGGATACAGAGCCACGCTTTGCTTAATTTAGTCATATTGCTCTAGTTAAATGAATTGCAATCCTCAAAATGAATTTGTATGATCTTGATATTCATTTCATTCCAAATACTGTTAACCTTCTGTAGCCATAAAGTCCTTGAAGCCACTTTCCTCACTTGCTTTTAAAATTTCCAGAGCTTCACTTACCTATTCAAATTGACTTAAATTCAACCATGAATTGTCCTTAGCAGTCTAATTGGATGGATAGATTTAGTAAATGTTTGTGCATTGAAAGCCATTCACTCATTTAAGGAGAATGCATTGAGTGCAAGTCCTGTGCCAGGCGATCTGATGGGAAAGGCTGGTCTGCTCATTCCTCCTCCTTGTGCCCCTCTGTGTTGGACTGGAAATGCGTGTCCTCTCTGGGAGCTAGCCCAGGTTGGCCAGCACTATATGCATCACTCAGAGCATTCTGGAACTTCAATAAGAATTGTTACTTTTGAGGACATCAATGAGATCACATAGAGCATGATTCCCTTTATTCATCTTCTATGAGTAACTGGAACTCAGATTTCATGGAAGGCTCTCAGTAATAGCAGAAGAAAGTGTGGATGGCCTAGAAAATTAGGTAGACATCTATGACTTGAAGCAGTGAATAAGGAATCACTTAAGGTTTTATAGCAGGTGTGGAATAAACAAAACTGGTTGTTTCAGGCAGAGACATTATTTAGAAAGTATGTGACAGATGGAGACCTAGCTCAGCATAAGTGGGAAGGGAGAGTATGGGAGGACCTAAGAGCTATTTCCTAGAAAAACTATAGAAAACAAGGAGAAAATTGGTGGTAGAAAATATAGTATTCTTTCAAGCTGACACCATTGTTTCCAGGAGGGAATGTTATGAAGATGGAAAGGTCAGATTTATTCCAAGTGGTCGTAATAGAACAGAAACAATGAGCGTGAGTTGGGGACTACCAGTCTAACTGACGGAAGGCCACCATCTCCCCTCTTGGTGGCTTTATGACTTCACAGAAGTTACTTAACATCACTGACCACCACCTCCCGTCTTTCCAGTTCAGGTTCTCTGGTACCTACACTCCAGTAATTCTTCAACCCCACTGGGGTCTCCCAGGACTTGATGCCGTTTACTTTCCACTATCTGTCTCTCCCCTCCTGTCTCCACTGTCCACCTTTCCATCATTATAAATCTTTGTAAACAGCTTCAACTTTCTCCCCTCTCTCCACCCATCATACTAACCTAGAAAACCTCCAACCCTTGATAACCCCAACTCTGACTCTGGGCCTGTACTCAGCAGCTGTACTCAGCAGCTGATTGTTGTTGGAATAAAGTCACACAACATTGACTGCCTTCACGTTACTCCCCTGACTGGAGTTACTCCCCCTACCAGTTGAATAAGCAACATTCAAGACTTAATCAAACTAATTTTCTTTTTGCCTCTTACCATCTCTTTAATATTCATTTATGGAGTAACCTCCTTCCCTGGAAGAGACTCTGGCAGACCCGCCCTTTTCTTCTCTAGGAAATAAATAGCCCTACAGTCACTTTAGGTCCCAAACAGTCTTGATACTGTGATAAGAACACCCAGACATGGCTCAGGGTTGAGCCCTCTCACCTTCCCCACGTGGGAACAGCTTCATCACTCTGCTCCCTCCTCGCTTCCTGCTGTCTCCTCCCCTATTCACTAACCACTGTTTGGGACCCGCCAACATGTAAGGATGGAGGAGAAAGGAAAGTAGTATGTGAACTGGTACTCTTGAGATCTGATTTCAAGCCCTCTGGTGTAAGCTGGCACTCTGGTTGGCTCTGGTAGATGAAGAAGGTCAGTGGTCTCACAGGTGCTGAGCTGGTTATTCGGAGGTTTCCCATCACTGACACAGCTCTCCTTCAGTAAGCCTGACGCAGAGGAAGGCACCTCTGCTCTAGGTGTCTGCTTATGATTCCTTCCGCAACCCTGGCATCAGATGCCACTTCTCAGCCTACGTCGACCAAGGTCTCTCCACCCCTCCAGACAGCCCTGTTGGACCCTAGATAACAGCACGCCAACTCCCTCTCTAGCTCCTGGCCCAGAGGAAACATTTGTACCCCTTGTCGCGGCACATTCCGGGAATGAGACCGGTCCCCGTGCAGCAGAGCACCCTGAACAACGCAGTGAAACAGACCTCCTCTGGCCTCTAAACTTCCACGTCTAACTAAGACCCGGCACAGCCAAAATAAATAAAAATAAAAAATAAAAACCCTTCCTCAACCCCACATCCCTCAGCAGCCTTTGAAGGATGGGGTGGGAGAGCAGAAGAGAGACTCCACATCTCCCTCGTGGAGCTGCTGAAAGAAAAAAATTATCTAAAAAATGACATCAAGTCCTAAGCACAGCACCTAGCTTACACCAAGTGCATAAATGTTAGCCATTATTATTGTCATTGTTGCCATTATTCTTGTCAATTTTCATTTCAGTGCTTGCTGCCAGAGTGGAATCTCTTTAAACGATGTTTCAGGCAACGATCAGGGATCCAAATTTAAGATACAACTCACAACTCCCTTGAAGTAAGGAAAGGATCTCTAATACAGCCTGTTTCCACTCCATCAGTCGGAGGCCATCCTCCTCTACCTGCCAACTGCCAGTTTTAATTATCTCACTCTCTTACTCTAAATATTTTTTCATTGATGTTTCTGCATATGAAAGGACCATATGTTTTAAACATTTCAAAAACAACTGTGTTCTTCAGTAATTTTAGAATGTAGAATTTGCTTGCCTCCACCCCTAACCCCAGCCAACCCTACCCTCCACCCCAGGCCCACCCCTGGCCCCACCCCTGTCCAGTTTCTGATGACACTTCTTTTTTTTCTTTTTTTTAATTATTAGCACCTTTTAATTACTATTTATTTATTTATTTGGCTGTCTTGGGTCTTCGTTTCTGTGCGAGGACTTTCTCTAGTTGCGGCGAGCGGGGGCCACTCTTCATCGCGGTGCACGGGCCTCTTACTATCGCGGCCTTCCTTGTTGCAGAGCACGGGCTCCAGACAGGCAGGCTCAGTAGTTGTGATGCACGGGCTTAGTTGCTCCGCGGCATGTGGGATCTTCCCAGACCGGGGCACGAACCCGTGTCCCCTGCATTAGCAGGCAGATTCTCAACCACTGCGCCACCAGGGAAGCCCGACACTTCTCTTTAGACTGAGAGGAGCTGAGCTCTTTGGGGATGCAGCAAAGACGGGTAGTCCTCAGACAACATTTTCTCAGTTTACATCTTTTTTTATTTCCCTGTTTTACAATCTAAATATGAATACTTAAAAAGATATTTAACCGACCTAACTCTTAGCAATAATAGCACAGCCTCACATCACTTTTAGCGTCAGAAGATTGTCACGCTCATATTGGCGCTTCTTGACAAAGGGCTGTCTCACTCACTCTTGGCCGCTGCCAGATAATACCGGTACTCTGCTTTTAGCTCCCATGTGTTTTTGTGGGGCCCTTTTACATTCCGAACACCGATTTCATTCAAGATTTCCTTCAGGTACACCACAGGTTGCATAGTGATGCCAACCAAGTCCTTTATGTTATAATACTGGTGTTTCTCAAAGGCAGCAAATAGCAAGGTTAAAACTTGATCTTTATCAGCCTTCACTCTCTTTCCATTTTCTTTCTTTTTCTTCTCATATTCAATGTTGTACTGATGATTGGCAACAGGTTTATAATTGGTCATGACTACCTTCTCCAGTTTCTGTACGGTTCTGGCAGGTTTGGAAGACTCCTCTATTTGCCTTCTCTTCAGCCTCATGTAGTTTTCACTCAGAGCAGGTCTGCATTCTCCCCGATGTACCACCGTTCCTTCCAGGGAGAGCTGATCCGGTGCACGCTCAGTCAGCGCTGTGAGGACCTGCCCTCTGACCCCCTGCAAGACAAGCTGATGCTCCCTGGGAGCGATGACTGGGGCAGGTTGTCCATCTGTACCTCGAATGTCTGTAAGTTCCTTATTCAAAATAAATGAGATTTCAGACTTCCCTTGATTTTTGGCAATCTGCAGCTTCCCTACTTCACCGCTTCCAGAAGCTTCGGACCACTGCTGTGACAGGTATTTAGGAAGCTTCACCAGCCATACCCGCTGGTTCTGTTGGATTCCCTCCAAGCTGAGTGGAATGCTCTGGGGCTTGGGTCTGCTGCCTCTGGAGGCCATGTGCACCTGAGCTGAGGGTGCAGAGGGTGGGCCAGCTAGGGATGAAGAGGGAAGCAGGACACCAAAACCAGCTGCTGGAATCCAGGAACCTAGCGAGGAAATATAAAGCACATGCTGACTTCAGAAATGTTAAAAGATAGAGTCTTAGAATCTAAAGAGCGCTATACAACAATTGTCAAACGATTCATAATAAGGGAAGATGGGAAACCATCATAAAAGTGGGGAGTTTGATAAATAAGCATGGCACATCCTGAAAATGAAGTACTTCAGCAATTAAAATTACAGGAGCTCCTATCTACTGATGTGAAGAGTTTTCTAAAACACAGCCATCTCCTAAACGCCTTCCCTACAACCCTGTTTCCCCCTGTCCTTCTTCCCTGCTTTATTTTTCTCCAGAGCACCAGTCAATGTGAAATATCCTGGATAATTTATATTTTATATATTTATTATTTTATCGTATCTCTTCCCCACTAGACTGTAAGCGCCATGAGGGTAGAGTTTGTGGCTTTCAGTGCTGTAGGCGTTTAATAATTTTATTTTATTTTTTTGAAGGAACGAAAGGTCTTATTTGATTGGTTTGTTTGTTGTGAAAAAATGGAGCGGAGGTGGACACCACGCCCCGTGCCCCGCCCAGGTCCCACCGCCCAGAATTCAGATATCCTGCTTTGCCCTCCTGCCTCCACACAAAATAAGAGGCACGGAGGGCCTTGGCTTGGGGGCATGTCCTCCCTGCCAACCTGGCCTGAGCACAGGGAGAGACCCTGACACCAGCTGTTGGCAGAGACATCGAGGCCACAGAGGTTAGCAGGTTCCAGGCCTATATTTTGTTTCTTCTTCTTCTTTTTTTTCCCCAGGCCTATATTTTGAGGTCCAGAGCGCAGGCATCTGCAACTGACTTGCAGGCAGAGCAATCCTGCCTCACAGCTCCTAAAGCCCACCGTGGATCAAACACCACCACAGTAGCTTCAACAACCTCTGCTCCGCCATATTCTCTCTGACCTAAGTGGGGAAACTTTCCAATTCAAATCCAAATCCATTTAAACCAGCAGGAGCTGAGAGGCTGTATTTCTTAAGATAACCTCTCTGGGTGCCCTCATGCCTAAGGCATAGAGAGCAAAGAGTGAGCATAATTTTACAAAAGGAAGCCGGGAAGGAAGCCCCTTCTACCAGGCTGAGACTCACCAGAGCAGGCAGAGAGCTGTGCTGAGCAAGGCTTACAAGGAAGGGTGCTCCCTGATGAGCAGGGCTCACTCAGGCCCCAGGCTGCCTCCCCCTGGAAGGAAGAACCCACTCCCTCCACACAGCTCTATTTATTGCCACCTTTAGGGAGTTCCTTGATGGGATTGGGTTACAACCACCCTGGAAAGCCAATCACCTTGATTCACTTATGGGTTTTTCCCCAAATCTCCTAAAGCATACCCATGAGGGTGGATAGCTTAATGGATTATTTCCTCCACTGAACCCATTTTCCTTAATTCTCCAGTGTAGGGTGGGTTCGAGGGAAGGCAGCTTGCTTCAGCATCTTTAGAAAGGCTGGAGATGCAGGTACTCTAAGGAGTTATTCCTAGTCCCTCACCAGCTATTTTGACTCTGAATTAAAATTGCTCTCACCATCTTCTGGCTAAATGCAGAAAGCCCTTATTTCCCCTCCTGATTGCTCCCTTCATCTTAAAACATTCTCTTCCCGTGGGTTCCATGATGCCCCCTGCTTCTGGGTTTCCTCCTGCCTCTCGAACTGCCATTTCCAGTCTCCTCTGTGGGCACCTCAGTGTGTCTTGGGCCATAACTGCTGTTCCTTGGTCCCAGGTGCTGTCCCTTCTCACTCTACACACCTTTTTTTTTTTTTTTTTTTTTTTTTTATTTATTTATTTATTTATTTTTGGCTGTGCTGGGTCTTCGTTTCTGTGCGAGGGCTTTCTCTAGTTGCGGCAAGCGGGGGCCACTCCTCATCGCGGTGCGCGGGCCTCTCACCATCGCGGCCCCTCCTGTTGCAGAGCACAGGCTCCAGACGCGCAGGCTCAGTAGCTGTGGCTCACGGGCCTAGTTGCTCCGCGGCATGTGGGATCTTCCCAGACCAGGGCTCGAACCCGTGTCCCCTGCATTGGCAGGCAGATTCTCAACCACTGCGCCACCAGGGAAGCCCTACACACCTTTTGAAGATTATATTTCTGCAGAATCCTCTCAAAAGGGCAACCATAGTTCAGATCTCTCTCCTGAGCTTCTGGCAGACCACCCAAATGCCAACTGATGTCCTGCAATGCACACGATTCCTAATAGGTCAAAACCAGGACCCATCACCTTCTCATGCCTTCTCCCCCGAAACAAACCTGCTCTTCCAGTATTCCCCATCCACCCTGTTTCCTAAACCAGAAACTTGAGTGTTAAGCTTACTTCTCCCCATATCTCGCTCCAGTGAGCCAGCAAGTTCTGCCCATTCTACCTCCTTAATTCATCTCAAATTGCTCACACTATCCCTATGCCCTGGCCCAGTTGAGGCCACTCTACAACTTTTCTCTCCTGATTCAGTGCAATCGCTTCTTCACTGAATTTGCTTCCTCGGTCACTATATTCCACATGCTGGAGTCAAAGTAGTGTTTCTAAAACATGTTTCTGGTGTTTTTTTTTTTTTTAATTTTATTTTGGTTGCATTGGGTCTTAGTTGAGGCACACGGGATCTTCGTTGCTGCATGAGGGATCTTTCGTTGCAGTGCGCAGGCTTCTCTCTGGTTGTGGCGTGTGGGCTCTAGAGCGTGCAGGCTCAATAGTTGCAGCGCGTGGGCTTAGTTGCCCTGTGGCATGTGGGATCTTAGTTCCCTGACCAGGGATCGAACCTACGTCCCCTGCATTGGAAGGCGGATTCTTAACCACTGGAACGCCAGGGAAGTCCCTAAAACATGATTCTAAATACGTCTTTCTCGGGCTTCCCTGGTGGCGCAATGCTTAACAATCCGCCTGCCAAGGCAGGAGACAGCGGTTCGAGCCCTGGTCCGCGAAGATCCCACATGCCGCGGAGCAACTAAAAGCCCGTGCGCCACAACTACTGAAGCCCGCACGCCTGGAGCCCGTGCTCTGTAACGAGAAGCCACTGCAATGAGAAGCCCGCGCTCCGCAACGAAGAGCAGCCCCCGCTCGCTACGTGCAGCAACAAAGACCCAACACAGCCAAAAATTAATTAATTAATTAATTAATTAAGAAAAAAGAAATGTCTTTCTCTTTCTTAATAGCCTTCGGAGCCTCCCCACCTTTCATAGAATGAAGTCCACTCTCTTTCCGGTGGCTTAC
Source organism: Balaenoptera borealis (assembly GCF_965194805.1). NCBI lineage: Eukaryota > Metazoa > Chordata > Mammalia > Artiodactyla > Balaenopteridae > Balaenoptera > Balaenoptera borealis. Next base: position 161,256,111 of record NC_138860.1, on the reverse strand, counting down.
CAAGCCTTTCTAGAAGGGACTGCTGCTCAGCGTCATCTCTTGCAGAAACTCCCTAAAACTCTGCTTGTAAGGAGCTTGTAAACTCAATTACACCTCCGTTGCTCTCTCTCGCCACCAGGTCTTCGTTATTATTTCCTTTCACCGACCTTGCTGCCATAATAACCCCACCCCACTGGCGCAGCTAATTCTTCTTCCCAGCCCCTACTCACGCATAGGCTCCTCCCCGGCCACGTGACCCGCGCGATGCCATTCTTCTTGCAAGGTCACCTGAGAAGTTTGCTCTCTCTTTCCTGAACCACCAAGTCTGACACAGGTAGGCTCCTAGTGCTTGACAGTGTCTCCTCTGTCAGCACTGGGCACATGTTTCCTAAGGACCTTTTGTTTATTTGTGTCCCCATTATATGGTAATCACTTTGTGACAACAGATCGTGTCTGTCTTGTCCCTCACTGAATGCCAGCATAGGAGTTGCTAAATAAAAACTGGTAGCATGAGTGAAGGATTGATGGAATCCTAAACTGGCATTGCCTTTTTGCAAAACCATTTGGCCGTATGAAACTAGAGCCTAACCCTCACAGATGTCGCCTCTGGACAACGGAAGAAGACAGCATAGTGTAGTGAGGGCTTGAAGCGCATGCTCTGGAGATGGGACGCCCAAGTTCAAACCCTGACCCTGCCACTTACTGGTTGTGTGGCCTTGGGGTGGGGGTGGGGAGGTGTCACTTAACCTCTCCATGCCTCCTCTTCCTCATCGGAAAAATGGGAATAATAATAGTACCTACCTTATAAGGTTGTTATGAGGATTAAATGATTTAGTAAAGTGAGTGACGTAGTGAGGGCTCAGTAAATGTTAGCTTGTTATCCACTGGAGTGTCAGTTCCATAATGGTAAGGGTTTTTGTTTTGTTTACTGCTGTATTATATAAACAGTGTCTGGCATCAAATATGTGCTTAAAAGATATTTGTTGATTAAATAGGCAAAATTCATATGAAACTAATTTTATTTCAGCATACTCATAATGGGAGCCATGATTCCAACCCAAGCAGTCTCTTTCAGCATCCAGGTTCCTAACCTCTACTTCTACTGCCTTAAAGAGCTAAATGTAAACATTTTAGGGGAACCAAAGGAGAACATTTTTGTTGTAACCTAGTGGTTGTCAGGTTTTCCTGAGGTAAACACAAATCATGAAGTAAGACTTAGGCAAGCCTAACTACACAAAAATGAAAATGTCTTTACAGAAGATTCCATAAACTAAAAGGCAAATGACAGACTGTAAAGAAATAGGTGCAACATCTAAAACCGACAAAGGATTAATAACTGGATTATATATAAAGGTCCTAACAATCAACAAGGACATTATTCTGTGAGGGTGTTTTGGGGTGAGGTTAGCATTTAAATAGGTGGACTTTTGTTAAAGCAGATTGCCCTCCATAGTGTGAATGGGCCTTGACTTATCAGCTGAAGGTCTGAATGGCACAGAAGACTGGCCTCCTCCAGGCAAGAGAGAATTCTCCAGCAAATGGCCTCCAGACTCAAACTAGAACATCAGCTCGCCTGGGTCTCCAGCCTGTGGGCCCACACTGCAGTTTTTGGATTTGCCAGCCTCCATAATTGTATGAACCAACTCCTTATAATAAATTCCTGGGCTTCCCTGGTGGCGCAGTGGTTGAGAATCTGCCTGCCAATGCAGGGCACACGGGTTCGAGCCCTGGTCTGGGAAGATCCCACATGCCGCGGACCAACTCGGCCCGTGAGCCATGACTACTGAGCCTGCGCGTCTGGAGCCTGTGCTCGGCAACGAGAAGCCGCGATAGTGAGAGGCCCGCGCACCGCGATGAAGAGTGGCCCCCGCTTGCCACAACTAGAGAAAGCCCTCGCACAGAAACGAAGACCCAACAAAGCCATACATACATAAATAAAAAGAATGTAAGCAGAGAAGAATAGCATTAAAAAAAAAAAAAAATTTAAAAAAAAATAAAATAAAAAATAAATTCCTATATAGTAAGTATCACATTAATATATTATTTTAATTAAACATGTTATAAATGTTATCTAAATATATAATATATTATGACTATTCATACACTATAATAATATATTATCACTAATATATTATTATAATATATTTAACATAAATTTATATAATCTATATCTATCTATATATCCTATTGGTTCTGTTTCTCTGGAGAATGCTAATTAATACAGCCTATTAAGAGTTCAGGGAAAGGTGCATGCACACACATATACATACATATATAAGGTAATAGCACAGAATACACTGATAAAGCAGAAGTTCTGGTCCCAGGTGGGAGGCTTAATAATACTATAGCCTCCCTCTTCTGCCCTGAATCATAGAAAAGAAAGAAAAAATATTTTAATAAATCTATTACAATGCTAGTAACCAACAAACGTTTCTTCCAGTGGACCAGAAACTGTTAGGAATCCCTGAAAACCATAACTAGGTTAGTTAACAGGACATGTCAGTGACAAAAATGAGTGCACAAGAATCCTAAACATTTGATGAATTCTAAAATCATAGACGGGAGAGACACAACAGAGACAGAAGAGCCCAAGGAAACAGAGCAAGCAGAATAGGACTTCAGAAAAATTAGTATTCTCAGAGATGAAAGAGGTTATAGCATCATAGACATTAATCAGCTAAAGAGCTTGGAGATCAAATCTTAATCTGAAATAAAATATTCACTAGAAGAGGCCCTATAGCACCTGGATGCAGGTGAAGATGAGATCAGTGAGCTGGAAGATTAAGCTGAGGAATTCTTTCAAAAGATATCCTCCAAACACAAAGATATAAAATGTTTTAAAGGAAAGTTAAGAGACAGGTCCAGAAGTTTCAACATCCATCAAATGAGAATTCCAGAAGAAGAGAAGATGATACTGGAGAAGAGAGACCTCTTAAGCAATTCTCAAAGGGATTTCCCAGAACTGATGAAACCCTCAAATGGAAAGACCTCACCAAGGACTTGGCAGAATAAACTGAAAAAGGGATATTGTAATGAAATTTCAGAAACCAGGGATTAAGAAAAAAATCTTAAAAGCACAAAGAAAACAGATTCCCTATCAATGGAGTATGCATCATGTTGACTTCAGAGTTCAGATGCAAATTTACAATACTCATTCTAAAAATACAGTGAAGCAATAGCTTCAAATTTCTGAGAGAAAATAACATAGAACCTAAAATTCTAAACTCAACCAAATTCTCATTCTGGTGCGGGGGCTTGTCCCCTTGTGCTCCCATCCCACTTCCCAGTGTAGTCATTTAATGGAAAGAGCACAGAACCAGGTGCCAGGATTCTGGTCTTGGTATTGTTACTCAAGGCTGTGTGCCCTGGGCAAGTGTCTTTGCCTCTCTGGGCATAGTTTCTTCTTCCTTAAAATGGAGGTAACATCCCTGTCTGATGAACGTCTAATGAGACAAACAGTGAGAAACGCGTGGGAGCGTCTAATGCAATGACTAGAGGGAGGCTCTAAATTCTCCTTGACCCGTCCCCATCCCCCTGCTGCAGGTCCTTCTTCCCCCAGTGCCCATACCCCAGTGCCGTTTGAGCTCAGTTATTGCTTGGTGAACCGGTCAGCATTAGTGTTTCCTTCACGTTCAGTCCTTTTCTGTGCATATGCAGCGGGCTTTTCAATGGTGGGAAGATAAGAGGCTTCTTGCAGGTTCTGACGACGGCTAGACAGGGATAGAAGGTGCTTTCAAGGATGGAGAGTGGGCACCTCCATTGCCCAGGGTGGGCCCTAATGACCAGAGGGGCCCCCTCCACACGCTGGAGAGCCCTGCACTTTGACCCACTCCCTGGTCAGCCTGGGGTTGTCTTTATGAGCTCTGGATTGGATTCTACCCAAACTATGCCCCTAACTAACTGTTGGGTGACTTTGGACAACCCTCTGGGCCTTTGTTTCTTAATTTATAAGATGGAGAAAGCTGTACTCATGGATCTCAAAGGTATCTTCCAAGTCAAAATGTCAGAGAATTTTGGACTCTCTGTTGATGGAATCTGAGTCATAATGGCATCAAGCAAAGAAAGAATGCAGAACACTGAGCCCATCACTTCTCAGCGGAGAGCCATGAAGAAGAAGCTGCCCCGTCTCATTCCTGTTCAAACTCCTCTTCATCATCCTTCTCCCCTTGCCCCAGCTCAGCTTTCAGCTCACTTCCTTCCTCCTGTCCTGTCTCTTGTCCCTAAGACTTCCCTGTCTCTTCACCCTGTGCCTGCCTCAGTCACCAGCTACTCAGACCAAACTGGTCCTCTTCCTACCACATGCCCAGACTGTCTCCCTCCTCTTACCAGTTTTGCCCCTTCCCACCTCCCTGCCTGGGTCACCTCTACCCTGGCCTGTGTCGCCCTGCTCCTCCTACCACCTGCCTTCCTCCTCTCCCTCTCCCTTTCATTCGCCGCCCCTTCCGCCTTGCTCCCCTCTTCTCCCACACTCCTCCCTTGACCCCTGCCCCTCCTCCGCACCCTGCTTCTTCCCCAACCTGCATGGGCCTTGGGCCCAGATAAGCCACCCCTGCTCCTGCTAGGACATCTGCCCCAACCAGCCTTCACCAGGCCTGATGATTCCCATTCTCCATCATGGGGCCTTGTGTCCCTACCAGTGGGGCACCTTGCCCATCCCAGAACTCCTGGGAATGTGGTACGCAGCATCCTGGTGACCTGGTGGACATGGGGGATACTGGATGATGACCAGCAGGCATACAACCTGGAGGGGCACCTCCCTCAGGTAAGGGTCTCTTTCTCAAGATGGGGTTCTCAGCTGCTCCCATGTCTTGGTTATCTTGCTGCCTGAGTTTAGTGTATGTCTCCATTCCGATTCCTTACATCAAATATAAATGGAGATCGTATTATTTTTATATAAGAGACTCCACAGGGAGTAAAGCTTAGGGAAAACTGCAAGTGGACTCTGAATTCTAACCCATGTGCATCTCAACACCGATGTCATGGACACTGATACTCACGCAGACACACGCTGTCCTGCGCTAACAGTTCCCAGTCGCCATAACCCTGTACAGAGATCAGCTCGGTAGCACGAGGCAGCTTTGGCCTGAGGATGGTGTGAGTGGAATTCTCCTGAGACATTCTGTTCTACCGGCCTTTTTATACAGTCCAAAACTCTTGGTTTGGAGCTCTCGGTTTGCTTCTATAACATGTCGATCAGTTGAGGTCCATTTGGCCACAGTTCATAACATGCTTTTATCATCAGCCTGTGCAAGGTCCCTTTCTTGTTCATTTAGATACTCCCTTTTATGCCCATTTCTCACTTCTACTCCCCTTATTTAAAAAAAAAAAACTCTCAAAATATTTTGACGTGTATGTGTGTGTATTCTTGCAAAATATGTAGTATTATTTTGTGAGCTGTACTTTTTTTTTAAAGATTTTTTTGATGCAGACCATTTTTTAAAGTCTTTGTTGAATTTGTTACAGTATTGCTTCTGTTTTGTCTTGGGTATTTGGCTGTAGGCATGTAGGATCTTAGCTCCCCAACTAGGGATCAAAACCATACCCCCTGCATTGGAAGGCAAAGTCTTAACCACTGGACTGCCAGGGAAGTCCCTGTGAGCTGTACTTTTAATTTTCATACATGGTATTATATGCTAGACTTTATTCTATTTACTGCCTTTTCACCCAGCACTCTATTTTTAAGGTCTATCTATGTGTGTGTATGTCATCTGTGCTTCTAACTTGTGCACTGTATCCCGCTGAGTGTCTCCTCCATGTTATACTCATCCATTTCCCCAGACAAATGGATACCTAGATTACCTCTAACTCTCTAGCATGGCGGACAATTCCAAAACGACCATCCTTACACATGCTCACTTTTTTCTTTCTTTTTTTATTGAAGTATAGTTGATTTACAATGTAGTGTTAATTTCCGCTGTACAGCAAAGTGATTCAGTTATACATATATATACATTCTTTTTTATGTTCTTTTCCATTATGGTTTATCTCAGGATATTGAATATAGTTCCCTGTGCTATACAGTAGGACCTTGTTATTTATCCATTCTATATATACTAGTTTGCATCTGCTAACCCCCAACTCCCACTCCATCCCTTCCCCACTTCTCCTCCCCCTTGGCAACCACACGTCTGTTCTCTATGTCTGTGAGTCTGTTTCTGTTTCATAGATGAGTTCATTTGTGTCATATTTTAAATTCCACATATAAGTGATATCATATGGTATTTGTCTTTCTTACTTCACTTAGTATGATAATCTTAGGTCCATCCATGTTGCTACAAGTGGCATTATTTCATTCTTTTTTATGGCTGAGTAATATTCCATTGTATATATGTACCACATCTTCTTTATCCATTCATTTGTCGATGGACATTTAGGTTGTTTCCATGTCTTGGCTATTTGTGAATAGTGCTGCTATGAACATCGGGGTCATGCCCAATTTTGATGCCATGTGGGAGCTCGCTGGGATGGGTGCCCAGCACTAGGAGCACTGAGTTAAAAGGTGCTCTAGTCAATCTTCCATTATTCACATTAAGTGTTCTTGTTAGGAGGAGAAATAGTTCATTGTATACATATATTCATAAGGCAAGTTCAGTAAACCCCCTCTGGGCCATTGATATGCCTGAGACCTAGGAACTGAAATTCTCAAACTCACAAGATTTCTTTTGGTTTTGCTGAGGTGAAGACTTTTACAACCAGCCTATATTTTACAGATTTGTGGAGTTTTGAGGCAAGTACACACATACAAATCAAGACTGTGGGCTCTCCACTCGACCACCAGCACCAGCAAACATTAGCTACTGGGTCACTACCCATCATTAGGCCTCATTTATAAAGGAGCTGCATGCCAGACTTCTGCAACTCCTTTACAATTTGTTCTCATAATTGTTAGTGTTACCATTCACAGTTGTTACTGTTATATGTCAATCCATGATGCCTCCCACTTTCAGACGCTGTCAGGATCTTTAGTGAGTTCCTTTTCTTTAGGCAAGTTGCTCCTCCTGCATCCCTTATCCCTGCCTGGTGGGCTGGCCAGTCTTGAAGGGCATCTCCCTTTGTCATTGTCCCCTCACATCACCTGTGCTTATGACCAAACCATGAAAGATGCAGGACCAGTGGTGGCTGAGCTAGAGAAGAATGCAGGGTCTTATCCCCCAGAGAGAACATGATTGGACTTTCCTGGGCAACTTCCTTCCAGGCCCAGCATCTCGTCTGTTTCCCAGGAATAATCCAGAATAATCCTCTATGACCTCTCAGGCTTTTCCGCTCTGAGAATCCACCTCCTGCAGGAAGAGGGAGGTTTCCAGTGTTTGGATCAAAGCTGTGATTTTCTCAAAAGGCCTTTATCCTGGAATTTACAAGGTAGCAGGGTTTGGAAGGCAATCGTGTTCTACATCCTACACAAGCACAGGTATCTGATTTATAGATGATGTTTTAAAAATAGACACTACTGAGGTATAATTTACATAAAATAAAATGCATCCTCAACATGATTAATATAATCAACACTGGTGTATGTTACATATAAAAGTTGTTACAAGAGCAAATCCTGAGTTCTCATCACGGGGAAAGAATATTTTTTTCTTTTTCTTTTATTTTTGTATCTATATGAGATGATGAGTGCTCATTAAACTCACTGTGGTGATCAGAACAAAACATCTATTTTAAGGGTACATTTGGATGCATTTTGATAAATACATACACCTATGTAACCACTACCGCAATCCAGATACATTTAGAATGTTTCTATCATCTCCCCCAAATTCCTCTGTGATCCTTTGCAGTCAATACCATCCACCCCAAATCCTCAGGCAACACTGATTGACATTTTTCCCTATAAATGAGTCTGATGTGGTCTAGAATTTCATATGACAGTATTTACTCTTGTGTCTGGTTTCTTTCGTTCAACGTGCCGTTTCTGCCATACGTCTGTGCTGTTGCCTATATCAGTAGTTCATTCTATTTAGTGCTGAGTGGTATCCCATTACACTAATCTTCCACAAATTACTTTTCTATTGCACCTGTTGCAACAGTTATCAATTTGCTGCCTGTCAACTCCAAACCTACCCGTCAATACCTGCTCTGGGATAGTTGGAGAGCCCCCTTTTCGCGTTTCTCCTTTGCAGTGAGTACAATATTAAGCTGTGTCAGTAGATGGAGCTGTGGAGGGACACTGCAGGAAGAAGAAACTTTTCCGGGATCCAGTGTGCTTCTGTTTGCTTCCCCACCTCCACCTGCACTGCTGCCAGAGGCATGTCCACGGGAGCATCCATTAATGTTATGTCCCAGCTGTGTGTCCAGAACATGCCTGTGAGCTCACAGCCCCAGGCCTAGCCCCATGTCCACCTCGCTGGAGCTTCCCATGGCGGACTCTGTGCACCTCGGGCACCATCCTGCTGATGAGCAGGCCTCTGATTTCCCGGTGCACCAACCTGCCAGCCTCCACCACCAGCTCCCTGGAAGGCTGTTTCCAGTGCCCCTCCAGACATGGGCACACACATCCTAGGACTTCATCACTCAGCCTGCAAGTAGGTTCCTGACTCAGACTCTCCCAAGGTGCTCCCTGCCATCCAGTACCCCAGAGGGATGTTTCCTAATTGCCTGGAGGCTATGGACCAGGCCTGGCTTGGGCTCCCGGGGCACCTCACATTGCATTACAAATTTTTCAACAAGGTTTGAATTCCTGATTGAAGGAGAGGGCCCCTTCCAATTTGTTCTTCCCTTGGACACTCCCTCAGCTTTAGAATATTCTATAGATTTCTCTTTAAACCTTCTACAGTGGTAGAGTTAATAATTTTTAACATTAAAATTTCCTTGTTCACTGGACAGCTACATGTAAAAGAATGAAATTAGAACACTCCCTAACACCATACACAAAAATAAACTCAAAATGGATTAAAGACCTAAATATAAGGTCAGACACTATAAAACTCTTAGAGGAAAACATAGGCAGAACACTCTATGACATAAATCACAGCAAGATCCTTTTTGACCCACTTCCTAGAGAAATGGAAATAAAAACAAAAATTAACAAATGGGACCTAATGAAACTTAAAAGCTTTTGCACAGCAAAGGAAAACATAAACAAGATGAAAAGACAACCCTCAGAATGGGAGAAAATGTTTGCCAATGAAGCAACTGACAAAGGATTAATCTCCAAAATTTACAAACAGCTCATGCAGCTCCATATCAAAAAAAGAAAAAAACCCAATCCAAAAATGGGCAGAAGACCTAAACAGACATTTCTCCAAAGAAGATATACAGATTGCCAACAAACACATGAAAGGACGCTCAACATCACTAATCATTAGAGAAATGCAAATCAAAACTACAATAAGGTATCACCTCACACAAGTCAGAATGGCCATCATCAAAAGTCTACAAACAATAAATGCTGGAGAGGGTGTGGAGAAAAGGGAACCCTCTTGCACTGTTAGTGGGAATGTAAATTGATACAGCCACTATGGAGAACAGTATGGAGGGTCCTTAAAAAACTAAAAATAGAACTACCATATGACCCAGCAATCCCACTACTGGGCATATACCCTGAGAAAAACTATAATTCAAAAAGAGTCATGTACCACAATGTTCATTGCAGCTCTATTTACAATAGCCAGGACATGGAAGCAACCTAAGTGTCCATCGGCAGATGAATGGATAAAGAAGATGTGGTACATATATAAAATGGAATATTACTCAGCCATAAAAAGAAATGAAATTGAGTTATTTGTAGTGAGGTGGATGGACCTAGAGTCTGTCATACAGAGTGAAGTAAGTCAGAAATAGAAAAACAAATACCGTATGCTAACACATATATATGGAATCTAAAAAAAAGATGGTTCTGAAGAACGTAGGGGCAGGACAGGAATAAAGACGCAGACGTAGAGAATGGACTTGAGGACACAGGGAGTGGGAAGGGTAAGCTGGGACGAAGTGAGAGAGTGGCATGGACATATATACACTACCAAATGTAAAATAGATAGCTAATGGGAAGCAGCCGCATAGCACAGGGAGATCAGCTCAGTGCTTTGTGACCACCTAGAGGGGTGGATAGGGAGGGTGGGAGGGAGACGCAAGAGGGAGGAGACATATGTATATGTATAGCTGATTCACTTTGTTATAAAGCAGAAACTAACACACCATTGTAAAAAAAATAAAATTTCCTTGTTCAAATTACTGTGTGGTTTCTATATTTTGATCGACCCCTAACAGATGCATTAGACATTTGTATTGTTTCCAATTTGGGGCTATTATGAATAAAACTGCCATGAGCATTTTTGTCTTTGGGTGGACATAGGCTTTCATTTTTCCTGATAAACAGCTAGAAGTGGAATTGCTGGGTCTTGGGGTAAGTGTATGAGAAATTTTTAAGAAACTGCCAAACTGTTTTCCAAAGTGATTATACTATTTTATATTTCCATCAAATTGGCAATTGTATATCTTCTTCTGTGACACATCTGTTTAAGTCTTTTGCCCATTTTTACTTTGTCTTATTAAGTCATCATCTTATGAGTCATAATGGTATCTTTCAGAGAGAAGAAATTTTAACTTTGATGAAATCCAATTTATCTTTTTATTTTTGGGCTAGTGCTTTTTATGTTCTAGGAAATCATTGCCTACCATAATGTTGTGAAGATTTTTTTCCTATATTTTCTTGTAGAAGTTTTTGAATTTTAACTTTTTTATTTAGGGCTATGATCCATTTTGAGTTAATTTTTGTGTATAATGTGAAGTAAAGGTCGCGGTTCATATTTTTCCACTGAAATATCCAGTTGTTGCAGCACCAGTTGTTGAAAAGATTATTGAATGACATTGGCACCTTTGTCAAAAATTAATTATTTCTGCAGTGTTCTGTTCCACTGATCTATGCTTATGCCAATACCATTGTTACTTTATAGTCAGTCTTGCAATCAGGTAATATAAGTCTTTCAACTTGGTTCTTCCTTTTCAACATTGCTTTAGCTATTCAATGTTCTTTGCATTTCCAAATAAATTTTAGTATCAGCATGCCAATTTCTTCAAGAAGCCTGCTGGGATTTTTACTGAAAGTGCATTGAGTCTAAAGGGAAATTTGGAAAGAACTGACAATTTAACAATATTGTGCCCTCCAATCCATGAACAGGGTATGGTTAACTCTCCATATGTTCAGGTCTTTAATTTCTGTCACACTGCATCTCTCTGCCCATCCTTCTGCAATTACATCTCCCTTTGACCACGGCTGGGAAGTTTTCCACTTTTAAAGACCCAGATCATTAGATTGGGCCCACTCACATAATGCAGGATAATCTCCCTATCTCAAAGCCCTAAATTTAGTCATATCTGCAAAGTCCCTTTTGCCATGTAAATTAACATATTCACATGTTCTGGGCATTAGGGTGTGGGCATCTTCAGGGGCTTCATTATTCTGCCTGCCACCCTTCACCGCAAATAATGCTACGATGAATATCCCTTGTACATGTCCTTTTAATAGATCGACATACACATGTATAGGTCATAGGGTCTGCACATAATTAGACCAGGTAATGTCAGCTTCCTTCCAAAATGGCTACACCTATTGTACCTCCATGTCCTTGTCATCACTTGGCATTATCCAGTTTTCTAATGTTTGCCCATCAATCATAAGTATAAAGTAATATCTCATTATGGCTTTAATTTGTATTTCTCTGATTATAATGATTCTGGGGCTATTTTCATATACTTATTAACTTTTGGAGTTTGCCTGTTCATTTCCTTTGCCCATTTTCCATTGTTTTCTTTTTATCGTCGATTTGTAGAACTTCCTTTTATATTCTAGCTATTAATTCCTTGCCATTTTTGACATTGTAAATCACTATTCTGTAATCTGGTTATTCACTTCTGTCCATAATGCAATTCATTAAATAGAAATCCTTACTTTTAATGTAATCACATTACACAGTTTGTAATGTATGATTTGTGCTTTTGAAATATTAAAAGTTCTTCCTTGTCCTTAGTTCACAGAACTATTTCTTTTACATTTTTCTTTTATTTATTTATTTATTTATGGCTGCACCGCTCAGCATGCAGGATCTTAGTTCCCTGACCAGGGATTGAACCCATGCCCCCTGCATTGGGAGCTTGGAGTCTTAACCACTGGACCGCCAGGGAAGTCCCTACATTTTTCTCTTATTAACTTTACATTTTAGGGACTTCACTGGTGACGCAGTGGATAGGACTCTGTGCTCCAAGGCAGGGGGCCCAGGTTCAATTCCTGGTCAGGGAACTAGATTCCACATGCATGCCGCAACTAAGAGTTCACATGCCACAAATGCGGAGCCCACGTGCTGCAACTAAGGAGCCGCAAGCCACCACCAAGGACCCCATGAGCCGCAACTAAGGAGCCTGCCTGCTGCAACTAAGACCCCGTACAACCAAATAAATAAATATTAAAAAACAAACAAAAAACTACTATGCATTATCCCTTAAAAAAAAACTTTATATTTACCTTTCAATCTTGGGTCTAAGATAAACCATCTAAGGCTTATCTTTGCATCTTGGTGTAGGAGAGTGTATGATCAGGCCACTCAAGATGGCTGTTCTCTCTCTCTTTTTTTTTTTTGGCTGCACTGCACGGCTTGGGGGATTTTAGTTCCCCTACTGGGGATTGAACCTGCGCCCTTGGCAGTGAAAGCACAGAGTCCTAACCACTGGACCGCCAGGGAATTCCCTCAAGATGGCTGTTCTCTTGCTCTCTGTACATCCCTTGCTCAACCAGTCCCTGTTCACGTGACTATCCAATCCACTTAATAGTAGGGCTTAATCAGTAACTGCCTACCTGCTTGTCCCTTGCTCCAGCCGCTGGTTTCCCTGGTAACTGATGAGCCAACCTGACATCAATTCCCCCTGTAAATGGTAGCCTCCCTCTTTCCTGAGTAGCGAAGGTTGTTGCCATGCCCTGCCTGCGTGCCTGCCATAGTGGGGTGTTGCTCCAGGACTTTTTGCTTCGGACGTGTAAGATTCCCCTCCAATAAGCTATTGATGTCTCTGTCGCTGTCTCCAGGCTCTTCTTCCATCTCAAGGCTAAACAATTACAAGCCTTACAGGCCTGCGGGGCGTAGCCCAACAATTGGTGAACCAGTCAGGAAGCTGATGAAACCCGTGAGTGCCGGGATGTCGGGAAGTAGGATGGGGAATGGAACATTGGGGGGGGTGATGCTGGTGGCCGTCCACTAGCACGTGGGGCCCTGTGGCAGCTGACTACCATGAGAGATGTCTTTTTCTTCCATTATGTTGATGATACTCTGTTAACCTCAGAGTCTCTTTCCAGTTTAAAAGTAGCAGCCCCATGCTTGTGACTCATCTGACTTCACAGGGATGGCTGGTGAATACAGACAAAACACAGGACCTGGATTATCTACAAAATACAAGCATAACCCTGACCCACCACCACTAAACAACTACAGACACAGGCTTTAGGGATATTAACTCAGGGACAGGCTTGTGAATTGGACATGGCCAGTTACTCAGAAGGGTTTGGTAAAGGCCTGTGGCAACGGCAAAATAACGAGAGTACCCTTGGACTTCTGGTCCCAGCTGTGGAAGGGGGCGGAGCAACCATATAGTGTGATGGGACAACAGCTATGTTCAGTCCACAGTGTGTTACAACAGGTGGAGGACATTATAAAAAGCCTACCCAAGTCTTTGAACGATGCAAAAAAAAAAACCTGTTCCGGGTCTAGAACAGCTGTGTGTGACATATGGGATTCCCCATGGACATCGATAGCAACCAAAGATCTCATTTTCCTGGCCATGAAGTTCAGGAATGGGCCGATAAAAATGACATACACTAGCATTTCCACCTACCTTACAAGCCCACTGCTGCCAGGCTAATTGACTACTTAAAGCAACAATTGAGACGGGAACCCCGCTCTCAACATGTGGACCAGGAGGCTAACTCAAGTCCTACGAACGATAACTTAACAACCCAGGAGCAATCATTCCAGTGCCCAAGCCATGTTAACCCAGAGGCAACTGGTCAACACCATCTGAGTTCAACTGCTGACCGCCGAAGGACTGAAGGACCATTGCCAGCTGTTGGTCAGGACAATAACTCGCTTTTGCCCTTATCACAGGATCTACCCATTGTGCGGGAATACATTATAAAATGGCCCTGGGACTGGCAGGTAAGCCCCTGGTGGTTTGGGTTTGCTGCCCCGTGGGGAACAGATTTCAGCTGTCTTCTACCCGGCCCCACCTAAAACTACTAAGGTAATTAACCCAGGCACCCTACTAGAGAAAGACATCATTATATTAACACTGCGGTTCGTTGTTATACCACCTCTCCAGTACTCGGCACTGGCTATGGGGACAGAGGGTGGACAGATGATATGGCAGGCCAGGACAGAATCCACAGGCAGGGGTGGTCTTATCTCAGAATGCTGTTACTGCTTTTATTTTGCGTAATGGTCATGATCTCCCATGGTGACTGTTAAACATCTCACATTTCGTCCTAGCCTGAGTGGAGGGAATCAGTTCACGGACTGGGTGACAACCCATGTAGGGACAACTGAAGACTCTCGCCTTCCTCCTGTCTTGCATGCTAAGTGCCTGGCTCCAAAATCGCCCACCTCTTGGCGAATCCCTTTCTTTTTATGGCCACATGATGCACCGCGTGGCATGCGAGATCTTAGTTCCCCGACCAGGGATTGAACCTGCGTCCCTCTGCAGTGGAAGCACAGAGTCTTAACCACTGGACCGCCGGGGAAGTCCTGCAAATCCCTGTTTTTAGTGTAGTAGGTATCTTACACCTGATGCTCTCTAGCTGCTGCCGTCTGTATTGCATTTGTGGTACCTGGTTGCAGTGCACCTCTACATACCTGGCCCCAGGGATATCACGGAAGAGGGGCGGACCAAGATTGTAAGGGTCGTGCAGGGTATATAGAGGTGGCGTGTATAGTCAGGCCACCAGTGGCTGTTATCTTGCTCTCTGTACATCCCCTGCTCAACCAGGGCCTGCTTCACTCACATAACTATCCAATCCTCTTAATTATAGGGCTTAGTAACTGCCCATGTGCTTGCCTCCTGCCCCAGCCACTGGTTTCCCTGGTAACTGATGAGCCAACCTGACATCAATTCCCCAGTAAATGGTAGCCTCCGTCTCCTCCCAAGTAGCGAAGATTGCTGCCATGTCCTGCCTGTCATATACAGTGGGGTGTCACTCCAGGACCTTTTGCTTTGGACGTGTAAGATCCCCTGTCCAATAAACTGTTGATGACTCTAGCACTGTCTCCAGGCTCTTCTTCCCTCTGAAGGCTAGGCAACTACAAGGCTTGAAAGTCTGTGGTGTGCAGCCCAACAGTAGGGATTTTTTTGGTCCAGATAGTGAACCAGGTTTCCTAATACATATTTTAAACAATCCACTTTTCCCCGTTGTTTTAAGGTACCCCTCTTGTCATATGTTAATTTCCCAGATATACACATGCCAATCTTTGAGTTTTCTCTTCTCTGAACAGAAGTTGATCTAACCATTCACAGACTTATATTATTGCACATAAGTTGTAGGGTAAGTTTAGTTAACATACCAGCTGAAAATTTTAGATTATGTTGAATTTACAGATTAACTTGGAGAGTTAATATCTTTATATTAAACTGCCTTATCCAAGAATAGGGAATGTCTCTTCATTTATTCAGATCATCAACTCTTAGAGTTTGAAAATTCTCTCCATAGAGGTCTTACATATTCTTAAGTAGTCATTACTTAATAATTTAAATTGCTATTGTGGATAATATCTCATGTTTGCTGGTTATAGCTGTTACAGAAAAATGCAACTGATTTTTGTAGCGTGATCTTGTATCCAGCAACTTTGCTGAATGCTCTCATTAGTTCTAACAATTTTTTCTTAATTAGGTAGTAATCAGATTATCTATAAATGATAGCTTTATCCCTTTTTCAATCCTTTGCCTCTTTTTTTGTCTTTGTGGCTTTGTACAGGATTCCTAGAACTATTTTAAATGGTAATAATGATAATGGGCCTCCTTGTATTGATCTTTTTTTCCCCTAAATATGATATGTCTAGGTATAAGCTTATTGGTATTTATCCTAATTGATGTTCTCTGAGCTTCCTAGATCTATGGTTTGGTGTCACTAATTTTGGAAAATTCTTGGCCATTACAAATTTCAAATATTTCTGCTCCACTTTTTCTCCTTCTGGTATTCCCAATATGTACATGGTACACCTTTTTAGAAATCCCCAATAGTTCTTGGATGTTCCAGTCTGTTATTTTCACTTTTTTTTTTTTCTTCCAGTATGGGAAGTTCCTATTGCCTTATCTTCAAGCTCACTAGTTCTTTCCTTGACCATGTCCCATTTAATGATGAGACTATCAAGGGCGTTCTTCATTTCTGCTAGTTTATTTTTATTTTTACCATGTTTTTTGTTTTTAGAGGTTTCCTCTCTATGCTTGCATTACTCACCTGATCTTGCATGTTGTCTTTTTCATTAGATCCCTTAATATATTAACAATAGCTATTAACCATAGCTATTTTAAATTGTCTGCCTGATAACTCCCCATTGTGTATAATATCTGATTCTGGTTCTGCAGCTTTTTCTTTTCAGGCTGGGTTTTTTCCTTGCCTTTAGTATGTCTAATATTTTGTTGAAAGCTGGACATCATGTATTGGGTAACAGGATATTGGTAACAGGAAGCAAGGTAAATAGGCCTTAATGTGTGATTTTATGTTAGTCTGGCTAGGAGCTGGGATGTATTTAGTGTAACTATATGTGTCATAGATTTCAAATTCCTCTGGTGACCTTATTTTTATCTCCCCTCTTTTTTTAAAATAAATTTATTTATTTTTATTTTATTTATTTTTGGCTGCATTGGGTCTTTGTTGCCACATGCGGGTTTTCTCTAGTTGCGGCAAGCAGGGGCTACTCTTTGTTGCGATGCACGGGCTTCTCACTGTGGTGGCTTCTCTTGTTGTGGAGCAGAGGCTCTAGGTGCGTGGGCTTCAGTAGTTGTGGCTCGAGGGCTCTAGAGTGCAGGCTCAGTAGTTGTGGCGCACGGGCTTAGTTGCTCCGCGGCATGTGGGATCTTCCCGGATCAGGGCTCGAACCCGTGTCCCCTGCATTGGCAGGTGGATTCTTAACCACTGTGCCACCAGGGAAGCCCCTTTATCTCCACCTCTTGATTTGGGGCTTCCCTAAGAGGCTGTGTCTGGGGCTTCTCTCAGAGGCTGTGTCTTACAGCTATTTCAACTGTAAGCCACTAGGTCCCTGTTCATATGGGGATAAGTTGTGGGGCAGAGGAAGCATTCTATAATATGATTGCACCTCATTCTTTTAATGGGTCTATTTCCCTGTGTTGTGATTTTTTTCACAAGTGTTTCTTAGCTTTTCCTCTCCCCTTAGGTGAGACAGGAAATCTAGAGGGCCCTAGACTGGGGAAAATGCCCTTCTCCAGGGTAGGGTGGGCTCTGGTTAAGTGTTTTCCCTGGAGAGTAGGCTTTTGTCATGCTGTAGGCTCTGGATGTTTTTCAGAACTTTTCTCTTCCCCTCACCCTGATAAAACCACTAGATCTTTCTCAGGTCTTTACTGTAGGTGCCTAGAGAAAAAGTCCATAAATATATGCACCCTTCCCAGCCTCCAGTTGTTTGTCATTCTCAAACTAGTCCACACTTAGCCTCCAGCAATTAGTTAATATTAACATTTAAGTGTTCCATCAGTTTTTGGTTCTAGTGGGTTCTCCTGGCAAGCATATACTAGCTCTAATTCTCTGTATGTGCTTGTCGTTCCAGATTTCAAGGTAGTAGTTTGCCTTGCAGCATCAGTTCTCTGACAGGTCCAAGAAACATCATTGATTCTCCTTGCATTGATCTTAAAGAGAATATGTTAAGTGTTTTCATTAATATAATATTTACTATAGGTTTTTTGGTATATGTCTCTTATCGAATCAAGAAAGTTACCTTCTATTTGCCAGTAGTTTTATTACAAATAGGATTAAACCTTATAAAATGCTTTTTCTGCATTAAGATAATTATTTTTCTCCTTTAGTCTATTGATGTGGTGAATTATAGTGAATTTTTCTAATGAACCACCCCTGTATTCTGGGATTAACACCAGTTGATCATGATGTATCATTTTTTAATACACTATTGGACTTCATAGTTTGTATTTAGGATTTTTGAGTCTACTTGGTTCTATTTCTATTTTCTTAGTATGGATTTTAGAATGGATACTTAAGGAAAATTGAAGTTATTCAATGTCTTTAGTCTCCAAGAATGTTCCAAGGACCAATTTATGTGCTACTATTCTCCAATATTTTAGTATATTTTTTAATTTTAAAAAGTAAGCATTATTATAGCTTTATAATGTATATATTAATATTTACTAATCTTATTTCTTTTCTCACATTTCTTTCTTACATCTCAGCCTTTCCATCATTTCCTTTATAATAGTAAACATAGTAAATGCTATGTGCCAGGCACGTTCTGAGCACTTTAAACATATTACCTCACTTGAATCCCCCCAAAACCCTATGAGGTATGTACAATAGTCCTTCTGTCTGAAGAATTTCTCTGGATCTCAGTTTTTGCTGTCTGTCCCTCTTGTCTTTTTTTTCTATTTTTGAAAATTTTACTGGCTAGAAGCACAGAAGTTCTTAAATTCATGAGAGTGCATGAGATGTCTCAGCAGAAGTGGGAAAGAAGTAAAAGACAGAACCCTGGGGAGCACCAGAGCTTATATATAGGTCTCATGGGCCTTACATCTAGAGGTGGTGCCCACTGGAACTTCAAGGCCAAGGGCCAGAGCCAAAGCAGTGGAGGTCACTCTGAAGGGCTCTTGGGATGGCAGATGTCCACCTTTCCCCCGGCAAGCATGTGCTATGACATTGCTATACTTTGTCCATCTTCTGTACTCCCAGACCCAGTCCTAGGAGGACAATGGCACTGCCCAGAAGTGGCTGTGTCCCTCCTTGAGAGAGGGGAAGGGGTGTTCCAGGTGTCACAGCACTGGAGGTCAACAGCTATGTTTACTGCTTGTATCAGGTGTGGCTGAAATAAGCAAGAGTGCCCCAGCCACATGTCTGAGAAGAGCTACTGGATCCAAGAGCTCAGAAAGCAGCAGTGGGTCAAAAGCAGTGCCCTTAGCTCCATATTATCTTTCCCTCTATTTGGCTCTGGGCATCCTCTGTGGAATCTGTGGGAATAGAAGGCTTTGAGGGCTCGTAAGCAGGGATCCTGGGAGACAGAGCCAGGAAGCTGCCTGGAACAGTCAGATTCCATGGCCCAATGACATCATTGTGGCAACAGATTTCCCAAACAGGAGTCAGAAGCCCAGGTCAGCCTTTTTCTGAAATGTACTTCTCTCTGCCTCTCAGACAAGGCATCTTCTTCCTCCTTGTTTAGTCACCTGGAACCCTGTTTTCTCTCTCCTAGAATTAAGAACCGTCTTCAGAAAGCAACACATGGAACCATTTTCAAACAGACTTTAATCATTTTTTGCTGCCCAAATACTGTACATGCAGAAGCCATGTGAAGAATTTTCTCTTCAAGGGAATTGGCAAGAGTGTTGTAAGAAACAGCCGGCAGTCCTTCCCATCCATCCACCTGCCACCTGGGAGCCACAACGAGTTTGGAAAGATGCTGCACATAGAAAATGTATAGAGCACAGATATAAAAGGCTAATTGCTTCTTATCTAAACAGTGTGCTTCTCAGTCCCTATCTGCTCTCTCTCTTTGCAGGATGCATTTGGAAATTCTAAAAAAGGGGTTCTTGCCTCCTATGAATTTACATTCTAAAGGAGTGGATGGAATAATCAGGCCAACTTTTCCTAAGAAAGCAGCAGCCACTCTGCCTGCTGAGATGGTGTCTGGTAAAAGACATTCTGGAGAAGAGTAATTTTTTGTTTCAAGAAGCAAAATACTTTGAAGGGAAATAAGTTCCCTCTCTCCCCCCATCAGAGAGCATCTCCCTTTAAAATTCTCCCATTTTCTCATTCTAGAAGCAGAAATGAGGACCAACCCAGCCTCATCTGCTGGTGGGGATACTGACCTACGCAGGATGCATCTGAGGTTGTGACATCACATCAGCACCTTGGAAAAAGTCCATTGTAGACAACCCTTAATTATCTCGTTATGTAAGAAAACAACAACAAACCAGGAAGAGGTGGAAGAAGAAGAGTCTGTTAGGATTCCCAGAGTTCTTGTCGGAAGCAGCATCTGGGCATGGACGGGTGAGGACCTGCACCCAGCTTGGGCACCCGGGTCTGGAAGGAACCAGCCTGTGGAACCAGGTGCCAGATGCACCAGGCTCACGACCCTCATCAACTCCAGATTAGACTCAAAACCTGGAGGGAACCATGGAGTAACTAGCAAATGCTCTGGTTTTGCACATGAGGAAGATGAGGCCCAGAAAAGTGAGGAGTCTTGCACAAGTCTTGCACAAGTCTTCTCTGTATATAATAGCCTTTGATTCTCTGTAGCCAGCTGTCCAGGCCACTGACCATTGGGGCGGATGCTCTGTTGCCTTTGGAATTCCCAGGGCCCATTTCTCTTTGCCAAGCTCTCTGGAACCCAGTCCCAAGGACCCTTCCTGGCATCCGTGTGAGCTCCCAGGGAGGGCGAAGGCTCCTGTCCTTACTGGCCAAGTTTCCAATCAGAGCCTGGGAAGGTTTTCCCAGAGCAGTAACACTCATGCTTTTTGACAAGCATCCTCCCCAAGCCAGTCTGGGCCTCTGCGAGAATGCAAGTTTCCTTCACAGGCACAGCCTTGCTGGGCCCACAAAAGCCTGAGCTCAGGGTTTGGGGGAGGGGAAGTTGCTTTGCTACATGGAAAGATTAAGCCCTTTGTCAGAGAACGAGGTCCCACCATCGGGCATGCTGACACCTGAGCTGCACGTGTGCGGCTCAGCTGGCAGAGCTGGTGCCCGAGGAGGCCAAGTTGCTCTCTTTGGCATCACTGACATCGCTCTGAGATGCTCAGGCACTCTTTCAAAATAACCCTTTCCCAGCCAGACTAGGCTGATCCAGCCCCTATCAGGCCTCACTGGATCGGGCGGGGTTCCCCTGCCCTTCAGTCATGATTGCTTTGTTTTGATCCAATTTCTTCTGACCTGAGTGAAAAGCAGACTTGAGGGAGAAGGCAGGGGATGAGTCTATATTCCTATCTCCTTCCTGATCATTCAGTGAACGGTAATCCAGTATAGGAAGCAGCATTTTAAAGAACCTCTTTCTGTGTCAGGATATTGGAGAAGAAAACTCCAGGGAGAAGAAGAGAAAGGGAGCAGTCGGCAGGGCAGCAGGCCTCTTCTTTTCCCTCTCCTTGCAGCCACTGCAGAAACCCTGCTGGACCACCTCCTGGCCCTGAAGGACACGCCACCTGTCTCCACCATCAAGCAAAGGCAGCAATTGCTTGCACGGGCTTCGCACAGTGCAGGAAGCAATCAAAGAAGCGGAAGAGCAGCCTTCCTGAAGCCCTGATGCTTTCTGGGCTGAAGAAGATGGGGAATCGGAGGTATCAGGAGCTCTGGAGCCCTGGCGGGGGAGGAGCACGGCATCTCCTGGACAGCAGGGTGTGGAGCAAGAAGCCTGGTTGCGTGCCAGGGCTCCTGGTAACGCAGTCGAAGATTGTGCTACATTTCATTTCCAAAAAAGTACCCTTGGAGGGCTCTAGTGTCTTTAAAAGGGGTGGGAGGCTTCTGCTCTCCTCAAGGCTGGCAGTAAAGAAGAGCTCAGGCATGCTTGCCCTGGTGGGGGTCAGGCCCCTGGGAGAACCAGTGATCCCACGAGTGGTGAGCTAGAGGGGCACCCTCTCTCTCGGCCCCCTGAAATGCTGGCAGTGCCTGGGCTCGTTGCATACTGAGAGCCTCCTAAGGGCTCCTTTCCTAGGAGTGCTGGGTGGGGGGAGAGACTGGGTGGGGAGTAGTTTAGGAGATGGCTTGACAAAGGGGATGTGATTCTTCAGGGAAGAACCAAGACTTGGCCCCATTTGCTGGAGCCTGATTCATACCAAACACCCATCACAGACTTCCCTTTAGGGAAGGAGTCTATGAAGGAAGTGGGACAGATTGAACAGAGCAGAAACGTGAAGACAGATGTTCTGAATCATCTGTCATGGTTCCTGCCCTCAGCCCAGCATCGCCGCAGGGCCACTGCTGTCTCTGCCACATCTTCCACGAATCCTGCCTGAGCGGAGGAAGATGGAATGACAAAGAGCCCACCCTGTCATCAGCCCCAGGGTCCCCTGGGGTAAGGAGGGGGAATGTGGAGTCAGGACACTGCATCTAACAGTGTCTGGGGGGATCATGTTCCTTCCCTCCCCGCCATGCCTTCTTCAAGGGACAGATGCTGCCCCCTCCAGGGAAGGCCAGCAGTCACACGTGTGCTCCCTCCTCTCCTGGGACAGGCTAGCTCCAGAACAGCTTTTCAAACAAGCCCCTGCCTCCAGGAGGCTGAGAGACAGACCCTTAAATCCAGCCACTCACCACCACCCACACACGGAGCCTCACTTGACTTTACCCTCACGGGAGAAAAATCCAGGTGGGGATTAGTAACTTAATTTGGTACAAAGGGTTAAAAATAATTCCCCAACATCAATTTGTGCGGGGAATGACTTCCCATTATCGAGGTGGAACAGTGGAGTAGCCCAACTCTTGGGCAGTTTTTGGCAGCTGGGGGTCGTAGGCAGGTCAGCCCAAGTCACCGGCATGTCAGGCCCCACCTCTGGCTAGAACTTTCCCTGTGCCAGCCAACCTTCCGCAGAGGCAAGGGGCCAGCAGCCTTCAGCTTCCCCAGCAGCAGCCTCTGCTGGTAGCTCCTTCTGTCTTCCTGGGCGTCTAGAGGAAAGAGGGTGACACCCCTCACTGATACCCCCATTCCCTGGGGGTAACCGCACGGTCTGCGTATCACAGCTCGGTGCCACATCAGCAAATGCCTGTGCTATCCTATGGGTCACTAATCATGCCAGCACCCCAAAGGCGTCAAGGATTTTCAGCCATTCTGAGCGTGGCTACTCTGCATCACCCACAGGACACAGAAAGACGCTTGTGCAAAGCGAGTTCCCGCCCCCACTCCCCGCCCTGGGATCTGAGAGCGCAGAGCCCTTCCCGCCCCCACTCCCCGCCCTGGGATCTGAGAGCGCAGAGCCCTTCCCGCCCCCACTCCCCGCCCTGGGATCTGAGAGCGCAGAGCCCTTCCCGCCCCCACTCCCCGCCCTGGGATCTGAGAGCGCAGAGCCCTTCCCGCCCCCACTCCCCGCCCTGGGATCTGAGAGCGCAGAGCCCTTCCCGCCCCCACTCCCCGCCCTGGGATCTGAGAGCGCAGAGCCCTTCCCGCCCCCACTCCCCGCCCTGGGATCTGAGAGCGCAGAGCCCTTCCCGCCCCCACTCCCCGCCCTGGGATCTGAGAGCGCAGAGCCCTTCCCGCCCCCACTCCCCGCCCTGGGATCTGAGAGCGAAGAGCCCTTCCCGCCCCCACTCCCCGCCCTGGGATCTGAGAGCGCAGAGCCCTTCCCGCCCCCACTCCCCGCCCTGGGATCTGAGAGCGCAGAGCCCTTCCCGCCCCCACTCCCCGCCCTGGGATCTGAGAGCGCAGAGCCCTTCCCGCCCCACTCCCCGCCCTGGGATCTAAGAGCGCAGAGCCCTTTGCCTTATTTTAGAAACACGAGAAATGCATGCGTCACCCAGTCTGACCCTAGGAGAGAATCTCTGCAGCAAGAGAAAACTCAGCCTAGCTGTCTCTCTCTCCACACCCACAAGGGTTCCCGCCATGATAATACAGGAATGGAGTCTCCAGCAGGAGCCAGGAGCCCAGGAGCTTATCTTGTCCTTACTGCCCTCACCCACTTTTTGTCTGTGGGCAGGACCAGTGGGGACCTGGCTTCTCTCCCTGGTTTTCACGGGAGGGAGGTGGCCAGGCCCTGGCTTCAGCCTAACGTGGGTCCTGCCAGAAAGGACCCCCCGGTGGGGATGGCTCTGTCTCAGCCTCTGTCTCCACCTGCCTGCCTCGGAATCCACCTCCAGGCCCGCCTGGCTTCGCTTATGGATGGAGTCCAAGCACCTCTCCACGGATCCCCACATACGCGGGTTAGAGTCAGTGCAGCTCTCAGGGGTGATATCTGGGGAAGAGGCAGAGCGTGAGCCTGTCCCAGACCTTGACCCCTCCTGCTGCCTCTTTCCACCCCACCAGACATGAACCCAAGGGCTGCTGTGTCTACCTCCTGGGCAACCTCTTGCCTTTCATGCTAGACCTGAGGAAGGAGAGGGACAGATTTGGGCACTCCCGAGCCAGACTTCAGGATTCCCAGCAGACATCTCACAAGGTCCAGTCCAGGCCCTGATGCCCACCCCCAGGGCCCAGCTGTCCAATCAGGTCAGGGTTTGAGTGGCTTTGGGAAGCTCCAACCAGACAAGGGTGGAAAGAAAGCAGAGGCAGGCGCGGTGTCTACAGCAGGCCAGGCTACCCTCCAGAGGGCAGCAGCAGAGGGCAGGGGGCAGGGAGGCCGAGAGGGGTGAGTATTGCTTATACAGAGCTGGTGACTGTGATGGTCTAGAGTCTACAGCCAAGCTGTCCGTGGAGCCAGGAGGCTGAAGCCTCAGTGAATCTGAGCTCCCAGACATGGACCCTGGTCTGGAAAAGAGCAAAAAAAAAAAAACAAACAAAAAAAATCGAGCCCCCAATAATCAACTTCATGCAGCTAATCCCCAAAGGTTGGACAGGACTCTCAGAGCAAGTCAGCCCCAGCCCTCCTCATTCCTGCCAGCAGCCCTGCCCTGGGCACATCCTCAACAAGCCAGGCCCCTCCAGGACGAGCCCAGAGGGGCACAGGGCCACCCTCAGGGCCTGGGACGGACACAGGTGCCGCCAGGGGCTGCCCACTTTGGCAGGTAACATCCCTATGAGGCCAACCTCTTGCATGTCAAGACCGTCCACTCCACACCACCTGGGGTCCACTGGGAGAGCTCCTTTGGCATGTCGCAGGTGAGGAGGCTTGGAGGGAAACAGGAGGTGAACAATTCTAAGGGAGGTACCAGCACTTTCCTCCAAGGTACCTGGCCTGCAACCCTGGGAACTGACACCTCCTTGAATCTCACTTGTAGGAAGGAGGTGGCGCCAGCCCGAGGGAGAAAGCGGTCTTTAAGCCCTCAGCTTCCCAGCATCGTCTGCCCCCCAGAGCCCTGGCCAGGGCGCTAGGTGAGATGCTACATGCTGTGGATGCATTCGGTGGGAAGAGCAGCCGGAGTGCTCAGTGAAGAGGAGGGGTGTCAGGGTTCCCAGAGGGGCCTCGGTGTGGCCAGCTGCAGTGGACGCTACATTCCTCAAAAAAGAGCAGAGGCGCTGGGAGAGGCAGAGGTGGAACAAAGAACAAGACAGAAAACTAAGCAGGGACCACCAAGAACAGGCACAGGCGGGGACACGCAGGCTCTGCCCTGAGCCTAGGACCAGGTGGGATGGACCAATGGCTGCGTCTCCCACTTCCACCCCTGGACTCAAGGGGAGTCCTGTCCACGCAACTCTCCTTTGGGTTTCTTTACAACGAGACACAGAGAGACATGGATTTCAGCCCATATAGTCACTAAGACCAAATACACCCAGACAAATGAACAGATCTAACATGGTCACACACAGACACACACACAAACACACACGCACACATACTAGAGTCTCCACTGCCAGCTGGGACAGGCCCAGTAGCCAACAGGCATGCAGCAAGGCAAGGGGTCCAGAAAGACGTGAAGACTATGTACAGGGGAGGAGACGGGGGGTGGCAGCACCCCTTCCCACACTGCATCCAGGCCTCTTCCTGAGGTCCTTAGGAGCATGAGGGGCTGGTGGCACTCTCCAGGGAGGACTGGGACAGGCGCCTGGTGAGGGAGCCGAGCGTAGAGTCTGCCACTGAGGACGTGGGGAAGAGTTTGTACCAGCCGGTGACCGCGGCACTCAGGTCCAGCTCGTCCAGCATGATCTGGGCCATGCCCATGAAGCACTTGTGGTCCATGCGGCCATAGTCTCCCCAGACGATCACCTGCCAGTGGGGAGGAAGAGAGAGGAGCTGAGCCACGTCTCCAACTCGAGGGCTGGGCAGTGGGCCCAGGAACCATGTAGAAGTTTTGCCAGGTCACAGATGGGGCAGAGAGAGGCAGAACTCACACTGACTTTGGGCAGCAACTTACTGAGCACTTAAGGTGTGCCAGGCTCGACCCTACAGACTTTATATACGTTATCTCAATTGTTACAACCATCTAGGTAGAGGTGCTATGTATTACTATTTCCACAAAAAGGAAATGTATCTCAGAGATGTTAATTAACTAACCCAAAGATACACAGTAATTGGTGGCATAGCTGGGATTAGAGCCTGGGTCTGACTTCCAGAGCTTCCCAGCATCCCAGGTGACAACCTTCCTAAGGGGGCTGCAGACTGAGAGTCCAGGACCTGGGTCACAGCTCCCGCTCTGCGGCTGGATCACAGTGGGACAATCAACATTAGCACCAGGTGGAAGAAGATGGTGGTCAAACCCTGCTTCTACCTACCAGCTGTGCAACCTGGGGACAATCGAGTTATCCCCCCGAACCTTGGTGTCCTTATGAATCAACAGGGAGCAAAAACACCTTCACCGGGTTGTAACAAAAAATGGGTAAAGCATATTTAAGGCGTCTGGCACAAGATAAATCATAAATAAGACAAATTTTAAATCACAGTCTTTGAGAGTGGCCCCGCCCCACTGGCCCCATGACACTCACCTGCAGCACCTTGCCCTGGGGCCCCTCGTCAAAGAGCAGAGCCTGCTGGTACAGGGGATCACAGGTCTTCTTGGCCACCTTTGTCTTCTTCTTGGCCAAGCAGGCCCCGTTCTCAAGCAGGTAAACCTTGATATAGGTGGCTGAGGGATGGAAGAGAGCATGACGGGGAGGTGTCCAGGGGAAACTTCTGTGGCCCGCCCCATCCCCTAGCCTCCATGTGATCCTGGAGGGGAGCAGGATGAGCTGACCAGGGGACAGCAGGTGGAGAGACGGGCTCCAACACCGACTCCTCCGTCCTCCCCTCCCCCGCCCCCACTCACTGGCCTTCCAGGCCATCCGTGACTCCAGTGTTGAGAATACCGATTAGGCCAGTGGGGAGCTGGGACTCTCTAGACCCAGAACTCAGCTGTATATCCCTCCCTGGCAGGACCTCATTTCCACAATCCCTCTCCCAGCTGCTCTGCTTCACCTGGGAGGGATTTGGAGCCTGGTTTGGGGGTCAGGCCCCGAGCCTCAATCACTTCCACCTCCAGCTGGCCGCTCCGGTCCATGATGGCAATGTGCACATCCCCTGCAAGGGAGAAGAGGGACAGTTCAGGCAGAGCCAGACCAAGGGGCAGGCCGGCCAGCCACCGTGCAGCACGCCAGTCTGCAGAGGATGTTCCAGCACTGGAAAGGGCACAAGATGGACAAAACTGTATGCGCCGGAGCTGCTCTCGGGAGACCACTTTAGAGCAGCTGAGAAATGCTTTGATAGGGCCCTTACGGTGGGATGGCGGCATGACCCTCAAGGGACCTGTTTGGGGAACAACAAATGTAAGCCTGGTTATGGGCGGTGGAGAGGTGTTCTGCTTCACTGAGCAGAATAGCAAGTTTGGGCACAGAGCTTCCTGTATCAGGAAGACAGAGGGGAGGCTGTGGGCTCAGTGGCTCTTCTTCACCTGCTACACAGTGGTCATCAGCCACTCCCCTAAATAAACATCAAACAAATATTTAAAGGATATCAGTTTGGAGAGACGTTGAGATACAAGCCTGCCCAGGACACGAGGCACGTCCTGGAAATGAGGGCCTGCTCGTACCCTTGATAAAGGATGTGGGGGAGGCAGCAGATGTCCCGGGAGCACAGAGTGAGAACTCCTCTCTGTGCCCCACAAAATGGATTATCCAGCTGGGGCAAGTTCTGTGTGTGGAGGCATATCAGTCGTCTGACTTCTAGAACTCTTGGCTTTGTTTGACACAGGTTAGCAGAATTTGTAATTCTGCACTAGTCACTTGGGACGTCCTTCAAAGGGGTGCAGAATCATAAGCCTGATGCAGAAAAACTAAAATGGGCCAGACTTTGGGTTTAGCCACCCATTTTAGATTCTCTGAGCCGTCATGCAACTGTTTGTATTTGCACACTTTGGAAGATGGAGATTTATGACTTTCAGGAGACATCCTGGAATTCATCCCTCTCCCTCTAGCTATTCCTGACCTCCCCATGGGGAATAGGGAGGGGGAGGTCTCAGGAATTAATCTCCACGTCTCACTGTAACATCCCTAACAAGGTGAGCCAAGGCAAACCGGTCCTTCCCAGTTTAGGACACCAGGGGGCACCACACACAAGTGTTCTAGGCTGTGATGGCGTATTAGCCTTGTGGAAGTGGCTGATTCCTCTCACTGCCTCCCAGCCCTTGGCCCAAAGCAGACTATCCAGGCCCTTGAAAGCCTGAAAGCGGACTTCCCTGGTGGCGCAGTGGTTAAGAATCCGCCTGTCAATGCAGGGGACACGGGTTCAAGCCCTGGTCTGGGAAGATCCCACATGCCATTGAGCAACTAAGCCCGCGTGCCACAACTACGGAGCCTGTGCTCTAGAGCCCATGAGACACAACTACTGAGCCTGCGTGCTGCAACTACTGAAGCCCGTGTGCCTAGAGCCTGTGCTCTGCAACAAGAGAAGCCACCGCAATGAGAAGCCCACGCACCGCAACGAAGACCCAACACAGCCAAAAATAAATAAATAAATAAATATATTTTTAAAAAAGTCTGAAAGCAAGGGCTGGGAATTAGCCAAATCCCACCCAAGAGCCCAGTGGGAGCTGACATTCACCCTCTGAGGGTCCCTGTGGACCCCTCTTCCAGCAGACAAAGGCTCCTGTGTGAGCAGTTTAGAGGAAGACAGGGCAGTACAGTGGGAGGAGTCCTGGCCTGGAATGGAATGCCAGCTCCACGCATGGCTCACAGCAGGGCTGTCTGCACTCAACTTCCTCATTTGCTGTGAGGTCAAAGGTTAGACACTGTCTATGTGAGGGCTGAGTGCAGACGTCTGGGTCAGACACTGCTCAGGTCAGACTGATGGGGAAGGAAGGGTGGAGGTGAGGAGGCATCTCTGGGGAAGCTAGCCTGGGAGTTGCTGCTTGAAGCCAACACAGCCAGGATCTAAGGGAGAGAGAGAGGGAGCAAGCCAGAACTGCAGCTAAAAGGACCAAGAATAGACTGTAGGGAGTACTTCCTAGCTGCAGAGAAGAAGGATGAGAAAATTACTAAAAGTCTTCTAGGTGTCAGGCACTGTTAGAAGTAACAAGTCAAATAAGACAGTTCCTAAGGCGTAAATGAAATATTTCATGCGAAGCATCAAATAGGGACTCAATACATTGTCTTTAGATCGCAGAACTACGGCAGGCATTATTATTCCCATCTTACAGATGAGGAAACCGAGGTTCAAAGAAGGGATGTGACTTGGCGAAGGTCCCACAGATAATCAGTGATGGAGCAGACTCCATGGATGTCAATGCCATGATGATTTTTGTTCACCATTTTATGCCTGGCACTTAGCACAGCGGGGCACACAGTAGGCGGTGAGAGAGTGGGTGAGTGTGTGGTGACGCGAGGGAGGGAATGTGCTGGAAAAGCTGCTGCAGGGCGGCTGGCAGAGAAAGGCTGGAACCCCTTTCCTCTCTGCTGCGGGAGGGATTGAGGAGTGCATGCTGACTCCTCCTCACTGGCACAAAAGCCCGAGTGAGGACTCCTTTCTGCTGCTTGCATTGCATCACGCAGGGCCCCCACTGAGCTCACCCTTTCTGCTGCGTGGCTGCCGTTGCCCCACTCACCCTGCCCTTGAGAAGACTCACCCATTGGTGGCGTTGCCAGCGTCTGTCGCCCGACAATCTGGGCTGGTCCCAGGCCATCCAGGAAATCGCTGAACTGGCTTTCACCTCCAAGCCGGGTGGTGGGGAAGATGAACCTGGAGAAGGAGGCGTGAGGTGCGTGAGGGCATCTGGATGGCGGGACGCAGTGGTTCTGCCCCTGGGGCACTGGGCACTCCCTCTGTGCCTCAACCTCCCCTCTACAACGTGCGAGTGTACTACTGTGGCTGGGGTCAAACAGAACTGTTCAGCTCTGCACATTAAAGAAAAATACTTTGATGCCACTTGAGAAAAGAGACTAATAAACACACATAATCATGGTATTTAATCCTCAAGCGCCAGAATTTCTAAGGTGACCCTGAAAAGGCAGGGCTTGCTGGACACTTGCATCCTCACCAGGGGGTGTTAATGCCAAGAACCAGAGACAAAGGCCAGAAATTTCAATGCCCAGAACAAGTTCTAAGAACTGAGTTTGAGTTGACTATAAGTTTGAAATCCAAGTCAATAATGTGAGATGGTATCCAAAACAGCAACTGAGACCAAAATAACACAATTTCAGGTTTGAGATTAATGACAAGTGATGGTGGGTGGCCCATGGCTGTGGGGAGCCTGGAAATAGTAACAGAAAAAACTGACAGTGATTGAAATTTGGCCAGATGCCAACAGCGCACTAAACACTCCACTGTATCATTTAACCCTTACCACCACTGTGGGTGGCAGGAGCTATTATCCAGTTTTACAGATGAGACAACAGAGGCTCCAAACGGTAAGAGGCTTGCCTTGCCTACAAAACGGAGATGAAACCCAACTCATACAGGGTGATGGTGAGGATTAGGGCAGATGGTGCAGGAGCAATTCCAGACAAACAGGAAACAATCAGTGGCAGTTACTGAGGCTGTTGGTGTGATCATCATGGGAAATGTGCTACTTTTGCATGTCCTCAAGCCTAGATGTTCTGGGGAGGACAGCAGAGAAAGGACAGGTGAGGGAGGGCTGGCCCAGAACTGCCCAGAGGCTACAATGGACCAAAGAATGTTCTAAGATCTCCTAGAATAGCCCAGGCTCCTGCCTAGAGAGAGAAAATGTTGTCCCAGAACCAATCCCCTGTTGGACCATTTGGCCTGAGTCCCCCTTGGCCAGAGACAGGCAGGAAGGGGAGACAGGCTACATACACTTATTGGAAAGGACCTGTGTCTCTCCTCTACCAGGCTCAGCCTTCACACCCCAGGAAGGGGCTTCAAGGCCCGTCCATTTTTATTGGCCACAGTCAGCAATAGCCTAATATCACATTTTTAGGATAATGGGATCTGAAAAGGTTAAATGAATAGCCAAGATACGGAAGCAAACTAAGTGTCTATCAACAGATGAATGGATAAAGAAGATGTGATATATATATATCACATATATATATAGATGTGACATATATATATATATATATATATATATATATATATATATATATATATATATATATATATATATATGATGGAATATTACTCAGCCATAAAAAAGAATGAAATAACGCCATTTGCAGCAACATGGATGGACCTAGAGATTATCATACTAAGTGAAGTAAGTCAGACAGAGAAAGACAAATATCATATGATATCACTTTTATGTGGAATCTAAAAAATAGTACAAATAAACTTATTTGCAAAACAGAAACAGACTCACAGATATAGAAAACAAACTTATGGTTACCAAAGGAGAGGGAAGGAGGGATAAATTGGGAATATGGGATTAATAGATACATATTACTATATTAAAAAATAAATAACAAGGACCTACTGTATAGCACAGGGAACTACATTCAATATCTTGTAATAAACTCTAACAGAAAAGAATCAAAAAAGAATATATATCTACACACATATATACGTATAACCGAATCACTTTCCTGTACACCCAAAACTAACATAATATTGTAAATCGACTATACTTCAATTAAAAAAAGAGAGAGAGAAAGGATAACAACTATAACAAAAAGAAACGTAGACTCTTGAGGTCACAGAATTTCAGGAGCTTAGTATAGAGAGTGTGGAGATTGTGAAAAAAGGTTTTAGGGTCAAATGTCCTTAATTCAAATCCTAACTCCACCACCACTTAATAGCTGTGACCTTGGAAAGGTACCATACCCTCTTCCTGTGCCTCAGTTTCTCCACTTGTACAATGGAAATAATGGTAGTACCAACATCCCTCAGGGTTGTTGTATTAAATGAGACACTGTTTTTGGCCTGATAGTGGCTGGTAGGTCCCAGAGTAAGAGGCACTGATCTGAAGTGCCATTCTGCATATGGTAAATCCTAGCAGCTACTCACATTCATAGAAGCAGGCATAGTAGCAAGACACGTGATCATAGAATTTAAATAATATAGCCACAGAATCCTGAAATCATTGGGCCTTGATGAAGCTGATTCAGAAAATCTTAATCATATAACCATCATTTCATAGATTTAGAAGAGATCCAAGAGAATATCTAACCCAGAAACTTTCAAATTTTTGACTGCAACCCATATGCATATGTAAGAAATACATTTAACGTCATAGACCTACGTGCATCTATACATCTATCTATCTATTGAAAAGTTCACAAGGTAATTTTTCCTTCCTCCATAGGATACATCTGAATTTCCTATTTCCTTTTCTAATGCTGGTTTTGACCCACTAAACAGATTTTACTTCCTGCCTGTGAGTCATCATCCAGTTTGAAAAACAGTGATCTAGTCCAAACTCCTGCCCTAAGCTCCAAGCAAGTCCACTTGTGAGAACTCCATTCAGCTGAGCTGTAACAACTGTTTCAGATTTAAAAGATTTTAGGATCCCATTTTCCTTTCCAACCCTTTCCTCTGGAGCAGGATGGTATGGAGGTCTTGGGAGGTGGGAGGCATGAAACATACTGGTGGGATGAACTGCTCCTGGGCCACTGGGGTATTCTGATGGGAAACAGAGGCTGGCCCAGAGCAATAGGAAGACTGGGGCCCAGGCAGCGGGTGTCCAGGGGAGGGGGACAGAGGGAGGCGGGGATACAGAGGAACTCAGATAATTGGGCTGGAAACGCAAGCAGATTTTCCAGCCCTGTGCCTGTGACCAGAGGACCCAGGTGGAGGGTGGGTACACGGTGGGGGTGGGCTGAACGCACGTGCCATCGGAGCTATTGCTGTTGGTGCTCCCGTCCGTGGACTCCCGGCTGCCCTGGCGAGGGACCCGACTCCGCATCTCCACGGCAACACCCGTCTCCGTGCTCCGCCGGATGTTGCTGCGCAGTTTCTTGGTGGCCCCCTCTGTGACACCCCCCGAAGCACAGACAAGGAACAGGTCAGATCACTGAGGAGGCTTCTCCGAGATCACTGCTAAAGTCATCCTCTTGGGAGGGGACAGGATAGGCAGGGCTCTGGCTGGAGGCAGGGCCACTGCTGAGATGACCTCTAGAGCCGGTCTGCAGCCTGACCCCTGGCCCTGCTCAGGGCAGTGACGCAGACAAAGTAGACTAGAAGGATGGCTGGAGGCAGAGTGGAGATGGTGGGGCTACGGGTGGGGAGGCAGCAGGCAGCGCTCAGCCCTGCAGCCCTCCACCCTCGGTCTCCTTCCTGCCAGGCTCCCCTGACCCACACCTTGCCACTCAATTTCAGCCCTTGCCCCAAAGGGTTAAGTTTCTTCTTCTGGAAAGTTTGCCTTCTCTGGAATTTCCAGATTTGCTTTTCCTCTTCCAGGTACTCTCCTGAACCCTGTCACTCCCAGACATCACAACCCACCTCTGTGATACCTTCACAGGTCCTATAAAAAACAAACAAACCCATGTGAATCCTGACCACTGGCAAACTAACACCCATTCTCAAGGTGGGTCTGAATGTGGAGGGGCATGTGTGTGGAGACGTGGAGAAGCCACTAGAAAAATAAGATGAGAGAGAGACTCCTAGGCTGACCTGAACTGACTTTGAGGGAGAGGTCTGCAGAAGAACCTCAGAAGCTGTGTGGTGAGAGCTCACCCCCAGTGTCTCTGTAGCTCCTGTTCGGGGGGCCCTCTACCCCTAGGTCCCCTCTTCAGCCTTGCATGAAACATGGGGCACTTTGCCTCTCCTAGCAGCGCACCATCCTGCCTGGGTTTCCATGGCAACCTCCTCAGCACTGCAGTGTGGTCCCTTTAGACACTCTCTCTGCCTGGCGGGGGCGGGCAGACAGAAGACGGGGTGTGGGTTTTCAGGGACTTCCCCTCCTGAAGCTTGGCTGCCTGAGGCGCTTGATGGGGAGGGAAGTGACGCTCACATAGGGACTATACCAAAGGAGCCTTTTGCTGTCACTGGTTAGAGGTCCAGGCAAATTAAGAGTGGAGTTGCTTACAGGGATGGGCAGAGGCCAGGGTGAGGCAGGCAGCACAGCCCCCTAAAGCAGCAGGGAGGGGGGAGCTGGTTACCTTGGAAATTCCCTCTCCCACTAACACCCAACGGTGGGTTGGGAGGGGACGTTCGAGACCCCAGCCTGGAAAAGGGGGACTTTATTCCTCCTGCTTTGCCCTACTTATCTTTCAGGAAGTCCCATCGGGAGAGGAAAGGCTGAGAGGATGGGATGGGGGGACTGGGAGTGGGGTGCTGTAAGGAGGAATGTCTTCCCTGAAACCACCCCAGCTTCTGGGATATTGGAACAGCTACTACCCAGGAATCAGTGAGACCATCAACGTGTCTGTCTCTCTTACACACACACACACCCCCCACACAGAGTCTTATTAGCTCATGCATATTTCTTTCACACAGGCATAAGCAGACACACACGAGTGCCAACAATCACATATGTTTATACAGTGATCTCACATACAAGGTCATGTGTATGTTCATATAACAGTCACACAGCCACAAATGGTCTTACCAAGTCTTAGTCATACATACACATGACACAGCGTGCCACACACATGTGACCTTCACACCATAATAACACTAGGAGCTGAACCCATCCGCTCAATCACACACATAGATGCAAACCCACAAATGGTGTGTGACCCAGCACACACAGAGGGCTGGGCAATAATTGTGGGTGGGGGGGACTTGCCCTGTCCCTTGCTCCTAACTGCCACATCCCCTCTAATCCGATTAGAAGACAGAAGGGCCTGTGGGGGCCACACTTCACCCTCCTTCTCCTCAAACCCCCCCAACATACACCCTGAGCTTAAGTCAGAGCCTCACCACCTCGTGACCCCAATCCCCCGTCTTCTAGAGCTTAGGAAAGCTTTGACCCATTTGGGAGAAAATTTACCTTCTTTGATCTGGCCAACCTACTGTGAGCCACTGGGTAGGGAAGTTACAGAATCCTGAAATGCCATTTCACAGATGGGGAACCTAAAGTCCAAGCACCCATAGAGCTGGGGCTAGACCCTAGGCCCACTGACTCCCAGTTCACTGATATGCTACTTTTCACTCCCCTCCACCAACTCCACACTGTTTTGAGATGTGATTCAGCAGAGATTAAGTTCCATGTCTCTGGGTGAGGAGGAAGGTCTTGCAAACTCAGAGAAAATTCCTCTACTGGTTTCATACCTGTCCAGTCTCTGAACTCTGTTGATCTGGGGAGTAACTTCATGTAGCCTCTCTCCCTAGAGAACTGGACCAAGTTGCTTGCAATAATTCTGTAGTCCTTGGAGACCAAAAGACTCCAGGGACCATCCCATCTGTCCCACCATGAACAAGGGAGAGGAAAACACAGCCTCCAGCAGCACTCCCCATAGGATCTCCTGGAATGATCCTGAGCCCTCGCCCCAGCCTGGTCCAGGGCCCAGAGACTAGGAGGGGAGAGCCACTGTCCTTGGTACTGAAAAGAGAAGCTCCATTTGGGCAAAGGCAAGGACAGCCCAGGATGGCCCTGTGTAGACCCAGCCTAAGGCCAGGCCAGAACCCACCTGTGTCCTGGGAGCCCAAAGATCTGACCCCACCTTCCTCTCTGCTCCCACAACTTAAAGAATGTTAAATCTAGAAGGAAGCTGGGAGACAGCCTTTTAAGCTCCATTTTACAGAAGAGGAAACTGAGGCCCAGTGGGAAAGTGACTCTACCAAGGTCCCATGAGGAGTTAGAGCCAGGACTAGTCCTCTAAAGTTTCAGGGTGAGTTTCTGGAAGGCAATTCTAGGGCTACATAAGGAATAAGATGGAAGGGGCAGGCAGAGGGCAGGGGAACTAGAGGGGAGGCTGGCGCAATAGACCAGGCTTTGAAACAAAGAGGATAGGATGGGTGGGGCTCAAGCCAATGAGCAGTATGGAGGACCTGGGAAGGGCAGACTCATAGCCCAGAAGACTGGGTCCTGGAGAGGAGTTCCTCCCCACTTCACACAGCCCCGCCCTGCAGGGAACTGAGCCATCCCACCGGGGGCAGTAGGGTCACCCTGCTAGGATCTTATCCCAGAACAGAGTTTCCGGGGCCAATGCCCACAGTGATCGGCCCCATACCTCCCTCTGAGGCCAGACCCAGGATGGCGCTTTAAGCTGGGACACTGGCAACCTCAAGGCCTGGGAGAACAAAATGGGGACAAGTAATTATGAAGAGGAGAGGAGTATTCTACAAGCAAGGGGCAGAGCTGTGGAGGCCAGAGAAGTCACTTTTTTTTTGGCCCTCTGTGTCCCCATGGGTAATAATAACACCAACAATTTACCAAGTGTCTAGTACGTGCCAGGCAAGAGGCTGGGTACCTTTACACATCCTATCTTATTCAATCCCCTGGACAACACAGCAAGGCATGTATTATTGTCCTTATTCTACAGATGAGGAAGCGGGCTCAGAGAGGTGAAGTAACTTGCCCAAGTCACCCAGCTAGTAAATGACAGGGTGTATCTCTGAAGGCCAATTTGAAGTCCTTCTCCAAAAAAGTGCCTTCTCGTCTCCAGGCTCAGATGCCTCATCAATAAAATGAGTACATCAGACCAGAGGATCTCCAGATCCCCAGGGCCCCTTCCTGCTCTGACATTTGGCAACTGGATGATTCAGAGAGACCTTTGGTTAGAAGGGCAGTGGGCAATTCCCCTGGCTCCCCAGACATTCAGCCATGCCCTTGCATACCGCAGAGACAAGTGATCTGGAAGCCCCATCATCGTTCATTTTCCCTCAAGGCTGGAGGTCATCCTGGTGTCTGCTCCAATCCCTGCCTGCTGACTGTGGAGCCTAGGTAGGTGGACAGTCCCAGGCAGTTCACTGATATGTCTCACAGTGACTCAGGCACCTGTCCTGGCCTTGGAAGACTGTCTCTCCAAATCATTTGGGCATGAAGAGACCTTTGGGTCTGAAGCTGAATCAGCCAATTCAGCCAGAGATCAGCAGGGCTTGGTTTCCTGAAGCCAGACTCCTGGGGGCCCTCCTAATCTTAGTCCCCCAACCTTAATGCCACCCCCTTGGTCCTGTCCCAGCCCAACTCCTGGATTCCTAGATCCCCATCTTCCTGACTCCCTAGTGTCAAGCATATTCACAGGGGCCATGCTCATCCCGGGGCACTCATAATCTCAAGCCCCCTCCCCGTCTAGCATTTCTCTGAGCCAGAAACCATATCGCAGCTTGATTGCTGGAAAAGACCATCCCACATGCTCCTGTGGAGGGCTTTGTAAAAATCTATTTTAAGGCCTGGAAAAGTCCCCCAGCCCCAGCCCCAGCTGGGAGTCTTGATGGGCATTCTCCCCAGATCCTCCAGTGCCCCATCCCCTCACCACCCGCATCCAGCTGCCTATTTGAAGGTTTCTTAGGGAAGTTGTTACTCTGAGCAAAATAAGCAGGAAGAGATTTTAAAACAAAACCAGCTGGTGTCTGGGCTGATGCCACAAAGTGAGGAGGTCTTGGTGGGGTGATGACATGAGCTCCAGGTGTGACTGTGTGTGACAAGGTGGGTCACCCGCCAGGCTGAGCATAAGTAGGATTCTATAACCAGGTGTCTGAGAAAGTATGCTGTATTTATCAGGAGGTAGCTGTGAAGGTAGTGTGTGAATGTGGCTTTGTGAGGTATATGCGTACACACATGTGATGTGTTTCTATGACCACAGGCCACTGAGTGTGCATGTGCGTAAGGGTAGGTTTCCTGAGCAATTGAGCATGCTATTTATGTGATTATGCAAGGCATGTGTCTTTGTATGTGTGTGTCTCTCTCGTGGCTTTGTAACATATGTGTGCAGCTACTTGTACTTAGGAAACTCGAAGATTACAGGTGAGACTGAATCCCGTGGATGTTTCTGTGAAGCTGTGGTGTCACTCAGCACAGTGCCAGGAACATGATGGCTGCTTAATGAATAACTGCTGATAAATGCTTAAGTCTGTGCAGAGGCAGCAGAGCACCAAGGTTAGGAGCATGAACTCGGGAGCCCAATGCTGGGGTTTGAACCCAGACTCCACCACCTACTAGCTGTATAGTTTGGGGCATCTTACTTCCCTTCTCTGTGCTCCAGTACCCTCCACATAGAGTTACAGAAGGAGTCAGTGAGTAGGACATGGACTAGACCCAGAGCAGCACCTGGTACATGGTAAGTGCAACATAAAGATGTGTGGGGGTGGGAGTGCCCACCCGTGAGAACCGCCCCTGGGCGCCCCGTCACTGTGAGGGGCCCCACCCCAGCGCGGGGTGCCCCACACCCCTCACCAGCCTGGGGGAGCTGAAGGGTGCTCCTGCTCCACTGGGTCAGGCCCACGATGGCCACCATCTTGGCCCCAAGGCTGCTGCGCCGCTTCTTGGCGGTGGTGGTCCCGGTCCCGTCCCCAGCCTGCTGGGATCCGCAGATTTCGCCACTGATGCTGGAGCTCCGCACCACGTTCCTGGAGGCCGCAGCTGAGGCCGGACCTGGCTCCCCGTTAAACATGATCCACGGGGCGGCAGGGCCTCAGGCAACCCTGTGGGGCAGCGGGAGAGACAAAGGGGTCCCACGTCAGACCCTGGGCCCCTCTACCGCCGCCCCACCCCTTCCTAGCTGTGTGACCTCGGGCAAGGCGCTCAGCCTCTCTGAGGTTGTGGGGATGAAATGAACAAGTCAATGTAAAGGGTGTGCCCAGAATCTGGCTCGATGAACGGGACTATTCTCATTAGCATGTGGCTGCCCCGACAAGTGACCTGGTTTGGCGGTGAAGGCGGAGGCCGTGCAGTTATGTGACCCACTCTTGAATTCCAGAGGCCTCTACCCACTAGCTGTGTGACCTCATGACCAAACATCTCGGGGGTTTCAGTGAACACCTCAGCAAAATGAGAAATGAAAGCACTTACCTCGTAGGACTGTTGTAAGGATTAAATTAGCGCAGGTGAAAGTGCCTGGAACGGTATCAGGCACGGAGTAAATATTCAGTAAGCGTGACTGTTGTTTTCACAGCCAAAAAATGAGAACAGGCAGAACAAAACTGGCTCCAGCCTGCGCAGACTGTGGAAGGGGTCCTCCTGCTTGAAGCGGGTGGGACAGAAAAGTGTAAAGAAGCAGGGAAAATCACCCTTACTGGGAGGCGGCCACTGCAGGCATCTTAGCCGATTTCTTCCCAGTCTCTTTTTCACACATTTCAAAAAATAACTGAACTCATACTGCCAATACAATTTTATATCCTGCTATTTCTCATTTAATGTTATATCACAAGACTTTCCAGTGTTGTTAACACTTTGTAGAAATGTTTAAATGCCACCAGTATGTTCCATTGTATGGAGGCACTATAATTGACTTAAATGTTTCAATACGGTTTACTGCTTAGATCAAGTCCAACTTTCTCCTCTCTCTCTCTCTCCCTTTCTCTCCTGTCTTTTAAACAACACTGCAATAAAGATCTTTGTACACTGATTTTTATCTGCTTATTTCCCTAGGATCAACTCCTGGAAATGAGGTGACTGGGCTAGTGAGTGTGAACGCCACTGGTAGCTTTTCACTTCCTGCTTCCTGACAGAGCTCTGGTTTTGTCCACCTCATCCCTTGTTTTAGAGGCAGATCCTGATTTGTTTAAAACAATCAGTGAGTGGCATTCACCTTGGTAACTCTTACTGATCCAAGGGTGGGCATATGACTAAGTTGGCCCAATCTGACTTAAGGGGAAGATTTGGATTCCAGGCTTACAAGAGAGGTGGGTGCTTCTCCCTCTGTCTGTCTTTTCCCTTCCTCCCTTAATACCTCTCTCCCGAGAGAGAGCCCACCCCAGGATGAAGCCAGTGCTGCTGAGGGTGGCATGGCACAGAGACAGAAAGGACCTCAGGCCAACCTGGAGCCTGCCTTCTCTGGCCTTCCTGCTATGTGAGACAATGTGTTTTCCATTGCCTAAGCCAGTTTGACTCAGGGTTCTCTGTTACATCCAAAAGCATCTTACCTAATACTGAGAGCATAAACATTTTTCTGATTCTTGGAATATATTGCCAAATTCCTTTCCAAAGTAGACAAATTTTCTCTCTAATGCTGCATTCAACAAATACCTAAAGGGAATATAGCCAATATTTTATAGTAACAATAAATGGAGTATTAACTTTAAAAATTGTGAATTACTATACTGTACACCTATATAATACTGTACATCAAGTATACTTCAATTAAAAAAACGATTCCAAAAAAAAATGTCAGTTATTCCTAAATTAATCTATAGATTCAGCACAATCCCAATCAATATTCTAACTGGCCTTCTTGTAGAAACTGGCAAGTTGATGTCCTAAAATAATCAAGGCCATTTAAAACTTTTTATCTATTCCTTTTTAAAAACTGAAGTATAATTGACCTACAACACTATGTTAGATCCAGGTACACAAGATAGTGATTTGATAGTTCAATACATTACAAAATGATCACCACAAGTGATCCCAAGTTTTAAGTATCATATTTATGCTAAAGGTCATCATTTTATTTAATAATATACTTTAGAAAGGTATTTTGGGGGGAATTTACTGGCGGTCCAGTGGTTAGGACTCCGCGCTTCCACTGCAGGGGGCACGGGTTTGATCCCTGGTTGGGGAACTAAGATCCTGCAAGCTGCATGGTACAGCCAAAAAAAAAAAAAAGAAAAATATTTTTTCTCTGAGTATAAAATTGAGAAAAAAATGTTAAAAAAAATTTAAACCCCTAAAATTCCAAGGCCTCTGCTGAGTGCCAGTGATACAGTAGTGAGCCAGGCCGACTTCGTCCTGCCCTCCCAGAGCCTCCAGTCCAGGAGAGACAGACAGTGAATAACTAGTTATGCAATTAAATATTT
The DNA here is from genome assembly GCF_965194805.1 of Balaenoptera borealis. NCBI lineage: Eukaryota > Metazoa > Chordata > Mammalia > Artiodactyla > Balaenopteridae > Balaenoptera > Balaenoptera borealis. Next base: position 161,215,161 of record NC_138860.1, on the reverse strand, counting down.
AATGGCGGTTCCAACGAGTGCTAGGGAAGAGGACAGAGGGCGCTGGAAGTCACTCCGGGGAGCAGGGCAGCAGGTGCCCGTGGCTCTGTTTAGTGCAGAGGTGGGATCTCCTGCTGTCGCCCTCTACAACTTGGCTGAAAGTCCTAGGCTCGGACAGAGTACAGGAGAGACAGCTGCAGGCAGGCTCCGCCCCCAGCCCTTCCCAGCTCTGCTGTAGCCCCCAGAGCTTTCCCCAGGGCAGCTCCCATCCCAGGGCTCAGGGCCCCATCACCCTGAGGAATCCGACTTTTCAAAAGGACATAGAAAGGAGAGGGGAGATGGGGGTGGGAAGGGAAGGCACCACTCCAGCTGACGAGGAAGACAGTCCCCAGACAGCCGAGAATGGCCACCTGGGCTCCTGATCAGCACGGCTCCCGCCGGCCTGGTGAATGAGGGATGACAGTAGGGATGAGTTAGGGCCATGTTTTGACTTCTTTGTGGCTGTTTAGACTGTTCTCGCTGGCCCTGTGATGTATGCAGAGTCTCGGATTGTATTTCTCCATCCATCCCCCATCAACCTTGCAGCTAATGGAAAGTCCCCCTGGACTTGGGCCTATGATGACCTCTTTAGTTTCCAATTCTAGTGCCAGTTTGTGTGTTTTTTTGGTATCTGCATGGTCTTTTGGTGGACGGTGGGAGAGGGCTTATCTGATACGTTGAACCAGCTAGAGCAAAAGCCTAATTTACTCCTTAAAGTATTTCTGTTACATGTGTAGTTATCTCCATGTCACAGATGAGAAAACCCAGTCTCAGAGAAGTTAAGGCCTTGCCCATCCAACCCAGCTAAGAAGTGGCCAGGCCTGGACTCCTGTTTCCGGGTCTCCTGTTTCCACGAAGAGACAGACACGCTCAGCAGCCCTTACTCCTTCACCCCAGAGCTCACCCAAAGAGGGGGCCCAGGCCTCCTGCTCAGGCTCTGCCCCGGGTCTCCAGGTTCTTTGAGAAAACTGTAAGCAAAGTATCTGTGATAAGAAAACCCACTCTGGCCCAGGTTCCCAAGGCTGGCGTGAGCATCTGAGGGGCAGCAGAGATGCTACTCGGACCAGAGCTGGAGAAGCAACTGCTTCCCTGGTGTTGCCGACAGGAAGCTCAAGAACACTGCTCCCAGGGGAAGAGAAGGAAAGAGGGTAAGGGACAAAATTCTTGACCCTGCCAACCCAGGGGCTCATGTTTCCTCATGAATAATGAATGGAACCGACAAGCAGATGGTTTGACATCCAGGACTCTGCACCATCCGCAGCCACATTCTCATCTTTAACCACCCGGGGACCACCCAGGGGGCCTGGAGAGCTGACGAATGTTTAGGAGGGCCCAGCAGGCAGGGGCTACCCCCAAGGGGACAGGAGAAGCTGAGCCTGACCCAAAGCACTGGACCCAGGATCTTAGGGGCTGCCCCCCGGTCCCAAGTCCAGGGTAGGGCAGCCTGGGAGAGTTCAGAATCAGGAGGTGGGATTAGAATGTATACTGTATAGATTAGATTCTTTGTGTGACCTTCTCTGGGCCTGGGTTCCTCATCTGTGTGTAAACTGAAGGGGTCAGATGACGTGCTCTCTAGAGTCCTTTTGACACACATGGCAGCAGCAGGCTCAGCATTCGGGCTCTAGCTGATTCTCTGGCAGCCAGTCTGGCTCAAGATGGGCAAGACAGAGAGCCAGTCAGAGCTGACTACCTGGCCCCTGTGAGGAAGGCAGTCGTACTCACAGCAGTGCCCCCAGCCATCAGACCTCAGGGATGGGAAAGGGGCAGCAGGTGGATATGGTGGCAGGGTGATGAGGGGCCGGCAGGACACAGAACACAGCACTTCACATACTGGTGGTTCTAAAAGATTGCTGAATGAATTTCTACAAAAGTCACTTCAACAATTCCCTGCCTCTGAGCAGGACTGTCCCTTTCCCAATCCAGGTCATGGCTCCTGATGGAAGGAAACCCTCCCATGATCTTGCTGGGTCACAGAAACCTTGCTCTGAAGTTCTCCCTGCTGACTCCCATCTATTGCTATAGCAGCATCTATGGCCACAGCTTGGACATCCCCTCCAGGGATCCCTTCCTACTGCCCCCCCACTCCTGCCAAGCTCCATGCCAGCAGATACCTTCCGAGTTCCCCAAGGAAGGAGCCTAGTGTTTTCTTTCTGGCCTTCAACGTTTGACCTCTACCCTGGGGTCTCAGTACCCGAAAGGCTCACAAAACCCTCTCCTGATTCCTGACCATGGCAGGACTCCGGGCTCTGCCTGGCCACCCTGGGCCCCTTGGTCCTTTTGACCATGTGTCTAACCAAGTTAATAAACCTTTTTTGAGCATCAGTAAGGCAATCCAAAAGCCCAAGATGAAACTAGCTACCCACGCCTTCAACAGAAAAGACCAAGGAATCTGTCACAGAGTGACGGACTGTTAGGCTGGAAGGGATGGCAAATTCCTAAGGCTCTTAGCACCCCTCCCTATCCTCTGCACATAGCAGACATCACTAATCCTTCTCTCTTTCTCATCAGGGCCAGATTTAACCTCAGAATCCCTCTTAACACAGTGCTGCATCACCAACTGATGAGAACCAGCTCATAAAGTCAAACTGACTTGCCTCCCTATTCCAACCTGAGCCTTTCATTTTGCAGAGGAGGAAATCAAGGCTCAGAATGGGAAAGAGTAATGGAAAACTGATGAATTCATAAAAGTGCTAATAAAAGATCAAGATGAAAAAAAAATTAATTACATGGGACTGAGTGAACTGATGAGGATGATTATAATTTTTGTGACTTTCTGTTTGAATAAAAAAAAAAATCCCACAAGGACTCAGAGGCAAAAAATATACAAATCAATTTTCACTGCAAAGTAAAGGAGCTGTTACAGTGGAGGATTACTGGACTGAATGTCAATATTATGACATAGTATGAGTGTGTTTCGTGTTTGGTAATTGCAATCATTGTTGCTTTTGTTGTGGTCATCCATTTACAATGCTTGGTGTCAGTTTATTTATCTCTTGTAAAAATAAAATACAGTGTGTGTGTGTGAAAAAAAAAACAAACAGAAAGCTAATCATGGAAAAAAAAGATTATTGTGATGATATGACATTATAATTTTAACATCTTAAAAAAAAAAAAAAAAAAAAAGAATGGGAAAGAGACACACCCAGGGTCACACAGAAAGCTGTTGACAAAACCAGAGCTCCAAACCAAGACTCCTAACTCCCAGGTCCTACATCACCTGTCAGGTGCTTCCTCCCCACCTCTCACCTCGAAGACAACCCAAACTCACCAAACTGATGAATCTGAATGTGGTGTTCCCATCACAGGGGGCTGTGCCCCTCCCAACAGCACACACCTAGGGCATTTACACAAGCCTTCTGTTAACTTCTGAGACACCAGTTTTCAAGAAAGGAGGTGAAGACAATCAGGGTAGCTTCCAGGAGGAGGTGATGTGATAAGAGTCTGGAAGGAAAAAGGGGAGCTTAGAGGAAGGGCTCGAGAGGACATGTGTCCTCCTGGGATTCTAGTAGCTTGTGGAGTAAAGAGACAGACTTTGGAGATAGTTGTGTGACCGTCAGCAAATCATTCAAACTCTCTGATGCTGTTTCCTCCTTGTCCAAACTCCTGGGTCCCCTAATCTGCCTTTAGGCACTTTAATGTTAAATTGCTGGTGCTAATGCCAAGGGACTCATCCAGGTCCAACTGCTAAGGAGCTCAGACCTTATTCTTCCTCTGTCCTCCCCCTGACCGATGGGGTCTGTGTCCCTCCCCAGACACTCTGTGACACGACCATCAGTCAGGAGTGTGTGTATTGGGGGTGTATCAGGGGGCCGACTCCCGGCTCCACCCGCAGTGTGTGATCCTGAGCAGGTCATTCAGCTTCTCTGAACGCTCATCTCCTCTTCTATAAAATGAGTCTACTGGCCATCTGGACCCAGCCCAACTCTCCACGCTGGACTGGGGATCAGATGGGTTAATGAGGAGGAGGAAAGCACAGTAATTAAAAGCACAGGCTTTGCAGGCAGACAGACTTAGTTCAAAACCTAGATCTGTCACTTACAAGCCATATAACCCAGGGCAATTTCCTTAACAAACCCCCTGAGCCTAGAGCTCCTCATCTCTCAAGTGGGGATAATAATGCCTGCCTTAGGATTCTTAGATGAAATATTACAAAAATAAGGATTGGTACATGCTACATGCTCAGCTGGGCAATTATATTATTACTATTCATAATGTGCCTTTGTAAATGGTAAAGGACTTCACAGGTGTTGGTGCTTATTAGTCTGGATTGCAACCAGGTGCAACCACTTCATGGGAAGGCTCGGAGACCAACAGGATCACCTCCCACTCCAGCCCTGGGTGCAGGATAAGTGTGGGATCTGGGTCCCTGCACCTCTCAGTTGAGGTGGGAGGTGACATGTGAGGCTGTGCTTTTCCCTGCCAGCATCTCAGCTCCTGCTCCCTCAGCGGATGCTGGGTCTGGCATTGGAGACCCCTGCCCCAACCCTTATCTAGCACTAGGGCTGCCCACCACATTGCTCATGCCAATCTGTGCCCATGTCAGAGGCCAGACTTAACCTCAGAATCCCTCTTAACACAGTGCTGCCTCACCAACTAATGAGAACCAGCTCATGAGGTAATACTGATTTTTTTTTACCTGCATCTACAGAAGGTGGGGGTATCCCTTGTTTCTAGCCTTCACTTTCCCCCTCAGGGAGAGACAGGTGGGTGACAGAGCTGGTGTGTGGTGGGGGAGGGTAAGCTGGACCCAGGGAGCACACCCAGCCTGAGTAGGGAGCACTCTGCCAGCTCCTCTCCTGGTTATGTGACTTTTATCTCCTCCAAACCAGGCTCGCACACACACTACGCATAACCGGGAGAGGCACAGGGCAAAGAATTTCAAATGTGTGATTACACACCATGCAGACCCACACAAACGATACACACTTGAAGACACAATCACATGCATACACAGACATGCACACCCCCAAGATACTCATCCACACAAAAGCACACAGGAGTAGCCACACTGACAGCCACAGGCAGGCACACACACACACACACACACACACACACACACACACCCTCCCCCTGGCCCCCGGCCCCTGCCCAGCTCAGAGGCAGGAAGAGCCCCATCCCTTCAGTGGGCAGGGAAGCAGGAAGTGTCTTACTTGGATCTGTGGGTTCCCTTGGCCAGGCATGCACACCAGCTCTGAGCAGGCGCTCGTGTGAGCTTGCACACACACACACACACATACACACACACATACACACTCTGGTCCCCAATCTCACCCCTCTGGCCCCCATCCCCACAGGCCGAACAAAGGACGTCATGGTGAGGTCGGTGGCGAGGAGATGAGAAGGCTGGCTGGGAGCAGCTGCGGTCGCCATGGCTACTGAGCTGACCCACTTCTCCTCCACCCAGCCTGGCCCACTCAGCCCAGGCAAGAAGGGACAGGCAGCTTTGGGCAGGGGGCCCTCTCCCATCACACACAGTAAAGGGGCGGCCCTCCGAGTGTGTGGTAGGGATGGGCTGAGCAGACAGACTGGGTCCTGATACAGAGGCAAGAGCCAGACATCCCCTGAGGAGAGCAGGGTGCTCAGGCCTCCCCCAGCCTCAGGGGCCCATACGGGTCATGCACTTGCCCTGGACACGTTCTCAGACACAGTCCTCATAGCAGGGCAGGGGCTTGGGTGGCTGGGCCCAACCTGTGTCCTCCAGACTCCAAGGACTCGGGACACCCAAGGGTGAGGCAGACCCAGAGCTGGGTGACGGCAGACCCGTCAGGAGACCCGTCTCCTGTTCGGAGCAAGGCTCCTGAGGGCACGGTTCGTCCTCCCCACTTGGACTGAGGGCTGCTGGGGGCATGGCCAGGCCTTCCTTCCTCAGACAGGGCTGCCGTGTGTCTTCTCTCAGCCAGGGGGCTCCGGAGGACATGGCCGCACGTCTTCCCTCAGAACTGGGTTCACAGAGGAACAACTCGGCCTTCAGACAGCTCAGTCTTGTGAGGAGATGGCTCACAAGGCAGAATGAATCCCTCCTGTGGGGCAGCCTCCCGTAGCTCCCTGCTTCCTTCAGGAGAAAGTAAAAACCCCTCACAAGGCCCACAAGTGAAGTGACCCAGCGCATCTCGCACTCCTGCCCCTCCTCCGTATTCCAGCCACACTTGCATTTTTTTCATTCCTCAAAAGTGCCACTCTGTCTCCTGCTAGCCTGGAATGCTCTTCTCCAGTCCGTCCCCACCCTCGTGTCCTGCGGACCTGGTATGTGTCGCACCATCTTTGGGGGCTAATGCCTACTCAGCGCTCAGTCCCAGGCTGGATGTCATGTCCTAGGAGAGTCTTTGCAGACAAGGTTAGTCCCCCTGTCATGCTCCCCCAGACCCTATACCATCCTTGCCTGTTGTGCGATGAATTGTGCGCTCCCCCTGCAAAACAAAGACATGTTGAAGTCCTAACCCTTGGTACCTCAGGATGTGACCTTGTTTGGAAATAGGGTTGCTGCAGATGTGATTAGTAAAACTGAGGTCATACCTAAGGAGGGCAGGGCCCTAATCCAATATGACTGGTGTCCTTATAAGAAGATGGCTGTGTGAAGACAGAGAGAGACTACAGAGAGAACCCATGTGATGATGGAGGCAGAGACTGGAGTGATACAGCAACAAGCCAAGGAACACCAAGGATTGCCATCTGTCACCAGAAGCCAGGAGAGAGCCATGGAGCAGCCTCCCTCGGAAGGAACCAACCCTACTAACACCTTGATTTTAGACTTCTAGCCTCCAGAACTGTGAGACAATAAATTTATGTTGTTTTAGGCCATCCAGTTTGTGGTACTTTGTTACAGCTGTCCTAGGAAACGAATACACTGCTGGCCCAAGCTCATTCAGTGCCCGTTTCCCACACCCCGCCCCGCTGGCTGTGCGCTGCTTAGAAACAGAAAGCATGCCATCTTCTTCATCCTGAATCCCCTATGCTTGGCACATAGTAGGGCTCTGTAAATATTTGTTGAATGAATGAATGGTGATCTAAAATAAACTTTAAAATAAAAAATGGTATTTATAGCTGGATAGCAGAATTATGAGTCATTTTTATTTTCCTTATGTGACATATTGTGTTTTCTAAAGTTACTACTTTAGAAACTGTATTAATGATCTCATAAAGAAAAAATGAAAATACATATTTTTCTTTTCAAGACATACATTAAAATAACAGACATTTCCACCAATGTGTAGTTGTGAAGAGGGAAAAGTTCTGCTCTCTGCTTGATAACTGTCTTTTTATTGATTAACTGATTCCTCCTCCTGTCACTCTAGTGGATTTACAGAGCTTGAGCTCCAGAGCCTTGTGGGGCATAGATTCCAGGTGGAAGCATCCAGAAAGACTGCACATGCTTCCTGACCATCTCCATCACCCACCCCTTCTCATAGCTTGTGACCAGATGTGGCAGCTGTTGCCTGACAGGGGCTGCTAGACTTGGCACTTGAGAATGCCACTAGAAAACACCCTGGGGCTGAAGCCACTCCCGAACAGAAGCAAGATGCCGCCCTCAGTGGATGCACTGTCCAGTGCCTCTCAAACTTAAATGTGCACACAAATCACCTGGGGATCTTACTGAAATGCAGTTTCTCATTCCATGGGTCACAGGAAGGTGGAGCCTGAGTGTCTGCTTTTCAAACAAGCTCCCAGGTGATACTCACGCTGCTGGTCTGAGGACCACCCAAGGCACAGAGAGGTAAAGATAAAACACCCTGCCTGTTCTGCAGAAAGAGTGGACACTTCAGGATGGGGAGACCAGAGCAGGCATCACAGAGAAACTCTCTGCAGAGCAACTCGAAAGGTGGGTGGGATTTAGAGAGCTACAGGTGGCAGGAAAGAGGTGGAAACTAGCTGGGAAGGTCCAGAGAAAGAATGGTATGTTCAGAGGCTGCTAAACAGAGCAGTGCAGTTGGAGCAGGAGGTATGTGCAGCTGTGGAAGAGAGGGCTGGGAACGTAGGCTGGGAACAGCCAATGAAGGGCTCTGAATGTAGGGTTAAGAAGTTTGGCTTTAATCCTGAAGGGAGTGAAATCTGACATGGTTGAGATGTAACATTTTACAGAGATCAGTCCAACACAGTGCAGAATCAGAAGAAAGCCCGACAGCAGGAAGAGCAGTCAGGAGGCAGGTAAGAAGCGCTGCACTGCTTCAGACAGTGCTGGTGGAAAGAGGAAAGGGGTGCAAGAGTCGTGGGAGGGCTTGGGGGACTGCCTGGAGTTAGCGATGGGACAAGGCTGGGGGAAGGGCAGAAACCAGAATCCAACATGATTTACAGCAAGGGTGAGGGCTGACAGATGCCATCCCCACAGCGTGAGGTCCTAGAGGGAAAAGTTGGCTTGAGGGAAACATGAGTCCCTATTTTAGATATGATGAGCCTGAGATAATTTTGCAACTCCCATATGGAGGTGTTGGACTGGTAAGCAGATTCCCTGGAGTTCAGGAGAGCAGTGTGAGTGGGCAGGATTTAGGTGTGTTCCCCAGAGGGAAAAGTGAGGTGTGGAAAGGAAGGAGAATGCCTGGAGGAGGGTACAGAGTGAGGAAAGGGTGAGAGGTAATACCTACAGTTAGGGGTAGGAGGAAAATGGAATCCACTGAAAGAGGGAGAATCAGCAAGTCAAAGTAGGAGAACTCAGAGAAGATGTCGTGAGTACACAGATGGCCAACCTGGAGGCCCTACACACCCTGACATCGAGACCAAGGAGAGGTCTGCCCAGCCCAGGATGCAGGAGGGCAAAGGAAGCCCAGGCCTGAACAAGAGCACAGTTGAATGGAAAGCAGAATTTGGACTGGTAGAGAAGGGAGCTGGATGCCCTGGGGAGGGTCTGGGTTGCCGCAGGATCCCAAGGGGCCTGGGGCTCCCAAGCCCTTATTCCAGCTCAGCCCAAGCACAGGAAAGACAGTATCCCCACTCACAAACACACACACCGCACTTGCACACCCACTGACTACAGAACCCCCAGGGGCAGAGCAGAGAAGCAGGGGAAGAGGTCTTTGGGGCAAAGCCTCATTGCTGGGGAGCACATAATTTATCATCCAATTAGGACTCTTTCAAAGAGTGAACAGAGACACTACTAACAATCACACCAGAACCACAAGTGTAAGTTAGGACTGTCCCAGGCAAACCCTAGCCCTGAGGGATACTGGATCCCTCCCCCCGGCAAATACTCACTTGGTCCCTGTTCCCCCTTCCTAGAAAGGGTGGTAGAACTGACAGATAGGTGAGAGGGACGGGCTAGCTCATCCTCAGAGGGAGGGGCCCCGCTGAGGGTGTTGGTGGATGGGGAAATCTCGCCCCCTCCCAGCCCCGCCCCAGCCTGAGCGCCGACGCCCCCGCCGAGGGGGAAGCGGCAGCACCACGGACAGCGGCCGGCCCCGCTCTCCCTGCTCCTTGCGGGTCTGGCCTTATTTGGCCAGGGCCGCCGCTAGGCCGGATCAATATTTCATGGGGGAAGGGGCTCCGGTTACCAGCCCCGTGCTGAGCCGGAAGGCACCGCCCTCGCCCGCCGCCCGCCCTGGGGACGCTCCCCGGGAAGCCAGCATACCCTCGGCCCCAGCCCAGACAGACACTGCCCTCAACGCACTCGGCCTTCCCAGGCACGCCCCTGGCCCCCGCACCCTCTCTGGAGCACAAAGCCCCAGGTGCACGCCACACACTTGCACACAGCCACTCGGACACACCACAGAGCCAGACACGCGCTCTACAAAGACGACGACACAAACAAAACAACAGGCACACACCACACCCAGCGTGCAAGCCACCAAGACGCACAACACACACACATACACACACCAGATGCCTCACAGACACACATTACACAGAGATGCATTCACCACAGACCCACATGCACATCACACACAAGACACCCTGCCACACATGCCCAAACTCACACAACGCACAGAGCCTCCCCACAAAGACCCTCAGACATATCACTCAGACGTCCTTTCACCACGGACACGCACACGTACATACAAACTCTCTCTCTTACACACATGCACACGCACACACAATATGCCTGCACAGAGACCCTCAGACGTTCGCCATGGATACACAAGCACACACCCCACACCGCCCAGGGCCACCACCCCTCCTGGAGCCAAGGCCTGCCCTCCCACTGTGGACATGGGAGTGGGGAGGGGCAGGCAGGACTTTCCTCCTGCCCACCTGGCCCTGGTCTTGCGCCCTGTGGATAAATCCTGTGTCCTCTGAGGCCCCCTGGGGTTGCTGCCCCATCTCCAGGGGCAGGCAGTGAACGGCACAAAGAGGTGGGAAAGGGGAGAGCAAGGAGAACAGGACCTTTCAGACCCCAAAGCCTCCTGGCTTTGCCGTCCCTGGGCCCCAAGCCCTGGGGACAGCCTCACCCTAACCCATGGCCCCCATAGCCTCCTCACTCCCTGGGACTCCTGCCCTCTGGGAGGCCCTAAGGCCCATGTTGTGCATGGGGACCTGGAGGATTGTGGAGTCTGCACCCCCCGCCCAGGAGTGCCCAGGTCCTGCCTCAGAGGCAAGAGGCATCCTACCCCCATCCAGACACCCCAACTCCAAAAGCCCCCCTCTCAAGCAAGCTGGAGGACAGCAGCCCACGTTCTCCTATCTACAGGACAATCACAGCACGATTCTCTGAAAGCAACCCAAGCCAGGGCACAAGGTGAGGAGAAGGGAGTAGGCTGGCACAGCATAAGAGACCCCCAAATTCTCCAGGTAGGTGGAGGGGATCTTAAAGATTATCTAGGTCCACATCCCTGACATCCCTGTACAACTTCCCAGTTTGCATTATCCACATAACATTGTGTGTCCCTCAGTGGTTTATGCCAAATCTCCATACGCCTGTAAGGCTCATTAATTATTTTCTTAAAATTGGCACTTTTAAGTTAAATGCATTTATTTTAAATAGAAATTTTGTGTTACTACTATAAATGGAAAGCCAATACCAATTTTAATAAATAGAAAATGACAGTAAAATAAGTACAGTGAAAACAAAGCTATATTATTAAAGTTTAGCTACACAGAGCTGCCAGTCACGATCTCTGTGGTTTTTTGGGTGTTTTTCTTTTTGGCTACACCGCACGGCTTGCGTGATCTTAGCTCCCCGACCAGGGATCAAACCCAGGCCCCGGCATTGAAAACGCCAAGTCCTAACCACTGGACCACCAGGGAATTCCCCAAGATCTCTGTTTAAAAGGAAGGGCAGGGACTTCTCTGGTGGGGCAGTGGTTAAGAATCCGCCTGCCAATGCAGGGGACACAGGTTCAATCCCTGGTCCAGGAAGATCCCACATGCCGCAGAGCAACTAAGCCCGTGCGCCACAACTACTAAGCCTGTGCTCTAGAGCCCGTGACCACAACTACTGAGCCCTCGGGCTGCAACTACTTAAGCTCGCGCGCCTAGAGCCTGTGCTCCACAACAAGAGAAGCCACTGCAATGAGAAGGCCACGCACCGCAACAAAGAGAAGCCCCCGCTCGCCGCAACTAGAGAAAGCCTGTGCGCAGCAACAAAGACCCAACACAGCCAAAAATAGAGTAAATAAATAAATAAATAAATAAAATTTTAAAATTAAAAAAAAAAAAAGGACAGCAAGTGTTGGAAAGTTGTTAAAGACACACCAGCATGGCACTGACACTTTCTTCCTGGGACAAACTTGGACTTGATAGAGTTGAAAGGGAACCAACTTTCTCAGTATGTGAGCCAATGCCATGCAGTGGCATGTGCACGAGCCACTGAAAGTCATCTCAGGTCTCAATGAAGGGACCAAGCTCACGTTGGGAAGGAAGCTCTAGGCTTGCCTGCCTCCTGTAGGACCTTGGATGGCACGGTGGCAAGTTGGCACCCTGTTGCCACATTCCATTCCCGTAATAACAATCCTTAGAAATTGCTCAGTTCTCTCCTATTTACAAATTGTCCTTACACCTACCATCTAATAGGAGCCTCACAGCAGGAACTACCATGCATGGTTCTTCCCTGAGAAAAGGAAATGAGCTGAGTCTTAGGAGATGAATATGATTTTGGCAGAGAGAACTGTCCTGACTGCTCACGCCCTCCTCATCCCTCTCTCCCCACTCCAAAGAGAGGTGAGAAAATCAGGGTCTCATCTCCCTAACTCTCTGCTCAGGCCTCTGAATGACATTTGACAGGCTCTTCGGAGCCTGCCCTGGGCACTGCTGCCCCCGGAAAAGACTCCTCTTGAAGTCACAATGCTAGGTCTGTTTTTACCAGCTGCCGTCCAGATGGAAGGCTGGGGCCAGGCCCACCTGGTACTGTAAGAATTATAGCAGATGTCTTTTGAAGTATAATACTTGCCCAGATTACAAACAAACAAGAGCCATGTCTGCATGTCTGACTTTGTTTTCCTTCCCTGCAGGCTGCAGTTGATTGGACCAGGGTGGGTACTTGACCCCCTCAGAGCCAATCAGATCCTCTCCTGGGAGTTTGGACTTGGATCTGCCAAGCCCTGGGTTCTATCTCTGAATGTAGCTGGAACTGAGGGATGAAATACAGGAACTATAGGTGGTCCATTATCTGGAGAAGCTGAGAAAACCCAGTGTGTGGAGACAGAAAGGTGAAGGCAGCCAACAAGGTACAGAGAGCAGCTGCTTCAATTTCTCCTGGCCTACAGGTCTCACCATCCAGAGGCTAATGATTTTCCTACTCCTCAGTTCCCCCAAACCCCTTGTGTTCTCGTAATAAACCCTTCTTTATTACTGAGGCTGGCTTGAGTGGGTTTCTGTATACAAGCAAAGACCTAATTAAGGACAGGGGAGAAGCTGGGAGCTGGAGGCACAAAGATGAACAATCTCTGTGCCTGCACCGGAAGAGTTCAGTTTCGTGGGACACAAGGAGGAAAAGATGTAGACTCTGTGTGGATGTGGCGGAGGTGGGGGGGGGGGGGCTGCTAACTCTGCCCAGGGAGGGCCGGGAGGGTTCCTCAGAGGCTTCCCAGCAAAGGTGGCAGCTGAGCTGGTTTTGAAGAATGAAGGATGTTCTCCAGGGAGACAAAGCAGGGGTGGGGAGGCATTATAGGCAGAGGGAACCACAAGGGCAGAGGCACAGAGGCACAGAACAACAGCCTGATGTGTTAGAGGAACAGGAGTTCAAAGTGTGGGGAGGGGGGTAGGTAAGCAGGGGAGATGAGGCTGGAGGGGCTCTCGGGTGCAGATCATAACGTGCTTTGAATCCCATGCTAAGAAGCTGAGGCCCTTCTTGCCCTCAATGGGGAGCTATTGAAGTATTTTAAGTAGCAGGGTCAGTTCTGTGTTTTAGAACTCTGGGGCTATACAGAGAAAGGACTGGAAAAGGCAGGCCTGGAGGCAGGGAGGCTAGTTAGGATGCTGCAGCAATGATTCATCTATTCCTTTCATTCACAGAACAATTCATTGTTTACCTACTCTGTGCTGGGGCCAGGCAAAACTGGATTCCTGACCCCACAGAGTTCACAGTCTAGCAAGAAAGAGAGATGAGGAAAAGCAAGTCAAGTGTGATGAGTGTTGTAAAGAAGTACAAGGTCCTATGGAAGGGGCTGATGTTTAGTTTCCAGTTTAGGCTTCTCTGCAGAAATGATGTTCAAGCTGGTATCTATCTGAAGGAGATAGATAAGCAGGGGAAGGGCATTCCAGGATAAGGGAACAACATGTATGAAAGTCCTGCAGCTCAGGGAGAGGGTAATTGGTACAGACGATCCAAAAAGGTAGGCAAGGACCAGATCCCACAGGGCCTTGCAGACTACGTCAGTCTGGCTTTTATTCCAAGAAATCTTGGAAGGGTCTTAAGCAAGGAAATGACACAATCAAACATTTATCTTTAGAAGATCACTCTGACTACAGTATGAAACCTGAAATGAAGCCGGGCAAAAACAGAAACATAAGGAGACCAGTTAGGAGGCTGTCACAGTGGTCCAGGTGAGAGCTGATGCTGGTCTGGAGTGGGGCAGTGGACAAGGAGAGAGATGACGGACTGGGGAGAGATATTCAGGAGAACCAACAGGACTTGCTGAGGACTGGCTGTGGAATGTGGGGGTGAAGGAGAGGGAGGTGTCCAGGAGAACTTCCAGCTTTCCAGCTTGAGCAAGTGGGTGGATGGTGGTGGCAGAGATGAGCTAGGGACACGAGGCAGAGCAGGTGCCAGCAGGCAGAGCTGGGACCTGAGTTTGGACCTGAGACTGATCATGAGACATCTAAATGTGGTCCAAGAAGTAGTTAGATTTGCAGGTCTTGAGCCCAGAAGAGAGCATTAAAGTCAAGTAAATGAGATTACCTGGGAGTGGGGGAAGAGTGGGCAATACAGGGCAGCTCTGAGGAATCATGGTTGCAGCAGGGCCTGGGCACACAGTGACCGGAAGCTCTGAGCTTGGAATATCAGAACCATGAAATCCAAAGGCTTCCTCTCTCAGCCCTGGGAAGCGTCTGGCTTTGGCTCCACCTCTCCTGGCCGAGTATCACTCCTGAGCACAGGCACTTCCCGGATGAGACAGTCCTCCCTTCCCCACACACCTCTTTCCTCCTTGGCAAACTCCAAGTTATCCTTCAGACCCACCCAGCTTAGGAGGTGCCTCATCCTAGTGAAGTCCAGCTATGTCCAGGACTGGACATGCCTCGTCCAGGCATGTGCTCTCCCATCTGACAACCTGGGTTTGATGCCACTTGATGGCTGTGTGACTTTGGCCAAGAACCTGAATCTCACTTTCTTCATCTATACAATAATACAGATGAATAATAGGAAATAATAATCGTACCTACCTCATAGGGCTGTTTGAAGATGAATATGTCAAGTGCTTAGCAGAGAACCTAGCACACAGTAAGCACTAAATAAATGTTACTATTATTAACATCCCACCCACCTTGGGACAGTTAGTCATGCCCTCCATCTTACACCTCCTCCATTTGGGGACTAATTTGCAGGTCTGTGTCGCTCCTTGCCTCTTCCTATTCCAACCCAATTTGTGGGGCCCTATAATACGCAGGGCCCAGGGCTAAATGAAAAAGCAGTATCCCTTGTTCAAAATTATTAAGAATTTCAAGATGGTGACAGTCAAACATTAAACTAAGCGTGGGGTCCCTCTAAGCACAGGTTGCCCTGTGCAACCACAGACTGGTGAATCTCGCCCTGCCTCCACCCCCAGTCAGCCCTAGGCCTGGGCCTGGCCCAAAGCTGGTGTCAACCCCCCTGCAAGAGAGTTAAAATGCCAACTGACATTGCAATAGGGTTTTGTGATTTCCATTTGGAATTTCATTTTATCCTTCCCATGGACAGATAACATCAACCCCCTTTTACAGTCGAGGATACTGAAGTTCAGAGACAGGTGTGCCTTGCCAGAGGTTACCCACCTCAGAACCGCAGAGCTGGGATGCGAATATAGGCCTGGCTGGTGCCAAAGCCCTGCCTCTTGCCCTCTGGCTCCCCAGAGAGGTCGGGAGAACCTGGGCCCAAGAGATAAACTTCATCAACAAGACCCAGAGAGAGGGAGCTGGAGGGACTGGGCCTGGCCTCCTCCCTCCTTGGGTGAGTCACATAAACAACCTGCTCCCTGGGCACAGGGAAGGGGGGATGAGAGGGCAAAAGGTCACTGCTGAGAAGGATCTGCCTGAGGGCCACAGACCCCAGCCCACGCTTTCTGGAAGTCAGCCCCTGCTTCTTCTGCTTCAAATCCTTTAGAGGCTGCCATTGGCTTCAGGATAATTCCCAAGTCTAAAGCATCCTGCTAGATAGACCAGAGGGTCTGGCCTGGCTGTGCTGACTCCTGCCCCCTCTCTTCCCTCTCTCCCCGCCTGCTGCCCTCGCCACCATACCAGGCCTGTTGCCGCCGTCACCAAGGCCTTAGCACACCCGGTTCCCTCCTTCTCTGCCTCCTCAACTCCTTGTCACGCTACCGTCGCTGCATCTCTCCTTTCAACACATGTCACATGCTCTGGGCCATCTCCCAGCTAGAATGCCCGCTCCATGGAGGCAGGAGCTGCCGGACACACAGTGCTTAGTGCATCAGGTGTCTGAGCACATCGTCCTGCAACAGAGGCAGGAGGGCCTTGCACTCTTTCTCCCCTTCTCTCCACTCCTCCTCAACCCTCCTTTTCTTGTCCAGGCATCTTGAACTCAAGGTGCGAGGAGCCCAAACTTGCAAAGGGAAGAGAATCATCACACAGCCTGCACCCTCCACCTGCCAGTCCTGGGCTGGGTGCTGTACATCCAGTTACGACATTTAATCTGCCAAGCACCTTCCAGATGGGGGTGGGGCAGTATGGGTGTAAATTACTCCTATTTTTCCAGAGGTGTCTGAGACCTAAAGTGTAACCGAGTCTGGAGGTGGAGGATGAGGGACTTGAACCCAGGTCTCTCTGGTGCCCAAGAACCTGGAGTCCTCTCTGCCGCTGTGACTCACTGTTCCCAGGCAGCTCACCTCCAACCAGAGAGCAATTGTTTCTAACCCGTGGCCTCCGTTCACACACAGCCCAGGCAGCACAGCTCCTTTGTTGGGTCAGCAAAACACCAGTGCAGGAAACAGCTCCACTGTCAGTGAGAGGCCAACGTAGAAGTCATCCCTCCCCTGGGTCAACAAAATGCCAGTGGGTGAGAAACAGTTCCCAGGTCAGACAAACACTAGTGGCGGAGACACCCCCATGGTCAGCAAAATGCCAGTACAGGAGGCATACCCTGCAACCCCAAGTCAGCAGAAGGCCAGTGTGACAGACACTTCCCTACAGCCCCCTCTACGTGTCATGGGCGTGCACAGAGTCCTCCAAGGTGATGCTCCCGGGGTGGGGTAGGGGAGGCAATGGGGCTGGGCTGCCACCCTGGGGAGAAGGCTGCAGCCTGGGAGTGGGGCAAACCTGGGTGAGAGTTGTCACATGGCACTAATGAAATCAACCACCAGCCTGCCCCCTCCTCCCCAGGGACCCTCCAGGCTCCAGCTGATGCAATGCCCAGGCTGGATAATTGTTTTCTTCCCTCCTTAAAGGGCCAGCTGCTGTTGCAGCTGCAGACATCACCCAGACCCCTGACAGACCCCAAAGAGCTTATCACCTGGTTAGGAACAGGGTGAGCCCAGAAAGTAGCAGCTCAGCCCTGGGCTCAGCAGAGTAAAATCCAATTATGTCCAGAGACCAGATGTGTCTGTGAGCAAGGAGGGAGGGAGAGAGAAGAGTTCAGGCCGGGCCCGCTGAGACCGTATGCCCCGAGGGATGGGACCTTGGTCCCTGCTGGGTCCTCAACCCCTGGCTCCTGCCTGCCCATCCGTCAGGTCCTTGGCACAGGGGTTGCTCGGGAGTTCAGCAGTTACCTACTGAGCTCTCCTGAGTGCCAGCCTCTGTGCTAGGCAGCTCAAATCCACCATTTCATTTACTCCTCTCAGCTGACCTAGAAGGTGGGTCTGTTCTACGAAGGAGGCTCAGAAAGGGGAAGTGATTTCCTCAATAGTGCATAGCCAGAAAGTGGCAGAGCCTGGGTTTGAAGCCAAGTTTGCCTGACTCTGGGCTTCATACCTGCAGAAGGTTGGGTAGGTATCAAACCCCATGGCTGCAGGTCCCTAAGCCAAGCAGCTGGCACAGAGGGCGGGGAAGGGGTCTGTGGGCCCTAAACAAGCTCTGAAGGGCACGAAGCTTGGACTGAGCACAGGTTTCACAGACCCCTTCCCCCACCCCCTCACCTCCACCAGAGAATGCCCCATTAGGCTGCCCACATGCCCCCAGGGACAGTTGGCAGCTGCCTGATTACAGACTAATTGGTGGCTGGCAGGAACTGTGGGGCTGGCTAGTTAACCCCTTGGTGACCAGGCCTAGCCCAAAAAGGCCCTCTCCTCACCACTTCAGGCCCCAAACTCAAGGAGCCCAGACAGAAGAAGTCATCACAGGCAGAAGACAGTACCAAAGAGGCAGCAGCCTTCTTCTCTACATCCAGACAACACCCCTGGGGCTGGGGCTAGACACAGCTATTATACTCACCCAGGCTCCCCACCCACGAAGGGCCACATCCAAACAGCCCCCAGGTGGCAGTGCAGCCAGCGCCCCTGTTCTCTGGCCTTGGTATGGCATTGCCCACCCCATCCAGGACCACAAGAGCTATGAGCCTTCCCTGGGTTTCCAGGCCCAGGGTACTGGGAAGAAACCCACTCCTCAGGGATGGGTTATCCAGAAAAGGTGACGTGGACATGGGTCCAGGCAGCCTGGGGGCCAGCAGGTGAAAACACCCTCCCCTTGCATGAAAGGGTGCCCAAGTTGCCCACCAAGGGTCTTGCCAAACCTCCCTGAACCCTGGATTTCCCACCGTTGATTGACCAACTACCTTTCCCAGCTTCCCAGAAGCCCCCTCTCCCCACCCTAGGGCTGGAGTGAGCATCACCCCTTTTCTTTCATAGGGTGGGGGGTAGGGGTCCTCTGGGCACCACCATGGTGTCTCACTGGGAGGAAAGAGTGGCCAGCTTCTCAACCAGGGCACAGGCAGGAGAGAGAAAGGGAGGCTGCCTTCCAGCTCCCTTTCCAGGAGCGATTTTAAGCACTTTCCAAAAATGCCATGGGAGACAATGCTGTTGAAGACCAGGGCCCCAGGTGCTCTGAGCATCAGCAAAGAACTCAAGACTCTGGGGCCTTCTACTCCATTTTCCGGGCTTCCCCAAACACCTCATGTTCCCTTCTCATACCTTAGCCCCCCAGAGTCATCACACACACTGTGCTCCGCCCCCGGGCCCCCGCAACCCCCGCCCAGACCCTGCACACTTAAGATCCCTACGTGGCGCCTCACGACCAGAGACCCCTCCCCCGCCCCGTGGTCCCCCAGACCTCCGCAACCCCCTCCTCACGTCCACTCCCAGGCGACCAAGGCCTACTGACTTACCCGGAGGTGGGGCCGGGGTCCAGACAGGGAGGGGTCTCCGCTGGCCGAGGCGACTCCGCAAGGCGGGGCAGGTGCTCCGGGACCCCGCCCCGCGGACCCGGCGGAAGGCGCGGCCCGGTCCCAGGCGCGCTGCGGCCTCCGAAGGGCAGGGGCGCGGGGCGGGGAGGGGCAGCGAGAGAGGCTCACGGGGGCATCGCCCGCAACCGGGCCGGGCAGCTCTGCTCCGCCCGCCTGCGCTGCCTGCTCCGCAGCCGCCACGGTTCTCAGCCACCGCCGGGTGCAAAGCCCAAGCCCCGGCTGGCGGGAGGCAAAGAGGGAGGCGGGGCCTGCTGGGGGCGGGGTCTCGGTCGGGGGAGGGGCCATTGGAAGGGGCGGGGCAGGTGGGGCAGGGCTTGTGGTGGTGGGCGGGGCCTAAGGGAATCTGGAGAGTCTGGGTTTGCCGGGTTGGGGGCGACCTACGCTAATAAGGCCTCGAAGGGGCGGGGTGGAGAGGATGCCCGAAGCCTCTCCAGGTCTCCAGAACGCTCCTGCTCATGCTTGCCCCCCCTCCACCTCTACATCTATCTGTTCTTTCTCATCTTTCTTCGCTCTGGGAGACCCCCCAGGACCTCACTGGCACCTCGGTACCCCTGTCACACCCTGGACCAGATCCAGGAATGTCCAGGATGGTGAGAGAAGGGGGAAATGACCTACAAACATCAAATCCAGTTTACAGATGGAAAACCTGAAGCCCAGAGAGGAGAAAAGACTTGCCCAAGTGCCTGCTATGAAGAAAAAGACTTTACGGTGTCCCTTTCAGACAGAGGGTAGGGGAGTAGAGAGTGTCTTGCCCTAAGACCCATGTTAACCTCCCTCCCCTCACCGCCCCTCTTCTCCTAGAACAGTGGTTTTCAACTTGGGGTGATTCACCGCCCCCCACCCGGGCCCAACATTTGAGAGTGTCTGGAGACATCTTAGGTTTTCACAACTGGGGGTTGCTACTGGCATCTAGTGAGAAGAGATGAACGGTGCTGCTAGACATCCCTCAATGCACAGGACACCCCCAAATGTCGCTAATGCCAAGGCTGAGAAGCCCTGCTCTAGGATCTAGCATCTGCCTAAATGGAGCTTCCAAGTGAGCTCCCTGAGCACTGGGACTTGAGGAGGATGCCGTATAAAGTCTCTCCTAGAGTTATGCCTGCCCCCATCTTTCTGTGCTTAACCTTGCTCAGCTGGTCAATTCCACTTTGGGGCTCCAGTGTTCTTAATTCACTCATTTACAGAGCGCACAATATTATTACTATTTGCCTTCCTAATTGTTTGCTGAAGGCAGGCAAAACAAGTAGTCTCCCTGCTGAGGGCATAGATTAAAATGTGAATGGGGAGTGGAAAGGTGTCGGGAAAAAGGAAAATAATTGAGATTATTTAATAAAAGCGACCCTCCTGGGGATAACTAGCTATACCTTCTACATACCCCTCACCCTATCTCATCCCTCCTCACCTGGTCTGTGAGAAGGGTAAACTGCGACCCAACAATGTGGTGAGCCTGAAGCTGGGTCCCAACAGTTGACCAGTGGTGGAGCTGGGATTTTATTCACTTATTAACTAAACTTTTGTTAACATCTAAACTACATCAGGCCTACAGCTAAGGCCTGTGATGTAGAACGGTTGCTCTGGAGCAGCAAGGAGGATTAGATTTGGGGAGGGGGGACAAGATGGAGGGCAGGGAAGTAGCTGGAATGATGGTGGAGGTGAAGGATGAGGAGAGCAGAGCCTGTGAAGATTTGGAAGAGAAGGGAGGAATCAAGATTTCTCTGTGCTCCTCCCATGCACCCCATCACAGAGACATGTAAACCAGTGACTGCCTTGGGAATCAGGTTCCGCTTGCACATCTGATGAAAATTTGGACCTTCCCTCTGGAGAAATGTGCAGACGACACTTCACATATAATTTCAGGGGTTCCAAAGCTCCATAACAGCTTCCAGAAGGATTGGTCAGGGGGTTATGGGTAGGGGTAGAGGTTGATTCTTTTACACACACACACACACACACACACTCACACACACACACACACACACACACATATATATATATATATATATATATATATATATATATTTTTTTTTTTTTTTTGGCTGCATCTCATGGCTTGTGGGATCTTACTTCCCCAAACAGGGTTTGAACCCAGGCCTGGCAGTGAAAGTGCTGAGTCCTAACCACTGGACCACCAGGGAATTCCTGCACCTTACCTGATATTAAAACGTATTATAAAGCCAATGTATTTAAAGCAGTATGGTATTGAGGCAGACCTAGAGGAATCAGTGAAACAAAATGGAGTACAGAAATGGACAACCACGCAAGGGAATTCCGTGTAGGATAAAGATAGCACTTCAGGTAAATGAGGGGAAATATAGGACTTTCAACAAATGGGTGAAATATCGGGCAAGTTATTTGGGAAAATAAGAGAAAGCTGTGTCCTTACCCTACACGGGAATAAATTCCAGGTGGAGCTCATATTTAAATTATAACACCGTAATGTACAAGAAGAAAACATTGAGGAATGTTTTCACAATCTGGGGGATGGAAAAGACTTTCTAAGCATGATGAAACCTGGACGCCAAAGGGAAATCATAAATTTGACTATAAAAACTACAAAACTATAAAAACTTCTACAGAGAAGTGATCATACTCAAGTTTGAAAGACTTGAATGACAAACTGGAAGGGATACATCCCAGTTGCCCTCTACTTTTGCTTCCTCTGGCCCGCCAGCCCCTCCCCCAAGCCGCGAAGGGCATGAGCGGAAGGGACGGCCGTGGCTGTGACAGTCAAGGCCGAGTACATCGCAGAGGCTCCTCCCACGACACCCTGGCCAGCGCCCACCTGTTCAGGGGCCGGGAAGCCCCGGAAATCCCAGCCGGGCCATCTGGGTCCACAGCAGGTGCTTTAGCAAAACGGAGCCAGAGTCCGCGCCGAGGCTGCTCACCACTTCGCTCCTGTGGCCATACTGGGAACTGCAATCCTCGGTTCAGTTCATGCAGCTTCCCAGAGTTAAGGCGGGAATATTTTTCTTAATATAAATAAGAGTTAAATTTTTGAGGAAGTTAACAATGTTCCAGGCATTGTGCTAAACACATAAAATAGAATATTTCCTTTGACCCTTAAAACAACTCTTCTAGGTGCGTCCACTGTATTATCATTTGACAGATGAGGAAACAGGATTTGACAGAAGTAACTTGCCCAGTCTCTAAGTGGTGGCGTAGGGATTCAAGGTCCGACTCCTCGCCCCACTTTTAATGCAAGAAAGCCAGGTTCTTGGCGAATTCAATAAAACAGTTTTTTGAAGTTAACCTTGATCAGGCCTCATCCCAGGTGCTGGCAATTCAGAATTGAGAAAAACAGCCATTAGGAGAGACAGGCAGAGAAATATTTCTGATTCAGTGAATCCCGGAAACAGCAGAGAACATGTTAATCCTGGTAGGGGTTGGGGCAGAGGGCAGGGATCCCAGAGATGTCCTTGAAGCTGTGGAGTTTGAGGGAGGGGGAAGGAGTGGGGTAGAACTTACAAGCCCACTGCAAGAAGGAAGAGTGAAGCTTTGGGGAGGAGCAGTGGTTTATGTGCCCTGAGTCTGGGGTAGCTGGAGATGAGGCTGGACAAGTACACAGGACCAAGGTAGAGTTTGGGTTCAGAGGAGTTAGGGCACAAAGATTTTGAGAACTTTTCCATGTTTCTGTTGACTTGGTCTAGGGACAACCTGCTCTGCCAACCCAGCCTGCCTCGTTCCTCCCAGATGCTCCCCACCTGGGGTCAAGGTACCAGCTGCCTAACCCAGAAACCTGGGAGTCACTCTTAACTCTTCCATTATCCTCACTTCCATCCAGTTAATTATCAGGGCCTGCCCAATCTACCTCTTAAATACTCCCCAGGTTCACTGTCTGCTCTCCATCCCTGTGGCCGCTCCCCTCCCTCCAGATGGCCTTCCTCACTCCTGAATCCAGCTGCTGGCAGTGACTAGGTCTCACCACCTCCAAACTTTCACATAAAAGAAATCCTTATAAAGCAAATCTGACCACATTCCCTCTCCTACTGAAAACCCTTTCACTTTTATATATAGAATGGATTAACAACAAGGTCCTACTATATAGCATACGGAGCTGTATTTAGTATCCTGTAACTATTACTATTATTGTTATTATAATTAACACTTATGGAAAATTTATGTCCTAGGACCTGTTCTAAGGACTTTATACATAGTAACTCAGTTAATCCCCATAGCAGGAAGCATGGGTGATGTTCTTCACCAGATCAGGGGAGCCCAGAGGAGGACCAGGTGGGGGAGATGCTGGACGTGTTCAGATTCAGGTACGGTGGGGCATCCGGATGAGGGGCTGCAGAAGGAGCTGATTAGGTCTGGAGTTCAGAGGAGAAATTGTGGCTGGAGACATAAGATTGAAATTGTTGGGACTTCCCTGGTGGCGCAGTGGTTAGGAATCCGTTCAAGCCCTGGTCTGGGAAGATCCCACAGGCCGCGGAGCAACTAAGCCCGTGAGCCACAACTACTGAGCCTGTGCTCTAGAGCCCGCATGCCACAACTACTGAGCCCGCACGCCTAGAGCCTGTGCTCTGCAACAAGAGAAGCCACCGCAATGAGAAGCCCGCACACCGCAACGAAGAGTAGCCCCCGCTCGCTGCAAACAGAGAAACCCCGCGTGCAGCAACAAAGACCCAACTCAGCCAAAAATAAATTAAAATAAATAAATTTTTTAAAAAAGAAAGAAATTGTTGGCAAATACATGAAAATGGGACAACAATCAACCCGTCTGGAAAAGGTAGGAGGAAGGAGATAGCTAGATGCTTTTTAAGGTTTCTCCTGGTAGAAGAACATGTGTAGGATTCCAAGTGTTGAGGTTGGTAGGACCCCAGAGACAAAGAGAAAAAATCCACGTGGCCTGAAAAACTTGACAGATGCTCCTTGGAGGCTGTCTGTTATTCTTTCATCTGACTTTCTTTTACTGAGCAGCTACTATGAGCCACATGCTCTGCTGGAGATGGAAGGGTCAGAAGATCCAACCCCTGTCCTCAGGGACTCCACAGCCTGGCAGGCAAAGGACAATTCCAAAATAGGAATCCAAGTGCCCTAAGGCAAGCCTGGGAGACCTAGGGATGCGTCCCGGAGGACGTGCCATCCAAGACAAGAGCGGACGGTCAGCAGAAGAAAGCTGTGTGGGGAATCTGGGCAGAGAGGATTGTTCATGTGGTTATTTTAAAGATTCTCATTCCTCTTGGATTTTCCACTTTGGACTCTACTCGTGTGCCCTGAGAGTCCATTGCAGGTGCTGGGAACCAGACAATAGTACTTGCATCTCTTAGGCTGTGTTGAATTTGCCTTCCTCTCCTGGTTCCTTCTCCTCAAAACTCTTCCTGCCTCAACTCTACCCTCCCTGTCAGGGCTTGGATGAGGGTGGGGCAAGAGAGGCACCTAGGGCACAAATTTAGGGAGGCACTCACTCTCAGGGGCATGCAACAGCTCCTGGCCCTGCACCCTGCTCACACCGGTACTGTTCACACATGTGGCTCCTTCTGTTTCCAGTGACCCTCCACCCACCCCTATCCTGCTCCAAGGCTCAGCTCAGCTCAGCTATCACCTCCTCCTGGATGGCTGCTGCTCTCCCCAGGCCTCCCTGCCTCCTCCCTAGGCCAAGGTGGTCCTCTGTGCTCCAGCAGCATGGTGAAGGCTGCACAGCACAGTGCTTGCCAGAGCAGGCTTTGGCATCAGAGCCCTGCTGTGCTGTTTATTATCTGTGAACTGCTCTCTGAGCCTGTTTTCACATGTGTCACACGTGGTGCCGACTCCACAGGGGAGCTGTAAAGATTAAATGAGAAAAATGTATGTAAAGTGATCAGCAGTGATTGGTACAGGGTACTCGGTAAGTGGTAGCTATTAGGACTTTGTTTATACTTCTAAAGCACTCATACACTTAGAGATGTAATGTAGTTATTTTCCTGCCTCTGTCTTCACTATATCATAAGTTCCTTGGGGCAGGGAGGAGAAGGAGAGGAAGGAGGAGGAAGAAGACCTTCACGGATGACATTTAACAGGCTTGTCTGCTACACAACTCAAGGAAAGAAATGACAAATCCTCTGGGGAAAGTTCTGGGCAGGAAATCTGGAGCTTTGGGCTCCAGTCACGTGGTCCCAGGGATGGCACCGTGCCTGCCAGACTCACATCCACTTTGAAGAAAAGCTCCCCAGACCACAAACACAGTTGGGGCCGTGCTTTAGACTACTTGGCCCCTCCAGCTTCTAGACGTAGCAGATGGGGGCCAGCACAGAGCCAAGGGTTGCCGTCTCATATATTAGCTGGTGACCTTTAACTAATGGCCCAGCACAACAATCCGAGACAGGGCAATTAGAGGCTCTCTTGAACCAAGGAACAGAAAGAAATGGTCAGGCGGCAGAGGGAGGTGAGGTAGGGAGGTCAGGGACAAGCGCGCCTGAGCCAATGAAGCCACATGCCAGCAAGCGGAGATAAGAAGGAGCAGGGACCAGGAGTGAGCAGCAGCCTGGCAGGAGGGAGGGAGGGAGGAGGAGGGAGGAGGAGGGAGGAGCAGTGCAGTGCAGAGACGGGGAGGGTGTGGGCAGAGGGAGCATGAACAGAGCAGCGAGTCCTAGAGCTGCCTCATTCCTGCTGGTGTGTCAGTGTCAGTCCTTACGAGAAACTCCTTTACATGTGAGTTGGAGGAGTTGGTTTCTGTTCCTTGCAGCCCGATGAGCCCGACTACTTGTTACCTTGGCAAGTCTTTGCTCCTCACTGGGCCTCGGTTGGACTAGACCATCTCTAAGGTCCTCCCCAGATCAATGTTCTCTTTGAACACGACATAGGATGGTTTTTAGACTGTGGGCAACTGAGTTCAGTATTAGTTACAGCATGCCCATGACATCCTGGGTCCCCAGATAGCTTGGTGGCTGGTTAACGAGCCTGGAGGAGGATCCAGCACACACCGGCTTTGAACCTCAACCTCCCTCTTCCATTGCATTCTTTGTTGGATCACAGAGGAACTGAGAAACCAGGCCTGGTGTTTCTCCAGCATCTTTTGGCTGTTGAATGCCCTACCTGCCCCCTGAACACTTTCCTGGACCCATGTCAGCATTTCAGAGGATTCCAGTGCCAGGTCTGCTCCAAAGAAAGTGCCACTCCAGGAAGAATTTGAACAAAGAAAGTTTCCTTTTTTGGTGTTAAGATTTCTTGCCTTCCAGCTGTTTGGCTCTCAGCCTGTGCCCTGCCTTCATCCCTCTAAGCTAACAACTATGTTGATAATAACACTTTCTTGCTTTTGTATGAGGCTTTGTACTTTTCAGGACATAGTCATGCTTGCTGTCTTATTTGATACTCACAGAAACCCAGGGAGGATGGGCAAGAAGGAGGGGTAGATGGTAACACCTACCATTTTTCCCATCCCATCCATCCCCTTAAAACGATTTATTTTAAAAGAATTTAGAAAAATTATCCCTCTGCTCTTTTTCAAACAGATGGAAATGTTGAGATTGAGCTTGATTAAGTGATCTGCCCAAGATCACAGAGCAAGTTAATGGCTGACTGGATCTAGGTTTCCAATCATGGATCATACTTAGGTGGGACTGACTTAATACCATCGTGCAAGACGCTACTGGCCGTGGCAAGGGGCCTCTGAGAGAAGTGGTGTTTTTGGCATGGCTGCCCCTTTGAGGCCTCCAGGAGTTATCCACAGTCTTACCTCTCCAGGCCCTCAAGAGACTTGACTACCCCCCAGTGGCCTGGGTAGCAACAGGAGCTCACAGAAGTGAGCCAGGTTAGACATAAGGATTCAGTAACAGTTCCTCTGGTATCAGCCAGGTATCAGTCGTTAAAAGAGTCAGTTTTCTTGTTTTGACTGCAGAGCACTTGGGGGGAGGTAAGACAGGAAACGTTGAGAACCACAGGTCTATCCCTCCATCAGCTCCTCTGAAAAAGAGGATGCAGAGGTCATAGTCCCTGCCCCTCCTCCCTCCCTAAACTCTACTCTGCAGCAAGGGCACCCTATCCCGGCTTGTCCATTTTGGGCCCCCTTGCCAACTGTGCTCCTTGCTGTATTCCCACCCCATCATTCCACAGCCCATCCCTTTCAGTCACAACGTGGAGTCAAGTTATCTTGGGAGGCAGGCAGTTAAGTTCTCCATCACACAGTTCTAATAGTTAGGGAAAGATGAGGAAGCAAAAGGAGTAGGAGGCTTTCTCTGTGCTTTCTCCAGGGTCTCCCTTGCTCCTGTCCCAATGCTCCAGCAGAGAGCTTAATGTTCTGCTCTGTGGCATCACCCAGCTCAACACCTGCAAACAGCACACCTGGGAAATTAATCATGGCAGTCAGCTAATGGCCAGGGCAGTACCATGTCAGTCAGGGTGAAGACAAGAAAACAGAAAACGTGCTTGGAATTTCAAACAGAGGTAATTTATTTCAGAGAACTGGTTGGCTTGAGGAAGCAAAAGGGTAAGGTGAGGAAGACTAGAGATTAGTAGTTGCAGGAAGCTTCTACCACCCCTAGACCTGGAGGATCAAATGGAAGGGTGTTTACTAGATCCAGAAGGGCACTTGCTGCTGATGCTACTGGACTATTGCTTTTGAAATGATGCTGCTGGCAGAACTGCCAGAGGTAACTGGAGCCTAGAGCTATCCCTCCAGTACCACTGACACTTTTGGAAACACTGAAGGTCTCTGAGCCCATAACCACCAGCTGCTGCCAGAGTCTCTAGCGGATGCAGAGAGAAAATGGCTTTGCCTCTCCTCCAGCCATCCCATCTCCAGCCAAACAATTTCCCACCTGTACTTCCCATTGGCTGAATTTGACAGGAAGCCAGCTAGCAAGGGGAGTCTGGGAAGTGTACTTTTCAGGGCCTTTCAGGGCCTGGCACTCTTCAGTACAAAGCAGAGCATGGAAAGGCTAGATTAGAGCTCAGAGCAAATAGGCAAATGACCAGCACAAATGTTATTGAAACTTACAACTAATTTTGGCACCTCAAAGGCCACGTGTATTGGACATTAGTTGATTACCTCATTTCTCCATTTCCCCCTTTGCAACAGCCCCTGATTTCCTTTCTAGGATCCATGTGTTTCCAGGAAGCTGACTCCATCAGGGAAGAGGAGGGGTGAGCTGGTCAATCTCACTGGCCAGAATGATTGGTTCAGGGTGGTGGTATGAACTCAGCCTGTCCAATCATAGTGAATCTCAGGATTTTCTTCTCAGGAGGAAAGAGTAGCCCAAAGACTAGGAGACTAATGTTTAGGCACATATGGAATGAACATGCTGTAGCCACTGCTTAGGAAGCTCTGGCATACTTCATCAGGCTCATGTCCCTTAGGGTGCCTACTATTGGTCACAAAGCAAGACCCATTTACAAACATCATAGAAGAGAAAGAAAGTTCTAGGAATCAGCCACTCTCCTCATGGTCTCATCCTGGAACAGTGGCTTTAAAATATGTTTTACTGTACCCTCAATAAGAAATAAACTTTGCAGTATACATGTAGCTGGATATATAACTGAAACAGAAGTTTCACAGTAGTTTTCACAGTATTTACCCTTGCTATGTGTAATTAGTTCAAATTTTCAATTCTATTCCATTTTTTAAAATAAAGCTGGTTGCAAACTTCTAAGTGATTTCATGGTCTACTAATAAGCTAGGACCTGCAATTTGAAAAACACTGTCCTAGACCATGCCATCATCAATTGCTGCAAAATTTAACTTTTGATTTTAAGCTTCTTAACCTTTATGAACTTTCCTGCTTCTGTATCCATATTCTCTGTCTTCCTTTGCTCTGAAGAAAAGTCTCAGGGTCCCAGCTCCTATCAGAGGTCAAGCTCTACCCAATCTGTGCCAAGGACCCCAAAAACTTACCTCTGCAGATCTTTTCTCTCTTTTGCATTGTCAATTTCTGCCTGTCTACTGGAATACCTAGTTTACAAAATTGCTCTAGAGTTTTCCTTCTTAAAACTAAAACAAACCAACAAATAAAAAGCTTCCCTTGACCCCATTTCAACTCCTATTTCTTAAGTCGAAGGAGAGTATATATGGTTGAATGGGACAGGAAACAGAAGGGTGGCCTAGAGATGAACTCAGTAGAAGGGGTGTCAAGAAGGCAAAAAGTGGGCATTCAAGGGAGAAGAAGGCATCATGATTTGTGTAAATGTATAGAAATCAGAAGTGAATTTCGACCCCAGAACTGCCTTCCTTAAACTCCTCTTTTGGCAATCCTCTTGCCTCCCAAATCTTTGCTGCTGGAGCCTAGACTCTGGAATCATGGAAGCTCAGGTTCAACTCCAGCCCTGAGGTTTCTGAACTGGTTAACTTTGGATAAATTACATCTCTTCTTTAAGTTTCCTCATCTGTAAAATCAGTCTAATAAAATCTATCTCGTTGAGTGGGCTAAGGATTAAATGAGATCAACATAGGTTAGCTCTTATTATTATCAAGGCTTTCCCCAATCATTATGCAAAAGCTTTCTCCCCCACTAATAATCATTACCCTTGTGACCACTCATTGAGCAATCCCTCTGTGCCAGGCAATATGCTGGGGACCTTGCAAACAGGGTTTCCAAGCCAAGAAGGATACCCTGGCACCTTCTCACTGCAGAGTTTTCTCCTTTTGATAACTTAACATTTTTAGAGTGTCTACCATGCACCAGGGAGTGGACTGGCTTACTTGCATTCATTCATTCTACAGATGTTAATTTAACACCTACTATGGTGTCTGGAACTTACTAGATGATGGGGATACCAAGAAGAACATGGCCCTGAACCCTGAAGGGCTCACAATCTAGTCACACAGTAAGTGCTATGTAATGAGGGTATTTTATGAGGTGTTCTTTTCTTCTAGCTTCCTGGTCTAGGCAACCCCATCTTTGGCTCCAGACCCCATGGCTGACTGTTTATGACTCTGTTTTTCTGGCTTGACCTTGGAGCCCTACCTTCAGGACATGCCTTTGGGTTTTTAGCTCCCCATGTGGCCATCAGGATTAAGAGAAAATTTTTGTGTTCCCTGTCTCTCCGTGCCTGGGATCCCCCTCCAGAGGAAAGATACTTAACAGATGTCCAAAAGACAGGTAAATTGCTGGTCTGGCTCTTACCCCAACACACTGAACACTTCTCTGTCTTAATTCACTCAGTATCCTAATTGCTAAATCCAACTGACTTTTTGTCCCTTTGCAGAATCTTTTGCCCCTTTCTCTCTTTTTGGTATCCTATGTTGTTTACTGTTCTTTACATCTTTTAACTCTACAGCTCAAAGGGGTCAAGTAATCTGTTCAATTTATAAGAAGCAGAGTTGAGACTTGAACCTAGGTCGGGCTGACTCCAAAGCAGACGCAATAGCCAATATTCCATGCTGTCTTCCCAAGCAGATCAACAGTGTGGTCTGTACTGTCTGATATGTAGTCATTAACTACGTACAGTTATTCAATTTATTTTTTTTTAAACATCTTTATTGGAGTATAATTGCTTTACAATGGTGCGCCAGTTTCTGCTTCATAACAAAGTGAATCAGTCATACATATACATACGTTCCCACATCTCCTCCCTCCTGCATCTCCCCCCCTCCCACCCTCTCCATCCCACCCCTCCAGGCGGTCACAAAGAACCGAGCTGATCTCCCTGTGCTATGCGGCTGCTTCCCACTAGCTAGCTATTTTACATTTGGTAGTGTATATATGTCCATGCCACTCTCTCACCCTGTCACATCTTACCCCTCCCCCTCCCCATATCCTCAAGTCCATTCTCTAGTAGGTCTGTGTCTTTATTCCCGTCTTGCCACTAGGTTCTTCATAACCTTTTTTTTTTCTTTTTTTTCCCTTAGATTCCATATATATGTGTTAGCATACTGTATTTGTTTTTCTCTTTCTGACTTACTTCACTCTGTATGTCAGACTCTAACTCCATCCACCTCACTACAAATACCTCCATTTCATTTCTTTTTATGGCTGAGTAATATTCCATTGTATATATGTGCCACATCTTCTTTATCCATTCATCCGATGATGGACACTTAGGTTGCTTCCATGTACTGGCTATTGTAAATAGAGCTGCAATGAATATTATGGTACATGACTCTTTTTGAATTATGGTTTTCTCAGGGTATATGCCCAGTAGTGGGACTGCTGGGTAAAATGAGGAAAAAAATTCAGTTGCTCAGTTGTATTAGCTGTCTTCAAGTGCTAAATAACCACATGTGGCTGATGATTACTATATTTAACAGCACAGATATAAAACATCTCCATTATTGTAGGAAGTTCTATTGGATAGTGTTGGTTTAGATAAAGTGTAGGATAGCATTGGGTTAGATAGTGTTCTGTCCTCAGACCCCTTCTCTTTCCCCCCTTATTTATTCTCAGAGAGTGGGCAGCCATTGGTTGGTCTGCCCAACTCTCTGCTCCCACTTTTCTATCCCTACGCGCTACCACACCTTCATTCACAGGCTTACAGTAGCTACAGCCATGTGTATACATGATCCTGTACTTCATAATGATGTTGATTGGTTCAGGGGCAAACTTCTGGCTAAAGTTAGTCCAAGGAACAGCTCTCTCTCCCAGGAATTTGAAATTGAGCCCAAAAATCTAGTCACCTGACTGATCTCTTTAATGTAGGTGACCTGGGATCTAGGGATAACCACATTTTCTTTGATTTGGATTGGGAAAACTGGTCTTTAGGGAACTAAAGAAATGACAAAAACAGTTACACACATTGGAGAGAGTTGGATCTCAGAGCCCAAAGGATGTCTGGGCACTGTGTCCTTCTCTTTCTCTGAGCTCTGCCTTCCTCTGTGATGCCTTCATGCTCAGGCAGGCTCTGTCCATAAAGCAGAAATGATAGCCACCCACAGATCTTTATGGCTCAAGACCTACAGAAGAAAAGTCCTGTCTCTCCTATATTTCACACCTTTAGGAAGGCCTTGCTTAGCTTAGTTTGGGTCATGTGCCCACCTGTTCAGAAACTGTGATCTGTCTAAGCAAGGGTTCCTAGAAAACAAAACCTGAAGAAGGGGTTAAGTGCTAAAGCTTTATATGGGATGCACAATCCTAGGGCAGTGAGGATAAAGGGATAGGGAAAGCAGGAAAAGACGGCAAGCAATACAAGGAAATGTTTGCTGCTATTTCTTTACGATGAGCTGTGAATAGACACATCTAGTCTCCGGACAGGTCTACCCACTTGGCCATGCAGAATGCCTATAGATGGGTTGTATAGAGAAACTATACCTTGAAAGAGTCCATCAGAGGAAGAAAGGGAGAGTGGATTGTTCCCCCATTAATCATAGTTGGCCCCATGGGCAGTTAAATCTCCTGTACTTCTAGGTTGCTTCATTGACCCCTTCAGCAGCTGCTTAGGAAGCCAGATCTCATGCTCTGTGAGGTGGTGTGTCCTCAGGGTCTGGAAATTGCAGGAGAAGCCAGAGAATCCATGTTTGCAACTAGTTGGCCTCAGGAAGTGGAACTGTGAGGCCTCACTCAGAGTTGGTCAGCCACGTCTGTGGTTGAGGTGGACCAAGCAGCTGATGGTCTGGGAGCCAAATGATGCAGAGAGATTCTGAGGAGGCACTGGGCCAAGATGTGGGGATCATTATGATTGGTCGGACTGGGTCATAGGCTTACCCCTATGGCTGATGGGGTGTAGAGGAGATACTACGATCTCATCCTCCCTCCCCTCATGTCAGTTCAGATCCTCAGAAAACAGACACCTAGACAGGGTTAAATGCAAGACATTTATCATGGAAAGCACCTGTGAGGGAAAATGGGGGCAAGACCTAAAAGAGACCGGGAGAGGACCATCTGACAGTGAGACAGGTCTGACCCTAAGTGAAGAAGAAAGAAGGCAGGAGTTCCAGGTGGAAGCACCTTAGACTGCCGTGCAGCTCCAAGGAAAGGTTGTGAGGTCACTGAGGAGTCCTTGAGCCAAAACTGTCCATCAGAAGAGTGTCACTTACCCCAGGAAGAAGCCTGTCCAAAAATCCCTGCTGTGCTCAGTCATCGGCCAGGAGTAGCTTGTGGGAAGTGAGGCCTGGGGGTGAAGGGCAATGGATTTCAGAGCTCAGCAGCTGGGCTGCAAGTAGAGTGCCATTACCATTGGAAAGGGCAAGGGTGTTGAGCAGGCAAGACAACAAGTGTCCATCCTAGAGCTTACAATGTCCCATTCGCCATGCTCTGGAGAAATCCAGAAGTCTGCATCTGGAGACTACCATCCTCCCATGTGGGAAACCTGGGGGTCATAGTACACACCTTCATTTCTCTTGATCTTCACCCCTACAGCAGCTGATCAACAGTCCAGTCCTTCCAATCCTACGTTGGCAATATCACCGCTGCATTTGTATCTTCTTCCCTCCATTCTCACTGCTACATATGTGCTCAGGCTCTTGTTACATCTTGTCTGATATGTTGTGGAAGTCTCTAACTGGTCATTCTGCAACCCTATTCCATCCTGTTATCTCTGCCAGATAGTCTTTAAACACAGTTTTGACCATGTCACTCCCCTCTGTAAAAACTTCTATCACTGGGAATGTAAAACGGTACAGCTGCTGTGGAAAACAGTACAGTGGCTCCTCAAAAAATTACACATAGAATTCCCATATGATCCAGCAATTTCACTTTGGGGTATGTATCCCAAAGAATTGAAAGCAGGAACTCAAACAGATATTTGTACACCAATGTTCATAGCAGCATTATTCACAATAGTCAAAAGATGGAAACAACCCAAATGTCCATTGATGGATGAATGTATAAGCAAAATGTGCTATGTACGCACAATGGAATAATATATTCAGCCATAAATACAAATGAAAGTTTGGTACGTGCTATGACATGGATGAACCTTGAACACATTATGTTAAGTGAAATATGCCAGATACAAAAGGACAAATATTGTATAATTCCACTTATATGATACACTTAGAATAGTCAAATTCAAAGGGAGAAAGTAGAACAGTGGTTCCTAGGAACTGGCGGAGGGGAGGATGGGGAGTTATTGTTTAATGGGCACAGAGTTTCAGTATGGGATGATGAAAATATTCTAGAGACAAATAGTGGTGATGGTTGCACAACGATGTGAAAGTACTTAGATTCTATGAACTGTACTCTTAAAAGTGATTAAAATGGTAAAACAAAATAAAAACAAAAAAAACTTCCACCACTAACTCTCCTTAGCAGAAAATAAAACCCAAGAGCCTTAATCTGACCACAATGTATTTTTCCAGATGATTCTTCTTCCTTATCCTCTTATTCTATATTTCCTCCATCAATCCCCTGCTTCCTATATTTGCTCTAGTGGCCACCTACACATGGCATGCTCTTCCCCTAATTCTACTCATTTTTTAAATGTCACATCCTCACAAATCTTTCCTGAACTCTTCCCACTATTTCATACTAAATGGAAGAAATCTCTCCCTTTTTGAACTCCCACAGCACGTGAATTATATCTTTCTTTAGCACTTACCGCTCTTCTTTGAGATCAAAGAAGGCACACAATGAGATAGAGGGGTGTAGCTTAAGGTACTCCAGCTGGTTGTCTAGACAGGTCCCTCTACAGTTCTAAAACTTTAAGGAATTTACCATCATCCCAGAACTGGTCCTCAGCCTTGCAAACTCAGAAGCCTGATTTTAATAGTAAGCACAGAATGGAACCATCTCCCAGGGGGGCTCTTGTATT
The DNA here is from genome assembly GCF_965194805.1 of Balaenoptera borealis. NCBI lineage: Eukaryota > Metazoa > Chordata > Mammalia > Artiodactyla > Balaenopteridae > Balaenoptera > Balaenoptera borealis. The sequence goes on along the minus strand of NC_138860.1, from coordinate 161,180,642 downwards.
CTCTAAGTTCACAAAAACTGATAGCTACATAAACCAGAATCCAATTGATTAATTTACAATGAAAAATGCAATTATCAAAAGAACTTGGATCCTCTAGGTGACAGATCGCTAAATTCTGTCCCTGCAGGCAATACATTTGCTGGGTGAGCATAGAATCACGCCAGGAAAGCACATTGATCTTAAGAAGCATTTCTTAGCTGAGGCAGCCTGAGATATTCTCACCCACTATAGGGATGACATGGACAAGGAAATGTTAATGCCCAGGTCGGCCTGACTGAGACAGGGCTCAGAGGGACAATGCTAATGCTTGCCTCTGTGACTGCATTGTTTTGAGTTGTCATGGCTGATTAAGCCCTTTGGTTCACAGACTCTCTCTCCAAATAGGACACAGAATGTTTGGTTGACAAGATTGATTAGGCTTCTGTTTATTAAATTACAATCACATCTGCCTTGAGATTCCTTTCATATGAACTGGATCAGAGTCTGGTTTATTTTTTGATCATGCTTGTAGTTAAGCTCTTGGCTTACCCCTACAGATAGCTAATTTCAGAACTGTATTTGCTAGTTCAGGCCAGCTAAGTTATGTTGCAGTAACAAACAACTAAAACAATCTCGGTGGCTTATAGCAAAGGTTTATTTCTTACTCACATTACATGTCTTGTGCGTTAGCTGTGGCTCTGCACATCTTCATTCTGGGACCAAAGCTAGAAAAGCAGCTCTATTTGCAACATGATCCTCTCAGGGCTGAGGAAAAATATGGTGGAATCATGAGATGGCCCATACATTTCTGCTCAGAACTGGATCAAGCTATTTCTACTCACATTTCACTGACCAAAACAAAGCCTAGCTTGATGGCATTAGGGTGAGTAGTATAACCTCCTAGGGACAGGCCAGATGGGGAGGGTTTTAGAAAAGGAAGGGCAGAGAATATTGATAACCACAGTCTACAGCAAGGACTAATATTCAGCCTGTATGTACTAGTGTGACTGTTGCCAGTTATAATACCGACTATTAAAATACTGAAATACTTTGGTACTAGCTGGTAAATAGTTGCTGTTTCAACTCTCCTGACAACTCCCCTCCCCTGGGACCTATTTAAAAACTAGCAACTGAAGGGTTAACACCTAGCACAGAGGGGTATCTCTTGGACCCTTCCTGGAATTCACATCTGGTAGATCAGTGCTTGAGCAGTACCAGTTGTTAAATATGCTTACTATCACCATTAGCTAATTTCTTCTACTATGTAAATTTTTATTAGTTTAATTCTGAGGGCAACCTGATTTCCACGCTCCCGGAGGGAAACTGACTGCAGCCCCTATATACTGTCAATACTTAATTATAATAATGATAACTAATAATACTAATTTGTGCTGCTTCCTGCACATTTTTCTTCCCTTTCACAAGCACAGTATATGCAATAATTGCTCAATAAATATTTGTAGAAAGACTTACCTAGCTTTTTCCCATTAGCTAAGCTTATCTATCTCAACATACTATTTCTTGAGTCTGTTTTTAATTTTTTACGCCATTTCTCAGGTCTGAAAAATCATTATCACTAACTTCTTTATAACACTTTTGCAATTTACAAAGCCCTCTCCCTTATGCGATTTCATTCAATCTCCCCAACACTCCCAGGAGGTAGGAATTAGATCATTTTACAGATGAAGAAATCGAGACTCAGTGAAGTCAGGTGTCTTATAACTAGTTAGGTTTTGTTCATTCATTCATCAAATATTCATTGAATGCCTGAAGTGAGATTTATTAAAGTTGGAGTTGAAAACAATTTTCCTGAGTTCAAGTCAAGGGTTTATTCTACTATTCTCAACTACTTTATCACCAGAGTCATAAACTCAAAGGAAGGAAATAATAATAGTGTATTGATTTTATTGTTGAGGACCCCTGCAACACAAGTCTCAGAAAGGCTGTAAGGTCATTTGTAAAATTCAAGGTAACCACCAGCAGGAGCAGTCTCACTTCTCTTTGTGCCTGCAACCTAATGCAAACTGTCTCACTGTAGATAATTCTACTCAATACATATTTGATGTATTTATCTACAGGTTTGGGGGCTATTTAAACTGAGTTTCAACACTTACTAGCTGCAGAGCCTTGATCAATTTAACCTTTTTTGCGCTTCAGTTTTATCACCAGTGAAATAAAAATAATGCTGATGCCTTCGACCAAGTAGTTGTGGAGATTAAAGCAGTAAAGTTATGAAAAAGATATAATGTTCATTGCAGTTTAGTTTCCAATTGTTTTTGAAGAAGTTTTAAACTCTGCATTCAAGTGAGAAAAGCAATGTCCATGTCGACGTAAGGTTACAAGTGACCACTATTGGGAAGTGCTGCTCTTTATTTTGGAGTATATCATTTTACAGTTTTGGTGTTATAGCCCTTCTTTTACGGTACTAGTAGCTATCATTAAAGGCGCACTTAATTTGGCATTCCCATGTCGCCCTCCAGCCCCCAGCTTTGCTTCCGCCCAAATTAAAATAAAAAACTCACAAAAACTTTATTCCCCTAAAATTCAAAAGCGTGCGCACCACAGCAGAGGTCCACAAAGGTAGAACGCTCTACGCAGATCACTACTAAACGCCTCCGGATCCCCCAAAGGGGGCGGGGTCAGAAGGTTCTCGCCTCTCATTCCGCCTCACCAAGTCATCCCCCCCTTCTCAATTCTCGCGAGACTTCAAGCAACTAAGCTTCTGCGCATTAAAGACACTGGGAGTCGAAGCGCCAAGGGAGGGGAAGGGGGAGGGGGAGGGGAGGGGGAGGGGGAGGGGAGGGGGAGGGGGGAAACGGTGCAAACGGCGTGGCCGCCATCTTGTTTGTACCCCCGCTTCGCGCGCGCTCCGTTCTCCGTGACGCACGCTTCCCCCTCCCCTCCGCCGTGCCCAGGTCTCTGCATTGCCCGACTCCGCAGGAGCGCGGGGGCGGCTTCTGCTCTTCCTTGGACTTCTAAGCAGAGGCGTGTGAGTGTGCGGGAGCATCCGCGGGAGGAAGGGGGAGAGGTGAGTAGCGGTGGCGGGGGGAGGGGCGGCGCTTCCCGCCTTCGGCGGAGACCTCACTTCCCTCGCGCGGCTGCTGCTGTAGTTCGGTGCGGCCTGCCCGCCGCCATGTTGTGTTCTCGCCGTGCCCGCCGCTGTCGCCGCCGCTGCGCTCTTGGGGTCCGTACGCCTTGTCGGCCCGGCCCGCGGGCTTTCTCCCATTGGCGGAAGGCGACGGCGGGGGGGCTCGCTCGTGATTGGTCGGTGGCGGGGAGGCCGAGGACCTGGCACGTTATTGGTCGCGCTGGCTCTGGCCTAGGGGGTGATGAAGGAGTCGGAGGCTGTAGGGATGCGCGCGTCTGGGGCTCTCTGGCTGCAGGGTGATGACCCCCTACGGCGCAGGCGTGGGGTGGAGGTTGGGGGCGAGCCTAGAGGCCTTAAGGGGGAAGAGTGGGAGATGGTCTGGCCAGTACTTCGCGGGTAGCCTGTGCATGGCCGGGAGTGGGAGGCACTCCAGATTCCAGAGGTACCCTCCATGGAACGTGCATGGCCCGGGATAGGGCCGTGCAAGCGCCAAGGGTGCCAGGTTTGGAAACACTGAAACCCGAGTTACAGGTTGAGAGGATCTTCGAGATCCAGGGGTGCTAGACTTGGAGTGTAACACAGGGAATGACCCTGATGTCCACGGGTGCCAGGTCTGAGGGCATGGTATAGGAGGAGAGGGCATCAGGGCCCTAGAGACATACCCGACGAACAATAGGATCAGATCAGGAATTTTGCTAGGGAGTCCCAGTTTTGAAACACTGAGGTTTTGGTGGAGCCCTGGAGTCCGTAGTTACCAGACCTGGGCAGTGGTGTGAGGAGCAAGTAAACAGACCCAGACCGAGAGAGGGTTTCTACTGGATGGGTGTGCATGGTCTTAATAACTGAATGCCGAGCCTAGGAGGCACAGCATTAAGTAGTGACAGATCTATAGGAGTGAAAAAGTAGAAGCATTTTTGGAATTTTACGATTTGGGGATTATATTAAGAGAGTAGTTATAGATTATCGGGTCTCAGCACCATGCTGCTAGTTTTGAGATGTTCTACATGAAGTTTTACTGTTCTAGGAAAGATACAGTTCAGGGCTGAGTTTCCAAGTTTCCAAAGCTGCTCTTCTTAGCAAATATCAGATACTTGGCAATTATTTGTTTGAAAGGATATTGTTAGGTTCCTCTTCAGTGGAAGAGCGCTTGACAGAGATCCTGGATCTTGGCTCATTTATTTCTTTTTATATATGACTAAAAAATGCACCCACCTTCATACACACTTTTTTTTTTTTTTTAAATAAGCAGCTGGGAACGAAAATAAGCTCGTGCATAGCTTCTTGCATCTTGTCTTAAGTTAGAGGACTTGTCAACTCTCTGTGGTTCATATTTCAAAAAGCTTTTGTTCTAATTGAGAGTTGTTAGAGTCAGCTTGTTGGGGGTACCTTACTTTTCCATTGAATTGTGGTAACTTGGATTGTTCTACATTTGCTCCTTCCAAGGTTTGGGGATCATGGAAACACATTTGTTAAACCTCTGTGTTTTCCTGATTTGTTTTTCCTTGTCTGTCTTAGGTGGTTCTTTCAGCTTTAGATAGATGTTACACTTCAGTTTTTATACCATTTTCAAGAAACTCCTGTGATTTTCACATTTCTCAGTTTTATGTGAATGCAATTGAATTTTCAAGAGAAAAGGGGAAAGTGGTAGAGGAAGGGAATTGACATTTTGGAGCACATTTAACACATTTCCTGTTAGGTAGGCATTATCATCCCCATGTTGCAGATGAGAAAATTGAAGATCAGAGAGGTTAAGTAGCTTGTCCAGTGTCACTCAGTGGTCGAGCTGGGATTCACATCCAAGTTGCCTGATGTCAAAGCTTGTAGTTTTATCTACTATGTCATGCTATCAACGTAAACCTGTCTTGTCAAACTCCCAGGTAGTTTTATATTTCACAATGGATCATCTTTCTTTGACTTCTGGGTGTTAGGAGTGTATTGAGTGGGGAATTTGAGTAAGAATTTGTATTTATTTGAATAATTACAATAAGAATTTTTGTACTGTTCAAATCACAGAATAGTAACCATATAGATTATAATTTTTTCAACTAGGTATTTAAATTGTATCCCTTGGTTTCTATTGTGAAGGGAGGGATTTACAAAGTAAACTGCTGGAGTTTTTCTGAACCCAGGTAGATAATGGGGAGAATATGTATGGAAAGCTTAAGAATCTGCATCCTTTAAAACCAGGCTTCAGAATGTTGCTGACATAGTCTTTCTATATATGGAAATGATTAATGCCAAGCAGTGAGGAACTACCAAGTGCATAGTGTAAAGAGCTCACTGGGGAGCTTTTTCAAACATCACCAGTTCTTTAGGATGTTTGTCCCCAAATACTGGGACCTATCTAAAAACCTAGTACCTTCTTCAAACTGTGGGGTGATCCTAGGATATGCTTATCCTCAATGATGTGTAAAATTAAAACTGGTTACAACAAAATATTTGCAATTCCAGTTTTGCATGGAAACCTTTAAATAATTCAAGTTTCAAGGGGAGACCAGTGAATTGGAAGTCTTAACTCCTCTGTGTCTTGATATGATTAGGTGAGGGTCTCCTCCCTCATGTTTGTAATTACATTGCAGTGTGGAAGATAGAGTCAAAAGTATGAGGGAGGGCTTCCCTGGTGGCGCAGTGGTTGAGAATCTGCCTGCCAATGCAGGGGACACGGGTTCGAGCCCTGGTCTGGGAAGATCCCACATGCCGCGGAGCAACTGGGCCCGTGAGCCACAATTGCTGAGCCTGTGCGCCTGGAGCCTGTGCTCCGCAACAAGAGAGGCCACGATAGTGAGAGGCCCACGCACCACGATGAAGAGTGGCCCCCACTTGCCGCAACTAGAGAAAGCCCTCGCACAGAAACGAGGACCCAACACAGCCACAAATAAATAAAAATAAATATAAAAATAAATAAATAAATTAATTAATTAAAAAAAAAAAGTATGAGGGAAAACAGGGCTTGCCATACATTTTGTACATTGGTCATCTCAGCTTCATTTGGCTTAGTCATTAAGTTAATCAAATATGAAGACTGTTATGGCATCCATAACTTAGTTTCTTTTTTAGCAAATCTGGTCGAGGTTATAAAAACAAGTGTATACATATAAATATCTTTTTTATTCAGCAAGCATTTCTTGGCGGTAGTTCTTCAGCACCAGTGACATTTTCATTCTACATTAGCCCATGTACATTCTGCATTAACCCAGGGCCAATTGCTGGGCCTTGTTATTGATATAATTTGGAACTGACCACCCTAGAAATCTTGAACTCCCAGGAGGTCTGAGTAGATCTGAGTTTATACTAAAACCTTGTGAACATCAGCTTTGTCTTCTAAGCAGAAATCATACTAATGCTTTGTACTTTACAGACTGTGTCTATGTCATCTTATTTAATCCTTATAACAAATAATTGTTACTTCATTTGCCTATACATTTTCCATTGGGCAAAACTGATTCATGGCACTAGAAAAGATTCAAGGTTCCTTATCTCCACTTACGGAGAAGGCAGAGTGAAATGTGGGGCCATGGTAGGTGTCTTTTTGAGGCAGTTTTGAAATTCCCCTTTCTAACTTCTTAGTTCAGAGGTACTGAGCCACTAAAGATATATGAATAAAATTCAGGAATGTCATAGTTACTGCCTTTTATTGAGTGCTTACATTGAACCAGCAAGGGTATAAATATATATATTATCCTCACACAGTATGAGATAGGTACTATTATCACCCTTATTTTTACATATGAGGAAACTGAGGGGTAATTTGCTCAAGGTCACACAGCCAGTCAGTGGCAGAGCCCAGATTCAAACATAAGTCTGTAACTCTTAATTCTTACACAGTTTGTGAAACCCTTACTCTTAAACAGTGTTTTCTCTTTTTAAAAAAAAATTTTTTTTTAATTAATTTATTTATTTGGCTGCATTGGGTCTTAGTTGCGGCACACGGGATATTCATTGGGGCATGCAGGATCTTTCGTTGCGGTGCGAGGGCTCTCTGGTTGTGGGCTCTAGAGCCTGTGGGCTTAGCTGCCCCGCAGCATGCGGGATCTTAGTTCCCTGACTAGGGGTCTAATCTGCATCCCTAGAAGAAGAAGGCGGATTCTTAACCACTGGACCACCAGGGAAGTCCCTTAAACAGTGTTCTCTTGACACCATAGAATATGATGAGAAAAAGAAAAACTCTTACATCTTAGCTCGGGAAGTGACCTTTGGTTCTTTCAGGCACACCCTTTGTACTGAGGCCCTGAAGAGTGTGATGACCTTGACAAGGTCATCTCTATGTAAGGGCCGAGCCAAGTGTATGCCAAATTACTGGATTCCCAGGCTAGTGCTCATGCCACTGGACAGCATTTCCTGTTGGAAGCATTGACTTGATGGCAGAGGTGACTCTAAGGCACCTTTTTTTTAAAAAAAAATTATTTATTTATTTATTTATTTATGGCTGTGTTGGATCTTCGTTTCTGTGCGAGGGCTTTCTCTAATTGCGGCAAGTGGGAGCCACTCTTCATCGCGGTGCGTGGGCCTCTCACTATCACGGCCTCTCTTGTTGCGGAGCACAGGCTTCAGACGCGCAGGTTCAGCAGTTGTGGCTCACGGGCCTGTGGGATCTTCCCAGACCAGGGCTTGAACCTTTGCCCCTGCACTGGCAGGCAGATTCTCAACCACTGCGCCACCAGGGAAGCCCTAAGGCACCTTTTTTATTTTGACAAGTTTGCCTCATTCACAGGAGGGAGAATAGCAGAGGACATTATTAAGGTCACAAATGACCTCCTTGAGGTTCATTCCAGCCTCAGGCATACAACCTAAGAAGAGCATTCCTTAGCCAGCAAGTTGTTCTTTTCCATTCTATTTCTTGTGCTTACAGCAAACTGATTGTGAGTTATCTGATGTCTCACAGTCTCTCTTTTCATTTTGTTTATTCAGTTTTGCATGCATGTACTGTGACTAGTTAGGAAGGCTACAAGGTCATTTTAGTATTTTCCCACAGAGACTCAAAGCACCTAACATAATATTAGTAGATTAATTGTAGGAGGAAATGGATTTGAAATACTTTGGCCCAAAAGTGCCTTTGGGAGGGGCCAGTGTAGTTGCTGACCTTGGAGTCAGACCTGGGAAAGAATTCTGTCTCTGTAAGGTGTTCACCCTCCGTGGGGGAGCGGGGTGGTCAGACTCTTAACCTGTCTGAGCCTTGGTTTCTTCCTTTGTAAAGTAATGGTTAATAATACCTATCTTATAGAGTACTTACTGAAAAATGAATACAGTAGCATATGGTAGGTGCCTGTCACTGAATGGACCTTAATAAGTGAGAGAACACATCACTTTCTTTTGAGAATAGCATAAAATCTGCCTGACAGCCAATTAGAGCTTCCTTGATGAGGAGGCTTTGTAATCATCTGCTGTGTTATGTACAGTAAGATTTCTACATGGCGGGGGGTGGGGGGTGGGGGGGGTGGGCGGGGAGCCACTTGACATGAAAGAAATAGTCTAATTTAGTTGTGCTGTTGTGGTTTAGGAGCTGATTTCTAGTGGACCGCTGTGAGGTCAGTATTACTTATGAATCCGCAAAGTCGTAGGATCATTTGTTTCAGGGTTAGGTTGTTTCCTGATCCCCTCTGTTAATCCCCAGGTGCTGAGTGGTAGTGATTCTGATGAGAAGAAAAAGTCTTCATGTTTGCCAAAGAGCAATGATTATTGAAATCAGAACAACCAGTTTTATCATTTTGTCCGGGAAGGGACTTGCATTATAGTCATTTGAAATTTTTTCTAGTTATAGAAATAGTCAGTTGAAGTAGGACTGTCAGTTTGATTTGTAGTCACCTGGATAACATTTTCTTTGAAGTAAGCAGAAAGACAACATTGTGGAATGGTTCAGGAAAAAAATCTCCCTGCCTGCAGAAATTTTTGCCAGGTTGCAAAATTTGCTGCATCCTTCCCACACCTCTCCATGTTTTAGCAGTGATGGTACCTGATAGCAATGAGGTAACCTCTTTACTCATTCTCAGCATGGGAGTTGTATTTCCCATTTTGGTTTAAGTTCTTACTTGTCTGCAGATTGCGTTTAAATCTGTTGTACTTTCTTTTATACAGTGAGAGCTTTCTGATGGATAAACTTAAGGTGCAGTTTTTAGAGAGAGGGACTAGTCTAACCTTTGCATTTGAATGTTTCCAGTAGAATAGGTTTAAATTAAAGGTTCAAATCTTCATGTTCAAGGTATATAAGGTGTCCTATTTAAATGAACACCCTTATTTAAAATCAACAGTATATTGTTATAAATCAGGTTCAAGAATTATTCTTAAACGCATTCATGAATATGAGCTAAAATAGTGATCTTGAGCAGTGCTTCAGTAAATGCTTCAGTGACTCATAGGAAATGATATTGGAGCATAGAATATTTTATATCTTATCATTGGCTTAAATTTGTTAGAGTTACTGAAGGTTTTCAAAATCCCCTAATTACTGTTAACCCTGTCCTCAGGAGCTGCAAATTTTCCATTATCTATATGAAGTGAGATTCTTTGCCCAGTGTTAAGAAAACGTATCCCCTCACCAGTGGCATGATCTGTCCATTTAAAAGAGAAAAAAGAAAGTACATGCAATCTGAACATTTTTGTCATTTTTAACTGTCTCAAACACTATTATTGTACCCTGAAGGTAAGTAGCTTAGAATTTGCTCATTATCAAATGACAAAGTTGGGGCCTTTTTAAGAAGCAAAGCACACTCGGTTGGTAGTTATTTGAGAGGCAGAGGATTGCTATTTATGGTGATATTTAATGTCATTTTCATTAAAAAGGGAAATGCCATAATGTGTGTAAAACTCCAACCATTTTTGAAGAATAAACTGACCATTCTGACCAGAATAGACTTGCCTGTGGTCTTCCTTTCATTTCACTAAAATTTGTAAGTGGCTTAGAGCAGCATTTCCCAAGCTGTTCCATTGAACATTAGTTCTTATACAATGCTAATAAGTGTCCTCTGGGGATGAAAAGAGGATCCTTGACAAAGTAATGGGCAACGTGAAATGCATTTCTTTTCTGCAGAGTTAGTATTGAGAACGTTTGTGCTCATATCCCTTAACAACCCTTCAAGAGAAAGGATACATTATGCATTGTTTCTCGAACTTATTTGGCCATGGAACCCTGTTTGTGAGAACACCTAATAAGCATTTCATGTTATGACTGGTGTAGAGTGGAGCCCAGTTGAGCAATTCTGGTGTAGAGAGTTTATGAATAAAAAAATGAATCCTTTTGTATAGAATTCATAGTTTGGCCAATAGTGGGAAGGGACTTTTCTGGGAACATGTAAGATATGTTTCCAAACTAACATAGACTCTTAGGGATGAATGTGATTTCAAAGGCCATCTAGTCCCATTGCAAATAACAGTAATAATAGTAGCAGCCTCCATCTTTTGGAGCATTTGCTGTTCATCAGTCACTGTGTTGTCCTTCTACATGCATTATTAACCACTGGACTCTCTAGAGTAGTTTACCATCCATTGGTCTTCATTTGTGCTTTGGAGAATATAATTTATTTTTAAAAAACAAATAATTCAGAATTTATAATCCACTTATGGTCTCATATATTAGTTTACTTTATTCATTTATTTATTGAGCAGCCATTTACTGAGCACCAGCACCATGTTCCTTATTCTAATGATGTTATCATTGCTCAGAATGTTTCTGGGACTTCTTTGGGGATTATCTTCAGAACATCTGTCAGATACTTTCAGATATGTGTCGACATACCTTTTTTTAAACCTTGAAGGTGATTTTGATTTGCTAAATAGCTAACAGTTGTTCAGAACCAAGTCAGGTGAAAGATACGGGTCAGAAGTTACAATCTGGCAGCGCTCAATTTTCTTTGATCTGCTTATACGTTTTTTAAAAAATTGAAACAAAATTGAAAATGGAAAGATTTAACATTAAAACAATCTGGTTTCCTTTTTCTTTTTCTTTTTTTTTTTAAAACCAGACAAAATGATGCTATTTATGAAGCCGTTGCAAGGGTTCTGGAAGACATAATGAGGGTAGTGGCACAAGGAATGGGCATAATGGATGTTCTCTGTGATGCTATTTACAATATTTTAAAATTGAAGACATTGAAATTATTCAGTAATATGGAACTGATTAAAAAATTATATCCAGTGGAATATCATTCAATTATTATAAATGATACAGGTCTGTATTTGATAGGGAAAATTATTCACATTATTTAAGTGAGACAAGATTACAAAACAGTTTGTATAGTATTTTTGTATGGTATTATCTAATATTGGGGGGACTAACTCAACCTCACATCTCATTTACATGAGAAAAAAGTGTATAACCCAAAATACTAATGCTGCTTGATTCTGGCTGCTTGGATTAAAGGTGTTCTTAAAAAAAATACCCCAATCCCACTAACTTATAACAACATAAGTGCAAAACAAACTGCTATATACATCCATCTCATCAGCTTAGTATATAATAAGGCACACAACAAATTTAATAGTCAAATGAATATGGCTTCACTTCCCCATCTCAACATATGAGAAGTTCATTTTTCTCTAGAGAGTCTCTTCTATGATATTTCCTGGGACCCACAGGTTTGCTTACTAGTCCAAAAGGGTCAGTTAAGGACACCATCAATAAAATGTTCAGGCCGCTGAAGAGCCCAGGTTCTTTGCTGCTCTTTTTGCTTCTGCTGGAATACAGTGTAACCTCCAAGATCCGGTAATCTGGGGTACTGAGCAAGACCCTGTCCTTGGCAGGAATTGTCATGGTGCTTGAGGCCAACTTCTGCCATAACTCTGGTTCTTTAGTCATTCTTCAGGATGCTATATCAGGAGTTATGCTAGCATCAACTTTTTGTGTCCAGGATCTGGCTTTTGCTTCTTTTATTGAATCTGAAGCTCTTACCGCAGTGGACCAGCATTCTTCCATAGCCCTCATCAGTTGGAGCTCAGTAGTAGCTGCCCCCTACCACCCCCACCATTGGCTGCGCCGCATGGCTTGTGGGATCCTTGACCAGGGATCGAACCCAGGGCCCTGGCAGTTAAAGTGCCGAGTCCTAACTACTGGACCACCAGGGAATTCCTCAGTAGCTGCCCCTTTAGATGAGACATGCACTCTCCAGTTTTCATCAGTCCCCACTACTCCCTGTTATTTCACTGACACTATGGCTAAGGTCAGGTGTGATTTATATCTCTGTACTGAGCACTGAGGATATATGTAGATATAAATAAGACACAGTTGCTGCCTTCAAGAAGCCTTCCTCTGGTAATAGAGACATGATAAAAAGTAATTATATGATAGGTGCTATAGTCAAGTGTATATTTAAATATTAATTGAATACCTACCACATGCTAGGTATTAATGCTGAGTGCTTTAACTCACTTAAGCCTCAACACTTCTGTGAGTTGGTGTTATTTTTTCATTTTACATGAAGAAAATGAAATGTTACTTGTTTCATTTTACACATGAAGTGAGCTCAGAGATGGTTAAGTAACTTGGCCTAGGTCATACAGCTAGTAAGTAGGTAATTGTGATTCAAAATCAGTTTTCTGACTAAGCGCATCAGTTCCCACCCTGCCTTCTTTGGGAGCATTAAAGCTTGACCCATGTAACCACATGCACTCGTTTTGTCTCAGGGTGTTTATTAGGGCAAGATGATGCAATTGTCTGGTGTAGAGGGCTGTTGAGATGCAGGACCAGGGAAGAATATGAGTTAGAATCTCAGAGATCCAATGAGGCTCTTAGTCCACAGTAATGACAAGCTAGAGAAAGCTATCCTAAGTGAGAGTGCCAGATGGAAATTCTAGGATAATTTGAGTTATCTTCCCACTAGTGGCTTGAATTCTACTAAGATGACTGTTGATGAGAAATAGGGGTTGAAGTGTTTTTCTTGCAAACTGCCAAGAACTAATAAAAAGTATGCCAAAGACCTTCACAAAGTATCAAGAGACATGTTTGGTTTAATCTGGTACATCAAAAGCAGAGTCAAAGGGTAGGCTTTTGGAACAATAACCAGACTTCAGCCAGGATTGGTGGTGAAAGGCACGGATTTCCAGCATAAAAACTGGGGAAGAGTTTTTAGTAGCAGCTGGGAAGTCCTCCTGTACTGCCCTTTATGGCTCAGGAGTTTCTTTCTGCAGGGTTGCAGGGTATGCTGGAGATAGAAGAGAGACATGGCTTTGTGGTAGCTTTGGGGCCCTAAGGAGCTAGGCCTTTCTGAATCTTAACCGCTGCATAAAACAAGGAATTTGGATTGGATGACCTTTAGTACTTTACATTTTTTTTTTCAATGCTTATTCAGACACAGTACAGTATACTTTATATATGCTGGCTCATTTAATCCTTACAGTGGCTCTGTGATATAGATGGTGATAAACATATATTAAGATGAGGAAACTGAGGCTCAGGGTTAGCCCGGTGTCATACAGTTAATAAGTAAAGGAATCAGAATTTGCAACTAGCTCTGCCTGACTTCCAAGTGTTTATTGTTTTGCCTTAGTGACACTAATTAATGATCAGTGATGTGAACATGTTTTCCATATTCCTGTGCCTCCCACCCTTCAAAGGAGCTTCTTTACTTCCTTGCAGCTGACTTGACCCCCAGTGTTGAGGTTAAGAGAGGCCCTAGTGTGAATAAGGCACACAACTGGCCTGTTGGCTTTCTGCCTTCTCTTCCGAGGCTGGTAGCTATTCAGAATCTGTGATCTAAACTTTTCAGAAAAGAACTACAATACCTGTAACTCTGTGAAGCTTCAGGAATCATCCAACAGCGCACCCTGTTAGCATAGCTAAGCTCTTATTTAGATGCCATAGTGAAATTGCCATGCATTTCCTTAATATTTTAATGTAAGGTGTTTTTAATGATTTAGTTGTTTCAAGTCCTTATAAATTATACAAGTGATTTGCTACTGGTTAAATGTTTCTAGTAGTTTAGTAATAAAATTTGTATCAACTTATAGAGTGCTGTTTGTCAGATACTTAGCTAGATCTCTAACCAACATATCAAATTAAACATTAGTCGAATTTGTAATTTTTAAATTAGTGAAGTTGGGTGTAATGATTTATGCTACCTATACATACAGTCAGGCTGTATCTGTGAATGCTGAACTCAGATACAGAGGGCCAGCGATATTAACACCATTTAATATAAGGGACTTGATCATCCTTAGATTTTGGTAAATGCAGGGGTCCTGGAACCAGTTCCCCATAGATAACAGTGAAGGACTGTATGTGACACCTGAGATTTTCCTTGGATGTGCCCTGAGGTGCTCCATGTCTTGGTAAGCAGTGTAGTGCCATGGGAAGAGTACCACCCTAAATGGGACCTGAGTTTGACTCCTAGATGAATGGCTAGGGGCCAGTTGCTTAACTTCTCTGCACCTCACTCTTTCTCTAAGAGAAGTTAATATGGCAAAGTGATTGGAGAGTCTGCCTTGCTTCTATTTCAGGGACCTGCTGGATCTCTGCGTATGCCTATAATGACCGCTCATGTAAGATCAACCAGGGTTTTTCTAGAAAAGGTCTCATCTACCTGGCAAAACAGTTATGTTGTTTAGTCCTGGGATACTTTGCTTTGATGAGAGGAAGCAGATATAAGGAGATTGTTAAAGGCCTCAGGTGATAGTGAGATGTTTCTATTTGAATATTAAAAAATATATATATTAACTGATTTTCACCATATTAGGAGGCTCCTCTTAAAACCTGAACAGTTGGGCCCACAGTCCATAAACAAGTCTTTGACTGCCACTGGTTAAACTTCAGCACCCCAGAATGTCTTCAGTAACCACGATACTTATAATCTCTCTTGAGATCACCCCTGCTGCTTATTCTTGACAATGTGGTAGAAAAGTTTATCTTCTATGATATCAAAACTCTGTTATATTAAAAGCTAATCAGCAACATTTTATAACCACTCTAAATAAATTAGTTAATCTGTCAAACTATATTGTGTTTTAAACAGTATATTCACTGATGTTCACTCATCTTTGCCAATTTTTTTTCCCCTTTATCATTATATTTCCCTCTTGGGTTCCTGGTAGACTTTTTGAAAATGCCACTGTCCCTGTCGCTAACTTCATACATTATCCCAGAATTTTCCTATTTAGATTAGTTTGTATTTCAAAATAAAGTGATTTATTACACATCGTGGTACTAATGTGTGCTTTTAAAATTACCATGGACATAATGATAGATGCCTTTTTGGAAATCTTGCAAACTATTGTATGACCATTGATATCACTCTTCGTTACTTTAAAGAAGCTGTATTTTCTTTGGTGACATTGGATTTAGCCCACCCAGTTTTCTTTTTCTTCTTCTGTTAATGCTTAACAGAAAACTGAAGATAGTTAAGTCACAACTTTCCGACCTTGTGCACATTGCTTCTCTGGTTTACTGCCATAGGATACTGTAGCAGTATCTTACAGACATCTCTGATGGCCAATCAGCAGCAGTTAAATTACCTTAAATTTTTTAAATGGAACTCTGACAGCCAATAAGAAATCCTTTGGGTGGGAACTGTAACAACCCTGTCGCATGATTTTAAGAACAATTCTAAATTTTCAGTATCTTCTGTTTTGGAAGCACATGTGGCCCTAGTGCATCTGCTGTGTGCATTTGCCAGGCATTTTGAAGCCTTAAGTTCCTCGTAGTTTGAAGTCTGGATCTGACCCCTGTTCTGCTGCTCAAGGTAACTTTAAAACAGGAAGTGTACGAAGGAGGTAACTGATGACGTGAACAGCCAATCATGGTTTTGTGTTCTTAGCTGATAAAGCAGCTCAGCCAATAGGACCACTCTGGAGGCAAGGTTTGGTGTCAAATAGCATGCTAGATTGAATGCCTTTGACTGTTAAAGTGGAAGGAGGCTGCAGGGCTTCATTGGAGCCTCGGAGTTTTTCACTGAGGCAGGGGTCAGCTGAAAGACAAAGAAAAATGGCGAATAGTTTGCTGGGGGGTGGGGGGACAGCTGTTCGGGTTTTCACTGGAGTGGACATTCCAGACTCAGGTTTCTGCATCTCCTGCTGCCTTTTGTTTCCTCCGTCCTTTTTTGGGGGGGAGGGATAGGAGTGACTTAAATTCTCCCTGTCCGAGGAGATATAAATAACTACATGTAAAATTAATGCAGTTCCCGGTAAGTTTAATTCTTTGTTTTGTGTTAAAATGGTAGAAACTGTTTAGCTTCAGAGAGTGTAGACAAGTTGCACTGTTTCAGAAAATGGCCACTTTACATTCCATGCATACCTTTTGGTGCACCTAGAATACCTTGCTCTGTTTAGATTTTGCATGCCCTTCAACTAGGATTTCTTTTCCTAGTTGAGTATTGACTAGAGCACGTACATGAAGAAAGGCTGATCATTTTTCAGGGGCACACAGAAGCAAAGCACTTTCTCTTTGCATTCGGTAAACTTATCTGTTTTCCAAATAATTTTCCTTTGTTCAAGTGCACTGAAGCTTTCCTACAGAATAAGCTGAGTTGTTGTAAGACTTTTTCTGTTTCCATGCACTTTGTTGACATTTGTGTTTTCAGAGGTGGAAGCAACACCATTGCTGTTCTAAATTCGTGTGAAAATATGATTTGCACTGATGCAGGTTCTAATGGTAAAGACCCACATGCCAGTATGAAATTCTCCCATAACTTTCTTGATTTACCTGTCTGCTTCTAGATTCTAATAAGTACCGATTAATTAACAATCTTTGTTTTAAAATGCACATTTTAGCTTATAATGCTGGTTAGAAACATCTCCACTATATTGGCAGTGACAAGAGCAGATCTTTTTCTGCCAGTTTCACACATTTTGTCAGGTGTTGATCTGGTTCCTTTAACTGATGTGAGCAAAATGCTTTTCATTTTCTATATGATATCTTTAAAATCCTAATTTACCTGCAGTTTGTGAATAGGAAAGTTAAGAGTACAGGCACCCTGTCTTTTGCCCTTGGTATTTTTTTTTCCCTCTTTAGGGATATGAAACTAATGTAGGTTGCTGGCTAATCGGTAACCAGCCTATTCTTGTGAATAGTGAAATCTTCCATGCCGTGTACTAAGATCTATAATACACTTGATTTGAAAAAGCAGTTCTTTGTTTTCTTTTTATTTGCAAATATGGAATGAAGGTCATTGGAACATTCCTGCAGCAGACTCAGCACGGAGCAGTGAACTGGCGGCACTCAGCCTTCGGGTAGGGAAGAGGAGCAGGCCCTGTTAGGGGAGAAGTTTGGAGGGTGTTGGTTTGCCTTCCCCTTGAGTAAAGGATTTACCTGAGAGGATCGATAGGGGTTTAGATTTTGGGCTCTTGGAATTGGAGTGGTGTAGCAGTCAAAGTTGCTAGATGCAGGCCTCTGTCGTTGCTCGCAAAAGTGACCTTGAAAAACTGCCGAGGAGTTGAAAGATTGAAGGACAAAGTTTGTTTATGCAGATTTGGACTGAAAAGCTGTATTTAAGATGAAAAGAAGCTGTACTTCTGATGTTCAAGTCCAGTGGTTAGTAGGAATATGTTATAGATTCATACTAGGAGTTTTCAAGCAATAAGACAATGGGGCTGTATTCATTCTCTCCCACTCTTCTTCATTCCCTCCCCCCAGCAAAAAAAATTTAAATCCTTTTGGTATGATAGTTGAGTGAACTGCCTAACAGATTCAGAATTCCTTGCATGCTACCTTGTCTTCTATGTAATCTAGAGGGTTCTTAGTGAAGAATGGTATTTCAGGAGTTCAAGGTAGTTATGTTTGTGAAACTTCTTTTGGGAAATTGGAATGCTTATGGTAAGAAAACAGTCATTCTGAAAAAAAAAAAAAGGCAACGGTCATCCTGGGAAGTTAAGTCCTAAGAGAAAGGCATATGTGTTAAAGGTTACGTTTTAACAGTTAATTATTTTAACTTAAATTTATTGTTTACAAGTCATTGATCTATATGTTACCAGTTACTCCAGTTTTTAATAATGGGATTTAAAAAACAGTTGTAGATACTGAATGAGCCTATTGGCCCTGGGAGAAGGCCTGGAGCGGGGGAGGCAGAAGGTAAATGGCTCACAGAATGAGGCCTAGATAAAACTCTTTAAATTAAGAACTTTGTGGATTTAGCTTCTTGGAAAGATACGTAGCTACTGCCTCTAGTCTGGGTTGTTAACCTTCTTAGGGTCATGAGAATCTTAGGGACTCTGAGAATCTGCCCTACAACCTGGGAAAGTGCACATAGGCATGCCTATGCAGAGCCCCTGGTGACTAAGATATTTTCCAGTATATGTTGAATGGTGTTAATATGATCTCCTCATTTAACACTTTAGCCAAATAAATGTTTCCCAGAGAAATGAAGAAAACTCTACTTCCATAAGGAGCAAAGACCTACAGCTAACTATAACTTAGGCTGGAGGGTGGGTGCGTGTGTTGGCGGGGGAGACTTAGATGGGGTCTGAGATTTGGGCATTTATTTACTCTGATTACATTATTTGAGGCAGCATTGTGCAGTAGCAAAAGCAGGAGACCTGTGTTCAGCTATCACCAGCTTTGTGAGCTTGGGCAAGTCAGCCATTTAGTGTCAGCTTCCTCACATGTAAAAATGGAACCTAAAAATAGCACCTTTCTATTTAGTGGTGAGTCTCAAATGAGATCATGTATGTCAAAGTGCTTTGCAAGTTGTGAAGTACTGCATTAACGTTAGCTGTTACTAGTCTAAACTAGGGGTTAAATGCTTATGGAGTTAGGTGTGACATCAAAGAGAAAATGCCATTATTTTAATTTGTTTACAAAAGAGTTTGTTTAAACCTGGTACATCTCTTTTTAATCTGGTTTCACATACCTTCACCTGCATATACCTGTTTATGCTGACAGGACCCTATGTAATGCAGACATTGAGACCATCAAACATTTCTTTACCAAGATTCCTATGGAAGAATTTTAACCCTTCTGTCAAAAATTAAGGGCCTCTTAGAACAAGATGAAATGAGAACACTGATATTTTTAAAACCCTTGTTAGATTTAGGAACCTCCCAGAATAAAAACTGGGAACCTGTTCTGATTGGATACTAAGATTTGCAATATAATGGAGGTAGGTTGTGATATTTTCAGATGTTTACCAAGCAGGGGTTAACATTTTTAGTTTGTGTACCAAATATTTATAAAGTAAACGGGAGCCACTTTTTGTTTGCTTTGTGGTCATATGATCTCCTTTCTGTCAGTTTTCAAACTTGGGAGGTAGTTTTAGCTTGCAAAGTAGTAGTAAGCTAGTAAATGTTGGGATGAAGACTTTAAAAAAAAAATACTTGGTCTCATCAAAATATAAATGCGGGAATGAATTTCTCACAGTTGATACCTATTGTGAGATACATTTCCAGGGTAAATGGCAGGAACCCATGGGGGTTTCTTTCTCACCCATTTTACATGCCTGGTGTCATCTATTTTTAGGGTTCCCCCACCCCCACTGGGGGGGGTGGTAGTGGATATTTTGTGATCTATTTGATTTCCTCCTGTCCTATTAAGTAATTTCCTCTCAGGCATGGTCAGTCAGCATTGATGTCTGCCTCCTTTCTGTGCATTGAAAGAATCATAAGAAGATGGAATAAGGTTTGACAAAATTGGCACTGACCTCTGCAAATAAAATTCTAGTTCAGGGATGTGTATGTTTGAAAACAGCAGTCATGGTCACTGGGAACTTTTTGTTCCTAAAACAAGATGGGGGTCTCCTTTTAAAGAAGCTATATACTTTTGTGGAGGCTCCAGTAACCCAAAAAGCATTTTTAAAGCTAATCATTTATACATGGTCTTCTTCGTGAAAGAAGTTATTTTTGCCTATCCCTATTCCCAATAAAATATGCATACAGAGTTTATATAGTCTTAAGTTAGCCTAATGGAAATTATTTAGGGATCTAGCCTAGTTCCCTTGTTGTAAAGT
Source organism: Balaenoptera borealis (assembly GCF_965194805.1). Classification (NCBI taxonomy): domain Eukaryota; kingdom Metazoa; phylum Chordata; class Mammalia; order Artiodactyla; family Balaenopteridae; genus Balaenoptera; species Balaenoptera borealis. The sequence continues at coordinate 161,160,719 of NC_138860.1, read as the reverse complement.
GGGGAAGTTGAGGCCCAGAGAGGTTAGTTGTCTCAGTCTTTCGGCTTTTTAATGACTGGCCTTTTTAGTGGCTGGTCAGAGATTCAACTCCTGCTTAGTTCATTCTATGTTTCTTTTATTCCTCTAGGCTGTGTTTATTTCTTATTTTTCATATTTGTCTTCCTTTTTGGTACAGCTGTACAGGTTTGCTCTTTGAACACAGAAGGAACAGAGAGAAAGTGGGCCATGGAAGAGGTTCAGAAGTCTTCATGTGGAGTCTGGTGGTTAGAAAGTCTTCTGTGGCAGCAGACTTACTGTCCCTTTTGGGATCTGAAGATCTCTTGCCTCAGCCCGTTGCTTATTCAGAAAGCTGAGAATAAGCTAGGAAGCTAATGGTACCCACCTGGCTAAGCTGTCCCAGAGAGCTGGGTCACTTACATGCATTCCAAGGAAGTAAACTAAGGTACACAAATACAACACCTGCACGCCAGTTAGTCTTGTTGTTGTTGTTAACACACCTCAAGAACAAGCTAATTCCCAAACAAGTTAGGGCCTGCTTCTTCGAGTGTGTCCTTAAAGCCAACCTGTATTTAATAAACAGAGATCTCAGGATCATTTTAAGGATTTGACAAGACTGAAATAGAAATCATTGTCTGTATACTCCCCAAATAATATTTTAACTATGCTAACTTTAATCTTTACTACCAGCAAAGTAGTATTATGTATCTGCACGTGTGTGTGTTTGGGTAGTTGTAGGTTTCATTTTTGTTCTTATTTTGCATATTCTCTGGTAGAGCATAATCTACTTGAAATTTTTAAATTTTTCTCTTAAAGCCAGACTCCACTGTTCAGTAATTGACCAAAAGTTTTTCTCTAAGAGTATTTACTATAAATTAAATTACAGTTCTACATCCTGCAGTGAAAAAGGGCAGTTGAAGGGTAAGAAATGAAGGTAAATTCTAGTGTAAAGGCAGAACTAAAGGAAAAAAAAAAACCTTGTAAATGTTTAACTTTAAAGTGGCATAACATAGCTTGTGACCTTGTGTTCCTTAGTTCAGAGTAAGAAGGGAGACTAAAATAACCACAGCAAACAGCAGTGCTGATTCACTTGGTTATCCTTTTTTCTTGGGGGTACTGTCATTTTGGTCTGTCTCCATAGTTTCAATTACATAGAAAACTAAAGAGAAGACCCTCTTGACTGGAAGTATCCAGACGCAATGAATTTTTCTTTTATCTACCTAAGCTATATAGTTCTTACCATTGAGAAAATACTAAAGTTGGATGCCTTATAGTTCTTTCACTAATTCACCTGCATGCATGTCTCATTTATGTGGAGATTTTTAAAATGTATACAAATAAAATTTTACTACAGGACCTAACAATCTGATAGGGGAGACAGGTGATGTATATCAAGTATATGAAACTGATATGGAAAGTACAAGCAAAGGACACAGAATTCAGAGGAGGGGAGACCTTTTCTTCTGGCTTAGGAATGAAGGAAGGCAGTTAACTGGGTGTTGGACTCAGGGAGGTAGGCACATGGGCACTTCAGGCATGGGGAACAGAAGGAGGAAGGTCATGATTCAGAAAGTGTAGTGTGGGCTGAAGAGAGCAGTAAGTGGTCTAGTCTGCTTAGAACATACGGAGATGAGTTAGGGACAGGAAGGAGTGGCAAAAGAAAGAAGTCTGAAGAAGTAAGTTGGGGTCAGATATTGGAGGGCCTTGACTGCCAGGCTAAGAAATTTGAACTGTCTCTGCTTGATAATGGGAAACCATTGGAGATTTTGGGTAATAGGTTGATGTGGCATTATCAGAGCTGTGCTTTTATAAGATTTATTAAGCATCATTATGTAGAAATGAGTAGAGGACAGTAGAAACAGTGAACATTATGCATTGAGTTCACATACTAGGTTCACAATCCTTAGGATTATTATGAGGGTTAAAAGAGATAGCAGTGTAAAAGGCTTAGAACCATACTTGGCACACAGTCCTAAATGAATAGCATTAGCTATTACCGTCATCTTTATTATTACATGGAAGTGATGAGAACCTGAACAGAGATAGTGGCAATGTGAAGAAAGGTCAGGAGATGGACACTGTTATTACAAAGTTTAGCAGTTGATTAGAATTGAACAGAGTCTAGGATGACTCAGATTTCAAGCCTGGGAAACTGGAGGATAGAAACAGAAAAGTTAGAAGGAGCAGGTTTGGGGAAAGAAGATAGATGTAATTTTAGACAAAAGGAGTTTGAGTTCTGGGTGGCTTTCCAGTTGGAGATGTTTAGCAAGCAGGACTGGAGCTTTGGAGAAGTACCAGAATTGGTAACATATGTTTGGAATTTAAGCTCATAAAGATCATAGCTGAACCTGGAGAATGGATGGGAGAATCAAGGGAGAAGGTGGGCAGAGGACCAGAAGAATAAAGCTTCTTGTTAATGATGGAAACGCAAAAAAGTTTGGCCCCTGAAGTTGAGACATCTAGAAATGGGCATGGCGGAGTCCTCTAGGTCAGTGTTCTCTAAGCTGTTTTGGTTGTGCACCCCTATTATCTGAGTGTGCAGCTGTCATATATGAGTTAGTATTCTTTACTCTAAAAAGTCACTTGTTCTGTTTTGGAATGTTAATTTAGTTAAAACTAGAGAATATCTATATCTTCCCTTATCTAGGGAAACATAACAAAGTGAAGGTATCGCTACCAGCCCACATTTTCCTCTGAATACTTAGAGTATCCGTGCGTGATACATGATCTTGTCACAAGTTAAACTGAGCGAGGATATCAGTATCAGCCCATAGGTTAAATATTCAGAAAGCTAATACTAACACATTTTCTGTGTGTGCCTTGATATGAAAAAGATTAGAAATACTGCCCTACAATCTGTCCTTCACTTTTTCTGAAGAAGTACAAGTATTTCCTTGAAATGTTATGCATTAGCTCCTTGAGATTAGTTATGTGTATGTTTATGTCTGTGTGTGTGCATGCATAACCTCAAGCTTTCTTGTTTAAGCTCTAAGTATACACCCACATCTCCATCCAATGCAAAGACTTTTTTTTTTTCCTGAGTTGCATCAGGCTTAATCTTACTGGTGTTAGCTTTGTAAAGTCTTAAATGACAGCATTCTGCATGAAGCCAGCCATAAATACACAAGTAGGAATTTGGCAACATTTACTTAGCAAGTAATTTATATACGCATGGTCATGATAACACTGAAGAGCAGCACACACAGTAAATTACCGGGAATAGGATAGCCTCATCTGTAGGATTTAGCAGATTTCTAGGCTAGGTATGTTGTAATTATCCTCAGTCTAAAATAAAGGCAATAAGAAACTTTTCACTAGAGAAACAGTGGTAAATTTCCAGCCATCTTACTTGGTTATTTGTATCTTGAACTCCATGATTATTTCTCTCCTGGTAATTAATTGGCCAAATGCCCATGAAACTACCCTTGAGGGTAGCTAAGCAATGTAATGTGTTTGTATGAAACATAGTACTTTGCAGTTAATGGAGTGATTTTTAAAGTTTTTGTCAAACAAGATAGGTGAACACAACCCTCTTTTCAGAACAAAACATAGTGCAAATAGATTATATACTAGTATGAGTACTACCAGTATGTTGGGAAATTGTCTTGTGTTAATCCTAAATTCACTAAGGTCAGATAACTAGTTGAAGGATTTCCAGATAGATATGAGGTTAGAATTGTGTTAGGTGTTCTATAGTGTTCTTTTCTTCCTTCCTCCTTTCTTTCTTCGTTGGCTCTTTGTTGCTGTGTGCAGGCTTTCTGTAGTTGCAGTGAGCGGGGGCTACTCTTCGTTACGGAGCACGGGCTTCTCATTGCGGTGGCTTCTCTGTTGCGGAGGGCGGGCTCTAGGCGTGCAGGCTTCAGTAGTTGTGGCATGTGGGCTCAGTAGTTGTGGCACACAGGCTTAGTTGCTCCGTGGCATGTGGGATCTTCCCGGACCAGGGCTCGAACCCGTGTCCCCTGCATTGGCAGGCGGATTCTTAACCACTGCACCACCAGGGAAACCTATAGTGTTCTTTAGCTGTGCAAATCTATACTTTGTGGTATGTATTGGGCACCTCTTATATTTGAGTTCTTACCTTGAACCACAGAGATTGATATTTTTAGATGAGTCATGGTGTTCGTAAATAATCAGTTGCTTTGTATTTCTTAGCTGTGATTTATAATCTTAGTTTTATCCCTAGTAAGGTAGTTGGAACAGGGATTTTGATTCTGAGAGTAATGGCTGCATAATCAGAATAACATCGTCACCATGTTCACAGTGTTGCAAAGGCTGTAATTTTGAAACACTGCATAGAATTTAACCAGATGATTCCTCCTATAAGTGTGCAGCTATGAAAACAGCTCCAGTAAGGGGGGCTAGGCTAAGGCTATTCCTCTGAACTATAGTGAAAAGATAGAGTGACTTCTCATCACCAGGCCCCCAGAGAGTGAACTTGATCTACTGGACCTTTTTATTTCTCCTCTTGGTTGGTGACCAGATATCCCCAAGTCCCAGTCCTTGTGGGCAACTGCAGCTTTAACAAGCTTGAAAAACTTAAGCTTTCCACTTCGAAATGTGTAAGAATCTGACATCTTGGCATTTTGGAGTACTTTATTTATTTACCTATCTATCTGTCTATCTATCTATGGTGGCACTGGGTCTTCGTTGCTGCATGCTGGCTTTCTCTAGTTGTGGTGAGCGGGAGCTGCTCTTCCTTGTGGTGCGCGGGCTTCTCATTGCAGTGGCTTCTCTTGTTGTGGAACACGGGCTCTAGGCACTTGGGCTTCAGTAGCTGTGGCACGCAGGCTCAGTAGTTGTGGCTCGCAGGCTCTAGAGCACAGGCTCTGTGGTTGTGGCGCACGGGCTTAGTTGCTCCGCAGCATGTGGGATCTTCCCGGACCAGAGATCAAACCCGTGTCCCCTGCATTGGCAGGCAGATGCTTAACCACTGTGCCACCAGGGAAGTCCCTGGAGTACTTTTTTCCAGGAGAATGATCAGGAAAACTAAAGATAAAAGGCTTGATGGATTTATGTTCCAGGCTGAGAAGATCCACAGGTTCTTAAATTCTTAGTCCTCTACTGAGTTATCAATTCTAAAGAGGGAAGAGAACATGCCGTGAAAGAGCACAAAACTGAGAATAAGGGCATATGGGTTGTGGTTCTGGCTCTGGCATATACTTGCCCTGTAACCTAAGGCAAGTCCCTCAGTCTACCTGGATAAAGTATCTTTATCTGTCAGATGGGAATATTAGTACCTGTGTTGTGTTTGTAGTGAAAAACAAATGAGATAATGTAAAGAAAGCTACTTTCCAAAGTGTAAAGCATGTACAAACGCAAGGGATTAGCATAACCATCTCAGTTGCTTTGCATTCTTTGAAGTGATCTTTACATTCTCTGTTCCTGACAGCTGTATACATGGAGGTGGGAGATTTAGAGTTTGGTTGACTTGGAGGATTTGTTTATTCTCATGCCCTTTCTTGCTTGCTTTCTTTTAACTTTTAAATCAATGCTAAAAGACACTAAGCAGAGGGGAGAATTCAGTGTGTCTGTGAATCAGCAGAATCCATACAGCCAAATCAATACAGCCAGGCTCTTACTGACACTCTTATAACACCCTCCAGGTTTTTAATCGAGAATTCTCCAGTATTTAGATGGATTAACTCACCAGCACAATATTCCATTTTCCAGTGGAGTCTATGATTAGATAATTATGTACATTTCTGCTACATTTTCTAAAGTAGAACGGATTTCTCCCCATCCCCACTCTTTTTTGACTTTTCCATTGTATTACTACCAAAGGTCATTGCACAGCTGAGCTCAGGTACTTGAGAAGGGATTTCCCCGTATGCACATTTCAAAGAAAAGAACCCAGAGTAAAGTCAAAGATACTTGGGGTCTTCAAGTAGTTCTTGAGGAGCTTGTATTTGTTTATTCAGTATATGTGTCCTATTCATAGGTGCTACTGACTGTCCCCACTATGTGCAAGGCATGTTTCCCTTGAGGATGTGTCAGAAACAAAGACAGTTACATAAGAACTGGGGAGAAAATAGGAGCATGGAAATTTTAGGCTTAAGAAATAATGTGCCTAATAATAATAATATTCAATATACGTCTGAAGAAAGTGAATATGATAATTGTAGAAATAGGTTTTATTGGGTGCCAGGAATGGTTTCTTGGGGAGAAAAAAGTTTAGTGATCACTGGGTATATTTATTTCTTATAGTTGTGCATACTGTGAGAGCAAGCTTCTTATCAGTGCTAGTCCCAAAAAACTTTAAAAAGTTGGTTTCAATCCATGAGATAGTCTCAAAAATTACTGCTTTCAGAATATATTCCCTTTACTCCAAGATCTTGGATGGAGATAGAAGCAGCCAGAGCTCTCTTCAGAGCTCAGTGTTGTGTTGAATTTTTTTCTTGGTTGGTGGGGCCAGATGGGGTAGGATGCTGCCTAGACTTCCGGTCTCCTCTGCCCTCCTTCTGCAAGACAGAACAGCCACATACCTTCAGCTTGCAGAAGTCTGAGGTGAACAAGGAGACGTGTTCTAAGAATTTTCATATTTTTGGATTTGTCTAGAGGGAGAGCCTGTATAGCTACTGATCATTGACATTCCCAAGGATTTAAGTTAAGAGCACTCCTGGTCATTTCCATCTTGAATTCTTTATTTGGAACTAGTACATTCATTCTAAATTTAATAGTTTAAAGGGCTTTAAAAATTATTTTATGCTTATAAACGAGATGGAAGAAGATTTCTCACTGCATTTGTTTCCATGCATCTGATGCAAGACTCTTAGGACACATGTTAAAAATAAAGTAAGTAGTCTAAATTAGAGAGAGAAAGAAGCAAATTGGGTTACTTGTTACAGTACGTGAGGGAGATTTGTCTTTGGGCTTGGTACTGTGTTTGAGACTGTTCAGGCCAGGAGTAGATGTCTTATCTAGCTCTGAGCAGTGATTTTGATATGCCATCTGGCATTTATATGATGCTTGGTATTTTTCAAGGCCTTCTAACGTGTCTTTCCCATTTGTGTGCTGCAGCTGCCCTGTGAGGTGAAAGAGGCCTCAAGAAGTTAAGTGACAAGTTAGTAGCCAGAGAGCAAGAACCTTCCAGGTCCAATACATTTTATTTATGTATTTACCCTGTACTTTACTGCCCCCCACTGTTTGCTGCTGAGTATTCATAGGTGCTACTGACTGTCCTAGAGACAAGCAAGAGGGAAGGATAAAATAGAAAAGAGAGTGATGGAGCAAGGAGAGAGACAACAGAGAAATAAGAGAAGGATGTTTATATGATAGGAGATAGCAGTGCCATTAGCATCTCTGTGATTGCCACAGAGATTTTGTGAGCAAGTGGATAAAAATGATCTTTTGGGTTGAGGATTTGAGCCAGTGATCCAAGCCGACTGCTCATCTCCCTGGACGGTTTGAATATACACATACCTTAAAGCAACAAAAAGTGAGAATGAACAAGCTGTACTAAATCAAGAACAGAATTTTAGAGCTTTTGTATTTCCAGCTGCACCATTTACTATATTGTGACCTTGAGCAGGTGACGTAAGATACCCAATCCTCGGCTTTCTTATCTGTAAAATTGGAATGATACTGATATCTTTGGCACTGAGCTGAGTGAAGACCAATTGAGGGTAAAACTCTAAAGCTTTTAAGTTGGCATCTTTGAAACATTCTTCAGAATCACACTTTTCACCTCTCCTGGGCATACATTAACACAGGATCCTGCTAGAAGCTGGGCAAAAGATTATTCTTAGAGTTTCTGAGTCTCAGAGGGGATCCAGTAAGCAAAATGGCTCTTTGTTTTAGATTACGTTTTAGCTCAGACTACAGGCACTATTCTTTCTCCAGCTCATGTTAGAATTCTCTTTGAGGCTCAGGGTCTGAAAACCCAGTTACGTACTTGTCATTCTTCCTTCAAGAATTTATTTACTTTCATCAGGTTGGAGTGTCAGAGAGATTAACAAATATTTCTGTAGGGTAGAGAGGGCTGGCCTAGTTTACTCCTAATGGAGGTTGAACAGGTGAGGAAGCAATGTAACAGCTGTGTGATCTAGGGCAAGCTTTTCAAACCTCTGACACTCAGTTTCCCCATCATTATATTATCAGATCCTTTTTTTTTTTTTTTTTTCCTAAAGGGCCAGATAATATTTTCAGCTTGTGGGTCATGCAGTTTCTGTTCTGGCACTTCAGCTCTACTGTTGTAGCGTGGAAACAGCCATAGACAATGTAAGTGAATGGGGGCTGCAGTCTTCCAGTAAAACTGAATTTACCAAAACAGGCTGCACGCCAGATTTGGCCTGTGGGCTGTAGTTTGTGGACCCTTGCTTTAGAATACTTCACTAAAATATTTGGTCTTTTTTCTCCATCATACAAAATACTGATAGTGTTTTGTTGCTGTCATATATGCCAGTGTATAGACGTACATGTCATGTAAGCTGAATATCAGTAAAGGCATGAGGAAGAAACTATGTGAAGTAAGATGTTCACATACCATTTCTGTTCCACAGGAACAGGTTTTTAAATGTTCTGGTCATGCCTTCCTGTTAAGTTTCATTGCTTATACCAGTTGCTCTGCCTTCCTTTTTTTCCCAGATACACTGTATTATGATCTGGCCCTTGTTTGAAAGATTATGTTGTAGTAGACAGCAAACAGAAACATGTTTTGTTTTTGAAGGAAGAGTATCTCTGCTGCCAACTTGAAAATGTATCTTTGTGAGCAGATCTTTAGGGAGAGTAGTATGCAGCCGCTTCCAACCCATAGTCTTTTGGAAAGCATGATTTCTCCTGTAAGCAGTTTGAAAAGGGGCTTCATACTTAACCTTTTGGAGCTCGAGACAGACACACCCTCAAACACTGAACTTGGCATTGTTTGGGATTGGGGAAAGGGATCTACATTATTCATTCTTAGAGTAGTGGGGTACTGTGTAATAACCTGCCAGTAAGTATGACCATCTGGTACCCAGTTATGTTTAGAATTTAAGTAGTAAGGTTTCTGGCACTAGGCTTAGTGCTTTCTTGCTTCAGTAGAAACCTTAGATGAGCTTAAATAAAGACTGTTGAGGGACTTCCCTGGCAGTCCAGCAGTTGAGACTCAGCGCTTCCACTGCAGGGGGCGCGGGTTCGATCCCTGGTTGGGGAACTAAGATCCCGCATGCCATGTGGCATGGCCAAAAAGTTTAAAAAAAAAAAAAAAGAAAGGACTGTTGAACCCTCTTTTCTCTCTAGTCACCCTGCCTTCCCTTGTATTCATTCATTTATTACATCTTCAAGCAGTGAAGTGTAGGCCTTCCGTATCAGACCACCCCTTCGGCCTTTGGAGTATGTGTTCAGTACACATTGCTTCTGGAATGGCTTAGTGAAGTGACTGGCCCAAGGCCACCAGCTTGTAGGCAGCAGACCAGTTCACAAACATAGGTCTTTTTATTGCCAGAACATTGTTATTTTTCTCCTGAAATTGTCAGTGTAAGGTTGGCTTTATTGTGGAGAACATATGCCTCCTTAAGGCTTGAAATGCTTTTTAGCCATTGTGATTGATAATGGTCCTTATGTCCGTCTGTATAAACATGAGAACCAGCTTGATGTTGGTGGAATTGTTTTGTTTTGTTTTAAATGTATTTATTTATTTATTTTTGGCTGCATTGCGTCTTCATTGCTGCAACGCGGGCTTTCTCTAGTTGCGTGGAGCGGGGGCTGCTCTTCGTTGCAGTGCGCGGGCTTCTCGTTGCGGTGGCTTCTTGTTGTGGAGCACGGGCTCTAGGCGTGTGGGCTTCAGTAGTTGTGGCACGTGGGCTCTAGAGCGCAGGCTCAGTAGTTTTGGCGCACGGGCTTAGTTGCTCCGAAGCGTGTGGGATCTTCCTGGACTAGGGATCAAACCTGTGTCCCCTGCATTGGCAGGCGGATTCTTAACCACTGCGCCACCAGGGAATTCCGGTGGAATTGTTTTGTTTCAGAAATTTTAGTTCTCAAATTTAGTTTTCACTTTTCTTTGTAGTTTGGAAGAATATCTAAAATAACAAGTACAAGTTAGCTTAAATCTTACCCCCTTTCTTCTTATTCATTCATATTAATATTCTTTCTTTATCTCTCATTCCCCATATGAAATATAACGTCCCAACAGTTTTAGCCAATTCAAATAAAGAAGCCTGGAACTAATGTCAATAAATACCTGAGCAGTACTGGAACATAAAATGCATGTGATAGTGCTGCTAATTGGGCAAAATAAAAAGCATGTCATCTATTGACAGGAAAACATGATCAAAATGCAAGTCAAAAAAGCAAGTGAAGTTAATTTGCTTTGAACATAGGGAGATGCTTGATATATGTTAAGTTGGAGACACATAGGAATGATTGGGGACATTCTCAGCCTGAAAGGCCTAAAGGCTGCAAGTTGGATTGGGGTGGTGGTGCATTAAGATGAAAGATGGTACCAGTGTTTAGATTTGTTTTTCAGTCACAACTGAGCTAAGAGATACTTGCTTGCATTTGACAATGAGAGCATTATTTTTAGGTAAAATTTGACTGCCTGGGATGGGGCAGCTCTAGTATTTTAATAGGAAGCAGCATTGGGCAAGGATTGGGCTTCATTTTAGGGGAACTTTCTGTGGTCCTTTTTCCTTGAATAGTTGTTGTGATGATAGGGATTTAGGTATTATCTCCCAACAATATCTATTTGGTTTCAGTTGTGTCAGAGAGCTGTGTTGTGGGTTTAGGCATATTATAATGTAAAGGATTTTTGTAGAGAGAGTGAGGTACATGCCAAGAAATAGAGAGCCAAAACCTAAAGGTGCAGAGTTTTAGAAACTAGGGAATATTGTAGTAAAACCTTATGTTTCTTTGTATTTTATGAGGTTGGTCATTTTGATACATCCTGTTCCATGTCTAGCATATTACTAAGGGAGGATTTGGTGAGAATGGTAACTGGTCGAAAGAAAGAGCTTGAAAGACTTCCAAGGGAATCTTAAAGGAGGAGCACTCTGCTTCTGGGATATTTTGAAAACTCCTTAGGTCTCTTTCTTCAAGAATGATAAAGAGTAACCAGATATTAGAATGACAAATTGTCTATCCTTGAGTGATCTGATTGAATCATCCCAATTTGACTGAATCATCCCAATTTGATTGAATCATCCCATTTCCTCCATGATTTTCTCCTTATCCTCCTGGCAGTGGCCAAACACAGGTCTCCCCCCTGCCCCTTCTTCTCCTACTTACCTATTGTCATTAATTTTTCAAACTTTGCTAATCTATCCTGGTCACCTTTCTGAGAAGATTCTGACTTTCAAAAGGTTTACACTTGGGAATGGTATGTACCCATGTTTCTAGCCTTTGCAGTCTGCCTTGCAACTTCCAGGACGCGCGCGCGCGCACGCGTGCGTGCGTGCGTGCGTGCGTGCGTGTGTGTCTCCCCTTCCTATCATGCCCTTTTATCTTTTTAAAAAAAAAAATTTTATTTATTTATTTATTTGGCTGAGCCGGGTCTTAGTTGCGGCACGCAGGATCTTTAGTTGCGGCATGCAGAATCTAGTTCCCTGACCAGGGATCAAATCCAGGCCCCCTGCATGGGAAGCGCAGAGACTTAACCACTGGACCACCAGAGCAGTCCCATGCCCTTTTATCTTAAATTCACTTCGGCAAGTCATGTGGATTTCTGATTGTAGTCCTACTTATACTTTCAAGGCCCAGAGAGAACCTCGTTTATTCTGAAACTCCTAGGATAGTTTGTAGTCCCAATAAGTCTTATTTCAGGGCCAGGCTTTCCAAGAGGCCTCTTTTTTCTCAGAAAGGCCATATGCAACAACTCTCCTGCTCCTTCATTCAGAAGTAATTATTTTTCAGGCTTTGAGCTAGGTGCTGTGAGGGAATCCAGAGATAAATCATACTCAGGTCCTACCCACAAGCTTATAAATCAGAAGGGGAAATATGGTAAGAAATACATAAATAATGATCATACAAGGTAATGTGGTGAGGGCAGGAAGAAGTACAGATTAAGGGCTCTGAAGGTTTACAGGAAGGAGTGATCACTTGGGGTTATTTAGAGAACACTTGTGGAGAGATGGCAGTTGATTTGAGCATTGCAGAAATGGCCTTTTCTTGATGGACTTTGATTCTTCCCATTTTAGTTTTGGAAAGCAAACTGTTTTTAAAACCAGATAAATTAAGAGATAATGGGAGTTGTGATTTCTTATAGCAACAAACATTCAATATTTCATCTGGTCCTTAAGTCTTTATTAAATAGTTAAACAGGCAGTCTTATTTAAGTGTTTATAATCTAATTAATGAACATGAATAATATATCTGATATTAATTAGGAACTAAATCTGGGAAATTCTAGTATGCATTTTTCATAAGAGTCATCTAAGCTAATGCGGCTTGGTCTTACTATATATAAATAGCTTTATCTCATGATAGTGATAGCAATTTAACATGGAATAAAAAGGATCCTGGAATATAAATCTCTTTCTTACTTTTAAATACATACCTTTCTTATCACTCTAGAAGATGAACCTGGCATATTTGCCATGGGTTGTAGATGTTGTAAGTAGGCTACTTCTGTAGCAAAATCAATTCAGTTGCAATTTATGTATTAATTATTAAAATAAGTGATAAAATTAACTAAGGTTACTTTATATTTTTTAACTTGTTGGGTGTTTGGTGAGCAACATTTGTTTATGATTAGGTTTTATTATTTTAATGTTAAGTTTTGCCACAGTCAGAAAATACTGAGAACACCAACTTGTTTCCGTAAGATGTGTTGTGTAAGATTTGATCTAATTTTTAAAGCCCCATGTGAAGACCGGATCTGCTTTGGGGAAAGCCTTTTGAATAAAAATACTCACTTTCTAGGAATTTATAGTAACAATTTATGTTCTTCCAAGAGATTTTTTTTTTTTAAGATTTATTTATTATTTATTTATTTTTATTTTATTTTTGGCTGTGTCGGGTCTTAGTTGCAGCACACAGGATCTTTGTTGAAGCATGCGGTATCTTTCGTCTTGGTGCCCGGGCTTCTCTCTAGTTGTGGCGTGCAGATTTTGTCTTCTCTAATTGTGGCACGCAGGCTCCAGGGTGTGTGGGCTCTGCAGTTGTGGCGCGCGAGCTCTGTAGTTTGCTGCACGCAGGCTCTAGATGAGGCGCGCGAGCTCAGTGTTTGTGGCGCACAGGCTCAGTTGCCCCGCAGCATGTGGGATCTTAGTTCCCTGACCAGGGATTGAACCCGCATCCTCTGCATTGTAAGGCGGATTCTTTACCACTGGACCACCAGGGAAGTCCCCCAAGAGATATTAAGATAATTAGCTACAAATCATCTCTGTGCAGAGATGCTAGAAAACATGCTCCAAACCATTTTCTCTTTTTCCTCATGAGAGGATCTTCTGTCCCTGATGAAAGTATAGTACCTTTATTTTTTTGGAGTCAGGAATTTATAAAAAGAGGTTTCTCAATGGAAAAAGCATAAAAGTTGTAACTCTAAATCAAAAGCTGAAATGATCCTTTGTTTGTAAATTCAGCTTAATGTAAAGAACAGTGAGAGCTGTCCAAAGATGGAAAAGAATGCCTTACCAGTGAGCCAGTTTCTTAGAACTATAGCGGGAGGAGCTCCTGTTTAAGCTAAATGACTACTTAGGGTGGGATTGAGGGAGCTGGGCAGAGCTTGAAGTAGAGCTGTAAGCATCTTTTAGAGGAGCTGGCCTGGGTGGTTCTTAATGCCTCCCCCCCGCCCCCAGTTTTAAACTTCTATGATGCAGTAAAATGTAAAGGGCATTATTACTGACTTGACTTTCTTTTACCATTATCCATTTACGATTTTCTAATTCAAACAGGTCTCTCAAGTTAAAAACTTAACCTTTAATACACTTGTCAGTTCCAGAAAGATTTGTTAACTTCTGTTCTGTACCCAACCCCCACTCTGACAGTGTGTGTCTCTGAGCCAGCCAAAGATTCATTCATAATCTATTGACTGCACAGATGTATGGGAACTGATTGCGCCAGCACATCCTTAGTTGGGGCAATTCAAGATTTAAAAGCAGACTGTGCACAGATGGTTTTAAAAATGCTTCTTGAATTGTGTACCTTGGTAATGTTTGTGGAAGAGATCAGAGGACAATCAAAACTGGTTACCAACTTTCTAAATCTCACAGGCCTTTGCACTCAAACTACACCTACTCATCATTAGCAAGTTATACAGAGACATCACACTGGCAGTTGTGCATCTTCCTCCTTTGACCATAGCAGTTTTCATGGCAGATTCTGTTAAGATCAGTCATGTACAGGGGTCCATACAATGAAAGGTTAGATTCTTTTTAAAGTTTTTTGATAATTATTTTCATTTCTAGAAAGATTTTACTTGCCCCATTTAAAAAGGTTAGAGTCTCACTCTCATCATTGTCATGAGTACCTCATAAGACTCTATTAATAAAACTAAATAATTAAATTTCTGTAGATTACCTTGGTTTCTTTGTTCTCAATACATCTAAGAGAATAGTGTATAGGCCATGTGCATATGGTGATAAGTGAAAATGTCATGGGAGCTGAGTTGAGAGGATCTTACTTGGTTGTTTAGGACTCAAGATTTTATCTAGTCATTTCCAACTGTGATTCAACATTCTTCACTTTAATTCTCTCCAGAAACTCCAAGATCATATTGCTTCCTAGCACTTAGAGTTCCTGTTGATGTATAGAGCTGCTTGTAGGTCTCCAGCACCAGAAATTGGCTCCAAACCTTTTCCCATTACATCATCAGCCACTAATGTCATTACACCAGAGTGAAATCTGCTTTGAAGATTGTACTCTTGTTTTCCTTTCATTTCTTTCCTCTCATCATTTCCTTTAGAAGAAAAAGGGAAAAAAAAATTAGAGACCTCTGGGACAATCCCAGGCAAACATTTAAGAGTGAATCAAACATCCTCACAGTCTAAACCTAGATTTATCAGCCTTCATTCCATTCTGCTGATAGAGAGTGATGTGCCCAGCATGCATCCACATGAAGCCTGGAAAGTAGCAATTTGGTCATGTGACACCTGGCTTTGGTGCTTTTCTTCCAGCCCTTCAGAATTAGTTCTTAATGACTTACATAGCTGTCCACCAGCATCCTGTCACTGGCATGTCAAACCTTTTCAAATAGTTTCCCAGAATAGAAATTCTTAGGACATCACTAAGTTTCTTGCTCTTTGTGTTTAATTAAACTGTTTCTTGGGTGTAAGTATTTGCCAGATAAGCATTTAAGCCATCTGGAGTTTTTTACTTCCCCCCTGTAAATCTTTTAAGACATTACAGTGTTACCTATATTTATAGCTGAGGTGGGGATCCTTATTCATCTTCCCTCCCCCATCACAAAGCAATTGACCAAATGCAAGTTCTGACTCTCTTTTCTCTGTCCTAAATTTAATTCTTCAATGTTTTTCAACCATCTTTAAAGCTTCCAGTTGGTGGTGTGCTTTGTTTGGCTTTGTGCCTAACAGCATGGTTCAGGTAAGGAAAGAACTGGGAAGTGATTTCAGTACAGAGACTTTGTGTCATCCACTCAATTATTGGCCTAGGCTTTAGTGCTTTTGTGTCCTTTGAGGCAGATTAGCTTGAGATTAGAAAGAATAATAATCATCAGTAGCCCCAAAGAAATGGGACCGCAGTGTCTAAAACAAAAGAATAAACTTGACTCTTATTTTTTAAGACTTTGGGTTTACATTTCTGTACAGTATTAATCACTGGGGACCCTTAATGTATGTGCTGCAGGCTGTGGCATGGAGTGTGAGAAGCCGCATAGAACTTGAAAAACACTGGAGAGAATGGCATTGAAAATTATGGACCAGACTGGGGCAACCAAGTGCCTTTTTTTCTTTCCCCTCGGCAGAATAAGACATTAAAAGTCCTTGATTCACATTAGGATTTGAGTTTGGATTTCTAGCAATTTTAGATTTTCTGCTTGGATCTCCTTGTTAGTCTCTGCGGTATGAGCTGGATAGAAGGGAAAACTTTCCTCCTTATTTTTTGCTAAGACTTAAGTCGGTGTGAAAAACCCCTTCAGCACAATTTTGTATACCTTCTCAAGCTGAGAAATGGAATGAATTAGTGAAAACATCCACAAGGAAAGCTATAAATAACCTGGACAGAAAGTCTGACTTTATTATTTCTAATGTATCTCATGTATGTGTTTGTTTTTAGTTGTCAGAATGTCCACAGAAGGAGGATTTGGTGGTGCTAGCAGCAGTGATGCCCAGCAAAGCCTACAGTCCTTCTGGCCTCGTGTCATGGAAGAAATCCGGAATTTAACAGTGGTAAGGAAGAACGAGAAACTTGTAAAGAGTGTAAAAGCTTTGAGATGAATAACCAAAACTTGGACTAAAGTATTTTTAATCTCAAGCACATTTACAAAAATATAGTTCATTTCTGACCTTTGGATAGGAAAATGGAAATATAATTTACCTTAGGCGAGGTAACTACAAGGATTTTTTTTATATCTTAGTGGCTCTCTTTAGGCATGTGGATGTATAGTGGATGCTTTGACTTGGAGATACTTTAATGTGAGGCAGATCTTTTAGAGAATGCAGAAAAGCAGAGCTTACTTTCCTCCAGTAGCTGTAGGTCATTTCTTAAGCCTGATTTAGTGGCCCTGCCAAATTCCTAGGACCTGGTGAAAACTATTGGGCAGTTTATTCAACAACAAATCTATTGTAAGCAGGCACTCTTTCCAGGTGTCAAAAGATACACTTAGATTGGGGTTTCTTAACAGCCTTATTGACATTTTGGGCCAGATAATTCTTTGTTTTGAGGGGCTCTTCTGTGCATTGTACGGTGTTTAGCAGCATCTCTGGCCTTTAATCAGTAGATGCCAGCCAGTAGCACTCCCCTTCCAGTTGTGACAACCAAAAATTTTGCTAGACATTGGCAAATGTTCCCTGGGGGCCGAAATCATCCCCTGTTGAGAACCTCTGATGTAGAAGAATCAAATAAAACCCCGGCCCTTGAGGAGCTTACAATGTAGTAATTACAACCAGAGTCATTTATTTGATAAGTATTTATTAAATAGTTACTGAGTCAGGCACAGTGATGAATCTGAAGCAATAAAAGTCAGAGTATGGTGTCATATCCTTAATGAAGAATGTTCCATTTGGTGTCATTTCAGCAAATGCTGAAGGAGCTCTCTGTGTTAGATGTGTCATTCCTGCCCTGAAGGTATCAGTGTTAGCATCCTGGCAGAGCAAACACTGGATTCCTTCTTGATGTAGAACTCATGTTGCAATTTCTTAGAGTTTTGGTCCTTAACCTCTAACATACGTAGTCAGTTTATTTGTTCACTCGACAAATACTTATGCACCTACTATGGCTATGCTAGTTACTGTGGATCCAATTGTGAACCAGACAGATGGAATCATGGCACTCACAGAACATGTATTCTGGTGGGAGAGACAGACTATAAACAGGTAATGAATGAATAAAATAAACAAAATAACTTACTGTGATAAATGCCCACTTGACTTCAGGGGTAGAGAAACTAATTTATATTCTGAATGTACCTGTGGGTCATGTTTGTTTATATGGGGGATTTTCAGCAGTTGAACTTGGCTTGAGCTTTCTCGGAGTGGCCTGTGTTCACAGGTGGATTTCCACTGAAAAATCATTCTTTCTCTTCTGCGGTCTAAAGGTGGTAGTTATCTGTACTAAGATATAAAACAGAAGGAAGGAAAACAATGAAATTATAAAGTCAAAAGTGGGGTATTTTGTGCATGTTTTGAGGGGATAATCTCATGGTTAAGCTTATCAGGTTTTAGTGCTGGGATCAGCCTGGTGTAAAACTAGTGCCCTCCTGGGGTATGGTGGGACTAGGCCAGTGCAGCAAGTCTGTCCTCCAGCTTGAGCGCAGAAAAAATCCAGGTTCAGACGAGCGGTCAGATAAACTCTGGAAGTTCAAATTACACCTAGCTTTTCTGTATTTTGTTGGACTTTGATTTTTGATTTTTTTTTTTAAAGATTTATTTTATTGATTAATTGATTGCTTGATTGATTGCTATGTTGGGTCTTCGTTTCTGTGCTTGGGCTTTCTCTAGTTGCGGCAAGTGGGGGCCACTCTTCATCACGGTGCGTGGGCCTCTCCTGTTGCGGAGCACAGGCTCCAGACGCGCAAGCTCAGCAGTTGTGGCTCACGGGCCCAGTTGCTCCGCGGCATGTGGGATCCTCCCAGAGCAGGGCTCGAACCCGTGTCCCCTGCATTGGCAGGCAGATTCTCAACCACTGCGCCACCAGGGAATCCCTGATTTTTTTTTTTTTAATTGTGGTAAAACAACACAACGAAATTTACCATCTTAACCATTTAAAAATGTACAGTTCAGTAGTGTATTTACATTGTTGTGAAACAGATCTCCAGGACTTTTTCATCTTGCAGAACTGAAACTTTATACCCTTAAAACAACCACCACCCACTTTTCCCTCTCCGCAGCCCTTGGTAATCACCATTCTACTTTCTGTTTCTGTGAGCACTCTAGGTACCTCACGTAAGTGGACCCATACAGTATTTGTCTTTTTGTGCCTGGCTTATTTCACTTAGCATAATGTTTTCAAGGTTCATCCATGTTGTAGCATGTGACAGGATTTCTTTCCTTATTTAGGCTGAATAATATTTCCTGTGTATGTGTACATACCACACTTTGTTTATCCATTCATCTGTCAGTGGGCATTGGGGTTGCTTTCATTTCTTGCCTATAGTGAATAATGCTGCAGTGAACAGGAATGTGGGCTTTGATTTTTATCCTACTTGGTTTAATTTTCAAGTTTGATTGACATCAGAGCAGATCGTGGTGTTGACCAACTTTTTGTCACTAGACAGCTAGTCCTTCAGAGGTTAAAAATGGATTTGGGGCTTCCCTGGTGGCGCAGTGGTTAAGAATCCACCTGCCAATGCAGGAGACATGGGTTCGATTCCTGGTCCAGGAAGATCCCACATGCTGTGGAGCAGCTAAGCCTGTGCACCACAACTAGAGCCTGTGCTCTAGAGCCCGCGAGCCACAACTACTGAAGCCCGCGCGCCTAGAGCCTGTGCTCCGCAACAAGTGAAGCCACCGCAGTGAGAAGCACATGCACCACAATGAACAGTAGCTCCTCCACCACTCACCACAACTAGAGAAAGCCCGCGCGCAGCAATGAAGACCCAACGCAGCCAAAAATAAATAAGTAAATAAATTTATTTTTTTAAAAAGTGGGTTACTTTGAGGGATTCACTTTTAGTTCAAGTTTTATGAGTAAGGAGAAAGAAGATCAAGGAGGAAAGTCATCTTTAATCATTCTCCTACTGATGGCTAACTAAAATTTTCCTCCTGTGTACCCCTGAGAAAAGACTCCTAGACTGCTACCATCGTATCTCTTACATCAGATGCTTAGAATGATGTTTGGCATATAATAGGTGCACGTTAAATATTTGAATGAATCAGATTCCTCTGCTTCAGATTTAGTGTGAAGCAACATAGTGCCAAGTTTGAGTGAGAATGCAATCCAGTAAAGTCCATTTGTAAAACTTTTATTTTCCCTCTGCCTATGGCACACGAAGAAGGCGCCTGCTTCTCTGACTGCACTTCTGCCTGTGTAATGTGGCTGATGTTTTAGTGTTTAGTCTGTGCCTTTCCAGAACTCAACAGCACTTACAACCAGACTTCCTCAGATACGTCAGAGCCTCTTAGGTTGACATCTCAAAATGTCTACCAGATTTTTTAAAAAATCCATATGTTCAAACCATCCAAACATAAATAAAACTTATGAGAATACTCATAAGGTGTTGTGGTCTCTCTAAGACTGGGACAAAGATGTTCCAAAAACAAGTAATTGAAGTTTGCTAGATGATATAGTTCATGATGTATTGGAGACATTGGCCCCAGTCGTTTTGGTCTGTGTTCTGCAAAAGCAATTTGTCTTTCATCTCAGCTTGGCCATCAGGCTCTCCTCACTCTTGAAAGCTCTGCATTGTCCATAAACCCAGATGGTGTTCAGCTGGAATTGAAGTTGGTTAAAAGTCATACCAAAATGATTGTACACCAGGATGATTGTGTAAAATACTGTATTCCTGCTTAGCAGAACTCTGGGAACAATAATTAATAGACTTCTTGGCATTGAATTTTACCCTTCTAGACCTCTTTGAAAGGGGGGAAGAAGAAGCTAACTTTTGTCTTTTGGGGGGCAGGTGGGGAAGCAGTAATGCTGAATCTTAAAGAGAAATCTAATCCTCCTTTAAGCTCCTTCCGTACATCCCATTTAGCCTTCAGTTAGCTGTAATTTAATGCTTAGGTCACTTTCTTTTAATCGCCAATTATATCTTTTCATTCTTCAATGCCTCCAGATTGGAAGATGACATTTCCACCATTACAATCAAATCAGATAACCATTTAAACAAGAACTTGGAGGTAAAGGTTGGTGGACTGTTAAAAAATAGGTCCTGTGCTGTTTGAGCTCTTCCTGTAGAACAGTGCTTCTCAGAATTTATTGTCTATATGTGAACAACATAAGGGTCATGTTGAAATACAGATTTTGATTTAGGAGGTTTGGATTGGAGCCTGAGATTCTGCATTTCTTTTGAGTTCCCAGATGATGCCATTGTTGGTCTAGGGGACCTCACTTTGAGCAACAAGGCTTTAAAGCAGTGGTCCTTAACCCTCACTGTGGATTACAGTCACCAGGGTAGTTTTCAAAAAATGTGATGCCAGGACTCCACTCCCTAGAGTTCCTGATTCACTTAGTCTGGGGTAAAGCCCAGACATCTTGTTTTTCAAAAGCTCCCCCAGGTGATTCTAACATGTTGCCAAGGTTGAGAATCACTGCTTTCGAGAGGATAGAATCTTGACTTTGCCAGAGTGAGTGCCTGACTAGGTAGGCCTGCAAAAGATTTCTCATCATTATTTGAAACTGTGGATGTTCTTTAGTGCAGCCTGAGACCCATTGACTTTTCTTTGGCTTTGAACTCTCATTGAGTGAATTCAGACTTCTTGAAATTCGGCAATTTCAGTTGGCAACATTTTTAAGTGTAGTTCTTTGGTTGTGGTCAGGAGCACGAGAATGTTCTGAGAGAGAATCTGCTCTTCTACCATGCTGATGTCACTCCCAGGAGTAAAATGTGTTAGTTGTTCTTCCACTTGGATTAGCATCAGGAGAAGTTTAATGTTACTCATGTCAGTTGCATGGTTTCCAATGACAAGGGGAGCATTGACTTGAAAGCCAATTTACCGATAGTGAAGGGGCTCCCCTCTCCAATAAGCTTGTCGTAAACCCTTACATGTGACTGGAAAGCTAGGCTGAGATTATAGAAAACTGGGCTGTCGTCAGCGATAATGAGCCACACACGCACATCTGAAGATCCTTTAAGATCTCAAGGTTTGGGGATCATAAGAAAGTTTCTCACAAAAGAAAAGGTTGGTGGGGCTTAGAGCAGAGCTTTTGGTAAATTTCTGCCTGATTTTACACCTCATCAAGGTGGGGATGATATCCTTGACCTTTTCTTGTTTTTTCTTTTAATTAAAGACTAGTCTCATAGAAATTCTAAAAGTAATATTTTATTCTTTCAGGTTGGGGAAGGAGGTCTTTTTATTAGCTTTGGGCTTTAGTTAAGTAATCTTAGAGCAGTCTTGTGGGAATTATATTAAATAACCAAGCCAAATGAGAGCACACTTGCAAGAGACCTAAATCTTGTGGTCATAATCTTGTTCTTTGTGTATCATCCTGGGAGGCCTTATCATCCCTAGTATTCTCTTTGGCATTTCTGTTTAACATCATCATTTTGTGTGATGTGCCACACAAGAAGGAAGACCAGTGATTGATTTCTGTAGTTAAATGTTTTTTAAAAAATCCCTTTAGAGTCTGGCCCCAATCCAGCATTCCCTTTCCTGCTGTTCCCCTCTGTACTAAGGTCATACATTGAAAACTTAAATAGGCCAGGTTTTTTGTCTCTGTGCTTCTGTGCATGCTGTTTCCTCTGTCTGAATAACATACTTTTCCAGCAAGCAAATTTGCAGTATCCCTAGACATAATTCAGATTCAGCCCCTCTGTGGAACGTTTGCCAGTTCCTCTTGCTCACTCCAGCGCCCCACACCCCCCATTGCCAGCTGGTCACTTCTTTCTTTTCTGTGTGGGATTTTACACCCCCATTCTAGTATAGGATAGGGGATTATAATGTTCTTATGTGATAGTCTCTAACAAACTATTTGGCTATTCAAAGGTAAGAATATATTTGCATCTTCCACATAGTAGTAGGTATCATACATTTGCTGTTAGTTGAGTTGCATGAAGTAATAAATGAAAGAGGAGGAGAAAAAATAAGAATAGTATGTGTCCTGCTGTCTCCTTTTGGTGAAACTTTAATAAACTGGACTTCTAAGCCTCTACCACTCCAGGGTTAGATTTTTAGAGGCTTATGGAACATGATACCTAATTTGGAAAAGGAAAAGATGAAAAATTAGTGTTGGAAATTTGTAGAGGTGAGTGGTAGCCAAGCAGCTTGTTGGGTTTGGGTGGAGAAATTAGACGTCTTGGGACTTCCCTGGCGGTGCAGTGGTTAGGACTCCATGCTTCCACTGCAGGGGGCATGGGTTCAGTCCCTGGTCGGGGAACTAAGATCCTGCATGCCGCCCGGCATGGCCAAATAAATAAATTAAGTAAGTAAGTAAGTAAAGTAAGTAAGTAAGATGTCTCGGTGTACATTTTATCCTAATAGTTGCTCTTCTTCTGTATTCATAAAATAGATTCTGGTAAGGCTGGTGATGTTTTTCCAAAATGCCCCACTGCCTTCTTTGATATATAGTTGAGGTTTTCTGTTGGTCTTGGAAAAGAAAGTTCACTAATGCATGTTAATTATACCAAATCTCAAATAAGAGCTGCTTCCTCCTTAATGTGATGATGTAAATTCCCAGGTGAGCATATTGGGTTTGGTGAGTCACGTTTCAGACCACTTATAGAATCAATCATTTGACACCTAGTCCCAGTAGGGATTTTGCTGATTTTAGCTAATCTCTGCCTTTGCACCTTTCTCTTCATTGCAGCTTTGAAACCCAAAATTGATTTTTATTTCTAGAATTGCATCCATCATTGGTCATGTGTTTAAATACCAGTAGTATCAAAATAAAATGAAAAAGCACTTAAATTGCAAGTAATTGAGTAGTGCTAATCGAAAATCCCTTTCCTAAATCCTATCCACAATAAAGTTAAGTGGTTTCTCCCCAGCTTAGTCTTGTTTGTTAAGAAAAAATTGACAGGGCTCTTCCTAAATGACAGCTGGTAAATTCACCCTCACCCTTTTTCCATACTCTTCTACTCCCACCCCCACCCCCAAGCAGATTTTGGAGACAAGGCCTTTGCTGCTGTGATGGGAAAGGAGCTCCTCCCCGATTTCTGGTGTCACATTAGTGCAAAAGTCAGAAATAGGCAGTGCCACATGGCTGATTAGAACAATCACTATGGTCAGGTGCTGTTGGCACTTGCCCTTGCAGTCCTTGATCAGAAGGAAGAACTGGAGGAAAATCCCTAAGACAAAAATCTCATTTTAATCTGCATGCAAGCTGGTAAACTTGGGGTGGGAGAAGACACGTATAATACATCTCTATATCGTGCTGGCAAAGAATCTGGTATTGTTTGGGGCCGCTTTTCATGAGGGCACTGTTAGAAGCCATCATAAGTTTATCCTGAAACCCTTTGTTTGAAGCTTTGCATTGGTTAAGAAGTATTTTGCCTCTAGAGCTTGTATTTTGTTAATTTCATTTGTACTTCCTCTCCTGCCATATTTTCTAAAGGAGGGACTAAACCAATCAGAGTGTTTCATGCTGCCTGTCATGCCCTGTTGATTATTCCTACCATTTATGTACCTGTTGTTACTCATTGCAGAAAGATTTCCGAGTACAGGAACTCCCACTGGCTCGTATTAAGAAGATTATGAAACTGGATGAAGATGTGAAGGTGAATTCACATTCGTTTTCGTTATTCATATTGAAAGTAAAATGATGGGAAAATTATTGCTCATTTCTCTAGAGCTCAAAGTTTAATTAAACAAAAATGAAAATATTGTGTTGCTTCTTTATTTGGATCCTCTCTAAAATTGTTATGTGAGCTAAAATTGAACAGTTTTAATTGTTGTATGGTCTTCTCTGAAAATTGAGGATATCCTGTTTTCCAGATGTTGAAAGATGCTGAGTATTTGCTTTTTGAATCGCCCGATTCTTTTCACTATGTAGTGTAAACATGTATCATCACATCAACAGGACAGTGACATCTTCCTAGCATCTTATTGCAATCTCTAGTTTGTTGATCTGAGCTCTAAGAAATGTTTGATAATGATATTGCACTTGTTCTAACTTTTCAATCTATGAGTTGTTTCACATGATTTATCCTTGTGAGAGGATTTACTTGGGGGTGGCCTTATCTGTATTCCTAGGAGTCCACCTCCTGTTACAGTTCTCACAGGAAAAGAGCAACTGTCTCTCTTTCCACTCAAAATTGATAGTCTCTTGTATTTGTGTGGGAAGCTAACAGTTTACCACAGTTTTCCCTTTTAGTAGCTCACTTCTTCCTCATAGTAACCCTGTGAGATTTGATAGGATAAGAATTGTTAGTTTCACCATTATATAGATATGGAAATAGACACAAAGAGGTTAAAAGTGTCTCACCCAGAGTAGGAGAACCAAGATCCCAATTCTCACCTCCTACTTCCTTAACTCCAGAGCTCTTCCCGTGGCTATATCCTGCATAGACCACCTCACCAAGGGTTCAGAGCTTTGTTTGACCAAGAGTTTGAACTTTGAATTCAGACTTGGCAAGGCAGCTTGCATTACTTGAGCACTTACTGTGTGCCAGGCCTTGTGCTGGGTGCTTTTATATATATTATCTCATTTGATTCCCACAGCAACCCTGGAAGGTTGTTATCCTCTTTTTCACTATGTGAAAAATAAAGCCCAAAAGGATGGGAAGCCAGAGATTTTCCCTAAATCCATTGGCTCTCATACTCATTATCTTTCCCCACATTGTCTCCCTTTGGATTAGAACCTAAATCCTACCACTTACTGGCTCTATGGCCATAGGCAAATCACTTCATCTCTCCTAAACCCTAGTTTCTCTGAAAGGCTACTATGAGAGAAAGAAAGTGCGTGGTAGGTGCTAGATAAATATCCTTTTTCCCTCTTCCCTTCTTCTATCCGCTACCTGCTTTGTCCCCTACTCATGGATTTATTTTACCTTGGAATCTTGTAAGGCTACCACCTTCTTGTTTCTAGCCCTTGCCCCATAGCCCAAGAGCAGGACATGAGGTAAGGGATGAACTGACTGGTTTGAATGACTTGCTGGTGATTGACAGGGAGGGCCTACGTCTGTTGCAGATGATCAGTGCAGAAGCCCCTGTGCTGTTTGCCAAGGCGGCCCAGATTTTTATCACTGAGTTGACTCTTCGAGCCTGGATCCACACAGAGGATAACAAGCGCCGGACTCTTCAGGTAATATTGTAGAAAATTAGGCAAGAGCTGCCTTTGCCTTCTTCTGTTGCATGGCTTTGGACCAAAGTTTTTGTTTTTCCTTAGGACTCTGTCAAGCTGATATGTTTAACTGGCATCTTCCTCTACTGGTGGGAGGCAGGCAGATCATATAGCCAAGATAGTCTGTATTTCCCCACCAAGAATCTTAATTTCCAACTCTCCTGTTTTTCACAGCTCAGTGACTGAACTTTGTACTTGGTGAGCTCTCACTATAAACAGAGGCTAAAGGGGTATTTATCTATTTCCAGATCTAAACAACTTCTGGTTGGAAGCCTTGAGAGACTCCAGAAAAGAACAGTCCCAGGAAGAATAGTCTCACTAACCTCATTAGCCTTTTTGTTCCTTCCCTACTCTCCTGGGAATCCTTTTCTTCTTTCATGTTTCCTTTTTTATTTTAATCCAGCAAATCAGCATTCATGTTGTATGAGGACCCCTTGGTCATTGGCTCTAGAGGCCCTCTGCTCAACATCCAGGCCCTAGTTGTTAGAGGAAACGTTTCCCAGACATAAGAGGAAGGGTGTGACAGATACAAGAGTGACAGTATTTTAACAACAAAGCCAAGGAAGTAAATTATGCTTTCTGTTCCCCTTTATCTCCAAAATTGAAAATGTGTGCTTTTATTCATTTATCTTACAGATATTAAATGAATACCCACAATGTGCCAAGCACTGTTCTAGGCCCTGGGGACTAATACACAAAACTGACAAAAATTCCTACCCTTGGGAAGTCTATATTCTAGTGTGGCTAGACATTGAAAACTTATTTTATGCTGTCTTGAAGGAAGTCTATGAATCTAGAGAGATCCAATTAAAGCTACCTTCAAGATCAATTCAGATTAAAAAATAAAATGGGCAAAGCACTTGAACAGGCCCTTCAAAAAAGAAGATACCCAGATGACCAATAAGCATATGAAAAGGTATACAATATCATTTGTCATCTGGGAAATACAAATTAAAACCACAATGAGATACTGGTTTACACCCACGACAATGGCTAAAATAAGAAAGACTGACAATACCAAGTGTTGACAAGGAAGTGAAGTGACTGAAACATTCATTGCTGGTCAGAATGTAAGGTGCGATCACCTTGGAAAACTATTTGGCACTTTCTAATAAAGTTAAACATGTTCTTATTCTAAGACCCAGCCATTCCACTCCTACGTGTACACCCAAAAATGTGGACATTGTTGTATTAGAATGTTCATAACAACCTTGTTTATAATAGCCAAAGACTGGAAACAACTCAAATATCCATCAAGATGTAAATATATTAACAAATTGATATATTCATAAAATGGATTACTACTCAACAATAAAAGAAGCAAACTATTTATTCATACAACAACATGGATGAATCTCAATAATATTAAGCAAAAGAAACCAGAGGAAAAAATTACATAGCACGTGACCCCATATATTATCACCATCTGTGATGATAGAAATCAGAGTTGTTGTTGCCTCAGATTGGTAGGGGAAGGAAGTTGACTGGAAAGGGATAGAAGGAAACTTTGTCTGTTCTTATCTGGGTGATAGCTACCTGGGTGCATATATTTATTCAAATTCATCAAGCTGTGTACTTAAGATTTCTGTATTTTTTTTTTTTTTACTAAATATGATAATCAGTAAAATACTAGCATTAAAAATGGCAAAATAAAAATGTTAAAAAGACCCATTTAAGTATATCTGTTTCCAAAATTCTGTAGAACACTTTGGTGTATGTTTGGAGGTGATTTTTTTTTTTTCTTCCCCTCATTCTATCCATAGATGAGCCATTTGGGTAGCTCGAGTAGGTGACATCATCAAGAATGTGACACTATATCGTACTAATCTTAAATGAGACCTGGCAGCCTTAAGATGTGCCCTGCTTCGGTTGGGAGGGTTTATTATCAAGCTGGTGGCTGGCAAGAAGGGTGGACTGGAGTTTTGCATTTCAGTGGCTTGGGGCCATCACAAAGACAAGGGAAGGAAAATTTCCATCCCCTCCTATTTTGTCTGATGAGTCACCTTCTTTTAAGATGTGATATATAGAGCTTGCTAAGGATTTCTGTTAGCATGTTGACTTTTCCCTCCAACATTTTATTATGTTGGAGGGAAAAGTCAACATGCTAACACACAAAAAAATTTAAACATAAGCAGAGTTTACAGTGAACACCTGTATACTGACCGCCTAGATCCTACCGTTAACATTTTACTTGTTTTGTTCCCGTGTCTGTCTTTCCCTCTATCCATCAAGTCATCTGTTTTTTTTTGAATATGCATAGCCACCATTGCTGCTCCAAAGTCAGTTTATTTATTTATTTTTATTTTTTATTTATTTTTGGCTGCACTGTGTCTTCATTGCTGCGCGTGGGCAAGTGGGGGCTACTCTTCGTTGCAACGCGTGGGCTTCTCATTGCGGTGGCTTCTCTTGTTGCGGAGCATGGGCTCTCTGTGTGCGGGCTTCAGTAGTTGTGGCACGTGGGCTCAGTAGTTGTGGCTCGTGGGCTCTAGAGCGCAGGCTCAGTAGTTGTGGTGCACAGGCTTAGTTGCTCCGTGGCATGTGGGATCTTCCCGGACCAGGGCTCGAACCCGTGTCCCCTGCATTGGCAGGCGGATTCTTAACTACTGCGCCACCAGGGAAGTCCCCAAGTCATCTATTTTTAAATGCATTTAAAAGATTACATTCCCCTGAACACTTCAACATATGTATCACTCACCATAGTTCACTATTTTTTTCTGTTTTTTTCCTTTGCTTTAAAATTGTCATACAGTGAAGTACACAAATCTTAAGTAGACATAGTGTGTTGGTTTTTAATTAAAAATCTTGTGATTCTATTATTTAAAGAAAGGGAATGTCACTCTTAGAACGCCATCAGAGCAGGCCTTGGTTTCTGTAGCATTAGGCAGCGGACTTGGTCTCTACCCACCCTGCCTCTATTCTAGTGGCTTCAGACTTCCAGTGTTCATGTCACGTGGAACAAGATTTAAACTGTGGATTTGACATGGTGATTTTGAATTTCAAAATAAAAATTGTAGCCTTGTAGGAACTAACATATATAGATCCAATGACTAGAAAATACTGCAAAAAGTTATTGAATTAGGATTTCAGCTAAGAGATTCAAAATAGATTATAACTACTTGTGAACCAAAGAGCTAAAATATTATTTAGGGGCTTAAAAAGGTTATAAGGTCGAATGATAGTCTAACCTTGCTAACCACAGAATGACCAGAAACGTGTCAGTTAAGATTGCTAGATTTGTACAGATGTATCTGGAGGATGATAATTTAGGATCCAGCAGAGGTGGTAATAGTTGGAGGCTCAAATATACAGTTTGTAGAGCATGAGCTACATTTCTCTCTTTTTTGTCAGTGTTTGTCCATCAAGTCTGATCATTTGAAGTTTGTAAGAGTTTGGTTGTACTTCTTTTGGCTGTAGGCATGGCCATGGGTATTTAGTTTGGCTTAGAAGTCATCGTCTTACCTTATTTGTAACTTGGAGAGTAGAAAGCCAGGTGAACTAGTTTCTCCCCTGGCTAATTTTTCACTCTGCTTTTCTTTGTTACAGAGGAATGATATCGCCATGGCAATTACAAAATTTGATCAGTTTGACTTTCTCATCGATATTGTTCCAAGAGATGAGCTGAAACCACCAAAGCGTCAGGTGAGCTGGGAAGGCATTGCTCCTGCCGCTGCTGCTGACTAGAGAGTGCCTTGCATCCTGGTGTCAGATACGCTCCTTTTCCAGTCTCAGCACAAGTCATTTGCTCTTCTTTTGCTTTTCTTTCTGTAGACCAGATCCATCCTTAACATCTCCTTCTGTTACTCATTTAGGGATGCTTTTAACTCAGTGCCTCTGAGGTGGTATTTCAGTGAAAATAGACAAAATGAAAATGAAAGACTTTAGTTACAACAGTAAAGTGAAGCTCATTTCGAAGTATCCTAGGAAGTCTGTCAGAGTTCTTAATCTGGGATGGGAGAGCAAGTTACAGATTTTAGATTTCCAAGAAACAGCTTCTGTGTGTGCACAGTGGTGTTTGGAGTGAGTGGACTGGGTTTTCTCTTACTCTAGATTGTGGTTCTCTGCACAGGGCACTGGCTGCACATTAGAATCACCTGTTAGGGTTTAAAAACTACCAGTCCTTAGGCCCCGCCCCTACACCAGCTGAATCAGAATCTGCGAGGGGGAGGCCCAGGCATTAGTGCTTTTTAAAGCTCTCCAGGTGCTTTTAATGTGCAACCATATTTGAGAACCACCACTTAAGCGACCTTTCTAAGCAGTCATGAGAAAGAATGTGCGTGTCTGCCTTTCCTGCTCTTCCGTCTGTTCCTCTCCAGAGGTCACACCATTGTTTTTCAGCACTTTGGGTGCATAAAGCTCTTAATTGCAATTGTGATAGACCCCTCTCCTGTATAGCTCATCATTTTAGGCATGCGGATTGCATGACTCACTAGATGTAGTAGAGATGCTTGGGGAATAGTGGCAGAGTCTGGCAGGAGCAAAGCTGAGCCTTGATCTGCTTTCTCTGTTTTGCTAATAAAATTTTAAGTGTTTTTAATGAATTATTTCATAGTGTATTGTCCTTAGAAACAGGAGTCATTCAGTGACGACCATTCTCCTGTGCCGTCTCATGTTAATAATGAGTAAGAGAGTGTAGGAGAAGTGGGCATCTTAAACACCCTTTGTAATCCCGACCCTGCCTGAGGGTCTTTGGGTTAGCAAGCCCTCTGCACCTCCTTCCTAGAGCGGGGTGCCTCACTGCGTCTTCGTTCTTTCTGGGCAGTCTTTGCTACTGTAAACATCCTTGACTGGAAGCTGTAAGGCGTTCCAGGGAGCTTTCAGTCGGATGTTTACAGCGGCAGGCTGCCACGGTCGTCCCGCTGTGCATCGCCTTTGAAACATTGCAGGTTTGTGCCCACGGCTCAGTTCCTCCTCTTAGTGCTTCCCTCCTCTCTGAGAAGTCACTACAACAAGAACTCAGACCACTTCTCTTCCTTCAGAACAGTTGATACCATTCACCCATTCTCCTTGTTGGAATTTGTTTCAGAAGCCCCCTTTAAACCAAGGTGGTGAGCTCTGTGACAAAATCAGGCCTTGCTCGGGCTCCTTGCACCAACTCCTGCTTGTTCCCTGGGGCTGCCTGCCAAGCCAGCTGGCTAGAGAGAATGGTCACGTCCTCTCCCTTCCTCCAGCGTCCTCAGTGCTTGACTCTCTTAGGGTGTCAGAGAGCTCCTTGTTACATCCTAGCCTGACTCAGAATGCTATGATCCATCTCCTTTAAAGTGTGTCTAGCTGAAACAGCTCAGTTTCTGAACTGAACAGGTTCAGTTCTTTGCAGGTGTTCAGGCGATTGATCGGCTTCCTATTCGGGACAGCTACTGCCTGGCCTTTGAAAGGTTGAGATTGCTGAAAGCTGGCCTGAAATTCTAAGATAGCACTTTTAATCCTCTGTAGACATGACGTTTTCCCAAGCTCCAAATTGGCTGGCACCTTCCTTAAGTCCTTTAAAAGCGCCTACTCTCCAAAACTCACCCTTTCTGAAGGAGGCAGCAGTTCATTCTTGCTACTGAAGCAAATGTGCTTTTTCCCAGTCTGGGGCTGGCTGCACAGCACTGCGGTGATGGCTCTAGGATGTGAGGCCGCTCACCCTCTGGCGTTGTCTATCAGGCTCTACTTCTGAAGAGATTCCAAGAGCAGGCACTCTGGTTGGGGAGGCCACTGCTAAAGCTGGGCAAGTGCCCCATTCTGGATTGATCCAGTCATTCAGAGATTGTTGTAGCACAGGGGGTGATTTCCCACTGCTGGGGAAAGAAACGAGCCAGAAATACTGAGTTGTGGATCTAAGGCCCTTGACTTCTCTGAGATGCGTGGGGATGTCTTCTTGTTCTTCGGGAAAGCAAGTAAAGACTACTCAAGCAGAAGATAGTTGAGGCCTGACTTCTGCCCCATTAAAACTGTGAGTTGGAAGTTCCTGCTCATTGAAATGTCATTTTCTCTTCACCCATTTCTTTAAACCAAGCATAATCACTCCCTTGCTAGCTTGACCTCCATTGGCAGAATGAGTATTCATAATGCAGAAGAAGCTTAGATATGCCTCCTTCCATTCCAGTGATTTGAGAACTGTCATGCCTGTCCTCACAACACAAACCTTGGTGCCTCTATTTGATACTCACAGAAGTGTCCTAGACACTGCCTAGTTCATAAACAGTTTAAGAGCATACAGTAGGCATCATAGGAGAAGCTCTTTACATGTTCTCACAGCTTTTGGCAAGGGATATTTTAGCTTCTGAAGGTGGTACTTAAAGGGTTTGCTATTTGTCTGGCAAAAAGACCATATTCACTTGCAGATTAGCTACAGTCAAGGATAACTGGAGACAGAACAATGACAGGTCAGGGCTGGTAAATGCCAGTGGCTCCCTACTCCCCAAGACGTCCTACATGTTAGTTCTAGGGGTCTTAGTCCTCTATACCCTCTCATCACCCAAGAACTTTTCCAAGTTAGTTTGGATTTTAGTGGTTAATGTTTTTTATAGAATGGGAAGGGAGTTCTGAGTGGAAAATAAATTCATTGAACCTATTTCAGGAGCCTTGAAAAGAGTAGTTGGCCTTTGTTTCTTCGCTAAGGAGGGTATCAGTATTATCCCTGTCACAGCCAAGATCAAGTTGACTGGCTGACCTTTATTTATAATGTGAGAAGTTGGGGTTGAAGTGGAGGTGATGTTGTCACAGTTAAGTTGTTCTGGAAACTGAGACCTAGATGAAAATAAAAGGGGACCTCCTTCTTCTTCTGCCTCAGCATGATCATGTCCAGGGTTCAGACTGTTTGGGCCTGAAGCACAGAAAACATTAACTTAGAAAGTTGGTTCATGTTTGAGGACTAGCTTAGAAACCCAGAATGTTACAAGTGTCTGCCTAGACTGGGTGAATGGCCATTAGGGAACCTTGTCATGCAGAGATCCAAGTTTCTCAGGGGCTAGATATCAGGAGTCCTAGTTTTAGTATCCTGGGCCCCCAGTCACCGGGCAAGCAAAAGAATACCCAATCCCGTTCTTTAGCGGACAGGAGTGTCTCCTGCACTATGGCCACAGAATCCTAGAGGTAGCAAGAAATTAGGGATTCTTTTCTATTGCTAACAGCTGTTGGATTCAAGAGAATTTGTCATACTCCCAACTTGGGTTAAAAAAAGTACTTTCCTACCTCCAGTTGTCTGCCTGGCTCTATGAATCCATTCATCAGTCAGCAGCTGCTTATTGAGTGCCTGCAAGGAGACAGGTGGTAGGGACAGTGGAGAGCAAGAGAGAGCGAGGCCTTGCCTTCACAGGGCTTTCATTCTACCAGGGAAAGTAGTGGAATTTGGCAAGCAAGTACAAAAAAGTGTAATGAGAAACGGACTGTGGAAGCACAGATTGGGGATGGGGTCAGTACCAACTTTGTAAATGTCACTTTGGAGAGCTTTGGTCCACAGGGTCTCTATACCTTCAAGAAGTATCTTCTTTTCCTCTTTCCTTGAACATGGCAAACTTAGTCCAGAACATGGAAGTGAGTAAATTTAGCTGATATTTTGCTCAACAAGCCCAAGTGGTTGTATGTTTCTGTTGTTTTTGTTGTCCCAGGCAGGGCACCATGTGTCGCAGGGCCCTCCGGAGCAGACGCCGATCTGTGTCAGTGGTCAGGGGCCGGCCACCCCTGGACCCTCAGGCTGTAACCATGCCGTAGTGTGTGTAAACATCCTACACTCTCAGCTGTGAGCTCGAGGTGGCTGGGAGAGGGTTGTTTACTCCTTCTGCCATGGAAAACGTCAGCTGAAGAAGGAACGGTCTCTTCACCCAGCAGATCGGCCAGAGGCCACCCCAGTGGAGGGCTGTCCCTCAGGCCCCCTGGGTTGCGCTTCTGTGGCTAAGTACCACCTAACCAGATGAGATGCTGGATAGACATGGCCTCAGTGACCACAGAGCTCTCGACATGCTCTGAAAAGCTGGGCTCTTGCCTACCAGTGTTCTTGATCCTGACATTTGATTCTGAAATTCCAATCCAGAAAAAGCCCTGTTTCCCTTTCCCCTGCTCTTTCCCTCCTGAGGTGGTGGGAGCGAAATACGGAGAGTGCTGCCTGTTTGGGAGATTGGGAGCCAGCCTGAGAGCATGGTATTTGGGGTGCTTGCCGTTAGCACTGTTCTCAGATCATAGGCCTTGACGGCATTTACTATCAAGCACTGCTAGTGCGTGGTTTTTAGTTACGGTAATTATTTGCCCATTTGCAACTCATCACGCAGTGGGTGATTACTCTGTACTTCAGAAAATTGGCTGTATGTTTTGTGAAGCCTATGGAATCTGTTATTTTTAGTTTGATTTAGCGCAACTGGTCTCTTCGAATTCCACTTTCTCTTGGCTTCAGATGTGGAGAGCTCAGCATTCAGCAGGCAACTGCACAGAGCCCGTTTGGGGGAAGAGTGGAAATTCACTGTGGCGGCTGCTGAGCCGGTTCTTTTCCTCTTACCTGCCCCTCCTTCTGCCCCACAGGAGGAGGTGCGCCAGTCTGTGACTCCTGCCGAGCCCGTCCAGTACTACTTCACGCTGGCTCAGCAGCCTACTGCCGTCCAGGTCCAAGGGCAGCAGCAAGGCCAGCAGACCACCAGCTCCACAACCACCATCCAGCCCGGGCAGATCATCATTGCACAGCCTCAGCAGGGCCAGGTCTGTGAACCGCGGAGGGTGCCGGCCCAGCCAGACGGCACCTCTTAGGTTTGGGGTGGGCAAAGTGTGACTAGGGCAGAGGGGCAGTCAGATCACTGTAGAGTACTGGATTTGAATTCTGGAGACCTGGGCTTTTCCCCAGATTCAGCCACTGAGGTGATGTGTCACCTGATCTCTCTGGACCCTGGTTTCCTTGTGGGTCATATGAGGAAAGTGCAGTGAGCAAGACATTCTCCAGGATCCCTAAAAAATTTTAGGAGGAAAAAAATCTTTATAATGCCCCCATGAAGAATAGTGACATCTTTTAAGTGGACTCCGTGCCTGCTGTCTGTGTCTCCCACCAGAATTGGAATTTGTACCCTCAAGGAGGAGATCAGGCATCATTGCCAGCTTGCATACCTCTCCTCCCCTTTTCCCCATCATTTCTGTGTCCCACCAAATTTGTGTCAGGTGACTTTCTCTTTTTACAATAGTAATCAGAAGATTCCTTCTCTGTCTGAAAGCAGTAACATCCACATTGTTGGGGATCATGAGAGGCTGAAAACTCTGTGTTTTTGTTT
Source organism: Balaenoptera borealis (assembly GCF_965194805.1). Classification (NCBI taxonomy): domain Eukaryota; kingdom Metazoa; phylum Chordata; class Mammalia; order Artiodactyla; family Balaenopteridae; genus Balaenoptera; species Balaenoptera borealis. Next base: position 161,126,028 of record NC_138860.1, on the reverse strand, counting down.
TTGTTTTTGTACATCTTTATTGGAGTATAATTGCTTTACAATGTGGTGTTAGTTTCTGCTGTACAACAAAATGAGTCAGCTATACGTATACATATGTCCCTATATCCCCTCCCTCTTGAGCCTCCCTCCCACTCTCCCTTTCCCACCCCTCTAGGTGGTCACAAAGCACCGAGCTGATCTCCCTGTGCTATGCAGCTGCTTCCCACTAGCTATCTATATTTGGTAGTGTATATATGTCAATGCTACTCTCACTTCGTCCCAGCTTCCCCGCCACCCCCGTGTCCTCAAGTCCATTCTCTACTTCTGCGTCTTTATCCCTGTCCTGCTCCTAGGGAGAACTATGTTTTCTGAGCTCTGACTCCAGATTCCCTGCCAATCATTAATTTATTTATTCGTCAAACATTGAACGTCCTCTTAGATAAAGTCCAATGCTATGTGTTGGGGATACAAGCATGAATAAAACAGTCCCTATTTTTAAGAATTCAAGAATCTAGTTGGGGCTACAAATACTTGAAGGTTACACCACTTGCCACGTGGGAAGTGTAAGATATTCTTAGGATTGTGTAGAGGGTGTTATGGGAGCACTTCAAAAGGGGTACCTAACAAAGATGTGAGGGAGGTGGAAGAAGATGTCAGAGAAAGTTCCCTGAAGGGAATAATATGAGTCTTAGAGGGAACAATGGAAATGAATCAAATAAAGAGGGAAGGAGGGCTTTCCCAGGAGAGGGCACAGCACGAGCAGAGGCTTGGAGGTGAGAAATAGCACAGGGAATGGTAGGAGGGGAGGGTACAGTCAGCATAGCTGAACGTCTAGGCAAGTTGAAAAGATAGGCAGAGGACACATCCCAAACAGCCATGTGTATTCTAGTAAGGAGCTGGGTTTGCCTAAAGAAAAAAAGGTTGGGACAGGGGTAGATTTAAATATTAATTATGATTTTAGGATTTATTCCCTGCTCGTTTTCTTATCCATGTAACAGAAATTTATTGAGTGCTTGCTCTTTGCAAGACACAGTGCTAGGCAGACGGGGTTTAAAGATGACCACAGCCCAGTCCTTGCCTCAAGGCATCCACTGCACCGTGATGCCTGAGGGACCTTCTTTGGCTAATGCTTGTGCCTCTGCAGTGGTGAGAGCTTTACCTGCCAAAGGCTTATCCCTGTACAGAGCAAACTTCAAGGGAGTCTGCCAAGAGCTGGCTCTGATTGGCTGACCATTCTAAGAAGCTCATGGCTATTGTGCCCCGACAGCAGGGCATCTGCCATGCTAACACAAGCCCTCGTTTTCCTGAAATGATTTAGAAATACCTTGGAAATCCTCTTGGGGAAATTGAGTTGGTAGTACAGTGATGAGTTGGCAGTATGCATTTTTTTTAGTCAGCGAGAATTTCACCTGCCTCTTCTTTGCCACCCCAGACTTGCTCAGCTTGGAGCTGATAAGGCTTGTGAGGGCGGTGAAGTTGGTTCCTCCCAGCATCTCTGTTGTTTCGCTGTCTGGCTGGTTCAGGGTGGCCTTGTGCTGTGTCACACCTCCCTGGACCTATAGGAATTGTTGTTTCAAATTGAGTTCAGATATCTTCGCAGGACCAATACATATTAAAGTTGGAAGAAAAGCATATTTTGTTAAAGTGAATCCTGTGTTTTCTGTCATAAAATTGGAAACATTTATTACTGGAGGTTTGGGGAACAGGCTGAGTTGGAAATCATGGTGTGAGTATAGGAGATGTTTCCTGTTGACCTAACCCACTGCATGTATTGCCCTCTGTCATCTTTCTTCCCTACCCTCCTGCAGTTTTTAGTAATTTCTCCTTATCTAGTAATCCCTTGAGTCCCATCTACAGTTCTCAGAACATATCCCCTTCCCTTGTAACTTTAGATGCAGAGTAGACCTGTGCAGTCAGAAAGTGAGAGCATCAGAATTAACAGCATCGATTGAAGCCCAGGATTCATTAAGACTCTCAGAGTTGTCTTAAGAGGTGATTCTTAATTCAGAGTGGAGAGAAATCATATCCAAAGTGAGGGGTTGGGGTGCAGGTGTGGTTAAAAGGCTCCACTAGCACCACCACCAGATGAACAAGGTATCCTGGGATCTGTAAAGGTCACATCTAGGGCTAAAGTTTTGAGATCTAAAGAAATGACTGATCCTTTTGACAGTTTGAATCTGCTGTCTCTCAAAGGAGCAAGTTTCATTGGGCAGTCCTCTAAGTATGTGTGAAACACAGAATCTTCATATACATTAGACAGAAATTCCTTAAATCTGCGATTCCTGTTTCTAGAAAGTTAAAATTCTGGCTTTATTAAATTCCGTTTCTTACGGGTAGCGTCAGTTAAGGTCCAGGTCTTAACAGTGTCCAGGTCTTAAGGGTGTTTGCCTCCCCCGTGGGAAGCAGTGTTGTGATCCAGAGCAGCCGGCTGGCCAGAGTGGGCTGGAGTCGCTCTGCTGCTTGAATGGGGGTGAAAGCCAGTGTGCCCTTTATGTTTCTTCCAGTGAGAAGGAGCCCAGGGTCCTGAGCTTAGTTAACCCATACTGACCCCACTTTCCATTTAGTTTGCCCTCTAAACTCACCTGCTCCAGACTTGACTTCAGCCATGTCTCAGGCAAATTATCGTGGTTGCTTTTGATTCTCTTGTACCGTATGTGCCTTTCTATCATTGAAGGGGCTGTGAAGAGTTGCAACATTTGAAGCATAGAGGTATTTGGGGCCGAGGCAAATATTCTGTACTCTGAGTCTAAAAATCCGTTTGGCCTTCCTGTCTTTTATTTTGGAGAGTGACTTTAACAGTGCTCTAAGCCCAAGGGATTCTGTAGGTTGAGTATTGTTAGTGTTGCGATGAGGTCAGGCATTCATGGAGGGGTTTGCTCCTGCTTAACTGCTCGTTATTAACCCCTTGGTAGGCCTAATGGCTCTGGGCTGGAGCTCAGTCAGCTTTCTCATGACTCTTCCTTCCAGACCACACCCGTGACCATGCAGGTTGGAGAAGGTCAGCAGGTGCAGATTGTCCAGGCCCAGCCGCAAGGTCAAGCCCAGCAGGCCCAGAGTGGCACTGGACAGACCATGCAGGTGATGCAGCAGATCATTACGAACACAGGAGAGATCCAGCAGATCCCGGTAAGTCCTGCCCTGCCTTAAGGTCTGCGTGGCACTGTGCTCAACAGTATAACAGGAAATAGTTAAAGATTTTACACACACACACACACACACACACACACACACACACACACACACACACACACACACACACACACACACACACACATACACATACACACACTTTGTTATAAACCTATATTCCCATTACCCCAGACCACAACTTGCTTCAGCGTATACGCCCTGCTTTCCTTTAATCCAGGTTCAGGCTCACCACGATGGGGCAGCTCCTCTCCATTTCCCCTCACTCCGCCTACGCAGAGAAATCATTGTAACCACTATTCTGTGCCAAGGCCCAAAGGCCCTGTGAGGCAGTCCTAGTCCTGTGTTTTGATTTGCAGAGAATAAGAGGGAGGTGTATAGAGAAGGCCATAAATACACTTGTTGCATATTCATGAGTCAGTTCCCAGTGGAGGCTGCAGCAAAGTGTATTTTTGGCTTTCATTTAACTTATCCATTCCTTCACTGTGGACTGCTACTTCCTGTGTGCCTTGAGGGATTTCATTTCTTAGATTTGTTGGCTTTTTCGCTTGTACTTGTTCTTTGGTGGAAAAAAAAAAAAAGGTCCTTATCTTAACACTTGCCATCTATTCATTGGTCAATTTGCCACAAAAAAATGTGGAAAATGAGTGACATGGAGCAGGCCTGCTCCTGCCCCTTGCCCTTCCTATTGTAAATGAAATGTAGGCAGATACAGAAACTCACTTGGACTTGGTTAACCACTTACTCTTTGAAGAAAGTTCAGAAAGTATCCTCAACTCTGTTTTGGGGACTGTTCTTCTTAACAGAGTAATAGGCCAGGAGAAAGCTTAGGAAAGGGGAGTGTGTGCATCCCTCTGTTTATCTCTTTCCTTTTCATCTCTGTCTCTCTGTCTCTCCCCCCACTCCCCCGACTCCCCGCTCCATCTCCCTTTCCCCACTCCCTTTCCTTCCCGCACGGGGTGGGGCTGGGGGTGGTGGCGCCACACACACGCGCCCCACCCCACCCCCCCATCAATTCCAGATTCCTTGCAGCCACCAGCCCATGACTTCTCTCATAAATGGTTCTCATTTTTGCATGTGAGGGCACCAAAACAAGTTCAGCTAAGCCAGAGAAGAGTTCACACTTTGTAGTAACTTTAACTTGAGTCTTTTAAAGCCTCTGGGGCACAGAAGACTTGTTGCAGAATTTAGGAGCTGGTCTTCACTGTATACCTTCTGCAGGAGTCTGCATTCCTAAACTCACCAGAGTGCTTGTATTAGTGATGACCTTTAGGAAGGAAGTTTTGCTCCTCTTTTGAAAGCCCAGGGGGTAGGCTTCTTTGCTCTGTAATTTTAAAAAGGTGTGAGGGTCCCCAGGCCTACCCTTGTGGCAGAGGACTGAAGGGCAGAGCATCACCAGTACCTAAACCCAAGCCTGAAAGAAGAGCTTGCTTCTAAGAACTGCTTGGAACTGTTTGGCTCACAGCTTTTCAGTCACATTTGAGTTTCTGCAAAAGAGGTCTTCCCAGCTGGGAAATGTGAAATCCCTATGGCCAGCAGTATACCTTCCCCCACTCCTGGGATGAGGCTTCGGTCTTTCATCCCATGTTCCTTGGCAGGAGTTCTGGTGACTCCTGGGACCAGCCACCATCAGTCTTGGTGGATGAGGTTTCCCAAGCCTCCACCCAGCTGTCTTCCTCCCCATAAGCAACTTAATGTTGCCTGGAAGCCGCATTGTGGGATGTAGTGGGGAGTTTAGGCTTGGCATCACAACTTCCCAGCAGCTGCTCTTGGCGTGTTCTCAGGAGAGAAATGACTACAGGTCACAATACCTTGCCCTGTCTCCTTTGAACCAGATTATTAACGGGTTTAGATTTTGTGTCCCTCCATCTTGCCTTAAGTGGACAATTCTGGAATGTTCTACCAGGAACTTCAGTGTTAGTCTTTTCTTCATGGTTCAAATCCGCATTGAGTCTGAAGTTTCAGAGAAGCAGTTTGATTTAACACTGCATGCAGAAGCTTCATCCTGTCAACATTTTCCTCACAGAAGTAAAAGCCCCTGCAATGAGGTTAGCTCTTGAAGGCAAGGGGAAAATTTGCTCCAGGACAAAGAGGCATGACTTGCCTGTTACCCTCAAGAGGCTCACCCTTACAAGAAAATCAGGCTAGGCAGCCAGGGAGGGTGATGTCTGGGCCTCCAGATAGAGAGAGACCAAATCTGCTGGTCCTCCTGGAGCCGCTTTCATTCCCCACATCCTGAGTGTGACTGTCCGTAGTCCTCCTTTGCTGACTGTTTTCTCTGCTGAGCCACAGTTCCTCTCACGTTGTAGCTGCCTTGGTCCTCTCCTCATCCCCATGCTCGAAGCACTAATGCTTTCATGGTACGCTGTAGCATTAAGAGCCTGAGTTAAGGCTTTTAGCACACAATTAAATGCAGCATGTGGTATTATTGTATTATCTGAGACTTAATCTTAAGCATGAGGGACTCTAAGGGCATTTTTGTAGCTTTGGTTTCCCATGATGGGGTTTTATGTGAAAGGTTTATTGATTCAGCTTCCCTTTGGGAGGTATTTGGCCAGAAGCTAGTGCTGAACACCAAGGATCCTAAAAGTCCCACAGACTCCTATTGGTCCTGGCTCTTGGGGACAGAGATAGTAAAGCGGGCCAGCTTTCTCTTCCAAGATGTGCAGCATGGGGCTGGGCAGTTCTAGGGCTGTGGTGCGGGGTGATGGCCATCTGCTTTAGGCTCCTGGCAGACTCTGGGGCTCTTCTCAGTATTAGATCAGCCGTCCCGGGAACAGGGGTGGGGAAGGGTGGAGACGGAGGGGAGAAAGGCCCCACACTTAAGGTATAAGCGTTCCGATAATGTCAGACAGCTTTTGGCATCAAATCTTAACATAAACTGTGAGCAAATAGCTAAGAGCCAGTGAATGTTGAGGGTCCAGCCATGCTGTCCTCGCATGTATGACAAGGTCCTCTGGGAATTTTTCCCCAAGTCCATTCAAGGAACATATTCTCTTTTGTGTTGTATGACTTACGGGGTAGGGATATTATGGTTTTGCTTGTTTGGGTTTCTGTTAAAAAGGAACTTTTCAGGGTCGGCCTTTTTGGAGGGGTCAGGGTGGGGACGGGTAGGGGACGGTCACCATTTCTTGTCATGGAAAGTTTGCTTGTTTGAGGTTGCATTCAGTCTCCGGTGGTTTGTTTGTCTCTGACCCTGCCTAGGTGCAGCTGAATGCCGGCCAGCTGCAGTATATTCGCTTAGCCCAGCCTGTATCAGGCACCCAAGTTGTGCAGGGACAGATCCAGACGCTTGCCACCAATGCTCAACAGGTATGTGCTGCAGAGATTCAGGGCTTGAGTTGGGAACCAGCAGGAGCTGGCTTCTGACAAAGGAGTGCTCAGCACACAACTCTCTCGCCACCCCATCCTTCAGCAAGAGCCGCCTCCACCCCCTGCACATCTGTTCTGCACCCCAAGGGACAGATGGGGTTTATCGGAGGATTGGATTCAAAGTGTGTCTCTTACCATCGTGCTCTTGAGCGACAAGGAAACTCAAGGCAGGGGAAGCCTCAAGGATACTTGAAGAAAGCCCAATGTGTGTGTGCGCAGGTCTGACTGGAGGAAGCCTTCTGACAGACTGCCTCATCGTCAGGCTGAGTTTCCATTTTTAAACCTGGATGACTGTTGTGATCTGGCACCTCCTGTGCCCTTTGGAAAGCTACTTAGGTTTTTACTTCTACCTTCTCATGCACCCGTAACCAGAGACTGCCCTCCTCATCTCCTCTCATGCCCTGAGATATTGAAGGCTGAGCCACAGGTGCTGAGGGGGCTGCCTCCCTGGGCTTGGGGATTGGGGGATGTGGGTATTATTTTCAGGGGACAGGGGATGCTGGACAAGGGGAGGCATTGTTAATCAATTCTTTTGCCTCAGACCCAAAAAAAGAAGCAATCGTTAAAGAGCTGGACTCGTCTGGCCCAATTGCATTTCTGGTGATGTATCTATTGACAGTGGTGACAGAGCTGAGTTTGTAGAGCAGGTCTCCAAAGATGTCATTTGGGAAAATATAGGGAATGAGCCAAAAGCAGGGTTTCTGAGTTCCATATAGTCTCTGGGATCTTTAAAGGCCCACTCTAAACCCATTCCTTGGCTTGCATAAGGATTTGGGCTTTTCCCTAATTTCCTGGGGATCACTGGCATGGAATCAGATCTCAAGATTGGTCCCACCCTTTAGTGTACCCCTCTTTTTTTTTTTTTTTTTTTTAAACTTGTAAGATTCTAGCCTGGGATCCAGAAACTTTCTGTGGCACAGGGTGGGAGGAAATGAGAAGGAAGAGTTCTTGGTTCCCCAGAGGTCAGTTCTGAGACCAGGAACTAAAGCCAGAAAGTGGGGAAAGTTGGCTGTATAGAGAGGAAGGAGTGAAGCAAGAAGAGGGTGTCTGAGGACAGAGTCTATGTAACAACAGATTGTAATTATAACAACGTGGCATTTCGTAGGTGCTCAGTAAATGTTCGTTGAATGAATGTTGAATGAATGTTAACATGTAAATGGAATTTAAAGGTGAATGAAACTCCTCTCAACTGATGTGAAGGACAATCCTGCTGGCCACAGGGCACAGTTAAAACCTTCTCATCTATGACAAATATTTTCCATTTGTCTCAGGATCATTCATTTATTCTGCAGATATTTCTTCAATACTTACTTTGCACTGGGAGATAGACAAAACTTAGCTCCTGCCCTCAAGCAGGTGGGAGGAGAAAGACCCAAAACAAAGAACACTAGTAAGAAACGCTCATGAAGCCCTTTCATACCTGTCCCCTTGTTTTCCTCATAGCCTCATGGGTAGGCCCGATGGGTTGTTTTTGGCCATAGTGAGGACACTCGAGAAGACAGTCCTTACCTTGCAGGGTGGCTGTGATGATTCCAGGAGAAGGTACACAGAAAACATTAGCTAGTCAAATGTTCCATAGATAACATACACGCACACAAACATTCTTCAGTCTTCTTTCTAGTCTACCAAGCTGTCTGCAGCAACTGGCATTATATGATGCAGTTCTCCGTGTCCGTAAATTTCCTTTAAAATGTATTTAAAATGCCCACATAAGATTTTAAGTACATGTGATAAATGTTTTCCTTACCCCCCCTCCCCCTGCCTTGGCCCAGAGGGTTGCACGTGGCCTCTCTCGGAAAAAGTACTTCATAGGTTTGCCACAAGGGCTTCCAGGGCCAAGGCCACTTGCTCGCCAGGGTGTTTCATATTCCAGTCAGATAATCTGGGTGATACGGGTTTGGTTTGGAGCCCACCTTCCAAGAATGAAAGGGACCACTCACCACGTTGCCCAGTGTTTTGCAATCTGCCTTCACTGGTTGAAAGACAGACTCTTAGGGTTTCTGCCTAAACCATAAATGTTATGCCCTGTCCTATCAGTACCTAGGAGCTAGGTGTTTTTGTTTGACTAGAGCCTCAGGCCCCAGAAAGACTTTTTTAGTAAGGGGCTGGTTTCGGTGGGGCGGGGGTGGTTAGGTGGACATTAAGAGAGATGGTTGCAGAAGTTGTATATTGCATGCTCCGGGGTCCTCTGTGTGGTGCCAACGCTGAGTAGCTGTCTGGGCTAGGGGGTGGGGAGGGACCCTTGTTTTCCTGCTGCTCATCAAGCCCCTGTTCTGTGCCTGGCCTCATTCTGGGCACTTTATGTGCATTGTCCATTTGATCTTCACGACCCTCTCCTGGCTGGTGGGCTGGTGGGCTGGTGGACCAGACCCTGCAGCTGATCTGCCTGCTTTGCCATCTTGGTTCCTACAGATCACACAGACAGAGGTCCAGCAAGGACAGCAGCAGTTCAGCCAGTTCACGGACGGACAGGTAGGACACCCGGCCTAGGCAGGAGCAGAGGGTGAGGAGCTGTGACAGGGTAGCGGGGGACATCTGTGGGTTTGCATGGCTAGGGCAGCTGTCCCATCATCTGTTAACAGTGAGTGGACAGAAATTGTTAAAACAACAGTCTTGCCTATCCTCTAGACTTATAGACTTGGTGGGAGTTGACGATAATCCTAGACATTAGGTAGCCCCAGTCCCCGTTTTACAGATGAGTGAACTGAGCCCTGGAGGTGGGAAGTGCCTTGTCTGTGCTTGCTTAGCTGTTCATTGCAGAACCAGGACTAGCATGCAGGTCTCCTGTTTCCTTTCTTTAAGAATAGTTTTTCTCTAAGCCATGCTCTTTTTAATCGCATGGATTAGTTGAAATGCAGAGAACATGTGACCTCTCAAGCTCTCTAGGTGCCTGGAATTCAGTAATTCTAAACTCGTGAGGAAGGGATCTTCCCTTTTCCTGCCCCCCTTCCCTTCGCAGTATCTTCCCAGAGACCCCTGAGGACATGATAGGATGACATGCCTAAGCCTATGTTCTCTGCTGCCCAGAAGGGAGAGGAGCTGGCATCAGGACCCAACTCTGGCTTCTGCCAGCACCAGATGCCAGGCTCACGTGCCAGGGCTGCTGTGGCAGGGGGTCTTAGCTTTTGGTTTCTTTTGGAAACACCTGAGAAATCATGTCCAGTTGGCCCTAACCTTCCGTAGTGGCTACGCGAGCATCTTCGCGGGTCTTCGCTGTAGTAAGCGTTTAATCCCAGGTGACCTGCCTCCCCATCAGGGCCCATGCAGGAGATGGAGATTCAGTGTAGCCTCAGCCTGAGCCAGATATTCTGAGGAAAAGAGGAGAGGGGGTAATCCCTACTGCCCCTGCCAGTGAGGATTACTGAGTTGGGGAAATGCTGACTTCCAAGCTGCTGGTACAGTGGTTCGAATTGCTTGTGTTTGTCACAGAGGAACAGCGTGCAGCAAGCTCGAGGCTCTGAGCTAACGGGAGAGGCAGAGCCCAGAGAAGTGAAAGCCACAGGAAATGCAACTCCCTGCACCTCTTCCCCGCCCACCACACATACCCCCTCACACCGGGCTGGTGCCTCCTGTGTCTGCTGCTCCCAACCGCAGCAGAGCTCCACTTCCCCTCCTCCCTCTGACGCCTTGCAATGGGTGGTGGTTGAGGTATCTGGGGCCCCCAACCAACTCGAGGCCCATAGGGAGCTGCATGCCCCTCTCCCAGGGGTGACCTCACTCTCTCCTCTCCACCCCTCGCAGCAGCTCTACCAGATCCAGCAAGTCACCATGCCTGCCGGCCAGGATCTCGCCCAACCCATGTTCATCCAGTCAGCCAACCAGCCCTCCGACGGGCAGGCCCCCCAGGTGACCGGCGACTGAGGGCCTGAGCTGGCAAGGCCAAGGACACCCAACACAATTTTTGCCATACAGCCCCGGGCAATGGGCACAGCCTCCCTCCCCAGAGGACCCTGCCGACCTCAGCGCCTCCTGCAGGCTAGGACACTGGTGCACTACGCCCGACGCCTGGGGGCCGAGATTCTCCAACAGAAAGATGCAATATTTTTTATTTCCTTTTTCCCATTTTTTTCTCCACGGAATCAATATTTCAATATGTTGAGCTGTGTGTCCAATGCTATGAAATGAAAATATTAAATAACATATTTATGGCATTTTCTTGAAGCGTGTGGTTGAAGAAATATTTCTTTTGTTTTTCTTTTTTTGGTTCTTACTGCCACTTCTTTTAGGAGCAGATCTCTTCAGGGGTGTATGTAATCTCCTGACTCTTAGAACAGCTGCTGCCCCAGGATTTACCACCTTGTTCTGCCCTCAGGTAAAATTAGGTGACCGTGTATAGCTTCATTTTCACTAGTGCTCCTCTCCCCGCGTCCCTGCTCTTGCCCCAGAGCTCTGTGGATTTGCATCAGAGGCCATGGAAACATTCCATGCATTTAAGAGACTTATTTGCCATGGGGAGTGGATGGTTTCATTCCCAAACCCTTCTCTTCCAGGGACTCAAGGAGACTAGGACTTTGTGCATTTGCCCCCCACCCCCCAGTTTTAATTTTATTTTATTTTTAAATGCATTAAAAATTGTGCTAGTCTCCTTTGCTGCATGGACTTCAAACTGCATGAAATGCAATAAATCTCATTTTAGATAATTTGGAGTCTGGGTTTCTGTGGGGACATTCATGGGACCACTTTGCTTGGGAAAGGCTTGGAAAGGTTTGTCTGCCCTCAGGTTGGGTGTCTGTGAAGGAGGGGGACACCTTTGTGAGGAGGGGGGATGTCCAAAGCTAAGGGAACTTGAGCTGCATGTCTGATTCAAATTGAGATCTTCAGCTGATTTAAAAAAGGAACTTCATCAGAATGTTTGCTGCTCAGAGTTGCCTGCCTGCCTTATTTCCTGGACTACGTATGACACATGGGCCAGATTCAGCCTGTGTCCTTCTTGGCTGAGGGTGAAGAGAGCATCTCTCATGGAGAAAGCTTTCTCTGTCCTTAAGGACTGAAGTACATCCCTCTACTCCTGTCTCGGCACAGGCTGGCACTCTGAGCTGCCTGCTGTGACCATGCCCATTACCAAAGGCATGGATGGCATCTGCCATGGAAGGTAGCCCAAGCCCCTTGTCAGCCAGCAGGCCAGAAGGGTTCTACAGCCAGGGCTTGAAAGTAGGGAGAACAGAAGGAGCATTTCACTTCTTCATGGCCTCTGTTGGCCATAGAGGCCAGTGGTGAGCCATCTTTCTTCCCTTCACCATGCCATTTACAGCCAGAATGAGGCCTGTTGTCATGGGAAGAGCAGAGAACTGGCTGCCAGGAAAAGTACTGATTTCTTCTCAGTCAGTAATATGTCATAAAACCTTAGGCAGCTCCCTTCTTTTTGGGACTCTCTTACAGTGTGAGGCAGAGATAGGGAAGAGGCTTTAATATTCAGTTATTTCAAGTCTGACCCTGATGCTCTCATAATTCCCTCACCGAATATCCCCCACTGTTAACCATGGTAAGCACTTGGGCATCTGTCTCATCTGTTTCATTTTCAGTTACTTACCTAAGTGTACCTTACCTTACTCCACAAGAAAAAATAAGACGGCTTGCATTGAAAACATACACAGTGAAAAAATATGACAGATGAGAATTAGGAAGAATACTGTTGAATAGGAAATCAGGATCATCGAAAACAAGAACAAATATTCTGGCTGCAAAGACCTACAGAGTTCTTAAAATTAGGTTTCACGTTTGATCCTGAGCTTCCTGACCACCAAAGCAAAAAGAGAGATGGGGCCAGGTAAGAGATTCACATCTAAAAGAAAGAAAGGTAACATTCTTTAGCAAAAGCAAAGACTTTCCTAGCTGTAAGGTTTTGGATACATGGTACCCCTCCAGTGTCGTCAAGGTAGATGAAGCAGGTGATACTGTCACCATGAGAAGTCAGGTCTGCCCCCTTCATTCTAGCCCTGGACTTTTCTCTGAAGGGGATCATCTGGCCTTTCCCACTGTCCGATACCCAAACACGTCTCAGTGAGACCTGCAGGTAATTCACCGACAGCACGTGCCCAGCCCCACGTGGAGAGGATTCAAGAGAGCACTTGTGAATGAGAAGCACCCAGAAGGGAGGCTGGGCTCGGAAAAGGCAGAAGCTCAGCTCTTTTCATTTCCTGGCTAACCTCTCATATTGAGGTCACTGCACAGTCCCATCTTGCTGCTCTTCCACCCATTCCTGAAAACCCAAGCATAATTGAAATTTCAGACCAGTCAGTGGGTCCCCATTTTCCTACAGACTTCCATTCTTATTTTGGAGATGTTTTGATCAGTTGCCTTACTGAGCACGTTCCCTTTAAATTTCCCCGCCAGCAGGGCCCATGCAGGTGTAAACAAACACTTTGGTGCTGCCCAAGAGAGCCCCTATCTAATACCCAGCACGATCCCCTTACATCCGGAGCACTCTTAAACATTTTTCCTAGCACTTGCAGCATCTGTCCTCCCAATGATCTTCACGATGACCCTGCAAGGGGAGACAGGAAGAGGGATGGTGATCCCTGTGTTACAGATGGAGACATAGGAGGCCCAGTGAAGTACAGTGACTTGCCCAAGGTCACTCCATGAATAGGGGTAGAGCTGAAACCAAAACATTGGTCTCCTGACCTCCTGTGCATACATAGTTGCTTTCTGGCCAAAGGTGGTGTGTGTGTGTGTGTGTGTGTGAGAGAGAGAGAGAGAGAGAGAGAGACAGGGCTTTATAAATATGAACTGTCTCCTTTCGCTCTGCCTCCCCAAACCCGCTGGCCCAGCCTTGAGTATATGTGGAATAAATAGAGCAATTAGGTCTGGTCTGTGGACAGCTGGTGGTTGGGATAACTTTCCCAGAAGGCGATGCTGGGGGCTGGAGGCCCTTGGGATTATGAACAGACCACCTGGCCAGCCTCCTTACTGCTTAATTCTGCTGAGGCCACAAGGGGGCAGCATGTAGCACTCGCCCAAATCTGGGAGGTGCCCTGTCCCACCCTTACCCCAACTTCAGACAACTCTAGGAACTATGGGGTATGACTGCCCCCTTTCTCAGTGGGTACTAGACCTTTAACCCCTTTCCTGATAAGACCCTTAACTTTTGAAGGGAGGGGACTTCCTGGGGCAACAGCGAGGGCTGGAAACACTATCCTCTCCAGAGTATTACATCAGGGTAGGTGGTTAGATTTTAATAAGGAGACTTTTTGACAGCCCTTCTTATCTCCCCAGCTTTGTGTCTTTCCACTCTTCCTCCCCCCTGCACTCTACATTCCTGTCACACTCAATTACTCACTGGTCCCTGAACTCACCTCCTTGTTTTCAACTGGCCCCAACGCCTGGATGTCCTTTTACTTCCTTTTCCACTTATTGATCTCCTATACATACATCAAGGCCCAGTTTAAATGGCCCTTGCTGAGAAACTTCTAACTCCTAGGACAGAGTTAGCGAAGACTTCTTTGATGCTCTCGCAGCAACTTCTACAGCCTCTATTATTAGTGCTCATATACACAGTCGTTCAACAAATGTTTCTTTGGCACTTTCTGTGTTTCAGACATTGTTCTGGACATTGTGAAGACAGCTGAAAACAAGCCAGATAAGGTTTGTGCTATCATGGAGCTTATATTGGGTTGGGGGCAGGGGGAGAGGTGGGAGTGGGGAGGGGAGAGATAGACAACAAACACAAGACCAGTTAGGCTCTGAACAGTCTGTTAGAACTTTCTGGTTTTGGCTGTCTTACTCACCGATGGTCCTCCAGTTCAGGGTCATCTCCATGCTTCCAGAGCCCAGCTCAGGGCCTGGCACCAAGAGAATGACAGTAACTGATGAGTGAATTAACAAACACGAACTCTTCCCTGAAGATGGGGCCTCCAACACTGCACACATTCCTACCCCTGCTCATTGGCTCTCACTGTCACTTTTTTGTTGGGAACAGTTTTCTACTGAGCACTGATGATATGCTAGGCAGGGGTATTCGATGGAGATTATTCTTTTAAGAAATTTCTGTGTAGGAAAATACATCTAAAGCTAGATGGATTATCTCATTTCATCTTCACATCCTCATTAGGTAGGTATCCTGCTCATTAGTGAGAAACTGAGGCTCAAAGAGGTTAAGAAATTACCCAAGGGCACCAGCTGGTTGAGTGGAGCCAGATGCTCCAAGAAGTCTCCTGTCCCAGGCAGCTCAGCCCCACTGGTCTCGTCCCCTCTGATAGTGATTCTGTTCCTACAGAGAATGAAAGTCCTCGCCCCCCAACTCCTGCATAGGGACCTAGCTTTTGTCCCATTGCTCACTGACCTCCCAGGAGGAGAGGGCCCCAGAGTAGAGGGCCAGGCAAAACCTGGTCACACGAGAAACTTGGGCCTGGCCTCCTCAAGGAGGCCTCTGAGCCAGACTGCCAGTGGTACTCCCCAGCTTGGGTGCTGGGCCACTACCACGAGGGGATAAGAGGACAGCAAGGCTGGCACTCAGGAGGGGAGAGCCTGAGCTGGGCCGCGGCTGAGACAGGCTGGGCTGAGCTCCTCAGGCTGGCTGGTGCTGAAGACAGGTCCAAAACAGAGCCCAGTCTCCCTCCGCAGCCCTGAGCCACATCACCTCTCCAGCTCCCAAGCCCTTGTGCCTCTCTCTTTCAGCGAAGGTCCGTGTGACAGAAGCTTTCTAAGATATTGAATGTGTCAAAATGTCTTTATTTTGCCCTTTATTTAAATGACAGTTTGGCAATGTGTGGGATTCTAGGTTCACAATTATTTGCCTTCAGCACTCTGAAGATACTATTCCATTGTCTTTTGGCATCTGTTGTTGCTGATCAGATGCTTACTGTCAATTCAATTATTGGACCTTTGTAGATAAGCTATTTTTTCTTTCTGGTGGCTTTTAAATTTCCTCATTATTCTTGTTATTCTACACTTTGGCTACAAGGTGTCTAGATGTAGTTTTGATTTGTTTTTAAAGCTATCTTACTAGGCAATCTGTGGGCCTTTTTTTTTTTTTTTGGCGGGGGGGGGCCTTTTAAATCTAGAAATTCATGTCTTATTTCTGGAAAGAGCTTAGTCACTCTTTCCAGTATCTTTTTCTGGAAGTAATAATATGTATGCTGGAGTTTCTCATTCAATCTTCTTTGTCTCTTTTCTTTCATATGTTTACTGTTTTATTGTTCTATGCTTCATTCTGGAGGATTTCCTCAGTTATAGCTTCTAATTAACTTATTCTCTCTTCAGCTGTATTTACTAACCCATCTATTGATTTTTTTTTTAAATGTCAGTGACGTTGATTTTTATTTCCA
The DNA here is from genome assembly GCF_965194805.1 of Balaenoptera borealis. Classification (NCBI taxonomy): domain Eukaryota; kingdom Metazoa; phylum Chordata; class Mammalia; order Artiodactyla; family Balaenopteridae; genus Balaenoptera; species Balaenoptera borealis. The sequence goes on along the minus strand of NC_138860.1, from coordinate 161,110,264 downwards.
AAATTTCTAGATAGTTCTGTTCATATCTGTTACATGTTTCTGTTTGATATCTTTCTGTTTTTGTTCTATAGATGTTATTCCTTCCTTTATCTTCTTGAAGATTTTAACTAAAACTTCCTTTCAGATTGCTCCATTATCTCTAGATCTTTAAATATGAATTCTTCCATGAGAGAGGTGCCTCTTAAAATATTGTATTTCTTATATGTTGTGAAGTTTATCCTTGAGATAGTTAGTTTCAGCACACTTTCCTGACTGTACCCTGGGATATGGAGGCCACCCTTTGGGGCAATTTCTCAGCTGTATCTGCCCAAGCCTTGTAGAAAAGCACCAGCCCCAAACTAGCTCTTATATAAGTGTCTTTTGGGATTTTTATATGTCGTGAATATCAGATTCTGAGACCGCATTCCATGTGAATGGGCTTAAGGTGTCCTAATCATATGGGTACTCTTTCTACCCAAAGCCAGGACCAGGCAGCTAGCAGGCAGATATTTTAGTCCTGTTTATGGCAGGCAGCACTTTCCCAGGCCCAGCTTTAAGCAGGGAGCCTACCACAGCCCTTGCCACTAGTGGGGTCTGCAAGTGTACTTCCCACCCCGCTGGAATGCTGAATCCCTCCTCAGAGGTACAGCTGCAACTCCTGCTCACCACCGGAATTCCCTCTCATTTCTGGCCCTTAGCGATTTCTCATTCTTGGCTTTGAACTTGGATACGTGTTTTTGTTTATGTTTTTAATTATCCAGCATTTATATTGTGTATCTACTATTTTAAGGAGGAGGGACTTTAATAGGTGTTCAATCAAGTTTGACCTGGCAGGGCTTCCCTGGTGGTGCAGTGGTTAGGAATCCGCCAGCCAGTGGAAGGGACACGGGTTCGAGCCCTGGTCGGGGAAGATCCCACATGCTGCGGAGCAACTAAGCCCGTGCACCACAACTACTGAGCCTGCGCTTTAGAGCCTCTGAGCCACAACTACTGAGCCCGTGTGCCACAACTACTGAAGCCCGCGTGCCTAAAGCCCGTGCTCTGCAACAAGAGAAGCCACCGCAATGAGAAGCCCATGCACTGCAACGAAGAGTAGCCCCCGCTCTCCACAACTAGAGAAAGCCCGTGCACAGCAACAAAGACCCAACGCAGCAATAAATAAATAAATAAGTAAATTTATTTTTAAAAAAAAGTTTGACCTGGCAGTCCTGCTCTCTGGGCCTCCTATCCCTGTCATTGAGCCCCTAGCCTCCCTTCTGAGCCCCCATTCTCCTTTCTGAACCTCTATGTCCCTTACCAAGTCTCATCCCTTTTCAGAGCCCCCTTCCCTGACACTCAATCTGCCATCCCTCCTACTCACGTCCTCTCCCTCCCTGAACCCTCCTCCAGGTTTCTCTGATCATGGGACCAGAGAGAAGGGAAGCTTTTTCCCACTGTACTCTCAGCAACTCAGAAAAGGCCTTCCTCCTCACTTTCCAAGGAACTCCACTGTCCCAGTGGCTCTCACTGAGAACGTGGAGCCTGCCAGCAGAGCTGCAGTAGTGTTGTCTTCTACATGGTCTTCCAGGAGTTGGGGTCATAGAGGAAGAGTCCTGAAGGCAGAGGAGAAGCAGTGCAAGAAGGGATGGCTTTGACCTTCATTTCCACACCTCCTTCTCCCTCAGTGTCTTCTCCTTGTGGGCCCCCCTCCAGCCCTGAAGATCAATGGGGGTTCACTTTCACTGAGCTCAGCGACACTGCTCCCTCCGCTTTCTGTGGCTCTGAGCTGACTGGCCCAGAAGGCTAGCAGGGGCTGGGCTAGGGACAGCTCAGTGGCACACCCAGATAGGGGGGAGAAACTCCTTGGGCCCCTCTAGCACCTCTACCTGCCAGGTGGCCTCAGTCTCTTGTCCTCTCTGGCCTCATTGGGAAAATGAAGCAGGTTCGATCTTTCTCTCATATTTCCTCCTGCTCTCAGTGGAGGTGGATCTCTGGAGGCAAATAATGCACATGATGCCGACACCCATGAGAACCCTCCATTCCAATCCCCTCCTGCTAGGAAGACTTCCCACAAGGAGAAGAGGTGCTAGGACTAGGGAATTCTCACAGCATCTCCCAGCCCCATCCGAACACACACCTGAAGGGTGATAAGATCAACCATAAGATGGTTCACCTTTGTACAGCTCCCTGCACGGTCGTGACCTTTTCATGTATTACTGCATTTAGTTCTCCCGATAGCCAGGGTATTTGGGGCAGAGGTGGAGTGACCAAGGTCACCAACTAGTCCAAAGGTAGAGCCAGGAAGCCCAGACATAACCTGTTGTTCAGTGATCTTTCTGTCCCCGCCCCCCAACTGCCGACCTCCCTGGGTGCTGGCACCTCCAACTCTTCCTGTCCTGAGCTGTCTCCTACAGAGCCCGAGCCTCTGTGGCATGCTCAGTCTCAGCCCTGGCCAGTCTCCCTGTTTCCTATCAGGCCGAACTGGACCCTCAGCACAGCATTCAAGGTCCCTTCTGTCCCCCTTGTCAAACTTGTTTTTCCTCCCCCATGTTCTGTAACATCCTCCCCATCCCCACACCCCACCTACACACACACACACACACACACACACACACACACACACACACACATTCACTATAGCACAGGGGTAAAGAGCTACACTAGGCAAGTTTCTTCACTGAGTCTCAGCCTTCTCGTCTGTAAAATGGGGGTGTGAATAGAATTACCTCAGAGGGCTGTTGGGATGCTGAAACAGAAGATGCAGTTAAGGCATCCTACACGAGGCTCTGGGCCTCATTCATGGTAGCTGCAGGCATTATTGGCTGCACTTCTCTGCACCTCTCCAAGTCCTCCCTACTCCTGTGCCCAAGAAAGCTTCCTCTGCCGTTGCCAGTGGAGACTTTCCCTCATCTGACTTCTAGCGACACTCAGAGCTACAAGAAAACCCAAACAAGGGCTTCCCTGGTGGCGCAGTGGTTAAGAATCCGCCTGCCGGGCTTCCCTGGTAGTGCAGTGGTTGAGAATCTGCCTGCCAATGCAGGGGACACGGGTTCGAGCCCTGGTCTGGGAAGATCCCACATGCCGCGGAGCAACTAGGCCCGTGAGCCACAACTACTGAGCCTGCGCGTCTGAAGCCTGTGCTCCGCAACAAGAGGGGCTGCGACAGTGAAAGGCCCGTGCACCGCGATGAAGAGTGGCCCCCGCTCGCCGCACCTAGAGAAAGCCCTCGCACAGAAACGAAGACCCAACACAGCCAAAAATAAATAAATAAATAAATTTATAAAAAAAAAAAAAAAAGAATCCGCCTGCCAATGCAGGGGACATGGGTTCGAGCCCTGGTCCGGGAAGATCCCACATGCCGCAGAGCAACTAAGCCCGTGTGCCACAACTACTGAGCCTGCGCTCTAGGGCCCGCGAGCCACAACTACTGAGCCCGCATGACACAACTACTGAAGCCCGCATGCCTAGAGCCTGTGCTCTGCAACAAGAGAAGCCACTGCAATGAGAAGCCTGTGCACCGCAGCGAAGAGTAGCCCCAGCTCGCCGCAACTAGAGAAAGCCAGCGCGCAGCAATGAAGACCCAATGCAGCCAAAAATAAATAATTAATTAATTTAAAAAAAAAAAAGAAAGAAAACCAAAACAGTTTCTGGGGTGTGGAGAGAAAGGAGGGGGAGGTCTGGTGGGTGGAACCTTGACCTCCTCACCTCAATTCAACCAGAACACCTCTGCTTGAATGCTCTTTACATATTGGGGTGCTACCTTAAGATTCTGTCTGTACAAAGGATTCCATTGCTAATAAAGTCTGAAAACCACTGACTTAAAACCCCTTTCCCACTCCAAGAAAGGAATCTGCATCCTTGGTTGACCTGAAGTCACATTGGCAGGCCGTCAGTGACAGGCTTGAACCTGTCCGCAAGGTCCCCACCACTTCTAGACCTCAACCCTTTCAGACCTAGGAGTCTCCACCCCTGGCAGGAATAAGTCCTAGAGAACAAAGATGGGGCCATCTATGGTTCCCCTCAGTACTGATCCCAGGACCCAGTGCACAGTGGGTAGGTGCCAGCCAGGGGAGAGGACAGGTCACAGGCAGTTCTGGATACTGGCTGTGTATCCTTAGGTGAGTCCCCACATGTCTCTGAGCCTCGGTTGGTGCTCAGCAAATGGGAGCTCTCTCCCTCCCCACTCTTCCTCTCAATCAATACTTGCTTCATTGATGGATGAAAGTGACAGTGATGAATTACAGAAGATCTTGGAGCCCCACCCCCTCCTTATGGGCAGATGGGGAAACTGAAGCCCAGAGCCAGGAATGGACTTGCCCAGGTGGGACAGAGTGAGTGAGTCAGGGCAGAGCGGGATGTTTTTTTGGCAGTGTTACCTGGGAGAGGTGTGGCGGCTGGTGGGGGTGTGTGGGAAGGAAGCTGCTGAGGGTGGGGTGAAGGGAACAGGTGGGAGAGAGGGAAGGAGGAGGGTGGGAAACCACAGCTCCACGCCCCCCCCCCACCCCCCAGCAGGGAGAGAGCCTGAGACAGCTGTGTGCTCAGAAAAGTGTCTTAGTCACTAAAGGCTGCTGTGGGGAAAGGCCTTCCTCCCGGTCATGCTCATGTCCCGGGAATCCGGACAGGGCAGGAAGGCCGCCGGGTGACCCTCAGAGTGGCCACCTGTCCTCTGGAACTGGACTTTCTCCTCTGCCTCCTCCACCTTCCCATGCACACACATACACACACCAACCTAACTTTGCTTACATCCTCCTAGAACCATCCCCCCATCCCCCCACCCCTTAGGAAGAGTTCCATGACTCTCCACTTTATTTTTTATTTATTTATTTATTTTTGGCCGCACCGCGCAGCTTGTGGGATCTCAGTTCCCTGACCGGGGACTGAACCCGGGCCACGGCAGTGAAAACCCAAAATCCTAACCACTAGGCCACCAGGGAACTCCCACAACTCCCCACTTTAAAAAGTGGTGGGCCTGTCCCATTACACATACACCTACAGGAGAAACGGGCCTCTGTGCCCCATGAAACTCCCTCCTGAGATCTAACTTCCCTCCCTCTAGCTGCAGCCACAGTCTCTTTCTTCCTCTTGCTGCCTTTGAGGGGCTCATCCGGAGCTGGAGTTGGGAAAGATGATGAAAGACCCTCTTCTCGCAGTGAGGGCTCCTCACAAGGAGAGGAAGGGACTTTTGCAGTCCCCTAAATGGGAAGAGAGGCGTGGCATCCGGGGTGATGCTGAGCTTGATGATCATCTTTCCCAGAACAGACCCAGTTTCAGATATTCTGGGTGTTGATAAAGGGCAACCTGTGTTCAAGTGCCATTTCTGCACATAAGAAGAGCCTCAAAAAGACCCCCAAGAAACACCCCCCAGATCCCTTACAACTGCTTTCCTTCCCACCATGTCAAGTCCCCAGACCCTAGTCCACCCCCCAGGACCCCTGACTGAGGAAGCCCAGTCAGGCAGTCCCATAGCGTCTGGGAGGGCAGTGCTGCCTATCTAGGGAGTGCTAGCTTCAGCTCATGGGGAGACGATGGGTTAACACAGCCGGGGCAGTGCATCCATAGCTGGGCCCTGGGGTCCAGAAACCTTTCCCAGCTACCAGTGAGGAAGGGGCATAAACTGCCCAGGGGCACCGGGCTCTGGCCCTGGGCACACCTGGAGCCAGGAGCAGCCAGAGGGATTCAGGTCGGACCCCAAAGGCAGCCTCTGCTACGCAGAGGGAAAAGGGTCACTGTTGGGGTAGGGGTGTAAACGGCTGTCAAGCCCAGTTTGGGGTCCCCCAGGTCCCTGCAGCCCCCTCCCAGCACGCCGGCAGCTCTGCCTCCTTCCCTCCCCCACTGGCGCTCAGCAGATCAATGCTGCCTTTGCTGACAGCTGAGAATCGAGCTCGCCTTCCCACCCCGTCCCCCGCCCCTCCCGCTCGGCTCCGTCCCCCGAGATCCTCCCGGAGGAACCGGGAAGAGTTTGCTGCGGAAGCGCTTCACCCTGGGGCAGGGCCTGCGGAGGGAGCTGCTGGTGTGGCCGAAGCTTTCGTCAGGGGACGAAGGAAGGAGGATGGGGAAACCCAAATGACCACCGTGTGCTGGGCCAACAGGGCTAAAGGGAACGAAAGGCCTCCCCCAAATCTAGAGAGAGTAGGTCAGGCACCAGGAACTTTCCGGCTGGAGAGGGAGTGCCGTGGGGGAATGTCCCGCCGCTTTTGGGTGTGATTCTGTGAGCCTTTGGGGAGGAGGCTGCCTGGCCTCCGCGCTGGTTCAGAGCTCACTTCCCAACACCTGTGTGCCCTGAACCCTGCCCTGCCCTGGAAGCGAGGCAAGGGAGCGCTTCAGACTGGGCTGGTGCGGAGCAGGCCCCTCTGATCAGAGGAGACTCTTCTTTGGGGCAGAGTGGCCTAAGCGGGGGCTCTTCCCTCATCCTGAAGAACGGACGCTCAGAGGCGGGGGTGGGGTGGGCGGAAGAGCAGACACACCTGAGGCCCACTGTGCTACACACACAGGCCTTTCAGGCACGAGTGCACCCCGCCCCACGCGCACGGGGCACGGCCCGACGGGGCACACCTCGCTGACGCCGCCACCGCCAGCGGCCCGGACCCTGCACGCCCATCCACACCGCACCTCCTCACTCAATCTCACCATCACAGCCACCCACTGCGCCCACACAGCAGGCACTTCTGCATCCACTCACACTTAAACTCTGCGGGACCCGGGTCCCATCCGCAACGGCGGCCACGACTCCTCGCCCCACTCGCCACAACCGCACATGAGGCATCCCGCCCCCAGCCCGGCCTTCGGGTCCACGCAGCCCCGCGCAGCCCGGCGCTCCGCTCGCACCAGCCGGGGGCCGCCGCCATGCGGTCCGGTCCCCGCCCCGACTCGGCGGCCCGCGCGGCGGGGGCGCCCTCCCGCCGCCTCTCCGCACGTCCCCTCCCTCCGCCCGGCCTCGCCGGCTCGCTCGCTCCCTCCCGATTTGGGAAGGCGGCCGCGGGGCGGGAGGGGGCGGCGGGGGAGGGGCGGGGCGGGGGAGGCTGACATGTGAGCGGCGCGCCGGCGGCAGGTGGAAAGGCGAGCGGCATGGAGCGCGTAATAAGAGAGTTGGAGTCGGAAAGAGCCGCCCCAGTCGCCGGGGAAGCGGGCGGTCAGCGCGGGCTCCGGCGGCCCCCCGGCTCTGAGCGCCCGCCCCCGGCCCCGGAGCGGCCCCAGCCCGGCCCCTAGCCCCCGCCGACCGCGCCCGCCTCGGGCCGCCCCGCCGGCCCTGGGTCCGAGCCATGCGCCGCTGAGCGCCCCTCGCGCGCCCCCGCCCCGGACCGGACCCGGGCCCCGGCCCCCCCCGCCCGGCGCCGCCCATGGCCGAGGCCCCCCCGCGCCTCCTCGGCCTAGCGCCCCCGCCCGCGGACGCCCCCCGCGCCGAGCTGGTGGCGCTCACGGCGGTGCAGAGCGAGCGGGGCGAGGCGGGCGGGGGCGGCTCCCCGCGCCGCCTGGGCCTCCTGGGCAGCCCCCTGCCGCCGGGCGCGCCCCTCCCAGGGCCGGGCTCGGGCTCGGGCTCCGCCTGCGGCCAGCGCTCCTCAGCCGCGCACAAGCGCTACCGCCGCCTGCAGAACTGGGTCTACAACGTGCTGGAGCGACCCCGCGGCTGGGCCTTCGTCTACCACGTCTTCATGTGAGTTTGCTACCCCGTGCCCCCGACCGTGCCCTCGCGCTGCCGCCCCGCGCGGCCCCTGCCGGAGCCTGGGGTCCCGGGGGACGGCTGCCCCGCCTTGGCTCCGCCTCCTGCCCACCAGTCCCCGAGTCGGCCGACCCTCATCGCTCTGCCCCCAGGCCTGAACCCGATTTCCGATCCACCCCCTCCCCCCCAGCCTGACCCTAATCCCCCCTCTCTCCAAGTCCTGACCCCTGCTTGACCTGGCTTCTGACCTCCCCCACCTCAACTCCTGATTTCCATCCTGATCTCCAACCCCTGCTTCTCTGTCCCAGGAACGCCCCACGTCCAGCTTCTTGTCCCCCATCTCTCTCCAATCGGGAGCCACTAAAGTGCGGCTCCCTTTTTCTCTTCCTCACTTCTGTCTCCCTGTGTCCCAGACACAGAGGGCCCTTTGGCCCCCGCACACTGTCACCTTCTCCCCAGTTCTGTAGCTACAGTGGCCTCCCCCCTGGACTCCCTTCGGAGATGTCCCTCTCCAGGGACGACCTCCACCCCAGCCGAGGGCTGGTCCCCAATTATAGGTGTTTGGGGGTCCCCTTGAGCCACCAGAGTTCTGACACTGGCGTGTGCTGTCTGATTTTGAGTCTTCACTCAGTCTTCCCCTCCACCCTCAACTTCCCAGCGGCAGCAGTGGGCCCTGCCGCCTGCCCTGCAGGCTCGGCCAGCTAGCCTGCCCAGCTTGCTGGCCGCTGCACCAGGCCTGGCTCTGGGCACCCTGGGGGAAAAGAAAGAGGAGAGGAGTAGGTTTGGAAACACTCACGCTGCGGGCCCCCTCCTCCCCCTCACCAGGCTCCTACAACTTTCAAAAACACTGACCCTTCTTGGATGTAAAGAGCGAATTTTGGCAGCTCAGAGCTCAGTCTTGGGGGACGGCCTGGCCCAGCCGGGAACATGAGAGGCCCCGCAGATATCAGTTGAAGGGCTGGGCCTGGCTCTCGGACGCTCGAAGGTGCCCGAGAGAGAGACCTCTCGTCCCTGGGAAATGTGCTGATATTAATCCCTTATTGCTGCCCCCAGAGAGGGCCCTCTGGTCTTGGGGTCTCCTGGGTGGTCCCCTTGCCTGTCCACCTGACTGTCCCACAGTCCTTCTGCCTGTCTGGCTGTCCCTCTGCTGGAGTGAGTTTCTGCCTGTGTGTGAGTTGTCCTGTCTCTTCATCTCTCCAACTATCCAACAGTCTTTCTGCTTGTCTGTTTCCATCCCTCTGTTGGCCTGTCCAGTTATCTGTGTGCCTGTCTGTCCATCTGTCTATCCACCTGTCCACCTGAATCTCACTCTTCTACTTGTCTGTTTCCACCTGTCTTTTGCTCTGTCTTCCTGCCTGACCCTCTGCTGCCTGCTTGCCTGCCTCTGCCCCATCCTAGCTGGCCCACAGAATTTCAGAGCGGAGGGGAGGAAAATGCTGGCAAAGGAGCCCCCTGACCACAGGGAGGGTAGCGGAAGGGAACTCTTTCAGCCTGTATGCTCCTGAAGGTAGCAGCCACGATTCGGTGCAGAGACCTCCTGTGGTGGGCCGGGGGTGGCGGGGGCAGAGAGTTGAGATCGCTCTGGACGTGAGGTCACACTTAGGGTCAGGGTCAATGGTTAGGAGTAGCCCAACCCCCAATGCCCATTGGCAGGGCCTGGATGAATCTTTTTCGCTGCAGAGAGGGCTGCTGGAGTGCTGCGGGTTCTCTGCTGGGGTAGCAGGGACGGTGGAGTTGGGGATGAGGGGCAGGGGACTGCTAATTAAGAGCCGCTGCGTTGAGGCGCCCTTGCCCACCCTGCAGCCTGGGTGCCCACGGAGGCTGAGACACTTCGCAGGGAGCAGCTGCATCCTCCACGGGCTCCTCTTGGGAGATGACTTTTCCGAGGCAAGGCTGGGCCTGGGGAAGCAATAGAGCTCTGAGGTGGAGGTCCTCAGTCCCCGGGCCTGGCCTCTCAGCCCATATGAGGGTGAAGGACTCGCCTTGTGTCCTCTGGTCAGCACTGTGTTCACCTCCTCTGGAGGGGCCTCTCCTTCCTCTCCAGGAGCTAAATCCGCTAGTACCTTTGCCCCACATCCTGCCCTTTCTGGATGCCAGAAATGCCCTGGCCAGGGACATGGTTGTTCTGACCACTTGTCCCCAGGAGCCCAGGGCTGAGGCATCTCTCAGGAGCTCTGGGAGAGGAAATGTGGCACGAAAACGTCCAGACATTTGGGGATCTCGGGGAACTGGTCATTCATCTTAGAGGTCAGAGTGGGCTGAGGTGTCAGGAACCCCACCTCTTGCATGCTGTGCGATCTTGGGTTGATCACTGCGCCTCTCTGAGCTTTAGATCTCTAGGCCATCAAAGTGGGTAGAAACCCCAGCCTTGCGGACCTCCCTCTTGGACGAGTTAATGGGTGGGAAAGAACTTGGTGAGCTGCAAGAGCCTGTGGGAGTGTGAGGGGTTGGTGTTATTATTGGGCCTGGGGGAGGGGGCCGCACAGGAGGCCTCTCCTGTTCTTGAGGAGCTCCAGATGTGGGGCTTTGCAGTCACTCACTGCAGGGTCGTGGGCGAGCCAGGACGTGCTTCCTGCTGTTGGACTTCTAGCCTGATTATTGCACTTTTGGTCAAATCCTTCCCCCATCCCCAGTGACTCTCACAGGCAGTCCAAGCGAGGGGAGTCCAGTGTGCATAGGTAGCTAGGACCCCCTTCCCAGAGACTCAGGCCCTGGTGGGAGGAGCCCCAGCAGAAAAGCCTGCCAGAGAAGGACTCAGCAAGGAGGGAATTGAGGTGAGCCGGGTCCATTCACCCCAGGGGACACCTCCCTCACACCTGCCAGCCATGTCCCTCTGAGCCCCACCCAGAACCTGCACCTTCTCTGGCCCCGAGGTGTGGAACATCACCCAGAGGACCAGCCCCAGTTCCACCGCTTTTGCCAGCAGCCACAGGCCTCTGGGAAGTGGGAACCGCTGACTCCTGTCTTCTTCTCATTGAGACCCAGAAGGAAGGATTGCTGGCCCCTCTCCAAGCTCTCCCTCGTCTCTTTAGGCCCTTGGTCCTGTCACCAAGCCCCTACCGCACCCCCCGTGCCCCAGTCCCTGATTTCAGCCCTCAGCCCTTCACAGGCCCTGCTCCCTGAATTTTGAGAAACACCACATCGCTGCCCATCCTGCTTCTGAGCCTTTGGGAGGGATGTTCACCTCCTTGCTGCACCCTGTCAAAGGCCACCCTGGCCTCCCTTTTGAAGTCAGAGGCCTGGAAGGGGCAGGTACAGACCAAAGCCCCATCTCCCCTCATCTTCCCCACACCGCCTGCCGCTGCTGTGAGACTCTTGTAGCTCCCAGCCCCCAGCTGCCCCGAGAACTTTCTCTAAGTGAAGGTTTGTGCTCTGTAAACATCCTTCGTCAGCCTTGTCCCTGGGGTCAGAAGCTGTGGGAATGGAGAGGAGAGGAGGTAGCAGCAGCTCCTGGGCCCCTCAGGCTCCCAACCCCGGTGCCCCCGACCAAGCTCCCACCCTGACCGTCTGAGAAAGAACATCACCTGCGTTGGAAATAATCCCAGCAAAAGGTGCCCAGAGCCCCCAGGCAGGCATCCCTGCTAGATGGGTCCGCACATTTTGACAGCCCCATTTTGTTTCTGAGAAAACTGAGGCTCTGGAGACTAACATCGCACAGTGGATCAGTGGCAGATGCAGGCCCAGGCCGAAGACTCCTGATTCTCTGTCCAGGGCCTCCCCGCCGCTCCCTGAGGCTGCCTGGGTTGGCTCTTGGAGTTTGAACTGAAATTGCTGATCACACGTGGAGCATCAGCCATGTGCCGGGCACCGTGCTGAGTGCCCTCTATAAACCACTCTCACTGTGTCCTTCAGCAGCCCGGTAAGGCGGGTGCTGGGGTCCTCCTTATTTGCAGGTGAGGAAACAGGCTCAAGAGAGGTCTCTCCAGTCAGCGTGGAGGAGCCTCAGCCCAGAGCTGGTGCTGCCTCGGTGCTGTCTTCCTCTTGCACCTCAGCTCCAGCCAGCACCCCAACCCTGGGCTCCTCAGGAGCCACACTCCTGCGTCACTGTCCCTCTGTCCCCCCAGCACACAGGCTGTTGGTGGGGGGGGAGGGGGGGGGCAGCGGCAGAATTTTGTGGAATCGGGTGGAAACTGCCCAGCCTCACCCAGTGCAGTCACACTTTTGTTGTGCACGGCTTTCACATCCCTGCTACATGCCCGACAGTCTGTCTCATGCACGCACTCCTGGCCACTTGGACACACCTGCCCAGGGATGTCACAAGAGCACACACAGCATACATCCAATGCAAAGAAATCTAATGCACAGCTGCTCCCACCTTTTCTCTGCCTTCACAGACGCACACCTGGGCCTGTGCCCCAGCCTAGACCTCTAGGACGGAGCTGAGTCGGCCCCATCTCTTGCGTTTTCTGCCTCCACCTGTTCGCAGCTACAGGTCTGCCCTTATGGATCTGTGTGTGTTTGTGCATCTGCCTTGGAGGGCAGCCCCAGACCCTTGTGGGAGTGGGTGGCTGGCTTCCTAGGACTTTGCTGGCCTTTGCTTCTCCTGAAGGGCCCTCCGAGGTCCTCTGTCCAGCCCTGCGGTGCACTGCTGGGTTTACCAAGGCACAGAAAGGGGCAGATACTCGTCCGAGGTCACATCCGATGAGTCGGTGGTAGAACTATGCCAGTAACCCAGGCCTTCTGCCTCCCAGATCAGGACTTTAGATAGTATTTTTCCTCCCCCAGCCAATAGGGAAGACTGCTCCAAGAACTTGGCTTTGCAATGGAGAAAGTCTTGGGGTGTGACCCAAATTTTTCGTGCTGCTATTTTTCAGTCCTGGTGCTTTTGTTTGGTCTTTGTAAGAAGGGCGTAGTGGAAAGACCATCCTGCTGGGCTTCTAGCCCTTATTCTATCTCTCTCCCTACCCCTTACACCCCCTTTGCTCCTTCCTTTCCACGTTCTCCTTTGGGGTCACTGGAGCAGGTTGGATTTCTCACTGTCTGCTACCCAACCCCAACTCCATGGTACATTCATTCCTTCCATCGAGGAAGCCCTGCTGGTTGTCTAACTTCAATCTCTATTGCTGCAGAAGCCTATATTCTCAGAATGCTGGAGCCAGGAGAGTTTCAAGAGGTGATTATTCTTGGGCTGATGGCAGCAGTTTGAATGGGTGATTAATTTAAGGTTCTCTGAGCCAGTCAAGGGAGCTGAAATTGCCTGGGGAACAAGGAGAGAGGAAGGCTCTGCAGAGCGGGCCAAGGCCCTGCCCCCAGAGGAGGCTGTGCAGGGAACTTCCCCAGACTTGGAGAAGCCAGCTGGAGGTTTTCTCTTCCCCCTTCCTCCCCTGCACCCGTGTGGGTCTTTGGCCAGGGCCTACCGTCTTGTGGGCTAGGGGGCCCAGCGGGGAATGCTGTGTCTGACCTGTAGGCAGCCCCTTTGTTAAAGGCCCCGGTATGGGAGTTGTGGGGCTGAGGTGGAGGAAGAGGGGCTACTTTTCATTTCTCCAGAGGCTGCCCCTCAGGGGGTTAAGAGCATGGGATCTGAGTCTGACGGATTTGGGTTCATTTCTGGTTCCACCCTTAGCAGTTGTGTTGGGCAAGTTACTTAACCTCTCTGAGCTTCCATTTTCTCATCTGAAAAATAGGACTAATAATACCTGCCTCTGGAATTGTCAGGGCCAAGTGAGTTAAAGCACCTGACACCATGCTGGGCACAAATAGTAGCCGTTATCATATCACCATTATTATTATATCGTTATTATCATCATCGTGCCCCTTCCTGGGGAGCGGTTTGACGGATGTCCTCGTCAGCATGGTGAGTGTGTCTGGGTGTACCTGGGAGTCAGCAGGAGCTGCGTTCGCCTGGGTCACGGGGTGAGCGGCTCTGCGCGGGGAGCCTGAGGACGCGTTTCTGTGCACCTAGGATGCGCCGTGCCCTGCCTCTTCCCGGCATTCTCTCACTTAACCCTCACAGCCATTGCATCAGGTGGGCACTATTATTATCCTCATTTCACGCTTGAGGAAAGTGGGGCTGCTGAGGAGACATCACCCACTTGCCCAAGGTCACACAGCGAGTGTAATGGTGGCACCGGGACGTCAACCTGGGTGCCTAGGATCTCACTGACTGTCCCTCCCTTCACTTGACAAACAGAGTTAAAGAGCATCAACTCTGTACCAGGTCTGGGGAGGCAGAGGGAGAGACAGAGCACGCCTGCGCTCCGCCCCGGAGTGCGGGGGGAGGGTTGCCCAGTGAGGAGGCTGTAGAGGCTGCCTGGACCACTGGGCTCTCCTGCCTCCTCCCCAGGGACTTGCAGAGACGGAGTAGGCGTGAGCGTGTCTGTGTGCGTACAGGGAGGAGGGCGCATGTGAGGGTGTCGCTGTACGGCTGAGATGTGGGCCTCGTCATCAAACTCTGCAGCTGGTCTGGCCCCAGGCAGGTGGCAGTGAAGCCGTGGTGCCCAGGGGGACAGCCGGGGACTCCTGGGAGGGGAGGGCCATCCCCCACTCTCTCCTGAGCCTTTCGTTCTGGGGAATAGGGACAGGGAATCCCAAAGGAGACTTAGAGGTCTCAGTCCCAACACTTACTGGGAAGGTGCCCACCCCTACTCTACCCCAATCCCTGAGCCTCACTATCCCCCTCTGTAAAATGGGGCTGAACAGGAAAGTGGATCCTAAGGGCTGCCCGGCCCAGAGGGACTCTGGCTGGATGCATGGGAGGAGACGCTGTCTCAGACCTTGAGTTTTTTAGGGTGGGGGTAGGGGTGGGGTGCGGGGTGGTGGCATTTCTTCTCCAGCACCTTCTTCCTCAGCTCCTCAGAGGACTGGGCAGCACTTAGAAGGGCACCGGGAAGGCTGCCTGCCCCCAGCGGGGACTCTGAGGGGCTGGGGAGAGGGTGCTGGTCACACTTCTGGGGCCTCTGTCAAGCACTCCCCCCAGGACTCTAGGCTTTCTGGGCAAGTTGTCCCTAGGGCAGGATCTGCGTGCCCTGGGGGTTGGCACCTGGGGAGGTGAGACTGGGAGGGGCAGCCCCAGGCAGCAGACTAATTGGGCAGTGCCTGAGGGAGGGAGGCAAGGGAGCAGGGAGCTCAGCGATACCTTCCTCTCAAAGATTTGGGGAACAGTGGGTGGAGCGGGGTCTCCGGCCCAGGGGCCCTCCGCAATCCCTGCAGGGAAATTTGGGGAACGCTTTCTCCTGAGACTCCTCAGACATCTAGGCCAGGCAGGTGAGACAGGGGGAGAGCAGCTTGCTGGAGATAGATGGGCCCACTGAAGCAGACGAGATAGAGGTCAGACAGGAGGAAGGACTGACTGCCCCAAACCAGGAGGTAGAGTGAGATTCCCTGGGGTACTTTTTCCAAAACTTGGGAACCCATGTCTAGCTGGCCTGGACAAGATTTACTCTGCTCATTGTACCTATCAAGCAGGTGGCACCCAACCCTCCCAGTGTGATGGAAGGAAAGTGGATGGAGCTGCTCCCTTTGAGCCCCTCTGTTGGTGGGGGGGCAGGGGGGATCAGATCAGGCACCCTTTTGCTTTTCGTGGGGCGGTGATCATCTCCTCCATCTTTGCTTCCCTGCCACTCCGCCCTGGGAGCCTCAGGCCTGTCCAGGTCCCTGTCTTTGGGTTTATTTTTTGCCGGGCTCGGCTGTCCCCTGGGAGGGGAGGGGTAGGGAGAGAGCAGGGGAGAAGGAACAGCTTTGTCAGCACAATCCTGGCACCTCTGCTCCTGCCCTCCTTGGCCCAGCTGCCACCCTCTTCTGGAGGGACCAGTCCCTGGGGACAATGGGGACCCAGACCCCTGTGGGACCTCCTCCCCTGGGGCAGGACCAGTAGGTCTGGACTAGGTCTTTCTCCCCTCACCCTTCCTCCGTTTGTTCTGCCACAGAGCATCAGAGGCAGAAGGGCCTCCGAGCTCAAGCAGATTCATGGCTTTGTTTCCCACATGGGGAAACTGAGGCCAAGAGGAAGGACACAGCACACCTGGGGCCTTCTCCACCTCCCCTCCGCGATAGATGAGAGTGGTGCTGGAGCCGCCGAGAACCGAGGAAAGCTGCTTCCCATTCCGCCCTCTACTCTGAGGGAGGGGGGCAGCCCCTGATTTCATTCACTCATCCAATCTTCTGGCCTCTGGGGACTGCTGCCAGTCTGGTGGGAGAGACCCAGGATGGGGGTGGGGGGAACATGTGACCCAAGCCTCCCTCCATGCCCTTTATCTTCCTTTTTGTCGAAAAGTAAATTAGCCCCATGTTACAGATAGGGAAATTAAGGCCCAAAGTCAACATAGCTAATAAGTTGTAGAGACAGGATTTGAACCCAGACTGTGGCTCCTGGGATGCTGCCGGGCTGCTTCCTGAGGGGCCCTTCCTTGCTAGCACACGCCCTTCCCTTGACTCTCCTCAACCCGCCTCTGGCTCTTCCCTGGGTTCTGTCAGCAGCTCTGCCCCCTCCTTCTCCCCTTGAATGTTGGGTCTCCTGGGGACTCTGTCCTCCTCTCCATGCACAGTTTCCATGTGTGTGCACGTACTCCTGTGACTTTGGGGGGTCAACTCTGTGATGACAGCCTCCCCCTCTGCGATGACAGCCTCCCCCTCTGCAGTTTCATCCCTGAGCTTCCTGTGGACGCCTCGCCTTCTCATCCCCTGGGCACCTCAAACTCAGCATCTGTCTCCAAACGTATCCACCTCCCCCCAACAGTGACTCCTCCACCGGCAGTGCCCAAGTCAGGAACCCCTCTCTCGAGCATCCTTTGCTCCTTGCCTAAGAAACAACCTAGAGTGTCCCCAGGTGTGCTTTTAATACTCCAGATGCTTTTCCTTCCACCCCACAGTCCGTCCCCTCTCCCGCCCACCCCATCATCTAGCGAACTCCTATTTATCCTTCAGATCCCAGTTTGAGCACCACCTCTTCTTGGAACCGCTCCCTGCGCCCCCCCCACCCCTGGCTTGACTGGGGAGCCCTTCGGAGCCCCCTGATCTCTACTCACCCTCCCTTGTGTATTCTGAGCTCTTCTGTATGGTGGGGTTGAGCACAGTGCGTGGTCGGTAATTAGTGAATGTTTGCTGAGCCAGGGAATGAAGGTGACATTGAGGCTGGTTGTTAGGATGAGAAGGGTTTTGCCGACTAGAGAGAAGTGGAAAAAGGACCCCTGGGCCCTCTGGGCGCAGGCAGTGAGCTGGAAGCCCTTGTGATGTTTGTCCTGAGCGCGCTCCACGTGGAGGCCACAGCTAGAGCAAAGGCTTTGAGGCAGGACTCTGTTCTTCTACCCTCTTTGCCCCAGGATCTGCAGAGTCTGGTGTGTCCAGAGGGTCAGGCTACAGAGGTGGGCTTTACCCTGTGGACGACGGGGAGCCATAGGCAGCGTCAGGACAGGGAGGCGCCGCTGGCTGGGAGCCTGGGCTTGATTGATCTCGTCTCAGAACTAGTGCTCTGCAAACTCTAGACCGCTTAGCTCTCCAGGTACCACTGTGTGGCAGCACTATTCATGTTCCCATTTTGTAGATTGGAAACTGAGGCTCAGAAAGGGGAAATAATGTGCACCAAATGACACAACTTGTCCGTGGTGGAGTCAGGATTCAAACCCATCTCTGTGACTCCCAAGCCGAAGCTCCAAAATGGTTCTCACACGCGTCAGCAGACCTGGGCTTTTTTCAGTGGCCTAAGGCAAAACTGAGAGAAATAAGGACAACGTGGTGACTTTTTCACAAAGCTAAATTTATTTCATTTAAAGGACTGTCTTTTAGTCTGAGATTATGTCCTTTCTTTTATGAAATGATGGGCCTGGGAATTTTTAAAAAATGTCCTTACTTGGCAAAATAAAAAGCTGACAACCTCATGCAGTCCCTAAATTGTTTTTGAAAATTTTACCGGTGCGTGAAATCCCTGAGTCTGGGCGCCATCCTGCCTTCTCCCTCCTGAGCTCTGGGGCCAGAGGTGGGAGGAGTCTGGGTGGGGATGAAAGGATTAGAGGGATGGGGCAGCCGACAGTCTCCCCAGTCTATTCCTCCTGGGCCTCAGGGCCTGCCGGCCCTGGAGTGCAGTGAGGACCAGCCCAGGGCTCTTGCCAAGATTGTTCTCGGGGCGGGGGCATGAGGGGTAGGTCACCCAGAATCAGGGCTTACCCCGCAGTTAAAGGAACATTGAACCAGCTGTCAGCAGGCTGGGGTTTGGCTCCCGCCTCTGTTTCTTAAAGGTTGTGTAACCCCAGGCAGGTGACTCAACCTCTCTGAGGCTCCAGCTTCCATTCATGTAGAATGACAATTATCATCTCCACCTGCCCACCTCCCAGGGCCGCTGCCTGCATCAAGTGCTTCACGAACTACAAAGTGCTTTGAAGAGAAGAGGGCCTGTTGTGCTTTTACTCTCCCTGCCCCCCAGCGCATGCTCCCTCTTCTCTTGGGTCCTGGACCCCTCATCTCGCCCTGGCCTGCACTGGTTTCAGCCCTGAGGAAGGGACACTGTGGGGGAGGGTGGTTGGTATACAGGTCCTGTAAGAGCATATCGGCCAGACTGGCATTTGCTTTCCTCAGGAGCCCCCTGCACAGCGGCCGGGGCTCTGTGACCACCTTCCTGGGGGCTCAGAAGCTCAAGAGTTCTAACAGTTTTCACATAGTAATGAGTTTCATAGTCTAACCTATACGGGGTATGGGGCCAGATCCGGGGTATTTTCCACATGCTACTTCATCTAATCCTTCTCAGAGCCCTAGGAGGTAGGCACTGCCATTACCCCATTGTACAGAAGAGGACACTGAAGTTTAAATGGTCAGCATATGCCCTGTCATGCAGCCACTAAGCGGTGAATGTCCAGGAGGATGGAATTGAAGCCTGAGTGTGCAGGGACTCTGGAGTGAGCGGGTGGGAGCAGGTTTGCCGGGCCACCGTGGGCGGGCTGGTGTGGGGGGCACTCGCAGTGTATGTGGGGGGAGTGGGTTAGGGTGGGAAAGCAAGAGACACCTTCCTGCTGGGTGGCTTTGGGCAGTCACCTCCCTCTCGGAGGCTTAGCGTCCCCCGCTGCTATGGCTCTCAATAATAATAAAGACAATAACAGCCGATGCTTATGGAGCGCCTGCTGTACGCCAGATGCTGCTCTGAGGACTTGCCCTTTTTCTCTCACTTTTTCCTCTCAACAACCAGAGGAGGTAGCTACTGCGGTTATGCCCATTTTTCAGAGAGGTTGAGTGATTTGCCTGGGTGTAGGTAGTGGGGCCAGGATTCAAACCCCGCAAGTCCAGCTCTGGAGGCTGGAGGCTGTCCAGGCTTTTCCACCATATTATGCCTAACTGGCCCTGATGGGCCTGCCTGCTGGGAGGCTGCTGTGAGGACCAGTTGAGCCTTAAAGTTCAGGTCCTATCTCCACCCCAGTTCTACACTGGGGACTCATTCCTTTCTTCCTCTCTCATTTGGGAAGCCTTGACTGGCAGTCCCTGGGGGCCAGGCCCTATCCCACGTGCTGGGGACAGAGCAATGAATCAGACCCTCCCGTGCTCCCGGGGGGAAGATGCACCAGGAGGCTGGCAGCTGTCTGGGTGGAGTCCTGTGGGGGCTGGCCCAGTCCCAAACTGGCCGTGGCTGGGAAGGCTTCCCAGAGGAAGAGGTTTCAGTTGAGACCTGAAACGTGAGCCGGAGTAGGAGTCAACCAGGCAAACAGGAGGAATAGCAGGAATAGCATTCCGGGCAGAGGGACTAGCATGGGCAGAGCCCAGAGGTGGGTCTGAACATGACATTTGCAAAGAACTGAAAGACAGCAGGAGAGTGGGAGCCTAGACGGGGCAGGAGGTGTGCAGAGAAGGGGCTGGAACGTGAGCAAGGCCAGGCGGAGGAGCTGTGGCTTCCTGGAGGAGGCTTGAGTTCAGGAAGGAACTGAGGACGGGAGTGCCATGGGCAGATTGGTATTTTAGAAACACCTCTCTGGGTCTGGCGAGGAGGATGGCTGGGGGAAGGCTCTAGCAGGGTGCCCTGGGGATGCCAGCCATTTGGCCTCTTTTTCCCTTCGCCTTCCCCTCATGGCCCAGCCCCCTGAGCGTCTCCTCTGGAGCTGCCCACTAACCCTGCCAGGGCCTGGCCAGACCTGGCCTGAAGCCCTTGGATTTTGCCTGTATGGAAAGTTCAGCTGCTTATGCAAAGCCTGGCTTGGGGGAAGGTGTGTGTGAATGAGCTGAGGGAGGCCTTGGAGGCAGAGGGGGTGGGTGCAGGCCCTGAGGCTACCTGCAAAGGGGGTCTGGGGTCTAAGGGGGTCTCCAGAACAGTGACCTTAGAGCAGCCCCATGAAAGCACCGGGTTAGGCCCAGTTGATGGCGGGGTGCCCTGGGGAGGGGGCAGAGCCCAGGAGGCCCAGCCTGCCGAGCTCCTTGCTCCCTCCCTGTCTGCCAGCTCAATAGGGTGTGGAAATCACGGATCCCACCCAGCCCCCTCACTCTACCGATGGGGAAACTGAGGCCCAGAACAGGGCATAGACCAAACTTAGGTCAGTGGCAGAGCCTAGGCTCAGCCCAAGAGTCTCAGTTGTCCCCAACAACAATAAATAACAGTGAAAACCTCCCTGCAGAGCTGGCCTGGGCTCGGTCCCCTCTGTGTTGTCTTGGGTAGGTCTCTTCACATCCCTGAGCCTCAGCCTCTGGGTCCAAAATGCTGCCTCATACTGGGAAGAACATCGCCTCTCCCACTTGATGCTTTAAGGCATGCCTGGCCCATTGTGGGGCTTAATTAATGTTTACTCAATGAATCCCATTGAATTCTCATAACTCTGGAGGAAGATATTTATTACACTATTTTATACTGAGGCTCAGAAAGGAGAAATGACTTGCCCAAGGGCATTCAGCTGAGAAGTGGCTGATATGGGACTGGAGCCCAGGTGTCTGGGCACCTGTCTAGGACCCCTGATGGACACAGCTCCTATTTTGAGCTCTCAGTGAAAAGCAGCTGGTGTCCCAAGCAAGATCCATCAGTCGGTTGGGCAGAGTGTGTGTGTGTGTGTGTGTGTGTGTGTGTGTGTGTGTGTGTGTGTGTGTGTGTGTGTGTGTTTTAGGCTGGGCTGGCCTGCAGGCTGGAACTCAGCTCACATCAACCCCTGTGCCTCTGTGCTTGGGCCAGACTGCAGCTGCTGCCCCATGGGGAAGGGGACCTTTCCACTTGCCCTCCTGCACTGAGGTTTTTTTCTCTTGGGCTGGCTGGCTGGGGAGAGGAGCTGGTCGTGGGATGACCAACAGGGCACCTGCTAGCCCCTCCCACGATGGAGTCTGGCCAACTAATGCCCTGCACATGACAGGCATGGCGTGGGCACTGGGCTGGGGAAAGGGATTTGCACTTTCCTAATCTGGGGGCCGCAGCCCTCCTCTGTCTTGGCCAGGGCCGTGGGAGAGGTTTGTCTGTGCCCCCGTGCCCAGTGGCCCCAGCTCAGATCCCTGGCACACACCCAGCTACTCTGCTTGGGGCCTTCCCTTGCCCTGTTCACGCTCCCGCCACCCTCCAGCCCCCCACTGATTTAGGCAGAGTTGGGACTTATGGGGGCAAATGCTGGGGCATTTATGGCTGGTGGAGATGCAGTGCCATGCAGGATTTGGGGCTGAAGGATGGGGGCAATGTCAGGGAGGTTTTGGGCCCATGTTGGGGCAGAGTTAGGGGGAAGACCTCATAGGGGTACAGAGCTGGAGTGTTTGGGGCTAGTCCTAGGCCACCTCTTCCTGGAGAAATTTGGCTACAAGTCAGGGAGGCAAATGTGTGGGCTATGCCCCCCCTCGCTGGGCGGTAAACACAGCCGTCGCCCAGGAGACGGGCCCAAACATGTCGGCCCCCCACGGTTATTTATACCAGGACTCCCTCTCCTTCTTGGGCCTGGTCTGGCCTCTCAATCCACTCCTGAGCTGAGCGTCCTGAGTGGAGGGTCCAGCCCCCGTCAAGGCAGGAGGCCCCAGCAGCAGGCCTGCTTAAACCCCACTAGGGACTGGGTACTCACCACCTCCCAGTGGCATGTCCATTGGAGGCACTGGGTCTTACTGATCAGAAATGTGCCCATGGAGGCCAGGGCCTGGCCAGGAAGCGGGAGCCCTGGGATCGAGCACTGGATTTGCTCTAACCTGCTGCATGACTGTGGTCCCTATAACCTCAGCTTCCCCATTGTTCAGTAGGAGGGAAGGGTCCTGACTGGTGCTTTGCAAGCTTTTAAGCAGTAGATCTGGTTCTTTAAATAAAATGTGACACAGGAGCACAGGAGTGACACAGTATATAAAATACATTAAAGCAGGGCTGCTCTAGGTGAGTCAAAGGCGGGGGTCCAGGATTCTGCCTGCTCACTCTATGGCCCTGCATACCACCAACCTGGAGCCTGTGCACGGCCCTCCTTCTTCTAGAACACCTTCCAGGGGACCCTGGAGTTCCCACTCCAGGCCTTGCACAGACCTCTTTGCTGGTTCGCCATCCCAAGGGCCACTGTTGTGTGAGTGCTCCTAGGCCCAAGGGCAGCTGTTTGCAGCCAATGTAGTTGAGAGCAGGCTGGGGGCAGCCACAGGAATGTACCCAAGGCCCCCTCCGGTGAGGGATGATCCCAGTGTGGGAAGAGAAGAGGGCACACCATGGGCCAGGGACTGGAGGGTAGCAGGGGTTGGCTGTCCCCTCCCTGCCAGATTCCAACATGGGACTCCAAGGATTCCAAGATTTTAAATTCAAGCCTAGCCTTCCAGATCGTTATGAAGCTATATGTGTCAGGAAGGATAGATCATATTTTATTTAACAGCTTGTTAGCTTGATTTAAACTTTTAAATATTCAGACTTATAGTGTGTGCGTCTCCATTTGTACTCTTTCCCAGCCCCACCAGAGTTCGAGGTGGGCGTGCATTGGCCCTCCCTCCACCCACCCACCCACCTCTGTAGAAACCCCAAAATGCCCTTGCTGAGAACTCTTGGGCTTCAGAGGACAGTGGGACATTCCTGACTCACTGATGCTTAAGGCCCTGGAGACCTGGGCCTTCTTGTTGCCTCCCAGATACTGTCTGAGCATGTACTGGCCAGCCTGCGGGATGTGGAGGAGTCAGAACTGGCTTTGCCCTTGATGGATGGATCCTAATGAGCTGGTGGGGGGTGGGGAGTGGACAGAGGTAGGAATTATCTCAGCACAAAGAGGTCCTGGGGTGCCCAGAGGGGGCCAGGAATCCCAACCAGGGGCTGGGGGAGCACTTCTCCTCAAAGCAGATCAGGGATTTTTGGGGAGGAAGGGGGAACATCCCAAGGAGAGGAGAGAGCATGAAAGTCACCAGGGTGGAAATAGACAGAGTATGGAGAGGTGGAGCGTGGCTGATGCCTAGTGTGTGCACAGCCTCAAGCTCTGGGCTGAGGACCTCAGGTTGTGAACCATGAGAAGCCACTGTAGGATTGTAGATGGGGGAGGGGTGCACAGACTGCAAGGTAAGTGGACTGGGGGTGAGGATGGGGATGGTGCTGGAATCGTGGTCAGTGAAGAGGTGCTGGAGGGAGGAGGAATGGGGTGAATGCTTGACTGGATAGGAGTAGGGGGGCTAGGAAGAAAGAGTTGATCTCAACTTTGCCTTCTGGAACCTCTTCGCTATGTCCTCCTTCGCTCTATCTTGGTTCCTGCCTCTGTCTCCCACCATTCTGCTGCCCTGGGTCTCCATGCTGGGGAGAGGAGTTCCTCTTCCCAAACCCCCCTCCCCAAATAGGTGGGGAGTGTGAGGGGACCTGCTCATTCATTCATTCACTCAACAAATATTTATCGATAATCTGCTCTTGCACCAAGCCCTGTTTTAGGTATAGGAGAGATAGTGGTGAACAAGATAGATAAGTCACTGCATTCATGGAGCTTACATTATGGGGGGCCAGGGGCCCAGAAACTGTGTCTTTCCCTGGTGTCCACCCTCTGGCCCATACCCCTGGATACCCGGGAGCAGGGACTCTCTCCATTACCCACTCGTTCATCCCAGCTGCCCTGGTATCAGCACCCATCTTCAGAACATTGAGGAAGGGGGTCCAGTGCTCAGGGTCCCAACCCCAGGAACCACCCATCTCTATAAGACGAGCCCGGGCCTGGGGGCAGGACCTGGGCTCAGGCCCTAGTCCTTTTCATTTCCATGTGACTTTGAGCCCCTTACAAGAACCTTCCTGGCCTCAGTTTCTTTATCTGTCAAGTGGGGCTTTGGGGAGGCCCTGAGGAAGTGAGGGGAGGGAAAGACCTGTCAACTCCAGTATTCCCCATTGGTGGACAGCTCCTTTGGCTGTGGGTGGAGGTGGAGGTGTGCCCAGGGCTCAATATCATCGTCATTATCAACCCAAGATAATAATAGCTACTATCTATTGTGTTCACTGTGGCCAGCCTCATGCATCTTCTCTTTTAATTTATTCCCCACAACCAGCTCTGTGTGGTCGCTGTATCTTCCCTCCCCATGTGCCAGATGAGAAAACTGAGTCTCAGTAAGGTGAAATGACTTGTTTGAGTTCACGTGCGAACCTACCTGACCCTGGGAGCCCTTAAGGACTGTGCAATGAGGGTGCTGCCTGGCACCTGCCCCTCCTGGGCACTCAGCCTCGAGAGTAGTAACCCAGCCCTAGTGCCTCCCCCCACCCCCCTCGGGGGCTGGCACCACCCCGAGTCTGGGCACTGGGTCCTACAACACTGGCCAGGGCAGTACCAGGGGCCGGATCAGGCCAGGACCCGATTTACGGTCCTTGGCACCTCTGGGTCCTGGGGCGCTCAGTCCCCAGCACGCAGCGTTGGTGGGTGGGCGAGCCGCGGGCAGTCGGGGTGTCGCGCCCCCATCTCCGCCCCCGTCCTCGGGGACGCGGCGGCACCTTCACACTTTCCGCTTGGCCCGCTGCTCGCCTTTCAGGCCGCCGCGTTTTCAATTGTTAATTTGGAAACGGAAAAAGAAGCCGGCGGGGCGGGGGAGGCCGCAGGGAGGTAACCGGAGCCTCAGCGCCGCCCGCGCCCCTCCCGCGAGCGGTGCCGGGTGTCGGCGACGCTCCGCCCCTCCAAGGGACAGCACGGGGCCCCGCCCACCACCGCGTCCCGCCCCTTCCAGTATGCCCCTCCCCATGCTGACAAGGCGGGGACAGCCCCGAGGACCCCTGAGCTGGAAGGGGCTCCTGAGGGGGAAGGGGCGGAGGCCGTGCCGGGGGAGGAGTCCCCCAGGAGCCCTCCTCCCCAGGAATCCCTCCCTCTCCCGAGGAACCCGGCCTGGTGTCAACCTCCTCTGCGTCCCGAAGTGAACCCAAGCCTTTCTGCAACCCCTCAGCGCGGGGTTCATCGGGGCCAGACCCCTGCCTCCAGGCTGCCGCACTAGGGATCATTGGCCCCATTGGACAGACGGAGAAACTGAGTCCCAGAGAGGGACAGTTCACTTGCTCAAGGTCATGCAGCCAAGGCTGAATTCTTGAGCCTGGCAGGGGTCAGGATCGGAGTTGAATTCAAGCCCTGTTCTTTTCGCTCTCAAACGGTTAGAGTTCTGTCTTCCTCAGAAGAGGAGGGGGCTTCAGGAACAGAGGTGCAATTTGTCCCCTTCCCCCGACCTCCAGCACTGTTTCTGTGGTTAATGAGCTATTGGAAGTCCTGCTTTGGTCTACCCTGACTCCTCCTTGCTATGATTATTCAATCATAGGGGAGTTTTGGAGGTAGAAGGAGGTCTCTCTAGACTTTCCACGCACAGGAGTGCCATGCAAATGAAATGTAAAAGACCTTCCACCTCTGGGAGACTCTAGAAGTGCCTCAGGACTGCAGCTTCAGGAGCTGCCTCATTCATTTCCCTTTGGGAAGTCAAAATCATCAGTCCCAGATGGATCAGCAAAAAATGGGGCTCTTGGAGACCCTTACTCAACCCCTTCCTCTCCCTGAGAAGTAAACTGTAACTCAGAGACAGCTTTCCAACCCGTCCTGAGTGGTGGCAGACTCAGGATAGAGAGCCTGTTGACCCAGGTTCCTAGCTGTGTCCACATTCTGTGCCTCCCCGTCTGCTGCCCCCAACCCTGACACCTTTCTCAGAGCCACGAAGCAGGGCCTTGCCTTTCAAGGGACTCTGAATCAGGCGGAACCTCTCCCCTTAAAGGCCGAGGAAACTTGCGGGGGGAGATGTCTGCAGATGTGCTTCCAGCTTCCAGCCGAAGACCCTCCTCACCACTCCTCCACCTTGGCTGTGGAGCAGGCCAAGGTCACTCAGCAAGCCTTTCCCAGCTGTCAGGGCCCATTGGAGCCAGTCTTGCTGAATTCAGTCTGGCTGGTCCTGGATTTGGGGTTCCCATGGTGAGCAATGCTCTCAGGGCAGCTGTAACCAACTGCCCCAGGTGTGGCCTGTGCGTTTGCATGCTGCTTTGCTTGTTAGTAGCAAATGCATCCAAACGCTCCCCCCCTATCAATCCCCCTAAACCTCCCACTGGGTGAGATCCTCAATGGCTGAGTCTGCAGGACTCCCAGGCTGTCCTCCCTAGGGGGCCCAGCCCTCCCCAAGCTCCTGTTCCACCCTGTCAGCTCTTGGTGCCCTCTCTGCTCTGGGAGAACCAAGTGGCGGGCACTAAGCTCTCTTTCCCCTCTTTTGACTCTTCCCTCCCTTCCCCCTTCCCCCTTTGCACAAGTTCTGCTGATTCAGAGGACAGAAAGCTTCTAAGAGGTGACCCTGACCCCTGCCAGGCTCAAGTGGCTGGAGGCCTGGGTAATCCTCGAACCCAGTGCCACCCTGACACATACAGTGGGAAGGGCAGGGGCGGGCCCCAGTCTGCCGCCAGGATGAAGGAATTTTCAAGGTGGGGATGAGGGACAGGTGCCTGGGTCCTTCTATAGAAAGAGGAGAAATCAAAAAACATTACCTTAGGAATAGGGAACTCTGGGTGCCAGTCCCAGCTCTGCCACTGATCTCCTGTATCATCACAGGTAGGTCATGCCCCTCTCTGGGACTCAGTTTCCCAACTATAAAGAGAGGATTCATTGACCCTAAGGGATCTTTCTTTCAGTGCCAAAATATAGTCAGTATCTGCTCACCTCTTGCCACCTCTATTCCCGTTGTACAAGTCACCATCACCTGTCGCTTGGATTAACCATTAGCGTCTCAACTCAAGACAGGGGTGAATGCCATTGCTTTCCCCATCCCCTCTCCGTGCCATAGTCTGTTCTCCACTCAACCTCCTGTGTGATCTTCTGCAAACATAAGTCAGATCATGTTACTTTCTGCTCAGAACTCCCCATCTCACTTGGACTAAAAGCCTAAATCTTCACACTAGCCAGTAGATGCTCTGCTTCCCACCTCCCTCCACTGCCTACTACTCTCCCCCTTCCTCACTCCGCTCTGGGAGCACTCCTTTCTTGATGGTCCTGGAACACACCAGGCACCCTCTGGCTCAGGTCTCAGGCACCTCTCTCAGACCTCATTTCCTTCTGCCCAAATGTCAGTTTCTCAATGCTGCTTTCCCTGACCACCCTCTATAGAGAATAGCTCCCGACTCCCATGCCAATGTTCTTTGTCCCCTTTTCCCGCTTTATTTTTCTCCGTCATCATCTGACATTTTGAACATTGTCTTATTTATTTATTATCCATCTCCCCCCATGAGAACGTAAACTCCATGAAGCCAGGGATGTTGTCGGTCTTTGTGCCTGGCTCACGGTGAGCACTCACTAAATACGTACTTACTGAATGAGTGAGTGAATGCTCTGTGGCTCTGGACTGTGGGATTCCTGGGTGTTGCTGCCGGCCCCAGTTCCCTCATAATCCCATCTGCTGCGGGGAGGGTTGAGGTGTGGAGCTGGGAGCGGCCAGCAGGGTGTGGGCACACTGGGTACCAGTACCAGTCAGAGGTCCGGTGCTGGGTCGTCCCCTCTTTCAGGAAACTTTTACCCAGCTCCCATCCTGAGTTGGGAACAGGGCATTCCAGGTGAAAAGGACAGGACCTCAACGAGCTCTTGGTCTAGGGGAGGAGGCTGGTACTCAAACAGTGCTTTTCATGTGTTGAGGCAAATGTCATGATGGAGGTGAGTGTAGAGCTGGAGATGGGGGATTAAGGGAGCATAGAGTGGGGGCTCTCACCTAACCCAGCCAGATTGGAGGAGGGGCAGATACAGCATGAGCAAAGGTGAGGAGCAAAAAAACAGAGCAAAAAAGCTCTGTTTGCTTTTTTGGGGGGAACAGAGCTGTGACAATGGAGTATTGTGTGCCAGGTGGGGCACTGAGTGGTGGAGAGTCAGGTGGCCGGGTGAGTAAGGGCCTGCCTTGCAACCATGCTTAAGGTGCTTGGGCCTGAGCCTGCAAGTCGGTGGATTTCACACTTTAAGCAAACAAAAAAAAGCAGCAAAGCTCTTTGTTCAAATGAAATCTTATGCCAAGCTCAGCATGTAAAACTGAGTCACCCAAATCCACACAAGCTGCTCAGGTAGAACCAGGGGAAAGTTTCCATTGGCCATCTTGTTTAAGTTTCCAAAATTCAGGCTGCCTGAATTCCACCCCTTAGTTTGCTTTCACTTTGCCGGCCTCCTGCTTGGGAGGCCACGCTCACTGTTTATTTGAGGAGTCAGTGCTGCCTGGCCAGCCCTGAACACATGCATAGCCCCTGCTCCCTCCTCGTTGCCACCCTTGACATGTTGCTCAGCCCACTTACCTGGTGCACCAGGTAGTCTAGCTGGCATGGCAGAGGGAAGCAGCAAGAACAAGCAGGAGGGTTTGGAGCTGGTTCAGGTGGGAGGGTACGAGGCTGTGACTCATAAAGCACCTTGTCGAGAAGACACCGCCTTCCATACCATCCTGGGACCAAGACCATTCACACTGGCTCAAGAAAAATTGGCATGTGGATGTGGAGAACACCTACCGGAAGGAGAGGGAGGAATTTGTAGAGGCTTCATAGCAGGAAGCACATCTGGGCTTCGTGAAGTCGAGAGGGGGAGATGAGATTCTGGAGCGACAGTCTCATCTCCACTTCTCTCTGCACCTCCGCCAACATGCTTCTATGGTTCTTTTTTTTTTTCCTAAGTCATACGTAATCTTTTCCTAAGTCATACGTAATCTTTTATTTTTTTTTCCCTAAGTCATACGTAATCTTTTATTTTTTTTTCATTCATTCATGTATTATTTCTTTAAAAAAATTTTTTTAAACTTTAAAAAAAAAATTTATTTATTTATTTTTGGCCGTGTTGGGTCTTCGCTGCTGCGTGCAGGCTTTCTCTAGTTGCCGTGAGCGGGGGCTACTCTTCGTTGCGGTGCGCGGGCTTCTCATCGCGGTGGCTTCTCTTGTCGCGGAGCACGGGCTCTAGGCGCGCGGGCTTCAGTAGTTGTGGCTTGCGGGCTCCAGAGCGCAGGCTCAGTAGTTGTGCCGCGCGGGCTTAGTTGCCCCGCGGACTGTGGGATCTTCCCAGACCAGGGCTCAAACCCGTGTCCCCTGGACTGGCAGGCAGATTCTTAACCACTGCGCCACCAGGGAAGCCCTAAAAATTTTTAGTGGAATCTAGTTGATTTGCAATGTTGTGTTAGTTTCAGGTATACAGCAAAAGGAATCAGTTATACATCTACAGATACCCACTCTTTTTTAGATTCTTTCCCTATATAGGCCATTACAGAATATTGAGTAGGCCTCTGTGGTTCTTAAGTCCATGCCTAAGAGAAACAATCTGATTGGCTCAGCCCAACCTATGGGGGGGGGCGGCTTTCTTAGGTCAGTGTCCATCTCCCGGCAGCCGGGAGAGGGGCACGGAGCCACGTGGTACCACATGGGGTTGGCCCTTCCAGGGCTGTGGTGGCTCTCAGGGCCATCTCCAGGGCTGCCCCATGTCCTGTGCGCCCTGTACGATGCAAAGGGCTGGGTTGAGAGGGTGAGTGGTGCCGAATCCAGCCTGTGCTTGAGGGTGGATCAGCCCAGAGCAAGGCTTGCCTCGTTCTAATGGGGTCATTTGGAAGGGTCAATTTCTATCATTTTTCAGGCTAAAGGGAATGCCTTTTCTAATTGGTCCTCCAAGAGGGCGCATTTTTTTCATAGTTTGTACTATGTACTGGCAGCTGCTGTCCCTCCAGGGACATCCTCAAAGAATCTGGAACTGAGCTGAAGGCCAGCCCTTTCCCTTCTGCCCCACGGCTGGAGAGTTGTAAGGCTAAAGGGACTTTAGCCGTCGCTGAGTTGTCCCCTACCTTCATGTTGCAGATGGGGAAACTGGGGCTCCACTGAGACCTCACCCCTAGCCCTGAGCTCCAGCGCAGGCCTCTGGCCCAGAGAAACGGCGGCCGCGGCAGCAGCCCTGGTGCGGGGCCCTGGGTCACGTGCTTTTGCTCCCTTTGCCATATTTAGAATCGCTGGATCAGGGGAAACTTCTCGTCCCAGCCCCTGAGGATTCTTGGAAAGAGCCTCGCTCTGAGGCCTGGCTGACTGCCCCTATGCTTTATTCCCCTGCAAGAGACAGTTCGAGCCTGTTCTCCCCAGAGGAGCCTGGGACCCTCTGGGCCACACTGCACCTCTGTCAGGAAGTGCCTCTCAGGTCTAGTTGAAGTTCCTTCGTCAGTATCAGCTTGGGTTTGGGGTTTAAGAAGCCCTCTTCTGCTGGAAGGTGGTGGGAGTCATGGCCTCTGCCCTCCAGGAACCTTGGCTGAATGGGGACAGACTGGCCCCAGGGTTCCATAGCCAAGGGAAGGTAGAACCTTGCATTTGGGGTCCTGGTCTGGGAGGCAAGGAAAGAGTCACACACTCCCAAGGCCAGATGCAGAAATGAGAGAGCCGGCTGGTGGCCAGGCCGGGGGCAGACCCTGGCAGGGCTCAGTGTGGGAGGAGGGACGCTGGAGAGAAGGAAGGAAGGAAGGAGACCCAGTGGGAAGGAAGGGGCAGGGCCTGGAACTGCATTTACTTTGGCCTTGTGGGGAGCGGGGAGGTCCCCTCATCCCACACAGGCTCCTTCCTCCCTCAGAATCAGCAAGCTTTAAAAACCAAAAAAAGCCTAACCCAACCCAAACCAAACCAAAAATGCGTGTGTGGAGCACCTGCAATGTTCTAGGTCTTTTCTCCTATCCTGCCCTATGGGGATAAGGGTCCTGTGTTCCCACTGGACCCCTCTCCAGGGCCTGGTCAGCTCATTTTCCCATTCTCCACACCTGCGGTTTCAAACCTCTTCCCCCTCTTTAGACCCCCACCCACTCTGCTCCCTACTGAAAAGTAGATCTGGCCTCCTCTTCCCAGAGAAAGTCGAGTCCCCTGATGGGGGCTCTCTAGGCTTCTCGCATCTGTACCCCAATCTCCTCTCCCACCTGGTCTCTCCCTCTTCCCGCCTGTCACCATGGAAACTGGCGGGGTCCTTTCTGCTCAGCACCAGCCCTTCCCCTGCTCTGGATCCCAGCCTCCCAGCTGCCCTGGGGACTTCACTCCACTGATCACTCCGTCTCTTTCTCACATCTTCAACTTCTCCCTCTCTCCTGGCTCCTTCCACTCTGGCTCTCTCATCTTAAAACAACAACCACAACCACAAAAAGAACAATGGCTTGTTCCCTGTGCTCCGTATCCTTCTCCAGCTACCAATCTCGGCCTCTACACTTTAAACTTCTTTAAATAGTTATACCTCCACTCACTGTCTCCACTTCCTCACTGCCCCTCTCCCTTTCTCATCCCATCTAGACCTGCTCCAGCCCTCCCCTCCCTCTGTGGCTGGCCTTGCCAAGGTACCCAGTGACCAACGTGTCACCAAATCCAGTGGACATTTTTCAGGCCTTAACTTGCTTGACCTCTTGGCAGCATTTGACACTGTCATCCACACTCCCTCCTTGAAACACTTACTTCTCCTGGCCTGGCACCTCTCTCTTCTGGTTTCTATCCCATCTCACTGGCTGCTCCTTCCCAGTCTGGGTAGAGGGTCTCTCCACCCTCTGGGGTTCCATCGGTTCCTCCTCTAAATTTGCCTCATGCTCTCTGGACTCTCTCAGCCGCACCCATGGCCTCAGTCACCACCTCTCCCTCGATGTCCCCCAGATCCACATTTCCAGCTCAGGTTTCTCTCTTCATACCCAGAGTGTTTGCCCAGCCCTCTCCATCTCAACACGTCCAAAACGGAGCTCATCACCCCCACACCCACTCCTCCACTGGGCTCTCCCATCTCAGTTCAGTCATGGCACCTTCATCCATCCAGTCCCGACACCGGAAATATGAGTTATTCTCTCTCATTGTCCCCATTTCCAATTAACCATCAAGTCCTACTTCCTAACACTTTCTAACACTTTCTCCAGTCCATTCACTTCTCTATCATGTTGCCACTGTCATCTCTCATCTGAATTATTGTGGAGCTTCCTACTTGCTTTTCCTGATCAGTCTCTAATCCATGGTCCCCACTGCCCCTGAGTTGTGGTCCTGAAACACAAATCAGACCATATCATTCCCTCTGTTAAAACTCTTCAATGGCTCTCCATTGCCTTTAGGTAACGTTCATAAGGTCTGAGCGTGCCTGATCTGGCCGTCTCTGGTTTCTCCTCTGCCCCTTCGTTATAGGCCCGCACTTGCCAGAACTACCAGCTGCCCTGGGCTGCCTCCAGGCTCCCACATCTCTGTTGCTTGCACACACATCCTGCTTCCTCTGCTTGGGGCACCCCACCCCTGTCCTCGTCACCTCCACCTCTTCACTGATCCCTCTACTTTGGCTCTGCTAAAGCCATCTTGGGGTTCCCCCCAACCCCTGGATACACTGTTATCACTTCATCCATCATATCACCACTGTGTTACACTTGTTAATTTCTTGGGGGCCTGTATGATTAATTGCTGGCTTTACAATAAAACTGGCTGAGTGTGGATGGCAATGAACAATTTCTTTTTTTATTATTATTATTTATTTATTTTTGGCTGCGTTGGGTCTTCATTGCTGCGCATGGGCTTTCTCTAGTTGCGGTGAGCGGGGGCTACTCTTTGTTGTGGTGTGCGGGCATCTCATTGCGGTGGCTTCTCTTGTTGCGGAGCATGGGCTCTAGGCACGCCGGCTTCAGTAGTTGTGGCGTGCGGGCTCAGTAACTGTGGCTCACGGGCTCTAGAGCGCAGGCTCAGTAGTTGTGGCACATGGGCTTCGTTGCTCCACGGCATGTGGGATCTTCCCGGACCAGGGATCGAATCCATGTCCCCTTCATTGGCAGGCGGATTCTCAACCACTGCACCACCAGGGAAGTCCCTGCAATGAACATTTCTTAAGTAATTGTGGCTCAGAGAGGTTAGGCGATAACCTCTTTTCTGCTGCCTAACCCACCCCACCCCAGCCCTCTTGCCTTCCATATCCCCATCTCTCCAGCCTCCAAGCATCTGTCTCCCCAGGGACATCCCCAAAGAGTCTGGAACTGAGCTCATGGCTCACCCTTCCCTTCCACCCCACTGCTGGGGAGTCGTAAGGCTGACACTCCCCACCTCATATTGCAGACAGGGAAACTGAGGCCCAGAGAGGCACTATGCCTTGGTGGTCCAGGTGGACTTGGGTTCAGGTCCTGGCCCTATGGCTTTGGACAACCTAGTATACCTTTCTTTCTTTTTTTTTTTCCTTTTAAGTAATAGCTTTATCGAGATGCAATTCACATACCATAACCGCCTGCCCCCCTTTTAAAGTGCACAATTCAGTGGTTTTTAGTGTATTTACAGAGTTGTGCAGCCATCATCGTACACCTCTCGGAGCCTGTCTCCTCACTGATGGGCCATGGTGACTGTGGTGCTGCTCTCATGGAAGTGCTGGGAGGAGGGGTTAGGAACATGCACAAGGAGGGCTCCGCCAGTGCCCGGCCAACAGGAAGCCTTGGCCAGCAGGACCAGTTATGGGGTCACACAGCGAACCGGGGTGAAGCTGAGGTTGGCATGAGACCCACCTCCCCAGCAGGCTTTTCCTCCCCCCACCCCACCCCCCTGCCTTCTTACACTGTGGCTAGGGTTAGGGTTAGGGTTAGGGTTAGGGTTCCCTGGCAGTAATTTGAGGAAGGCCACGGGGCGGGGTGGGGGTGGGGTGGGGGAGGCAATGATTACAGCTGTTTAAAAAGCCTTGGGTTGGGCTTCCCTGGTGGCGCAGTGGTTGAGAATCTGCCTGCCAATGCGAGGGACACGGGTTCGAGCCCTGGTCTGGGAAGATCCCACATGCCGCGGAGCAACTAGGCCCATGACCCACAACTACTGAGCCTGTGCATCTGGAGCCTGTGCTCCGCAGCAAGAGAGGCCGCGATAGTGAGAGGCCTGCGCACCGCGATGATGAGTGGCCCCCGCTTGCCACAACTAGAGAAAGCCATTGCACAGAAACAAAGACTCAACACAGCCAAAAATAAATAAATAAAAATTAAAAAAAAAAAAAAAAAAGCCTTGAGTTGGCTAATAATTGAGTCAACCACAACCACTCCCATTCACTAACCTAGTGATTCTCAAAGTGTGGTCCCTGGGGGAGCAGCATTAGAATCACCAGGAACTTTGTAGAAATGCATATTCTCAGGCCCCAATTCATACTTACTGAATCAAATGCTCTAGGAGTGGGGCCCAGAAATCAGTATTTTAATAAGCCTGCCAGGTGATTCTGATGCCCGCTGTCGTTTGACAACCATGGATCCAAGCAAACCATTCACCTATTCATCCCTAATCTCCTTGCTGCCTTCCTGAATGAGTGGGATAGTCACAGAATGGGTGAGTGGGGGAGGAAGGCTTGCAGTAAGTCTCACAATAAGCTCTAACCAGGGAGAGCCAGCCAGGCATCACCCACCCATCCCAGCTCTGCCTGCTGGGCTGGGCAAGGGAGAACATGGGCCCCAAGTTGCAGCCGGGCATGCTGGGTAAAGATGCTCCAGTAAGCGGCTGCCAGCCTGGCCTTTCTGCTGGAGTGATTTTAGAGGGCCCAAGCCAGCTCCTGTGTACCATCTATACTTTGTAGATGGGGAAACTGAAGCCTCAGAAGGGGCCAGAGACAATCCTTAGACAATCCTTATTTGTTGTATGAATGAAGTCACACGCTGGTTCTGGCAGACACCACCAGATCCCAGCTCAGGGCTCCTTCTCCCTGTCTCCTCCATCCCTAAGCTCCAGACATGATCTCTCTCTGCTGTCCCAAGAATGGGTGGCTGTGTGAGGACCTCTCAGGAAGGCCAAGGCAGCTTGGGCCCTAGCTCTGCCATGGATTCACTGAGTGATCTGGAGCAAGTCTGTCCCTCCCTGGGCCCATTTCCTCAACTGGAAGACGGGGATAATTATTCAGCTGCCTGGAACACAAGATGTTCCCTGACAAACTAAGTATATCTGTTCAACTGTGTTGAGCATCTAACCCCCAGCCAGTGTATGAAGGCAGGAGGAGGCGAAGTTCAGGGGTTTTTTAAACAGTGTCTACCAAATAGAGCTGGTCAAGGTTGGAGACTTGCCTTCTCTTCGCTTCTCAGGAAGGCTGCTGGGAGCCCAACGGGTCAGGGATGGATGTGCTTGGAACTTTGGGAGCCTCTGCAGTGGGTACAAACTGGGGGCTTTGGTGACATGATGTTTTGAGGTTTGTTTAAGGTAAATTTCTGCTGTTCGTTTACTCAGTCTATGAAAAAATAAATAAAGCAGATTCAGGGGAGAGAGAGCGGGGATGGGGCCATTACTTTGGAGAGGGGGTGGCTGGGGAAGTCCTCTCCAAGGAAGTGATGTTTGAACAGAGATCTGGATGAGTACGGGAGCAATAAATAGGCAGAGGAAACAGCAAAGCAAGTGCAAAGCCTGGAGATGGAAAAACTTTTGATGTGTTCCAGGAATGGCAGGGAGGTAGAATGGCTGGAGCACAATGATGGAGGGGCTGGAGAGAAGCAGATCAAGTTCAAGGGCCGGGTGGGACCGGATCTCGCAGGGCCTTGCTGGACATGCTGAGGAATTTGACTGCCGCTCTCTAAGTGCCATAGGAAATCAGAGGAGAGTTCTGTGGAGAGTCCTGGTTTCCAGCTTTGCTTTGTAGGAAAATCACACTGATTGCTTTGAAGAGGGTTCCAGTTGGGCCAGAGTGGAGGCAGGGAGACCAGTCGGGGTGAGATGATGGGGGTTAGTCTGTCCAAGGCTACATTCTGTAGTTAGAGACAATAGAAATTGCTAAAGGACGGGATGTGGAGGGTGAGGGAAAGGAAGAGTCAAGGGTCACTCAGATACTTGGCCTGAGCCCCTGGATGGAAGGTGGTGCCATTCCTGAGATGGGGCGACAGGAGAGGAGAGAGATTTTAGGGCAAATTGAGAGTTTGTTTTCAGACACGTTGGGTTTGAGAGGCCCCTGGACAACCGAGAAGAGATGTTGAGCAGGCCGTTGACAGGTGAACTGGACTCGGGGAGAGGCTGCCACACCCTCACACCTGCTAAATGGCCAAGGCTGGGGGCGTTCCTGGTGACACAGTGGTTAAGAATCCGCCTGCCAATGCAGGGGACATGGGTTCGATCCCTGGTCCAGGAAGATCCCACATGCCATGGAGCAACTAAGCCCGTATGCCACAACTACTGAGCCCATGTGCCACAACTACTGAAGCCCATGTGCCTAGAGCCCGTGCTCCGCAACAAGAGAAGCCACTGCAATGAGAAGCCTGTGCACCGCAACGAAGAGTAGCCCCCGCTCACCGCAACTAGAGAAAGCCCACGCACAGCAACAAAGACCCAACGCAGCCAAAAATAAATAAACAAATAAATAAATAAATAAATTTATTTTAAAAAAATGGCCAAGGCTTTTGTGGTAAAGGGGTGGGGACAGAATTTAAAGATTCCCCCCCCGTTTGTATTTTTAAGGAAATGCATTTTAAAATTGATGTTAGTTTGTTATTACCCAAGCAGCCCATGTTTATTCTTTAAAAATACTAAGAAATGAAGATAAGCAAAAAGCAAAACAAAAGCCAAATCATTCTTAATTTTGCCACCCAGAGATCAGCCCTGCTGACTCTTGGTATGTGTATTAAAAAAATCTATATTTTAAAAGTTGGAATCACATTGCTTTAAGGTTTCATAATCTGCTTTTTTCACGTAACCTATTGTGAAGTGGACATTTTAGAGATGTGTACTATCGACATGGAAAGAATAGTGGTGAGGAAAAAAAATTCTTGAAACACTCAGCAGGAAGCCCCAAACGTGACCCATTTACCTGAGGTTCTGAGGTCAGCTGAGCAGTGGGATTGAAGGATTTCTGTCCAGGGCTGGGGTGAAGGCCCATCAAAATTTGGCTGCAGCCCTCCCAGAGGAGGGGGCTGGATGGAATAACCTCAGGAGTACCCTTCCGCCCCGAGCCCTGTGTCGGTGGTGGTCCCCATTCCTGGTGGATGTGGTGCTGGGTTCGCTGCGTTTTCTGTGGTTAATTACTGAACGTGAGGAGCTGGTGTTCTCCCCCACCTCTCCCTGTGCCTTACGTCTTTGCTGACTCAGCTCCTGCCTGGAACTGGCACAGGAGGCCTCCTCTTCCTCACTCATTCAACCAAAACCTTTTACTGACATCTACCACCTACGTCCTCCCCCGTGGGGCATGTGCTGGGCTGCAGCCCTATACCTGCCCTCCACGCAGCCTGTCCAGGGAGGTGTAGTGCGCCAGGGTGGAGCCACGCCCTTCCCATGTCCCACCCCATCCCCGCGTCAGCCCCCACTTTACGGATGCCGAGACTGGCTCAGAGAAGGTAGGTGACTTTTCCAGGGTCACACACACAGCAGGACCGGAATTTGAACCCGGGTGTCTCTGACTCGGAGCCCATGCCCATGCCGCGATGAAATATGAACACAAATAAAGCGCCATAGACAGTGACTTGGGAGGCAAGCACTGGGAGGGGGCGTTCTGAGGGAACAGTGGGATGGGGGCATCCCAGCAGGAGCGTTGGGGCGAGGGGAGCGTGAGCAGCATCTCATCAGGCTCCAGCGGTGTGTCGTGAGTCGTTTCAGGCAGAATGCAGTGTCAGCAGTCCCAGGTGGGGACACTCTGGGAACACTTTGGAGAGGCTGTAGGTCTATGCGTTTCCGGAGAAGCCCATTCCCTCTGGAGTCTCTTCCAGGAGCAACACCCCCATCAAAAGGAGGAGTGCTTCCGGGAGGCCAGCCTCGTTCCCTTTTGCCGCATCTGCAGCCTGTGCCCCACATCTTGTCTTCCCTCACATATTCACATTCTCCCTGAGTCCAGCAGCTTCTCTCCTCACGCCCTTTCCCCTCTTCCCATCCACTGGGGAGTTGGAAACCCTGGCTCTAATCTCACCCCTGTCCTGGACATCCTGGGTGACCTTGGGTGAATCCCTTTCCTCCTCTGGGCCTCAGTTTCCTCATGTGTGCAATTAGGGTTGAGGGAAGTGTCGGATGAGTTGGATTCTAAAGTTCCTTCCATTTCTAACCATCTGGTTCTGGGCCACTCAGTAGCTTCCCACTGCCCTCCGGGAAGTTCCAGGCCTGGATGGCATGGCTCCCTGCTGCCTGATTGCCCTCCACACACCCTCTCCCCCCCTGCATGTTCCCTCCCTACCTGTCTCCCCCAATCCCCTTTCCTTCCGTAGCTGTCTCAGTATTTAATTCCATCAGGCTCCCTGACTTCAGACTATACTACAAAGCTACAGTAATCAAGACAGTATGGTACTGGCACAAAAACAGAAACATAGATCAATGGAACAGGATAGAAAGCCCAGAGATAAACCCACGCACATATGGTCACCTTATCTTTGATAAAGGAGGCAAGAATATACAGTGGAGAAAAGACAGCCTCTTCAATAAGTGGTGCTGGGAAAACTGGACAGGTACATGTAAAAGTATGAAATTAGAACACTCCCTAACACCATACACAAAAATAAACTCAAAATGGATTAAAGACCTAAATGTAAGGCCAGACACTATCAAACTCTTAGAGGAAAACATAGGCAGAACACTCTGACATAAATCACAGCAAGATCCTTTTTGACCCAACTCCTAGAGAAATGGAAATAAAAACAAAAATAAACAAATGGGACCTAATGAAACTTCAAAGATTTTGCACAGCAAAGGAAACCATAAACAAGACCAAAAGACAACCCTCAGAATGGGAGAAAATATTTGCAAATGAAGCAACTGACAAAGGATTAATCTCCAAAATTTACAAGCAGCTCATGCAGCTCAATAACAAAAAACCAAACAACCCAATCCAAAAATGGACAGAAGACCTAAATAGACATTTCTCCAAAGAAGATATACAGATTGCCAACAAACACATGAAAGATGCTCAACATCATTAATCATTAGAGAAATGCAAATCAAAACTACAATGAGATATCATCTCACACCAGTCAGAATGGCCATCATCAAAAACAACATCTAGAAACATCTAGAAGCAATAAATGCTGGAGAGGGTGTGGAGAAAAGGGAACACTCTTGCACTGTTGGTGGGAATGTAAATTGATACAGCCACTATGGAGAACAGTATGGAGATTCCTTAAAAATAGAACTACCATATGACCCAGCAATCCCACTACTGGGCATATACCCTGAGAAAACCATAATTCAAAAAGAGTCATGTACCAAAATGTTCATTGCAGCTCTATTTACAATACCCAGGACATGGAAGCAACCTAAGTGTCCATCATTGGATGAATGGATAAAGAAGATGTGGCACATATATACAATGGAATATTACTCAGCCATAAAAAGAAACGAAATTGAGTTATTTGTCGTGAGGTGGATGGAGTTAGAGTCTGTCATACAGAGTGAAGTAAGTCAGGAGAAAAACAAATACAGTATGCTAACACATATATATGGAATCTAAGGGAAAAAAAAAAAGTCATGAAGAACCTAGTGGCAAGATGGGAATAAAGACAGAGACCTACTAAAGAATGGACTTGAGGATATGGGGAGGGGGAAGGGTAAGCTGTGACAAAGTGAGAGAGTGTCATGGACATATATACACTACCAAACGTAAAATAGATAGCCAGTGGGAAGCAGCCGCATAGCACAGGGAGATCAGCTCTGTGCTTTGTGACCACCTAGAGGTGTGGGATAGGGAGGGTGGGAGGGAGGGAGATGCAAGAGGGAAGAGATATGGGAACATATGTATACGTATAACTGATTCACTTTGTTATAAAGCAGAAAGTAACACACCATTGTAAAGCAATTATACTCCAATAAAGATGTTAAAAACAAAAAAACAAAAAACCCATGAAGGCAGAGGCAATTGTCCTCATTCTGCAGGTGAAACCATGCTTCTGCCGTCTTGGAGTTCATAGGGAAGGGGGGATTCCTGGGTCCCTCCCTCGGCCAGCCCAGACAGACCTACCACCCACAGCTCAGTGACCACCTCTGTGAGCGGCAGCTGCCTCAAGGGCAATTGAGAGGGCTGTAAGGTGTCTGTGAGCTCAGCAGCCTCCTGGAGCTCTGGGGCTTCTCCCTTTGGTGTCCAGCACCGAGCCACAGCTCCAGGGAACTCTTATTCTTAGTCTGCTTTCCAGATTATTCTTCCCAAGTGAAGCTTCCCTCCTCCTCCTCCTCTGACTCTGCAGCCCCCTGCCAGAGGCTCCTTGGCTGCCCTGTCCATCCAGCAGTCTAACCCTCTCCTTCATGCTGCTATTGCAGATTTTTGCTGGTCTTCAGCTGCCTGGTGCTGTCCGTGCTGTCCACTATCCAGGAGCACCAGGAACTTGCCAACGAGTGTCTCCTTATCTTGGTGAGTGCCGGAGTCTGGGTCTGAGGGAGGCTGTGTCGGGGTAGCACCTCTGGTCTGAGGGTGAAGGTGGAGTGAGGCTTCTCATACCATGGCTCAGAGAGTGGCTTGCTGTGCTGTGTTCTCTGACCTGGTGGCTGCCCCTCTCTGGGCTTCATCCCTTGCTTTATAGCAGGTGTTGGGAGAGCTCCCGCCTCTATGCCAGGGCTTATGGTGGGCCCAGAGGAGAGCCACTCCTTCTCAGGATCAAAACTGCTAACACCACTCCTGGTGTGATGGGGGTTTTCCCCCTAACGGGAAGCACCTTGGAGGGTCACAGTGACAGACAACCAACCACCCCTTATGTCACCTGGTCAGGGTTACAGAGGCTGGGATGGCTGGGAGGGGGAGGGTGGGATGAGGAGAAGAAAAACCCAGACAGCTCATGGGGACAGCAAGGGAGGACAGATTTGGGCTTTCAGTCTCTTTGGAAGACATGGAAGAAGCCACTTCCTTCTGGAATCCTCCTCAGGTCCATCCAGGCTTAAGAACCTCCAGGAGAGGTGGTCTGAGGAAATCCTAGTACCCCTAACCCAGGGACTCCGGGCTGGGTGGGTGCTGTGTGACCTAGACCCCGGTCCTGAAGAGTGGGGACCAGAACTCAGGCCCCTGGTCCCACAGGAATTCGTGATGATCGTGGTGTTTGGTCTGGAGTACATCATCCGCATCTGGTCCGCTGGATGCTGCTGCCGCTACCGAGGATGGCAGGGCCGTTTCCGCTTTGCCAGAAAACCCTTCTGTGTCATCGGTAATGGGCCTACCCAGCCCCGCCTGACTCTTGACCCCAAGCCCCAGGGTTAACACCCTGACCCCAGGACCCTGGCTGCTGACACAGACTCAACAGACCTTCCCAATCGCCCCCTCGGCCCCAGGAACCCCCAACGTCGGGTCCAGGCACGGGGTATGTTGGCTCCCCGGCGCTGGCCATGACCTCGCCCGCTCTCCGCCCCTGCAGACTTCATCGTGTTCGTGGCCTCGGTGGCCGTCATCGCCGCCGGCACACAGGGCAATATCTTTGCCACGTCTGCGTTACGCAGCATGCGCTTCCTGCAGATCCTGCGCATGGTGCGCATGGACCGCCGCGGCGGCACCTGGAAGCTGCTGGGCTCGGTGGTCTATGCTCACAGCAAGGTGAGGCCGGGCGTGTCCGGGGGCGTGTCCGGGGCGGAGCTGGTGCGGCAGCTGGAGGGGCGGGGCCGAGCGGAGGCGGGGCCGTGGTAGGGGAGACCAGGGACCCAGCGCGGGCGAGGCCACAGGGGCTACCTCGGGGGGTGGGGCAAGGGCGGGGTCTGGAAGGGAGGTCAGGACCAGGCCAGGAGGCGGGGCCTGAAGGGCAGGGCTTGAGAGTCTCAATTGGAAGCTTCCGGGTTTGGGGGTCTACGCTTACAGCGAAGTGGGGAGCTGGAGCGGGGTCTGAGGGTGGGGCTGGGGCGGGACAGGATGTGGGGCGGGATGGAAACCCGAAAGTGGGGCTTGGGGGGCGGTGCAAGATGGGCTTGTGGGCGGAGGTCTGAGCAGGGAACCTGGAGGATCTAGGGCAGGGCCGGGGCGTGCTCTGAGGTTTTGTGAGGGCCTGGCTCTTCCGTGAAGGTGGGGCAGGGTCTCCTTGAAGGGAGTTGCTAAGAAAGGCAGGCAGAGCCACCTCCAGGGACTTCCGAGAGGTGGGTACTCTTATCCCCTTTCAGAACGCCTCCCATAGGCCATTCTGGGAGCCGTCCACCGCCCCACCTGTGCCAGGTGTGTGGTCTCATCCCTTGCTGACCCCACAGGAGCTGATCACCGCCTGGTATATCGGGTTCCTGGTGCTCATCTTCGCCTCCTTCCTGGTCTATCTGGCTGAGAAGGACGCCAACTCCGACTTCTCCTCCTACGCCGACTCGCTCTGGTGGGGGACGGTGCGTGAGGGTCTGTGCAGGGCCGCCCTTCTCCCTGGGACCCTCCCAGGCCTGATCATCGTGACCCCGACCTAGGAGCCTGTCCCTGTCCTCTCGACTAAGGCTGGGACCTTCGTGACCAGCCTCTGTGTTAGTCCCCCAACTTCCCCAGTGAACCAGCATGTGAACCCATCTAGTTCCTTACATCAAGCCCTTGTGACCTGTACCCCTCTCCCCCTCCAGCACGGGGGAGGGAGAGAATCCATTTATGCTTCTAACCAGCCCCCGTGACAAGTCCTTGTGACCAGTCCCTGTGGGCAACCATGGAGGCCCCCTCCCTTGTGATCAGGCTCCCACCTGCCTGTGACCCAACAAGCTCCTGTGGGTGGCCCCCGTAACCAGCCCTGCAGGTAACCTGTTTGTGTCCCCAGATTACACTGACGACCATTGGCTATGGTGACAAGACGCCACACACGTGGCTGGGCAGGGTCCTGGCTGCTGGCTTCGCCTTACTAGGCATCTCCTTCTTTGCCTTGCCTGCTGTGAGTCCCCCTCCGCTTAGGATGGCCCAGCCCTGGGCGGGGGCGTCCTGGGGACAGATCCTGCTTAAGCCCCGTCCAGCATTTGCATGGGTGGTGGCGGGCACCTCAGATGGGCAGCGGTGGGGGCACCTTTTGTTGTCCCCACCATCACCATATTCCCCGAACCATGCCTATCGTCCTAGGGCATCCTTGGCTCCGGCTTTGCCCTGAAGGTGCAGGAGCAGCACAGGCAGAAGCACTTTGAGAAGCGGAGGATGCCAGCAGCCAACCTCATCCAGGTACAGGACGCCTAGGAAGCCCCTGAACTGAATTGGTGTGTCAGCTCTGTATGGTGACCCTTGTGTCCCAGCTTCACAACTATGACTCCACTTTGAAGCTCAGAGAGATGTGACTTTTCTGGGGTCACATGCCAAGTCAGGGACAGAGCTAGGATGCTGGCTAAGATTGTCAGAAATTTCTCCCTGTACCACATGCCCAGTTCAGGGCTAGCCAGAGCTGTCCCATTGACCCACTGCAACCCCAACTCTACATGGCCTGAAGTGGAGTGGAGCCTGGACAAGAGGCCCTAGGTCCCTAGTGGAAACCCAGTCCTGCCACCCATCAGCTGTGCAGTCATCAGTAAGCCTGTTCTACTCCCAACACCTTAAT
The DNA here is from genome assembly GCF_965194805.1 of Balaenoptera borealis. Classification (NCBI taxonomy): domain Eukaryota; kingdom Metazoa; phylum Chordata; class Mammalia; order Artiodactyla; family Balaenopteridae; genus Balaenoptera; species Balaenoptera borealis. The sequence goes on along the minus strand of NC_138860.1, from coordinate 161,067,045 downwards.
TCACCCCGCAAGCACTCCCACAAGTGAATGTTGTAGCTACAAACCGAGAGAAACACCTTGAAAGAAAGAAATGGTTCTCTGAAGAGCATTTTCCAGGGGACCTGGCCTGATCTGACCTTAAAGGGGAACTCAGGGATGACTACACTGGGAAGCTGACACTTGAGCAGAGAGCTGGAGGATGGGTAGGAGTTAACTAGGTGAAGAGGTGAAGAGGGAAGCCTTGGAGGCAAGCGAACAGCGTGTGCAACGGTCCCGTGGTGAAAGGGAGCACGGTGTGTTTGATGACCCGGAAGGAAGCTAGTTAAGACTGGAACAGAAAGCTCAAGGAGGAGTGTACAGTGGAAGGGTTTGGATAAGTGGGCGAGGCCTAGACCTGAGGGCCAGAGAGAGGAAGTTAACATTTTCCTAAGAACAATGAGGATCCATTAACAGGTATGGAGCAGGAGGAAGGGGTGACATGATCAGATACGTGTTTTGAAAAGTGGTGAGTGGATTGGAGGGTGACCCGGGTGTGTGGAGGGAGCAGATAAGAGGCTCTGGGAACAGTCTGGGTGAGGCGGGGTGGCGGGTGACTTGGACTAGGGTAGCAACAGATGAGACGGAAAGAAATGGGCAGATTCTGCATATTTAGGAGGTGAAATTAGTGACATCAGGAGTGAGGGAGAGGGAGATGGCAGGGTGACTGGCTTGCCTGACTGGATGGTCGATGACCCTCCTCACTGGAGGGGGACCAGACTTGGGGCATGGAGAATGTGAGTTTGGCTGGAGCATGCAGAGTCTGAGGGGCCTCTGAGCCCCTGAGGGGGGATGTTGAAGAGGCCACTGATGTACTGGTGTGCAGCCGAGGTGAGGAATGTGCTGGGCCTTGTGTGCAGATGATAATGAAGTGCTTGCCCAGTGGGGAGAGGAAAGAAGGAGGAGAGAAGATGGTCCAGAGCTGGGCTTTAAGGAACCTCAGCATTTCGTGGCTGGGTGGGCAGAGTTGAGCCAGCCAAGGAAGCAGAGAAGGAACAGCCAGAGGGGTGGGAAAAAAGCAGGAGTGTGTGGGCTCAGTTTCCCCCACTGTCTGAGGCATTCCGATGGGGCATGGGCTGAGGCAAAACTCTGATTTTTTTGTGACTCCATGACTCAGCCTTGTGCAAGAGAAACCTCTGCGAGAAATAGTTCAGGGAACGTATGCACAGCCCGCCTCGGCCTGCTCCCCAGCTGGCCATGCTCTGACCCCCCAGCCCAGGTCTGACTCAACGCTCCCTTATCTTTCCTCCCTAGGGTGGAACCCCCCTCCCATCTCTGCTATCTCCAGCCACCAGCCCAACCTTTCCTTCTTAGCATCCCTTGGGGCACAATGGCTGCTGTTCCCTGGGAGCTGGCCTTCCGAGGGGCATTGTAGGGGCAGGTGGCTGGCACTGGCCGGGCCGAGAGACAGCTGGTATTGTGGTGCCCATAATTAATGAGACAGCTCTGGCAGCTGCTCCCCAGCCCAAGCCAGGGGCCTAGGCAAGCAGGAAGTAAAAATATTCCTGTCTTGGGAGGGTGCCTGGCCAGTGAGGTCAGCAGTGGGCCGTCCCTTAAGGACAAGAGGCACCGGAAGAAGGGTCCAGTTCTGCTTCCTCCTGCCCAGCACCTCCCATGCCTTCTTGCCCTCGCTGATCACCCCACTCACAGTCCCTACCTGGCTCTTCTCTTTACCTGTGGGGAGAGGGACTGTCCTTCCTCTTGTCTGACCGTCATCCCTCCTACGGCGAGGAAACCCTGCAACTTCATGGATGCTGAGGGGTTGGTAGGTGATGCTCTTTCCTCCCCTCGAGGAAACCCTGCAACTTCGTGGATGCTGAGGGGTTGGTAGGTGATGCTCTTTCCTCCCCTCGAGGAAACCCTGCAACTTCGTGGATGCTGAGGGGTTGGTAGGTGATGCTCTTTCCTCCCCTCGAGGAAACCCTGCAACTTCGTGGATGCTGAGGGGTTGGTAGGTGATGCTCTTTCCTCCCCTCGAGGAAACCCTGCAACTTCATGGATGCTGAGGGGTTGGTAGGTGATGCTCTTTCCTCCCCTCGAGGAAACCCTGCAACTTCATGGATGCTGAGGGGTTGGTAGGTGATGCTCTTTCCTCCCCTCGTCAATCCCATGGGCAGTGACAGGCAGCTGGGAAGGAGGGGGTGGGGTTACTATTAGTAACAATGGTTTATTCAGTCAGTGTTCATTCCCCAAACATTTGCAGAGCACCCATCAGGTGCCAGAGGATACGGCGCTGACCAAGACACAGCTTACAGTCTAAGGAGAGAGAAAGACATTAATCAAATACACAATGAATAGGTATTTATCAGCTGTGGTAACAGGAGATAACAGGAGTGTTTAAAGGGGGAACTTGGTATTAAGTGCCTGCTATGTGCCATGCACTGCGCTTGGCATTTAATATACATTTGCCCATTTAGTCCTCATAACACTCTGTTAGGTAAGTAGTATTATGTCCATTTCACAGATGAGGAACCTGAGGCTCTGCACATTTACTTAATTTGCCCACGTGAACCGGTGGCAAAGCTGGGATTGGAAACCCACTTCTACCTGGTGACAAAACCGCAGCCCTTAACTCCCATGCTCCAAGGCCTCTGGCTCTGATGCTGACTGTGCGTCACCTTGGGGAAGCCTTTTCTCTCCAGGCCTCCTTCTAGCCCTGCTGCTGGCTATGGAGTTGGAACTGGCCTCTGGCTCTGAGTACCCTTCACCTGGCCTGAGGACTGGGTTCTTTTGGGGGCAGAGGGCTGGTTGGGGGCTGAGAGGCCCCTCTGATGCCTTGTCCCCCACCACGTCCTTCCCCTTTCTTCCACACCACCAGGCTGCATGGCGCCTGTACTCCACCGACACGAGCCGGGCCTACCTGACAGCCACTTGGTACTACTATGACAGCATCCTCCCGTCCTTCAGGTAGGTCCTACTGCAGGGAGAAGGGGAGGTGGGTGGCTGGTAGTAATGCCCCTTGGGGACAAATGGCTGGGACTCAACCCTGGAGGGGGGCAAAGGGGTAGACAGCTCCCAGGGGAGCATCTGGGGCTGGCTCTGTAGATCCTATGTCACCCAGAGCCTGGAACGTCCTCTCTCCCACTCTGCTATGCCAGGGAATGCGGTGACACTGGACACAGGGCATGGGGTGGAACCCTGCCCTGCTGGCTGAGCCCTGGGTCCTGGGGTGTTGGCAGGCCACATGCTCACCCAGAGTTGTTGCCACTCAGGGCAGTGGCCCAGGCGGCTCACTCCCCACAGTCTGAGTTGGGGGCAATGTTAGCGCTTGCCAGCCTGGCGTATTGCAGCTGGGTAGAGACAGCGTGGTGTGGGCAAGAACGTGTGTGCCATGCTGGGTACAAGCACCCACCCCAGCACCCCCATGCGTAACTGATTTTACTGTCCCAGGCAGCAGCCTTAGGGCCCAGAAGCGGGTTCGCCCCACTGGCCCAGGCTGGGGTAAGACTGCACGGGGGTGGCTCCACACAGGGGATCATTAATAGCATCACCAAGGTTCGTGTGGCCAGGTGCCTGGCCAGGCCCTGAGGCAGGAATGAAGACCTTGGAGAGCGGCTCAGTCCCGTGAGCAGGCGGGCAGTGAGCAAGGCAGGGCCAGGCTGCTGCGCTCAGCGTTTCTGCCGGCGCCTTTTTTGCCTCATTAGTTCTCCAAGAGCAGTTGTTGCGTGATCCCACTCACCCCTGCACCTGGCTGCCCCCATCCCCGCTCCCTCTCAGCCCCAGGGGCTTTCCAGGGGAGGAGCAGGAGAGAAGGGGCTGGGAAGGAGGGGCTCCCAGAATCACACTGGTTCCCCCCATCTCTCTACCTGGCAGAGGCAAGCTCCCACCTTAGAGAGGGATGGTGGTTAGATTAGAAGGAGCCGTCCTTTCTAGAAGTAGTCCTAAGGACTCAAGGCCAGGCCTTGGGGAGTGGGGCAGGGGCTGGTTTGTTAGAAATATGATGTGTGTGATGGGGAGGGAAGATTTGGGGACGTGGTCTTGGGTCCTCTGGAAAGAGGAACAGAGCTTGGTTTGGAAATTCTGGGTCCACTGATCCTCCTTTTCCCTGGACCTCAGTTTCCTCATCCATACAATAGACAAAGAGGACAAAGAAGGGAGATATCCTTCTTGGGTTACAGAAACAAGAAATGGCCTGAGAGTTAGGAAGAAGCTGAGCCCTCAGTCTAGTCTCCAAGAGCCCAGTGGCAAGAGTGAATGCTGCAGAAGGAAGCTGGGCTGCCCTGTCAAGTCTCCCTCCTCAGCCTCAGTTTCCCCCTAAAATCCAGTCGGATCTGGAGGGCGAGGATTTCAGGGCTGCCGCTGGCCTCCGGGTGGGCACAGCTCCATGTCCAGGTGCTCGGCTTGCTGAGCAGAGAGTGAGGTGGATTTGAGCTCCCACCTGCCCCCTTGGGAGGGTGCCCTCGAGTGGTGCCCATCCTGCACAGTCATACTTGGCACCCTTGAGGGTTTCCCAGGAGCTGAGTATAGAGAGAGAGGGAGGAAGGCTAGTCTCCCACCCCCACCCCTGCCCATGCGGGCCTGGGGTGTTTGCCGAGCACCTCCAGAGAGGCAGGGCCTGGCAAGATCTGTCAGGAGCTCAGTGCCCTCAGGTGAGGGGGCAGTGCCAGGGCCCTGCCTGCTGCTGACGGTGCCCTGTCCTGCAGAGAGCTGGCCCTCTTGTTTGAGCACGTTCAACGGGCCCGCAATGGGGGCCTACGGCCCCTGGAGGTGCGGCGGGCGCCAGTACCCGACGGAGCGCCCTCCCGTTACCCGCCCGTTGCCACCTGCCACCGGCCGGGCAGCACCTCCTTCTGCCCTGGGGAAAGGTAGGGGCCCCCCGGGGCTGCCACCTCCTCTTGCTTCTCCTCCTCCTCTTCCATTCTCTGTCTCATCCTCTCTCAGACCTGCCTCCAGCCACTATGTGGGTGTCTGGGCCTGTGCTGGGGACTCCCAGACCTTGTCATGAGGCCTGGACCAGTTGTCATCAGAGGGTCTGACAGGTATAGAATGAGGGTCTCTCTGGAGAGGCCAGAGTGGACTCATCGTTTTGTCACCTTGGGTTCCAAGGGTCTGAGTGGGGGATATGTCCACATCATCCTTTCCCATCACCTCCTCCATTCATTCCATTGTCCTCTTTCTTTCTCTGTTTCCACGTCCCCCTCACTCTTCCATCCCTGCACCCCCACCCCTCCCGGGAAGCTGGAGAGAGGAGGAGGCCGCTGGCCACAGGTGCTTACGGCTCAGGTAATCGTGGACACCATACTGGGGTGTGAGGGCAGGGACCCACCCCCCCAGCATGTTCCTCTAGAAGGGGCTTGACGCTGAACTCGCCTCTCGGGAACTAGATGCCACCTGGAAAGAGAGCTCTGTGACTAAGAACTGCTGTAGGGCCTATGTAAACTCAACCAATGACTAATGCTCTTGTCTTGTGCAAGCCTTGTCCACAGCTTTGCTAATCCCAGAGGGTCCTCCTGGGATTCTCCCACAATGCCTTTCTTCCTTACAGAGGGACATTTTGCCGTCCCAACAGTCTCTTTCCCCTTGACCTGCCTCTCCTGGAGCTTTTGCATCTTGAAAGAAGAACAAAGAAAGAACAATGCTTACCCTCATGTAAATGTTCATAAATAGTGGAATTTCAGGCATATTTGGATAAGGGAGGCCCACTAACTCACAATATGGGAAAGCGGCTTCTCCTGTAGAGGTGTAGCTTTGAGGTCAAGGATTCAATCCCCCCACCGTCACAATCACCCCCTGTTGCCTACCCATCTCTTTGTTTTGTCTCATCTTTACATATCATCCCTGAATCAGCCAGGTGGACATCTGGGCCTTGAGCCTCAGGTGTGATTCTGAGTCCCAGGCCCAGAACAAGGGAGGGGAGAAGAGGTGAGCCACTCGGGGATCAGAAGGAGGTGCAGTGAAAGCCTCTGCTGCCTGGTGCTGTGTGTCCTTGAGAAAGTCATCAGGCCACTCTGAGCCTCTGGGTTTCTGGGCTAAAAGGGCCTGGGGAACAGGGAGGAGGGGGTTCTGGTGCAGAGGATGCTGGGAGCAGAATTCCTTTTCCGGTCTCAGTGAGGGCACTTCTGGCCAGGGGCTGAACAGGAAGTGGGTAGAGAAGGAGAGCCCCTCCAGGTCTCTGTGGGGAGGGGAAGCATGATTGGCCAGGGTAGGCTGGGAGTTCACTGGAAGAGGGTCCACGGTGCAGCCCCACTTGTATTCTTTGTCACTATCTGAATGTCCTACAGTGTTATCCCCACACCCACCCAACCACAGCTGACAGGTGGAAACTCAGAAGTTTTGGCATTTGAGCACCATGGCCCACGGCCTGAGCCGTAGCTTCAGTTCGCTCTGGTCTCACTCTGCCTGAGTGGGAAGACACTGAAAATGGACATTATCCTGGACTCCAGCACCGGTACCACCCCCCGCAGCTGCTCTGGGTCTCTGGCCCCCCAAGGCCTAGGAACAGATGACTGCCGAGAGCTCGGCCATCACTAACTCCCAGCCTGTGTCTATCTGCCCTGCAGTGTCTGTGTGGCTGGGGCTTATGGTGCTGGTGGTGGAATGTCCCTTCTTCCCAGGGACACTGGGGGCTGAGCTGGGACTTCTAGGAGATCAGGCACCAACCTCAGGCCAAATGGCCATATCCTTAATCTTGGCTCTCTGGGCCCTGTGGGGTGGGTGCCCAAGACAGGACCACCCCCCCCAAACACACACACACACACACACACACACACACACACACATCCCTGGTTGGCCACACCTTTAGTGGTGCTTGTGGGTGGATCCAGGCTGAGCACGTTCCCAGGGGCACAAGGAGCAGGACTTCCTGAGGGGTGGCATTGCCAGGGCCAGGACCTCTCTCTGTGGGTTTTGTGCTGAGGTGCTAAGACAGTGGTTCTCAAAGCATGGCCCACTGACTTCCTGCATCGGCATCCCATGGGACATTTGTTCAAAATGCCGGGATACCGGACCTCTCCCCACGCCCACGGAATGAGCATCTCTGGAGAAGAGGCACAGAATTCTGCATATTTAACGTGCTCCCCATGAGATCCTTGTGCAAAGCTGGAGAACCTCTGCATTCTGGGCATGTGGGCTGGAGGATGATTTGAGCTGGGGGGTCCTTCTCTCCCACCAGCCACAGGAGGCCAGCCCCATCCTGGCAGCTCCCCATGCTCTGCCCACCTGCCTCCTTCCCACTAACCTCTGTTTGTGTCTTGTTCTCAACTTTCCAGCCAGATGTTTAGTAATAAACGGAGTTTCTTTCGGATCCACGCCAGCTGGAGACCGAGGTACCCCCTCGCCTGCTCCTCCAGTTCCCGCTCCTCCTTGCCCCACCCAGTTCTGGGGCTGGAGAGGGGGACAGGATGGGCCAAAGACAAGGTGCATGTGCCTGCCGCCTGCCATCTGCCTTGGGGCCCTGACGAGCCCCTCGCCTTCCTGGGGATGCCTCTGCCAGGTCTGGTGCCCAGTCTGCCAGGTCTGGTGCCCAGTCTGCCAGGTCTGGTGCCCAGTCTGCCAGGAGGGACACCTACAGGAGCCTTGGGATGAGTTCTGGCTCTGCCGCTGACCCCCACTGCGTGATCTTGGCCAAATTGCTTCCCTTCTCTGGACCTCAGTTTCCCATCTATGGAATGGGCAGATTGAACTAGAGGCTCTCTGAGGGTCCTTCCCACTCTGACTTTTGCCAGGCCTTTAGCTTCCTGGCTCCCCACTGCCCACCTAGATCCCAGCAGATGCCTGAAGGAGCTGGGACTGGCACCTCCTTCGCTAACTCCAGAGCCCAGTTCTCTAGCTGCCTCATTTAGCCACTACATCCCTTGGTACCTGCCCTGTGCCAGGCCCTGCACTAGGAACACAATGATGAATAAAACATTGTGCCTAGAGAGTTGCAACGAGTAACTGCTATTCGGCGTGATGAGCACGGCTAAAGGCAGAAGCAGAGGGCCTGTGGAGCTTGGGTCAGGCATTTCACCCGGAGAAGGCCCCCAAAGGAGTGGGTGTGAGGGAGGGCCTTCCAGGCCAAGGAAGCGGCACGCACCAAGGGGAGAGGGTGAGAGAGAGCGCGGCTTTGGCAAAGAACAGGCAGCCCAGTGTGGAGGTCAGGAGCTGAGGCTGGGTCACGAAGAACCCAAGGGCCCCCATGTGAGCTTTATCCTGTTGGCACTGCCTGGCAGCTTGGGCTTACAGAGTCCTGGGTTTCCCAAAGTGCCTCAGGAGCCTTGAGGATCAGGGGGCCCATGAGGAGGAGATGGGTGACGGAGCTCCTGGCTGCTCTATCAAGAAGCAGTGTTTCTTAGAAACACGGGTTCTGGATCTGAGCCTGGCTAGGGGACCTCGGGCATAAGCCCTCTGTGCCTCCGTTTCCTCCCATGTAAAATGCGGACGATCGTAGGGTCTGCTTCCGTTCAAACTGTACCTGGCTCAGAGGAAGTGCTATATAAATGTCGGCCTCGTGCACTTTGGTATGTTATGATATGAGCTTGGAAACCATGGCTGTAGGACACGGGCACATGCTGGAGGATAAAGCCGAGGAGTCTCTGGGCCAGATCTGCCCCTTTGCAAGATTCCTTGGGCTGTGTGGGTGTGGTGGGCACGAAGGGCGAGGCCAGGGTGGAGAGGCCAGCCACGCGCCGTTTCCCAGTCCTGAAGAGAGGGGCTGTATGCAGCACCAGAAGGGGTAGGCTGCCTCCCCCCACGCCCCCACCGCCGAGCTTGGCCTTCAGCAGGCAGATGGGGTCCTTCAAGAAATCCCTGTGGGAGTGAGCACAAGGGTTGGGTCCAGCAGAGCAGTCAGAGGGCAGCCAGTGCCCCGAGCTTACCCTCTCGCACAGGGAAGCCCCAGTCAAGCCCACACATCTGTGCCCCAGACACCAACAGACGCTGCAATCAGTTTCTCACTGGCACCATTGATGTTTTGAGTCAGAAAATTCTTTATTGTTGGGGGCTGTCACATGCATTGTTCAGCATGTTTAGCTGCGTTCCTGGCCTCTACCTAGATGCTAGGAACACCCCCCAGAGTGACAACCAAAAATGTCTCCAGCCAAATGTCCCCTGGTGAGCAAAACAGCCCCCACCTGAGTATCATTGCCCAAGACCCTATCCTGGAGGCTTGTCCCAGAGAAAGAACATAGTCTCTGCAGTCACAGAAAACTGGGTTCCAGGCCTCGTTCCATCCAGAGGAGCTCTACGACCTGGAAGCCGAGTCACCCCCTTCCGTATCTGTAAAATAGGGGTGGTAACTCTGGAGCCTGCCACCTGAAGTGGCTGAGAGCTGAAAAGGCTCAGGCAGTCAGACTGGACCTTGTGTGTTCTGAGGAGCCGGGGAGGGAAGGAGCTCTTTCGATGTCCACTGTGTGCCAGGTTTCTTTCCATTTTCTTTGAGCTTTTAGGCTCCAAAGAGGCTGACATGAGCCATTTTCTGGGCGCTGCCCAAGGAGCTGGAATCCAGGGCCGCCCCTGGGAAAACAGTGCCTTCTTACCTTGAAGAGGAGCCCAGGGTCTCTGGCTGGCTGGAAAGTTACAGAACCCCACAAACCACGCTGGAAGCTCCTTCAACCATCACAGAATCAGAGCTGGAGAGGGACCTTTCAAGACCTCTAGGGCAAGCCCCCACCCCCTTCCTTTATCAGTCCTGCTGAGTGCAAACTCAGTCTTGCTCGCACACTTCTCGTGACAGGGAGGTCACCCCCTTCCCCCAGAACACCATTGGAGCATTCTGACACTTGGCTGAGTGTCAGGGCCTTCTCCACCCCCCTCTCTTCCTCTGCCCCTTGGAAGAGTGGAGGACAGAAGGAGGGGCTGCACGGATGGGGTTGGGGGTGCTTGCCAGCATGAGGAGAGCCTGAAGGAACAGCTCTGCGGAGGAAAGTTTGGGAGAGCCATCCTCAAACTTTGGTTGGAATCTTTGGGATGTGCTGAGGGGATCCTGGGCCAGCAAACAGCATGCTGGATTGCAGGGGCCGCTCTGTCCTTCTCTTCTGATATCTTCAGGGCCCCCATCCTTGACCTGTAACCTCTCCCCTCTGGGCAGAGGTTCCTACCCCTAAGGATGGCCCTACATCCCAGTTGCCTTCCTGAAGGCACCTGCTGAAGGTGCCCCTGGTTTCGAGGTCTCCCTCACCTCAGCACCTCGGCTCTATACTCTGTCCCCCATGCCCTGGGCATGGAGGACCATGGCTCCCACTCTGCCCTGAAACCAGAATCTGTCCTCTCCTCAACCCTGGATCTGAAAGTTCCAGAGACTAGGTGACACAGTGTCCTCCCCCAGCCCCGGCCCCATCTCAGAATTCCTCCCAGACTGGCTGGTGCTCTCCTGAGCCAGGGCCCTGGACATTTGGGGTGGAAGGGCCCCAAACGTGTCTGAAGGGGGCCCTTCAAGTGGCAAGCCACAGCAGGGAGGCAGTGGTGACACCACAGGCCATGGGGTGGGGATGTTTGCATAGGTCCTATTCAGACAGCGACAACGTGGTCCTTGAACCTCTTGGACACAGAGTTACTCTACCAGGTATTGGTTAAGCAGGGCCTGTCGCGGGGAATCTGAGGCCTCCCCTCACCTGTCTTCCTCTAAGATTTGGGGAATGGGTGAGGAGTTTGGGTGTGGGAAGGGAAGTCTGAGTACACACACAGATACGCACACGTGTGTTCACACATACACAGACATGTAGATGCTGTTGAACTGCAGACTCAGGAGGCTGGGGGGGGTCACATGAGCAGGACGTCCGTCTGGGTGGGCAGAGCTCAGGCAGGGGAGACCACAGAACAGGTTATAGACCTTCACTGGGAGGAGGGGCACCAGGCATGGTCTGGGCATACTTGTGGGCCCATGCTGGGCCAAGAACCCCAGCAGGCCAGTGCACTGCACACCCCCAGCGGCACCATTCTCACTGAAGTCTGAGTGATGGAGACTTTGGAATTTTGCAGTGCACTGCCTGTACAACTGTACCAGGTCCTAAAGCCCTGACCTGACCAGTGTGGGGTCAGATAGCTCCAGTGGTGGACAAAGGAGGAAAATATAAATTGACACATGTATACACATGCTGACGTAGGTACACACACTGGCACCTGTGGGCATGCAAGCACACACCCTACACATGCACATGCCCTCAACTCCACACAGCCCGCCCCTGTGTACAGGGAGGAGCTGGGGGCCTAACTTAGTGTGCATGGCCAGGTGAGCTTCTCCATCCCTCAGCAGCCTGTCTGTCCTCAAAGGGGTCACCACCTCCACCCACCCACCTGCCTGGGCCAGGCCCAGCTCCCCCGTCCCCCTGTCTGTCTCTAACTCCCTTCTTGGGTTTCTGTCACTCTTTCCACTCTGACATCTGTCTCCTGTGCACCCCTTATCTGTCTGGGCAACAAGGGGTGGGAGGTGGGAGTGGGGAGGGGAGTTGTTCAGACTGACCCTGGATCAGCTTCTCATAGGAGTCAGGGCCCCCCTCACCACACCCTTGTCCCATCCCAGGAAGTCTCCCCTTGGTGGAGAATCAGCCCCAGTAGCTGCCCCCAAGCCCTAAGTCAGCACTGTCCCCACTCTCACCGGCCCCCAGCTCCTGCTAACTCGGCTCTCTCCCCCACCCGACCTGCTGTGCCAGCAGCCGGATGGGTATCAAAGACCGCATCCGCATGGGCAGCTCCCAGCGGCGGACAGGCCCCTCCAAGCAGCACCTAGCACCTCCACCGATGCCCACTTCCCCGAGCAGCGAGCAGGTTGGGGAGGCCAGCAGCCCCACCAAGGTGCAGAAGAGCTGGAGCTTCAACGACCGCACACGCTTCCGGGCCTCCCTGAGACTCAAACCCCGCGCCTCCACTGAGGGTGAGCCCCTGCGGGTCTGGGGCCAGGACCTGCTGAGGGTGGCAGGGCGGACACAGAGTCTGGGCTGGGGGTGGAAATACTTGGTTCTAGCCCCAGCTTTGTAGCAGATTGACTATCTTTGGGCACCAGTCTTCCGGTCTGTAAAATGGGCATCATAATACCTGCTTTGCTGATGCTCCAGACAGTTTGAGAATCAGAGGAGAATGTAGAGGTGGCATTTGGTAGTAGTTAGGAGCACAGGCTTTGGAGCCAGTCTGCCTGGGTTTGAATCCTGGCTTTGTCACTTATCTTGGGCAGGTAACTTAATCTCCCTGGGCCTCATTTTCCACATCTATAAAATGGGAACAAGAAGCATATCTACTTCATAGGATTGTTGTGAGGATTAAATGAGATTATCCACAGTAGGTGAACGGAAGAGTTCTGGAATATAGTAAGTGCTCAACAAAAGCTAGAAGTATTATAAACATGCTCTGGAAGGAGCAGGAAGCCATCCTTGCTGAACTGAGCCCTGACTGTGTACAGCCCCATGCTGGATTATCTTGTTTACTTCTCTCAACAACCCTGGGAAGTAGGGTCTGTCTCTATCCCCATTTTATGGATGTGGAGACTGAGCTCTCTCAGCTAGTGAGTGGTAGAGCTGGCATCCTCAACCACGTCTGTCCAGCTCCATGGCCCACACTCCCCACCCTGGCCCTCTTCGCCAGCCCAGCCTGGGGATGTGAGGCTGCGAACCTGGTGGGGTTGCTTTTAACTGGTTAGAGAGGTCACTTTTTTGAGTTCGAGCTCCATGACCTAGGTAGGGTACTGCCCCTTTCTGTGCCTCGGTGTCTTCTTCTGGAATACAAGAGGGTTGGACCAAGTCCCCTGGAAGACTTCTCCCAGCTTTGACCTGCTTCAGGGCCCTGGGTGGGAAAAGGAGTTGGGGGGGTAGACAAGGATGGAGGTTGGGGACGGGAACCTCGGAGGGAGGGGACCCAGCCATGCTGCCTCTGTCCGTGCTGTATCAGCCCCCAACATGCTGCTGGCTGACCACGCGGGCAGCCCTTTCCTGGAAAGTTACAGAACCCCACAAACCAGTCTTTGGGAGGTGCTGAAGTCTGGGCATGGCTGGTGCCCGGGGCCTCCTCTTGCCTGCCAAGAAGCTGCCTGGCCTCCTGCCCCTCCTGCCCCTGTGAGGCCAGGATAGCATTACCTGTCTGTGCAGTGCAGGGCACCAGCCTCGGAGAAGCTGTTTCTCTCATGGGGGCGGGAGGGAGAATGACTTGGTTTAGGGACCTCGTCAGTAGCAGAGCTGGGGGTGGGAGCCAGCCCCTTGATTGGCTCCAGGCTGAAGGATGAGGCTGTGTGCGCCAATTGTGTGCAGAGGCCTCGAGCCCCTTGTCTTTGGGGCTCACCGGCCTGCGTGCTGGGACAGGTGGGACTTCCTCTAGGGCTGTGTGCGCTTTACCCCGGGCCAGACCACATGTGCCCTAAAGCAGCTCCTGCTCACCAGCCACCAGGCAGATGTTTACACGGGGCAGATGGGCATGCAGCAAACGGAGGTTTTCACTCTGGGTAGGACAGCCAGGGGGGCAGGAACCTGGTCTGCTTTGTGCCCCCAGGAAGGTTCTGGGCCCTTCCTGAGGCTCTGTCTCCCTCTCCGTACCTCTAAGGGTGGTGGTAGGGGTTGGGCATGGCCGCTTCTGCTGCCACCACCTGTCCCCCTGCCCCCGACTTTTCAGAGGGCCCCTCGGAGGAAGTGGCAGAGGAGAAGACCTACCAGTGTGAACTCACAGTGGACGACGTCATGCCCGCTGTGAAGACGGTCATCCGCTCTGTCAGGTGAGGCTGAGGCTGGAGGCGGGCCGCCCACTGCTGCTCCCCATCTGGGGCCTGCTCTCATGGCCAGGCCTGGCCTAGCTCCCAGCACGCCAGCTGCTGCCTGCCTGGTACCCTCAGTGGAAGACGGGCGGGGTGGAGAGGTGGCATATGGCTCCCAGCAGGCTTTGTGCAGACACATCGTGTCTGGACGGCTGGCCGGGTGGGGCGGTGGGCACCGCTGCCCGTCGTGGTCCCTCTGCTCACACCTGCGGCGTCCTCTCTGCTTCTCTCCCCTTCTCTCTTACTTCATGTCAGGCTCTCTTCTCTTTATTTCTCTCTGCCTAGCTGGTATCGGCATCTGCCTGTTTCTCCCTGGGTCTCCGTCTTACATGCAGTTTTGCTCCATCTCTGTGTCTCAGTCTCATCCTCCTCTTGCCTCTGTGACTCAGACTTACTGTCTCTCCTTGGGTGTCTTGACCTCTGCCTGTCTGTTTCCCCCAGGACTTCCTCCAGAGCAGTGTTTTTCAAACCACAGGTCACAACAGTTTGAAATCAACTTAGTGAAATCAACTTAGGGGGCCATGGTCAACATTAAAAAAAAAAGAATAGAAAGTATCTGAGTGCATCCCTCATAGTAAGAATAAAAATGTTTATGAAACTTCTATTTCAGTTGTGTGTGCGCGCGTGTGTGTGTGTGTATACTAGCTTCTGTAAACTGTATTTCTTATGGTGGGTCTTGGTCAAAAAGTTTGAAGGCCCCTGCCCTACTGGCTTTACTGGCTGTCTCCCTCAACAATTCAGAGGGGGCCAGAGTCTCCTGAGCCCTTTAGCCGTACAGCCAGGGATCTGGCCCCAGCCTCCTTGGAATGGAGTTCTGGCCTAGTCTCTGTCTCCACCCTGCCGCTCCAGCTTCACCTCTAGGCCTTCTAGACTCACGCCCTCTCCTCCCTGCCTCATGCACCTGCCTGGACACCCTCCTCCCAGAGAGTCTGAGGCCTCTCCCCACCCGCTTTTTACACATCCTGTCTCTCCCCTCCAAGTGCCCAGCTTCTGAAACACAACGCCTGAGCTGCCCCCTGGCTCAGGTCAGCTCTCCTTGGCGCCTCACACCCAGCATATCCCAATCCTGTTCCTCCTCCCATGTCCCCATGTCAGGCAGTGGCACCGCCATCCACCCTGTGCCCAAGCCATGGGGTCGTGCTGGACTCAGACTCAGAAGCCTTTCAGTCCTCTCTCCTGCACAGCTCAGAGCTGTCCTGTGTCTCCACCCCACTGCCCTCTCCCAGCTCTTCCCCTGCAGTGGGTCTTCCCACCCGGGACTCTGCCGGTCCGGGGCATCCTCCACACAGGCGTGCAGAGGATGGTTATGCTGAAGCAGAGGAAGCCACACGGCCGTCCCCACTGCCCCGACCTCCCAGTGCCCAGTCGCTGCCGGGCATTCAGAGCTCTTCAGGGTAACCCCCCACCCCAGCCCCGCAACACATACACACACACCTCCCCTGCCTCCCATGGATTAACCCTTTTCCTTCACATCCTGTTCCAGCTACTCTGAACTGACTCTCACTCACACATCTCCTTGCCTGTCTGTGTCCAGAAAGCCTCCCTTCATTCCCCTCCTCTTGCCCTGGGACTGCAAAGTATCACTCTTAAGACTTGTCCCCTGACCTCCCCACCCAAGCTCTCCCTTCTCATGGTCCCCAGTCCTCTTTCTCCATTCCTTGACATGACCCTTGTCACCCCATAATTGTCTGTGTCCTCTCCGTCTCCCACCCCAGACCAGTGTTCCTGAGGCCAGGGATTGGATCTGATGCCCTTTTGGGTGCCCAGGGTCCAGCACAGCAGTGCTAACAGGCATATGCAAAAATGTCTTCCCCTAAGCTGTCATCAGCAGCAGTGTTCACAGATGCCTACCTTGTGTCCCACCCAGCAGAGAGAAACCAGGCCCAGTCCCTGCCCTCCCAGGTGACCGCAGATACAGGCACATTAAAGAATACCAAACAAACTTAGGGGGCCGGGGCAGAAGCGCGGTGGGTAGGTAGGCAGGCTGGACACCCGGCAGTGGCTGTTTGCGGTGGCCCAAGCAGGAGCTGCCCTCGTGCTGGACAAGGTAGCAAAGGACGGAGAGGGGGCTGGAAAAGAATCCCTATCCTCTGAGACCCCCTCCCCCGACAGGATCCTGAAGTTCCTGGTAGCCAAAAGGAAATTCAAGGAGACGCTACGACCATACGACGTGAAGGACGTCATCGAGCAGTACTCCGCAGGGCACCTGGACATGCTGGGCCGGATCAAGAGTCTGCAGGCCCGGTGGGTGAGCCGGCCCCCGACGGGGGAGGGGGGCAGGGCGGCTGCGGCACCAACCCCCGCACGAGGTCCGCTGGAGCCCATCTGCCGGTGCCCGAACGGAGCCCCGAGCGCCCCCTAGGGGCCTCTGCGGGAGCTGGAGTTTCTGGCCTGCAGCGCGCTGCAGCCAGAGCCCGCACCTGTTATTGAACCTGAAGAAACGCCAAGCCGCAGGTCCTCCCTGCGAACCCTACTGACCTGCTTGTCTCAGGAACGTCTTTAGATGACTATTTTCTCGTCCTGAAGTAACAGGCTTAAGATAATCAGTGACCTCCCATCTCCTAAGGGAATAGGCAAATTGTCCTCAATACTGCTCACCTCTTGCCTCTGGAATCCTCCAGCACCTCTTCTCTCCACCCAGCGTATAGGAAGATTCTCACACCAAGACCCCAATCACCTACAACTCGTCCTTTTCCTCTTGTGGCTTGCATTCTCACTGCCCATTCATTTGTTCTCTCAAGAAATAGTTATTGGGCATTTATTTGTTACTTACCAGACAGTGGGGATATGGTAGAAAGCAAATGGCTCCTGCCCTCATGGAGCTTTCATGCCAGTGGAAGGAGAACAGATGATAGTAAGTGAAACTAGAATATGTCAATTGATGATAAAGGCTAAGGAGAAAAATAAGGGTTAGGGTGTTGGGATTTGTGATTTTTAAATAGGCGAGAAGGTGACATTTGAGAAAAAAAAAATTGAAGGTGAGGCAAACAGTCCCATGGTTGTTGTTTAAATAAAGAGTTTCCAGAGGGAACAGCAAGTGTAAAGGGTTTGAGATGGGCAGGTGCCTGGGATGATGATTTAGGAACAGCAAGCAGGCCAGTGCGCCTGTCCTGGCATGAGGGAAGCAGGAGATGAGGTTAGAAGGCTAATGGCACTTAGACTATATAAAGCCCTGTAGGCCACTGCAAAGATGTTGGCATTCATCAGAGTAAGATGCAAGCATTGGAGGTCCTTGAGCAAAGGACTGATGAAATCTGAGGTATATTTTAAAAGGATCACCCTGGATGCTGTGTTGAGAATGGCCTATAAGGGGCTAGGGTGGAAGTAGGGAGACCATTGAGGAAGCTACTTCAGACATCCAGGCAAGAGATGATGGGGACTTGGACCAGGTGGCAGCAGTTGAGGTGGGGAGAAATGGTCATATTCTCGATATATTTTGAAGGTAGAGCTGACAGCGTTTTTGGACGGGGTGTAAGAGAATAAAAGAGAGAGAGGGAGAGAATCAAGGATAAAGCCAAGGTTTTGGCTTGAGCAAGAGGAAAAAAGTTGCTGTTTATTGACATGGGGGAAGTCAATGAGTGGAGCAAGTTTTGATCAGGAAAGTTGGGACATGTTGGGTTTGTGATGCCCATCAGACATCTAAATGGAGTGTTGATCTGGCAGAGGAGTGTGGAGTTTGGAGGAGAGGTATAGGCTGGAGATATAGATTTGGTGTCAACAGTGTATAGAGGAATTGAAAATCTGGAACTGAAGACATCAGTTAGCGAGTGAGAGTAAATAGAAAAAAAGAAGTCTCAGGAATGAGCCTTGGGTCCTGCAATGTTTAGAGGTTGTGGAGATAAAGGAGGAACCAGCAAAGGAGACTGAGAAGGAGCGGTGAGTGAGGTAGGAGGAGAACTGGGCGAGGCTGATGTTTGGGAGTCCAGATGAAGAACATGCAGGAAGAAGGGGTGATCAGATGTGCCGAGCACTGCTAACAGGTCAAGTATAATGAGAATCAAATTTAACAACGTGGAGGTCATTTGGGAACTTGACAACAGTAGTTTTGGTGAAATGGATGAAATGAAATGGATGAATGAAAGCCTGATTGGGGAGGTTTTGGAGAGGAAGGAAGGAGAGAAATTGAAGATAGAGGATAGAGCTAACACTTTCAATAATTTTGCTATAAAGAGGAGTAGAAAAATAACGTGCATCCAGCTCCAGCCTTGTCCCCCTTATAACTCACATTCCTACTTTCGTCTCTCCCTCTACCCAGTCCACCGTTGCCCGCCTGTGCTCCCGTCAGGCAGCTGTTTTACTTGTCATGCTTGCGTGTGGTGCCTTTGCTCGCCTGGTTGGAAAACCCTCAAAGCAGCGGCCGGGTACCTCCGTTTAACTCGGCCTCCATTTGGCAGATCAAACCGGCCCCTCCCTCAGATTGCCTGCTCCCACCGTGCAGGATGTCTCTCTCCCCTTTCTGCAGGCAAACTCGAATTCTTGTAGGAGAGAGTTGTGGCGAGTGCCTGGGCCCTTTGACAGTTCCCTTTCCCCACAGGGTGGACCAGATTGTCGGCCGGGGCCCCGGGGACCGGAAGGCCCGGGAGAAGGGCGACAAAGGGCCCTCCGACACGGAGGCGGTGGATGAAATCAGTATGATGGGACGCGTGGTCAAGGTGGAGAAGCAGGTGAGTGTCGGAGGGAGTTTCGCTGGTGTGGTGGAGCTAGTCGTCGACCAAGAAGCTCTGGAATGCCCCCGGGTCAAGCCCAAGGGGAGGGTGCGTTTCTCAGAGCAGCCCGGAGCACCCGCGGGGCAGGCATCCACTGCCCGACCGACCCCGCCCTACAGATAAGCCCCGCCTCCCAGGAGGCCCGCCCACTCCTGCTAAATGACCCCGATAAACCCACCCCCTCCGGCCAAGCCCCGCCCTACGTTGCTAGCGTCTCAGATAAGCCCGTCGAAGTCCCACCTACTTCATCTGACCCCCTCCTCACTTGTCTCTATCGATCACCCGGACTATCCCAACCAATCACAACTAAATTTCGTTCATGAGGGGCGGGGCGGGGAATAAACCCCAGGTTCCCAGCTTCGTTCCGCCCTCCGTCCAAGCTCCGCCTTTCCTGTCGCACTCGCTCCCGGAGGAGCCGTGTCTCCCAGATGTGACCCTCCCCGGGCAAGCCCCGCCTCCCAGCCGCGTCCCGCCCCCAAGTCCCGCCTCCAGTCCCGGCCAGGTCCCGCTTCCAGCCGCGCGCCCCGTCCCCAGGTGCAGTCCATCGAGCACAAGCTGGACCTGCTATTGGGCTTCTACTCGCGCTGCCTGCGCTCTGGCACCTCGGCCAGCCTGGGCACCGTGCAAGTGCCGCTCTTCGACCCCGACATCACCTCCGACTACCACAGCCCTGTGGACCACGAGGACATCTCCGTCTCCGCACAGACGCTCAGCATCTCCCGCTCTGTCAGCACCAACATGGACTGAGGGGCTTCTCAGGGGCGGGGTAGCTCACGGCCAGCCCCTCGGCCTGGCGCTCGGACCCTCCCTCTGAGGCCTCCGGACTCCTCTCTTACTTGAACTCGCTCCCTCGTGGGGAGAGAGGCCACACGCAGTATTGAGCTGCCTGGGTGGGCGAGATACCCGATGTGGGTGCCAGCGACCCTCCCCACCTCAGGAGCGTGAGATGCCAGGCCGCACGGAGGGCAGCAGCGGCGGCTGTCCCGCGGCCTCTGGGCCCCCCAGTGCCCTGCCCGTTCCATCAAGGCCCGACACGGCCCGCCGGGCAGGGGCATTGCTCCGGGAGTGGGAGCAGGGCACTGGGGTCCTGGGCCCTGACTCAGCTTCCAGCTATGCAAGGTGAGGTCTTTGGCCCGCCCTTTGGACAGAGCAGGGAAGCCTTCCCGCCAAGTCCCCGCCCCACTTGGGGGTGGGCCCACGGTGCCCACACAGGTATCCACAAGCACAGGACCCTGCCGCAAGGCAGGTGGGCACCATATATGCAAACTATGTTAAATATGCAACTTTGGGGACCCCCATGGGGTCCCTCTGCCCCTCCCCCACTGGGAGATGGGCCCCCAGCAGTAGCTGGTCTCAGGCTGCTTGGCTATGACCCCCATCCCTGTTCTTTGGCTTATCAACTGCTCACCTCCCAGCATGGGGCCTGTTTCTCCCTTGCTTCCCAAAGGGCAGTGTCTGGGCCTTTCTTCCCATTTGCAGGTGTCCCCTCCCAGGGGCTCCCTCTTCCTGCCAATGTTCACTCCCCTCTGGCCCTAGACACCTTCGACAGCACAAGTTTCTGTGTTCTCCCCCCAACCTCCCACAGACAATACTCCCACGGTCACACAAACATGCCCCTACAGTTTCCCCAGGAAACTGCAGGAAGTCTCTCACACTCGCGCTGACACACACAATCATCCACACTTGGAGACTTGAGCACAGAGCCACTCAGCCTTTCCTGGGCCTCTGCAGCTGAGGCCAGTGGACTGGCCTTGCAGGGCAATGTCCACTCCTACCAACTACATCCAGGCAGGAGAGGGAGCTCTGATGTGACTCCAGGTCTCCAGAACTTTACCAGCTCCCCTTTCTCAAGAAGATCTACTCCTCACAGGTCCAGGAGCCCTAACTGCTGCCTCTGCCTGCCCCCGAGGGCCCTCCTTAGCGTCCCCACAGCACAACTCAGGCCTAGGCCTCTGGGGCCTGGACAGCACTGGAAAGACCACAGACCCTTCCCCAGGGTTATCAGGCCCACTTCCATCTAGGCTTGCCCTCTTCCTAGTTACTCTAACTCACTCGCAGAGAGAATAATAAGGCATCTAGCGAGTACCATTTGTCAGGCACCAACTGTGCATATGGCGCTCACATGCACTGTTTCCCCTCCTTCCATACTCCACTTTTCACTTCATTTGGCAGCCCCCATACTGCATAAGCCCCCATCCACTCCAGGCCCCCAGCACCTCTTTGGTATCCCTACCCCTTCGTCCTTCTTCTGCAAAGCCAGTGCAAGTGGCAGGAGGGTGATGGGTAGTGGACCAATGGTGACCCTTTGTGGGGCACCAGGGAATAAGGGGCTCACGCCCAGCTGCCTGCATCTCATGACTGGGGACCTGCATGCACCAGCGCCAGGGCTGGGGTTGGATCTTGCTCAGCCCCATGGTGCCCAGCCTCTGCCCCCACGTGCCCTCTGCATGTGACCGTCATGCCCTGGATGGAGCCTATCCTGGCTCACCTCACCTGCACTGCACTGTCCCCAGAGAGCCACACCTCCGCCCCCTGAGAGACAGAGCTGTGGAGAGGGGCAGGAGAATGGGATTATCCTATGACCAAAGGAGACTTGGGAAGAAGCCCTTCCTGCTTCCACGATCAAGGTTCCCCACCAACCCGGTTCTCGGATATGCAAGTACCTCACTTTGTTAACTTATTAACTTATTGATTTCATTAAAGTTTTCAGCAGGAGGTGGTTGGTCTTGGCTGTTCAGTGCCTGTGGAGTGGGGCACCTGGTCTGGGGGTGGGGATGAGGAGATTTGGAAGGCAGCTATGCTCACCACTATACCACCAATGCTGCACAGGAGGACAAGGAGATTTGGATTAGTCAGGACTCTGGTTGTAAACAACAGAAACGCAACCCGATAAGCCTTAAGAGGAAGGAAGGGAGGGAGGGAGGGAGGAAGGAAGGAAGGAAGGAAAGGGAGGGAGGCAGAAATTTATTGGCCCAGATAACTAAGAAGTCCAGAGGATAGATTTGGCTTCATGCACAGCTAGATCTAGGTGCTTAAATGTGTCAGGGATCTCTCTTCTGTCTCAGCTCTCCTCTTAGGCAGGCTGACCTCTCAAGATGACCCCCAGCACTTCCAAATTTACTTTCTTTTGGTTTAGTGCCCCAGTGAAAAGTGAGTACCACTTTTCTAATAGTTTGTATCAGTCAGGGTCCAGTCAGAAAAACAGAAACTACACTAGGTTTTTCAACACAAAGAATTTACTCTAGGGAATGGGTTACACTGATGTAGGTGGACTGTTAAGAACAAACAGAGCCACTGCAGGAAGCAGCTCCCACTCTTAAGGCAGGAGTACAGGGGAGACGTTGGGGCTAGCAGAACCTACAGGCTTGACTGGGGGAACCCTAAAGTGCTCGGGCTCAGAGGTCTGGAGAGGGGGTGCTGTCTGGCTGATGCTAGTACCTCCCAGGGGACACAGTGAAGCTTGTCTGGGAGCACAGAAAGTAGCTGAGGGCTGGGAGCAGCTGTGGCTACCAGGCTGTTGCCGATGAGGTTAGTAAGCAAAGGAAGAAGGAAAGTCTCCACTCCTTCTGCCTTCCAGTGTTTCCCCAGTGTCCCTTGTTGTCAAAACTAGCTGACAAAGCTGATGTGATTTGCAGAGTCCCAGCTCCAGCTTCAGAAGGCTGAATCTGGAAAAGACAGATCTGTCTGATCTGACAGATCTGAATCTGTGAAAAGACAGTAGCTTCACACCTGGCACCGCCCACCCCTTTGGACACTCAGTATCCATACACGTCAATCCACACGTTTGAAGGTCCATCTAACAACTATCCTGCATACAAATGAAGAGACTCTAACTCACTCCCTGGAAATGAGAAAAACAATTAGTCCCAACATCCAATAGATGTATCCAGCTCCAGGAGTCAGTCACTGAATCCATATTAGAGTGATGTTAATTACTCTAATTCAGTCACAGTTGCACCTGCAACTGAAGAGTAAAGTTAGCAATTGCTTACAATCTTAAAATAATAAGGGAAAAGGAGAGGGGAGGGAAAAAAATCACTTAATATCACACACACACACATACCCCAAGCAAAGAAGAACATATGCATAGCTGCAATAGACCTTCTGGTAACTGATCACGGTGCCATAGTTGTTAGATGCATAGATACATAGATAGATACATAGATACATTCAATTGAGTAAATGTTTCTCTTTATATATTATATATATTTCACTAGTTGAGTGAAATGTGTATATATATATATATATATATATATATATATATATATATATATATATATATATAACTTCTTTCTTCCACTGTCCTTCTATGTTCCCTTTGCCCTCGCCAGGATCTCAGCTAGTTGGAGTTTGTTACATGGAGGAGTGACCCAAATAATCATTCCTGAAGGGTCTGAAGCTTCAGTGGTCCTGCACAGTTTTGGGTGCCATAGCTTTTTGTTAACTTTTGTACATGGAAGTACTCAGAGGACCCACAAGAATCCCCCGGGTCCCTTCCTTGCCCTTGCTGTATATCGGCACCCTAATTTCCCTTTAGCAGTGAGGATCAGTCGGGCAGCCAGCATGTTAACTCTTTCTTTGCCTGCTGTTTGAGTGGCATGAGAAGCCCAAAATAGCCAGGTGGAAGTTTCAGCTTCCAATTCAACGAGAACTGTGTTGCTTCCCTTCTTCCCTTGATAACTGAGACCTCCAAACTATCGGAGGCCAATGTCGTGGGGACACGAAGCAAAAGTTTCACGAGCGGCTGTAGTAGCCTGAATAATGACCACCCAAAGATATTAGGTCCTAATCTCTGGAATTTGTAAAATGTTACCTTATAAGGAAAAAGGATTTTTGCAGATGTGATTTAAGTTAATGATCTTGACATGGGGAGCTTATCCTGGATTATCCAGGGGCCCTAAATCCAATTGCCAGTGTCCTTTTAAGAAAGAGGCAGAGGGACTTCCCTGGTGGTGCACTGGTTAAGAATCCACCTGCCAAAGCAGCGGACATGGGTTCGAGCCTTGGTCCGGGAAGATCCCACATGCCACGGAGCAACTAAGCCCGTGCGCCACAACTACTGAGCCTGCGCTCTAGAGCCCACGAGCCACAACTACTGAGCCCGCCTGCCTGGAGCCCGTACTCTGCAACAAGAGAAACCACCACAATGAGAAGCCTGCTCACCTCAACGAAGAGTAGCTCCCGCTCACCACAACTAGAGAAAGCCTGCGCGCAGCAGTGAAGACCCAATGCAGCCAAAAATAAATAAATAACTTTATTTAAATAAATAAATAAATAAAGAGGCAGAGGGAGATCTCACACATGAAGAAGAGGAGGAGGCAATATGAAGACAGAAGCAGAGATTGGAGTAATGTGGCCTCGGCAAAGGAGTGCCAACAGCCACCAAAAGCTGGAAGAATCAAGGAACGCATCCTTTCCTAGAGTTTTGGAGGGAGTGCAGCCCTGCTTACACCTTCATTTAGACCCAGTGAGGCTGACGTTGAGCGTCTGGCCTCCAGAACTGTGAGAGAATAAGTTCTATTGTTTTAAGTCACCAAGTTTATAGGAATTTGCTATGGCAACTACAGGAAACTAATACTGAGGGTTACTTGGTGTAATCATGAGAGACGCCACTCTCACTTACCTTCCTTTGATTCCTGGAGCCTCATATACTGGCTATGTCAGTGAGGATGAACCACTGCCTCCTCCATGAGAGAATAGATCCAGTGGGATCAACCTGGTACCAGGTGGCTTGATGAATTCCCACAGAATGGTGATATTTTGGGTATTCAGCACCTGTCCCTGCTGATGGGTGGTTGGACATACAGTTGTGGCCTTAGCCAGACCAGCCTCGGTGAGGTAAGTCCATATCGTTGAACCCATAAGTAGTCTCATTCTTGCCGCCATGACCACATTATACAAGAGCGTGTTGAGCAAGCACTGGAGGGACTCCGGAGAGAGGCTGACTGACACCCACAGGATGTGCTGTCTTAGCCTCTGAATATCCAGAGCCTGCTCTCTATGGATGCCCTTTGGTGAGATTTTTCCTTGGGATAGAAATATATTCACATCCTGCGCCCATTTCCGAATGTCCACCTAAATACCTCTTTCCAAGTCTTCCTTATCTGCAATCCACCAATTCTGTGCTTTCTGAGTCCTGACCATCTAGCCAAACCGTGAGCTACTACTCAGAAACCAATGTAGATCCACACTTTTTTTTTTTAATTGAAGTACAGTTGATTTACAATGTTGTGTTAATTTCTGCTATACAGCAAAGTGATTCAGTTATACATATTATATATATATACATTCTTTTTTATATTCTTTTCCATTATGGTTTATCTCAGGATATTGAATATAGTTCCCTGTGCTACACAGTAGGACCCTGTTGTTTATCCATTCTATACATAATACCTTTCATCTGCTAATCCCAAACTCCCAATCCATTCCTCCCCCACGTCCCTCCCCAGCCCACCTTGGCAACCACAAGCCTGTTCTCTATGTCTGTGAGTCTGTTTCGTAGATAAGTTCATTTCTGTCATATTTTAGATTCCACATATAAGTGGTATCATATGGTATTTGTCTTCCTCTTTCTGACTCACTTCACTTAGTATGATAATCTGTAGATCCATCCATGTAGCTGCAAATGGCATTATTTCACTCTTTTTTATGGCTGAGTAGTATTCCATTGTATATATGTACCATATCTTCTTTATCAGTTCACCTGTCGGTGGACATTTAGGTTGTTTCCATGTCTTGGCTATTGTGAATAGTGCTGTTATGAACATAGAGGTGCATATATCTTTTTGAATTATAGTTTGCCCAGGAGTGGGATTGCTGGTAGATCCACACTTCTTGTCATCTCTCAATCCAGGCAAAGTGGGTGACCCAATGTACTGAAGGATGAGTAGGATTTAGCCAGGCATGGGAACAGGGATGGTGAATGTTCCAGCTAGAGGGCATAGCACGTGTAAAAGTCCAGCGACACTCATGTGATACATGAGTGGGGAAGAAAGAGATCCCTGGCTGGGCCCAGAGGGAAAGGGAGAGAGTGGTGCAAGATGAGACTTTAGAATGAGACAGGAGTCAAGGTTTACAGGATCCACAAATCATTCCAAAGAGATAAGACTTAAACATGAGGGCAATGGGGAGTCAGTCAAAGATTTTGACCAGGGATCAAACAAGGATAGATTTGCATTTTATTATTTATTATTATTTTTTTATTTTATTTTTTTTATTTTATTTTATTTTATTTTTTTATAAGCTTTTTTGTGTGTGTACATGGCACTACAGTTACTCTTTTATTTATTTATTTATTTATTTATGGCTGTGTTGGGTCTTCATTTCTGTGCGAGGGCTTTCTCTAGTTGTGGCAAGTGGGGGCCACTCTTCATCGCGGTGCGCGGGCCTCTCCCTGTCGCGGCCTCTCTTGTTGCGGGGCACAGGCTCCAGACGCGCAGGCTCAGTAGTTGTGGCTCACGGGCCTAGTTGCTCCGCGGCATGTGGGATCTTCCCAGACCAGGGCTCGAACCTGTGACCCCTGCATTGGCAGGCAGATTCTCAACCACTGCGCCACCAGGGAAGCCCAGATTTGCATTTTAGAAAGTTTTCATCCCAGGGTGAAAGATGGATTTGAGAAAGTAAGCCTGGCTGCAGGCAGACCAGTGAGGAGACTGCTGTAGTAATCTGAGCAGGAGATGCTGGTAATCTAGACAAGTCCCATGGCATTTCACTAATTGAATAAATGTGTATGAAGCACCTGCTGTATGTCAGACCCTGGCTCAGCACAATGCACAGGATGATCAGACGCAGGAGACCCAGTTATGGCCCCGAGGTCATCCAGCCCCTGGAGGAAACAGATGCACAATTACCCAATGCACACGCCACTCTTTATCTTCTAAGTTTGTCTGGCTCAGCAAGGAGGGTTTGCAGGTGGCTATGGGAGTCCCCAAACTGTCATCAAATATGGCCTTGAGAGCAGATATGATTTTAGCTGGTGTGTCACTCATCTATTGCTAGGTAACAACTCACCCTACACCTCAGTAGCTCAAAACAACAACAATTTTATTTAGTCTTGATTCTGTGGGTCAGCAATTTGAGCTGGTCTCAAATTCTGAGCAGTTCTGCTGGTGTCACCTAGGATCCGGGGTGCTCTGTATGTGTTACAGTTTTTACACTCTTGCAGATCAAAGAAAACCATGCCACATAGTTCCCAATTTGGATAACTTATTTCATGTACTTTGGACGGTTCCAGTTGTTGAAACATCTTCTTATTTTCCATCTGAGAGGGACGTCTCTTTCCCTTCCACACCTCTTGTGTGCAAGAGGGTCCTGAAAGCTGCTACCTGCTGTATTAGTTTGCTGGGGCTGCCATCAAAAATGCTGCAGGGGGAGGGGGTGGGGTGAGATGTGACAGGGTAAGAGAGTGTCATGGACATATATACACTACCAAATGTAAAATAGATAGCTAGTGGGAAGCAGCCGCATAGCACAGGGAGATCAGCTCGGTGCTTTGTGACCACCTAGAGGGGTGGGATGGGGAGGGTGGGAGGGAGGGAGACGCAAGAGGGAAGAGAAATGGGAACATATTGTATATGTATAACTGATTCACTTTGTTATAAAGCAGAAGCTAACACACTATTGTAAGGCAATTATACTTCAATAAAGATGTTTAAAAAAAAAAAAAAAAATGCTGCAGGGCTTCCCTGGTGGCGCAGTGGTTGAGAATCTGCCTGCCAATGCAGGGGACACGGGTTCGAGCCCTGGTCTGGGAAGATCCCACATGCCGTGGAGCAACTAGGCCCGTGAGCCACAACTACTGAGCCTGCGCGTCTGGAGCCTGTGCTCCGCAAAAAGAGAGGCCGCGACAGTGAGAGGCCCGCGCACCGCAATGAAGAGTGGCCCCCGCTCGCTGCAACTAGAGAAAGCCCTCGCACAGAAACGAAGACCCAACACAACCAAAAATAAAATAAATAAATAAATAAATAAATATTAAAAAAAAAAATGCTGCAGACAGTGGAGCCTTAAACAACAGAAATTTATTTCCTCACAATTCTGGAGGCTGAAAGTTCAAGATAAAGGCATCAGAGTGTTGGTTGCATTCTGAGGCCTCTCTTCTTGGCTTGTAGATGGACGTCTTTTTCCGGTTTCCTCACATGATTGTGTCTCTGTGCATGTGTTTGTGTCTGATCTTCCTCTCTCTCTCTCTGTGTCCTATTTTCCTCTTCTCATAAGGAAAGCAGTCATAATAGACTAAGGCCCACCCTAACAATCTGGTGTTAACTTAATCGCCTCTTTAAAAGCCCTATCTTTGGGGACTTCTCTGGTGGTCCAGTGGTTGAGAATCCATCTTGTAATGCAAGGGACGCCGGTTCAATCCCTGGTCGGGGAACTAAGATTCCACATGTTGTGGGGCAACTGAGCCCGCGTGCCACAACTAGAGGGCCCGCGAGCCTCAATGAAAGATCCGGCGTGCAGCAACGAAGACCTGACTCAACCAGAAAAAAAAAAAAAAAAAGCCCTATCTTCAAATACAGTCACATTTTGAGGTACTGGGGATTAGGGCTTCACCATATGAATTTGGGGTGGGGTCACAATTCAGTCCATAATACCTGGAGTGGGGGTTTGACCCACCTACCTGGCCCCCTTTCTGCTCAAGGTGCACAGAGCTGAGGATCTACTCTGGGGCTTGCCCCTTCCCAGCTGGACAGATCCAGACACACGTCTAGACATCATGGAACCCAGTGGTTTGGAAACCTTTTTTTTAAGCCGCAGAACTTTTGCTACAACATAACCTTATATGGGACCCTAATATAGAAGATAAAAATCAGTGCAACCAAAAAATGGGACCTCTCAGATGTGGCCCCAATTCTCGCCTCACACACGCATTGAGCATGTGCCCAGCATTTTGTTGCAGCCAAAATAAATCAGATCCGTCTCCAAGATGCATCCTTTAACTCTTATAGTAGACTGTATTATTTGTCCCAAAGGCTTCCTTTCTTCCTCATCATCGCCATGGCTACCTTTGGGTGGAGTATACTTCCCTACCTGTCTTAAAATGGCTTTCCTACAAACAGATTCTGAGACAGAGTGTGGTGTGCAGAAGGTTTATCAGGGAGTGTTCTTAGGAGATTCATCTGAAGGATGTCAGGAAGGCAGGACCAGGCAGAGGGAGAAGCTGATAATGCAATGTGATTTCAGCTGAGGCATCTGCAGATCTTCAGGAGCTCCAGGGCTCAGAGTTGTGCCAAACTGAGGGAAAGAGACAGGCCTTTGTTTCCATGCATCAGCCAATCACTGGTCATGAGCCTCTGGGAGGGGCGTGGCTTTAGATGAGGCAGTTCCCAGGGGTTGACAGTTGTAAGCCAGCCTTGGCGACTCCCAGCAGCTGGGGAATGAGTGCATAGTCCCTGAAGGGGGGGGATCTGAGCACCACAGCCTCCACTCTACCATCCCATTTACCTTGGGCTTGGCTATGGGATTTCCTCTGGCCAATGGAGTGTTGGGAGAAAGGACAGTGTGCTTGTTCCAAGGTAAGGCCAAAAGAGGCCTGGTGAGTTCTGCCAGACCTTCTGGTGCTTCCTTCCTCCACCATGAGAAGACTCAGATAGCTGTTGTTCCTTCATTCTGGGTCCAGAATGCAGACTCTTGGAACAGACCTGAGCCAGATTCAAAGTCAGGAGTCCAGCCTGTTCCACCAAGCGTCAGCTAAACTGCAGTTGACCTAAGCCTCAGGAGTGTGAAATAATCTCTGATTTTGTAGGCCCCTGAGATTTGGGGGTTGCTTGTTTCACAGCATTATCACAACAAGACCTGATTAATACAGCTGGCGAGGTGGATTTTACAGGAAGCTGTGCCGTGGAAGGTTTACATTGCCCATCACAAAGCAGAATGTTCTTTATACTCTCCTCTAACATCTTTGTTTTTGTCCCAAATGGCTTCTCTGGGCAACAGACACCTCCTCTTCTCTTTCTCTTTTTCCTACACAGCCTCTAAAGTGGATAGGAGACACGGAGGATTTCCTGGAAGAAAGTGGGGAGATTGCTGGAGAACAGATACCCTGGGAGGAGTATCCTGAGGCCCGAGATGCAGGCTTCCCTGCCTGCTCAGAACCGGGGTGGGGTGTGCACTTACCTCCTACCCTCACTCCCACTAGACTCCCCATAGCTCCTCTCCTGGATCTTATGACCCCCTTCCCCGCCTCTCCTTCCCCAGGTGTCACTTCAGCTCCTGGAGGGCAAGAAGCACACCTGCTTCTCATCTCCGGTCATCACCATCACAAGGTGATTAAGAAATGCCGGTTGGCAGGAAGGGAGGGAAGCAGGGTCACCTGGGACTGATCATCTTTCCCGTGGGAATCCTCCTAGCCCCTGTTATGTGTCCCCATGGCCACAAGGCGTCAGTAAAGACCTTGGCTTGGTGTTGGAGTGCCAGTCTGGAGCCAGGAGGGAGGCTGGACTTCTGGCACCAGGGCACCCCACAATGAAGGCCCAGTAATTAGGGCCAGTGTGTCTGGGAGAGAGAGAGAGAGAGAGAGCGCGAGAGATGGCAGAGCTGAACGGGGACTCCAGGACTTGCCTTAGAGAGTCAGGGGCTGCATTCTTTGTCCTTCACTCATTTATTCTACAATCGTTTGTTCACCTCTACTACGTGCCAAACACTGTTTGAGGTGCCAAGGTCAAAGCGGCTCTCCCAAACTCACAAAGCCCCTGCTCACATAGAGTAGACAGTAGATTACTGTCTAGACAGAAAATAAACAAAAAACAAGATAATTGCAGAGAGCGATAAGAGCTATGAAGAAAAATTAACAGGAAATGGGATAGTGACAACATTGAGGGGGAGCAATTTTTCGGGGGCAGGTGGGGAAGCTCAAGGTGGAAGCAAGAGCCTTCAGAAAAACATCAGAGCTGCCAAGGCTCCCAGGGGCTAGGCTGGTCCAACAGACGCATTTTGCTGATGGGGAAACTGAGGCCCCGTAAGACAGGGCAGAGCCCAGAACTGAGTCTACGTCTCCTGACCTCCAGGCTTGTCCTCGGGTGGCCTTCCTCCTCTCAGGTCCTTAACGTGCTCGCGCGTCATCTCGGGGGGAAGGAGCAGACGTCGGGGTGCTCTCAGAATGTGAGGGTCAAACAGGGACCAGAGGAGAGAGACACTCAATAGTTCCGAGTGCGGGAAACACAGAACCACATTATCGTGGTAGAAAAGTCCCGGAGTTCTGATTTTCCCCATGATACAACTTCAATGCTTTTAAAAAATATATTAGACATCAAATTCTTTTCCAAATTTTGGTTGTGGTGCCTCTGCTTTGCCTGCTTGCAGGGCGTGACCCTGGGAAAGTCATTTCCCCTCTCTATGAGCCTCGGTTCCCCCAACGGCAAAATATGAACCCAGCTTTCCTGACTCCAAAATCACTGCCAGGACAGTCCTCGTAGGATCACACTCACCACTGCCTCCACCGCCCCCCCGCCTGGGCTCATCTGGTCTGGATTCCCTCCCTCGGTTCCTGAGCCTGTCCCCGCTGCCCACAAGACCATCAGACACGACCATAGTCGTTTAGAGACTCCCAGTGACCCCAGAGGTAGGTTCGGGCTAGTTATCCCCAGTTTCCCAGCCAGGAAGCAGGACTTGCGCAAGGTCACACAGCCAATAAGCAAGAACTAGGATTTGAACCTAAAGTTCCATTCAGTTTCCTCTGCTCAAGGCTCTCATCCAAGATGGCGACCTTTTCCTCCCACAAAGCTTTGGTGTTCAGGGAACTAAGCTTTACTTCCCTGGAAATATATTTACGTGCCCTGTGTCGGTCCAGGTGCTGTCGCTTGGTGTGGTGCTGCCACCTCCTGAGCAAAGGGGGTATTGCACCCTATCTCGAGCTGGAACCGTCTCGGCCAAACCCACGCAGACATGGGTCACTTGACCCACGAAAGCACTGAGGTGGGAGAGATGACTTAAACAAGCCATGGACCCTGGCTGATTCTTCTTGCTCTTTCCCACCTCCTGCTGACCCCCCTGCAACCTGACTCTGGCCCTCCGCTCCCCTGAAGCTGCTCTGGCAAACTCAGTTTTCACTTCCTGATTGATAAATTGAACAGCCTCTTTTCAGCCTTCATTTCACTTGACTTTTTAGCAGCATTAGACCTCAGCTTTCAGGACCTCTCTGCTCATTTGCCTCCTGCCTCCCCAGCTGCTTTTTCTCAGGTTCCATCCCTCCCTTCTCTTAAATGTCTGTGTTCTCTCCTTAGCCACTTGCTTCTATTACTCGCCATCATCATCCCTATGGCAAGCACGGATATGCTAATAACACAAAAAGTGTTTATTCTCAGTCCATACCTCACTACTGAGCGCTTGGTGCATTTACCTGGCCTGCCTCTACCTGAACATCAACCCAGGATGACCCCATATGTCCATTCTGACCTTATCCCACTCTCCCCAATCTGTTCCTTCTCCTGGGTCCCGCCTCAGGGAAGACCTGTCCTGTCCTCCACCCACATTCCATTCCTGGGAATCATTTCTGGCTCCTCTCTTTCCTGTAGCCTCCACTTCAACTAGCCATTATTAGGACTGCAAGTTGTCCCTGATATCCATCCCCATCTTCTTCCTTAGTGGGAGAACCTCCAAAGTTTACTTAGACACATGGGTCACCCAAAATAAAGACCACATTTCTGATGCTCTCTTATGGTTGGGGGTGGGCACCTTCCAGAATGTGCCCTTCTCCTTCTCTTTTCTTCTTCTTTCTGGCTGGAATGTTGATACAGTGGCTAGGGCAGCCTTTTTGGACCATGAGGTCTGACTCATGAGTGACAAAGTAATAAGGTAAAGAAGTGTGGATATTTACATATGATAACCACACCAGTCCTGGACCGCCTACCTGGTTCATTTCATTTAAGCTGCTGTTA
The DNA here is from genome assembly GCF_965194805.1 of Balaenoptera borealis. Classification (NCBI taxonomy): domain Eukaryota; kingdom Metazoa; phylum Chordata; class Mammalia; order Artiodactyla; family Balaenopteridae; genus Balaenoptera; species Balaenoptera borealis. The sequence goes on along the minus strand of NC_138860.1, from coordinate 161,034,805 downwards.
TTCTGTCACTCAAAGGCACACACCTAATCCTAAATAACCCAGGTATAGAGTTCCTTCAGCAAGCGTGTCTTCTTATACCAGATTTTGTGTTCCATTCTTTTTCAAACCAAATCTCCCTTAAGGCTTATGACTTCTGTCTTTACCATCTCTCCCTTCTACCCCACCTTGCCACCACTTGTCGTAGGGCCCTTATCTCTACCTGAATTGGTATGATAGCCTTCTCAGCATTCTCCATTTTTCCAATGTGCCCCTCTCAAATCCATTCTACTCACAGCACAAATTGGAAACGAAGATTTCCAAAACACAAATCTTACTCTTTTTCCATCCTGCTCATAAAATCCAGGGCTCCCCATTACCAAAAAGATCAAGTCCAAGCTCCTCAGCCTGCCACTCAAGGGTTATCCTTCTTTGACCCTTACCAACTTCAAGTATATCCCTTGCCTCTCTGAATATCTACCACACATGCTAACATTTCCTTGTTGCCTTTCCCAATCAAGTCCTATTCATTCATGCCACTTGGCCATTGCACACATTGTCACCTCCCCTGGAATTTCTTTCTTTCATGTGCTCATATACAAATTCTACCCCAACCATTCTACCACATGAGCACCTAGTATGTTAAAAATTTTGGTAAGTGTTTTCTCAGCAGCAAACTGAGAGTAAGTCCCATTATTATCTCCATTTTACAGATAGGGAAACTGAGACTCAAAGAAGGGAAGTGAGTTACCCAAGATGCACATTTACAAGTGATGACTGACCTGATACCAACCCAGTTCTCTTTATATATGACTCAGGCCTCTGACATCTTCCCCACTCCACCAAGTGCTCTGGGACAGAGGAGACTTGAGTTCTAATCTCAACTGAGCCACTCACTATGGTAGAGACTGTTGGTTGCCCACCAAAAGCCATCCTTCCCATCTTCCATAGTAACTGAGTTGTTGATGAACACGATTGCCACCTAGAAGCCATATTGCCCAGCATCCCTTGCAGCTAAGTGTGGTCATGTGAATAAATTCTCGTCAAGAGAATCTGAGTGGAAGTAATGTGTGTATTTGGGTCTTAAAATATTGGTTGCGCTCATCTCCTCACTCTCTTTCTCCTGAGAGCTGGACATGACCCAGCTTCCACTCCACAGACAAAGACCAAAAATGAGAAACAAAAAAAAGAAAGCAAACTTGGATTTGAGCTGTCATCTTGGTTCTTGAGGTTGGGGTCACGTAAGGCAGGGCAACAAGAAGGAAGCAATCTGGGTCTAAATGACTGGGTGGAACTAGAATGAAATATTTTCTGCTTTTTAAGCCACTTAAAAAAATTCCCCTTTGTTACAGAAGCTGAGCTAACACTTAAATATCTCTTACTATGTGTACCATCCTAAGTACATTAAATACTTTAACTCAATAAATGACTAGCTGTGTGGTGGTAGGCAAGTCATTTCACCTCTACAAGCCTCGGCTTCCTCACCTCTATGTAACCTGGAGTAATAGATTAAGTCAGATCACTGAGAGAGTTAGGTGAGATATTATGAGTCAGTACTGGATTACATAACAAGCAGACAGCTCATGTGGTTAGGGCACTAGCTGCAAATCTGAAAGAATTTGACTTGATGAAGGAAAGGAGGAGGAGGAGGAGATGAAGCATTGCTGTTTCAAAATAGTTACGGAAAACTGAAGAACTTTGGGGGATTCCTTACACTAATTTTACAGCTTAGTATTATTTTATTTTGAATCACATATAGGGGGGAACAGGCAAACTTGTCCAAACTTTGATAATCACGGAAATAGAAATGAAATACCCTCTTTTTTTTTTTTTTTTTTTTTGCTTTTAGAAAGGTAAAAACTAAGACACTGCTAATGTCCAGTGTGGTCAAGGGCATGAGCCAATAGGCACAGTCACAGAGCTGGCAGGAAGGCGAATGGGATCAGCCATTTCGGGAACTACTTGGCAGCAGCTGTCACAATTTTATTTGCTCATCTCTTCTGATCCAGTAATCTCCCTTCGAGGAATCCACTCTACAGAGATGTTCCCATAAGTGTTCCAGGGTAAATATACAAGGATGCTCCTTGTAGCATTATCTGTAACAGTGAAAATTTGGAAACAAGCTAAATCGCCATCAGTTGGGAACTGGGTAAATAGATTATGCACAGTGCAGTCATTAAAAGGAATTTACTGACATGGAAGATTTCCAAAATACATTAAGTGAAAAAAATCCAATGATAGAAAATTGTATAATTCCATTCATGTGAAAGAGAGATGTATATTATGTATGTAACACATAACATAATGTTCTCATTAGATGTGTGTGCAGGCAAAAACTTGGGGGAGGTCTTTGACTTTTCACTTTACATTTTCAAAATTGTTTAAAAGTATTTTGCCTCCAGCATATATTGTTTTTGACTAAAGACAAGGTGTTTGTTTTAAAAACAAACAAACAATGATTGGCTCAGATTCTGAGATTCCGCAGCCAGTGTAAGCTGGGGTGCCCAGGGGGAGTCTTGCTGCCGGATGTGCCAATTTTACGGCAGAGACCCCAGCCAGAGCTGCTCACCAGGAAGAGGCGAAGGAGTGAGTCCCTCTGGAGACCACCCTCTAATCAGCTGTGTAGGACTCCCTGCCCCATCCTGGCCACATTCCTGCTCCCTGAGGGGTATCTGGACTGCACGCTTATTGGTATCCAACCTCCTCCCATCCTACAAAAAAGAGGGTCTTCTCAAGAGCCCTGCCTGGTTTACCATGTGTCTGTCCATCCATTGCACTGCCTGTGTGTTGTTAAGTAGGTTGCTTAACCTCTCTGAGCCTCGGCTGCCTAGAATGAGGCCAGCAGAATAAAATGAAGCCAATAACTACACCCGCCTCCCGGAGTTGTGAGGATCGCAGGAGAGAGTGCACATCAAGCCCGCTGCCCCACCACGATGCTAGGGAAGCATCGCACTTCCTTGCCCTCCTCCCTCAGGCCAGCCTCACCGCCTCCCAGTACCTTCGAGGCAAGAGGGCTGAGGAATGTAGTCCTCCTCATACAGAACTTGGAGAGCTCAAATGACATGCCCAAGGTCACAAGTTTGTGGTTAAGCTGGGACTAGAGCTCAGAACTCCCAGTGCTAACTCAGATGCCAGCCCTGGGCCATCTTTCAGCCCAGCTCCCAGCTCAGGGCTTCACTCCAGCACTTCCTAATACCCACTCCGAGCCACACATGGGGTGGAGGTGGAGGTGAAGGGGAATCAGGTTCTGATTCCTCAGACCCTTACAGTCTAGGGGGAAAGACTCCCCACCAATCCTTCTATGTGATGAAGTAGGTCTTTCACAGGCGGAAAAGGCCCCGGGGAGGGCATTTCTGGCTGAGGAAGCAGCATAGGCCGAGGTATGGAGGCATAAGGAGCATCGGGTATCAGGAACCTGGGTGGCTGGAGTGGAGGGTGGGGAGGTAGCTGGAGGCTGGCTGGGACAAGGCTCTCTCATCCTCGTCCCTGTGGTCATGTTTCCCAGCAACAGCTCCCATCGGAGCCACTCATGGGGGCAGGCACTTCACATCACCTTCATTCTTTCTCACAGGTTGCCTGTGGTGTCTCCAGTTGACAGATGAGAAGACTGAGCTGAGAGTAGCTTCCTTTATTTTCTCCATCTGCCAGGGCACACGTGGGGCCTTGGGTCTTTACCTGGATGTCCCCCCTCAAGGTGCCCCACACCTTACCCTTTCATCACCACCAGTTCTCAGGGCTTCCCAGAGCCCGAGTTGCTCGGCAGCACTTGCCCAGAAGCCCTGGCATGTGTCTCTGCTTTGCACACTCCAGGCTGGCCCAGATCTCAAGTCCCAAAGTGTGTGCAGGTCTCCTGTCTCCAGACCAGCTGCAGGGTAGAGGTCATGGCTATTCACCCCCAGCTCACCCCAGCCAAGCAGTGCTTCACTGTTTGCAATGTGCTCTTAGAAACCCAGTCTCATTTGAATCCTTGCACACATACCTCGGAGGGTGGGCTTACTCTCCCCCTTGTACAGAACAAGAAACTGAGGCTGAAAGAGGCTCAGTGTGACTTCTGCATCGCATGGACACAAAGTAGCAGCACCAGGTCTGGGACTCTGCTCTTCTTTCATTCAGGCTCAGGTCCTTGGCCAGCCCCAGTCCGGGGAGGGAAAGGGCCCTGGATAGATGGGAGTGGGCATGCTCACCCCATCACTTACTGGGGTGTGACTTAGAGGAGTAATGCACTGTCTGAGCCCATTTTCTGACATCTGGAATGGGAATAAAACCACCTAGTGGTGCTATATACAGG